>NC_135232.1:200265729-201626979 GCF_051348905.1 Ranitomeya variabilis | reverse complement strand
ACTACAGATTACTGCTGAGATTTCATACAGGAAAGATATATATCTTTGTACTGTGTTAGCCAGTAGATAGAAAAATATGCCTGATGAAGAGACCTGAGTAGTCTTGAAAGCTTGCAATTTCTTACCATCTTTTCAGTTAGCCATTAAAAGGTATCAACTACTGAGGACTCTCAAATCTAAATATTTTGCTGAGATTTCAAACAAAAGATGCAGGTCAGTAAATGACCAGAGACCGGCAGAGGGGCCGGGGAATCTCAGACAAGGAGAAGGCCCCGTATACAGTCCCTGTGCATCGAAATCTAATTAGCAGAAAACTTCAAATAGTGATTAAAGAAGAACAAAGCTGATTTCTTCACCAAAAGAATCAATTAATCAGTGTTACAGCGCCATTACAGCCATGTCTTTACATTACAAAATCATGCTGACAGGTTCTCTTGAAAGTAGTATCATGCACTGAAATGTACCTAAGGAGAAGTCTATGTCGTCTTTGTACACTTGTTATTAATGTGAACCTGACAGCTGATACATGCTAACCAAAATGTGGACAGCATGTATCAGCCGCTGGCTGTACGATCACAGCCATGCATGTTCGACTCTGAAACACTGCGGTGATTCAGAGAGTAACATACTTTTAATAGCTGCCTGGAACTGAGCCGCACTGGGCACTAGTGGAACACGCGGGTCCAGGGCAGCTTCTCCCCATCCTCTGACAGTGGCTGACAAGGCTCTGCCTACATGCGTGCATAGACAGAGACTTGTCAGTCACTGTCAAAGATTGGAAAGAAGCCACCAGGGACCCACCTGTATGACTGTGGCACAGCCTGCTTGGTCCCTGGCAGCTGCAGTGTTTCAGTGTCAAACATATATGACTGTGATCATACAGCTAGTGGCTGAAACATGATGCCCACAGTTTGGGCATCATGTATCACCTGTCAGGTTCCCTTTAAGGTATTCAACATGAGACCATTCTTTAAGGGTGTCACTATGCAATTTTTTATGCATATAGTTTGGAAATTTATTGGTTTTGTGGCTATTTGCTTCTTGTCTTCAAAAAGTTAATGGGAACCTGTCTCCTGATTCAAGCTGCCCAAACTACAGGCAGTATGAATCAGAGACTGGTTGCTCGATTTCAGCCTGATATATATTTCTCTAAAACACACAGACGTTTAGACTATGCAGAGAGGAAAAGGACTAGAATTCTAGTGCCACCTATAGGTAGAAATCCTAGAAGTTAATGCCAACCCTTTAACGAGCCTTGTCACATGACTGAGGATAAAAGCCAAAACCAGAATCTCAATTTGAAGACACAGTGTTTCAGGGTACTGCCCCCTCATCAGTGCAATGAGTGAGATCTGGTTTGGCTGTGTGAGAGACATCTGACCGTGATCCAAGGGGTATCGTTTCTCCTTGCGGAGAGTGACATGTCAAGCATTCCAAGATGAGGAGACTATCAAGCTGCAAACAGATGTTTAGACTAAATAAATCTTATGCAGCTTCTCCCTTCCTCGCTCCAGTTAATTGACAAGTCTCTCCCTTTGTAAATACAGAAGGTGAGAAGCCTCATCAGATTCATCTCATCTCTCTTGGCCAGATCTCTAAACTATGATTTCTCTGAAATGACAGAGCAGCTCAGAAAAATACAGCCAAAGGAGTTGGATACTTGACCAGGATCGATGGTAGTCTCAATGTTGAGCTATATGTAAGTATCCTACAAGATGAGTTGCTTTGTACACTTGAGTACTATGGGTATGAAAAGGATGACATAGTGTTCCAGCAGGACAACGACCCAAAGCATATGTTGAGATTGGTGAAGAAATGGTTCAATAACAATAAAGTAGAGGTGCTGGATTGGCCCATACAGTCCCCAGACCTCAACCTAATCAAACATTCTTGTGGGTAGAATTGAAGAAAAAGCTGTATACATACCCTAGTGAGTAGATCAGTATGTACCAACTGTGTAGAAGAGACCCAGGATCAGATTTTGGTTGAGAAATGTTTGAATCTGACCGAGAGCATGCCCTTCAGGATTCAGGCAGTGTTTAAAGCAAAAGGTGGATTTACAAAATACTGACAAAATAATACAAATTAAAATTTAGATTTTCAGGTGCAAAACAGTAACAATGCAGTGACATGACAAGAATCTGCATAACTAATCATATGCTAAATAGTTGCAAGGCAAATTTTTGTATGAGATACTCAAGATAATTGTCTATAAAATGATGGTAGTCTCACGTTGAAAGCAGTAATGGATAGTGAGATATGGAGCCTGAAGGTTAAAAGTTCAAATCATTGTTACCCTTTTGCTCGTCACCAGGAGCAGGCTGGTCAGTGGGCAGGGCAAATGCCCCCTATGCTAGAGGCTGAGCAGCTGTTTAGGCCCGTCTGCTGCTGGTCAGCACAGTACCTTTCAGTTTTACTACCTGGCCGCATCAGAGGTGCTGACTTTGCAGGCTGTGTGTGGCCACGTCCTGTCACGGAGTGGCTGGCTGAAGGGGATTACCGACTGTCTCTATCTCTGCAATCCATGCCCTGTGCGGAGAAGAACTGCTGGCTCCACCACCCTCTCCTGTGCTATGTTTCAGGGCTTCACTCCGGCTGCACATGGAAAATCCTGGACAGAAAATTAATGGTAAAATGGATGTGTAGTGTCAGGTAGTGAGAGCTAAAAGGAAAAAAGGGGTTTGGTACCGTGTTAGCCAGTTGAAAAAATAATGCACTCAGTGTGAAAAACAAGATAATCTTGTAGTTTTTTGTAGTGACAGCTGTCATGGTATGTACTGTGCACTGTGGTGGTCTGGATAGAGGGTTAATATTATGAGGGTCTGCAGAAATGTATATTATTGTGGGGGCTGCAGCTATGTATTTTATGGGGAGGCCTATAGTGATGTATATCATGACGGGCTGGGGGGGGTCTGCAGCAATGTGTATTATTGTGGGGGCTGCAGCAATGTATATTATGGGGCCGGTAGCAATGTATCTCATGATGGGCTGTGGAGGTCTGCAGCAATGTGTATTATTAGGGTTGCTGAGGGTTTGTTGCTATGTATATTATTATAATATTTTTTGTAATCATCGCAGGTGACTTTGTAGTTTTCTGAATCATCTTTTTGTCCTGATTTCACAAATGTATATAGTTTTTTCTGTAGCATGTATAGTTTCCATGGAGCAGCATAATTATTACAAGATATAGGAAATATACCAGCGACATTAAGAAAACAGTAATCTACATATCAGAAAAAAATGCTTCACCTTACAAAACAGTTTTTATTGAACCAAAATAATTTCCCATGCAAAATAGAAACCAAAATATGAGCAGAAATTAAAAGTGCTTGACATTAGAATGCGATTTTTCAGAGTTGTCCCTACATAACATCCAACAGTAATCTGCCATCATTGAGTCATTCCAAATACCCTGGTAGTGGTGTTCCATTACTTTTATGTCCTGGCGAAACCGCTCATCTTGATCATCGCTTACACCCCAAGATTTTTAAGGGAAGAAATCGAAATGTGAATGCAAATAGTGCATTTTCAGAGAAATGCGACATCTAAGACACTGGTATGCATTTAGCAGTTCCTCAACACCTTCAACATATTCTGGAGATTTTTTTTTCCTAAGAAGTTTTCACAGATCCACTTGATTCCAAGATCTCAATTCCTTATCATTTAGATTTCATTCAAACACATCATCTCTCATAAGCTCTCTGATCTGAGGATCAACAAATACCCCCTCCTTCAGTTTTGCTGGTAAAATGCTGGAGAATTTCTGTGAAATGTACTGGAACCCTTGTGAATTTGTCTTTGCCATGGCTTTCACAAAGTTTTTAATCAATCCCAAATTTATATGTAGTGGAGGAAGAAAGATTTTTGTTGGAGCAACTAAAGGATTATGCTGCACATTGTCTCTACCTGGAGCATAGATGTTTCTCTGTCTCCAATCACTATGAACATAATGCTCTACTGTATTTCTACTGGCCCATAAACACAAGAAGCAACAATATTTTGCAAAACCTCCTTGCATTCCCATTAGCAAACCAATCACTTTCAAATCTCCAGATATTCCATTGATGCGTATCTATATATATAATTGTCTAAGGGTTTTTCCGTCTGTCTGTCTGTCTGTCTTTCTGTCTGTCTGTAATCCCACGTCTCTGATTGGTCGAGGCCACCAGGCCTCGACCAATCAGCGACGGGCACAGCATGGCGACGATGATGTCTGTTATGATCCTTAGTGGTTGAGGATCACAAATTACTCCAGCTAAGTAACAAACATAGGACTAGCTCTAGGGAGGTGGCAAACTGGACTGACCGCAAATCTGAACCTATCCAAACACACTAGAAGTAGCCAGTGAACGTGCCTAAAAATCCTAGACGTCTCGAGCCAGCCTGAGGAACTAACTACCCCTAGAGAGAAAGAAAGACCTCTCTTGCCTCCAGAGAAATAATCCCCAAAGATATAGAAGCCCCCAACAAATAATAACAGTGAGGTAAGAGGAAGGCACATACACAGGGGTGAAAGCAGATTCAGCAAATGAGGCCCACTAATACTAGATAGCAGAAAATAGAAAAGGGAATCTATGCGGTCAGTAAAAAACCCTTACAAAATATCCACTCTGAGATTTCAAGGACCCCCACACCAACTAACGGTGTGGGGGGAGAAACTCAGTCCCCTAGAGCAACCAGCAAGCGAGGAAATCACATTTTAGCAAGCTGGACAAGAAACATGATGAATGCTGATAATAAAAAAATGAACAAACAAAAACTTAGCTTGTCTTGGAGAGACTGGGAGTAAGGTAGTCACAAGGAATCTGAAGAGCACTGAATACATTGATAGTAGGCAAGGAACTGAGTATCCAGGTGAGCTAAATAGGAAACCAACCAAGGATAACGAACCAGCTGATGCTGCCAACCTGCAGAAAGACAACACTACACAGTACCGCTTGTGACCACTAGAGGGAGCCCAAAAATAGAGTTCACAACAGTACCCCCCCCTTGAGGAGGGGTCACCGAACCCTCATCAAGACCCCCAGGGCGATCAGGATGAGCCGCGTGGAAGGCACAAACCAAATCGGCCGCATGAACATCAGAGGCGACAACCCAGGAATTATCCTCCTGACCATAGCCCTTCCACTTAACCAAATACTGAAGCCTCCGTCTAGAGATACGAGAATCCAAAATCTTCTCCACCACGTACTCCAATTCGCCCTCGACCAGCACCGGAGCAGGAGGCTCAACAGAAGGAACCACAGGTACCACATACCTCCGCAACAAAGACCTATGGAACACATTATGAATGACAAACGATGCTGGGAGATCCAAACGAAAAGACACCGGGTTAAGGATTTCCAAGATCTTATAAGGACCGATGAAGCGAGGCTTAAATTTAGGAGAGGAGACCTTCATAGGAACATACCGAGAAGACAGCCACACCAAATCCCCAACATGAAGTCGGGGACCCACACCGCGGCGGCGGTTGGCAAAGCGCTGAGTCTTCTCCTGTGACAACCTCAAATTGTCCACCACATGGTTCCAAATCTGCTGCAACCTATCCACCACAGAATCCACCCCAGGACAGTCAGAAGGCTCAACCTGACCCGAGGAAAAACGAGGAAGGAAACCAGAATTGCAGAAAAAAGGCGAAACCAAAGTAGCAGAACTAGCCCGATTATTAAGGGCAAACTTGGCCAATGACAAAAAAGTCACCCAATCATCCTGATCAGCAGAAACAAAACATCTCAAATAAGTTTCCAAAGTCTGATTAGTTCGCTCGGTTTGGCCATTAGTCTGAGGATGGAAGGCCGACGAAAAAGACAAATCAATGCCCATCTTAGCACAAAAAGTCCGCCAAAACCTGGACACAAACTGGGATCCTCTATCAGACACAATATTTTCAGGAATGCCGTGCAAGCGAACCACATTCTGAAAAAATAGAGGAACCAAATCGGAGGAAGAAGGCAACTTAGGCAAGGGCACCAAATGGACCATCTTGGAAAAACGATCACACACCACCCAGATGACAGACATTTTCTGAGATACTGGAAGATCCGAAATAAAATCCATGGAAATGTGCGTCCAAGGCCTTTTCGGAACAGGCAAAGGCAAAAGCAAACCGCTGGCACGAGAACAGCAAGGCTTAGCCCGAGCACAAATCCCACAAGACTGCACAAAGGAACGCACATCCCGCGACAAGGAAGGCCACCAGAAGGACATAGCCACCAAATCTCTGGTACCAAAAATCCCAGGATGACCCGCCAACACCGAAGAATGGACCTCGGAAATAACTCTGCTGGTCCATCTATCCGGGACAAACAGTCTCTCTGGTGGACAACGGTCAGGTCTATCCGCCTGAAATTTATGCAGCACTCGTCGCAAATCTGGGGAAATGGCAGACAAAATCACTCCCTCTCTGAGAATACCAGCCGGCTCAGAAACTCCCGGAGAGTCAGGCACAAAACTCCTAGAAAGTGCATCAGCTTTCACGTTCTTCAAACCAGGCAGGTATGAGACCACGAAGTTGAAACGGGAGAAAAACAACGACCAACGAGCCTGTCTAGGATTCAGGCGCTTGGCAGATTCAAGATAAATCAGATTTTTGTGATCAGTCAAGACCACCACACGATGTTTAGCTCCTTCGAGCCAATGTTGCCACTCCTCAAATGCCCACTTCATAGCCAACAACTCCCGATTACCAACATCATAATTCTGCTCGGCAGGCGAAAACTTTCTTGAAAAGAAAGCACATGGCTTCATCACAGAGCCATCAGAGCTTCTCTGCGACAAAACAGCCCCTGCTCCAATCTCAGAAGCATCAACCTCGACCTGGAAGGGGAGAGAGACATCTGGCTGACATAAGACTGGAGCTGAAGAAAACCGGTGCTTCAGCTCCCGAAAGGCCTCCACGGCCGCAGGAGACCAATTAGTCACATCAGAACCCTTCTTGGTCAAATCCGTCAAAGGTTTAACCACGCTAGAAAAATTAGCGATGAAACGACGGTAAAAATTAGCAAAACCCAAGAACTTCTGAAGACTCTTAACAGACGTGGGCTGAGTCCAGTCATGAATAGCCTGGACCTTGACTGGGTCCATCTCCACAGTAGAAGGAGAAAAAATAAAACCCAAAAAGGAGACCTTCTGTACTCCGAAGAGACATTTTGAGCCCTTCACAAATAAAGCATTAGCACCCAGGACCTGAAACACCATCCTGACCTGCTTCACATGGGACTCCCAATCATCAGAAAAGACCAAAATGTCATCCAGATAAACAATCATAAATTTATCCAGATATTCTCGAAAGATGTCATGCATGAAGGACTGAAACACAGAAGGGGCATTAGAGAGTCCAAAAGGCATCACCAAGTACTCAAAATGGCCTTCGGGCGTATTAAATGCTGTTTTCCATTCATCTCCCTGCTTAATGCGCACAAGGTTATACGCACCACGGAGATCTATCTTGGTGAACCAACTGGCACCCTTAATCCGAGCAAACAAATCAGACAATAGTGGCAAAGGATACTGAAATTTGACTGTGATTTTATTCAGAAGACGATAATCTATACAAGGTCTCAAAGAACCGTCCTTCTTGGCCACAAAAAAAAATCCTGCACCAAGAGGGGAAGAGGATGGGCGAATATGTCCCTTCTCCAAAGACTCCTTTATATAACTCCGCATCGCGGCATGCTCTGGTATAGACAAATTAAAAAGTCGTCCCTTAGGAAATTTACTACCAGGAATTAAATTTATAGCACAGTCACAATCCCTATGAGGGGGCAGGGCACTGGACCTGGGCTCATCAAATACATCCTGGTAGTCAGACAAAAACTCAGGGACCTCAGAAGGAGTGGAAGAAGCAATAGACACCAACGGAGTATCGCCATGAATTCCCTGACAACCCCAACTTGACACAGACATAGCTTTCCAATCTAAAACTGGATTATGAGCCTGCAGCCATGGCAGACCCAAAACGACAACATCATGCAAATTATGCAGAACAAGAAAGCGAATCACCTCCTGATGTACGGGAGTCATGCACATGGTCATTTGCGTCCAATACTGAGGCTTATTCTCAGCCAATGGCGTAGCATCAATTCCCCTCAGAGGAATAGGAAATTCCAAAGGCTCCAGGACAAGGAAATTCCAAAGGCTCCAGGACAAAACCACAGCGCCTGGCAAACGACAAATCCATCAGATTCAGGGCAGCACCCGAATCCACAAAATTCATAACCGGGTAGGATGACAAAGAACAAATCAAAGTAACAGACAAAATAAATTTAGGCTGTATAGTACCAATGGTGACAGGTTTAGCGAATTTTTTTAAGCGTTCAGAGCATGCTGAGATAACATGAGTAGAATCACCACAGTAAAAGCACAACCCATTTTGACGTCTATGACTTTGTCGCTCAATTCTGGTCAGAGTTCGGTCACATTGCATAGACTCAGGTCTCTGTTCAGAAAATACCGCCAAAGGATGAGCAGATTTGCGCTCCCGCAAACGCCGATCAACCTGAATGGCTAAAGCCATAGAATCACTCAGACTTGTAGGGGTGGGAAACCCCACCAAAACATTCTTAACGGCCTCAGAAAGACCTTCTCTGAAATTTGCAGCCAGGGCACACTCATTCCATTGAGCAAGCACCGACCATTTCCGAAATTTTTGACAATACACCTCTGCTTCATCCTGACCTTGAGAGATAGCCAGCAACGCTTTTTCTGCCTGATTCTCAAGATTAGGCTCCTCATAAAGCAGTCCAAGAGCCAGAAAAAAAGCATCTACATTAAGCAATGCAGGATCTCCTGGCGCCAGAGAGAAAGCCCAATCTTGAGGGTCGCCACGCAACAAGGAGATAACAATTTTAACTTGCTGAGCGGAATCACCAGAGGAACGAGGTCTCAGAGATAGAAATAACTTACAATTATTTTTAAAATTTAGAAACCTAGATCTATCTCCAGAAAACAACTCAGGAATGGGTATCTTTGGTTCTGACATAGGGCTATGAATAACAAAATCCTGAATACTTTGCACCCGTGCCGTAAGATGATCCACACTAGAAGTCAGAGTCTGTATATTCATGTCTGCAGCTGAGCTCAAAACCACCCAGAGTTCAAGGGGATGAAAGAAGCTAAACAGACTGCAGCAAAGGAAAAGTGGGAGGAAAAAAAAATGTACTCAGGTCTTCTTTTTATCCCACTTCTGCGATGCATTAAACACTTTTTGGCCTGCTATACTGTTATGATCCTTAGTGGTTGAGGATCACAAATTACTCCAGCTAAGTAACAAACATAGGACTAGCTCTAGGGAGGTGGCAAACTGGACTGACCGCAAATCTGAACCTATCCAAACACACTAGAAGTAGCCGGTGAACGTGCCTAAAAATCCTAGACGTCTCGAGCCAGCCTGAGGAACTAACTACCCCTAGAGAGAAAGAAAGACCTCTCTTGCCTCCAGAGAAATAATCCCCAAAGATATAGAAGCCCCCAACAAATAATAACGGTGAGGTAAGAGGAAGGCACATACACAGGGGTGAAAGCAGATTCAGCAAATGAGGCCCACTAATACTAGATAGCAGAAAATAGAAAAGGGAATCTATGCGGTCAGTAAAAAACCCTTACAAAATATCCACTCTGAGATTTCAAGAACCCCCACACCAACTAACGGTGTGGGGGGAGAAACTCAGTCCCCTAGAGCAACCAGCAAGCGAGGAAATCACATTTTAGCAAGCTGGACAAGAAACATGATGAATGCTGATAATCAAAAAATGAACAAACAAAAACTTAGCTTGTCTTGGAGAGACTGGGAGCAAGGTAGTCACAAGGAATCTGAAGAGCACTGAATACATTGATAGCAGGCAAGGAACTGAGTATCCAGGTGAGCTAAATAGGAAACCAACCAAGGATAATGAACCAGCTGATGCTGCCAACCTGCAGAAAGACAACACTACACAGTACCGCTTGTGACCACTAGAGGGAGCCCAAAAATAGAGTTCACAACAGATGTCATAATGGAAAACCCGCGTCTCTGGTCGAGGCCGCCAGGCCTCGACCAATCAGCGACGGGCACAGTATCGACGTAGATGTCATAATGGTTGCCATGGCGACGATGATGTCATAAAGGTTGCCTCGACCAATCAGCGACGGGCACAGTCTGCCGCGAATTCTGGAATCATCATTGTCCATATACTACGGGGACATGCATATTCTAGAATACCCGATGCATTAGAATCGGGCCACAGTCTAGTATTGTATAACATCCAAAACAGCTGACAGATTTTCATAACTTTCCTTTAGATGACATAAGTGAGCAATAGGGATTGATGGTTTCATATTTCCTTTGTGAAGCAGCACTGCTTTCAAACCAAACTTCTCTGGGATGAGTCAACAAACAATCGCCAATCTGCAACAAAATACTCTTGATTCAGTTCTTCAAAGAGGCCATTCACATTGTTACAATACACCATTGGTCCATCAACTGTGAAAAATTGTGTTAAAGTGTTACTTCTGTTTCAGTAATAACAAACTTTGACATCATCATGAAGAAGATTCTTCTGTTTCAGCCTAGATACAAGAAGATCAGCTTTATCTTTTGACACTGAAAGGTCTCTCATGAGATCATTTAATTCATGTTGAGTAAAGTGTTCTGGCTGCTCGGCTGCTCCATCAGGTACATACTCATCTTGACTTGAGGTCTCCATATCTCACCAGTAGCTTCAGCTCCATAGTCTTCATATTCTAGTTCATTTTCATCCAATCCAGACAACGGTGGTACTGGAACTGACAATGTACCATCATGTGGAACTGGCCTAATTGCAGATCAAGTTCAGGGTACTTAATCTTATGTCTGTTCTTTTTAGGAAAGACCTTCAGTTTGACAAAAGAAAAGTAGCAATCATGACTATGATTTTTGGGTTCTCTCCAAATCATGGGAACAGCAAATGACATAGCCACTTTCCTCATATTCACCCAGTCACAAAGACCATTTGAACAACTTGAGCATATCACATGAGGGGTCCAGCTTTTGTCTTGTTCCCCAAGTGGACACTTAAAGAACATCTGGTACATCTTTTTAATATCATCAGTGATTGAACATACTTGACCTTTTGGTGTAAAAGAACCACACACATAGCAGAATTGGATGATTGATACACTGTCATGGCATTTTTCTCCTTTAAATCAAATTAAACAGTAGAGTAAGTTCAGTTCAAGGTGGTGACAAACTAAAAAAAAATGCAATGAGCCGATCGACTATATGTAAATATTTCCCCAGAGATGACAGAGGCAGCTTGTATTTACAACTGATTTTACTAGAGGTAATCTGGTAGATAACTATATATAGTTGTGAGGTAAATAGGTCAGCCTTTTGCTTACAGATGAACATTTGCAGACAGGCAGTTTCTCAGTGTAATATTGGCTGCTTTCAGGATCTCTCTATGTGGAGACCCTCACTCAGTTACACCTCAGTGGCTGAGCTATTTTCTTCCCTCTGAGGTGACTTGCTCTCCCAGAAATGCAGTGAAAATCCTCTCACAATGATGGCTCTCTGCTGCCTTCCCTTCTATCTGCCTGTGGCAGGGCTCATTTCCCTGTCTCCTGTCAGAGTCTCACATACCTGTCCTTGCTGCCATCACCATCCTTTTCTGACTGACTCAAATCTTACCGCCACATAACAGTTAGCTCCTTTCCATAACATGTCACTTTCCGAGAAGCAGTCATTGGTTGACTGCACTGTCAATACTCCTTCCCATAAAACTCACTAAAACTTTTACTGATGTTGTCCCTGTAATAAAATTCTCAATTAACCCCTTCATGACCCAGCCTATTTTGGCCTTAATGACCTTGCCGTTTTTTGCAATTCTGACCAGTGTCCCTTTATGAGGTAATAACTCAGGAACGCTTCAACGGATCCTAGCGATTCTGAGATAGTTTTTTCGTGACATATTGGGCTTCATGTTAGTGGTAAATTTAGGTCGATAATTTCTGAGTTTATTTGTGAAAAAAATGGAAATTTAGCGAAAATTTTGAAAATTTTGCAATTTTCACATTTTGAATTTTTATTCTGTTAAACCAGAGAGTTATGTGACACAAAATAGTTAATAAATAACATTTCCCACATGTCTACTTTACATCAGCACATTTTTGGAAACAAATTTTTTTTTTGCTAGGAAGTTATAAGGGTTAAAATTTGACCAGTGATTTCTCATTTTTACAACAAAATTTACAAAACCATTTTTTTTAGGGACCACCTCACATTTGAAGTCAGTTTGAGGGTTCTATATGGCTGAAAATACCCAAAAGTGACACCATTCTAAAAACTGCACCCCTCAAGGTGCTCAAAACCACATTCAAGAAGTTTATTTACCCTTCAGGTGTTTCACAGCAGCAGAAGCAACATGGAAGGAATAAATTAACATTTAACTTTTTTGTCACAAAAATGATTTTTCGCAACAATTTTTTTATTTTCCCAAGGGTAAAAGGAGAAACTGGACCACGAACGTTGTTGTCCAATTTGTCCTGAGTGCGCTGATACCTCATATGTGGGGGTAAACAACTGTTTGGGCGCCTGGCAGGGCTCGGAAGGGAAGGAGCGCCATTTGACTTTTTGAATGAAAAATTGGCTCCAATCTTTAGCGGACACCATGTCGCGTTTGGAGAGCCCCCGTGTGCCTAAACATTGTAGCACCCCCACAAGTGACCCCATTTTGGAAACTAGACCCCCCAAGGAACTTATCTAGATGCATAGTGAGCACTTTAAAGCCCCAGGTGCTTCAGAAATTAATCCGTAAAAATGAAAAAGTACTTTTTTTTCACAAAAAAATTATTTTAGCCTCAATTTTTTCATTTTCACATGGGCAACAGGATAAAATGGATCCTAAAATTTGTTGGACAATTTCTTCTGAGTACACCGATACCTCACATGTGGGGGTAAACAACTGTTTGAGCACATGGTAAGGCTCGGAAGGGAAGGAGCGCCATTTGACTTTTTGAATGTAAAATTAGCTCCGATCGTTAGCGGACACCATGTCGCGTTTGGAGAGCCCCTGTGTGCCTAAGCATTGGAGCTCCCCTACAAGTGACCCCATTTTTGAAACTAGACCCCCCAAGGAACTTATCTGGATGCATAGTGAGCACTTAAAACCCCCAGGTGCTTCACAGAAGTTTATAACGCAGAGCCATGAAAATAAAAAAATATTTTTCTTTCCTCAAAAATGATCTTTTCGCAACAATTTTTTTATTTTCCCAAGGGTAATAGGAGAAATTGGACCCCAAATGTTGTTGTCCAGTTTGTCCTGAGTACGATGATACCCCATATGTGGGGGTAAACCACTGTTTGGGTGCACGGCAGGGCTCGGAAGGGAAGGCACACCATTTGGCTTTTTGAATGGAAAATTAGCTTCAATCATTAGTGGACACCATGTCGCGTTTGGAGAGCCCCTGTGTGCCTAAACATTGGAGCTCCCGCACAAGTGACCCCATTTTGGAAACTAGACCTCCCAAGGAACTAATCTAGATTCATAGTGAGCACTTTGAACCCCCAAGTGCTTCACAGAAGTTTATAACGCAGAGCCATGAAAATAAAAAATAATTTTTCTTTGCTCAAAAATGATTTTTTAGCCCACAATTTTTTATTTTCCCAAGGGTAACAGGAGAAATTGGACCCCAAAAGTTGTTGTCCAGTTTCTCCTGAGTACGCTGATACCCCACATGTGGGGGTAAACCACTGTTTTGGCACACGTCGGGGTTTGGAAAGGAAGTAGTGACGTTTTGAAATGCAGACTTTGATGGAATGCTCTGCGGGCGTCACGTTGCGTTTGCAGAGCCCCTGATGTGCCTAAACAGTAGGAACTCCCCACAAGTGACCCCACTTTGGAAACTAGACCCCCAGGGGAACTTATCTAGATGTGTGGTGAGCACTTTGAACCCCCAAGTGCTTCACAGAAGTTTATAACGCAGAGCCGTGAAAATAATAAATGTGTTTTCTTTCCTCAAAATTATTTTTTTAGCCCAGAATTTTTTAATTTTCCCAAGGGTAACAGGAGAAATTTGACCACAAAAGTTGTTGTCCAGTTTCTCCTGAGTACGCTGATACCCCATATGTGGGGGTAAACCACTTCTTGGGCACATGCCGGGGGAAGTAGTGACGATTTGGAATGCAGACTTTGATGGAATGGTCTGCGGGCATCATGTTACGTTTGCAGAGCCCCTGATGTGCCTAAACAGTACAAACCCCCCACAAGTGACCCCATTTTGGAAACTAGACCCCCCAAGGAACTTATCTAGATGTGTGGTGAGCACGTGCAACCCCCAAGTGCTTAGTGTTTACAACGCAGAGCCGTGAAAATAAAAAATCATTTTTCTGTACTCAAAAAAGATGTTTTAGCAAGCAATTTTTTATTTTCACAACGGTAGCAGGAGAAATTGGACCCCAATATTTGTTGCCCAGTTTGTTGTGAGTACGCTGGTACCCCACATGTGGGGGTAAACCACTGTTTGGGCGCACGTCAGGGCTCGGAAGGGAAGTAGTGACATTTGAAATGCAGACTTTGATGGAATGGTCTGCGGGCGTCACGTTGCATTTGCAGAGCCCCTGATGTGCCTAAACAGTAGAAACACCCCACAAGTGACCCCATTTTGGAAACTAGACCCCCCAAAGAACTTATCTAGATGTGTGGTGAGCACGTTCAACCCCCAAGTGCTTCACAGAAGTTTACAACGCAGAGCCGTGAAAATAAAAAATCATTTTTCTGTCCTCAAAAAAGATGTTTTAGCAAGCAATTTTTTATTTTCACAACGGTAGCAGGAGAAATTGGACCCCAATATTTGTTGCCCAGTTTGTGTTGAGTACGCTGGTACCCCATATGTGGGGGTAAACCACTGTTTGGGCGCACGTCAGGGCTCGGAAGGGAAGTAGTGACATTTGAAATGCAGACTTTGATGGAATGGTCTGCGGGCGTCACGTTGCATTTGCAGAGCCCCTGATGTGCCTAAACAGTAGAAACACCCCACACGTGACCCCATTTTGGAAACTAGACCCCCCAAGGAACTTATCTAGATGTGTGGTGAGCACATTCAACCCCCAAGTGCATCACAGAAGTTTACAACGCAGAGCCGTGAAAATAAAAAATAATTTTTCTGTCCTCAAAAAAGATGTTTTAGCAAGCAATTTTTTTATTTTCACAAGGGTAGCAGGAGAAATTGGACCCCAATATTTGTTGCCCAGTTTGTTGTGAGTACGCTGGTACCCCATATGTGGGGGTAAACCACTTTTTGGGCGCACGTCAGGGCTTGGAAGGGAAGTAGTGACATTTGAAATGCAGACTTTGATGGAATGGTCTGCGGGTGTCACGTTGCATTTGCAGAGCCCCTGATGTGCCTAAACAGTAGAAACACCCAACAAGTGACCCCATTTTGGAAACTAGGCCCCTGAAGGAACTTATCTAGATGTGTGGTGAGCACTTTGAACCCCCAAGTGCTTCTCAGAAGTTTATAACGCAGAGCCGTGAAAATAAAAAATAATTGTTCTTTCCTCAAAAATTATGTTTTAGCAAGTAATTTTTTATTTTTGCAAGGGTAATAGGAGAAATTGGACCCCAACAGTTGTTGCCCAGTTTGTCCTGAGTACGCTGGTACCCCATATGTGGGGGTAAACCACTGTTTGGGCGCACGTCGGGGCTTGGAAGGGAGGGAGCACCATTTGACTTTTTGAAAGCAAGATTGGCTGGAATCAATGGTGGTGCCATGTTGCGTTTGGAGACCCCTGATGTGCCCAAACAGTGGAAACCCCTCAATTCTAACTTGAACACTAACCCCAACACACCCCTAACCCTAATCCCAACTGTAGCCCTAACCCTAATCACAACCCTAACCCCAACAAACCCGTAACCCTAATCCCAACCCTAACCCTAATCCCAACCCTAACCCTAATCCCAACCCTAACCACAACTGTAACGCCAACACACTCCTAACCCTATCCGTAACCCTAACCGCAAACCTAATCTTAACCCTATTTCCAACCCTAGCCCTAATTCCAACCCTAACTCTAATTCCAACCCTAACCCTAAGGCTATGTGCCCACGTTGCGGATTCGTGTGAGATTTTTCCGCACGATTTTTGAAAAATCTGCAGGTAAAAGGCACTGCGTTTTACCTGCAGATTTACAGCGGATTTCCAGTGTTTTTTTGTGCGAATTTCACCTGCGGATTCCTATTGAGGAACCGGTGTAAAACGCTGCGGAAACCGCACAAAGAATTGACATGCTGCGGAAAATACAACGCAGCGTTTCCGCACGGAATTTTCTGCACCATGGGCACAGCGGATTTGGTTTTCCATAGGTGTACATAGTACTGTAAACCTGATGGAAAACTGCTACGAATTCGCAGCAGCCAATCCGCTGCGGATCCGCGGCCAATCCGCTGCGGATCCGCGGCCAATCCGCTGCGGATCCGCAGCCAAATCCGCACTGTGTGCACATGCCCTAACCCTAACCCTAACCCTACCCCTAACCCTACCCCTAACCCTAACCCTAACCCTACCCCTAAATCTAACCCTCGTTCTAACCCTAGTTCTAACCCTAACCCTAGTGGAAAAAGAAAAAATAAATATTTTCTTTTTTATATTATTGTCCCTACCTATGGGGGTGATAAAGGAGGGGGGTCATTTACTATTTTTTTTATTTTGATCACTGTGAGGTTTTATCACAGTGATCAAAATGTACATGGAACGAATCTGCCGGCTGGCAGATTCGGCGGGCGCACTACGCATGCGCCCGCCATCTTGGAAGATGGCGGCGCCCAGCGAGGAGACGTACGGACACCGGGAGGATCGGTAAGTATGAAGGGGTGGTGGGGGGGTGGATCGGAGCACAGGGGGGGTGATCGGAGCACAGGGGGGTGGATCCGAGCAAGGAGTGAGCGGACAGGAGGACGGGGGAGCGGGCAGACGGACGGAGGGGACCGGACCACATAACGGAGGACTGGGGGGGCGATCGGTGGTGGGGGGGGGGGGGCAAATCAGGTTTTCCAGCCATGGCCGATGATATTGCAGCATCGGCCATGGCTGGATTGTAATATTTCACCGTTTTTTTGGGTGAAATATTACAAATCGCTCTGATTGGCAGTTTCACTTTCAACAGCCAATCAGAGCAATCGTAGCCACGAGGGGGTGAAGCCACCCCCCCTGGGCTGAAGCACCACTCCCCCTGTCCCTGCAGATCGGGTGAAATTGGAGTTAACCCTTTCACCCGATCTGCAGGGACGCGATCATTCCATGACGCATACTCTGCGTCACAGGTCGGATTGGCACCGACTTTCATGACGCAGCGTATGCGTCAAAGGTCGGGAAGGGGTTAAGTAAGACAAGCAAAGAAATGGGAATAACATAAGAAAAACCACATACATTGAAAATGCAGACATAACGTAATGACAAAAATACTTCTATCTCAGAAATTTTATGTGATAGAGTAAAACTAAGCATAATTTTGGAATCAGCACATCAGACTCCATAAAACACACATATTACCTTTGCTGATGATTTTTGTGTTGACCAGTGTTATGTTTAGGGGCTGCATTGTTGCATCTGTAACACCCCAGGTAACTGGTTGTTACAGTGGTATTGCCTTCCTTTCGGGGAGGGTGATGCCATGCTTGGTAGTGAGGAAAAGATCCGTTTAACAGCTAACACATACATGCAACACGATCTGACTCCAGGCCAGAAGGGGGAGCTATGATCCAGTTTGTGGGTGGCTCTCCTAAATATATATTCTGGCTGGAGGAAGAGCTAGAGGGTAGTCTGTGAGAGGAGAGTGGAGAGAGAGGAAGCAGACAGAGAGAGAGTTCAGGAAGAGAGCTGGGGCCATGCAGACGAGCATGATCTGCAGCTCCTGGAAAGGAAAGATAGGAACGGAACAGTTTGTAGAGACTGTAAAGGAGGAAGGAGCAAAGGCGAAGTAAAGAGCTGGAGGGAAGCTGAGACTGAGCTTCATCCACGCTGAAGCACAGAATACTGATAGCCGGAAGGCCGAGGTTGTGGGGGTAACATCATGCCCCACAGCAGAAACTGGTGGACAGTAGATTGCAGGTTGCCTGTCCAGCACTAACACCCAAAGGCCCAGTAACAGATAGAGCCTGGAGTTTTCCTGAGAGACCCTGTAAAAAGGCTTGAGTTACCTGCCATGTGGGTAGTGACCTTGTGTAAGGCCTAAGGCAGCAAGGAACTACAACACAGCGATGAAAGGAAGGCTTCCAACCCCACCTGGCTAGGGGGATCTCAGAATCGCTTCCAAGCCAGCCAGACCATACCACTACCTGTGATCTGGTACCCTGGACTGTGGCTGCCTTACACCAGTAAAGAGGTAAAGAGACTGCAACCTTGTGTCCTCTGTTTTCTTACTACACCATCTTTATCTACTACACTGGGAGCCCTGGAGACCAAGCTTCACCTGTGGGAAGCCGTACCATCCCTGCTGCCATAACATCACCCCAGTGGACCCCTTTATGCAGCGTCGGTCATCCCTGACCGAATACCACAGGTGGCGTCACGAACAAACTTTATTCTTTATTCATATAACCCCTTTAAATACCTTCCCTTTAATTTGGACGCCCAGGGCCAGGGACAGGGTCGCTGCCACCGTGACTACCCTTTTCATGATGACCGGACCCGGTACCGAGTACCCCTTGGCCCAGGCGGGTGCTCCACATCTCTCACAAGGTGTCTTGTATCTGTGCAGTGTATAATGAAATCTCAAGACTATCAAGGCAGAAATGTGCTGCCCAGTGTCAGAAAGCTTGGTCTGAGTCGCAGGTCATGAGTAGTGTTACTCAAGTATCGGGTATCGGCTGATATTTGCTGTATCGGAATTCCGATACCGAGATCCGATACTTTTGTGATATCGGGAATCGGTATCGGGATCGATATTAATGTGTAAAATAAAGAATAAAAATAAAAAATATTGATATACTCACCTCTCCGACGCAGCCTGGACCTTACCGATGTAACCGGCAGCTTCCGTTCCTAAGAATGAGCGCTTGAAAGACCTTAGATGACGTCGCGGCTTGTGATTGGTCGCGTGGCGGTCACATGACCGCTCACGCTACCAATCACAGGCCGCGACGTCATCTAAGGTCTTTCAAGCGCTCATTCTTAGGAACGGAAGCTGCCGGTTACATCGGTAAGGTCCAGGCTGCGTCGAAGAGGTGAGTATATCAATATTTTTTATTTTTATTCTTTATTTTACTCATTATTATGGATCCCAGGGCCTGAAGGAGAGTTTCCTCTCCTTCAGACCCTGGGAACCATACAGGATACCTTCCGATACTTGGTGTCCCATTGACTTGTATTGGTATCGGGTATCGGTATCGGCGATATCCAATACTTTTCGGGTATCGGCCGATACTATCCGATACCGATACTTTCAAGTATCGGACGGTATCGCTCAACACTAGTCATGATTCCACTAACAGGATAATTACCCAAAACACAGCTAAAAACATCCAAGAATGCAAAGCATTGGACTATTCTGAAGTGGCTTCTATGAGCCCTGATCTAAAACCTATTGATTATCTATGGAAGGAGTTGAAACATGCAGTCTGGATAAGGCACCTTCACACCTGAGACATCTGGAGCAGTTTGCTCATGACGAGTAGACCAAAATATTTGTCGGCAGGTGCAGAAGTCTCATTGAGAGTTACAGAAGTCGTTCGTTTTCAATGATTGTGTAATAAAATATTGAGTTAAACCTCATTGTTGCCTAGGTCATTTTTATTAGTTTTTTTATTCTATTGAATCACAGTTCTAAAGCTGTGGAGGATCTTTGTTCTTTCTTTTGGCTCTCAGTTCTAAAGCAATGTCTGACTTTCATTAGATTTTATTCAGTAAATTTACATTGACAATTTCTTTTGTCAGTTTCAAGTTATTTCATTGACCATTGTCAGTTTTTCTTACTTTAGCAGAAGGGTACCAACAAATTTGTCCATGCCTGTATGTCCATGTGGATAGGATATTGTCTATAGGTTACAGCTGATGTAGCAGATGAATGTGGACTTCCACTTTCAGTATATACTGGTCAAATGTTCATTCAGCTGGCAAGTATTCCCCCCAATATCCTCATACTCATGCACCTAAGAATTGGCCAATCGTGCATGCATTCTCAATGAGAATAGGTGGTTAGGGTGTTTTCTGACACCTTGGTGACTTCTCATTTCCTGTGAGAAGAAAAGCAATGGTCATGTCGAACTCAAAATGCTGATCCGTTTTACCCTGACATCTACCAAACAAACACTGGCTAAACATCTAATCGATATAGCATGGTGAGTTGGTCCAATGAATTGACTAGTTTGGCTAACTTCAGTCTCATGTGTGTGGTTATCTTGAGAATCCTGTTTATAGAGTAGACATTGCTATCAGTAATCTCAAGTCAGCAAACTTCATGCATCCGAGGCTTTGATCTTTGAGGTTCAGAACATAAGCTGAGCAGTTAATTAAAACATATTTACTGTGGACCAGGCTACATTTTTTAACAATTGGCTCATTGCTCGGTATTTGATTAGAGCGGGATTAGTTTGTATGGCATCATCATTATTCTTATGAGGTCATTCATCTTTCCACACTTGTTTGACCTTCCCATCAATCTCTTTGATGTTGACACCCATGAAATGGAACATATCATTCTACAACTAGAAGCTGAATGGCAACTACTGACAAATCTGAAATGTACCTTCTTCTTCTATGCATCTTCTTATTCTAGCATATAAGCATTTCTATGATTCCCGTAGGGTCATCTGTTCATTTATAATTGCTTCTCCCAACCTCATTAATTCTTCAATAGCTAAAGTGTGGTGACAGTATGGAGCCAGGAGCACAAGGATCGACATCCCTGTTCGGAGTAAACACTCCCATCTGTGCATTCCTAGAGGCAGGGCTCGTGGGAGGACATAGACAGCTGGGTGTAATATGTCCTTTGCCATGGCATGAACACATTTTATAAGAGGTAAATAAAAGAGCAACCATTGAACAACAAATGATGTGGATCAAGAATATCTCATACCCAGCCTATGTGATGAGAGACAGGCTGTGTCTGTTGCATCCATAGACAACTTCAGACTGCATTTTATCACCTGTTTATTATTATGCTCCTGATTTGACCTTTTATGTCAGATTTCATTTTTCATATTTACATGTTGCAGCAATGAAAAAAAAACTCAACAAGCTATAGCATATGCTTCTAAACATTAGAAACATAAAGTCTTCTCTCCCTTGAAATCAGGATTGCCAACTGTAATTCTTCTGTTCTCTGAACATTTTATTAAAAAAAAACCCCGCCAAATTAGGAAATCAAAATGAATTATACAGATTATAAGTTTTATATGTCCTAAGGCTGAGTGCTCACGTGAACTCTTTGTCAACATTTACTGCGAGATGTAAAACAATGAAAATTACTCTTGCAACTACCTGTATCATCACCGCAGCTTAAAAAATAAAAATAAAACTAAATATTTTTTTTACAAATACTTGAAGAAAGTTAACTACATTTACAGTCTGTCAGGCAATTTACAGACCATTGGAACCTGTCAGTATTTCATGTAGACTAGCGACTCTGCTTGTTTTGCCCATAAAGGTTGTTGCTTGCAGTATTTTCAGCAATCGCCACACAGAGAAGGGAAAATTTCCTGAGCACACCTAGGAATCTGAGTAATTATTTTTTGGTGTATGGAAAAATTATCTGAAAAATTATATTATCGTAGTCATAATATGTTAGTTTCATTAATTCCTCCATTGCAAAGGTATTGCTTGATATCCACAAGTGTAAGAGTGGCCCAAGGAATTGCCTGTGAAGTGGATGCTTCACTCAATGACCTAAGAATCTGCCAAAAGAACCTTAAGACCCTTTGACAGAATGTAAGCCTTCACTAGCACACAGTGTCAACGATCACTTCACAGCATCAGTGCTTTAAAATTACAGGCATCTCGAAAATGCCTTTATATAGTTCAAGAGTGGAGCACCGGGAAACTATGCTGTACTTATTTACAGTGTCTTGCCCTGACACACTTATACCCATCTCAGTATGCCGGAATATTTAACATGAGACAAAAGTAAGGAGGTTCTCAGGGTAGTGTAAGATTGTAGTAGCATCGTACGTAGTGAAGAGACAGTGACCCACAAAGTTCCAACATAAAAGTCTCTTTAATGTGTTTCCTCACAGCATTAATGTCCAATTCACACAAATCAATAGAACTTCAGTGTATATTATCAATGTTCAGTTCACACCAGTTCATAGCAATACATATCATATGGCTTTAGATTTACAGTCCCTAAACAGGCCAGACTTCCCTTGTCCAGTTTCCCTGGGCGACCGCATGCCTTATTACAGTCTCCATACACACAGCCTCATATGTTGCAGACACGACACACTCTAGCCCCCTCTGACTAGTTCCCGTGGGTGTCCTGCATCACTGTATCACAGTCTCTTACAATCTCTTTACTCACACAGCCATACACAACCCAGGATATCCTCTGGATATCAGCTGGGCACCATATCCACCTGTTTGCAATTAATACACATGCTAATCCTCTTTTGGGCACAGGACTCTCCACATCTGTCTCTTTTGGGCACAGGACATCCACCTCCGGGCACAGGACTGTCCACATCCGACTCCTTCGGTCACAGG
This sequence comes from Ranitomeya variabilis, assembly GCF_051348905.1. Classification (NCBI taxonomy): domain Eukaryota; kingdom Metazoa; phylum Chordata; class Amphibia; order Anura; family Dendrobatidae; genus Ranitomeya; species Ranitomeya variabilis. The sequence goes on along the minus strand of NC_135232.1, from coordinate 201,604,332 downwards.
ACATCCACCTCCAGGCACAGGACTGTCCACATCCAACTCCTTCTGGCACTGGACATCCACCTCTGGGCACAGGACTGTCCACATCCAACCCCTTCGGGCACAGGACATCCACCTTCAGGCACAGGACTGTCCACATCCAACCCCTTTGGGCACAGGACATACACCTCCAGGCACAGGACTGTCCACATCAACTCCTTTGGGCACAGGACATCCTCCACCAGGCACAGGACTGTCCACATCCGACTCCTTTGGGCACAGGACATCCCCCTCCGGGCACAGGACTGTCCACATCCGAGGCCAGTACCACGGACGACTTGCAATGCTGTATACGCTGCAGGTCCCAGGCTATTCAGCTGCCCTGGGTGCTGGCTCCACTGGCCTGTGCCTCCATGCACTCAGCCAGCACTCTGCAGGCCTCTGCTCTGAACACCAGCACACACCAGACTGACACTGACGTGCACCTCACACACCTGACACACCTATACCTCTTACTGCAGGGCTTTTAACACACACAAACCTGTGGCCTTCAGCCACATGGAAAACCCGGACCGGAAATCCGTGACTCCCATGCACACCTATGGACTTCATCCGTCTGCATGCACAACCTGGGGAGAACACACAGTGACCCCTACCTGTGACATGAGTCACTGTCTCACATTGCAATCACAGCTACACCTGCAACTGCCATGCACACCTATGGCCTTCATATGCCTCCGTGCGCATTCTGGGGAGCACAAACAGCACCCCCTAGCTGTGACAGGGGTCACAGCCTCACAGTAGGTAATCCAGGAACAGTTTGATAATTATTTGCCAAGGAAAACAAAAATTAAATATTCAAGCATATTTACCGTGACGTGCGGATATTATATGTCTTTAATATGAAACTGTCACGAGATTTCACAATACCAACTGCATACGTTATAAAAAAGATCTCTTAAGCCTGATGAAGCAGTTGTATTTACTTTGAAAATCCTTGTCAGAATGGCTGTGGAATCATTTTTGAGTCATGTTGTAATCTGGTTGTAAGCATACTTGTCTCATCAGAACTGAGAAATCTATTCAATAATAAATAGTATACATATATATTATTAGTACAGTGTATTGTGAAATCTAGTGACTGATGTCTTTTTAAAAGTAAACTGTGTCCACGAAGTTAAGATTTTTGGCACATGCCCTATTAGAATTTTGAAATTGTCTTCATTTGGCTGGCACAGCTATTACCTTATGTCTCTGAGTTTGCACCTTGCCCATCACCTCAGCTTTAAGAGCAACATTGGCATTGGAAATCCTGATGGACATAATCAAACAGCAATGTTGATGGAAGAAAGAAGGAGAAAAACAGCATTGCATACAAGTAAAAAGCTTAATATATGCATAAGAAGACAGGATGAAAGTTGAATAATGACAATTACCAGATTTAGAAATTTTAAGTCGAAATGCTACTGTCCAGAGATGACTTGTGGAAAATAATAACTACAGAAAGAACATAAAAGAATAATCAAGAATGGGACTGGAAAAACAGGCAAGAACAGTATAACCTTGTTAGTGGACATTGACCAATTAATCCACATAAGACACAAAACACATCTAATGACACGTGGAATTCACTGCAAAAGTTGTAGAGTAGAAAGATCTTGTGTAGAAAGTAACAGTGGAATTGCTTTGAAACCGAAGGATACAAGGTCACACAAAAAGGAAAGTAGAGCATGTTTCAGATGCCATAAAAAGGGGCACTTAAAGAAGACTTACAACATGGAAAGCAAAGACTAAAAGAGACTAAGGGCCCCTTCACACTGGTCGATTCTGCTACGATTACGACGCATTTGCGTCATATTCGACATCGCAGTACGAGCTCGTAGCCAGCGGTCACACTCTACGATGTTAACGCTTTTTCTGACGTAGTTGCGATGTGAACGTCACGCGTCGCAATCGTACGCTACCCTTCACACCGCCATAGTCCTACGACTCCGAGCGTGACGTATTACCAGCATGGGCGTGCTAAAACGTCACGCCCAATCAGGAGACAGGTATGCGGAAGCCCAACCCACGTAGTCGCATTACGAGCTCGTATGACCGCCGTCACATACTACGATTTCGACCGCCACAGCGAGACATTTACGACGAAAGAAAGTTCTGCTCTTTCTTTCACATCGTACGATGCTGGGCTGCGTCGCAAATCGTAACGCCATGTCACACTTTGCAACCTCGGAACGAGGACGGATAAACGTCACAAATCGAACGCTCGTTCAGACTTTGATTGCACAGTGTGAAGGGGCCCTAAACAAAGGTTGAAGCTACAATTTATGATCCCTGTGCAGAAATTGGAATGGCACCTTTAGGGTATGTGCACACGATGCAGATTTAGTGCAGAATTGGTGCAGAACTGCAGCAGATTTTTCTGCTGCAGAAACGCTGCAGAACTGCACTGTGATTTACAGTACAATGTAAATCAATGGGAAAAAAAAAAAGCTGTGCACATGGTGCAGAAAAATCTGCGCAGAAACGCTGCAGATTTCAAAGAAGTGCACGTCGCTTCTTTTGTGCAGTTCTGCAGCGTTTCTGCTGCAGATTTTTCTGCACCATGTGCACAGCTTTTTTTTTCCCATTGATTTACATTGTACTGCACAGAAACTGCATAGAATCTGCATAGAATCTGCATAGAAACTGCACAGAAACTGCATAGAATCTGCGCAGAAACTGCATAGAAACTGCATAAAAACTGCATAGAAACTGCACAGAAACTGCATCAAATCTGCAGATGCAGATTTAGTGCAGAAAATTCTGCACCACATTTCCTACGTGTGCACATAGCCTAAGGCTATGTGCACACGTTCCAGGTTTTTTGCGTTTTTTTTGCATTTTTTCGGCGGTTTTCTGCTGCAAAAACGTTTAGAAATTCCTAACATTAAGCATCCCATCAGTTTTAATGCATTCCGCATTTTTTATGCCCATGTTGTGTTTTTTTCCTCGAAAAAAAAAGCAGCATGTTCATTAATTTTGCTCATTTTTCGCGGATTTGCCGCTATATTATTGCATTGGGAACCTCCGGATAAATATGCTAAAAATCTGCAAAAAAAAAAAAACGCACAAAAAACATGCAAAAAACATGAGTGAATTTCTTGCGAAAGTAGTCCGGATTTGCTCAGGAAAATTCTGCAAACTTTCCTGAACATGTGCACATAGCCTTAAAGTGACAAATAACACTGGTAATTTTAGTGCCAACGATGTCTGAACGGTTTTATATTAAGTTTATGGTGCTGATTAAGAACATAACTTTGGTTTTGCCAGATTGGCTCTAGGTTCTGAGATATTTTTATACTTAATTAATTACAATAGAATTCTGGCTTCAAAAAGTTTTGTAGAATTGGAAGGCTATAAATTGAAATACAAAATAATTATATCGGATATTTCATTACTTTAAACACTGTTAAATTGTCAAAAGACCAAAGCTATTGCATTTGTTATCACACACAAGTTCCATTGGGGAATGCATTATTTTCACAGATAAATTATCTAAAAATCTAGAAGCAATTCATCAAAAGTAATGGATTTTTTTTAATTCAGCACTCTCAAAATACTTTATCCATTCCAAAAACCTTGGCACCTGAAAAAAAATGTTTTGTAGACCTGTGTAATCATTACTATGTTTGTGCTCTAATTCCGGAGACACAGGAAAATAGATTTTTTCACAGGACTTGACTTAAATAACAAAACAAACAATCTATCTAATACATGTACAGAGTACTGAACATGGAATCCTCATGTGTCCCAGTAGAAAGGGACAAAATTTACACATACCAATAAAAGATGTGTTATATGTTCTCAGTCAGCGTCGGACTGGAGCACCTTGGGCCCACCAGACAAAATCATTCTGGAGGCCCACTATGTAGCTACATAGAAATTGATACAAGACCAGCAGTTGTGTGGTTAAATGCGCTAATATCAGGGTGTAATATAAGATAGTACACTTCCTAATGATATAGAAACAGTTGGCGCCCACATTTTGGTGCAGACTCAATGATAAATGTCCCGTGATGTGTATTAATCACTAAACCAATGTGTTGTAGCACCAGCGCAATGGATGGGATTTCATGACATCTCATCTATACGCTGAAAAAATCCACGTCATGAATTGACCGAAAGCTGCAGATTTGACATGAACAATTTGTCAATTCATGCTGCGGATATTTACCACCAATTTTAGCCTTTGCAATACAAAGGATCAGGGCAGCGGTAAAGGTTATCATTACATAGTAGTAAACGCAGTAATATCTGCACAATGTCTCTGTGGATATTAACGCTGTTAATTTACTGTGGGATTTCCATGGTAGAAATTCTGCAGCAAATACATTATGTGAATGTACCCACTTATAGTGGTGGGGGCCCTAGATCACTTATGTATGGCATTATTAGTGATATTAAAAAAGAACGTTCCCTTACATCCCCCATACAATTTTTACAGAAATCTCTGCTACCTACAGTATAAGGCCATAACGTTTTATGAAGGGCCTCATTTTCTTAGTGGTGGGAGAAAAAAACTTTAGTCTGTCAGGGGCGATACAGGGAGAGGGGGCTCAGTCAGTCACGTGTGATACAGGGAGAGGGGACACAGTCAGGGGTGATACGATACAGAGAGAGGAGGCGCAGTCAGTCAGGGGTGATACAGGGAGAGGGGGCGCAGTCAGTCAGGCATCATACAGGGAGAAGAAGCTCAGTTAGTCAGGGGCGATACAGGGAGAGGGGGTGCAGTCAGTCAGGGGTGATACAGAGAGAGGAGGCGCAGTCAGTCAGGGGTGATACAGGGAGAGGGGGCGCAGTCAGTCAGGCATCATACAGGGAGAAGAAGCTCAGTTAGTCAGGGGCGATACAGGGAGAGGGGGCGCAGTCAGTCAGGGGTGATACAGAGAGAGGAGGCGAAGTTAGTCAGGGGTGATCCAGGAAGAGGAGGCACAGTCAGTCAGGGGTGATACAGGGAGAGGAGGCACAGTCAATCAGAGGCGATACAGGGAGAGGGGCACAGTCAGTCAGGAATGATACAGGGAGAGGAGGTGTAAGGGGATGACCAGACCGCGGGTACCTGCGTGCTGGGTCTGGAACTGAAAAGGCTGTATCCCCTGTTCTCTGGGGGAAGCTTGAGCGAGGCGGACCTTCCTCCTGACCGAGGGGGTGGGGAGATATAAAGGAGAAAGTGCAGGCAGCAGAGGTGAGCTTGGCGCCAACCCGGGGCAACATGCCCCTTCCTACCCAGAGTATCATCGCTACGCAGGCCATTGAACATTTTTTTATGCACAATAAATATTCATCTCCAAGCACATAATGAACTTTACAGTTGTTACAATATGTTCTTAATTACAATTATTTATCTGACTTTCAAAAATACCACTAGCTCAGGGCACTGCCATGAGCAATCAGGTGACACCTACCTATGCCAACTTGTTTCTTGGCTAGTGAGAAGACACATCAATCACATTATCATTTTTTGGACTTGCATACATTAGGAATTTAAATGATTAATTGGTCACCTAAATAATAACAATATAGGTTACATATGAAATTAATGGGGATACCATCTCATTTATTGATGAACAACGCTATAAAAATTATTGAGGTAGACTTGACACAAAGGTATTTAGAAAACTGACAGGTAATAATTTCCCATGTTGGTCCAGCCATTTGTCTACTTAGACATGAGATTGGAATTCAAAAAGGTGGTCACTAGTCAATAAGCTGAGAATCAAATTCAGAGACAGGTGTTATCCAAATAGAATATTGATTCAAGCTTATAATAATGCATTGGCCTTTGATAGGAGGAACCTCCTTCAGGTACACCATAAAATATGAAATAAAAATATAGTCAGACTGATCAGTACTTTGATCACCAGAACCTCAGATATTTGAAATTATGATATCGTTTTGGCTGATTCTTAAAATGGATCTATTGGTCTCAGATTTAATTCTGAATTCATCACATACTACATTTGAGAGACAGAAGTATTGGTGATCATCTGGTCCACAGTCTCTATAACCTGCCAGCCAAGAAAGGTACTTGGCTTAACCGCAAAACAGTAGGCACATATTGCTGTCCACATTGCAAAGCTTGTCCGTCTATCTAGGTATCAAAATGGTTTTTCGTTGCCCAACAGCTGATATAGATTAAATCCAGAGACTTTGCAAATTGTCATACAGTTGGGGTGGTCTCTCTCTGCACATGACTGTGCCAATTGGCATATGCTGGCAAACCAAAGCTGAAATTTAACTCATATTTAAGGGACATCAAAAACTATAGAGATAGGCCTGTAGCTAAATGATAACAGAACTGTGAGAATGGTATGTCCTATTAGCCCTTTTTACATCTCCTTATATTATTATTATTATTATTATTTACGGTTGTCTGAGGAATAATCTGCCACCCTGAATGCACTTTGGCATGAAAATCCTCAAGATCTGCTGCCAGCTGCTCCTTTTGCAGTTGCTGACCAATGATGTCTCATTTGTGCTCAATAGGAGACAATACACTGTCATAAACACTGCAGGCCATAGTAGCACTTTTAGGTCACGCAGGGGCTCACAGTAGAAAGAGCAACATGCTGGTCACAGATATCAATTTCTGACTGTCTTTGCATCCACAATAAAAGTGGGACTTATTGCTGAAGAAGATAGACTTCTATTCCAAGCCTCCATTGCAGTCTTGCACTGTACCCTTACAGCTTTTGAGAGCATAGGAGTGAGGTCACAGGAACAACTGTAACTGGGTATATGGTTTGTAGCCTATTGCTGTGCTCTTCTCATGGAGTGGGGTACCATAATGTCCGGTAGTTAGACCACATTTAGTCTTCATTCCATGTGCACTAACAGCTGTGCAGTACATTAATTTGGTCATGGAACCAGTGATTCATCCATTTCCACAAAGTGTCCCGGGAGCCGTTTTTCAAAATGACAGTGCCAGGGCATATGTTGCACATGTGACTGTAGGCAGCCTACATGGCATAAGTGTGTTACCATGGCCTGCAGCTTCTCTGAACTTGTCTCCCATTGAGCATATCTGGGTTGTCATTGGTCAGTAATTGCAAAGGGATTTGCAAGAGATAGATTTTGATAATACAGCCATGGCCGAAAGTGTTGGCACCCTTGAAATTGTTTCATAAAATTAATAATTTCTCCCAGAAAATTATTGCAATTACACATTTTGTAATACACATGTTTATTTTCTATGTGTGTATTGGAACAACACATAAAATCAGAGAAAAAAAAGGAAAATTGGACATAATTTCACACAAAACCCCCAAAATGTCCAGGACAAAATAGTCAGCACCTTTCCAAAATTGAGGGTAAACAACTATGTTTTGATCGTGTGATGCTCGTTCATACTCACCGATAACAAGTAACAGGTCTGGGCAAAATAAAAATCATGACTGAAACCAGATAAAAAAAGAAGAAGTTGACTCAATCATTGCAGTGTGTGTCTGTGTGTGCCACACTAAACATCGAGAACAGAAAGAAGAGAACTGCCTGACAACTTGAGAACCAAAGGTGTTGAAAATATCAACAATCTCAAGACTACAAGTCGTACCCCAGAGATCTTGAGGTCCCTTTGCCCAAGGTGCACAATATAATCAAGAAGTTTACAACCCATGGCACTGTAGCTAATCTCCCTGGACGTGGATGGCAGAGAAAAATTGATGAAAGGTTGCAATGCAGGACAGTCCAGATGGTGGATAAGCAGCCCCAGCCAAGGTCCAAAGAAATTCAAGTTGTCCTTCAGGCTCAGGGTGCATCAGTGTCAGCGTGAACTGTTCATCAATATGGCAGGGAACCCAGAAGGACCCCACTGCTGACACAGAGACATAAAAAAGCTAGACTTCAGTTTGCCAAAAATATACATGAGTCAGCGAAAATCCTTCTGGAAAAGTGACTTGTGGACAGATGAAACCAAGATAGAGATTTTTGGTAAAGCACATCATTCTTCTGTTTACTGAAAATGGACTGAGGCCTACAAAGAAAAAAAACACAATGCCTACAGTTAAATATGGTGAAGGTTCAAAAATGTTTTAGGGTTATTTTGATGACTCTGGCACTGAGTGCCTTGCCTATGGGCAAGGCATCATGAAATCTGAAGCTTACCAAAGGATTTTTGGTTGCAATGCAATGCCCAATGTCAGAAAGTTGGGTTTGCGTTCTAGATCATGGGTCTTCCAGCAGGACAATGACCCCAAATATACTTCAAGAAGGACCCAGAATTGGATGGAAACAAAGTGCTCAAGAGTTCTAAAGTGACCAGCAATGAGTCTGGATCTAAATCCCATTGAACACCTGTGGAGAGATCTACTAGCAACTATTACACATGTGGTCAAAATTATTGGTACCCCTCATTTAGAAAAAAAACCCACAATCGTCACAAAAATAACTTGAATCTGACAAAAGTAATAATAAATTAAAAAAATCTATGAAAATGAACAAATGAAAGTCAGATATTGCTTTTCAACCATGCTTCCACAGAAATAAAAATATAAAATAAAACTCATGAAATAGGCGTGGACAGAAATGATGGTACCCTTAACTTAATATTTTGTTGCACAACCTTTTGAGGCAATCACTGTAATCAAATGATTCCTGTAACTGTCAATGAGACGTCTGCACCTCTCGACAGGTATTTTGGCCCACTCCTCAAGAGCAAAATACTCCAGTTGTCTCATGTTTGAAGGTTGCCTTTTCCAGACGGCATGTTTCAGCTCTTTCCAAAGATGCTAAATAGGATTTAGGTCAGGGGGCTCATAGAAGGCCACTTCAGAATAGTCCAATGTTTTCCTCTTAGCCATTCTTGGTTTTTTTTAGCTGTGTGTTTTGGGTCATTATCCTGTTGCAAGACCCATGACTTGTGACTGAGACCAAGCTTTCTGTCACTGGGCAGCACATTTCTCTCTAGCATCTGTCATCAAGGTTTTTCCTTGATGACACTATTCTTGAGAAGGTCTCGGTAAAATCTCACAAAGTTGGGTGCTTTTGAAATACCGGCTGCAGCTAGTCTAAGATCAAGAGCCATGCCTTGTCCAAAGCTGCACAGATCTCTCGATTTTCCCAAGTGGATTCACACTGCAATTGATCCCATAGCGTGCTCCACATGAAAAGTTTCCCGCTATGACCCAACTATAACCTTTTTTACAGACCATGCTTTCTGGACATATCTTCGGCTCTCCATATTCCAGTTTTCTGAATGTGTGATTGGATGCTGGAGCAACGTCTGATGATGACGATGGAGCATCTTGGAATCATGCACAAGAAATTATTTGTAATGGCCCCTGAATGTTTCATGAGGCTTGCCGAGTATGGGTTGGCTGCATTTGTTTTTGATTTATACTGTAGTGTATTAAAGAGTAAAATTAATGTTAACCAGAAGACTGTACTTATCATAGTCATGAATGATTGTCAGTTTCATGTAAACCTATCCTCTATAAGGTATCCATAACTTTCATGCACATGATTTAGAAATCTATATTTTGCATAGTTCTGATTCAAAGTGAATTCCCGGCTAAGCCCTGCACCCTCGAGATACAAATGTCAGGTGAGTTTACAATTGGGTGTTTTAGATGGCCTTGCTCCTTTCACATTTATGATTGACAGATCCTATAGAGACAGCATCATATAATGAGAACTTGGCAAGCTGCTTCTTGTCTTGTTTTCCTCTTTCTGCAGAGAAGACTTTAGAATAATTTCCTTTCTTTGCTGGGTGCGCGCTCCTATTACCAGCCGTCTCCTAGGGACTGGATGTAAATGTTACTGGAAATAACATCAAAGCTGACTGCACTGTGTACAGTGTGCTGTTTGGTAGGAGGATTTGCTGCTTTGCAGCTGTCTTACCGGTGCCATTCAGACATACAACTTGTGTTTGAAATGTATCTATGATTAAAGATGGAATGCTCAGCCACTGTCTCCTTCCAGCTTTTGTTAAGAGGGCTGGGTGGGGCAATAGAAGGAAGGAATGTCTTTTTTTAAACTCTATTGTCAGGTGGAGGATTAACCCATTTACTATCAGGATAAAGTTCCCAGAAATATCATGTCGAAATACATACCATATGCCTTTTTCCTAAAGCGGAACTTCTACTTTATTTATAGTAATTTCTACCTGCATTTGTCAAAATGCTTCATATCCTATCGTGTGGTGCTACAAGGAACTTGTACCCTAAAGATCTGTTTACATGGACTGAACGTCACACACAATACCACCGCCAATCAGTAAACTTTTACCAATTGGCGGTCATTTAAAGGGGATTGGCGGTCATTTAAATTGGTGGTCATTTAAAGGGGAAGATGCAATGAAGAAGATGCACTTTTTTGACTATGGGTCTAATAACTCATTGGCAAACAATTGCTAACAACATGCCTGTTCTGTCCTGCAACAAACTGTTCCTGTTTAGAAAGGTCATGAACCATTCCTGTTGTCAATTCTCCTACTTCCAGTGATGTCACGTCAACAGAGCAGCTCCTTCTCTTCCACTCTGTTCTATTGATAGGGCGTCATTGCCGATGTTATGCTGACTGACAGCCGGCTCCTATTTTGTTAATTCATGGGGTGATCGGCAGCCTGTTTATATGGCAAATTAATCGTGAAAGAAGCGTTTTTTACAACACTCGTCACGATCCTCTTGCAGTTTAAATACAGCTTAACTGACAATGTTTACAGATAATTACTGGGAATCCCAGCAGACTGAAACTTTGTTATCAGCTCATTCTGAAGGGACTAGAAATGAGCCCAGAAAATATGAGTATAGTGCTCTGAAGTCTCTCAGGACCATATTGAACCCCTTTTGAGCTTTTAAATGCACATACAGCCTTGTTAATGTCCAAGAGACCTCAACCTATCTGGCTAGGGGGAAAAGGAGCGGAAACCAACAGACAACTTAGCAACTAACTGAAGAATCAGACTTTTTATGATACTTAAAGGGAACCTGTCACCTCGTTTTGCCGCTATAAGATGCGGCCACTGCCTTTCAGGGCTTATCTACAGTATTCTACAATGCTGTGCAGCGCCCCAGTCTGACCTGAAAGAGAAGAAAAACAAGTTTTATTATACTCATCCGGGGGCGGTCAAGTCTGATGGGTGTCCCAGGTCCTGGGTCCAGCGCCTCCCATCTTCATGCAATGTCGTCATCCTGCTTGCTTTGTGCTGCACTCCTGCACAGGCATACTGATCTACCCTGTTGAGGGCAGAACAAAGTACTGCAGTGCACAGGCGCTGGGTCTCTCTGACCTTTCCCGGCACGTGCAGTACGTTCCACTGCCCTCAACTGGGTAGATCAGTACACCTGTACAGTAGCACGGCACGAAGAAAGGATGACATCGCATGAAGATGGGAGGCGCCAGACACGGGACCTGTGACACCCATTGGGCTGCATCGCCCCCCTAGGGGTGAGTATAATAAAACTTGTTTATCGTCTCTTTCAGGTTGGACTGGGGGCTTATCTACAGCATTACAGAATGCTGTAGATAAGCCCTGAAAGGCAGTGACCGTATCTTATAGCGGCAAAAAAAGGTGACAGGTTCCCTTTAAATTTAGAGATAAGCGAATCAGATAAAATTCAAAATTTGCCTCTTTATGCCGATATTCCCAGGAAATTTGATTAGCAGAGAAGTTATTTTATAATGAACTGTAAAATAAAATCCTTATACCACTTTACCGCTCACCTCTTTGCTTCTCACAGTCACTTCTCTGGTCCTCACCATATATTCTTATCACTGTTGTAAGCACTGAAATCACTTATGCCTCTTTTACTAGGGCAGGACTTCCAGCTAATGAGGCTCAGATGAGTTTTGCATAAACATGTGTAATGACCAGGCTGAACGTTTCCTGCTTTCCACCCCCACACGGTGTCCGCAGCAGAAGGAATTATGATGCACACACCGGTCTTGGGGATAACAGTTGCTTTTACTTCAGCAGGAACGGGAATTATAACATGGAACAAATAAGGAACAGTCTCTAATGGAAAGTCCATGGCAATTACAGTTCACACTTAGATGTTGAGATGTGATTCGGGTCTGGAGCTTTAAGAGCACTGGACACCGTCTTTTGATAGCTTACGGAAGGAGGTAGATGCAGCAATTAGAGGTTACAGACCTGTACTCGGGGTTAGCTCCACACTGTGTCATGGCACGTGCACAACTACTTATAGGTGAATGTAAAACTGAGGTGACTCCAGTCAGAAACACTTTAAAATTATGTCACTTATAGGGAAATGTAAAATCTGAGGTGATTCCAGTCAGAAAGACTTTAGAATGATGTCTGTAGAGGTTTTAGAGGGAACCCAGGCTCTTAGGCCTGCAGGACATTTTGTAGTGAAAACAGCCTCCACATGTGTTCTGCTCTCCCTGAGGGCATCCCTCAGACTAAAGAACATTCTAGACTTGCCTGGAAAACAGCTCCTCCTATTGACCATGTGACTAGGAGCTGGCAAATAGGACACGGATTCACATCTCAAATCCTTACAAAACAATAATTCTGAGTCATTGTACACTTTCACCATTAGATGGCACCAGAACATAAGAAACGCATTGCATCTAAAATGGGGGTGACTAGAAATGGAGAATTGCAGCTCACAAATGCAGGGAATGATGTAGAGGGGCAGTTAGAGAGTGAGCTGTAGTGTACAGAAGCTACTCACAATCCAGGATTACTTAAAGGGAAGGACACACTCTCTACTGGGTCACTACATATGCGTAGGGTCACAATGTCATGATATCACGACGTGAGCCATTACTTTACACATGCATACTCAGAACCAGGAACTTCAGCTCTCACCCTAGCAATTAGAAGATGCAATGAAGACCTGACAGGTGATGGGGAGAAGCAAAGGAGCCAGTATTCTGACTCTTCAAGGCAGTATGAGTCTCTAAATCCTTAGCCATCAATCCTTTAGATAACTGTATGATTGTTGTACTCACATGCAAAGCGTCCTCAGATAGTTCCAACTTGGCCACACTGACTTGTAATAAGAGTCTAGGAGAAACAGAGTTGATTTTCTCTGAAAATCTTGCATTAAGTACAATGCAGCAGGTGGAAAGAGTAATTCCAAACAGAGAAATGCACATGTACATCCAAAGATGGCTACAGCAAACTAATAATGAGGATGAAGGGAGGAGCAAGTGCTAACATCAACAACTACAGTGGAGGAGTAGGGACAAACATCAAAGGGCAGTGCATCTGACTAGCAACAACAAAATACAATGCATAACATAGAAAACACACAACAAGCTGTTCCCATTCATGGGACGCAACAGCCAGTGAGGTAAGATATAGTATTTTCATAAATATATATTTTTTTAAACTTTTACAGCAAGCGGACGCCATTTTGTTGAATCCGCATGGAAGTCAATTACAAAAATTTCATATTTTAGTGAATGCAAATTTTTGTAATATTCAATTTCACTTGAATATATTCACTCATCGCTACCTAAATTGTAAAAATTGCCCCAAAATTATCTCTGCCTTGCTGGTATTTATACACAGAAGTTGCAAACAAAAGAAGCAGTGATACAAAAACAGAGAGAATCAAGAGATTAGTTCTTTGCTAAATGAAAAAATGTTTTAAAATTGAAGAAGCAATGGCTTCTTCTTTAGTAGGAGTGAAAAAATTATCCCATTTTGAGATCTGCTATTAATAAAAAGAAGCCAAAGAAATGAGCAGGAATGCATGTTAATATAAGTGCAATGTCTAGGGGAACATTCACACTCAATTTAACCCCTTCCCAACATTGGACACACTGGTACGTCTTATTTTGCGGTGTGTTCCTGCAAATGGATATAAAAGTACATCCTGGCAATTGTGAAAGCACAGGAGCAGTGTCTGCATGAACGCCACAAGGAGCCTCGACTTAAGCTATAGCCAAGCCACAGCTGTTTAACCCTCTAAATGCCACAATCAAAAGTGATTGCAGCATTTAGGAGACTAGGGAAGGGAGGGGGCTCCCTGTCTGATCGGCACCTCCATGACATCATTGCGGGCTGCCAATCATTGTCATGGCAACCCGAGGTCAAATGACGACTGCCAAGTCTGCCATCCACGGTGGCCTGTGTATACCATGCCAACAGCATGGTCTAAAAGGTGTTCTATCAGTGTAATACCGACAGGAATACTTCATTGTAGTGCTGGTGCATTGCAATGCATTATATCAGTGATCAGAGTAAAACAAAGTTAAAGTCTATAGAGGAACTAAGTAGAAAAGTGAAGAAAAAAAAGTTTACGAAAATTGTAAAAAGTATTTTTAGAAAAGCACAAAAAAATGAAAAAAAAACAGTTATATCGATAAATACATATATTTATGTAAAAATAAACAAAAAAGTACACGCATTAGGTAATAACATGAACAACTCGACCTATAAAACTGTCAACCTAGTTACCCATTTGAGTGAACAGAGTACAAAAAGTAAATTAAAAGCTTGGCAAAAAAATATGGGTTTTCATCATACTGCAGAACAAATACTGGAATAAAACACGATCAAAAAGACGAATGAAAATAAAAATTTTATCACTAAAAACACCATCTTGTCCTGGAAAAAAAAAGTTGAGAAATAAAAAGCCACAGTCCTCAGAATATAACTATGCAAAAACTAAAAAAAAAAAAATTTAGCACGAAAACAAAAAAAATTACATAAATGTAGTATCGCTATAATTATACTGACCCAAATAATAAACTTTCCTATCACTTTTATCACATGGTAAATGGCATTAAGAATAAACCCCCAAAACATTTTGTTAATTGCTGTTTTTTCTTTGTTCTGCCTCTCAAAAATCATAACAGAAAGTGATCAAAAATTGTTTTGTGCCGAAAATGGTACTAATAAAAATTTCAACTTATCCCGCAAAAAACAAGCCCTCATATGACACTCTCGACAACAAAAATTGAGACAAATTCTAGCTCTCAAAATATGGTGTTGCAAAAACTTTTCTTTGTAAAAAAAATTGTTTTTTAGTGTGTGATAGTAGCTAAACATAAAAAAAATAAATCTAGTATCTGTGTAATTGCACTGACCCGAAGAGTAAAGCTGTCTAATAATTTATACACCACGGTAAACGGCATAAAAAATAAATAAAAGCAATTCTCGATCTGCTATTAATTTATTCATTTTGCCTCCCAAAGATCGCAGTAAGGCTCAGCCCACATTTATCCTGCGTTCTATGCTGAGCACTTTCACTGGGGTTTCAGTGTAAATCTCTGAAATATGTGATTCAGATGCAAACCCTGGTGGAATATTCCCTGTAATGAGGCAGATGGAAACACCATGGACTCTGTCTGATCTGTGTTCCAATGGTGTCCGTCTTTTTAAGCATGCATAAAAGCGCGGTCGGACACCGTTTTGTGCACCTCTGACAAGAAGGACACCACTGAACCGAGGCCAGGTGGAGTCCAGAGTAACTCTGGTGCCTCATTATAGTGAATGGATACCTTGAAGTTTCATCTGAATCACATGATTAGAAGATTTAAATCAAAACCCACATGAAAGTGCTCAGCATAGAGCAAAGAATAAATATGAGCCAAAATGTTATGTAAAATTTTTCCAATATAGACTTCAACTCAATCTCCAAAACAAAGCAAGTCCCCACTCAGGTCCGTAATCTGTCAATGGAAATATGGGGGTTAAAACATTACTAGTAGCACAAAGGCTCTGGAAAATCGCTATGACTCCTTGTGCCCCAAAACAAATCCAACAAATTCTGTCCTCCCTAATCCAAATGCCCCCCTTCCTTCTGAGCCCCAGTGTGTCTAAACCACATTTAGCATTCACATGTTTGGCATTTCGGTAACGATGAGTCCACTTAATTTATGCATGTTTCCAGAAGCATGAGCTGGGCATAATGTACAGGCACAACAGCTTACTGGGCACTACAACATACTGGAGACTGCAACTTCCTGGGCACTACAATGATAGATTTTCAATTTTCGCTGAGCAACATCCACTGCTGCTTGTTTTTGGAAAACACATATGGAGTCAAAATTATCACTACACCTGCAGATGAATTCCTGGAGGGGTGTAATTTCCAAAATGGAGTCGCTTG
Organism: Ranitomeya variabilis; assembly: GCF_051348905.1. Classification (NCBI taxonomy): domain Eukaryota; kingdom Metazoa; phylum Chordata; class Amphibia; order Anura; family Dendrobatidae; genus Ranitomeya; species Ranitomeya variabilis. The sequence continues at coordinate 201,588,286 of NC_135232.1, read as the reverse complement.
AGGGAGAGATTCTTCTCTTCTGTCAGTTAGGGGCTCTGTCTATGGAGTCCGCAAAACGTACTATGAAAATTTGTTCTCCAAGTCACATAGCACTCCTTCCCTCCTGAGCCTCACAGTGGGGCTAGGCAGTACTGTACAGCCACATATGGGGTATTGCCACATTCAGCAGAAGTTGCGTGACAAATTTTGAAGCCATTTTTACCAATTTACTTGTGTAAAAATATAAAATCTAACGCTAAAACTAAATTGTTACATTATGGTATAACATTTTGTGACACACTTGTGTCAACATGATAACTGCACCCTTAGATTAATTGATTGAGAGGTCTAGTGTGTTAAATGGGGTCATTTATAGAGGGGTTCTGCTTTTCTGGCACCTTAGAGACTCTCCCAGTGAAGCAGGGCACCCGCAAATCATAACAGCAAAATATGTACTATAATATGGTGTTCCTTCCCTTCTGAGCTCTCCACGGTGACTGAAAAGTAGTTCTCGATTACATGTAGGGCATTGGTGCACTCATCAGAAATTGCACAACAAACTATGCAGCCCATTTTTCATGCTGGCACTTATAAAAATTAAAAACAACAATATGGGGACTGTCAACTGGGAGTCTGCACTTGCACTTTATGATGGCTAAGCTCTTTGCTGATAGATCGGTCGTCGTTCCGGTTATGAGCATATGGGGATTGCAGGATAGGAGAGTTATGGGATTTTGCACTTTGTACTACCTCCCTCTTTCTCTATAACTATTTCTTGTGCATAGCTACTTACCATCATTTACTTTTGATTGTTATTCCCAGAGTGAAACATATCTCCTTTGTGTTCACCTCTTTTTTTAATACATGTGATTATTTTGTAAACACAATGTGTTTTCAATTAATAAAGTTTTGATAATTGATCATATATTAACGTCAGCATTCCATTTTTTTGAAATTGTGCAATTGAACAGGAGTTTCTTCAATTTTACTTCCATATTTGAATCATTGTTAGGGGATTATGCTGTTTTTTGTATGAAAATGCTCCCAGTTAAATTAATTATACATTTTCCTGTGAATTTCTTAATAGTCTTTATAAAAATTTAAAACAACAACCTTTTTAGTGGTAAAAATGTAATTATTCTCTCTACACCATCCAATGGTATAAAATTATGTGAGGCACATGTGGAGTCAACTTGCTCACTGCACCCCTAGATGAATTCATTGTAGGGTGCAGTTTGCAAAATGTCATCAGTTCTGAATGGGTTCTGCTGTTCTAGTACCTCAGGGGCTCTGCTAATGTAACATGGCACCCTCAAACCTTTCCAACAAAATCTGAACTTCAATATGGCGCTTTCTCTTGTCTGAGCTTTGCACTCTGGTATTGATGTACTCAGGAGAAATTGCCTAACAAATTGTACTGTTCATTTTCTCCTAATATCCCTTTTGAAAATGGAAAACTTGGGCTAGAGCAATTTTGTTTTTGTGGAAAAAAGTGTAATTTTCCATTTACTCAGCCCAATGTTATACAAATCTGTGACTTGTCCGAAGGTTAAAATGCCCCCTACACCTTGATTTTTCAATTGGAGAGATTCATGAATATTACTCACACTGCTGCATAAAGGATTCCAGCCAAAATTGTGCTCCTGAATTCAATTGGCGTTCCTTCCCTTCTGTGCCCAGCCGTGTGCCCAAGCAGTAGTTTTCCACCACACATAGGGTATCAGTGTACTCAGGAAAAATTGCACAACAAATTATATGTTCCACTTTCTCCTATTACTCATGTGTCTTGTCAATGAACTTTGACACTGCTGATCAGGTGACTGTTATTTGAACTGTTTGTCTATTTAAAGAATGGTGTAAACTGCATTGACATGTTTCTGTGGTGGTTCCTGATGAAGGAGTCTTGAACTCTGAAACTCGTAGAATAATAAAGCCACATGTACTAATAATTCTGGAATTCTAGTGATTCAGCAGCGCAGAAATTTACCCCAATTTTCCCAATCTGTATCTAACGGCTGGTCCTTCCTGGACTCGTGGATCTGCTGCAGTGAATCCTTTCAATGCTTCAACTCAGCTACATCTGGTGAGTGCAATCTTATGTATTAACCTTTTAACCTTTCTCAGATAAGACACTATTTGCACTCTTTCCTTCAACAGTTGTCATGTGAAAATGTAAAATTTAGGGCTAAATCTAAATTTTTGCTGAAAAAAAATCTCACGGCTCAACGTCATTAAATTATGAGAAGCATCTGTGGGCTCAAGGTGCTCACGACACCTCTAGTTAAGTTCCTTGAAGGGAGTAGTTTCCAAAATGGGGTCACTTGTGGGGGGTTTCCACTGTTTAAGTACATCAGGGGCTCTGCAAGCGCGATATGGCAACCGCTATCTATTCTGCCAAATTATGTGCTCCAAAAGTCAAATGGTGCTCATTCCCTTGCTAGCCCTGCCATGTGCCCAAGCAGTAGTTTTCCACCACATATGGAATATTGATGAACTCAGGAGAAATTGCACAACAAATTGTACCATTCAAATTCTCCTGTTACCCTTGTGAAAATGAAAAATGTGGGCTAAAGCAACATTTTCTTGGGAAAAATTTTAATTTTAATTTATTTTATCCACGTTGCTTTAATTCCTGTAAAGCACGTAAATGATTAAATAACTTCTTGAATGTGCTTTTGAGCACTTTGGGAGGTGCAGTTTTTAAAATGGTGACACTTTTTGGTATTATCTGTCATATAGCTCTCAAAGTCACTTCATTTTTTATGTGCTCCCTTAAAAAAATAGTTTTGTATATTTTGTTGGAAAAATTAAAAATTACAGATCAAATTTAACCCTTATAACAAAAAAAGTCTAAAAAATGATACTGCTATAAAATAGACATGTAGTAAATGTTATTATGAATTTTGTGTAGTATAACTATTTGGTTTAAAAACATAAACATTCAAAGTTTAAAAATGTGAAAGATTTCACATTTGTTGTAAAAATGTTTATATTTTCATACACGCAAAAAATATAGACCAAAATTTACCACTAATGTAAAGTACAACATGTCGTGAAAAAGAACCTCAGAATTACTGGGATATGTCCCAGTTATTACCTCATAAAGTGGTCAGAGTTGTAAATTTTGGTCTGGTCAGGAAGGTGAAAACAGGTTTGGGGTTAAAAGACAAAACCTAGAATGAAAAAAAAAATGAGGAAATACCCTAATGTAAAAGAATAAATAGTAATAGTACGTGGAAATAACATAGAGTACTTAGTTGACACTATTTTGATCAATGGCTGGTGTGGCTGTGTAGAATCAGTAGCAGACAGTATAAAAATAGGACAAGGTAGGCCAGGCGATGTCTGGCACTGTAGGACCACCAACAACAGCAGCAGTATTAGGCTAAGTTCCCACAATGAGTTTTGGACATAGTGTATTTTTGCTGTGCAAAAAAACACAGCCTCTTACAGTTCCAGCAAAGTGGAAGGGATTTATAGTCTCATACACGCTGTGCTTTTTTTATTGAGTAAAATGACTTATGTTATGGTGCCTGTTTGAAATCTGAAAAATGTAAGTACGCTGAGCTTTATGTGCTGATTTAGATGTGGAAAATCTCCGGATAATAAAATGTATATGTGTTTTAAGTGTTTATATATTACCACAACTGTCGGGCACTGTTGAGCCTCCAACATCAACAATAACGTATCCGTGAATCGAATTTCCCAGGAAAAAAACAAGCAAATTTGAAATTTGCCTTATTTGCTCATCTCTACTAGCCATCAATTTTATAAAGGAGACCAGTCACCTCTGCAACCAAAAAATATTAAAATTAATAAAGCTAGGCTTCACAACCCCCATGCCTAAGAATGAACAGACCACCTCAGTGGAGCTATAGAAAGGATGTTGAAGATCATGACAAACAGGATAGAAAAAGAATAATTATTTTACAAAAACACCATTTATTTGTTGAACACAGGGCATATTTCCCTGTAACTCAATGTCAGTGTCAGGGGATTTAGCCATAGCAGTGTAGTGTCCACTAGTTAAACATTACAGTTCCCTAGCTATCCAGTTGTGAACCCTACTGTCCAGCATTTAAAAATACAGCGGACACTCATATCATATGATTGGGAGAAATTGTATTGGCAAATCTCAAATCTCAGCATTTTAATAGGCTCACCCACCTGGCTCATAAACAAGCATGTCAGATATCTCAAGATAGGGGCTCTCTGATTGGAAAATACATTTTCTCTTCTTCAGCAAAATACATAATATCACATTTCCTTGAATATGGCCTACAGTCATAAGCGGATTATAATGAAAGTAATCTGGGCTACTACCCGGGGCCCAAGGCTCCAGAGGGCCTATTGCCAAATTGTGCCAAATTGCGCTCATTATGCGGTGGACATCTCCAAGCAGAGAGCTTAGCTGGAGCTCCAGTGCCAGCAAAACAATATTTTAGAATGGGCAGCACCTGTTCTGTGATGCGCTGGCATGATTACGTCATCAGCCGACGCTGACATAATGACATCATTGCGCCAGCATGGAAAAGTGGGGCTACAGGAGGTCATACAGAGAAGTATAAAAACCTTTCTCTTGCAATAAAATGAATGAAATGGAGGGTGGAAGAGAGGAAATAATAATGAGTTAAGGTTAGAGAGAAGGAATAATAAGGAATCAAGGGTGTGGGTTGGTAGAGGGAAAATTATAAGAAGAAAGGATGGGGTATCAGAAATGTGCCTCATGCTGCTGAAACCTTTGGGGTATCCGTGATCAGAACGTCACAGCAATTGGCAGATCGCATGTCCTCTTTGGAGTCTGCTCGGTGTTTAACTTGAGTGGAGTGGATTGATTTTAACTTGATGTGGAAGGTGCTAAGAGTTTCTTTTTGATCCTGCTGGGATTCCATATGTCTCTAATCTCAGCTGCTGCTCTTTGCTTCCACTCCTTTCCATTATTTAAACAACTTACTCCTAGCTCTCTCCTGTGCCAGTTATAGGTTTTCTATTCTGACCTACCTGAAGAAGCTGATTCAGTTTAAGCTGTGCAGTTGCAGTTGTTATTTTTACTTCTCCCTGTTGGTCTCTCTCTGTATTGCTGTTGCTGTCCAAATCACTAGTTAGGGCTAGCTCAGCCAGAGTTTAGGCACGTGTTTGCACAAAGAGGAAGGACACACCTAGGGGTGATTGGGAGAGCAGGGTGCAGTGTCAAGTGAGTTTTTAGGGGTCTCCCCTTTCCCTATACATCAGAGCACCCTTTACCTTCTTTCCGTCTTTTGTGCCACACGCTGGGCATTTCCTTGCTCTGACGTGACATTATAACCGGCCCATTTTCTTTTCAGGATTCTAACATGGATCCTATAGCAGCTCTAGCAAAACATCCCTGCAGCCAGCCAGACTCAACTTGAACCCAAGAAGGCCGACCCAGCCTGTGGTGAGGTGTTTAGAGAAGCTTGCAAACTCTACTTCAGGCTTCATTCACGTTCCTCTGGGAATGAGGAGCAGCGGTTGGGGACTTCTGTTTCTCTCCTTCAAGGTAATCCTCAATCCTAGGCTGTTTGCCTTCCGAATGACTCACTGACTGAGTCGCTCCGGTCGGTAGATAAGTTTATTTGTGGCCTTAGGCCTCATATATGATGATCCTGACCAAGTCTCCCTTGTTGAGTCCAAACTAGGTAAGCTTCAGCACGGGGATTGACCAGCCAGGTGGACCATGCTCTTAGAAGTTATTTTTTTCAGTGCCTGTCTTAAAAGTTAAAAGACGCTCTTATTTTGTTTGAAATTCCTGAGTCCTTAGAGGCCACTATGGCCTTAGTGATTCAGATAAATGCCTCAGGAAAAGATCTGGGATGACCCCTTCCTCAGTAGTACTCTCTTGGAGTAAATCCTTCCCATATGCTCTGATGAACCCATGCAGCTGGGTTCTTCTTCCCAGTCTGGATCTCCTACGATTCTCCGTAAGAAGGGGGTTTGTTTATTTTGCAGTCAAAGGGGTAATTTAATTAGATTATGTGCCTCCATACCTAAACAAAAAAAGCCGTTGGAAAACTTCCGACCCCAGATAGTTAGGTGGAGTGATTTCTATAAGAATAACTGCTTCAATACTCTACTGAGTACCATCCCACTAGAAATTTATATGTGAACATATAATCACTTTAACAAAATGAACCTTTAATATTCAACAATTAAAAAAAAAACACCAACCCAGTGAAATAATTGGTTAGATACTAAAAATACAAAAATCGACCATATAGATGCCTAACAAGACCCTACATTAGGCCTAAAAATCAACCCTGCTTGGCTGTGGAGGTTGGCACCCTAAGAAAATGATTTTTTGGTGCCCCCACTCACCGTGGACTGTGCCTCACTTCCCTACAGCTACCCTATCATTATAAGTGGGAAAACAATACAGCAAAGAGCAGGGATAAAAAAAGGATAAATTATATCATTAAAATTCCCCATAAGGACCTTGTAGAGCAACCATAGATAATAACATATCAAATCCCATCCAACAACATGTATAGAATCGTCAAAGATACATAGCAAAAATTGCCTGTCAAATAACAACTTGGCCCATCATTCATATTAATTGAAAAAATTACTTAGCATGTGTTGGAGACACCCCGCATGGATAGTAACAATTCCCATTCAACAACATATGTAGAATCTTCAAAGATACATAGCAAAAATTGCCTGTCAGATAGTAACTTAGCCAAACATTATTATAAATAGACATACTTTAATAAAAAATAACTTAGCATGTGTTGGAGACACCCGACGCGTTTCCCTGTTGTCACGGTTCATCAGTAGGTAATGTAGATATTTACGATGCCGGATGTCATGATGATGATAGCTGACATAAGCCGGCGTTAAATGAGCGGACTTAAATAACCCCCATTGAATCCTTGTGCCACAATAGGCCCCGCCCACCAAATAGCCGGGTCTAAAAAAAAATACCCTCTTCTTGTCTAGCTTTGAGGATGTATCAAAAAGGGTGGCAAGAATTGCCCCCATCATGCTTATGATTGCCCCTTTGAACTTACTCCCTGGAGAAAACTGCCCAAAACCAGATTGTACAATCATTCTGACCCTGAAAGGCAGGTTATGAAAGATTATATCACCAAAAGTCTTGCAAAGGGACACATTACAGCCTGCTCTTCTCCCATGGCAGCAGATATTATGGGCTAAAAAACTGTATGCTAAACTTGAAAATATGTATTCGCTGCACAGGAGGTTACATTTTTAGGTTACCTGGTATTGTCGGCTGAAAAAGAAACTATGATATTGATTATAGAGAACTTCTGGCTATTAAGTTGGCTTTTGACGAGGGGCATCATTTTCTGGAGGGAGCAACTCACCCTGTCATGGTGATTACGACCATAAAAATCTGTTGTACCTGGAATCTGCTAAACGTCTCACTCCAAGACAAGCTAAATTGTCTTTATTTTTCACTAGGTTTAACTGCTTTGTCACTTACCGTCCTAGGGTTGAGAATGTCAAAGCTGATGTCTATGTTTCTATTCTACAAGGAGTGCTCATTTCTACCATTTGCTCAGATCTTGAGGGGGAGGTGTTGAAGGCTCAGGGGGATGCAACTTTGCACCTACTTTTTCATAATTTTTTGGTGACCAAGGTTACATCAGGATATTTCTGATTTTGTGTCTATCTGCCCTCACCAAGGGTGATTTAATAAACAAGATAGAGTTTATTCTGCCAGTATAGAGAAATACAATGTTTTGACCTATTACAGGTCTTTATCAAGTATATACAATGGAGTATAGGTGGGGAGGTTATATAGCTTAGTTTCACATACAAAAACCAATCACCATATCGATCCACCCCCTTGCATAAAAAGCATAGAATTTCAATTCAAAACATATAATCTTAGTTCTTTAAAAGATAATATCAATATCAAGCATCACTAAATTCACAATCCATATAAATAGTAGTAGAAGAATAAAAGTTTTAAAATCAGAATAAGGTCATTACCAATCAAGAATAAGTATCAGTCTTGTTCTAGTTACTTCCCACCAATAATAAGTATGTACATATGCATGTCTAATATAGAACTTCCCCACAGCCAATCAAATATATTGAAAAAGAGTGAGCCATGGTCCTAAAGCTGAATAGCTTTACCATGTGACTGGAAGTGTATCCACACCAATCCAATCAAATATCCGCATTAAAGGTACCGTCACACTAGGCGATATCGCCAGCGATCCGTGACGTTGCAGCGACCTGGATAGCGATATCGCTGTATTTGACACGCAGCAGCGATCTGGATCCCGCTGTGAAATTGCTGGTCGCTGCTAGAAGGTCTGCACTTTATTTGGTCGCTAGGTCGCCGTGTATCGCCGTGTTTGACAGCAAAAGCAAGGATACCAGCGATATTTTACACTGGTAACCAGGGTAAACATCGGGTTACTAAGCGCAGGGCCGCGCTTAGTAACCCGATGTTTACCCTGGTTACCAGCGTAAAAGTTAAAAAAACAAACAGCACATACTCACCAGCGCGTCCCCCAGCCTCTGCTTCCTGACACTGACTGAGCGCCGGCCCTAAACTGAAAGTGAAAGCACAGCGGTGACGTCACCGCTCTGCTGTTAGGGCCGGAGCTCAGTCAGTGTCAGGAAGCAGAGGCTGGGGGACGCGCTGGTGAGTATGTGCTGTTTGTTTTTTTAACTTTTACGCTGGTAACCAGGGTAAACATCGGGTTACTAAGCGCGGCCCTGCGCTTAGTAACCCGATGTTTACCCTGTTACCCGGGGACCTCGGCATCGTTGGTCGCTGGAGAGCGGTCTGTGTGACAGCTCTCCAGCGACCAAACAGCGACGCTGCAGCGATCGGTATCGCTGTCGCTATCGCTGCAGCGTCGCTTAATGTGACGGTACCTTAAGGTTGGCACAGCAACCAGCAGTCATGTGCTACAAGAGCTCCTCCCAACATGGGCGGCCACAAGCACCAAGCTGAATATCTTGTATCTTGACTGTTGATTTCCAAGTTGGTTTCTTGGAGCTTCTGAACGTGCGTCCTGACATTGAGTGCTGTTAGCTTCTCCAGATTTGCATGCCTACATACTCATCCATTAAGGTCTCTCCTACCATTAGTTATTCTTCATAGACCATGGACACATTTTTATTATCGACCTTCCTTCATCCGCTGGAAAAACAGTGATCTTAGTGGTGGTGGACAGGTTTAGCAAGATGGCAAACTTCATGGCCTTATTGGCTCTTCTGAATGCCAAAACCTTGGCTCAAGTGTTTCTCAGTGAGATTGTGAAGCTTCATGGGGTTCCCTCCGATGTGGTTTCAGATCAAGGGACCCAGCTTGTAGCTAAATTTTCTAGGGCTTTTTGTTCTCGCATGGGAGTGCATCTATCTTTTTCCTCGGCCTTTCTTCCTCAATCGATAGATCAGACCGAATGTATAAATCAATGTTTAGAGAACTACCTTAGGTGTTTCATTTCGGAGTCACCTTACTTACCTTTGGCAGAATTTTCGTGAAGTAATCATCATGAGTCCACTGGTAAGTTACCATTTTCACCCTCAGTTTTGTAATTTCAGTAGGGAAGGGTATTTGGGGGATGAACATTTTTCTTTGTCACACTTTTTTGTACAGCAAGAGGTACAGAACAACCTGATGAGGTGGTCGCCATCATTAATCTGTGGCGTTTTGTCTTGAATTACAGCATTTAAAATCCACAATGTGTTTCATAGATCGTTGCTCAAAAAATATGTTGCGTCATCGGAATAGGCACCCTTACTGCCGTCTCCAGTCATGGTGGATGGTAATTTGGAATTTCAGATAGCAAAAATTGCTGATTCTCATTTTGTTCACGATTCCCTTCAGTATCTGGTGCATTGATGGAGGATATTATTTTTTTCTCTAGCAAGATGGCAACAGCACTGCTTATGCAATAGCAGCTATCGTCGTTGATAGCTGCTACTTCGCAGGTGACGGCGGCGCCATCTTGGAGGAGGAAACATTTTTTTCTTTACAAAGATTGTGCCGCCGGCGCGTGCACAGTAACAGCTATCGGATTCTTGATAACTGCCACTGCGCTGGCGCAGCCGGCGCCATTTTCAAACAGATTATTTTTTTTATTTCAGGATAACCTTAAACCATTGAACTACATATACATTTCATATGCGATCATGCTGCAGCGCAAGCGCCTGCCTGCAGAAGGAGATTTTTTTCCCCAATATAGATATATATAATATTCATTAAGTAAAATAGGGGCAGGTCACTGAGGGATCAGTGAACTGTCAGAAGCCATACATATGAATACCTAATCAGAGCACCACATGAAGATCCCCCACAGCCCCGCCCGGAGCACGAGAATATCATTAACCCAAAACTGAAAATAAAAATTACACAACAACCACAAGATGGATTTCATCAACCAAGGTATCATTTTAATCAATATAACGGCTCCAACATGACACTGTCTGTAGGTTACTGTGCACAATCCTGCTGACAGGTTCCCTTTAAGAGTTCCTTTTTGATACTGCTGGGATTCCATTTGGCTATAATGTCAGCTGCTGCTTTTTGCTGCCATTATTTATTCTCACTTCTATCTCTCTCCTGTGCCAGTTATAGGTTTTCTATGCCAGCCAGGGCATAGACACGTATTCGCACACGGGGTTAAGGACCCGTCTAGCGATAGGGAGCACAGGGTGCAGTCTCAGGTGACTGTTTAGGGGTCTCCCCTTTCCTTATCATCAGGGCACCATTTACCTTCTTTCTCTCTTTTACCCTGCACGCAAGGCATTTCCTTGCTCCGGCATGACAGGGGGGTGGGATAAAGAACATTATATTTTAATGAATTCAGGGTGGGAGAAAATACATGTTATAATGAATTGGGAAGCAGAGGGGCATGTAAATATAATGAACTGGGGGAGTGGGAGGTGCACAGTGGTGAAGTGTTCCTGACATAGGAATAAGTATTGAACACGTCACCAATTTTCTAAGTTAGCTGGGCCATTGTAGCAGTTTTATTTATTTTCTGTGAAATGAATTGAGAGTTTATGAAGTTTGCCAGTGTTGTGTGCTGAAAAACAGCCCCACACCATGTAGTTCCCATCTCCAAACTTCACTGTTGGTATGATGCTTTTAGGGTAATATCCAGTGCTTTTTATCCTCCAAACATGGTGTGTACTATGGCATCCAAAGAGTTCAATTCTGGTCACATCTGACGAGACTATATACTCCCAGTATTTCTCAAGCTTGTCTAAAAGTTGTTGCGCAAACTGTAAATCGCTTGAACATATTTTTTTATTCAACAAAGGAGTCTTCCGTGGTGAGCATGCATACAGGCCACGGAGGTTGAGAGCATTACTTATAGTTTTCTTTTAAAAGATTGTACCTGCTAAACCCAGGTTTTCCTGTAGCTCTCCATGGGGGGGTCCTTGACTCTTGGACAACTATTCTGATACTTAAAACTCTTCTGTCTGAAATCTTGTGGGAAGCACCTGGTCATGGCTAGTTTATGGTGAAATTATGTTCTTTCCACATTCAGATTATGGCCCCAACAGTGCTGACTAGAACCTTCAGTAGTTTAGAAATTCTTAAATAACCAATGCCATCAGTATGTTTTACAACAATAAGGTTGCAAAGGTCTTGAGACAGCTCACTGGTTTTACCCATAATGAAATGTTTCTTGTGTAGCACTTTCGCAATGAGACATCTTTCTATAAGCCATCAGTTGAACCAGATGATATTATTTTCCACTACGTGGCAAGATTACTTTCTAATTATTAGATTTCTGCTGGTGTCATCACTTTCCGTGGCTTTTTGAACCTTTTTCTTCACGTGTTCAATGCTTTTTCCCTGTGTACCGACCCATAAGACACACCCAAAATTTTGGGCTGAAAAAAGGGAACTTTTAAAAAAAAAATAAAATGGTGGTGCATCTTATAGTCTGTTTTAATGGTAGCTTACCTAAATGGCAGCTGCAGTGGAGGCAGGGTCGCTGCTTAAAGAGATATAGACTAATACTGCCCTCTCCTCAATATCAGAGCTCAGGTAGGGAATTCTCACAGCTTACATATAGACACTTAGGACACTTCATTTTGCCTTTTTTACCACTATTTGCATTACTTGGCTGCAACAGCTATTTCCATGTATTTTTGCATGATTATTTTCCTGAAATTTTCTTCCGTTTTGTGATATGCCTTATTTTCTGTCTTAAATCACCTTGCGAAAAACGTAGTGAGTAATAAAGTCTGGCAAATCTGAACATATCGTCTTACCACAACTGAGCAGTCCAAAATACTACATAGCCACATATTAAGAGTTAAAAGCATGTTATACTGAGAACTGTGGGACTTCTCTGCCCCGGCCCATGTTTTGTACCTAAACAAGAGAAAAAAGATCACATTTCTCACTTATGAAAAGAGGACTTATACCTCGGAAAAAAGAAGCACTTAACCTGAGAGGAGCCAGGACCGAGTGTCAGATGACACGCAGGGGAAAGAGACCAATTACAATGGAACATTGGATAGTCTAGACCAGTACAGGGACACAACTAGGGATTGGATTTTACTGAGACTTTGGCCTGGCTTACAGCCATATATACAATTGCTTATGGAGCTGTAAATGACAGAAAGATTGAAAAATGATTAATTAAATGAGCTGTTCATTGATTTCCACACTAATAATCCTAGTAGTGAAACTGGATTTTAACCTACACTACTGTGCAAAATTTTTAGCCAGTTATGGAAAAAATGCAGCAAAGTAAAAATGATCTAAAAGACAGAAGCGTTAATAGCTTATTTTTCATCAATTAACAAAATGTAAAGTGAATGAATAAAATCGAAATCTAAATCAAAATCATTGTTTGATGTGACCATTAGAGATGAGCAAATTTATTTAAGGGGAATTGAATTCTACTAAAAAATACAAAAAGGTATACATTTTTCAGAATATAGATTTTTGGAATTTCGTTTGGTCGCCATTTTGCTGAACAGTAGATGGCCGAGAAAACTATATAAAAAAAAAGCTTATACTCCTCTTATTGCTCACCTCTCTGGCCCCTCTGCTACTCATTGCCCTCTGTGCAATCTTTATTATTATTATTATTATTATTATTATTATTATTATTATTATTCATTTATATAGCACCATTAATTCTATGATGCTTTACTTTAGACGGGGTTACATTAAAATTCAAATATCACTTACAGTAAACAAAACTAACAATGGCAGACTGGTACAGAGGGAAGAGGACCCTGCCCTTGCGGGCTTACATTTTACAGGATTAGGCTACTTTCACACTACGGTCGGACGACGCACGACGAATTGCGTCGTTGCGACGTACCGACGCTAGCAGTGAATGTGCCGCACAACGGGGGCAGCGGATGCTGTTTTTGAACGCATCCGCTGCCCCATTGTGAGGTGCGGGGAGGGGGGGCGGAGTTCCGGCCGCGCATGCGCGGTCTGAAAAGACGGGAACGAAGCACCAAAAAACGTTACAAGCAATGTTTTTTGGTGGCGACGGTCCGACGCAACACGATGCAACCGTCACACGATGGTTGCGACGTGTGGCAATGCGTTGCACTGCGTCGCTAATGCAAGTCAATGGAGAAAAAACGCATCCTGCAAGCACTTTTGCAGGATGCGTTTTTTCTACAAAACGACGCATAGCGACGTACAGTGCACGATGCAAGTGTGAAAGTAGCCTTATGGGGAAGGAGACAGTAGGTCGGGGGTTGCAGTAGCTCCAATAATGTTGAGGTGGCCGTGTGGTCATTACAGGTTGTAAGATTTTTTGAAGAGATGGGTTTTCAGGTTCCGTTTGAAGGATCCAAATGTGGTGGATAACCAGACATGTTGGGGCACAGAATTCCAGATGATTGGAGATATTCAGGAGAAGTCTTGGAGGCGATTGGGTGTGGAGCGAATAAGCGTGGAAGAGAGAAGGAAGTCTTGGCGAGGACCAGAGATTACATGAGAGAAGATATTGAGAGATTAGTTTGGAAATATAAGGAGGAGAAAGGTTATGGATGGCTTTGTAGGTCAGTGTTAGCAGTTTAAACTAGATACGCTGGGAAATTGGGAGCCACTGAAGGGATTTGCAAAGAGGGGAAACAGGAGTGTAGCGAGGAAAGAGATTAATTAGTCAGGCAGCAGAGTTAAGGACAGACTGGAGGGGTGCAAGAGTGTTAGAAGGTAGGCCACAAAGGAGGATGTTGTATTAGTCGAGGCGGGAGATGATTAGGGCATGCATAAGCATTTTGGTAGAGTGAGGGATGAGGAAAGGATGGATTCTGGAAACATTTTTGAGCTGGAGGCGACAGGAGGTGGCGAGAGCTTGGATGTGCGGTTTGAAGGACAGGGCAGAGTCAAGGGTTACTCTGAGGCAGCGGATTACCGGGACAGGGGAAAGTGTGAATTCATTTATTGAAATACATAGATCAGGTAGGGAAGGTGTGCGAGATGGAGGAAAGATAATTAGTTCAGATTTGTCCAAAGTCAGTTTGAGGAAGCGAGAGGAGACGAAGGAAGATATGGCTGATAGACACTCTGGGATTCTGGAGAGCAGAGAGGTGACATCTGGGCCAGAGAGGTAGATCTGAGTGTTATCAGCATATAGATGGTACTGGAAGATATAGGACTTTATTAGTTGTCCCAGGCCAAGGGTATAGATTGAGAAGAGAAGGGGTCCTAGGACAGAGCCTTGGGGGAGACCAACAGAGAGGGGGCGAGATGAAGAGGTAGTATGGGAGTAGGAAATGCTAAATATGTGGTTGGTAAGGTATAAGGAGATCCAGGATAGGGCAAGGTCTTTGACACCAAAGGAAGAGAGGATCTGTAGTATGAGGCAGTGGTCAACTGTGTCGAAGGCAGAGGACAGGTCTAGGAGGAGGCATATAGAGATTTGTCTGTTTTCTTTGGCTGTAAGTAAGTCGTTCGTAAGTTTGGTCAGAGCAGTCTCAGTGGAATAGTGGGGACGGAAGCCAGATTGTAGGTTATCGAACAGCGAGTGAGATGCAAGGTGAGAGGAAAGTTCACCGTGGACGTGCTGCTCAAGGAGTTTGGAAGCAAATGGAAGCAAAGATATGGGGCGATAGCTGGACATAGCGCTCGGGTCAAGGGAAGGCTTTTTGAGGATAGGTATGATTGTGGCATGTTTGAAAGCAGAGGGGAAGGAACCAGAAGTTAGTGATAGGTTGAAGAGATGGGTTAGGGATGGGATAAGTGTAGTGGTGGGGTTGGAGAGTAGGTGGGATGAGATGGGGTCAAGTGCATAAGTGGTGAGCAGAGCAGGGGAGAATGATGAGAGCCGTCTTCAGCACCCGGCGCTGGGAACAGTGATTACTGAAGCGCTTCTTCCCTGGCACCGATGCATGTCACACGGATGACATCCATGTGTCTTCTCCGTGTGCATGTGTGGAGGACTACGTGTGCCTATGTGTGGGGCACATGGACACACAGTCCATGGATACACACTGACATGTGCACAGACCCATTCATCTGAATAGGAGCATGTGTGTCAGTGTCTCCAGTACATGTGAAAACTGGCACCACACATACAGGAGACATGGATATGTGAAAGAGGCCTTATTTATTTTTTTATTTGGGGAGGAGGCACCAAATGAAAGGAATGGTAAGTAGAGTTTAAGGTTGGGTGTGACTGTTATAGCCATTAGTAATTTTTCTACCAACTTGTGCTTGTATTTATATATTTTGTGATAACTTTCCAGTGACAGAAGTAATGATGGTATGCTATTCTTGTAGCATGGATCCAGCAGGCTGGCAACCCAGCAATCTGCACTGGTAACAATAAAGGCAACACGATGGTCATTGTGCAGGCACTGCAGCATGTATTGGCTCATGTGTGCCCAGGCTGCCCAGAGACAATGACAAGCTGTCCTCAGTGGGAGGTATGTTGTCTGGGTACTCTGCATCCCCCCAGCCATTCTCCAGTGACGCCAGTGAGCTGATCTTAGTGCTACCCTGCTGTGAACACATTTGTCCTCCCCAACCTCCTCCTCATCATCCTTCTAAACTGTACCCTGGCTGTACAGTTGGGTACCTGGTTGATGTTTGGACAGTGACCCACCCTCCAAGCCATGTGTGGATGACAGGCTTGATAATGGTGTGAATTGGCTCTGCTTCTTCTCCTGCTCCTCTTCTTCCTGTGCTACCACCTCATCCATAATGTCTTGATTTGTTTTTCCAGCAGGTATATAAGTTTTATAGTAAGTAATGCGCTGGCCATATTGGTGGAATATTTGAAGCAACACAACACGGCACACAATTACCGCATGGAGGCCCAGTTATTGGTGGTGAAGTGGTGTTGTTTTGCAGAGCAAGTCTTCTGTGCATGCTGAAGCTGAAACTCCACTATTGCTTGCTGCTGCTTGCACAGCCTCTCCAGCATATGCAAGGTGAAGCTCCACCTTGCTGGTATGTTGCATATTAGCTGGTGAGCGGGAGGGCATAAGTGACGCTGGAGCACAGACTGGTGAGCAGCAGCAGGGTGAGAATGATGAAAGTGCGCACATATTGCCCACACTTTCAGCAGCAGCACCCCTGACATATGTGGATAGTTTTTCAAGAAGCTCTGCATCACCAAGAAGCACATGCACCAGGCAAAGGATGTGTGTCAAACCTGCAAGGCCCAGAGCTGCTCCAGTTATCGCACACCACCTGGCCAGGCTTGAGGTTCAACGTCTCCAACCACTCATCTCTCTGCTGTTTGATCCCAGTTCACAGCTCCTGCGCATTTTGGCATTTGTCCCCCATACAGAGGAGTTTCAGAACAACCTGCTGTCATTTCTCCGTGGCTGTGTTTAAGTTGGTGGTGCAGGTCTTCCGGTCACCAAATGAGAAGGTCATGGAGGAAGCAGAGTAGGGGAAGGAGACAACTTGGACAGATAAATGTCCAGCAATACTAGGTGGTGGTAGGACATAAGCTAGAACACCTTCTGCCTCTGTCCCACCTGCCACTACTTTTTTTCCAGTGGACAGTTAGAGACATGTAACATCCCTGGCAGTGCTTACTGGCCAATGTATCAGTGGTTATGTGGACCTTGCCACTATTGGTGTTGCTCAGTGCACACCTGATTTGGTCCGCAACATGTTTGTGCAGGGCAGGGATGGCCTGCCTGGAAAAGTAGTGGGGGCTGGGTAAACAAACTGCTGGACAGCCAACGCCATCAGTTTTTTAAAACTGCCCGTCTCCACCACCTGAAATGACAGCATTTTAAAGGCCAGTAATATGAATATGCTGTTATTCAGAATCATGATTCATGGGTCGCTGGGGGGGTAAGTCCTCTTTCTATCAAGGATTTGGGGGATGTAAACCTGAACACTTCCATAGCATGGTGTGGAGATTCAGTGACATTGGTGTTAGTGGCAATTTTGTCACATCCTCTCTTTGCGAGAGGAGGCAGGTAGCTCTGTTGATCGTGAGCGGGAGGAAGAAGTGAGACCAGAGCAGAAGAGGGAGCAGGAGCAGAAACTGATCTATGATACTTTTTAAGGTGTCTACTCCACTACACCTCTTGCTTGGAATTCAGATGCCTCGTCATACAGGTGGAGCTGAGGTTCACAACATTTATGCCTGGCTTCAGGGTCTAACGGCACAGAGTGGAAACCACCTGTCTCATGTCGTCAGCACATTCACTGAAGAAATGCCACACCAGGGAGCACTTTTATCTTTGCTGTTCATATTTCAGCGGCGCGGTGGGCAGCAGCAGCCGACATACCCTTTGCACCCTACTCTCTCTTTTGCTGTGCTTCTGTGGCAGTGTGGCTACCTCTTCTTTCTCTAAACTGCACAGGTCACTAGGATGGCCTCCAATCCATATAGGTTCAAGGACCTCATCAGCCCCAGCATAATCTTCCACTGACTCCTCAATCCTGCCATCCTTGTCAGTTTTCACACTGCATAAAGAAGCTGCAATTGGCAACTGAGTTTCTTCACCATCTGACATGCTGCGGTGGTCCACTGGCTGTGTGTACTACACCTCCTACGTGATCCTCCTCCGAGCAGCACGGTGGCGCAGTGGATAGCACAGCAGCCTTGCAGCGCTGGAGTCCTGGGTTCAAGCCCCACTAAGGACAACATCTGCAAAGAGTTTGTATGTTCTCTCCATGTTTGCGTGGGTTTCCTCCGGTTACTCCGGTTTCCTCCCACATTCCAAAGACATACTGATAGGGAATTTAGATTGTGAGCCCCAACGGGGACAGCGACGATAATGTGTGAAAACTGTAAAGCGCTGCAGAATATGTTAGCACTATATAAAAATAAAGATTATTATCCTCCAACCTAACAAGAGGTTGGGCATCAGTGCACTCTGTCTCTTCCAGTTCTGTGGTAGGGGCAGGTGGATGGGCCATGGGAAGTCATAAAAACACAGAAGAGACTGCTGCATGACTTAGGGTTCAGATTGCTTGGCTGATTTGCAAAGGGGTGAGGTGGAAGCCGGTTGACCATGGTCCTCAGATGCCAACTGTGCACGTTCTGCAGTGGACCGGGTAGAAGATAATGCAAAGGAACTGAAGTCACTTTCAGCCATCCCGCCTAACACATTTTCATCATGGCCTCACCATTCATGCAGCTGTATTCAGGCCTAAGACAGGACGCATGTACTGTCGCCTGCGTGCACCAGAGGAAACTGATATATTTGGGCACATAGCAGGTAGAGAAGGACCACATCCTCTCCCTGCATCAGCAGCTACACCAGCATTACCACATCCACGTCCTTTATTTGATGTTCTCATTTTTGGAAGTAATTTTTCTAAACACAACTCACAAAAAGATGATAGAACAGTAGATTTATTTGCCCAATTTTGGGGGCCTAGAAGTGGCAACTAGACGGCTGATGCCAATTATTTATTTCAAAGACTACTAAAAAAAACACACACCAGCCCAGAAAAATAATTTTTTGGGCAAAGAAATGGCAACTAAACGGCTGATGCAACTATTTATTTCCCAGACGACTAGAAAACACACAGTGGCTTACAGGACAGTACTCCCACAGGCATGGGGGGTGCAGAGTACACATATCGGCTTTTTGGCACAGGACTCCTACAGGCTGGGGGGGGGGGGCAGGATACGCACAGCAAATTAAAGGCACAGTACTCCTGCAGACCAGGGGAAAGAGTTCACACAGCGAATTAAAGGCGTAAAACTCCCACAGATGGTGGGGCAGAGTACACAAAGCTGCTTAAAGGAACAGTCTTCCCACAGACAGGAGGATACAGAGTACTCACAACGGCTTAAAGCAACATTGCTCCCACAGGTGAGGCATGCACAGTACCCAGAGTGCAGAGTACACAAAGGCTTAAAGGACAGTACTCCCACAAGTGGGGGTGTAAGGCTGGAGTCACACACAATGTATAAAAATACGGTCCGCTTTTTACAGACCGAATACGCAGAAATGTTCCCTGAACAGTGATTCATATGTCATTCGTAGGCAAGGTGTGGCTGCGTATTTTGCTCATGTAAACCTCCGTATGGCACCCGTACGGCAAGATTTTCTCGCCGGCTTGCAAAATGGACATGGAATGGATCCATGGGCTCAAATATTAGTGAAAACATATATACAGTCTAAATATATATATATATATATATATATATATATATATATATATATATATATATATATCAGTGAGACATAAATATATATATACTGTATATACAGTACAGACCAAAAGTTTGGACACACCTTCTCATTTAAAGATTTTTCTGTATTTTCATGACCATGAAAATTGTACATTCACACTGAAGGCATCAAAACTATGAATTAACACATGTGGAATTATATAATTAACAAAAAAGTGTGAAAC
The DNA here is from genome assembly GCF_051348905.1 of Ranitomeya variabilis. NCBI lineage: Eukaryota > Metazoa > Chordata > Amphibia > Anura > Dendrobatidae > Ranitomeya > Ranitomeya variabilis. The sequence continues at coordinate 201,568,527 of NC_135232.1, read as the reverse complement.
AACTGAAATTATGTCTTATATTCTAGGTTCTTCAAAGTAGCCGCCTTTTGCTTTGATGACTGCTTTGCACACTCTTGGCATTCTCTTGATGAGCTTCAAGAGGTAGTCACCGGGAATGGTCTTCCAACAATCTTGAAGGAGTTCACAGAGATGCTTAGCACTTGCTGGCCCCTTTGCCTTCACTCTGAGGTTCAGCTCACCCCAAACCATCACAATTGGGTTCAGGTCTGGTGACTGTGGAGGCCAGGTCATCTGGCGTAGCACCCCATCACTCTCCTTCTTGGTCAAATAGCCCTTACACAGCCTGGAGGTGTATTTGGGGTCATTGTCCATGCAAACCGGATGGAATAGCATGCCGCTGCAAGATGCTGTGGTAGCCATGCCGGTTCAGTATGCCTTCAATTTTGAATAAATCCCCAACAGTGTCACCAGCAAAGCACCCCAACACCAACACACATCCTCCTCCATGCTTCACGGTGGGAACCAGGCATGTAGAGTCCATCTGTTCACTTTTTCTGCATCGCACAAAGACACGGTGGTTGGAACCAAAAATTTCAAATTTGGACTCATCACACCAAAGCACAGATTTCCACTGGTCTAATGTCCATTCCTTGTGTTCTTTAGCCCAAACAATTCTCTTCTACTTGTTGCCTGTCCTTAGCAGTGGTTTCTTAGAAACTATTTTACCATGATGGCCTGCTGCACAAAGTCTCCTCTTAACAGTTGTTGTAGAGATGTGTCTGCTGCTAGACCTCTGTGTGGCATTGACCTGGTCTCTAATCTGAGCTGCTGTTAACCTGCAATTTCTGAGGCTGGTGACTCGGATAAACTTATCCTCAGAAGCAGAGGTGACTCTTGGTCTTCCTTTCCTGGGGTGGTCCTCATGTGAGCCAGTTTCTTTGTAGCGCTTGATGGTTTTTGCCACTGCACTTGAGGACACTTTGAAAGTTTGCCCAATTTTTCGGACTCACTGACCTTCATTTCTTAAAGTAATGATGGACACTCGTTTTTCTTTACTTAGCTGCTTTTTTCTTGCCATAATACGAATTCTAACAGTCTATTCAGTAGGACTATTAGCTGTGTATCCACCAGACTTCTGCACAACGCAACTGATGGTCCCAACACCATTTATAAGGCAAGAAATCCCACTTATTAAACCTGACAGGGCACACCTGTGAAGTGAAAACCATTCCTGGTGACTACCTCTTGAAGTTCATCAAGAAAATGCCAAGAGTGTGCAAAGCAGACATCAAAGCAAAAGGTGGCTACTTTGAAGAAACTAGAATATAAGACATATTTTCAGTTGCTTCACACTTTTTTGTTAAGTATATAATTCCACATGTGTTAATTCATAGTTTTGATGCCTTCAGTGTGAATGTAAAATTTTCATAGTCATGAAAATACAGAAAAATCTTTAAATAAGAAGGTGTGTGTGTGTCCAAACTTTTCGTCTGTACTGTATATATATATTTATATTTAATACAGAGCTAGATAGCAGAAAAGCCGGTAATTCAATTGCCGGCTTTTGCTATCTCCTTATCAAACCCGGCAGGATATGAGACATGGTTTACATACAGTAAACCATTTCATATAATTATTTTTTTACATATTCCTCACTACTAATGTTAGAAGTGTCTGTGTGCAAAATTTGGGAGCTCTAGGTGTTAAAATAAAGAGTTAAATCACGGAAAAAAACTGATGTAGGCTCCGGCGCAATTTTCTCCGCCAGAGTGGGAAAGCCAGTGACTGAGGGCAGATATTAATAGCCTAGAGAGGGACCATGGTTATTGGCCCCCCTGGCTAAAAACATCTGCCCCCAGCCACCTCAGAAAAGGCACATCTGTAAGATGCGCCTATTCTGGCACTTAGCCACTCTCTTCCCACTCCCGAGTAGCGGTGGGATATGGGGTAATAAAGGGTTAATGTCACCTTGCTAATGTAAAGTGACATTAAACCTGGTTAATAATGGAGAGATGTCAACAAGACACCTATCCATTATAAATCCAATAGTAATAAAGGGTTAAAAACACACACACACACACACACACACACACATTATGAATAAAGTATTTTAATAAAATAAATACAAATGGGGTTTTAACATCTTTATTGTACGCTCAATCCAATTGACGACCCTTGTCATCTGTAAAAAAAGGGAAAATGAAAAAGCAACATTCATTCCCCAGTTTTACAGCCAGGGGCAGCTGCATTAGCAGTAGATTTGTTTTCTCATTTTGACTCTCATAGTTGTGGTCTACCTATGATGTAAATTACAGGCCTCTATCATCTTTTTAAGTGGGAGAACTTGCACAATTGGTGGCTGACTAAATACTTTTTCCCCACTGTACTACGGCCTCATTCAGAAATCCATTTTTTTCACATATGCAAAAAATGGTATGAGTGTCATCAGTGTTTTTTGAGTTTATTAGTATTTGGTCAGTGTCAGTTTTTGCTATCGGTGTATCATAAGCGTTTATCACATGTGGATAAATACATTACAAAGATTCTTCTATCTTTGTGGACAGCACTGCTGTCTGTGATTTTTACGAATCCAACCCATAAACTTGTATTGGTAATTTTCATCAGTTATGCAGATAAAAATCAGATGTCTTTGTGATTTTTTGTACGGAAACACATTTCACACAAAAAAACGGACTTGTGAAAAGCCCCATAGACTTCAAAGGGTGCGTGTTTTTTCTGGCATGTACACACAAAAAGTGCTTTGAGTGTTCCCTAAGCTCTTTGCTAAGATATAGAGAATGACTTTTCCACAATGAATGCTTGCAGACCCAAAAGCTTGTCACCAGTTGCAATTGCATTTGGTTAGTAAATGGAGCTATGGCGCAGCAGGTAGCGAGGAACTCCCCTGTGTAAAGCAAAAATCTTGAAAGGGATGCATCATGGTCTCTTCATGCTCAAGAACATTCGCGGTAATTAAATGATGGCATATTGTCTTTGCACTGAAACATGAATACAACTTTAGGCCTCCTTCACATGTTTTGCACTGGAAAAAAACAGTTCTGGTGAAATCCGTGGTCCGTGTCCGTGTGCCATGCATGTGTACATAAATGTTGCTGTAGATAGATTTTAAAAAATTAAAGCGCAACTCCATCAAGAATTCAGGAAAAACTGTAATTTAATAGCCCTTTGGGGCTCAGCAACGTTTCGTTCTGTTGAGAATCTTTCTCAAGCCATCTGGAGGTTTGATAAGTGCCTGAAAGAATTTGCACCTGTATTGACTTTATATTGTCTGTTAGTGTTGCTTTCTTTCTTTGCGGTGAGCCCGCATCAAAGCCGGGACATGTCAGCTGTTTTGAACAGCTGACATGTGCCCACAACAGGCGCTGGTGGAATCGCGATCCACCCGCGCCTATTAACTAGTTAAATGCCGCTGTCAAACTCAGACAGCGGCATTTAACACGCGCTTCCGGCCATCGGGCCGGAAATACGTGCACCGCTAACCCCGGTCACGTGATCGCGGGTCATCGCTTCATTGGCATAACAACCAAAGTCTCCTTGAGCCCTCTATAGTTGTTGATGCTGGATTGCTATGAGCGCCACCCTGTGGACGGCACTCATAGCAATGCAGTAATTCTGCTACATAGAGGCAATCTGAGCATTGCCTCTATGTAAAAGAGCCGATCAAGTTGTGGCAGCTTCTAGCCTCCCATAGAGGCTATTGAAGCATGCCAAAAGGTAAAAAATATTTTTAAAAATATATATATACAAACTTTCAAATCACCCTCCTTTCGCCCCATTCAAAATAAAGCAATAATAATAAAAAAATCAAACTTACACATATTTGGTATCGCCACATTCAGAATCATCCGATCTATTAATTAAAAAAAGGATTAACCTGATCGCTAAATGGGGTAGCGATAAAAAAAGTCAAAACGGCAGAATTATGTATTTTTGGTCGCAATAAAATGCAATAATGGGTGATCAAAAGAACATATCTGCACCAAAATGGTATAATTAAAAACGTCAGCTCGGTGCGCAAAAAATAAGCCCTCACCCAACCCCATATCACGAAAAATGGAGATGCTACGCAATTTTTTTATTTTTCAGCAAAGTTTGGAATTTGTTTTCACCACTTAGATAAAAAAGAACCTAGACATGTTTGGTGTCTGTGAACTCGAACTCGTATTGACCTGGAGAATCATAATGGCAGGTCAGTTTTAGCATTTGGTGAACCTTGCAAAAAGCCAAAGAAAAACAAGTGTGGGATTGCACTTTTTTTTGCAATTTCACCGCACTTGGAATTATTTTCCTGTTTTCTAGTACATGATATGGTAAAACCAATGGTATTGCTCAAAAGTACATCTCGTCCCACAAAAAATAAGCCCTCACATGGCCATATTGACAGAAAAATAAAAAAGTTATGGCTCTGGGAAGGAGGGGATCGAAAAACAAAAACGCAAAGCTGAAAAAAGCTCTGGGGGTTAGGGGGTTATATAAATAAATAAAACAGTGCTGTGTCCCCTGCAATTTTTATAACCAGCTGAGGGAAAGCTCATGGCTGGGGGATGATGGTAATATTCTGGAAAGGGGCTAACAGCCATAAAGATTCACAGGCTATTTATATCAGCTCACAGCTATTTGCTTAGCCTTTATTGGTTATTATAGGAGAACCCTCTGCCAAAAAATGACATGGGGTACCCCTTATAATTACTAACCAACAAGTGCTAAACACAGCTGTGGGCTGATATTAATAGCCTAGGAAGGGGACATAGATCTTGGACCCCTCCCAGATTTAGAATATCAGCTCACAGCCGTCACAGAAATGGCACATCCTTTAAAAGCACCAATTCTGACACTTAGCCTCGCTCTTCCCACTTGCCCTGGTGCGGTGGCAAGTGGAGTAATAGTTATGGGGTTGATTTCAGCTGTTTTATGGCCGGTGACATCAAGCCCAGGGTTACTAATAGCGAGGCGTCTATAAGACACCTTCATAACTAACCCCATAGTCAAATTTAATAAAGACAAAGACAGAGTAAAGTTATTTAATTGAAAAAAAAAAAAAAAAAAACACAGACCAAGTATGATCTGACTGGCGTGCTGAGAGTTCACATCACTGATAAAAACTTAAAAGTCATGGAATGACATAGATAAGCAACAATCAACCTAACATAAGGCTGCACCTGTCTGACAAGCAAATTGGTTATTTATATATTCTATCAATGTTACAGAAATACAAAATATTAAAAGGCCTCAGGACAACAAAGATTCAAAATTATGTGTGCATGTATAGTCAGGAAATAATAAATATGAGTAAATACACAGCTAAGAAAAAAAAACTGACCAAACCAACAAACCCTGCAGCGTACATATCCCGATAGAAGAAACACAATGTTAAAAGTAGGTGAATCAGTATTCACCTAGGGACTAAACCACACACAAATATAGTAGATACTGAGATCAGCATGGACCAGCAGGGTGAGCTGCCCAATGCGTGTGTGGCTTCTTCAGGGGCCTAGTTTTCTGTGGTTTAGTCCCTAGGTTTATACTGATTCACTTACTTTTAACATTGTGTTTCTTCTATTGAGATATATATACGCTGCATGGTTTGTTGGTTTGGTCAGTTTTTTTTTCTCAGATGTGTGTTTGCTCATATTTATTTTTTCCCTACTATACATGCACACATAATATCAAATCTTTGTTGTCCTCTTGAGACCTTTTGATATTTTGTATTTCTGTAACATTGATTGGTTATTTACCTATCCATTTCCTTGACAGATGGGGTGCAGCCTTATGTTAGGCTGATTGTTCCTTAAAAAGTCATGGAATGACATAGATAAATGCTTTTAAACTTGTTTCTTTTTCTTTTTATTTATTTAGTAAACACTACACAGCAGATGCTGACCTTAAGTCTTATCAGACTCTCCTGGTCTCGCTGATAACAGGGAAACTAGGCAAAAATGATGAGTGCTGCATTCAGCACCTGGTGCCTTGGAACAGTGCTAATTGTACTGCTTTTCCCAGGTGACGGTATGTGTCACCGATATGCGTCATGCAGCACGCATTTTATTCATGGTATGTTTAAAAAAGGGACTTGTCTGTGGGTTTTCCACAGGAACACATGATCCGTGTGAAAAACCTGACATGTGCGCGAATGGGCGTGCATATGTCAGTATTTGCAGTCCTTAAAAAAACTGACAGTATACGAACATAAAAATGGACATGTGAAGGAGGCCTTATTGCCCAGCGTGTCAACCCCATACTCAATGGCTTTTTATGCGACCTGTAGTAATTAAGGTGATGCAGACAATAAGTGAAGGAAAAAACATCAGAATACTTGTTGGGAAGACAGCTTATGTTAAACAAAAATGTATGAAATGGTAGCCCACTATTCCATAAAGAGTAGTTAATGGTTTTGCCATCTAGAACAATGTATGTAGGTTTTTAGAAGGCACTGTCCACATAGAGCATTTATCAATGTATCCCACATGGCATTTTTGAAATATTAGATGCAGGCCAAACACATGTCATGGCATTATGGCACCATCTCAGTGTATATAAAGATTAGGGAGCGAGAATGAGGGAGAAAGTAAATTATCACATATTTTTTTTCAAGAAATTCATTTAAATGGGGCTGTAAGGCAATCCTTACAGAGATGTGAACAGTGACAGAGGAAGTAGAGGTAGCCAATGTCAAAGAATATTAGGCTACACTCCCTGATGAATGATACAGAACAGCAACCTGCTGGCTTTTAAGTTTTTGATGCGTCGGGAAAAATAGTGATGTTACTATAAGGGCTCATACTCATTTGCGAAAAAAACGGACGAGTGCAATCTGATTAAAAAAAAATCGTATTGCACTCTGACCAATATTATTCAATGAGTTACATCTCATCTGCGATTTTTTTCTCAGCTGAAATCGGACTAAAAAAAAAATTGCAGCATGCGGCGTATTGCTGCGTATCTCAGACGAGACTCGCCAATGCAAGTCAATGGATGTGAGAAAATAATCACCATGCACCATGCGAGTGCTGTCCATTTTTTACGCACCAGTGTCCTTTGAAAAGCCGGTAATTCATGTGCGGTGTACAGTAAAATCACACTGACAGGTTAGAATAGAATAGATAGAATAGAAATATACACATAGAATACATACAACTCTGGCAAAAATTAAGAGACCACAACATCAAAACCCTGTCATGGGCAGCCCAATCTCCAGACCTGAACCCCATTGAAAACCTCTGGAGTGTAATCAAGAGAATGATGGATAGTCACAAGCCATCAAACAAAGAACTGCTTACATTTTTGCGCTGGAAGCAGTGTGAAAGACTGGTGGAAAGCATGCCAAGACGCATGAAAGCTGTGATTAAAAATCATGGTTATTCCACGAAATATTGATTTCTGAACACTTCCTGAGTTAAAACATTAGTACTGTTGTTTCTAAATGATTATCAACTAGTTTTCTTTGCCTTATTTAAGGTTTGCAAGCACTGTTTTTTGTTTTTTTTTGACCATTTTTTTTTCTTTGGCAGAAAGAAAATACAAAATGTATTGCTTGGAAATTCGGAGACATGTTATCAGAAGTTTATAGAATACAACAACAATTTACATTTTACAATCAGACAAACTAAACATTTTGCAGTGGTCTCTTAATTTTTGCCAGAGCTGTTATACACACTACTCAAAAAAATAAAGGGAACACTAAAATCCCACATCCTAGATATCACTGAATTAAAAATTCTAGTTGTAAATCTTTATTCATTACGTAGTGAAATTTATTGAGAATAATAAAACCTAAAAATTATCAAACTAATATCCCACGGAGGTCTGGAGTTGGAATGATGCTCAAAATCAAAGTGAAAAATGAAGTTACAGGCTGATCCAAATTCAGTGGAAATGAGTCAAGACAAGGAAATGATGCTCAGTAGTGTGTGTGGCCTCCACATGCCTGTATGACCTCCCTACAACGCCTGGGCATGCTTCTGATGAGGCGGTGGATGGTCTCCTGAGGGATCTCCTCCCAGACCTGGACTAAAGCATCCTCCAACTCCTGGACAGTCTGTGGTGCAATGTGATATTGGTGGATGGTGCGAGACATGATGTCCCAGATGTGTTCAATCGGATTCAGGTCTGGGGAATGGGTGGGACAGTAGATAGCTTCAATGCCTTCATCTTGCAGGAACTTCTGACACACTCCAGCCACATGAGGCCTGGCATAGTCCTGCATTAGGAGAAACCCAGGGCCAATGGCACCAGCATATGGTCTCACAAGGGGTATGAGGATCTTATCTCGGTACCTAATGGCAGTCAGGCTACCGAGGGGTGAGCACATGGAGGGCTGTGCGGCCCTCCAAAGAAAAGCCACCTTACACCATTACTGACACACTGCCAAACTGGTCATGCTGAAGGATGTTACAAGCAGCAGATTGCTCTTCACGGCATCTCCAGACTCAGTCACGTCTGTCACATGTGCTCAGTGTGAACCTGCTTTTATCTGTGAAGAGCACAGGGCACCAGTGGCAAATTTACCAATCCTGGTGTTCTATGGCAAATGCCAAGAGTCCTGTAAGGTGTTGGGCTGTGAGCACAACCCCATCTGTGGCACTGAGACCATCTTCATGGAGTCTGTTTCTAACCTTTTGTGCAGACACATGCACATTTGTGGCCTGCTGGAGGTCATTTTGCAGGGCTCTGGCAGTGCTCCTCCTGTTCCTCCTTGCACAAAGGCTGAGGTAGCGGTCCTGCTGCTGGGTTGTTACCCTCCTATTGCCCCCTCCACGTCTCCTGGTATACTGGCCTGTCTCCTGGTAGCACCTCCAGACTCTGGACACTACGCTACCTCTTGAAGCTCATCAAGAGAATGCCAAGATTGTGCAAAGCAGTCATCAAAGCAAAAGGTGGCTATTTTGAAGAACCCAGAATATAAGACATAATTTCAGTTGTTTCACACTTTTTTGTTAAGTATATAATTCCACATGTGTTAATTCATAGTTTTGATGCCTTCAGTGTGAATGTACAATTTTCATAGTCATGAAAATACAGAAAAATCTTTAAATGAGAAGGTGTGTCCAAACTCTTGGTTTGTACTGTATGTGTATATATATATATATATATATATATATATATACAGTATATATGTGTGTGTGTGTGTGTATGTTTGTATGTGTTTTGAAGACATACATGTTAAAACGATGTGTAAATGACAGAACTGATGTACGTAAAGGCTCATGTTAAAATCTCATTGCACATGGCTTGCATACGCCGCATGTCATACGGATGTTGCGTATAATAATCGCACAAAAATTGCATGACACTCGCATAGCACTTGTCTGTTTTTTCGGTCCGGAAATCAGACCTTTTTTTTTTCTCTCATATGGGTATGAGCCCTAAGGCTGTTAAAATATTTGCTTATGGTCAATTAAAGAATGAAACATTTCCCTCAAACAACTGATTTATTTTTGCAAAAAACATGATTACAGAATGAGGGGCATTCTGCTTTTAAGATTAGAAGCGTATTTCCCCCTACTGGGAGATTACTGCCATCTAGTGGAGAAACAGCTCATTGTGAATTTTTGATAACGTGATCTGCTATGAAGATTTATTGCTCTCAGGTAGATACAAAAAATAATAATCTTGCATATATGATGTTTGCTTTTTAACGGTGAACAAAAATAACACGATGTTATAAAGCAACATCTTTGATTTTTTTTTTCATCCGGCGTGGTATAAAAATGTATCTGAAGAAACACAGATATACAAAATGAACACTCATTTGTCTTGAAAGCTAAGCTTGCTTTGAAACATCATTATATTTTTGTCAGCCTTAAAAAGGCATCACATCTACATGATGAATATTTGATTTCTCTTACTGATCAGAATAAATCCTCTTACTACTGGCTAGTCCAATAGCAAACCTTTTTACTGCCTCTGGGAAATATTGTGATATTTAGCAGGTTGTACGTTTAATGTTTTATTCCTAACTGTCCTTAGCTCAAATGTAGCTTTTAGGCAACGTTCACACTATCAGTATTTGGCCAGTTTATTACCTCCGTATTTGTAAGCTAAAACCAGTCGAACAATCAGACGAAAAGTATAATAGAAACACGTCACCACTTCTGTATTTATCACCCACTCCTAGTTTTGGCTTACAAATACTGAGGTTAAATACTGACCAAACACTGAATGTGTGAACATGGCCTTAATCAAGCCTCACAAGAAAAGTCTGCAGTCACTGTATATATATATACACACTGTCACGATTCCACTGTATTCCCCATGCGAGTGGGCAGTCTTGGGACCGCATGTATGCCATTTGCATACTTGCATTCATGTGTCAGCTAGGGTCTTCTCTGGTTTTTAATGTTCTAGTGGAGGACACCCTTGTCGACACACGACTGGAAGCATACATATTGCATACATGCGGTCACGTGATCAACCAACCGCACAGGGAAATCCTGATATCAAGATTCAGCTGACCTTACATGACATAACAGCAGATCTTTCTTCTTAGACTGAAAAATCCCTTTAAATTGTTAATAAAATTCACTAGCTGCAGGTAAAAAAAAATTGTCATGCTAGCACAATTTTAGATGAATCACATCTATATATTCCCAAAGAGCTAAATGACATGCATATTTCTGGATCACAGATCTAACTTGTGCACGTGTAAAGTATTCGAAAAATGAAAATTAAATTTTAGCAATTACAATTTAAATTCCCTTGCCCCAGCAGCTGTAGACTACAAAAAAACCATACTAGATGCGGATTCATGAGTCAGTGTGCTATACATCTAGAGCTCTTGGCTGCACGTTTTCCCACGGAACGGGCTAAAGTGGGATTTATTTGATCCCTTCTGTCGGGCAGGGCGTTGGAGTGGGCAACACCGCTGTGGGAGCGCGATGATCATGTGGTGCAGAGTGCTCCTTGCATCTTGGACTCTCTGAAACAAGTCTTTATGGGACCTCGTGTCATCCATGATATGGTGCTCCAATTGCTGGCATTGACTCAGGGCTCGCCCATGCTCAGTCAATTCGCCGTCCTCTTCTGGACTTTGGCTTCAGAGCTGGAGTGGTCTGATAAAGTCCTTACCGGTGTTTTGGAAGGGACTGGCTGACCATGTGAAGGACACCTTGGCCACCAGGGAGATTCTTGCCACACTGGAGGAGCTTATAACTACTTCCACACGTATCGTCCTTTGTTTTAATGAACGAAGGTTGGAGCAAACCCAGTGTAGGCAGAGGTTACAGTTGAGTCCTACCTTCACCACTCCTCTGGAATCTCCTGTTCAGGCGTCCAAGTCCCATGAGGCCATGGAGCTATCTCGAGCAAGACCTAAGTCCCGGGCCACTTGAATACCCGTGGTCTGTAATGTCTGACAGCAGATAGGACATTATGCCAAGAAGTGTCCCCAGCGGTCGGGAAACGACCGCATCTAGTAACCGTAGGAGGAGGTTTACTAGACACAGCGGCATTTTCCTCCAAACTGTCCTTTAAGGGGACAATCACATTTGGCCCTTCCACTCTTACAGTTGAGCTTTGTGTGGATTCTGGGGCGGAGGGGAATTTTATGTCCCCAGCCTTAGCCAATGCCACGCAATACCCCTGGTGATGCTAGCCAAGCCGGTGACTGTACGAGTGGTGAATGGGTCGACACTGCCCTCACAAATAACACACCAGACCATCCCATTTACATTATCTATGTCTCCATCCCATCAGGAGATTATTTCCCTCCTAGTCATCCCCAAGGGAATAGACGAGATCCTGCTAGGGATACCTTGGTTACGTTATTACTCCCCTCATATAGAGTGGTCTTCAGGGAGAATTTTGGGATGGAGTGAATCTTGTGAGGGCAGATGTCTGAGGGAGTGCGTTCAGGTTGCTACTACTGAAATAGCCGCAGATCTTACCTCTCTCCCCAAGCACTACTGGCCCTATGCAGACGTATTCTTCAAGAGGGCTGCGGAGACCCATTCGCCCCACCGCCCCTATGACTGTCCTATTGACCTCTTGCCTGGTGCAGAGCCTCCCCGGGGTCGAGTCTATCCCCTGTCTCTCCCGGAGATGGAGGCGATGTCCCAATACATCCAGGAGAATCTGGCAAGAGGATTCATTAGGAAGTCAGTGTCACCTGCAGGGGCAGGGTTCTTCTTCGTGCAGAAGAACGGAGAACTTACGTCCATGTATTGATTACAGGGGTCTTAATGCCATCAACGTTAAGAATAAATACCCTCTGCCTCTGATATCAGAGCTATTCGACAGGTTGCGGGGAGCAAGGGTATTTACTAAACTAGATCTGCGGGTGCTTACAACCTGATTCCCATCCGTGAGGGGGAAAAATGGAAGACGGCATTTAACACCAGGGATGGGCACAATGAATACCTGGTGATGCCCTTCGGGCTCTGTAATGCCCCTGCCGTTTTCCAAGATTTTGTGAATGATATCTTCCGGGATATGCTCTCCACCTCGGTCGTAGTCTATCTAGATGATATTCTCATCTACTCTGCAGATATTGACTCCCACCGGAGAGATGTTTGCAAAGTCTTCGACCTCCTAGGGGCAAACTCCCTCTATGCCAAGTTGGAGAAGTGTGTGTTTGATCAGGAGTCCTCGCCTTTCCTTGGCTATATCATCTCCGCCCAGGGATTGGCTATGGATCCTGCCAAGCTACAGGCTGTGATGGACTGACAGGAACCCCATTCTCTCAAAGCGGTGCAGCGCTTTATGGGGTTCATTAATTACTCTCGCCAGTTCCTTCCCCACTTCTCAACTTTGGTAGCTCCCTTGGTTGCCCTCACCAAAAAGGGAGCAAATCCCAAATTGTGGTCAGAGGAGGTTTCCAGAACCTTTCTCTCAATTAAGTCACACTTCGCTAGTGCTCCTATTTTACATCGCCCCGATGTTGATAAACCTTTTATTAAGGAGGTGGATGCTTCTTCCGTTGGTGCTGGAGCAGTCCTCTTCCAGAAGGATGCTCAAGGTCGGAAGCATCCTTGTTTCTTCTTCTCCAAGACCCTCACACCAGGGGAGAGGAATTATTCCATCGGGGACAGGGAGTTGCTAGCCATGAAGTTGGCTTTCTCAGAGTGGAGACACCTCCTGGAGGGGGCTCGCTTTCCCTTCCAAGTTTTCACCAACCACAAGAATTTGGTCTATATACAGACTGCCCAGCAGCTAAATTCTCGCCAGGCCAGATGGTCCCTGTTCTTCTCCCTGTTCCATTTCACCCTCCATTTTCTCTCCGGGGAGAAGAACATTCGTGCCGACGCTCTCTCCCGCTCCGTGGTGTCATCAGTGGAGGAGGAGGAACCTCGGCTTATTGTCCCTTCTGAGAGTCTGTGGACCGTGGCTCCGGTTTCGCTAGAGTCTGTGCCCCGGGCAAAATTCAAAAAAACTGTTTCAACAGAACCTGTTCACACTATATGTTTGGATGTGACAGTCAGTTTTTTAAAATTTGTATTCATTAGCCTTCTGACTGAGCACTCCACCTCTTAGCCACAGGTGTTTTAATCGCAGCAGGACTATTACCCCTCCACAGAGAGATAGAGATTTTACTCTAAGAAGAGGATTCACAGTAGATTCCTATTCACATGAAGATGTTTATTCTCAGCGGGGAAAGCAAAGTCTAGGTCCTGGTATATGAGAGATGCCTTAATGTGGCTACCAGGTACACATGAATTGGCCAATTAATGCGCTAAACGCTCTCATTTTTTCATATTTCTAATGCAGTAATGCAGTTCAATTTTCATGTTTCATGGTGGAATGTTTTGACGCCGCAGTGTGCTGCCATATTAATTTGTGTCCCCGGGCAAGACTTTTGTGCCATCGAATTTGCGACCGGAGGTTCTCTCTTGGGCTCACTCGTCTAGGATGGGTGGACACTTTGGGAACAAAAGGACTTCTGAGCTTCTGGTGAGGATGTACTGGTGGCCGCATATGGCCCTTGGCGTTGGAGACTATATTCGGGTGTGTGTCTCCTGCACCAAGAATAAGTCTCCTCGACAACGGCCAGCTGGGTTACTTTACCCCCTGCCGGTGGCAGACAGGCCCTGGGAGATGGATGGGATGGACTTTGTGGTGGGCTTACCCAAGTCCCGTGGCTGCATCATTTGGGTAATCACCAACCATTTTTCTAAAATGGTGCACTTGGTGCCTCTTCAACAACTACCTTCTGCACGGGCCTTGGCAGCGTTGTTTATTAAACACATTTTCCGCCTACATGGTATGCCGGACAAAATTGTCAGTGACCGGGGTCCCCAGTTTGTGTCTTGGTTCTGGAGAGAGCTCTATCGTCTACTCAGCATCGAGCTGAATCTCTCTTCAGCATACCATCCCGAGATGAGTGGGTTGGTAGAGAGGGCCAACCAGACCTTGGTCACATATCTGCAACATTTTGTTTCTGCTAGGCAGGATGACTGGGCATCCTTGCTACCATGGGCGGAGTTTGCGCTAAACAATGCTGTAGCTGACTCCATTGGACAGACCCCATTCCTACTTAACTACGGCCAGCATCCGTGGGTTCCTGTGCCTATGCCCGTGTCTTCTGCCAATTCCAGGGTGGCAGACTGGGCTGTGGAGGCACATGACATTTGGGACCGCACTCACGATGCCATCCGGTCTTTCAAGGACAGAATGAGGTCCTCCGCCAATGCACATCGGCACCCCACTCCGACCTTTGCTCCAGGCGACTTAGTGTGGCTCTCCGCCCGTAACATCAGGCTGCGAGTTGAGTCCACTAAGTTTGCACCTCGCTACTTGGGTCCCTTCAAGGACCTGGAACAGATTAACCCAGTGGTCTACTGTCTGGCCCTTCCTCCACGCCTAGGTATCACCGACACCTTTTATGTGTCTCTTCATAAGCCCGTTCACATGTCCCAGTTTTCTGAGTCATCTGCTGGGACATCGGGTTCATCCACGGATGATTTTGAGGTGAACACTATCTTGTGGTGTAAGGGGGTACGTGGCAAAAAATTTTATTTGGTGGATTGGAAGGACTATGGGCCAGAGGACAGGTCCTGGAGCGTGCTGAGCACTAGAGATGAGCGGTGTTTGAGTCGAACTGTTTGCCAATTTCAAATTCGAGCTGTTTTGGGCGGTGTTCGAGTCATTCGACGAACCCGAACAATTTGCTTAAAATTCGGCTGTTCGAGTTTCTGTTCGATAACTGTTCGTTCACCAAAAGCCTAGCTTGATTTGCACATTAAAACTGTTTATCATTGTTAATGGACTGTTTCAGTGTATAGTGGGCGGGGGATAGATCTGTGCTGAAATAACGCCGATCTCCATTTTTTTTCTTTCCCGCATTTACAAAGGGGCGGTGCAGTCTCTCAGCCTATCAGCAGTGCACACACACACAGCAATGTGCATGTGATGCACACAAGCAAACGCATGTGTCATTGGCTGTGTATGTCACATGTCCTTGCCCTATAAGAACCAGCCATTTGCCCCATTGCCACCATTTCCTCACTGCTGCAGCTTAGTGTTAGACGGCACCGCTGCTGCTGTGGGCGCTATACAGACTAAGAGTGTTTTCTTGGAGCAAATTGTCAGAGAGATAGGTTTAGGGAGTCGGGAGGAGTCGGGACTAGTTGTAATATCAGCCCTTTTCAGGGAAGGTTACAGCAGTTCATAGCACTGTTTGCCAGGCAGGTCTGAGCCAGTGCTGTGCAAGTGTTAGTCACAGCATTTGGTGTAATCTAGCTCAGCCAATCCTTTTGGGCTAGTAGCATTGTCTGATAGTCATCTGAGTAGCCAGCCTGTGAAGCTAGCTACACCGCCTGTGTATCTCAATTTTTACTGCATCTAACCCAGTAAATCGTTTTGGGATTTTGGGCTTAGTAGCAGTGTCTGCACGTCAGCAGAGTAGCCCGCCTGTGAAACTAGCTACACCGCCTGTGTATCTCTATTTTCACTGCATCTAATCCAGTTAATAGTTTTGGGCCTAGGAGCAGTGTCTGCACATCAGCGGAGTAGCCCACCTGTGAAGCTAGCTATACCACCTGTGTATCTCTATTTTCACTGCATCTAATCCAGTTAACAGTTTAGGGCCTAGGAGAACTGTCTGCACGTCAGCAGAGTAGCCCGCCTGTGAAACTAACTATACCGCCTGTGTATCTCTATTTTTACTGCATCTAATCCAGTTAATAGTTTTGGGCCTAGGAGTAGTGTCTGCACGTCAGCAGAGTAGCTCGCCTGTGAAACAAACTATACCGCCTGTGTATCTCAATTTTTACTGCATCTAATCCAGTTAATAGTTTTGGGCCTAGGAGCAGTGTCTGCACGTCAGCAGAGTAGCCAGCCTGTGAAATAAACTATACCGCCTGTGTATCTCAATTTTTACTGCATCTAATCCAGTTAATAGTTTTGGGCCTAATGTAAGGAGTTAAAAGCACCAGAAGAGTCTGGGGGCGGTTACCTTCTCGGCTCTGTGCCCGGAACCTTTGAGCTGTGCCGCAGGTTCCCTAGGGGAGAGACTTGTAGACTGGGACAGCAGGGAAGCAGCCAGAGAGCGGGAAAGGGACGCATGCAGGAGAGAGAGCAGCTTGCAGAGCAGCGTGCAGAGCCGGGTGCAGCTGCGCTCCAGAAGAGAGAGAGAAAGAGACTGCCCAGAAAGACTGCATCTTGTAGAGACTGCCCAGAAAGACTGCATCTTGTAGAGACTGCCCAGAAAGACTGCATCCAGTGAGTACTTAAAGCGGACTCTGCTGTGACTTTAGGGGGGAGCTTTGAGACCCATTGAGAGACTACTACACCCTGGCCCCTGACTCCTGGTACAGAGACTTAACAGTGCAGAGCCCCTGTTTTCCTGGTACAGAGACAACCGTGCGGAGCCCTGATTTTCTGGCTGTGCTATAAAAGTTAAAGACTCAGAGCCTGTGCATACCACATTAACTCCCAAAACCCCAGGCAGCAGGCTCTCAGAGACTACTCTGCTCACGGACCACAGAGGGACGACAAGTGCCACTGATTCTCGGCGCCTACGTTGGAGAAGACGACCCTCCAAGCAAGTCCTCATGAGACTGATAAGTGTTCTTTTCTCAAGAAATCCTGCTTAATTCTGTTTTATTGTTTAACTCCCGTATTCTTGCATTGTTTTATTGCTAGTTATTTTGCCATTGCTTCCTCCCTGCGAGGAGAACCTAATTCCTGTTATTAAACCCCTCAACTGTTGGTCTGCCTGTTCTGTGGTGACATACTCAGTACCTGCACGTTATTACATTTGGCGTAGTCGGCAGGATGTCACACGGTAGTGCGGATAGGGCAGACCAAGCAGCGGGGGAAGTTCCCAGGTCTAGCATTTCCCTGGGAGCCATGTTGAATAATTTGCCAAGGTTCACTGGGAACAATGTAATGTTGTGGAGTTGGACAGAGCGTATCCGGGGAATGATGCGGATGCACCCCATGACACCAGCCCTGGAGGCAGAAATTGCATTGATGGCTCTGGAGGGGGAGGCGCGGGATTCTGTCATGCATAGGTCCCCCCGGGAGAGAGATACCCTGGACAAAGTGCTGCGCATACTTGAGGAAACGCATGGGGACCCCACTGACGTAGGGGAACTTCGCATGCGACTGTTTCACCGGGTACAACGGGAGGGGGAGACCGTGACCCAATTCATGAACGCCCTACAAGAGCTTCACACTGCTATCAGACGAAAGGACGGTGTAGGGGTAGGGTCAGTTGATGTGGTGCTCAGAGATCAGCTAGTGACAGGACTGCGTGACGCAATGATGAAACAGGCACTGCGAGAGCGCATGCGAGTAAAGCCAGACATGACTTTCTCTGAGGTTGGCAGTGAGGCGCGTGTGCGAGAACAAGAACAGGGAGTGACGGGGCTGGTAGGAAGGGTGCAGAGCGGGGAGGTAACCACCACCGCAGGCAATATTCCCCAGTGGGTGGAGGACCTGAGAATGGAGATTAGACAGGTCCGTGAAGAAATGGCGGCCTCCAGAAGAACTCTGGCAGAGGGGCCCGGCCCTCTGGTGCGAGACAGAGAAGCTGCCCCCCGAAGGGAGGGTGAAACTACCAGGAGGAGAAGCCCTCTTACATGCTACACTTGTGGAGAGTCCGGCCACATTGCTCGATGGTGTCCCCGGCGGAGCCGACCATCCCCGCATCCTCCTTTAAACTAGGTGGCTCTGGGCTTGAGGGGCGCCGCTCAGAGCGTGAAGAACAGAGGAGGAGGAGTAAAAGTCCCCACAGCCTTGTTTCCACGTGCCCTCTGGTCTGGGCAGAAATCAATGGAAGAGCAGTGCGATGCTTGATAGACACCGGCTCACAAGTGACCACCATGCCTGAGAGATATTTCCACCATCACTTCACAGAGGCGCTACGGCCCGAATGGGGTCCTGTGATCAAACTTATGGCGGCCAATCACTTGCCCATCCCGGTCGCAGGGGTGGTATGGATGAACATAGAGGTCTGCGGAAAAGACCTCGGGAGGAGAGGAGTGGTATTGGTGGATGGAGAGGTAGCTAAAGACCATACCGTGACCCTGGGCATGAATGTGTTAAAAGACCTCGGAAGCCTCGTTTTCAACGAGTCCCCGGAACAGTTCCTTCAACAATGGAGCGACCAAACTCCCCAGAGAAGGGTCTTCCAACAACTGATACGGACCGCCCAGGTCCGGGAAGCATACAGCGACGGAAAGGAACTCGGCAAAGTCGTCGTCCCCGCCTCAGTCAATCGAGTGTTGCCCCCTGGGCAGACAGTGCTTCCCCTGCCTGTACGAGCTGGCATCCCGCTGGAGGGAGTCGAAGTCCAAATTGAGCCCAGCAGAGCCGACCAGCTGCCGTCAGGAATATTGGTCGCACAGTCCCTGGCTACCGTGCGGGATGGAACTGTCCTTGTGCGCTGCATCAATTTGGGGGAGACAGATATAACTTTGCCCCCTAGAAGCAAAGTCGCTCAAGTCCTGGGCCTTCCAGACGAATTGGTCCCCACTGAGGCGGTACAGCTGACAGCAAGGCCAGAAGATCCGTGGCTGGTGACCGTCAAGGCGGAGGCAGCTCCGGACCCCAGGTTAATGCAAGAAGGGCGCCAGATACTGGAACGCATGAGGGCGGAGCTCTCGGAACTTACTCCGCAGCAGGTACCTCAGGTAGAAGCTGTATTGGGGAAATTTCAGGATGCGTTCGCCAAAGATGAAGATGACTTTGGACGTACCACGGCCATTACCCACGAGATACCCACCGGGGATGCGGCGCCAATCCGGGAACGGTACCGCCAAATACCTCCACAGATGTACCAGGAGGTGAAGGGAATGCTGTCACACATGCTGAAGAAGGGAGTTATACGTGAGAGTCAGAGCCCGTGGGCTGCCCCTATCGTCTTGGTGAGAAAGAAAGACGGGTCCCTGCGGTTCTGTGTGGACTATCGGCGGCTCAATGCTTGCACAGTGCGGGACTCGTACCCACTGCCCAGGATAGAGGAGTCCCTGACGGCACTAGGGAATGCCAGATATTTCTCTACGTTAGACTTGGCCAGCGGCTACTGGCAGGTGCCCATGTCTGAGCAAGACCGAGCCAAGACGGCCTTCATCCTTCCGATGGGACTGTATGAGTTTGACCGGATGCCCTTCGGCCTAGCAAACGCCCCAGGAACATTTCAGCAACTCATGGAGAGATGTCTGGGAGACCTGAACTTTGAAGCCACTTTGATCTACTTGGATGATATCATCGTCTTTGCCCCCACCTTTGAGGAGCATCTGCAGAGATTAGAGCAAGTTCTGAGTCGGCTACAGAAGTATGGCTTGAAAGTGAAACCCCAGAAATGTCACCTCTTCCGTACCGAGATTGAATACTTGGGACATGTTGTCTCCGCTGAAGGGGTGAGGCCTTCCCAGGAGAAGATCGCTGCGGTACAAGAGTGGCCAACTCCAAAAACGGTGAAAGATGTGCGTGCATTCCTGGGACTCACGGGATACTTCAGACGCTTTGTAAAAGACTTTACCCGCCTTGCTAATCCACTCCAGGAGTTGTTGAGGGGAGTGCCCTCTTGCGCCAAAAACAGGAACATACAGTGGGGGAAGCATCAGGAAGAGGCATTCTTGGCTTTGAAGAAGGCATTGACGGAGGCCCCCGTGCTGGCCTACGCTGACTTCACACAACCGTTCATCTTGCACACTGACGGGAGCCTGCAGGGCCTCGGGGCTGTACTGTCGCAGATGCAGGACGGGAAAGAGCGCGTCATCGCATACACCAGTCGGTCTCTGCATGACTCAGAAAGGAATCCAGAAAATTACAGTTCATTCAAGCTGGAGTTGTTGGCGCTGGTGTGGGCAATGACTGAGAAGTTCGCTGAATATCTGGCTGGCTCAGAAGTTCATGTACGCACCGATAACAATCCGTTGGCCCATCTCGAGAATGCCAAGTTAGGCGCCCTAGAACAACGTTGGGTAGCCCGAATGGCCAAGTTCCGATACAGAATTTCGTATAAAAGAGGAGCTGAGAATGTACATGCGGATGCCCTCTCTTGAGTAAACTATCGCAAACCAGCACCCAGCCAGGATGAAGAACTGGAAGATGTAGAGGTTCCAGGTTTTGGAAAGACTGCCAGGACGGTGGCAGCGGTGCGAGAAATTGAACAGGAAGAGGCCTGTGTGAATTTGCTGGAGCAGCCCCGCGATGAGTGGGTCCGAGTACAACAGGAGGATCCGGAGCTAGCTCAGTTGAGAAGGTGGGTCGTGTCTGAACAAATGCCCAATCGACGTGAGAGGAGGTCCATGTCACCTGAAGTACTGAAGATGCTACGCCAGTGGGAGAGGCTCGAGTTGCGGGATGGCATCCTGTACCGGAAGGTATTCCTGCAAACAGAACTTAGTCTTGTATGGCAGACAGTGATTCCCTCGTCCATGATAGACCAGGTGGCTAAGGAAGCACATGAGAAAGGAGCACACTTTGGGCCAGAAAAGACTTTCCAGTGGTTACAGCGCCTATTTTATCACCCCCACTTAAGGAACACTGTGGATAAAGTATGTCGGCAATGCAGAAGTTGTGAGCTGGTCAAACCACCAGAACAAAGAGCTCCCACAGAGACGGTGAGGTCTTCTGGCCCCATGGACCTACTGGCAATAGATTACTTGACAATTAAACCAGCACATCAAGGTTATGAGCATTGTTTAGTGATGATAGACCACTTTACTAAATTTGCCGTAGTGACGCCCATGCGGGACCAAACTGCCGAGTCTGCGGCTCACGCAATCTGCAAACACTTCATTCAGGTGTACGGGTGTCCCAAGCGCATCCATTCTGATCAAGGGGCCTGCTTCCTCGGAAGAGTGATGGAGGAGCTGCACCAGCTGTACAAAATAGATAAGTCCCGGACCACCCCTTATCATCCACAGGGGAATGGGGCTTGTGAAAGATTTAACCGCACTCTGATTCAAATGCTGAGGACTCTGGAGGAGGACCAGAAGGCGAAGTGGACTGAGTCCGTCCCTGAATTGGTTTGGGCATATAACAATCGTAAACACAGCACTACCGGATTCACCCCCTACTCTCTGTTCTTTGGCCGACCCGGGAAGGGACTGGTAGAGCTGGCGCTGGAACCCGAGGAGGACTACCCACGGACGGGGGTGTACTCCTGGGTTCAAGAACATCGTCGTCGGCTGCGGACAATTCAACGTCTAGTGCAGGACCGGCTACAAGAATTGGAGCATCCCCAGGTAGCTCCTAAAAAGGGGACAGCCCTGTGGCCTGGAGACCGAGTCTTAGTGAGGGAAAAGCGCCCACACAACAAACTGGAGTACCGATGGGAGAAAAGGCCGTACCGAGTGAAGCGGCGGCTCGGCAACGGGGGTCCCGTTTATGAGGTCCAGCCCGAAACGGAAGAAGGGACTCCCACCCGCACGCTGCACAGGAATATGTTGCGTCCATGTTTGTCTCGAGATCCTGAATCAGTCCAATTTGCTCCAGCACCCCCACCGGCTGCGCCAGTGATCAATGTAGATGTGGAAGATGAGGAAGACTTCGAATCTCCTCCAGTGAGCCCAGGAACAGGGCTGGTGCCAGATTCTACCAACGTATCGGAGGAAGCCTCGACTCCTCCCACAGCAGCTGACACCACCGCCCCTGCTGGTTTTAGACGCTCTGAACGTTCAATGGCTGGTGTACCCCCTGTTCGTTACAATCAGGATGAGTTCATCTGGCAGCAGATTGTGCAAGGACTAGAAGATTGCCAACAGGAGCTCCTGAAGATCTCGCCCGTGGAATGGCGAGCAGAAAGAGGGGGGAATGTAAGGAGTTAAAAGCACCAGAAGAGTCTGGGGGCGGTTACCTTCTCGGCTCTGTGCCCGGAACCTTTGAGCTGTGCCGCAGGTTCCCTAGGGGAGTGTTATGGATCCCAATGGCTAGGGGATCGCACTGGACAAGCAAAAAATAACTCAAATAACGGACGAGCTCTAGGGTGATGGAACCTGGGCTGACCGCTGCCCTACTCCTGACAAACACAACTAGAAATAGCCAGGGAGCGTGCCTACGTTGATTCTAGACGCCTCGCGCCAACCTAAGAGCTAACTAGCACTGCAGAGAAAATAAAGACCTAACTTGCCTCCAGAGAAATAAACCCCAAAGGTATAGTTGCCCCCCACATGTATTGACGGTGAAAATGAGAGGAAGGCACGCACATAGATATGAAAATAGAGTTAGCAAAACGAGGCCCGCTATAACTAGAAAGCAGAAGGATACAAAAGGGGTCTGAGCGGTCAGCAAAAAACCCTAATCAAAAACCATCCTGAGATTACAAGCACCCATGTGCCAACTCATGGCACATGGGGAGCACCTCAGCCCACTAGAGCTTCCAACTAGCATAGAGAAATATTTAGCAAGCTGGACAAAAAACGAAACAACTGAAAAGCATAACTTAGCTTATCCTGAGAGATCTGGAAGCAGGTAGTCAGAACCAAACTGAGCACATCTGAGTACATTGATAGCCGGCAAGGGAATGACAGGAAAGCCAGGTCAAATAGGAAACACCCAGCCTCAGATGGACAGGTGGAAACCAGAGACCGCAACCCACCAAAGTCACCCAGTACCAGTTGTAACCACCAGAGGGAGCCCAAAAACAGAATCCACAACAGTACCCCCCCCTTGAGGAGGGGTCACCGAACCCTCACGAGAACCCCCAGGGCGATCAGGATGAGCTCTATGGAAGGCGCGGACCAAATCAGTCGCATGAACATCAGAGGCGACCACCCAGGAATTATCCTCCTGACCATAACCCTTCCACTTAACCAAATACTGGAGTTTACGTCTGGAAACACGAGAATCCAAGATCTTCTCAACAACATACTCAAATTCTCCCTCCACCAGCACCGGAGCAGGAGGCTCAACCGAAGGAACAACGGGCACCTCATACCTCCGCAATAACGACCGATGGAACACGTTATGAATAGCAAACGATGCTGGGAGATCCAAACGAAAAGATACAGGGTTAAGAATCTCCAAGATCTTATAAGGACCGATGAACCGAGGCTTGAACTTGGGAGAAGAGACCTTCATAGGGACAAAACGAGAAGACAACCACACCAAGTCCCCAACACGAAGTCGGGGACCCACGCGGCGACGGCAATTAGCAAACTGCTGAGCCTTCTCCTGAGACAACTTCAAATTGTCCACCACCTGATTCCAAATCTGATGTAGCCTGTCCACCACCACGTCCACTCCAGGACAATCCGAAGGCTCCACTTGACCAGAGGAAAAACGAGGATGAAACCCCGAATTACAAAAGAAAGGAGAAACCAAAGTAGCAGAACTAGTCCGATTATTAAGGGCAAATTCGGCCAGTGGCAAAAAGGCAACCCAGTCATCTTGATCAGCAGAAACAAAACACCTTAAATAAGTTTCCAAGGTCTGATTAGTTCGCTCCGTCTGTCCATTCGTCTGAGGATGGAATGCAGACGAGAAAGACAAATTAATGCCCATCTTAGCACAAAACGTCCGCCAAAATCTAGACACAAACTGGGATCCCCTGTCAGAAACGATATTCTCCGGAATCCCATGCAAACGAACCACGTTCTGAAAAAACAAAGGGACCAACTCAGAGGAGGAAGGCAACTTAGGCAAGGGTACCAAATGAACCATCTTAGAAAAGCGGTCACACACAACCCAGATAACGGACATTTTCTGTGAGACAGGGAGATCTGAAATAAAATCCATGGAAATGTGCGTCCAAGGCCTCTTCGGGATAGGCAAGGATAACAACAACCCACTGGCCCGAGAACAGCAAGGCTTAGCCCGAGCACACACTCCACAAGACTGCACAAAGGTGCGCACATCCCTTGACAAGGAAGGCCACCAAAAAGACCTGGCCACCAAGTCTCTAGTACCAAATATTCCTGGATGACCAGCCAACACAGAAGAATGGACCTCGGAGATGACTCTACTGGTCCAATCATCCGGAACAAACAGTCTTTCTGGTGGACAACGATCAGGTTTATCCGCCTGAAACTCCTGCAATGCACGACGCAAGTCTGGGGAGACGGCGGACAATATTACCCCATCCCTAAGGATACCAGTAGGCCCAGAGTCTCCAGGAGAGTCAGGCACAAAACTCCTGGAAAGAGCATCTGCCTTCACATTCTTTGAACCTGGCAGGTATGAAACCACAAAATTGAAACGAGAAAAAAACAACGACCAACGAACCTGTCTAGGATTCAGACGCCTGGCAGACTCAAGGTAAATCAGATTTTTGTGATCAGTCAAGACCACCACACGATGTCTAGCACCCTCAAGCCAATGACGCCACTCCTCAAATGCCCACTTCATGGCCAAAAGCTCCCGATTACCCACATCATAATTGCGCTCGGCGGGCGAGAATTTTCTAGAAAAGAACGCACATGGCTTCATCACCGAGCCATCGGAACTTCTCTGTGACAAAACCGCCCCCGCTCCAATCTCGGAAGCATCAACCTCAACCTGAAAAGGAAGTGAAACATCTGGTTGACATAACAAAGGAGCAGAAGAAAACCGGCGCTTAAGTTCCTGAAAGGCCTCCACAGCCGTAGGAGACCAATTAGCAACATCAGCACCCTTTTTAGTCAAATCAGTCAAAGGTTTAACAACACTGGAAAAATTAGCAATGAACCGACGATAAAAATTAGCAAAACCCAAGAACCTCTGAAGACTCTTAACAGATGTAGGTTGTGTCCAGTCACAAATCGCCTGAACCTTGACGGGATCCATCTCAATAGTAGAAGGAGACAAAATGTACCCCAAAAAAGAAATCTTCTGGACTCCGAAG
Organism: Ranitomeya variabilis; assembly: GCF_051348905.1. NCBI lineage: Eukaryota > Metazoa > Chordata > Amphibia > Anura > Dendrobatidae > Ranitomeya > Ranitomeya variabilis. Next base: position 201,543,335 of record NC_135232.1, on the reverse strand, counting down.
AGACATTTTGAGCCCTTCACAAACAGAGAATTGGCCCGCAGGACTTGAAACACTTTCCTGACCTGTAGAACATGAGACTCCCAGTCATCAGAAAACACCAAAATATCATCCAAATACACAATCATAAACTTATCCAGATATTCACGGAAAATATTGTGCATAAAGGACTGAAAGACTAAAGGAGCATTAGAAAGTCCAAAAGGCATTACCAAATACTCAAAATGGCCCTCAGGCGTATTAAATGCGGTTTTCCACTCATCACCCTGCTTTATCCGCACAAGATTATACGCACCGCGAAGATCTATCTTAGTGAACCACCTAGCCCCCTTAATGCGAGCAAACAAATCAGTCAATAATGGCAATGGATACTGATATTTGACTGTAATCTTATTCAGAAGGCGATAATCTATACAAGGCCTCAGGGAACCATCTTTTTTAGCCACGAAAAAAAAAACCTGCTCCCAGAGGGGACAAAGATGGACGAATATGTCCCTTTTCCAAGGACTCCTTAATATAATTCCGCATAGCAGTATGCTCTGGCACTGACAGATTAAATAAACGACCCTTAGGGAACTTACTGCCAGAAATTAATTCTATAGCACAGTCACAATCCCTATGAGGAGGGAGCGAATTGAGCTTAGGCTCCTCAAAAACATCCCGATAGTCAGACAAAAACGCAGGGACCTCAGAAGGAGTAGATGAAGCGATTGAAATCAGAGGTGCATAATCATGAACCCCCTGACATCCCCAGCTTAACACAGACATTGTTTTCCAATCCAGGACTGGATTATGAGTTTGTAACCATGGCAGACCAAGCACTAGTACATCATGTAAATTATACAGTACAAGGAAGCGAATCACCTCCTGATGAACGGGAGTCATGCGCATGGTCACTTGTGTCCAGTACTGCGGTTTATTCATAGCCAGTGGTGTAGAGTCAATTCCCTTCAAAGGAATAGGAACTTCCAGAGGCTCCAGACTAAAACCGCAGCGTATGGCAAATGACCAATCCATAAGACTCAGGGCAGCGCCCGAATCCACATAAGCATCGACGGAAATGGATGACAGTGAACAAATCAGAGTTACAGACAAAATGAACTTAGACTGCAGAGTACTAATAGCAAAAGATTTATCAACCTTTTTTGTGCGTTTAGAGCATGCTGATATAACATGAGCTGAATCACCACAATAAAAACACAATCCGTTTTTCCGCCTATAATTTTGCCGTTCACTTCTGGACTGAATTCTATCACACTGCATAGTCTCAGGTGCCTGCTCAGAAGACACCGCCAACTGGTGCACAGGTTTGCGCTCCCGCAAACGCCGATCAATCTGAATGGCCATAGTCATAGACTCATTCAGACCTGTAGGCGCAGGGAACCCCACCATAATATCCTTAATGGCCTCAGAAAGACCATCTCTGAAGTTTGCAGCCAGGGCGCACTCATTCCACTGAGTAAGTACCGACCATTTCCGAAATTTTTGACAATATACTTCCGCTTCATCATGCCCCTGAGAGAGGGCTAATAAAGCCTTTTCAGCCTGAATCTCCAGGTTAGGTTCCTCATAGAGCAATCCCAGTGCCAGAAAAAACGCATCCACACTGAGCAATGCAGGATCCCCTGGTGCCAATGCAAATGCCCAATTCTGAGGGTCGCCCCGCAGGAAAGATATTACAATCTTGACCTGCTGAGCAGGGTCTTTGCAATTGTTCCTGAAATTCAGGAAGGTAGATCTATCTCCAGAAAAAAACTCTGGAATAGGAATTCTAGGTTCAGACATAGGAGTGTGAACAACAAAATCCTGTATGTTTTGAACTTTTGCAGCGAGATTATTCAGGCTGGAAGTCAAACTCTGGACATCCATATTAAACAGCTAAGGTCAAAGCCATTCAAGGGTTAAGAGGAGGTAAGAAGCAGCTAGACAGCAATTAAAGGCTAGGCAGCAAAACTCTGAGGGAAAAAAAAAAAAAAAAAATTTCCCTTCAACACTTCTTTTTCTCCTGCTTCAGCCCAAACAATTAACACTTTGTGGCCGGCTATACTGTTATGGATCCCAATGGCTAGGGGATCGCACTGGACAAGCAAAAAATAACTCAAATAACGGACGAGCTCTAGGGTGATGGAACCTGGGCTGACCGCTGCCCTACTCCTGACAAACACAACTAGAAATAGCCAGGGAGCGTGCCTACGTTGATTCTAGACGCCTCGCGCCAACCTAAGAGCTAACTAGCACTGCAGAGAAAATAAAGACCTAACTTGCCTCCAGAGAAATAAACCCCAAAGGTATAGTTGCCCCCCACATGTATTGACGGTGAAAATGAGAGGAAGGCACGCACATAGATATGAAAATAGAGTTAGCAAAACGAGGCCCGCTATAACTAGAAAGCAGAAGGATACAAAAGGGGTCTGAGCGGTCAGCAAAAAACCCTAATCAAAAACCATCCTGAGATTACAAGCACCCATGTGCCAACTCATGGCACATGGGGAGCACCTCAGCCCACTAGAGCTTCCAACTAGCATAGAGAAATATTTAGCAAGCTGGACAAAAAACGAAACAACTGAAAAGCATAACTTAGCTTATCCTGAGAGATCTGGAAGCAGGTAGTCAGAACCAAACTGAGCACATCTGAGTACATTGATAGCCGGCAAGGGAATGACAGGAAAGCCAGGTTAAATAGGAAACACCCAGCCTCAGATGGACAGGTGGAAACCAGAGACCGCAACCCACCAAAGTCACCCAGTACCAGTTGTAACCACCAGAGGGAGCCCAAAAACAGAATCCACAACAGGGGAGAGACTTGTAGACTGGGACAGCAGGGAAGCAGCCAGAGAGCGGGAAAGGGACGCATGCAGGAGAGAGAGCAGCTTGCAGAGCAGCTTGCAGAGCCGGGTGCAGCTGCGCTCCAGAAGAGAGAGAGAAAGAGACTGCCCAGAAAGACTGCATCTTGTAGAGACTGCCCAGAAAGACTGCATCTTGTAGAGACTGCCCAGAAAGACTGCATCCAGTGAGTACTTAAAGCGGACTCTGCTGTGACTTTAGGGGGGCGCTTTGAGACCCGTTGAGAGACTACTACACCCTGGCCCCTGACTCCTGGTACAGAGACTTAACAGTGCAGAGCCCCTGTTTCCCTGGTACAGAGACTTAACAGTGCAGAGCCCCTTGTTTTCCTGGTACAGAGACTACCGTGTGGAGCCCTGATTTTGTGGCTGTGCTATAAAAGTTAAAGACTCAGAGCCTGTGCATACCACATTAATTCCCGAAACCCCAGGCAGCAGGCTCTCAGAGACTACTCTGCTCACGGACCACAGAGGGACGACAAGTGCCACTGATTCTCGGCGCCTACGTTGGAGAAGACGACCCTCCAAGCAAGTCCTCATGAGACTGATAAGTGTTCTTTTCTCAAGAAATCCTGCTTAATTCTGTTTTATTGTTTAACTCCCGTATTCTTTCATTGTTTTATTGCTAGTTATTTTCCATTGCTTCCTCCCTGCGAGGAGAACCTAATTCCTGTTATTAAACCCCTCAACTGTTGGTCTGCCTGTTCCGTGGTGACATACTCAGTACCTGCACGTTATTACATTAGGAGCAGTGTCTGCACGTCAGCAGAGTAGCCCGCCTGTGAAACAAACTATACCGCCTGCGTATCTCAATTTTTACTGCATCTAATCCAGTTAATAGTTTTGGGCCTAGGAGCAGTGTCTGCACTGTCCAACAAGCCCTGGTGCAATACGTTATGACGTATAGCCTGGGCCAATGAGATCAAGAGGTGGGGCAAATCACGCTGCAGGAGTGGTCTCAGATCAGGGACCTATGCACCCTTCTGCACAGTTTTGAAATAGCAACGAAGATCTTTAGTGCTGATGATGCCATTATCAGCATGACCATTCCGGTGATTTACATGCTGGAGCACACCTTACACAGTGTTCGGAGTCAGGTGGTGAAACAAGAGGAGGAGGAGGAACAGGAGGAGTCGTATGCGGAAGGGATCATATCTCCAAGGTCAAGAAGGTTGGCAGCACCAAGGCAGCTGGCATTGGAGGCTGGGGGAGAGGGATTACTGAGGGCGCATGGTAGCAGCCAAACCGTTGAGGAAGGTGCAGGAGGCGAGGAAGAAGTAGAGGACGAACTGGCGCTGGGCATGGAAGACTCATCAGATGAGGGAGACCTTGATCAAATTTCTGTTGTGCGAGGTTGGGGGGAGAGGGCAGACGAAGGAAGCATGACCATGTGCAAACCAACTGCTTTTTTAAAAGCAAACGTCCTGTTGCTCCTTTCTGCACAGTTCTATTGTTTATTTGTCCCCACTTTTATGTGCAGCAGTCATTTTTATTGCTGGCTGCCATACCTGTCCTGAGATCATTGAAGGGAGATTGTTATTGTAGTACGGTCCCTTATTTTTGTATATATCTTCCAGCCACTTTCTGCCACTTATACTGTGTAGTGTAATACAGTGGGCCTGAATTTTGCTGCAGTGTCCCACACATAAAAAGGGAGATTAATATTGCCACTAAGTGCATCTGCGTCAGTTCTGTTTGGCGTATATCTGCCAGCCACTTTCTGCCACTTATACTGTGTAGTGTAATACAGTGGGTCTGGTTTGTTTTTTGCTGCAGTGTCCCACACAAAAAAAGGGAGATTAATATTGCCACTAAGTGCATCTGCATCAGTTCTGTTTGGCGCATATCTGCCAGCCACTTTCTGCCACTTATACTGTGTAGTGTAATACAGTGGGCCTGTTTTGTTTTTTGCTGCAGTGTCCCACACATAAAAAGGGAGATTAATATTGCCACTAAGTGCATCTGCGTCAGTTCTGTTTGGCGCATATCTGCCAGCCACTTTCTGCCACTTATACTGTGTAGTGTAATACAGTGGGCCTGAATTTTGCAGCAGTGTCCCACACATAAAAAGGGAGATTAATATTGCCACTAAGTGCATCTGCGTCAGTTCTGCTGGGCGTATATCTGCCAGCCACTTTCTGCCACTTATACCGTGTAGTGTAATACAGTGGGCCTGATTTGTTTTTTGCTGCAGTGTCCCACACATAAAAAGGGAGATTAATATTGCCACTAAGTGCATCTGTGTCAGTTCTGTTTGGCGTATATCTGCCAGCCACTTTCTGCCACTTATACCGTGTAGTGTAATACAGTGGGCCTGTTTTGTTTTTTGCTGCAGTGTCCCACACATAAAAAGGGAGATTAATATTGCCACTAAGTGCATCTGCGTCAGTTCTGTTTCGCTTATATCTGCCAGCCACTTTCTGCCACTTATACCGTGTAGTGTAATACAGTGGGCCTGTTTTGGTTTTTGCTGCAGTGTCCCACACATACAAAGGGAGATTAATATTGCCACTAAGTGCATCTGCGTCAGTTCTGTTTGGCGTATATCTGCCAGCCACTTTCTGCCACTTATACCGTGTAGTGTAATACAGTGGGCCTCTTTTGTTTTTTGCTGCAGTGTCCCACACATAAAAAGGGAAATTAATATTGCCACTAAGTGCATCTGTGTCAGTTCTGTTTGGCGTATATCTGCCAGCCACTTTCTGCTATGTACACTGTGTAGTGTAATACAGTGGGCCTGATTTTTTGCCGCAGTCTCCCACACATATAGAAAGGGAGATTTAAATTCACATCAAGTTTACATACACCTTCTACCTTGTTTTACAGTACCATATAACGGTTGTTAGTTTGGTTACATTTTCCCAAGAATGAGGAAGTCTGGTGGAAGAGGTCGTGGCCGTGGGCGGTCATTGTCAGCTGGTAATGATGGTGGTGGTGGTGGTGGAGCATCTGGTGGTAGTGGGAAAAGCAAAATAGCACCTAATGCTCGAGTTGTTGAGCCAGCGTCATCGTCTGGCTACACAAGGCCTCGAACGCTCCCTTTTCTGGGAGTAGGAAAACCGCTTTTAAAGCTGGAGCAGCAGGAAAAAGTTTTGGCTTTCCTTGCTGACTCAGCCTCTAGCTCTGTCGCCTCCTCTTCGGAAAGTTCAAAATTTTAAAAAAGCGAGTCGTCAGTGGATGCTCCCTGTCAGGAACAAGTCGCTTCCTTGTGTCCTTCACCCAGAACAACAGTGAAGGATGCGTCAGGCGACACAACAGGTTACTCCATAGAGCTCTTTACACATACCGTGCCTGGGTTAGAAAGGGAAATTGTTAACAGGCCATTACAAGATGAATCGGACATGGAGTGCTCAGATGCACAGCCACAGCTAGATTATTATGCTGTTCCATTGACTCAGATCACAACATTGCCCTCTCAGTGTACTGAGCCAGAATCTGACCCTGATGAGACTATGGTGCCCCGTCCCAAACGCTATAGCACCTTACACGGTGACACAGAGGAAGGTGCACAGGACATTGAAGAGAAGGTGATAGATGACCCAGTTGTTGACCCCGATTGGCAGCCATTGGGGGAACAGGGTGCCGCTGGCAGTAGCTCTGAAGCGGAGGAGTATGAGCCGCAGCAGGCATCAACATCGCAACAGCTTTCATCTGGCAGGCCCGTATCTGGCCCAAACTGTGTGTCAAAATCAAAAACAGTTTTAGGACAGCGTGGTCATCCGGTGAAAGTAGCACAGCGTGCAATGCCTGAAAAGGTATTCGATAGTAGGAAGAGTGCAGACTGACAATTTTTTAGTTTCAACAAGTTTTTATTTTCAAGATAAATCCAGAAAGCTTTACAACAAAATCCCACGCAGGGGAATATACTTGAATATTATCAAAATCCAGAATAACTTTCATGGTATTTAAACAATACAAACAAACACATAGACAAAGACAGGTAAATGGAAAGAACAAGAAGGAAGGGGGGGGGGATAAGAGATCCATAACTGCATCATAGTGGTACCAATCAAACAATCAATGGTCAAGTATAAGGAGCGAGTCCAATAGAAACCATCGGATATTAGATTAGCCTCATAGAGATAATGTTAAAACTTGATCAAGATTACTGTTAGGATTCCTTTCAATCCACGGTCTCCACACTTTATAATATGACTCCCAGGAGTCCTCTCTTGTAGCTTGTATTCGTTCACATAGCATGATAGTGTTCATCTTGTCAATTACTGGGGAGAGAGATAGGGTAGCTGTTTTCCATTTCGCTGCAATGTGCAGCTTAGCAGCAAGAAATAGTTGATTAACTAAATTATGGAGCTTGTTGGAGAAGCCCGGGTATCTGGCCCCCAGTAGGAACACTGTCACTTCTAACTGGATCGCCCCACCATACAGCTCCTCTACAATAGATTTGATTTTTGACCAAAAGGCGGACACGACCGGGCAATCCCACCACGTATGCCTCAGATCTCCCAGAGCACTACACCCCCTGAAACACCGATCCGATATGTTTGAGAAGATAGCATGTAGCTTGCTCGGGACTAGATATGTTCTATGTAGAAGTTTGATAGACGTCTCAACTATAGAAGTCTGGAGACTGCCCTTAGTGAGGGAGCAACAACATTTTTGCCAATCTAATGGGGACATTATCTTATTGAAGTCATTTTCCCACTGTATCATATATTTAAAGGGGTTGTCCACTACTTTCAATTAACCCCCCTATGTATCCCCCCGGGGCCCCTGATGATTTGTGTAAATACCTTCTTTAGCCGTTTTCGCCTGTGAGCGGCGCTATGCTGGTGCCTGAGTCCGGGTCACGTGACCCCCAGGCTTCAGCCGCCGCTCATTTCCGCCGACGTCACGTCAATTTCCAGACTCTGGAAATTGACGTGACGTCAGTAGCAGGCATGTCCCCAGGCTCCACAGAGAGCAGTCACTCATAAAGTGACTGGGCTGTGGGCGGGGCTGAAACTGCCTGCGGGGCTGTGCTGGGGGCGGGCGGGGCTAGGCAGGGATGTGCGGGCGGGCGCCGGTGCTGTGCGGTCCCGGTCCCCGGCGCTGTACGGTCCCGGGCGCCGGCGCTGTGCGGTCGCCGGCGCTGTGCGGTCCCGGGCACCGGCGATGTGCGGTCCCGAGCTCCGGTGCTGTGCGGTCCCGGTCCCCGGCGCTGTGCGGTCCCGGGCGCCGTGCGGTCCCCGGCGCCGGCGCTGTGCGGACCGGTATGTGCTGGGGGGTGGTGTGTGTGTGTGTGTGTCTGTCTCTGTGTTCAGGCATCGTCCGATGGGACAACAAGTCCCATCGGGCTCTGCCTGCTACAGTGGCAGTGAGTGACACATTAGCCAATGATGGGACAGTAGTAGTCCCATCATCCGGCTAATGTGTTGAATGTAAAAAAAAGAAAAAAAAACACATATACAGTACATACATACATAGAACACATACAGGACATGCACCATGCAACGACATGCTGCATGCGACGACATGCGCCATGCGACGACATGCTGCATGCGACGACATGCGCCGACATGCTGCATGCGACGACATGCGCCATGCGACGACATGCGGCATGCGACGACATGCGCATACAGTACATACATACAGACATACAGTACATACATACATTACATACAGTACATACATATAGACATTCAGTACATAAAACATAGAGTACATACTCACCATCACTTGTCACTTTGATCCCCGAAGCCATTGTCATCTGTAAAAAATATTAAAATAAACAAACACTATACTCCCTGATCCGCAGAAATCCAATTAAAACGAGTGTCCCACGACGATCTCCCGTGGAGAGCAGGAGCATCAGCTGACGCAACCACTCACCAGGGGCACCAGGAACACAATGAGGGGAGGAAGGTATCCTTCCACAATGTATTCCCCACAATGTATTCCTACGCCCCTGTGAGAAAATAGTCCCTAGTCTCACTTTATGGCATGCTGTATGAGAATGTTCCCACGCAGCTTTTTGCCATAAAGTGAGACCAGTGAACTTTAGTAACCTCAGTGATACACTGCAGGAGCCATTGCCTCCTGTCAGTGTGTCACTGAGGGTCCTATAGAGCGGTGACATCAACTCTAACCCTAACCGTAAACGTGACAGAAATACGTGGCACTTTAATATGTGGCACTTTAATACGTGGCACTTAAATACGTGGCACTTAAATACGTGGCACTTAAATACGTGGCACTTACATACGTGGCACTTACATACGTGGCACTTACATACGTGGCACTTACATACGTGGCACTTACATACGTGGCACTTAAATCCATGGCACTGAAATACGTGGCACTTACATAGGTGGCACTTACATAGGTGGCACTGAAATACGTGGCACGTGGCACTGAAATACGTGGTACTTAAATCCGTGGCACTGAAATACATGTCATGTGGTACTTACATACGTGGCACTTACATACGTGGCACTTACATACGTGGCACTTATGTTATGACCCCAATGGCGAGGGTCTCAGAGGAACGTGGAAGTCTGCAGAATACAAAAATCCAGCTCATAGGGCAGTGGTAACTGGGTTGACCATATATCTACTCCTAACGCCAACACTAGAAGTAGCCGGGGATCATTCCTACGTTGATTCTAGATGACACGCGCCAGCCGGAGAATCTAGCTACCCCTAGTAGAGGAAAACAAAGACCTTTCTTGCCTCCAGAGAAGGGGACCCCAAAGCTGGATAGAAGCCCCCCACAAATAATGACGGTGAGGTAAGAGGAAATGACAAACACAGAAATGAACCAGGTTTAGCACAGAGAGGCCCGCTTACTGATAGCAGAATAAAGAAAGGTAACTTATATGGTCAACAAAAACCCTATCAAAATCCACACTGGAAATTCAAGAACCCCCGAACCGTCTAACGGTCCGGGGGGAGAACACCAGCCCCCTAGAGCTTCCAGCAAAGGTCAGGATATAGATTTGGAACAAGCTGGACAAAAATACAAAACCAAAACAAATAGCAAAAAGCAAAAGGCAGACTTAGCTGATATAACTGGAACCAGGATCAGTAGACAAGAGCACAGCAGACTAGCTCTGATAACTACGTTGCCAGGCATTGAACTGAAGGTCCAGGGAGCTTATATAGCAACACCCCTAACTAACGACCCAGGTGCGGATAAAAGGAATGACAGAAAAACCAGAGTCAAAAAACTAGTAACCACTAGAGGGAGCAAAAAGCAAATTCACAACAGTACCCCCCCCTTAGTGAGGGGTCACCGAACCCTCACCACGACCACCAGGGCGATCAGGATGAGCGGCATGAAAGGCACGAACCAAATCGGCCGCATGAACATCAGAGGCGACCACCCAGGAATTATCCTCCTGACCATAGCCCTTCCACTTGACCAGGTACTGAAGCCTCCGCCTGGAGAGGCGAGAATCCAAGATCTTCTCCACCACGTACTCCAACTCGCCCTCAACCAACACCGGAGCAGGAGGCTCAGCAGAAGGAACTACAGGCACAATGTACCGCCGCAACAAGGACCTATGAAATACATTGTGAATAGCAAACGACACAGGAAGATCCAGACGAAAAGATACAGGATTAAGGATCTCCAATATCTTGTAAGGCCCAATAAAACGAGGTTTAAATTTGGGAGAGGAGACCTTCATAGGAACAAAGCGGGAAGAAAGCCATACCAAATCCCCAACGCGTAGTCGGGGACCCACACCGCGGCGGCGGTTGGCAAAGCGCTGAGCCTTCTCCTGTGACAACTTCAAGTTGTCCACCACATGATTCCAGATCTGCTGCAACCTATCCACCACAGAATCCACCCCAGGACAGTCAGAAGGCTCCACATGACCCGAAGAAAAGCGAGGATGGAAACCAGAGTTGCAGAAAAAAGGCGAAACCAAGGTGGCGGAACTAGCCCGATTATTAAGGGCAAACTCAGCCAACGGCAAGAATGTCACCCAATCGTCCTGATCAGCAGAGACAAAACACCTCAAATAAGCCTCCAAAGTCTGATTGGTTCGCTCCGTCTGTCCATTAGTCTGAGGATGGAAAGCAGACGAAAACGACAAATCAATGCCCATCCTACTACAAAAGGATCGCCAGAACCTGGAAACGAACTGGGATCCTCTGTCTGACACAATATTCTCAGGGATGCCGTGCAAACGAACCACGTTCTGGAAAAACACAGGAACCAGATCGGAAGAGGAAGGCAGCTTAGGCAAAGGAACCAAATGGACCATCTTGGAGAAGCGATCACATATCACCCAGATAACGGACATGCCCTGAGATAGCGGAAGATCAGAAATGAAATCCATGGAGATATGTGTCCAAGGTCTCTTCGGGACAGGCAAGGGCAAGAGCAAACCGCTGGCACGAGAACAGCAAGGCTTAGCTCGAGCACAAGTCCCACAGGACTGCACAAATGACCGCACATCCCTTGACAAGGAAGGCCACCAAAAGGACCTGGCCACCAGATCTCTGGTGCCAAAAATTCCCGGGTGACCTGCCAACACCGAGGAATGAACCTCGGAAATGACTCTGCTGGTCCACTTATCCGGGACAAACAGTCTGTCAGGTGGACAAGACTCAGGCCTATCAGCCTGAAATCTCTGCAACACACGTCGCAGATCCGGAGAAATAGCTGACAAGATAACTCCATCTTTAAGAATACCAACAGGATCAGCGACTCCAGGAGCATCAGGCACAAAGCTCCTAGAAAGAGCATCGGCCTTCACATTCTTTGAACCTGGTAAATACGAGACAACAAAATCAAAGCGGGAGAAAAACAATGACCAGCGGGCCTGTCTCGGATTAAGGCGTTTAGCAGACTCGAGATACATCAGATTTTTGTGATCAGTCAAGACCACCACACGATGCTTAGCACCCTCGAGCCAATGACGCCACTCCTCAAATGCCCATTTCATGGCCAACAACTCCCGATTGCCCACATCATAATTTCGCTCGGCAGGCGAAAACTTCCTAGAGAAAAAGGCACAAGGTTTCATAACAGAGCAACCAGGGCCTCTCTGCGACAAAACGGCCCCTGCCCCAATCTCCGAAGCATCCACCTCAACCTGAAAGGGAAGTGAAACGTCAGGCTGGCACAAAACAGGCGCCGAAGTAAACCAGCGTTTCAACTCCTGGAAAGCCTCCACGGCAGCAGGAGCCCAATTAGCTACATCGGAGCCCTTCTTGGTCATATCCGTCAAAGGTTTCACAATGCTAGAAAAATTAGCGATAAAACGACGGTAGAAGTTAGCGAAGCCCAAGAACTTCTGAAGACTCTTAACTGACGAGGGCTGAGTCCAATCAAGAATAGCTCGGACCTTGACTGGGTCCATCTCCACAGCAGAAGGGGAAAAAATGAACCCCAAAAAGGGAACCTTCTGTACACCAAAGAGACACTTTGAGCCCTTGACAAACAAAGAATTTTCACGCAAAATTTTAAAGACCAACCTGACCTGCTCCACATGCGAATCCCAATTATCAGAAAAAACCAAAATATCATCCAGATAAACAATCAAAAATTTATCCAGATACTTCCGGAAAATGTCATGCATAAAGGACTGAAAAACTGAAGGCGCATTGGAGAGCCCAAAAGGCATCACCAAGTACTCAAAATGACCTTCGGGCGTATTGAATGCGGTTTTCCATTCATCACCTTGCTTAATGCGCACAAGGTTGTACGCACCACGAAGGTCTATCTTGGTGAACCACTTGGCACCCTTAATCCGGGCAAACAAGTCAGACAACAGCGGTAAAGGATACTGAAATTTGACAGTGATCTTATTTAAAAGCCGATAATCAATACAAGGTCTCAAAGATCCGTCCTTTTTTGCCACAAAAAAGAATCCCGCACCAAGAGGGGAAGAAGACGGACGAATATGTCCTTTCTCCAGAGACTCCTTGATATATGAACGCATAGCGGTATGTTCAGGTACCGACAGATTAAACAGTCTTCCCTTAGGAAATTTACTGCCTGGGATCAAATCTATAGCACAGTCACAGTCCCTATGAGGAGGCAGTGCACTGGACTCAGACTCACTGAAGACATCCTGATAATCAGACAAATACTCCGGAACTTCCGAAGGTGTAGAAGAAGCAATAGACACAGGCAGGGAATCCCCATGAATACCACGACAGCCCCAACTTGAGACTGACATAGCCTTCCAGTCCAGGACTGGATTATGGGTCTGTAACCATGGCAGCCCTAAAACAACCAAATCATGCATTTTATGTAAAACCAGGAAACGTATCACCTCGCGGTGTTCAGGAGTCATGCACATGGTAACCTGTGTCCAATACTGCGGTTTATTTGCTGCCAATGGTGTAGCATCAATACCCCTAAGAGGAATAGGATTTTCTAATGGTTCAAGAGTAAAACCACAGCGCTTAGCAAATGAGAGATCCATGAGACTCAGGGCAGCACCTGAATCTACAAACGCCATGACAGGATAAGATGACAGTGAGCAAATCAAAGTTACAGACAGAATAAATTTAGGTTGCAAATTACCAACGGTCACAGGACTAACAACCTTAGCTATACGTTTAGAGCATGCTGAGATAACATGTGTAGAATCACCACAGTAGTAGCACAAGCCATTCCGGCGTCTATGAATTTTCCGCTCATTTCTAGTCAGGATTCTATCACATTGCATCGAATTAGGTGTCTGTTCAGACAACACCATGAGGGAATTTGCGGTTTTGCGCTCCCGCAACCGCCGGTCAATTTGAATAGCCAGTGCCATAGTATCATTCAGACCTGTGGGAATGGGAAAACCCACCATAACATTCTTAATGGCTTCAGAAAGGCCATTTCTAAAATTAGCGGCCAGTGCACACTCGTTCCAATGTGTCAGCACGGACCATTTCCGAAATTTTTGGCAATACACTTCAGCCTCATCCTGCCCCTGAGACATAGCCAGCAAGGCCTTTTCTGCCTGAATCTCAAGATTGGGTTCCTCATAAAGTAAACCGAGCGCCAGAAAAAACGCATCAAGATCAGCCAATGCCGGATCTCCTGGCGCCAGCGAAAAAGCCCAATCCTGAGGGTCGCCCCGTAAGAACGAAATAACAATTTTTACTTGCTGAGCAGAATCTCCAGATGAACAGGGTCTCAGGGACAAAAACAATTTACAATTATTCACGAAATTCCTAAACTTAAACCTGTCTCCGGAAAACAGTTCAGGAATCGGTATTTTAGGTTCTGACCTAGGATTTCTGATAACATAGTCTTGTATGCCCTGCACACGAGTAGCCAGCTGGTCCACACTTGTAATCAAGGTCTGGACATTCATGTCTGCAGCAAGCATAGCCACTCTGAGGTAAAGGGGAAGAAGAAAGAAAAAAAAAAAAAAAAAAACTCTGAATCTTCTTTCTTATAATCCCTCTTCTGCAATGCATTAAACATTTAATACTGGCCTGGCAAACTGTTATGACCCCAATGGCGAGGGTCTCAGAGGAACGTGGAAGTCTGCAGAATACAAAAATCCAGCTCATAGGGCAGTGGTAACTGGGTTGACCATATATCTACTCCTAACGCCAACACTAGAAGTAGCCGGGGATCATTCCTACGTTGATTCTAGATGACACGCGCCAGCCGGAGAATCTAGCTACCCCTAGTAGAGGAAAACAAAGACCTTTCTTGCCTCCAGAGAAGGGGACCCCAAAGCTGGATAGAAGCCCCCCACAAATAATGACGGTGAGGTAAGAGGAAATGACAAACACAGAAATGAACCAGGTTTAGCACAGAGAGGCCCGCTTACTGATAGCAGAATAAAGAAAGGTAACTTATATGGTCAACAAAAACCCTATCAAAATCCACACTGGAAATTCAAGAACCCCCGAACCGTCTAACGGTCCGGGGGGAGAACACCAGCCCCCTAGAGCTTCCAGCAAAGGTCAGGATATAGATTTGGAACAAGCTGGACAAAAATACAAAACCAAAACAAATAGCAAAAAGCAAAAGGCAGACTTAGCTGATATAACTGGAACCAGGATCAGTAGACAAGAGCACAGCAGACTAGCTCTGATAACTACGTTGCCAGGCATTGAACTGAAGGTCCAGGGAGCTTATATAGCAACACCCCTAACTAACGACCCAGGTGCGGATAAAAGGAATGACAGAAAAACCAGAGTCAAAAAACTAGTAACCACTAGAGGGAGCAAAAAGCAAATTCACAACACACTTATATACGTGGCACTTATATACGTGGCACTGAAATACGTGGCACTGAAATATCGTGGCACTATGACTGTCAGAAAATGTTCATTAAACGGTTAGGGGTGAGGTTAGGGGTAGGGGTAGGGTTAGGGTTTGGATCCCTTTATCACCCTGATGGTGGTGGGTGGTGTTTCAGTGTTTTTTTCTGTTTTTTTCTATAAAAACGCATGCGTTTTTATCGCAAACAAACGCATGTGCTTAAAAACGCATGCGTTTACATAGACAGCAATGCATTTTTTTGCCGCAAATAAACGCATGCGTTTTTTTGCGGCAAAAAAACGCTGCTAAAAATTACTACAGGTTGCATTTCTGCAAATGAACGCGCGCGTACAAAAACGCATGCGTTGCCGAAAACGCGTCAAAACGCATGCGAAAAAACGCATGCGTATTTAATGTTAAGTATAGGGAAAAAAAATGCATGCGTTTTTTAGCGCTAAAACGCAGCGTCCAAAAACGCAAGTGTGAAACCAGCCTCAGTGCCGGAATTGGCGCATCTTACAGATGCGCCATTTCTGGGGTGGCTGCGGACTGGTATTTGTAGCAGGGGGGGGGACCAATATCCATGGCCCCTCTCTAGGCTATGAATATCAGCCCGCAGCTGTCTGCATAGCCTTTCTGGCTATAAAATATAGGGGGACCCCACGTCATTTTTTTGGGGGGGGTCCCCCTATTTTAATAGCCAGTAAAGGCTACGCAGACAGCTGCGGGCTGATATTCATAGCAGGCTACAAATATTGGCCCCCGGCCGTCGGCTTTCCCCCTCTTGCTCAGAAAATTGCGCGGTAGCCCACGCCGTTTTTTTCAGTTTTTTATTAAATTAAACGCTCATTAAGGCCTGTTTCACACTTGCGTCAGCACGGGTCCATCGCTATGCGTTGGGCCGACGTACCGACGCACGTTGTGAAATTTGTGCACGTCGTGGGCAGCGGATGCAGTTTTTCAACGCATCCGCTGCCCATTCTGAAGTCCGGGGAGGAGGGGGCGGAGTTTTGGCTGCGCATGCGCGGTAGAAAATGGCAGACGCGACGGACGTGCCAACGGTCCGCCAAAACACGACGCATCCGTTGCACGATGGACGCGACGTGTGGCCATCCGTCGCAATCCTTCACTAATACACGTCTATGGGTAAAAAACGCATCCTGCGAGCACATTTGCAGGATCCGTTTTTTTCCCAAAAAGACGGATTGCGGAAAACGCAAGTGTGAAAGTAGCCTAAGGGTATGTCTCCACGGTCCGTCTGGGGGCCGGTATCAGCGCAGCGGCGAAGCCGCTCGGCGATAAGCCCCGCCCCCTTAATGGGACGCGATGGTGCCGGATGTGTACAGTACACATCCGGGATCATCGCACCCCTCGCCATAGGGCCCTGTGATATGCCTTGCGGGGACGCTGCGTCCCCGCAAGGTGTACGGACATGCTGCGTTCTGAAAAGACGCGCAGCATGTCCGGAGTCGTAGGGCCGCCGCGTGCGGGTTTCCACGCATAGTGGAGACGGGATTTCATAAAATCCCCTCCACTATGCTGGAACATCTAGACGCTGCTTGTTTGACGCTGCAGCGTCAAACAAGCAGCGTTTACTGACCGTGGAAACATACCCTTATAGAAACATCGGCCTCTCTATTATATATCTATGGATATATCTATCTATAGATATATTTATCTATAGATATATCTATAGATACATAGATGTATCTATCCATATATTTGGGTGCTTTCACACATCAGGTTTTTGCCGTGAGGCACAATCTGGCGAGTTTTGAAAAAAACGGATCTATTTTTTTCCGTCGGATGTTTTTTTCTCATAGAGTTTCATCCGTTTTTTGCCAGATCCGTCAAAAAAGCTGTTTCCGCCGGATGGAAAACACATACAGAGGAACGTTTTTTCTGTCCGGCGAAAAAACGCACAGCGACGGATCCGGCAAAAAAACGTATGAAACTGAGCTGTGAAATGATGAATCCGGCCTTGGAATCCGTTTTTTCATGCATGTTTCCATTCAAATCATGCACAAGTTCCGTTTATTTACTTATTTCCAAAAACGGCATTAAAACCGCGCATAAACCGCACCAAAAAAAGCATCAAAACTGCACCAAAAACTGCATCAAAACTGCACCAAAAACTGCATCAAAACCTGGTGCAGTTTTGCAGTTTTGGTGCGGTTTTGATACAGTTTTTGGTGCAGTTTTGATGCAGTTCTTGGTGTGGTTTTGGTGCTGCTTTTTCCGCAGCATGTGCACAACAAGTCTGCGGCTCCCATAGACTTACATTGGTTGTACACTACACTGCGGATTTGATGCAATTCAGTGCAGCAAAAAATGCTGCGGATCTGCAATCAGATCCGCAACGGGTGCACACAGCCTTAGCATTTAGGGAACCTAGCCAAAAAGCCAAGCAAAAAACAAGTGTGGGATTGCACTTTTTTGCCATTTCATTGCACTTTGAATTTTTTTCACATTTTCTGCTACACGACATGGTAAAACCAATGGTGTCGTTCAAAAGTAGAACTTGTCACGCAAACGATCACATGGCCATATTGACGGAAAAATTATGGCTCTGGAAAGAAGGGGAGCGATAAACGAAAACAAAAAAGCTCCAGGGGGTGAAGGGGTTTAGAAACATGGATATGGACATACCTATGGAAATAGACATAGATATATAGATATATCTGTATCTATCTATCTATCTATCTATCTATCTATCTATCTATCTATCTATCTATCTGTCCATTTATCTGTGTGTAATGGAGTGTGGGTTGGACAAATGTAAAAGAGGAGGTTGGACAGAAATGACATCACAAATCTTTCTGAAGCTAGAGGGGGGAGAGGAGGGAGGGGTTTGGGTGTGTTTTGGAGTGGGTGTGGTAGGTTCGTGCTTAGTAGCAGTGCAATGCATCATGGAACTTGTAGTATTAGAGCACAGTAACTCAGGAGAAAGGAAGTTGTCGATTAACCCCATGGGAGCTGAATCCAGCACTAAAGATGTGCTGCTACAGCATGATAAAAGGTAATATTGCTAAAATAAACACAGTGGATGTTTTCAGTGGCCCATAATAGCAAGATTTATGAAAAAAAAAAAAAAGTTATAGTAGTGGACAACTTCTTTAAGTTTTACATCTTCTGGTATTGCATTTAGGTTCGAATAAATTAAAGAGATAGCTCCCCCGCCCAGTGGGTCACTTAAGCATATTTGTTCATAACCCGATGGGCGGTGGGTGGTACCATGTCCCAGTATCTGTTCAGCGAAATGGAAAATTTGGATGATACGCAATATTTCAGAGCTTGGTGGAGAGTATTTTTGGATGAACTCTTGCTTGGTGAGTAGAGTGTTGAACAGTGAGGTAAGCTGTTTAAGGGTAATTAAACTGACAATTTTTTAACCAAGATCCGAATGATCAGTGCAAAGTTATCTGTAAGAAATGCTCAAGGACCTTTAGCAGAGGGCAGAATGTCAAAAATTTAAATACGACGTGCATGCATAGACATTTTACCAGCATGCACTTACAAGCCTGGACTAACTACCAAACGTCCCGTAACGTAGGTGCATCCGCTCACAATGAAGGTAGTCAGCAACGCTACATTGCTTCCCTCACTGTAAGCCCACCTTTTAGGACACCACCTGCAGCAAATGTAGAGGTATCGTCGCAAGGCCAAAGCAGTCAGGGAATCACCAGGTTGTTGGTAGGAAACACTGTATGTAGGCCAACAGCAAGAATACCCTCACCAACCCTCTCTCAATCTGCCATGTCCACCACCACCACCCCCGCTAGTTCCACCATATGCAGCTCTCCAGTCCAGCTCACCCTACAAGAGACTCTCGTTAGGAAAAGGAAGTACTCATCCTCTCATCCACGTACACAGGGTTTGAACGCCCACATTGCTAGACTAATCTCGTTAGAGATGATGCCCTACCGGTTGGTTGAAAGCAAAGCTTTCAAAGCCCTGATGGCCTACGCAGTACCACGCTATGACCTACCCAGTTGACACTTCTTTGCGAGAAAAGCCATCCCAGCCCTTCACCAGCATGTCAAAGACCGCATTGTCCATGCACTCAGGCAATCAGTCAGTAGAAAGGTGCACCTCACAACAGATGCATGGACCAGTAGGCATGGCCCGGGACGTTACGTGTCCATCACGGTGCACTGGGTTAATGTGGTGGATGCAGGATCCACAGGGGACAGCCATAGTGGGACAGTTCTGCCTAGCCCACGGTCTAGGAAACAGTTGTCTGTAGGCGTTCGCCACCCCTCCTCCTCCTCCTCCAGCAGAAGCGAAAGCTCGTCCACAGAGCGCAGTCGCACGACCACTCCATCCGCAGCTGCCAGTGTTGCACATGAGGTGTCCCATTATGGAACAGCTAGTGGTAAGCGTCAGCAGGCTGTGTTGGAAATGAAGTGTTTGGGCAACAACAGACACACCGCGGAAGTTCTGGCCGAGTTCTTGCAGCAAGAAAATCAGTCCTGGCTGGGCAGTGTACATCTTGAGGTAGGCAAGGTAGTCAGTGATAACGGAAGGAATTTTATGGCTGCCATAGCTCTTTCACAACTGAAACACATACCTTGCCTGGCTGACACCTTGAACCTGGTGGTGCAGTGCTTCCTGAAAAGTTATACAGGGTTACCAGCCCTGCTCCTGAAGGTGCGAAGACTTTGCTTGCACATACGCTGGTCGCCCGTACACTCCAGCCGTATGCAGAACCATCAGCGATTGCTGAAGCTTCCCCAGCACCGACTAATAATCGACGTTGCAACAAGGTGGAACTCCACACTGCACATGCTTCAGAGGCTGTGCGAACAGAGGCGTGCTGTAATGTATTTGTGGGAGGATACACATACACGGGCAGGCAGTTGGATGGCAGACATGGAGTTGTCAGCTGTGCAGTGGTCGAAGCTACAAGACCTCTGTCAAGTCCTTCAGTGTTTTGAGGAATGCACATGGCTGGTAAGTGCAGACGACGCCATCATAAGCATGAGCATCCCACTAAAAGTTGATGCACATTAAGGAGCAGGCGTCTGCAGCCGAGGATGAGGGAAGCCTTGATGACAGTCAGCCATTGTCTGCTCTGGGAACTCTCCTGGACGAGGTGGCGGATGAAGAGGATGAGGAGGAGGATGATGGGGATGAATATTTATGGGAGGAGGAAGCTTCTCAGGGGGCAATAGAAACTGGTGGCGTTGCAAGGTCAGGTACAGGGTTTTTGCGGGAGACAAGTGATGTTGATTTGCCAGAAAGTGCTCCTCAACCCAGCACAAGCAGTGTTTGACACCTGAAACATTGGCCCACATGGCTGATTATGCCTTGCGTATCCTAAAAAGGGACCCCCGCATTATCAAAATGATGACCGATGACGATTACTGGTTGGCCTGCCTCTTGGATCCACGCTATAAAGGGAAATTGCAAAATATCATGCCACATGAGAATATTGAGAACAAATATTGGCTACCAAACAAGCAACTCTTGTAGACCATTTGGTTCAGGCATTCCCAGCACACAGCGGCGGTGATGGTTCTCACACGAGCTGCAGGGGGCAACATGGCAGAGGTGTTAGAGGTTCACAAATCAGAAGTGGCGTTGGACAGAGAGGTTTTTTGACCAGGTTGTGGAGTGATTACGCAATGACCGCAGACACGACAGGTACTGCTGCATCAATTCAAAGTGACAGGAGACAACATTTGTCCAGTATGGTTACGAACTATTTTTCCTCGCTTATCGATGTTCTCCCTCACACGTCATTCCCCTTTGATTACTGGGCATCTAAAATAGACACCTGGCCTGAATTGGCAGAATATGCATTACAGGAGCTCGCTTGCCCTGCTGCTAGTGTGCTATCAGAAAGAGTCTTCAGTGCTGCTGGTTCAATACTGACCGAAAAAAGAACTCATCTGACTACCCAAAATGTTGATGATCTAACCTTCATTAAAATGAACCAATCATGGATTTCTAATTATTTTGCCCCACCTTCCCCTGCTGACACGTAGCTTTCCTGTAAAAAGGTCTTGCTTTTGGACTCCTCTTACTGACTGCTCCAATTCCTCCATTTGCAGCTGCTGAATGTCCACCATAGGCCATTTTTACACTTCCCTAAATGGGCTGACTCCCCCCACGGGGCCGTGGTCACCACTTGGCGCAAGCACCCGTGCGAGTGCCGTTTGCCTGGACAGGTGGGTGTGCCCACTTTTGGCCGACGGCACTGGCACAGGGTCCCTCATAGTACAATGAAGTGTCTCTGGCGGTGGTGGTGCACACCCAACGTCAGACACACCATCGTAATATGAGGGGCCCTGGGCCAGTACCGCCGCCCACGAGAGAGTGTTCCCCCCCAGCTCAAACAGTGCTCTACCACTTGCAAAACTTACCTCTCACTGCTCCACCACTGTTTAGTCTGTGCTGTCAAACCCTTCAATGGCACTGCCAATACAAATATGTTGAAATGATAGATGTTTTAAAAATATACAGGGGCCCTGCCCTCCATTTAGACCTGTGAATACTGTGCGCGAACTACCACTGTCTGCTGCTCAGCAGAGGAACCCACCCCTGTACCTAGCTTTGCCACCTGTTTATCTAGGAACATTTTTTTGCAGACATTTAGCCCACTTTACTATTTTGGCCAAGTTACTGTGTCAGCCACTTCTTCCAGTTGTCCTTCACCGAACAAAGCAGTGCCGCCCGTTTACTCCTGTTACAAGTTTAGAACTGCATAGAGCCTAATTTCTTATTTTAGGCCTAGTAAGTCTGCGCCACTCCTTGCAATCGTCCTCCGCTGACCAAACCAATGATGCCTGTGTACCCCTGCAACCCATTTTAAACTGCATTGAGCCTACTTTTCCATTTTAGGCCTAGTAAGTCTGCGCCACTCCTTGCAATCATCCTCCGCTGACCAAACCAATACTGCCTGTGTACCCCTGTAACCCATTTTAAACTGCATTGAGCCTACTTTTCTATTTTAGGCCTAGTAAGTCTGCGCCACTCCTTGCAATTGTCCTCCGCTGACCAAACCAATGCTGCCTGTGTACCCCTGTAACCTATTTCAAACTGCATTGAGCCTACTTTTCTATTTTAGGCCTAGTAAGTCTGCGCCACTCCTTGCAATCATCCTCCGCTAACCAAACCAATACTGCCTGTGTACCCCTGTAACCCATTTTAAACTGCATTGAGCCTACTTTTCTATTTTAGGCCTAGTAAGTCTGCGCCACTCCTTGCAATCGTCCTCCGCTGACCAAACCAATGCTGCCTGTGTACCCCTGTAACCCATTTTAAACTGCATTGAGCCTACTTTTCTATTTTAGGCCTAGTAAGTCTGCGCCACTCCTTGCAATCGTCCTCCGCTGACCAAACCAATGCTGCCTGTGTACTCCTGTAACCTATTTTAAACTGCATAGAGCCTACTTTTTTATTTTATTCCTAGTAAGTCTGCG
Organism: Ranitomeya variabilis; assembly: GCF_051348905.1. Classification (NCBI taxonomy): domain Eukaryota; kingdom Metazoa; phylum Chordata; class Amphibia; order Anura; family Dendrobatidae; genus Ranitomeya; species Ranitomeya variabilis. Next base: position 201,520,896 of record NC_135232.1, on the reverse strand, counting down.
CCACTCCTTGCAATCGTCCTCCGCTGACCAAACCAATGCTGCCTGTGTACCCCTGTAACCCACTTTAAACTGCATTGAGCCTACTTTCCTATTTTAGGCCTAGTAAGTCTGCGCCACTCCTTGCAATCGTCCTCCGCTGACCAAACCAATGCTGCCTGTGTACCCCTGTAACCTATTTTAAACTGCATTGAGCCTACTTTTCTTTTTTAGGCCTAGTAAGTCTGCGCCACTCCTTGCAATCGTCCTCCGCTGACCAAACCAATGCTGCCTGTGTACCCCTGTAACCCATTTTAAACTGCATTGAGCCTACTTTTCTATTTTAGGCCTACTAAGTCTGCGCCATTCCTTGCAATCGTCCTCCGCTGACCAAACCAATGCTGCCTGTGTACCCCTGTAACCTATTTTAAACTGCATAGAGCCTACTTTTTTATTTTATTCCTAGTAAGTCTGCACCACTCCTTGCAATCGTCCTCCGCTGACCAAACCAATGCTGCCTGTGTACCCCTGTAACCTATTTTAAACTGCATAGAGCCTACTTTTTTATTTTAGGCCTAGTAAGTCTGCGCCACTCCTTGCAATCGTCCTCCACTGACCAAACCAATGCTGCCTGTGTACCCCTGTAACCCATTTTAAACTGCATTGAGCCTACTTTTCTATTTTAGGCACGGATGATTGACCTCGGGGAGACCAAAACATCCAACACCGCGGAGACACCATCACGTGTTTCTCAACGCAGTGATCCAGAACACTGCCCCCAAATATGCAAATGCATGTAGAGTAGCTGCGGAGACACCATCACGTGTTTCTCAACGCAAGCAATGAATAGCCAGGCCTTTCCCCGGGAAGGAACAACCACGGGAAGGGCAGCATCCAATAAAGGAAAACATCCAATAAAGGAAAACCACCTATGCCAAGCATGGTATCCATCCACAGACAGCTGTTTCGGGGTTTTTGCCCCTCATCAGTGTGGATTAGGAAACTGGCTGTTGCTTGGAGATCCCGCTTGGAGATCTTGTCGTGCCCCACAGCCAGCGTTCTCTCTGAACTTGTGTTCAGAGCTGCTGGTGGTGTGCTGACAGATAAGCGCACGTGGCTGTTCAGTGACAATGTAGACAGACTAACGTTGATCAAGATGAACAAATCCTGAATCCGCAAGGACTTTTCTACCCCTGTGCCATTTGGGGAGACTAAAAGCTTGATGATTTTTGAAAATCACCTCACCAACCGTTTTAAAAAACTCTGGCGAAATTGATGCCACTTAAGTGGTGTCTGTGGCCGAATTTTTTGAAGAAATGGAGACTCTTTTATTTAGTCCCCTTGCTGAGTTTTACATGACGTTGCCATCGTCAATTCCAGGTGGGTGGGGTTGTCTGCAGAGTTGTTTACTCATACTATGGCCTGGGATTCAGAGATCTGCTCCAAAGCTTCAGTGTCTGCTAGTCAGCAGAGTAGCCCAGCCACCCACCACCCACTATTTTGTAACGGCGTCTAGCCCAGGAAATCCTTTTGGGCCTAGTAGAATTTAGTGCTACTCAGCAGCGTACCCCACCTATGAAGCAAACTACACCGCCTGTTTACCTAACTACTATTTTGTTACGGAATCTAGCCCAGGAAATGCTTTTGGGCCTAGTAGAATTTAGTGCTACTCAGCAGCGTACCCCACCCATGAAGCAAGCTACACCGCCTGTTTACCTAAGTACTATTTTTAATGGCATCTGGCACAGGAAATCTATTTGGGCCTAGTAGAATTTGGTGGTACTCAGCAGCGTACCCCACCCATGAAGCAAGCTACACCGCCTGTTTACCTAAGTACTATTTTTTAACGGCATCTAGCCCAGGAAATCCTTTTGGGCCTAGTAGAATTTAGTGCTACTCAGCAGCATACCCCACCCATGAAGCAAGCTACACCACCTGTTGATCTAATTACTAATTTTTAACTGCATCTAGCCCAGGAAATCGTTTTGTACCTAATAGCATTTTGTGCTACTCTGCACAGTACCCCACCCATGAAGCAAGCTACACCCCCTGTTTACCTAAGTACTATTTTGTAATGGCATCTAGCCCGGGAAATCCTTTTGAGCCTAGTAGAATTTAGTGCTACTCAGCAGCATACCCCACCCATGAAGCAAGCTACACTGCCTGTTTACCTAACTACAATTTTGTAATGGCATCTAGCCCAGGAAATCCTTTTAGGCCTAGTAGAATTTAGTGCTACTCAGCAGCATACCCCACCCATGAAGTAAGCTACACCGCCTGTTTACCTAAGTATTATTTTTAATGGCATCTGGCCCAGGAAATGCTTTTGGGCCTAGTAGAATTTGGTGCTACTCAGCAGCGTACCCCACCCATGAAGCAAGCTACACCGCCTGTTTACCTAACTACTATTTTTTAACGGCATCTAGCCCAGGAAATCCTTTTGGGCCTAGTAGAATTTAGTGCTACTTAGCAGCGTACCCCCCTCATGAAGCAAGCTACACCGCCTGTTTACCTAACTACTATTTTGTAACGGCATCTGGCCCAGGAAATCCTTTTGGGCCTAGTAGCAATTTCTGCTACTCAGCAGAGTATCCCACCCATGAAGCAAGCTACACCGCCTTCTTTCTTTCTCAATCTAACTCCTCGGCTCTGGGGTGTCCACTCTCCCTCCAGCTCTCTCCTTCTCACAGGTGGACTACCACGTGTTTTCACACTGTGGCGAATCTTTTGGGCCCAGGCATAAGAAGTCGTCGAGGTAATGGATAATATGTGCCACCTTACAAACGTCCATGACGACACATTCGAGGAAGCAACTAAACGCCACAAATAGTGAGCAGGATATGGAGCACCCCATGGGCAAACAGCGACCTATGTAGTATGCTCCTTCACAGAAGCAGCCCAATGGGAGGACACTATTCAGAGGCACAGGTAGTAACCGGAACGCCCCCTCAATGTCTGTTTTGGCCATTAGGGTGCCCCTTACCAACCACTTGACCCGCCTGATTGCCTCATCAAAGGAGGTACAGTACATAGTACTGTACTTGGTTCCGCGTCGATGTTGTCGTTTACTGACCTGCCCCTTGGATATAACAAATGGTGGATTAGTCTGAATGTATTGGGTTAATTTTTTGGCACAACTCCCAATGGGGGTACCACTACGTCTTCTAAGGAAAGTGTTCTGAATGGACCCGCCGCCATTCTACCTAAAGATATTTCTTTTTTTCTTTTTTTTGTCAAGACGTCTGGATGTTGGTAGAGTGAGTTTAGATTTTTACTCCAGCCTTTCTTGATTTTAGAAGGGCATGACATGCCTATATCTGTGTCTCCTCCTCCTTTTACTCCTCCACCTCTTTTCTTTTCGCATGTCTATATGTAGTTGTGACTTTTCCATGTGTTTGTTGTGTCTTCTGAGCAGTTTGTCAGCTTTTGGGCAGCTTTTAAGGTGTTTTCTATGTGTTTTCCATGTGTTTGTATGTGTTTGTGTTTGCCTGCCATTGGTTTCAATGGGGTTCGACGGTGTTCGTCCCTGTTCGACGAACCAAACCGAACCCAAACACTAGGGAGGTGGCTCATCTCTACGGAGCACATTCGGGCTCCGCAAATCATTGCTGCCTTCGAGCGCAGCGAGGCCCAAGGAGGGGGGCCCTAGGAGGGGGGTAATGCTAGGTGTCAAGTTCCCGCCGCTGCACAGGGGGAATCTCGAGCCACCTCCGCTGCGGTCTCCCATTCTTCTTCAGCTGCAGTGGAGCCTGCTCTGAGGAGACGTCGGTCCTAGCGTCTGGCTCAGTCAGATACTGTGCGCTTGGTTACTGCTGATCTTCCAGGCTCAGCCATTGTAACCAGCTGTCAGTATTCCAGGTTTTCCAAACAACCTTGTGAATTATCTTGCCCTTTGTTAAGATGGAGTTTGCTGTTTTTGTCTGCCCTACTTCCTGTTCGTTTGTTTAAAACTCGGTTTAGGTGTCAGCTTCCTTGCTGGAGTATTCTGCTTCTGTTCCCCTTCAGCTCAGCTACTTATTCTGAGTGTGCCTGTGCCTCTGGACATTCTCTGTATATGTAAGCTACACTCTCCATGTTATCATTAGTCTGTTGACTTTGGAACTTAACCCTTGGTTCACTCCTCCTGGTAAGAACTGTGTTTTTGAACTATGTTTTTGCACTATGTTTTTGGACTGTGTGTTGCTACTTAATCCTTCATTTACTTCCCGGGTGGGAGCCGTTGGAAACAACACCAGTATAATACTTTAATGTGAACCTGTTTCTGGACTTACTCGTGTTTATGCCACATCTGGGATCAACTTGTGAACTAGTTACTGGACTTACCTGTATTCATGCCACACCTGGGATTAACTTGTGGACTTGTTCTGGACTTCCCTGTGTTTACTTCGTACCTGGATTTGACTTTTTTGCACCGACAGAGTTTTGGATCTGCACCATGTCACCTGTCACACTCACCTTTTTGATCAGCTTGCTGAGGACTCCGCCTTAAGAACTCTGCTGATTTGCTGTATATGTTTCAAGGACTTGTTTCATTGCAGGTCACTGCGGGTTATCAGTATATTGTTTTGGGTGTTATTGCTGTTGTACAAATACACTATTTGAACTAAAGAAACCCGTCTGTCTGTTCATTGCCCCACGCTATCAGAATCCTCGAGTTCCTACAATAGTATTACAGGATACTCCAGCCAACAGAGGATTCTGCTGGGGCAATGACAGAGACATGGGTAGACCAACTGCTTTCTATGATTAATTCCTTGCAGCAGGAGATGGTAGCTGTACAAAATAAGCTTAGAGACATGGACTCCCGGGCTTGCCACAATGCGCAGGTGTTTGGACAGGCTCTCCAAGATTTACGTACCTTGTTAGCTCAGGATACACCACCTGCTCAGCATACACCACCCACCAGTATGCCTAAATTGCCTCCTTTCCAGTTTAATGGTGACCGAAGTAATTCTGTGGGTTTGTTAATCAATGCATATTATTCTTTGATGTACATGCCTCCTACTATCAGATAGATCTAAGGTATTATGTATTATTATGTTGTTGACATCATGGGCACTGGCTTGGGCAATCCTATGGTTGAAAGTCGCAATGTCTGTCTAAATAATTTGGATAAAAGAGAAAAGACAAGGCGCCCCCAATGTGTCACACTGTTTAAAAAACACACATACAGTCCTTTGTAGGGAATGTGCTCACCTATTGGTGTTGTGAACCTGGGTCACAACTCCCAAGAAGGCATAATCATAGCAGCAGGTCTCCACAAGAATCCAAAGGGATGCTGGAGGTAATAGTCTTAGGCGAACTGAAGACCGCGCACACGAGGTAGATTTAAGGTGGTTTATTGAAGCCTACGCGTTTCAAGAGCTATCTTGCTCTCTTCTTCAGGGCATATAGTCCACTATATGCCCTGAAGAAGAGAGCAAGATAGCTCTTGAAACGCGTAGGCTTCAATAAACCACCTTAAATCTACCTCATGTGCGCGGTCTTCAGTTCGCCTAAGACTAAATAATTTGGATGATATTCTGGCAGCTATGGCGCAAATGTTCAATGATCCCAACTGCCGTGCCACTGCTGAAACTGCTTTGCTTTCCTTACGCCAGGGGAAATGTTCAGTCATAGAATATATTACTGAATTTAAGAGGTTAGTGGTGGATACCAACTGGGATATCAATGCTTTATTGCCAATTTTTATGAAAGGGTTGTCCAGTACAATAAAGGATGAGCTAGCTCGCTCAGAGTCTCCACAGGAGTTTGAGTTATTTTTACAACACTGTGTGCGTATTGATATCCGCCTAACTGAATGCAGACAAGAGAAATGGGCAGCTTTAAATCGCATCACTAATTTTGCTCTTCCGTCTAGGGAAACTACCAGCAAGAACTCGCGGGAGGCTGAGGAGGTGCCTATGCAAGTGGACTCACTACAAAAACGTGAGAGTAATGAACGCCGTGAATATCGTTTTCGTGAACACTTGTGTTTTTACTGTGGTCAATCAGATCATTTCCTCATTAAATGTCCCAGGCGACCTAACAAGGTGTTGGCGGCAGTAGGGGATTATGACAATACGGACACTGAGTCAGAAGTTTCAGAGACCAGTTTACATCTAGATTCTGTGGTTCCCCTAACAGTGATGTCGACTTCCCCTGAAGATCAAGGGGAGAAATACTCACATTGTTCTCTTCCTATTCAGATTCTGTGGGAGGGACAGTGGATGCCAAGTTCTGTTATGATAGACTCTGGAGCAGGTGGGAATTTCATGGATTCTTCTTTTGCCAGGGAACATGGTATTAAGACACAACTAAGAGCCTCACCAGTCACCATGGAAACGGTGGATGGTTCTCCATTAGTTTCTGGGCCAGTAGACTGGGAGACAGTGCTTCTGAAGTGTAAGATGGAACCAGACCATCAGGAAACCCTTTCATTTATGTTAATATCTTCTCATTTTCCTGTAATTTTAGGAATTCCCTGGTTACGGTCACAGAATCCAAACATCAATTGGGAAACCAAGGAGATATCCTTCCTCCTGAAGTGTAGTCCTACCATCAGTCCAGCAGTAACGGCTCCTGTTACCCAGAATTTGGAGGAAACAATACAGGTATCTACTCTCCCTCAGGTTTACCAGGAATTCTCGGACATTTGTGACAAGAGGAAGGCAGACCAACTCCCTCCACATAGACCATATGACTGCCCTATAGAACTGCTTCCTGGGGCAGTGATTCCTTTAAGCCATGTTTACCCATTGGCAGCTCCAGAATTATAGACATTACGAGAATACATAGATGAGAATTTAGCCAAGGGGTTTATCCGATCACCTTCCTTCTTCACCAGTGGGAGCCCCCATATTCTTTGTAACGAAGAAAGATGGGACTCTAAGACCTTGTATTGACTACCGGGAGCTAAATAAGGTAACCATTCGTAACAGGTACCCGTTGCCGCTAATTCCTGAATTGTTGGAGAGAGTTCGCCAAGCTTAAATATTTACCAAATTAAATCTTCGCGGGGCATATAATTTACTCCGTATACGTCCCGAAGACAAATGGAAGACAGCTTTCAGATGCCAGTATGGACATTTTGAATATTTAGTGATGCCATTCAGACTCTGTAACGCTCCTGCTGCTTTCCAACACTTAGCCAACATTATTTTCAGGGATTTACTTGATCATTATGTAGTAGTTTACCTGGATGACATCTTGATTTTCTCTGATTCCCTACAGGAACATCAGGAACATGTTAAGACCGTGCTCAGACGTTTGAGAGATAATCATTTGTACATCAAACTCAAAGTGTGAATTTCATTGCTCCAAAATTCAATTTTTAGGCTATGGTATTTCTCCCCAGGGATTGAAATATGGAGTCCAGCAAGATCCAGGCGATCATAGATTGGCCGGTACCAGGAAACATTAAAGAGGTACAATGATTCATTGGTTTTGCTAACTTTTATAGACATTTTATCTGGAATTTTTTGGAAATTGTCCGTCCCATCACTTTCCTCACTAAAAAGGGGAAGAAGTTTGTATGGTCTTCGCAAGCCCTGGGAGCCTTTGAACGCCTCAAGGTTTGTTTTACCACGGCTCCGATATTGACGCATACGGATCCCGCACTGCCTTTTGTCATGGAGGTGGACGCTTCTGACTGTGCACTGGGAGCAATCCTCTCACAACGAACCGGAGACAAAGGTTGCTGCACCCGTGTGCCTTCTTTTCTCGCAGGTTATGATCTGCTGAACTATGACATTGCAGATAAGGAACTTTTGGCAATCATTTCCACCTTTAAGGAATGGAGACACCATTTGCAGGGAGCAACTCAACAGGTAGTAGTGCTCACAGATCACCGTAATTTGGAATTCCTTAAGTCCGCCAGATGTCTCTCTCCTCGACAAGCTAGATGGAGTTTGTTTTTGAACCACTTTAATTTTATTATCTCGTACCACCCAAGTTCGCGTAATGGAAAAGCCGATGCATTATCCTGAATCCACACCATGGACTCCGTGCCTGGGACCCCGTCTAAGACCATCTTGTCAGATGCCAATTTCATAAGAGTGCTCCAGGACCGGGACTTGTGGGAGATCAAGCTGGCCTATGACGGTGACGTATTTCTTGCTGCCCCACCTGACAATGTGAATCTTGTCTTTCAGAATGATGTATGGCTTAGAGATCGATGCATTTATGTCCCAGAGGCTGTGAAACTTCAAATTCTCAAGTTGGTCCACGACGACGCCTTATTGGCTGGTCATAGGGGGGTACAGAAGACGCAGGAATTTTTTAGTTGTTTTTTCTGGTGGCCTACCTGCTTGAAAGATGTGAATGACTATGTCCACTCTTGTGAGGTTTGTGCTCGGTACAAAGTTCCTCGTGTTTCACCTACTGGCCTTCTTAAGCCACTACCCGTACCATCTCGCCCTTGGGGGTCTATTTCGATGGACTTTATTGTAGAGTTACCCACCTTTGGCGGTAAAAATACTATTTTGGTGGTAGTGGACCGTTTAACGAAGGCTGCTCACTTTATTCCTTGCACCGGTCTTCCCTCAGCTACAGAGACAGTGGATCTGGTTATCCAGAACGTTTTCCGGCTGCATGGGGTACCAGATGAGATCATCTCTGACCGGGGAATACAATTTACCTCTAGGTTTTGGAAAGGATTTTGTTCTGCGCTCCACATTAATGTTTGCTTGTCTTCTGCATACCACCCTCAGACCAACGGGCAGACCGAACGGACCAATCAAACCTTGGAGCAGTATCTACGCTGTTACGTCAGTCATTTGCAGGATGATTGGCTGAAGCTACTTCCTTTAGCAGAATTTTCGTATAACAACTCACAGAGCAGTTCCACGAAGGTAACGCCTTTTTTTTTGCCAATCTGGGATATCATCCAATTATTTTGCCTAGGTCTCCGGTTGCTACTTCAGTACCAGCAGTTCAAGAGAGTCGTGCTGTTGCAACGTAATCTTGAAGTTTTGAAAGACTCCCTGACCGCAGTAGGGAGCGTTACAAGAAGTCAGCTGATAGATTCCAAAAAACTGCACCTATGTACAAGGTAGAAGACTCGGTTTGGTTGTCCACCAAGAATCTAAAATTGGGTGTTCCTTCGCAGAAACTGGGACAGAAGTTCATCGGTCCATTCAAGATCACCGGGATTGTGAGCTCTGTTGTTGGCTGAAGCTACCACGAACTCCAAAGGTACACCCAGTATTTCATGTTTCTTTATTAAAACCGGTCTCTCTTAACACATTTCAGGGACGTATAGTACCTCCCGCTCCACCAGTGTTGGTTGATGGCGAAGAACAATTTGTGGTACAGGACATTATTGATTCAAGACTTCATAGGAACCGGCTTCAGTATCTTGTTAGATGGCAGGGTCACTCTCCTGAAAACGATTCTTGGGAACCAGTAAGTAACATCAATGCTCCCCTGAAGGTTTGCCCAGTTTCATTGTAGATACCCAGACAAGCCTGGTCCTGGACCGTCCTGAGGCCGTTTCTAGGGGGGAATAATGTCAGTATTCCGGGTTTTCCAAATCACCTTGTGAATGATCTTGCCCTTTGTTAAATGGAGTTTGCTGTTTTTGTCTGCCCTACTTCCTGTTCGTTTGTTTAAAACCCGGTTCAGGTGTCAGCTTCCTTGCTGGAGTATTCTGCTTCTGTTCCCCTTCAGCTCAGCTGCTTATTCTCAGTGTGCCTGTGCCTCTGGACATTCTCTGCATATGTAAGCTACACTCTCCATGTTATCATTAGTCTGTTGACTTTGGAACTTAACCCTTGGTTCACTCCTCCTGGTAAGAACTGTGTTTTTGGACTATGTTTCTGGACTGTGTGTTGCTACTTAATCCTTCATTTACTCCCCCGGTGGAAGCAGTTGGAAACAACACCAGTATAATACTTTCATGTGAACCTGTTTCTGGACTTACTCGTGTTTATGCCACATCTGGGATCAACTTGTGAACTAGTTTCTGGACTTCCCTGTGTTTACTTCATACCTGGATTTGACTCTTTCTGCACCGACGGTGTTTTGGATCTGCACCATGTCATACTCACCTTTTGATCACCTTGCTGAAGACTCTGCCTTAAGAACTCTGCTGATTTGCTGTATATGTTTCAAGGACTTGTTTCATTGCAGGTCACTGCGGGTTATCGGTATATTGTTTTGGGTGTCATTGCTGTTGTACAAATACACTATTTGCACTAAAGAAACCCGTCTCTGTCTGTTCATTGCCCCACGCTATCAGAATCCTCGAGTTCCTACAATAGTATTGCACCAGCACTGGTCAGCGGCGAGCAGACACTCCTGGGACTAAGTCCTGCTTTTCCTCTACTGAGCATGCCCAAGGGACGGCCTCTCATTGGAGGTCTGGGGTCACCCGCTCAGGTCCTGAAGCAGTTTCTATTGGACAACTAGGAAGGTCCTGGAGAGCTTTCTCTATAAAAGGTTCGCATGGTATAATGGCCATGTGCTAGTATCAACTTATGTTCTTGTGTGTATGAGCTTAGCTACCTTGTGGTCTGGGTCAGCATGTGCTCAGGGTCAGCTGTATAGCCACTAGAATTCCGGCACGTCGAAGGAGGAGTTGTTTGTATGCTGTTGCTGACTGTATGACCACTGTATGCTACGTGCTCCGTTAGTGAGCTGTGATCATCTGTGAGGTTAACAGAGCACAGCATTACCGTTAATCCTGGAGACTGTGAAGCAACAGAGTTCGCTCCTATATAGACCATGTGACGGAACCCGTGTCTATTCAGGCGTAGTGCCGCCATTTACTAGCAGCAGGTTCCACTCCTGCACGGTGGACACTTGGCTGCGAACGCACCTATAATATCTCCATATTTACTTGGTGCGTTCCGCCAGCCCTAACATGTTACATGTGTAATTAACAGGAATCTGTCACCACATTTTGCCGCTATAAGCTGCGGCCACCGCCATTAGAGGCTTATCTACAGCATTCTGTAGCGCTGTAGATAAGCCCCGATGCAACTTGAAAGACAAGTTAGATTATACTCACAGGGCGGTCCCGGTTCAGGTCCGACGGGTGTCGCAGGTCCGGCACCTCCCATCTTCATGCGATGATGTCCTCTTCTTGCTCCTGTTGTGGCTCCTGCACAGGCGTACGGATTTGCCCTGTTGAGGGCAGCGTAAAGTACTTCAGTTCGCAGGCGCCGGGCCTCTCTGACCTTTCCCGTCACCTGCGCAGTGCAGTACTTTGCTCTGCCCTGAACAGGGCAAATCAGTATACCTGCGCAGGAGCTGTGACAGAAGCAAGGAGGATGACAACATCGTATGAAGATGGGAGGTGCCGGACCCGAACCTGCGACGCCCATCGGACCCGGACCACCCCTGGGTGAGTATAATCTAACTTGTTTTTCTTATCTTTCAGGTTACATCGGGGGCTTATCTACAGCATTCTGTAAAGCCCCTAATGGCTGTGGCTGCAGTTTATAGCGGCAAAATGAGGTGACAGATTCCCTTTAATATTTGTGCTTGAGGTTTTCCTGAAAAGTACACTGCTCAAAAAAATAAAGGGAACACTAAAATCTCACATCCTAGATATCACTGAATGAAATATTCCAGTTGTAAATCTTTATTCATTACATAGTGGAATGCGTTGAGAACAATAAAACCTAAAAATTATCAATGTAAATCACAACTAATATCCCACGGAGGTCTGGAGTTGGAATGATGCTCAAAATCAAAGTGGACAATGAAGTTACAGGCTGATCCAACTTCAGAGGAAATGCCTCAAGACAAGGAAATGATGCTCAGTAGTGTGTGTGGCCTCCACATGCCTTTATGACCTCCCTACAATGCCTGGGCATGCTTCTGATGAGGTGGCGGATGGTCTCCTGATGGATCTCCTCCCAGACCTGGACTAAAGCATCCACCAACTCCTGGACAGTGTGGTGCATGGTGAAGTTGGTGGATGGTGCGAGACATGATGTCCCAGATGTGTTCAATCGGATTCAGGTCTGGGGAATGGGGGGCGCAAGGCCATAACTTCAATGCCTTCATCTTGCAGGAACTGCTGACACACTCCAGCCACATGAGGTCTGGCATTGTCCTGCATTAGGAGGAACCCAGGGCGAACCGTACCAGCACATGGTCTCACAAGGGGGCTGAGGATCTCATCTCGGTACCTAATGGCAGTCAGGCTACCTCTGGTGAGCACATGGAGGGTTGTGCGGCCCTCCAAAGAAATGCCACCCCACACCATTACTGACCCACTGCCAAACTGGTCATGCTGAAAGATGTTGCAGGCAGATCGCTCTCCACGGCGTCTCCAGACTCTGTCACATGTGCTCAGTGTGAACCTGCTTTCATCTGTGAAGAGCACAGGGCGCCAGTGGCAAATTTGCCAATCCTGGTTCTGTGGCAAATGCCAAGCGTCCTGCATGGTGTTGGGCTGTGAGCACAACCCCAACCTGTGGATGTCGGGCACTCACACCATCCTCATGGAGTCAGTTTCTAACCTTTTGTGCAGACACATGCACATTTGTGGCCTGCTGCAGGTTTTTTTGCAGGGCTCTGGCAGTGCTCCTCCAGTTCCTCCTTGCAGAAATGCTGAGGTAGCGGTCCTGTTGCTGGGCTGTTGCCCTCCTACGGCACCCTCCACGTCTCTTGGTGTACTGGCCTGTCTTCTCGTAGCGCCTCCAGACTCTGGACACTACGCTGACAGACACAGCAAACCTTCTTGCCACAGCTCACATTGATTTACCATCCTGGATGAGCTGCACTACCTGAGCCACTTGTGTGGGTTGTAGAGTCCAACTCATGCTACCAAGAGTGTGAAAGCACAACCAACATTCAAAAGTGACCAAAACATCAGCCAGAAAGCATTGGTACTGAGATGTGGTCTGTGGTCCCCACCTGCAGAACCGCTTCTTTATGGAGTGTGTCTTGATAATTGCCAATAATTTATATCTGTTTTCTATTCCATTTGCACAACAGCATGTGAAATTGATTGTCAAACAGTGTTGCTTCCTAAGAGGACAGTTTGATTTCACAGAAGTTTGATTTACTTGGAGCTATATTCTGTTAAGTGTTCCCTTTATTTTTTTGAGCAGTGCATATAAAAAAATCAATTTGAAAATGGTGCCTGCCACGCCTGCGCAGTAGGAGATATGGATATATAGAGGTGATCGGATAGCAGCTATTGTGCAGGCGGCGCTATCTAGCTAGAGAAGAAAAAAAAATTCCTCCTCCAAGATGGCGCCACTTGCGCCTGCACAGTAGCAGCTCTCGGCAATCACCCATAGAATGCATTGGATGAGGTGAATCCACACAGTTCAGTAAACACATGCGGAATCACCTGCATTCAATAGAAGGCAGAGCTTTGGACGCAGCGAACATGCTCTGCGTCCAAAGCGCTGACATTTCTGGGTCGTCTGCCCAAACCCAGAGTCTGCTTAAGATGTAACACAAACTTTGACTTTGGAGTAGTGTGAAGAGGGATGATGTTTAATAGTGTGCCATATTTATAAATGTTCAATGAGAGAATTCACTTCCCCATCGCTATTTGTCTGGAGATTCTTTGAAGGGGCCAAACCTATTAAATAGAATTGACCGTATATATTTTAATTCTGGAAATCCATATAAAAGGTTGGTCTACATTAAATTTCTAAAGAAGTCTGGCAATCTTTTAGGGCATTATGATGTTGATCTTACTTATTAGGCTGGTCATAGTGTCAGACGTGCTGTCTCTTTCCTAGTTTACTACTGCATATTTTTCTGTTTTTAAAAAATGTAAAATATATCTTTTTGTACTGAATCTCTAGTGAAAGGAAGAATGTAGAAAACTGCAGTTATTTGCATGCTAAATGCTCTTAAAGGATTGTTTCCCACAATGACCATCTTTCAATGTTTCCCACAGTGACAGGATTGGTCACCAAGTGTCCCACTGCAAGGACTATGTTCTCTATGATTGAGACTCCCACTTTAGAGATAAATGTGGTCTCAACTGTAGGACCCATGAGTTTAGCTCAAGGTTCAGTCTTTTGGTGATCCTGGGTCCCGGGGTAGAGTATTTACCGATTGCGGTTCAGGAAGTCTTCAGGAGCGCTGTGCCGGCCGGTGACAGACGCTCCTCTTGCTTCGCTGATGGGTTCTTGCGCGAGCGATGAGCGCTCGTGACAGAAGACGGCAACGCGCGGTAAGCCGGTGATGTGCAGGCAGGACCTTGCGTGATGTCACAAGTTACGTGACCTGGCACATGATGGTGTACAGAGCTCTGTGTGGACCAAATTCCTTAATCAGGGATGGTCCACAGATTGGGGGAACTGTCATTTATCTTGAGGATGTGTCATTCCTGAAGCGCAATCGGTAGATATTCTTTAGAGACTTCTTCCCTACCCCGGGATCCAGGATCACCAAAAGACCGAACCTTGAGCTAAACCCCCACCTCTGCTACATAAGGTAACCCATCTAACATTTGATATTTTGTTATCCATCGCACTTTTATGTTAATTTTGTGAGCTATTGGGGTTCGCATTATCCATTCATAGGGGTATATACTTAGCGCAGATATATAGTGTTTTCTAATAAAAAAATTAAACCTACACATATTTGGTATCACTGAGTTCAGAATCGCCTGATCTATCAATAAACAAAAGGATTAACCTGATCGCTAAAAGGCGTAGCGAGAGAAAAATTAAAAACGCCAGAATGATGTTTTGGTCACCACGACATTGCATTACAATGCAATAACAGGCGATCAAAAGAATGTATCTGCACCAAAATGGTATCATTAAAAACGTCAGCTCGGCCGGCAAAAAATATGCCCTCACCCGACCGCAGATAACGAAAAATGAAGACGCTACGGGTATCGGAAAATTGCACAATTTTTTGGGGGGCAAAGTTTGGAATTTTTTTTTTACCACTTACATAAAACATAACCTAGACATGTTTGGTGTCTATGAACTTAGAATGACCTGGAGAATCAAAATGGCAGGTTAGTTTTAGCATTTAGTGAACCTAGCAAAAAAGCCAAACAAAAAACAAGTGTGGGATTGCACTTTATTTTGCAATTTCACCGCACTTGGATTTTTTTTCCCGTTTTCTAGTACACAACATGCTAAAACCAATGATGTCATTCAAAAATACAACTTGTCCTGCAAAAAACAAGCCTTCACATGGCCATATTGATGGAAAAATAAAAGTTATGGCTCTGGGAAGAAGGGGAGCGATAAACGGAAATGCAAAAATGGAAAAGGGCAAGGTCTTGAAGGGGTTAAAGGGAACCTGCCACCACCCCAGTCGTTTTTAACTAAAAGAGCCACCTTGTGCAGCACTAATGCTGCATTTTGTCAAGGTGGCTCTTTTATTTGGGGTCCCTTCCAACGCTGAAATATTAGTTTTTATAATTTGTCCCTCATACCTGTAGTCTGTCTGGGGGGCATGTCTTTTCCCCCGTACACAAACGCCTCCCAGCCATCCCTCAGTCCCACCGTGCTCCACCTCCTCTGCAGTCATTAACATCGAATGGGAGTTGAAGGGCAGTGCAAACTGCGCATGCCCGAAAAAAAAAAAAAAAAACTTACAGCGCAGGCGCCGGGCACGTTAATGACTGCAGAGGAGCCGGCGCACGGAGGGGCTGAGGGATGGCTGGGGGGAAAAGACATGCCCCTGGACAGACTACAGGTATGAGGGGCAAATTATGAAAACGAATATTTCAGAGTTGGAAAAGACCCCAACTAATAGAGCCTCCTTGACAGAATGCAGCATTAGTACTGCACAAGGTGGCTCTTTTAGGTCCAAGAAGCCCAGCGCCAGTGCCCTCAACAGGGCAAATAAAGTACGCCTGTGCAGGCGCCACGACAGAAGCAAGGAAGAGGACGTCATCGCATGAAGATGGGAGGCACCAGACCCGGACCGCGACACCCATCGCACCGGACCGCCCCCTAGGTGAGTATAATATAACTTGTTTCTTCTCATCTTTCAGGTTACATCGGAGGCTTGTCTACAGCATTACAGAATGTATGCTATGAAAGTATTGACACCCCTGCAATTCTGTCAGATAATACTCAGTTTCTTCCTGAAAATGATTGCAAACACAAAATTCTTTGTTATTATTATCTTGATTTAATTTGTCTTAAATGAAAAAAACACAAAAAGAATTGTCCTAAAGCCAAATTGGATATAATTCCACACCAAACATAAAAAAAGGGGGTGGACAAAAGTATTGGCACTGTTCGAAAAATCATGTGATGCTTCTCTAATTTGTGTAATTAACAGCACCTGTAACTTACCTGTGGCACCTAACAGGTGTTGGCAATAACTAAATCACACTTGCAGCCAGTTGACATGGATTAAAGTTGACTCAACCTCTGTCCTGTGTCCTTGTGTGTACCACATTGAGCACGAAGAAAAGAAAGACCAAAGAACTGTCTGAGGACTTGAGAAACCTAATTGTGAGGAAGCATGAGCAATCTCAAGGCTACAAGTCCATCTCCAAAGACCTGAATGTTCCTGTGTCCACCGTGCGCAGTGTCATCAAGAAGTATAAAGCCCATGGCACTGTGGCTAACCTCCCTAGATGTGGACGGAAAAGAAAAATTGACAAGAGATTTCAACGCAAGATTGTGCGGATGTTGGATAAAGAACCTCAACTAACATCAAAACAAGTTCAAGCTTCCCTGCAGTCCGAGGGTACAACAGTGTCAACCCGTACTATCCGTCGGCGTCTGAATGAAAAGGGACTGTATGGTAGGAGACCCAGGAAGACCCCACTTCTTACCCCGAGATATAAAAAAGCCAGGCTGGAGTTTGCCAAAACTTACCTGAAAAAGCCTAAAACGTTTTGGAACAATGTTCTCTGGTCAGATGAGACAAAAGTAGAGCTTTTTGGGCAAAGGCATCAACATAGTTTACAGGAGAAAAAAAAGAGGCATTCAAAGAAAAGAACACGGTCCCTACAGTCAAACATGGCGGAGGTTCCCTGATGTTTTGGGGTTGCTTTGCTGCCTCTGGCACTGGACTGCTTGACTGTGTGCATGGCATTATGAAGTCTGAAGACTACCAACAAATTTTGCAGCATAATGTAGGGCCCAGTGTGAGAAAGCTGGGTCTCCCTCAGAGGTCATGGGTCTTCCAGCAGGACAATGACCCAAAACACACTTCAAAAAGCACTAGAAAATGGTTTGAGAGAAAGCACTGGAGACTTCTAAGGTGGCCAGCAATGAGTCCAGACCTGAATCCCATAGAACACCTGTGGAGGGATCTAAAAATGGCAGTTTGGAGAAGGCACCCTTCTAATATCAGGGACCTGGAGCAGTTTGCCAAAGAAGAATGGTCTTAAATTCCAGCAGAGCATTGTTAGAAACTCATTGATGGTTACCGGAAGCGGTTGGTCGCAGTTATTTTGGCTAAAGGTTGTGTAACCAAGTATTAGGCTGAGGGTGCCAATACTTTTGTCTGGCCCATTTCTGGAGTTTTGTGTGAAATGATCAATGTTTTGCTTTTTGCTTAATTCTCTTTTGTGTTTTTTTCATTTAAGACAAATTAAATGAAGATAATAATACCAAATAATTTGTGATTGCAATCATTTTCAGGAAGAAACGTATTCTCTGACAGAGAAGAAGAGTATTATCTGACAGAATTGCAGGGGTGTCAATACTTTTGGCCACAACTGTATATACAAAAAAGTAGGTGACAGATTCCCTTTAAGTGGTTAAAAAAAATCCAAAGATAAGAAGAAATATGTTGCCATTTTCTGAGACTCCTAGAGTCTCCATTTTTCGGGATCTAGGGCTGGGTAAGTGCTTATTTTTTGTGCACCGAGCCGGCGTTTTTATTGCTATCAAAAGATTGTATCCACTCAAAAATTTTATCACGTTATTGCATTGTTGCGGTGATCAAAAAAACGTAATTCTGGCGTTTCAAATTTTTTTCTCATTACAGTTTACAATTAGGATCAATTCTGTTTATATTTTGATAGTGTATTTTATTTTTTATTATTTTATTTTCAATGGGGCAAAAGGGGAGTGATGTGAACTTTTATATTTTTAAAAACTTTTTTTTTTTTTTTTTTACACCTTTTACTTGCTTCAGTGGTCTCCTTAGGAGACTTGAAGCTGCAATCTCCTGCTCGCTTGTGCTACACATAACAGGGCTTCAGCCCTCTTATGCATAGCAGAAATAATTATCTGCTATGAACACCGGACACGGGGCGGCTCCTGCAGAACCCTGGTTGTCATGCCAACCCATCGGCGCCATGCAATCATGTGACAGGGGTGCCGATGGGCAGTTAGCAAGACGCTTCCGGTGTGATCATGTTAAATGCCACTGTCAGAGATTGACAGTGGCATTTAAAATGTTAACAGCTGCGGGTGGATAACTATTCCACTTGCTGCTGTTAACGGCACATGACAGCTGATCAAATCAGCTGTCATGTGCCGGAAAACATGCGGGCTCAGTGCCGGCACCCGTTTCAAAGGGGGAGACACGACATATGACAAATATATTTGTCATATGTCTTGAAAAGGTTAAAAGGGTTATCTGGAACTTTGGAAAAAAATAAGCAAAGATGCTAAGATTTTACAAGAAGGTAGTTGCCAAATACCTTCCTGTTCTGCCAGTTCAGAGAGGTCATGAACTGGCAATTCTGTGGCTTCACGTCGATAGAGCTGCATCTTCTCTTCTGCTTTGTTCGGTTTCCAGCTTCTCGCTGTCTAAATGCAGAGTCAGTTATCAATCAGTATGACATCAGCAATGATGCCCTTTTAACAGTGAAGACTGGAAGAGGCAATTCCTCCATGTTTAAAAGACGGGGGCTGCCAGGAGGAATAAGGTTCATTTCTTCCCAGCTGCCAGGCTTTGATTACATTAGCCTCACAGCTTTAGAACACCTGCCGATTAACTGCAAATTGGCAGGTTAATAGCGTTTTTTGGCATGACCGGTTCCCTTTAAAGAATTGGTTATACAGCTGGTTCCATGACCAAATCAATTTAACACCAAGCTGTGACTGTACCAAGAATGAAAATTAGAGGGTTTTGGCTACTTTATAGTATGCCACCTAACACCATAATTCAGGGAGGAGGGGTGTGATGTTTTCTCCTGTAATCCTCTTCATGTTGTAGCTACATGTTCTTGTCAGATTTATAGAATGGCACATGATGATCCATTCTGTAATGCAAATTAAACTAGACATCACATACCGAGCCTAACACATCAGTGTTTAGACAAGTCATCAAAATGCATTTGCATGATATTGGGCTACAAGTCAGATGTTCAGCTCCAGGCGTTCGAATGAACTCATACAACCGCTCTCAAAGGCTAAATGGTCCAGAGGAAGATGGAAATGGAAGCTGGAATGGTGACCTTTCATCTTTAGCAAGACGTCCTGTTTTTTACCTTGGATGCAATGACAACTAGAGTTCGAACTGAAGACCAAGTTGGCAATGCCATGAAGATGCCTTCATGAGGAAACAGGAACGTGTCCCAGAAGTCATTTTTCCAATGGATAATGCCAGGCAACGTGTTGCTTGTGCTACTATGAGTGTCCTGCACAGCGGAAGCATGCTACCATGGCCTGCAGCTTGTCTCCCATAGAGCACGTCTGGGATGTCATCAATTGGAAAGTGCAAAGGGAGCTGCCAGCAGTGCATACAGAACGGCACACAATCCTCACACAATTTGTGTTCTGGAAAACAATCTGTAAGTTTTAAAGATGAACCTGCTCAAATAGCTGTTACCAGTTCGAAAGTTGTGTTCATATTTCTTCTTTAGATTAGTATTGCTTAGAATTGCCATTTATAATATGTGTACTAATCAATTTGTTAGCTCCAAACAGAAAGTTGGTGTGGAGGCACTTGAATGACCAACGCTGAGCTCCCACTTCAATTGTATAAAGACATTTTTAGGGTAAAATGTATTGGGATTCTATCAAAAGGCAGGTCAATTTTCTCTTCGGGACCCAACTTGATTAGAGGACTTCACATAGAATCTTTACTAACATTTTCATTTACATTTAATCATGCTTTTTTCTTTTGTTTACATGCTGAGCTCAGATATGACTTTACACACTGAGAAAATATAGCTGTACACATGAAGCATTTTTTTTTATTTTTAATTATTATTAGTGTTTTGTGGGTCAGTAATGGTTTCATCAAAAGTCTTCACTTCTCTGTACTGGCATAAAATACATTTTTTGAGTGGATCTTATCCCTGTACTGTACCCTATACGCAAAGGGTCCAGATTGTTCTGATATTGTGAGATATTTAAGAGAAACATCTTAACCTAGAATATTACATCTATTATTTAGATTCCCAGCCAAAACACCTAAGACCCTGCTTTAGACCTATTGGTTTGATACAGAGTGCAGTCATTTGGCAGGGAAACCTTTTGGAATCAAGTGATCCCTTTAGGCCATGTTCACATGTTCAGTATTTGGTCAATATTTTGCATCGGTATGTGTAAGTCAAAATTAGGTGTTGAACAATTAGTGGGAAAGTAGAATAGAAACATATGCATCAGTTCTGCAGTTTTCAACCATTCCTGGTTTTGGCTTACAAATATTGATGAAAAATACTGCCCAAATACTGAACGTGTGAGCGGAGTCTTAGGCCGGTGTCACACTTGCAGCCGCAATGCGAGAAGCTCGTGTGAGTCTCGCCTCAATACCCGACATTGCCGCCAGCACTCGGGGCATAGTGTGAAGCTGCATGTATTTCTGCGCAGCTGAACGCTGTGGTCCAAACTGCCGGCAGCAGTGTCGGTTATTGAGGAGAGTTTCTCGCATTGCAGTTGCAAGTGTGACACCGGCCTTAGACTGAAAATCAGATAAAGCAAATGCCTCCCTGATTGTAAGAACTACCATATAGCCAGATATTTTTCCGATATTAAGCAGTGCAGGATCTCGTGTGACTACGATCTTCTGGTCCATCTCTGTTGCTGTTCCACCGAGACACATGCAAGGCAATTTCAACAGAGGTGAATTTTAGGAGGTTTATTCAAGGTTTAAGATGTCTGTACCAGCAATTGTTAGAACTGCTTCACCATCCTATTAAACTGCAGGTTTTTTTCCTTGTTCTGTCATTGCAAGGGCTAATCAGTTCATGTAATCAACTGGAGCTCTCCATCCTGAATTGTCTCAGCTGTTCTATGTTGGCCACTCGAGTCCCTCTGCTATATATGCTTGTCACTGGTACTTGTGAGTTGCCAGTGATAGTTCTACTTCCTGTTTAGTTGTTGGAGCAGAAATTCAGTGTTTAGAGTAAATGGTTGGAGAGTTGTTCAGGAGATTTCTGCTTGGAGTTGGTTTGAATGCTTATCCTCATCCTCTCCTATCTGGGTTCTCCTACCTATCCCTCCCATGTTTCACTCTGTGGTTTTGTGAGTAAATTTGTATGATTGCAGTTTTCTTTCATCCCTGTCTACCCTTGTCAGTCTTGTTAGTGTAATCCTATACACTTCAGCCTCACATCTCCCTGGGTGTGGGAGGGAACAGATCAGGTTTAAGGAGCATAGCAAGGTAAGTGACTGCGGTGTATCCACCTTCCAGGGTAATCCTGGGGACAGGGGTAGACTAGAGTGCCCCCTAGTTAGAGGAATCAGGTAGGCGCCCAACATCCCTAGTCACTTTGTGTCAATATACATTCCAAACTTAACTACCCTAAAATCTCACTCTACCATTACCCGGCTTGGATAGGTTTTGGACTTGAGAGCCCTGAAGGCTTGGATGTGGTATCCTCTTCGGCATTTCCTCTTGTGACTACCAGCTATGACTATCTTTACACAAGAAAAGACTCTCTTAAAAACGGTCTGACATACTTTGACCATTATATATCTTTTCGAAACTCCTCCATATCAGCCCCCACCACACCATTTATTTTCTCCAATGATGGGCAGAGCTAAAAATGTCCATGACAACAAAGCAAAAAAAGCTTGCAACTTTGTGCAAATTGTATTTTCTCTTGCTTCCAACATGCCAGTTACACAATTTTGCAATAGTGTGCAGTATTGCATGCCCTCAATTCTCAATTTTCTGGAGAATTATTGCCTCCAATTACATAAGTATAAACACATTTTGGGCTTGATGAGTTCTTTTGGAAGGAAGTACAGATAACTTGTGGAGTGACTGCATGTTCATTATTTCATACATGTATATATCCCTTCATTATGGAAAAAGAAAGACCCTCTGACTCTGGTCCTGTAAAATTATGAACATTGTTCACATGGGAAACCAGATGTTTTGCTTGCATGTCACATTAAACAAATGTTAAAAACTCTGTATCATGAAAAATTATACATTGATGGGACATTTTTCTTCTCAATTTCTGTATGGTAACAACCATCATAACCCCTGCCATCCATCTACCTCCTCGTCATCTTTTTTTCTCTTCTTTCTGTCCATATCCTATGGTTCAATGGGTCATAATTATGTTACACCTTAAAATCCGGGGTAGATCTCGGGGGTGGTAATTTTCTTACTGGGTTTAAGATAATATCATTGTTACTCTTGCACTATTGCTTAATATTTACTGCAATGTGTTATGTTTAGGTAATGGTCTTAAACCATCTTGTTTTTATATGCAACTCTAATGCAGGGGACATGACCTGGCTCTGTTTCTGCTTCCAACTAAAAAAAAAAAAAAAGAAAAGAAAAGGAAAACACTTCTATAAGTTTTAATTATGGCACTTTTCTCTGGAAATATTCTTTGAAAGGCTTCTTTAGAGAGCTTAAAACACACCATAAAAGGCAAGATACTAAATAAAGAACATAAAAAAATATATATTTCCACAACCATTCATGATCCAAAATCTAATGTAAAGTCTTCCCTCAAAATGGTATGGTATGCTGACAATGGGATAAAATTACTGGTGTGGAAATTAAATGCATCAAGTTAAAACAATGTGTTGTACAGATCATAAAATAAAAAGAGTGACAATTTACAAATTTTCTTGGTAAAATTGTATTTTTGACATGTGTACACTGTTACAAAAACTGTATAGTACTAAAATTATTTCATTTCTTTTTCTTAAATCATAATTTGGTCAGAAACTTTACATCCATGTGCATTTTCTGGACAGATACAAAAACAAGTTTTTTTGTGTGTTAGATATATTCATTGATTACCCCGTTAACACTCAACGTAAGACTTGTCTTAAGATAAATATATTAGTAAATAAATATTCTGAGAACAATTCCATAAATGAAAAAGGGCACACATATACATATAACATACACACTTTTGTTGTCGTTTTCAGCTTTTTACAAACAGTTAAAAAAAATCTTACTGGTAGAAGCTTTGATTGAAAAGATATATCCCAAAATATGTTTCCTCATAATATTCTTTTAAGTGCTACACAATATCTGTTAAAGCTGCAGTACCAAAAGGCAAGACAAAGACAAAGTACAAACATAAAAGTCAGTATTTAAGTAAAAAAGAAAAAAAAAATGAACCGTTGCTCCCTTAAAAAAAAAAAAGTTTTTGCTTTTTTTTTTACATAGTTTTTTTTTTTTTTTTTTTACAAATTTCTAACATATTTACTCTGGTTAATATGGTTTTATTATATCAAATTGCATGATTATGGTCTTTTGTAAAAGGAAGTATTTAATAACCAATGAAGGGGAGTCTCGTGTATATAACTAGTGTAGACAAAAAAAAAAAAAACAAAAAAAAAAACTTACTGATTTCCCATGGCAGTCAATCGGAATCAAACTTTTTTGGGGTAATAGTCACTTTGTTTTTTTTGATAAATTATTAACTAAGATAGATACTTTATACCACAGACATTTAATTTTGGGGCAATGCTTTAAAAAACCCAATAAAAATGATTGAAAACAAAACTTTTTGGGGTATAAAGCAAGTTAGATAATGTCAAAAGTACAATAACTTGATTGGCTGTTGTGATTAACTATTCTACTTTTTATAGCCAATAGTTTTTACATGAGGCCTCATTTGTGATTTATTACATAGCACAAGGATTCAGATGAAACCAACAGTTTTACATAGAATACCCCAATATTGTACACAAGGCACTTGCGGTGGGCAGAAAGGTGTCAGTGCAAAGATGCGTTACCATGAATTGGCCAACACCCCATCCGTAAAATAACAAGATATACCATATATCACCACACCCTCTTACACAGTTGTACAATGCTATCTCAATTTCACACAAAAAAGGATCTTGTGGTATTATTGTTATGACGCTTTTTGTTTGACCAAGAGGAAACCCCTTCCCATCATCTAAGAGGATCAGCCTAATGAAAAAAATGCCCGTTAAATCATTGCATTATGACTTTTCAATCTACTGATCAATCATTGATGAGGAACATTTGGTAGCAGTAGTGTAGCCAAAATTACATTTCCCATCAAGTCCTGACATCCATAGGCATCCTGGGGCTTAGTCTTACAACAGCTTAAAAAGGAGTCTACCTAAACAAATTAACTTTACAAAAAAATCACAGGCATACAGTGCTCCCTTGGTGTGGCCAAACAGTTCAGTGCATCTTGCCACCTATTGGCTTTCCATCTATCTCTGTCACCTCTTCCTTGATTGACAGCTGTTTCTTTACATGAGCCAGAGGAATTCAAAGCCAGATGGAAAGCCAATAAGTGGAAAGGCGCACTGACCTGTTCTGCCACACCAAGGGTGCACCATTTGCTGGTGCTTTGTTTGCATAGGTATTTTGACTCCTTTTAAGAACCACATGTTTCAAATCATAAATGTTGACCGAAGCTAGCCAAACATAAGTTATAGCTGTGGCCACGCAACGTTCATTTCTGTAGTGGGAGCTGTATTTTTCTTGTTGGTCTAAATGAATACATATATATCCTTTTTACCAGGAGCGAGTAATCGAACAATTGTCTAACCATTACTTGATTGAATCCCATTAATAAGAGGGGGATATGCAACAATAATTCCAATATGTCTCGCGCCTTGTCCTACATGAAATAGCCAAAGCTTGTTAGCAGCGTTCTCACTTTCAGTGCAAGAGAGACCAATAAGGCCATGCTGCTCGCCAGATGCACTGATGAGAAGAGAAATTGTATATTGTGGTAGTTACGTGGATACTTGAGATCAATAACTATTTAGTACTGCGGTTCCACACACGTGTGCCCGATCCAATATTAGCTTGAAGTATCCCCAAATTGTTGCATCTCTTAACCAAAGGCAGGTGTTACCCTGAGCTTATTGCTCCAGCTCAGCCACCTGAAAGGTCTCTTTTTCCTACAGTAGTATTAACAATGAATGAGTTAACATTTTCTGCTTCATTAACCAAATCCTAGCACTAATAACAAATGCTACCAACAAGTCAATATATTGCATCAATGATTTGCATGCATTATAGCTTACATCCTAGCTTCAATATGGGGGTATCGGGCTATAAGTGACTACTGCAGGCCAACATGCCAGAACTTACTAGAAACGTTCCATTCAAGCTAGATCACAAAACAAAAAATATGTTTTAAGGAGTTGTTTGATCTTAGAGTGACTGCAGACTTGTGAATCCTCACATTGTGCGCACTACACGATGTCAGAATTCTCCGGTGCCGGAAGCGGCAGGCGAATAACCACAAGTATGTGATTTGCATACATGCGGTCATGTGCCGACTAGATGGGCATGGCCTCGCTCAATGCAAGTATATGGAGGGAGGCCAGACACAGTCTAGTCGGAATGTGGCTGGAAGTATGCTAATTGCATCCTTGCCGTCACATGACTGCCCACTCCAGGCGATGGAAAATCCTCACAGTGCACGCAATATGAGCATTCACTTTTAGTGACTGCAGACTTGTAGCCTAAGGCTGGGCAACCCCTTTTATGCTCCAGAATGTATGCACTGTGTATAGGCTATGGGGCTGACATATCAAAGCGTTTACATCAGTTTTCTGACTAGAGTAACATTTCTGCCAAGAGGTGCCAGATTCATTAGGTGAGGTTCGCCCCTTAATGAACCAGGCGCCTTTTACTCCCCTACAACCCTTCAATACGATAATGTTAGTCTTGATGAATCAGGGCCTATATTTTTATAAATAAGCACAGCCTTTTCATTCACAAAGGACATCACTGATAATGCAGCCTATCAATTCATCACCAAACTGACCTAAAGAATTTAATAAGAATAAAGATTTTATAAACTTCCCTCTACAGTGGCTTGCAAAAGTATTCACCCCCTTGCCTTTCACACATTTTGTTACCACATTGCAACCTGTGTGTAAATATTTTTGTAATCTGATGTGTGTGCGATGCATCGGCACTAAATAAGCTAAGTTGGTGAAGTGAGAAAAATATAGCATAAATTAAATTTATGGGATCAAATAATTAAAAATTGACATTCATATGTATTCACCCCTTTTACGATGGATCCTCTAAAAATTTCCTTCATAGGTCACATGCTTAGTCACATACTTCATGAAAGGAAGTCGACCTATGTGTAATCTAAGTGTCAAATGGACGGTCAGTATATGCACACCTTTTCAGAAAGGCCACAGAATGCTCAGCCTGGGAAAGAAGGTCATTAATCAGAGAGGCAGCACAGAGACCAAAGGTAACTCTGAAGGAGCCGCAGAGTTCCCAAGCAGAGACTGGAGTATCTGTCCATATGACGACAACAAGCCGTACACTCCATAGGTGGCCTTTACGGAAGAGTGGGCAAAAAAAAGCCTTTACTTACACCGAAAAATTGTAAAGTTCTTTTTGTGTTTACTACAAAGACATGCGGGAGACTCCCCAAAAGTATGGAGGAAGGTGCTGTGGTCAGATGAGCCCAAAATTGAACTTTTTAACCACCAAGTAAACACTATGTTTGGTGCCAAACCAACACAGCTCATCACCTCAAGAACTTCGTTCTGTGAGGATGTTTTCGACAACAGGGAAAATGGTTTGAACCGAAGAGAAGATGGATGGTGCGAAATACCGGGATACTCTTGAGCAAAACCTGTTTCAGTCTGTCAGTGATTTGAGACTAGGACAGAGGTTCTCCTTCCAAGAAGATAATGACCCAAAACATGCTGCTAAAGTAACACTCGAATGATTTAAGGGGAAAGATGCAAATGTTTTGGAGTGGTCTAGTCAAAGCTCAGTCCATAATCCAATCGAGAATCTGTGGTCAGACTTGAGGATTGCTGTTCACCAGAGGAAACCATCTAATATGATGGAGTAGGAGCAGTTTTGCCTTGAGGAATGGGCAGAAATCCCAGTGGGAAGATGTTGAACGATCATAGAGACTTCTCAACAGACTTGCAGATGTAATTGCTGCAAAAGGAGGTGCAACAGAAGGAGTGAATAGTTATGAATACTGAAGTTTTCAATTATTTTGCCCTATTTGTTGTTTGCTTCACAATAAAAAGAATACCAAATGTTCACCGTTGTAGCCATGTTCTTTACATGAACTGAAAACATGTAAACCCTCAAAAAACTGAAATTCCAGGTTGTAAAGTAGCAAAACACGAAAAATATCAAGAGGGTAAACACTTTCGCAAGCCTCTGTACCTGTAAAATGAAAACTTGAGAAGGAAAAAGGATCTAATGAATCTGGTACAAAGTTACTTTCAATGCCTTCTGTCACAAAAGTGGTGGCCGTGGGTGTAGTGGACCAATTCACGCTAAGACAAAAAGTAGGGTTTGTACGGCGCAGCTTACTAAAAGCAGAATAAAATGTCATTGTATTGCTATCTGGGTAATATATTTAGATATATGTACAGATCGCAAATACATTTCAAATTGGTATGTCTGTCTTCTTACTGTCTGTTACTTCTTAGTAACATTGGCACTAGTAAATAAACTATTGGTAAATTAATATATATTAAAGTTATACAGTAATATATAGTAATATATAATAGTAAATAATATACTATTATAGAATACACCATTCAGCTTAAAATGTTTAAAGATATAAAATTGGGCAGCACACAGACATTCACAAGGATGTTGGAATGCACTCCTACTGACATTTCATCTACCATTATAGAAAGTAGGTAAATCTTAAAAGGTCAAAGGTCTAAATCTAGATATATATGTTTGTGTTTAGTTATTATAGGAATACATATAGTGGGGATATAAAAAGTCTACACATCCCTGTTAAAATGTCCGGTTTCATGTATAAAAAAAAAAATTAAAAAAAAAACTTAGAAGAATAATTTCAGATTTTTTTTGTTTTTTTACTTTTTTATGTCAACCATAATCTGTACAATTCAATGGAAAAATAAACTGAAATCTTTTTAGGTGTAAAAAGATAAATAAAGAATTTAAATAAACATGCACACCCTTAAAGCAGCCTTTAAATTGATGACAACCTTTAGTCTTTTTGGGTAGGAGTCCATCAGCATGGCACAGCTAGAATTGGCAATCTATGCCCACTCTTCCTTGCAGTAGCTCTCCAAATCGGTCAGATTAGGAGGGCATCTGCTGTGTACAACCGTCTTTAGGTCACCCTCAGATTTTCAATAAGATTTAGGTCTGGGCTCTTGCCAAGCTAATCCAAAACTTTTATATTCCTCTGACGCAATTCTTTTGCGGATTTGGAGGTATGCTTAGGGTCATTGTTGTGTTAAAGGTGAAAATCCTCATCATCTTCAACTTTTTAACAGAGGCATAAAGGTTTTGTTTCAAAATTGACTGACATATGGAATTATTCATAATTCCCTCATACTGAACTAAATCCCCAGTTCCAGTTGATGAAAACAGCAAGAAAGCTGCATCCACCATGATTCACTGTGTATGGTGTTCTTCTGGAGATGTGCAGTGTGGCTGTGTCAAACATACCTTTTAGAATTAGGGCCATAAAGCTCAACCTTGGTCTCATGAGACCAGAACATATTTTTCCACATTCTTTTGGCAGATTTTGTCATCGTTCCCCCCCACGCCAGATATATGAAGTATACAGGAGATTGTTGTCACATATAGTGCACAACATGTACTTGCCAGAATTCCTCAGGTTCTTTTATTTTTGTTGCAGGACTCTTAGCAGCCTCCTGGACCAGTTTTCTTCTTGTCAGTACTTTAAAATTGTCCAGTTCTAGCTAATGTCAATGTTGCGCCAAATTTAAGCCACTTCTTGATAATCATATTTTTACATTGTTCCATGGTGTATCTAATACCTTGGAAATGTTTTCGTACTTTTCCACTGACTGATAACTTTCAAGAATGAGATCCATTTGCTGTGTTGTAAGATGTTAAAGGACCACTGTTTTGCTGACAAATGCAGCTAAGAAAATCCTACTGGAACAGCTAAACTTTATATGGGATTAATCAGAATCACTGTAAATGATGGCAGCTGTGTACTGACTTATTTAACATGAGTTTAAATGTGATTATCTAATTCTGAGCACAACCATATCCCCAATTACAAGAATGTGTTCACACTTATGCAACCAGTGATATTTTTATTTTCCCAATCAAAATGATATCAGTTTGCTTCTCAATGGAATTGTACAGATTATGGGTGACATTTTAAAGGTAAACGAAAGTTCAAAAATTATTCTTCTTAGTAAGATTTTTTTACATGTCAAAAACATGCCATTTTAACAGGGAAGTGTAAACTTTTTATATTCACTGTATGCAATTTCCAAGTCCTCAATATGATAACATAACATATATTAAGTGTGTGGAAATATATATTAAATGATTTTGAAGGGTCATCTCAAAAATTTTTTCTATTGTACGGCATTTTATTTCATTGGGTAAGCAAATTTCAAAGGAGCAGCGAGGGAGTGATATTGACTGTTCGAGATCGTTATTCAGTTGGCGATATGCTTAAAGAGGTTGTCTGGCGGAAAACAAGTTATCTCCTCTTCGTAGCATAGGTGACTAGCGGTGAGCGAGTGTACTCGTTGCTCGGGTTTTCCAGAGCACGCTCAGGTGACCTCCGAGTATTTGTTAGTGTTCGGAGATTTAGTTTTCATCATGATTTACAGCTATTAGCCAGGCTGAGTGCATGTGGGGTTTGCTTGGTTGCTAGGGAATCCCCCACATGTAATCAAACTGTCTAAAGGCCCCGTCACACATAGCGAGATCGCTAGCGAGATCGCTGCTGAGTCACAAGTTTTGTGACGCAACAGCGACCTCAGTAGCGATCTCGCTATGTGTGACACGTACCAGCGATCAGGCCCCTGCTGCAAGATCGCTGGTCGTGTCGGAATGGCCTGGACCTTTTTTTGGTCGTTGAGGTCCCGCTGACATCGCTGAATCGGTGTGTGTGACACCGATCCAGCGATGTCTTCACTGGTAACCAGGGTAAACATCGGGTTACTAAGCGCAGGGCCGCGCTTAGTAACCTGATGTTTACCCTGGTTATCAGCGTAAATGTAAAAAAAAAAAAAACACTACATACTCACCATCTGATGTCCGTCAGGTCCCTTGCCGTCTGCTTCCTGCTCTGACTGAGTGCCGCCGTACAGTGAGAGCACAGCACAGCAGTGACGTCACCGCTGTGCTCTGCTCTCACTGTACGGCTGCACTCAGTCAGAGCAGGAAGCAGACGGCAAGGGACCTGACGGACATCAGATGGTGAGTATGTGCTGTTTGTTTTTTTTGGTAACCAGGGTAAACATCGGGTTACTAAGCGCGGCCCTGCGCTTAGTAACCCGATGTTTACCCTGGTTACCCGGGTGCTGCAGGGGGACTTCGGCATCGTTGAAGACAGTTTCAACGATGCCGAAGTCGTTCCCCTGATCGTTGG
This sequence comes from Ranitomeya variabilis, assembly GCF_051348905.1. Lineage (NCBI taxonomy): Eukaryota > Metazoa > Chordata > Amphibia > Anura > Dendrobatidae > Ranitomeya > Ranitomeya variabilis. The sequence goes on along the minus strand of NC_135232.1, from coordinate 201,490,316 downwards.
TCGCTGGAGAGAGCTGTCTGTGTGACAGCTCCCCAGCAACCACACAGCGACTTACCAACGATCACGGCCAGGTCGTATCGCTGGTCGTGATCGTTGGTAAATCGCTATGTGTGACGGGGCCTTAACAGTAGCAAATCATCCAGCTTCTGCGAGGAAAACTAAATCTCCCAGTAGTCATAAATACTCGGAGACCACTCGAGCGTGCTCAGGAAAACCTGAGCAACGAGTACACTCGCTCATCACTATAGGTGATAACTAATAATATAATAGCAAAAATTGGAACAGCACAAATCCTTTACTTATCTTCGGGTGCAAAGCCCCCAGACCACCCGTCCACCGGTTGTCTCTAGTCCATACGTTTTCAAAAAAGCAGACAGCACTCCATTTTCTTTAAGATAATATGCAGGATTTTAATGAACCCACATGTCTCTGCGACGTTTCGGCTCTGAATGAGCCTTTCTCAAGGCTTGAGAAAGGCTCATTCAGAGCCGAAACGTCGCAGAGACATGTGGGTTCATTAAAATCCTGCATATTATCTTAAAGAAAATGGAGTGCTGCCTGCTTTTTTGAAAACGTATAGGTGATAACTAGTGATGAGCAAGTGCATTCGGTGCTCGGGTTTTCCCGAGCACGCTCGAGTGGTCTCCGAGTATTTGTGACTGCTCAGAGATTTAGTTTTCGTTGCCTCAGCTGCATGATTTACAGCTGATAGACAGCTTGAATACATGTGGGGATTCCCTAGCAACCAGGCAACCCCCACATGTACTCAGGCTGGCTAGTCAACAAAAACTAAATCTCCGAGCAGTTACAAATACTCGGAGACTTGGGGAAAACCTGAGCAATGAGTACACTCGCTCATCACTAGTGATAACTTGATGATTGGTGGTAGGTCTGACCATTGTGACCTGCACCGATTGGCAGATGAAAAACCTGTTAGAATGGAGCTGCAGTGCACATGTGCTGCTGCTGCTCTATTCATTCCCTATGAGGCTTGTGAGCTCTGCGCTTGACTTTTTCCAGACATCCCCATAGAGAATAAAAAGAGTGGCGATTAGGCAACCATTTTGCCACAATAATTTGTACGAGGATAAAAGTTCATCAGGTATAAAAGTGCCCTGATCTATGGATTGGTGGGGGTACCGGTGGAGGGACACCCACCGATCAGCAAGTTGTCACCTATATTGCAGATAGGTGATAACGTGATTTCACTGGACTACCCTTCCAACTCCACCATAAACATGCACAACAGTTTTGGCTTTTTTTTATTTATTTTTTCCAAATGGGAAAAAGGCGAGTCAGACTGACAGATGCCTCAGGCAGTGTCTTACCTGCTAGAGGGTAAAAGGCAAGTTAAAATCCAACATAGCTGATCCCTCTCTCCCCTGCAGTCACTGCAAAGTGTTGGGAGACCCCCTCCCCCAAACACATCTGATCAATGATGGATCGATCAAAAAATGATAGAAAGTGAAGTCACTAAGGGAAAATGCAGGTTGCTAAATTGAAGTGGATACACAGAAATTGTGGCTCAGAAATGGCATTTTTAGTTTCAGAAATGTTTCCATTAAAGTAATCCCACTAACCTCCTAACCCACCCCTAGATTAATCCACATTGTACTGGACCTTGAAATGTATCAGTAAGTGCATGTGTAGTAATGATACACTGATATGTAGTAATATAAAGGTCTGGTTGGTTCACCCCATATGCCGACTAAAGAGAAATTGTACTTGCGAGTTATTATTAATCCTAACATTATTGCATATGGATTAAGAAGGGATATAAAAAATGATAATCAGGGCATCCATTATCATTGGCCATGTATAGAGGCTGCAACAAAGCCCTAAATATTCTGGCCATTGTCAAATTTGGGTTCAGTTGCATATGTCAAGACATAAAATTCATTGGTCTGCTAGAACAAATGGGAACCGTGAATGAAAAAGTATTGAATGTGAAAGCGAAAGGATAGGTTACAAAATGAACGCCTCCTGAACGCTAAAAGGTTTGCCCACGTTATCTTAACAAATGAGCTCAGGGACCTTTGTAGCACTGACGCCTATCTAGAGAGAGAGATATATTATAATTATATATATATATATATATATATATATATATATATATATATATATATTTTCTTTTTTTTAAGATGACCGGATTTTGTAGCGCTGACAGATATATATGTATGTATACATCGATTGTACACACACAGATGGTAGGTTCTCCTCCTGAAACATACACAGATCACAGTTTGTCAATGGAGGGGCATGCTTATCGTCCATTGGCGATTTAAAACACTATGCATGGGAGATCCATCACAGGTTTGGCCACATGCCCCTCCACTAGCAACCATGAGAGCTGTGCAATCTGTGCAACAGGCTCTATTAAAAAGTACAGGAGGGTGAATAGTTAATATTTATATATTTGTAAGTACCCAGTAGTCACATCCATTTGTTAAAAAATGATGAAGTGGACAGCCCCTTTAAGACCATTATAATGCACAGGGTGTTAAATATCAATTGAATGAAAAAAAGCCTGAATGAATAACATTAGAATACATACACATCCCTATTAGGTGGCACTCACAGGAACACATTTTCAGTACCCAGTGTCAGCATCTATACTGTATATCAAACAAATACTCTTTAAAGGGGGTGCCTAGGCACAACATATGACTAGTGATGAACAAATATACTCGTTACTCGAGATTTCCCGAGCATGCTCAGGGGGTCTTCCGAGTATTTTTTAGTGCTCGGAGATTTAGTTTTCCTCCCCTCAGCTGAATGATTTACATCTGTTAGCCAGCTTGATTACATGTGGGGATTCCCTAGCAACCAGGCAACCCCCACATGTACTTATGCTGGCTAACAGATGTAAATCATTCAGCTGCGGCAATAAAAACTAAATCTCCGAGCACTAAAATATACTCGGAGGACACCTGTGCATGCTCGGGAAATCTCGAGTAACGAGTATATTCGCTCATCACTACATATGACCCATCCCTCGGATAGGTCATCAATATCAAGAGCGGTAAGTTCGACATCCGGAACCCTCACTGATCAGCGGTTATTTGCCTACGTGGGCACCATAGCACATAACAGCAGGGTGCCGGACCTCACCAGTCTGATATTGATGTTTTATCCTGTGGATAGGTCATCAATATGTTGCGCCTGCACAACCCTTTTACCAATACAGCTTTCCCACATAAACCAGTAACATCACTAAGGCACAAAGTGAATGGGAAGTATCAGTTCAGCCAGGAGCAAATCAGTACATTTTAACCAGACCAGTCCATATTTCTATATATTGCTTATGAGCAAAAACTAATCTACTCATACATAAACACAGAGCATTCTAGAAATAGGGCATGAAAAAAACATTGAAAATATATTTGCATTGCACAAATACATTCATGTAAAAAAAATGATTACTGTAACATAAAAGTGGTTTTAGCTTATGATCATTACAAAGAATGCACCATAAATATAAACTGCAGCTATAACGAGTACAAATTAGGGCATTGTTTAGCAAAGGCTCAACTTAAATACAAAATAATTTGTCATTTAAAGAGGCAGATAAAAACAAAGTTAACCCCTGATCACTCTTCTTTTTGTGTTTTTTTTTTCCTGGCTTCAAAGCCAAAAGATAAAAATAATATTAATATTTTCTTGTTCATTTTATTGAAAAAATATATATCTCTTTTTCATCAGGAAACGACAGTTCTTGCGCATGTACAAACTCACAAGGAAAAAAAAAATCTAAAACACCAACCAAAAAATAATATATATTTATATATATATTTATATATTTATATATATTTATTTATAAAATAAAAGATTAAAAAAAAAAATAAAACACCTAAACAAATAACACAGATTCTCCAATTGTTGAGTCCAGGGAATAAAGCAGGTAAAAGTGGTTGTATTGTGTGGCGGATTCCAGATCACAATGCATTGTTAAGTTAAACTTTCGGTAAAAATATTTAAAAAAAAAAAAAAAAAAAAAAAAAGTGATTTTTTTTTTAATTCTTTTATTAAAAGTTCAGAAAGTATTCCACAAGATTCGATCTAATCCTAGTAGTTTGTATCCTTAGTGCTCAGTCTTTGTCTGTGGTGTGGAAGCCTGTTGATATGGAATACAAAGCAGGAATATAAATTGCATTGAAAATTAATCAGTACAAAGATATCATGAAAAAAGTAAAAAAAAAAAAAACACAAAAAAATGCTTTAAAAAAAGTGATAAAAAAGTGATAGCAGTACTGTAAGCTAGAAAAAACACTACAGATCAGTAACAAGTATCAATCTAAGGCTCATACCCATTTGCGAGAAAAAAAACACGGTCCGATTTCCGGACCGAAAAAACAGATGAGTGCTATGCGAGTGTAATGCGATTTTTCCACGGAACATCCATATGACATGCATATGCAATCCGATTTTAACATGAGGTTTTACATACAGCCGTTCTCTATATGGAAAAGCTCATGTTAAAATCGCATTGTAAAATACAACTGTACACATCGTTTTAAAACAAAATAATCTTCAAAATATATAGTTAGATTACATATATATTCCCACGCTCAAGAGTTCATCTGAGTTCATGCTGTGAGGGAGCGCAGCTTCAGTGATGTCACCGCTAGTCTCTGAAGCTCTGCTCTCAGCATTTCATTCATTCCCCAGTAGTTTACAGCCGGGACGGTCGTATTAGTACTGCTCCCGGTTGTAAACTGTATATACCCCAGATATGGATTACGTCGTGGGACTGACTGTTCGCCGGACAGGTATGGGTATATTGTTGCTTTGTTATTTTTTCATTTATTACAGGAGATCGAGGGCGTCGCATGGATTACCAGTAACAATAAAATATTCAGTGTTTAATTTCATTAAAATACTTTATTCTGCATGTATGTGTGTTTATATAACCCTTTACAAACTATAGGATTAGTAATGGAGAGATGTCTTATTGACATCTCTCCATTACTAAGCCAGGCTTACTGTCACGTTACAATGCAAAGGTGACATTAACCCCCTATTACCCCATATGCCAATGCTACATGGCAGTGGGAGGAGAGAGGCCATGTGCCGGAATTGGCGCATCTTACAGATGGGGCAGATGTTTTACCCGGGGGGGGGGGCAGGGGTTGGCAATAACCATGGTCCCTCTCTGGGCTATTAATATCTGCCCTCAGTCGCTGGCTTTCCCTTTCTGGCAGAGAAGCCCACAACATTTTTCTTCCGTGAAAACATTCTTTTATTAAATACATAAAGGTCCCAAATTTTACACACACATAGTACTAACAGTATGAGACACTGACATCTATAAATCTAACTGTTCTGCAATGGTTTACTGTATGTAAACCATGTCTCCTACCCTGTCGGCTTCTGCAATGATTTTGCAGAAGCCGACAAATGAATTATCGGCTTTTCTGCTATCTATCTCTCTATGAAATTATATATATATATATATATATATATATATATATATATATATATATATATATATATATAATGTGTCAGCGCTGGCCGGCCGTAAAGCAGAGCACAGCGATGACGTCACCGCTGTGCTCTGCTTTACGGCCGGCCCTGACACATTCAGTATAGGGAAGCCGCCGGCGGGGGACGTGACAGACATCAGAAGGTGAGTATGTAGTGTTTTTTTTTTACTTTTACAATGGTAACTAGGGTAAATATCGGGTTACTAAGCGCGGCCCTGCGCTTAGTAACCTGATGTTTACCCTGGTTACCCGGGTGCTGCAGGGGGACTTCGGCATCGTTAAAGACAGTTTCAACGATGCCGAAGTCGTTCCCCTGATCGTTGGTCGCTGGAGAGAGCTGTCTGTGTGACAGCTCCCCAGCGACCACACAACGACTTACCAACGATCGCATCGCTGGTCGTGATCGTTGGTAAGTCGTTTAGTGTAACAGTACCTTAAGAAAGATGTTAGAAGAAGAGATATCTTCGGCACTCAATAAGTAACAGTTTATTAATAGTCCAAGTGAAAAAAAAATAAAAATAAATAAACTGTTACTTATTGAGTGCCGAAGATTTCTCTTCTTCTAGCATATTTTGCATTTTCTTCTGAGCACCAAATTCTTTTTACAGTGAGCACCCCTTTTTTTTCTATAAGAAAGATGTTAGCCAGCATGTTTATTTTCAACTGCCTCTTACTTAAAACTAAACAAAAAAAAATAAAATTTAGCATAAAATTCTAATTCATTACCTGTGACATTTCCAGATCCCTCTGTTGCGGTGTTTCGACACAGGGCACGTGTCTCCTCTACTAGAGTACAACACGGTCCTTCTTGGCAGTACAGTACCTCCTCCTCATCATCTTCATCAGCCTCCATCTCCCAGGAGACATGACCCACACAATCTAAGCCACCCTCGTAGCCTGGATCCTCGGGAATGATGGGTATAGGTTGACTAGCCTCACACCCGGCCACTGCAGCTGCTGCTGCTGCCGCTGCTGCCTCTGCCAGGGCATACTGAATGCTGACTGCATAGTCCTCAGAGAAGCAGCTCCCATGATTTTCCTCATAGAGGCAGCAGGGCCGAGCAGTGTGGCCAAGTAGAGACCCCGGTTCTGTCCGGTGTAAAAGGCTGGAGGTAACACTGTACAAACCTCCACCGGGGGGTGCAGCTGTGGCTTGCTGGGGTTCAGTACCCATATATAAGTTTGTGCAGTCTGGACCAGGATCCCCAGCAGGCATTTGAAAACAACAATGACAACCCTTTTCGGGCACCCGCCAGTCTCTTCCACCCCCTTGTGGGATGGTACAAGATGCTTCTGGGACTAACCCAGATGCCACAGCAGCCCCTCGGCGCTCTAGGGAAGAATTGCTGCTATAATTCATCTCCAGGCTGCAACTAGACAAGCGATCCCGAGAGGAAGAATTTGGGAAGGTCTGTTGAGGTCTACAGTCTGACCTACCTCTTCCATGTCCTGCTCCAACATCCCCCCCACATGCTATGGCATCCACTACTCCAGTCCTAGCAGGACTTCGACTCCTGTACACATATGGGTCAAAGTCACTACTGAGAGAGCTTCGAAAGGTGGAGCAGCTGCCGTATACTCCCTGGTTGCTGGCCTCTGTGCAGTCCAGCATGGAGTCGCTAGATGATGCATGTCCCTGTGCTGAGCTGGAGCTCGAACTGGAGCTACTGTCACTGCAGGGTACATCAGCTAAGTAGCCACTACATACTGAACGATGTTGGTGCTGACTATGAAGGTAACAGCTGCCACCAGTTGATGCAGGGGCCATGTGCATCATGGTAGGTGCAGTCTGGTATAGCAAATTAGTACCAGTCGGAAAGCCATGGTTCAAGCTCTTTTCTATTCCTCTGGGCATCTGACTAACGCTGACCGTTTCCTGGAGATGCGGGTAACTCAACCCCTGGAAGTAGTAGTGTTGGTACATGGTTTCATATTGAGAGTAACAGGTGGCAGTGTTGAAGCCTCTTCCTCCATATTTGGACCGACGAAAGCCATGACTAGCCTGAGGATACTGAGCGTGTTCCAGATCACAGTGATGGCCTGCCGTTGGCTGATCTATTGATACAGGCCTGTATCCAGCTAGGAAAGGAGGCTCCATCGGTCGCTCCACAGTGAGTACTGTGATGGGATTGCCATGTGGGCCCATGCTGGTACGAGTTGGATATGCAGCAATAGGTCCAGTTCGTTGTACTCTTCCTGGGTAGTGGACTGGAAGAATGACTCTCTGTTGCTGTTGGCCTCGGCTGTTTGAGCCATCAACACACAAGCTGCCATGACCTCCTTTCTTTTGCTCTGTGGTGTAAAAAAAAATTATATTTAAGTATCAACAACAAGCATTTTCTATAGAAAAAATCCACAAAGTCATTATGAGTCTGTAAGGTTATGCCTGAGGAACAAGAAGGACATGTAAAACTGTATTTAACAACTACAAAATAAAACATAACTAAGCCAGAAGCATAACCTAAAGCTTCTTGACCCCAGTGCTAAATCTGTAACAGAGCCCCCATATACCATACATCATTAAAAATACTCATGTCTTAAGGAGCCTCTGGGGACTTGTCAGGGACCAGGTCCTGGATATGACAATCACCGCCACATACCTTATAGCTATCCCACTGAATTAAACCTTCCACAATAAAATAGATATGTTTAGCTAAATATCAAAATAAGGATACTTTATATAGGTGCGCAACCAGTACCATTTATTTACTACGTGCAAAAGTCATTTTTGTTTTCTAACACTCACCTATAATATTGTGCCTGCAATGTGGACATGTATGATTCTGTAAAAGCCACGGGTCCACACATCTCTTGTGAAATCGATGTGTACAAGGAATGACTCTCAGCTCCTAGGCAAGACAAAAAAAAATATCTTTAGGCGCAATGAAGACAACTAAAGGTGGTCATAAATATTAGTTTGACGTCAGTCAAACCTGCCAATTCAGGGGGTCTTGCTGGACATATATCTGTCTGGGGGAGTCTCAACTCCCATGGCAGATTTGGGGAATTGCAAGGACAGCATGTTGGATTTCAGCATGGCCAAGTCTTTGTTCTCATGAGATAAGCCGCCACCACCAGGTATCTAGCAGTGGTTTATATTTCTCCTACTAAGAGCACATGCATGCTCAGAAAGACGTGAATATTGGCACATGGACAACATCTGCAAGGAGTTTGTATGTTCTCCCAGTGTTTGCATGGGTTCCCTCCAGGTTCTCCTGCTTTCCTCCCACATTCCAAAGACATACTGATAGGGAATCTGGATCGTGAGCCCCAATTGGGGCAGAGATGATACTGTCTGTAAAGTGCTGTGGAATTAAGGGCACTATATAAATGAGTAAAATAAATAAATAGCTGTGCCAACAGCCTTGTTACCCCATCCAACAGTAAGCTTGTGTTTTTAATTATTATTCAATCAGACACTACTCAATTGAGAGGTACTGAAGAATACACATAACACTACCTCAACTGGATCAAAAAGAAACATTCAGACAAATAAAAACATTTTTTATAATGCAGCAAAAACTTTGTGACATAGATAATGCTATTACTCCCCATTATCTTTGATCTGTAAGGATATTGCCTACAATGAGTATTTTTTCAATAAATAAATATCCAATACATGAAGTAAAAGTCTGCAAAATATTTGTCAATACACTGAAATGAGATAAAGAACACATACAATATGAATTCTATAATAACCATCATCAATCTTACCTCTCCATCAATATATTTTTCAAGGCATATGGCACAGTCAGAGGTGGAACTGCTACTCAATGTATCAAGGCCACCACAACTACCTTCCCGAGGTACTTTGCCCTTGGCCTTGAATTTTCTGGTCTCCATTTTTTCCAGTGCCTGAACGGCCATCCTATTCATGGAGTTCTGTAAGAAGATCATTACCATGATTACTCCAATCAATTAGCCCTGGTCTGTTTTTCAACGCACAGCATGCTATCCTGGCCTGGGTAGATCTTCTACAATGTCATTTGGTGGTAACTTTCAGAACCATAAAAAACAAATATGTCAGACAGTTACGTTTTATGACTGCAGAAAGTTTTATAACAAAGGGGAAATTTGGTTTACCACTGTGATAAGGAGGTCTTTGCAAGTATCACCAACCGTCATGGCGGCGTCAGGGTCTGTGCAATCCACAGACTCTTACCCTCTTTCAACTCCATTGATAGCTATGATCAGCGCAGAGTGACTTGGGTGTCAACTCAAAGGGCAGGTAGGTTAGCAATAAATCTTTGCTGGGCGAATGTTTATTAATCTCCTTTAGTCACACATGCTGTGCGAGAACCAGTCATGTCTGTTTTCCTTCTGTATATGCTGGCTTTGCTATGCAGGTAATGGCAGCTATAGTTAGTCTATCCTGGTGTGGAGAGGTGGACACAATCCTGGATAACTGTTGGTTATTCCAAAGTTGTTCTGAGCAATGTTTGGTTAAGCCCTTCCTTTTCCCTTGGTGCCTTTATGTAAGGGTACCGTCACACATTGAAATTTTCATCGCTGCGACGGCACGATTCGTGACGTCGCAGCGTCGTATAATCATCGCTCCAGCGTCGTAGACTGCGGTCACACGTTGCAATCACGGCGCTGGAGCGATGCCGAAGTCCCCGGGTAACCAGGGTAAACATCGGGTAACTAAGCGCAGGGCCACGCTTAGTAACCCGATGTTTACCCTGGTTACCAGCGTAAACGTAAAAAAACAAACAGTACATACTCACCCGTCGGTGTCCTTCAGGTCCCTTGCCGTCTGCTTCCTGCTCTGAGTGCAGCCGTACAGTGAGAGCAGAGCGCAGCGGTGCTGCGCTCTGCTCTCACTTTCCGGCCGGCACTCAGAGCAGGAAGCAGACGGCAAGGGACCTGAAGGACACCGACGGGTGAGTATGCACGGTTTGTTTTTTTACGTTTACGCTTGTAACCAGGGTAAACATCGGGTTACTAAGCGCGGCCCTGCGCTTAGTTACCCGATGTTTACCCTGGTTACAAGCGAAGACATCGCTGGATCGCTGTCACACACAACGATCCAGCGATGTCAGCGGGTGATCAAGCGACGAAAGAAAGTTCCAAACGATCTGCTACGACGTACGATTCTCAGCAGGGTGTCTGATCACAGTAGCGTGTCAGACACAGCGATATCGTAACGATATCGCTAGAACGTCACGAATCGTAACGTCGTAGCGATGGAAATTTCAATGTGTGACGGTACCCTTACTTTGCTGCCTCACAGGCAATTTTGTTTGTGTGTTTCCTGGGAAAGTGCTGTGTGACTGTGCTATTTGGCCCTGTCTGTCTTATTTTTGTTCTTCTCATACACTTAATAGATTAGTGCTACTCAGAAGCATAGTGAGAAATGAGACCAAGGAGTCCCCACCTTCAGGGGTAATCCTGGCGACAGGGATAACTAGGGTCCCCCTAGCCTGAGGGATAGCATAGGAGCCCATTTGCTATTCCGCAGTTACACTGTGACAGATTTATAGCTGGATACTAAACTTCTTTTTCTGCAGAAATGAACATAATACCAAAAGCTAATAAACATCACTCAGGATGCAAAGTATACAATCTGGAGCCATATGGCGTTACTGGTTTATGCCTTAGGCTACTTTCACACTAGTCTGTCGGCACGGGCCGTCGCAAACCGACGGCCCGACGGACAGTGTGTTAATTAATCACAACGTGGGCAGCGGATGCAGTCTTCTGACGCATCCGCTGACCAGTGTGATGAGTGGGGAGGAGGGGGCGGAGTTGCAGCCGCGCATGCGTGGTCAGAAAAAGCGGAACCGACAGACCAAAAAACGTTACATGCTTTTTTGTGCAGATGGTCCGCCAAAACACGACGCATCCGTCGCACGACGGATGCGACGTATGGCACTCCGTCGCAATGCGTCGCTATGTATAAGTCTATGGAGAAAAAACGCATCCTGCGGGCAACTTTGCAGGATGCGTTTTTTCTACATAACGACGCATTGCGATGTGCGTCGGATGACGCTAGTGTGAAAGTAGCCGTATATGCCTCTAGCAAGGGAACTTAAAGGGGCTGTCCAGTGAAAACAAATTATCACCTATCAACAGGATAGGCAGGGCCGGCGTTAGGGGCAGGCAGACTAGGCAGCTGCCTGGGGCCCCCGCTGCCCTAGGGGCCCCCAGCCAGGGGCAGACATACTGTTGATGGCACTGCTCCAGGGCCCAGAGGTGGAGGGGGGCCCCTGCAGGCAGGCCCGGTATCATGCAGGGTCGGGCCCCTCTCACTCCCTCCTGTAATCATGGAACACCGAGTGTCGGGGAGAGAGCGGGGCGCGAAGTGCAGGAGATCAAAAAGGGGGCGTGTCATGCAGGGAGAGACGCTGGCCAATGAACGCTTTCCTTACCTCACAGTGACCAGACTGAGGAGAGCGTTCACTGGCTGCCGTCTGTCCCCCTGCATGGAGCGTCCCAATCGTGAGTACTCGCCTACAGTCAGGGGCCCCGGCTGCACAGCACATAGAGCCATCATGGAGGAAGAGCAGGACTTAGGGTACTGTCACACAGTGCCATTTTGATCGCTACGACGGTACGATTCGTGACGTTCTAGCGATATCCATACGATATCGCAGTGTCTGACACGCAGCAGCGATCAGGGATCCTGCTGAGAATCGTACGTCGTAGCAGATCGTTTGGAACTTTCTTTCGTCGCTTGATCACCCGCTGACATCGCTGGATCGTTGTGTGTGACAGCGATCCAGCGATGCGTTCGCTTGTAACCAGGGTAAACATCGGGTAACTAAGCGCAGGGCCGCGCTTAGTAACCCGATGTTTACCGTGGTTACCAGAGTAAACGTAAAAAAAAACAAACAGTACATACTTACATTCTGGTGTCTGTCCTCCGGCGTCTCAGCTTCTCTGCACTGTGAGCGCCGGCCAGCCAGAAAGCGAGCACAGCGGTGACGTCTGACGTCACCGCTGTGCTTTCCGGCCGCTGTGCTTACACAGTGCAGAGAAGCTGAGACGCCGGAGGACAGACACCGGAATGTAAGTATGTACTGTTTGTTTTTTTACGTTTACGCTGGTAACCAGGGTAAACATCGGGTTACTAAGCGCGGCCCTGCGCTTAGTTACCCGATGTTTACCCTGGTTACCCGGGGACTTCGGCATCGCTCCAGCGCCGTGATTGCAACGTGTGACCGCAGTCTACGACTTTGGAGCGATAATCATACAATCGCTGCGACGTCACGGATCGTGCAGTCGTAGCGATCAAAATGGCACTGTGTGACAGTACCCTTACAGGGGGTCTTCTGCTCCCTCCACTGTTCTGTTCAGAGCAGGCTGCAGCGTCTCCTCACAGAGAAGAGATGGGGGAGGAGCTCACTGCAGGGGCAGCACGGCAGCAAAATGTATGCTGTGAAGTGACCTGAAAAGTAATGTGCAGTTATAGTGCTCTTTATAACTTATCTCTTTATAATTTTAGTCATGGAACTTTTTGAATTTCAGTCTTTTCCTCCCTTACTGGGAATTTATCATCAGGTGCTGTCTGCTCTGTGCCCCATCCCCCACAGTGGGGTCTGCAGCCTTCTCCAGCTGAACTGACCTGCAGGGCTCATCTGATCACCTATACAAGATTAGTATGTATGTATGTATATGCTTGTGTATGTATGTGTGCATCTGTGTGTATCTATGTGTATGTTTCTATCTGTGTGTGTGTGTGTGTATCTGTGTATGTACAGTATATGTGTGTATGTATGGTATAGTTGTATGGCTGTGTGTGTATGCATGTACAGTATGTATCTGTGTATGTGAAATAAATTTGTATGGATATATGGTATATATGTATGTTTATGTGCATGTACATACAGTATATGTGTATGTATATGTGTGTACGGTATGTGTATATACTGTATGTGTGTATGTACGGTACGTGTATGTGTATCTGTATGTTCGGTATATGTGTGTGTATGCATGTACGGTATATGTATGTATGTACGGTATGTGCATTTGGGTGTATTTTATATGTATGTACGGTATGTGTGTACTATATGTATATAACTGTATCTGTGTATGTACGGTATATGTGTGTGTATCTGTGTGTATGTACGGTATATGTGTACGGCATTTGTGTGAATGTACGGTATATGCATGTGTGCATGTACGGTATGTGTATGTATGATGGTATATGTATGTGTATCTGTGTGTATGTATGGTATATGTATGTGTTTGCATATACTGTATTTGTATGTGTATCTGTGTGTCTACGTACGGTGTATGTATGTGTATTTGTGTGTATGTATGGTATATGTATGTACGGTATGTGTATACTATCTGTGTATATAACTGTATGTGTGTATGCATGTAAGGTATGTGTATCTGTGTGTATGTACGGTGTATGTATGTACAGTATATGCCGGAACAAAAATCATTGTTGTCATCAGCACATCGCCCAGTTAAAACTGCAGATATTCTGCTAAGATGATACTGTATGGGGACAGATTGATTTACTAGTGATCATTCTGTCCCCAGCCAGTGTAAAGAGGCTGGAAACAAGTGGCGAATGACTTCAATATTGTTGATCACGCTCGTTTAGTGGCCTGAAATCAGCGCATGTAGCTACAACCAAAATGTTTCTGTTGGTGCAATATGTTAGCATTTGGGGCCCCATTTTAAACTTTTGCCTAGGGCCCCACTTTGCCTAAAACCGGCCCTGAGGATAGATGATGAGTTGCTGATTGATGAGGGTCCAGCCACTGTGACTCACACAGATTGGCAAAACGGGGAACTTTTATCCCAGATGGGACATTTGTATCCCTGTTACAAATGGAGTCACAGTTAAGTGCTTGACCACCGCTCCATTCATCTTTTATAGGGAGGCTGGAAAAAGCTGAATGCAAGGAACAGCAGCCTCATAGGGAAAGAATGGAGCATGGAGGTCAGGCAAGCGCACTGACACTCCATGTTTTGCTGATAAGTGCAGGTCCCAGTTGTCAGACCCTCATTGATCAACAAGATAACACCTATCCTTTGTGCTAACTCATTTTCATCGGACAACCCCTTTAAGTTCAGTATCTTGATAAAACAAAAAGCAAACAAATGATAAATTTAGATACAATATAGTGTTAATACAACCAATGAATACCTGACTTCTTCTTTGCTTTAATTTGATCTTGATAAGAAGGATAAGGCAGACCAGGGACACCACCACAAAGAAGGCCAAGAAGATGCCCATATCAAAGTACTCAGTAGGTTGCTGAAAAGAAAAAGGAAAACAATTACTGCCAAATACATTGAATCAAACCTTACTCTCCAACCTTAGGGCAGCAGTGGCATTACAATCCACTTCACTATTACACCAGCAGCACGACGCTTACCCGAGGAGGACGATGCTGAATTCTTGCTCGGGCACCTTTCTGCTTATTGACGATATTCATCAGTTTCATAGCATCAGTGCCTTTCATATATACAACTGGCCTCTTAAGTGGATCTTCCAAGCCTTGATTCAGCTGCAACAAATGAGCATTATAAATAACAAAAAAAAGTCTCATTTTCAAGACAAACGTCAAAATTAAGCATTGTTTGCAATCATTGAGCTGATTTGTCTGATGGGAGTCGGTCACACCCAAAGCTCGAATTAAACCATGTATGCAGACCTATGGGTCACTTAGCTCATGTAAAACTCATACCTGCGGTATTTAGTTGTACAGAAAAACAGTTCATTGTTCCTTGGTGCACACATGACGTGGTTTAATGCAATGTTCCACTCCGGATAACCACATACTGCGCACCTCCCCCTGAAGTGAATCCCTGGTCGGGCACCTTGGCACTGACACTGCAGGAGGGAAACAGGAGCACACACTCCGCGTCAGTGCGGGCACGCTCTTATCTCTCGCTCCTGTCTTGTGGCACACAGGATCATTCAGCCACTTAGTACTCACACTGACACTGCGCACACTGCATTACTGATGTAGATGTGCAGGGCCAATGGTTAACTTCAGGCAGTGCCCACTCTGAGCGCTGTCAGTCAAGCAAAGGGGAGATGGTCATCATGTTTATTACGGAAACAGACGGGTACCCCGATTGTTAAACCATGCCAAGGGTGCACTGAAGAGCCCTTATTTGCATATATAATAAAACCATTTTCTTGAAAATTAAAGGAGAAAAATCTATACTGCAGGTATGAGCTTTATTTAGGGTAAGTCCTCTACAGGGGATGACAGACTCTCTTTCAATCACAACTCCACCTGCAAAGCCAGAGAACTAACGAAAGACAAGTATTCTTCACTGATCTCTCCCTACGTGATTGGAAGCCCCATTCCTCAGTGGTGGAACCAAGAGTAGTATATGGGCATTTTGCAGTCCAATAACTCATCATAACGTCCCCCTTTATGTGTCTGTGATGGAATCTGCTTGCTGCTGTGGAGGTGGTAAGTGGTCTCCCTTTCTTCTTGTCCCAATGGAATGTCCGCCTGTCTCTGCTGTCAATGACTTGTTTTCTCAGGGAGCTCACTGTCTACACATCTGCGGTTGCTTCACGTTCTGGAAATCACAGGTCACTGCATAGACCTTTAGTGGTAGGCATTGAACACTGGGAGAAGAATGGCGTCTGGATCATCAAAAATAGTCATTAAGAGGATGCAGAGACAGAACACTGAACCTCACTGCTCAGCTCTGTAAGAAAGCAGTGACAATCGGAGCGCCTTTATTCAGCACATACCTGCTCCACAGCCTCAGGGTTGTCCGAGACGTCAAAGATAACCGCTGTAGCCCCTCTCTGCACCGCCCGCTTAGCCTAGAAGACAAAACGAGAATACGTTTAACCAAATTTGTCAGTGCTCAATATATACTGACATCTATGGGAAATAAGCTTTCATTAAATATCTGACAAGGAGGAGTGCAACGCAAGGTTTCACACTAACAGGTGGTACAGGTGCTTTTCACAAAATTAGAATATCATCAAAAAGTTAATTTATTTCAGTTCTTCTATACAAAAAGTGAAACTCATTTTATATAGTCATTACAGAGTGATCTATTTCATGTGTTTATTTCTGTTAATGTTGATGATTATGGCTTACAGCCAATGAATACCCAAAAGTCATAATTAGAATAATTAACAAAAAACACCGGCAAAGTCTTCCTAAGCGTTTAAAAAGACCCTTGGTCTGTTTCAGTAGGCTCCACAATCATGGGGAAGACTGCTGACTTGACAATGTCCAGAAGGCAGTCACTGACACACTCCACAAGGAGGGTAAGCCACAAAAGGTCATTGCTAAAGAAGCTGGCTGTTCACTGAGTGCTGTATCCAAAACATATTAATGGAAGGTGGATTGGAAGGAAAAAGTGTGGTAGAAAAAGGTGCACAACCAACCGGAATAACCGCAGCATTGAAAGGAGTCATTGCTTGAAGAGCCACCACACACAGACGTATCCAGGACATGGGTTACAAGTGTCGCATTCCTTGTGTCAAGCCACTCAGGACCAATAGACAACTCCTGGGTCGAGGAGAAAAAGAACTGGACTGTTGCTCAGTGGTTCAAGGTGTTTTCTAATGAAAGCAAATTTAGCATTTCATTTGGAAATCAAGGTCCCAGAGTCTGGAGGAAGAGTGGAGACAGAGGCCACAATCCAAGCTGCCTGAGGTCTAGGGTGAAGTTTCCACAATCGGTGATGGTTTGGGGAACCATGTCATCTGCTGGTGTAGGTCCACTGTGTTTTATCAAGACCAAAGTCAGCGCAGCCGTCTACTAGAAAATTTTAGAGCATTTCATGCTTCCCTCTGCAGACAAGCTTTTTGGGGAAGGAAATGTCATTCTCCAGCAGGACTTGGCAC
Organism: Ranitomeya variabilis; assembly: GCF_051348905.1. Lineage (NCBI taxonomy): Eukaryota > Metazoa > Chordata > Amphibia > Anura > Dendrobatidae > Ranitomeya > Ranitomeya variabilis. Next base: position 201,473,039 of record NC_135232.1, on the reverse strand, counting down.
CTGTCCACACTGCCAAAAGTACAACAGTATCAGTGTGCTTGATTGGCCACAAACTCGCCTGACCTTAACCCCATAGAGAATCTATGGGATAGTGTCAAGAGGAAGATAAGACACCAGACCCAACAATGCAGAGGAGCTGAAGGCTGCCATCAAAGCAACCTGGGCTTCCATAAAACCTCAGCAGTACCACAGACTAATCGCCTCCATGCCACGCCGCATTGATGCAGTAATTGATGCAAAAAGAGCCCCGACCAAGTATTGAGTGCATTTACTGAACATACATTTCAGTAGGCTAACATTTCAGATTTTAAAATAATTTTTCAAGATGGTGTTATAAAGCATTCTAATTTACCGAGATAATGACTTTTGGGTTTTCATCGGATATAAGCCATAATCATCAACATTAACAGAAATAAACACTTGAAATAGATCACTCTGTTTGTAATGACTCTATATAATATAGGAGTTTCACAGTTTGCATTGAACTGAAATAAATTAACTTTTTGATACTATCCTAATTTAGTAAGAAGCACTTGTATGTAGTAACTTATTACTCCTTCGGATCAATCATAGTCATCCCAACACTTTGCTTCATATACAATGTATAGAACAATGAATACAAATGCCTAAAATGAAGAATTACTTCTATTTACCATTATTTGATGTACATAAAAAAGGTTTTTCAATTGTGGAATACTTCCTTAAATACATATAATTGGTGCATTCAGAAACTGCATTACCATTACTACTATAATAACGGTTTTATATTATATTTCATATTAGACACTTTAGATTAAAAGGACATTGAGGGTTTAGACGTGAGTAGTACATTTTGTAGTGCAGCAGGGTAGTAAGACCATTCCAGATGCAGTTCCATTCTTTTTCCACTAGGGGTCACACAAGTACAGTTTGTAGTCTCTTACTGTATGAAGCAGCACATTAATGGAGACATCACATCTTACATGGCTCCTACACTTTATGATGAGTAGCTCTGGGATTGGATCTTTGGGACCCCACCTATTCTGAGAATAAAGGGGAAATCGCACCCCTCAATGTTTTTGTTCCTTTCATAGTGGAACTCCAGGCCACACAAGTGTGCAGAGACTGATCAGAAGGTCATGTTCAGGTTTGGAGTATATGTTTGGCCTATCACACCAGAAGATGATAGTCAGACAAATAGCAAGGAGTGACCTTTGTCATACATGACGTCGATATCCCCTTGACAATATTTTTCAGCAATATATATATAATGCATAGCGTATGCTTTCTAATATGAGGGGGGAGGAATTGCAGTTGTGATATACAGTTGCACATGTCTAGGCCAATTGCAATGCCCTTACATTGGAAACCATAGTCTATACGATATAATATGGTTGGAAAAACTATGTTGGCGGAGTCCAGCCTGATGTTTGACAGTCGCCCTTTCCGATACTTTGCTGAACATACACACCAAACATGATCACGGCGTGGTTTGCTTTCATTTTTTGGAGCCATGCTTGGTGTCATAAACTTGTACCAGAAATGGTTATAAATAATAAATTAAAATAATTATTAACATGATGACAGGGCAATGCACGGATATTTTTACCTGATGCCGCATTAAAGAAGCACTCTCAAGAAATGCTTTAATTGCTAATGTACACGCAATAAAATACTTGCCGGTCGCCATCTTCCACATTTTTCAGCGCTGCTCCAGCGCTGTTCTCACTCACATGGCTGAAATCCGAACTCGCCGGATCACACTGGGGTCTAGGTGTGAGCCTGAGCCTCAAGTCGTTTTTAGGGCCAGTGCACACGACCGTAAAAGTCAAAATGACGGATATCACCGGGCCATGTTATTCCTTGGGACAGTGCACATGTCCGATTTGAAGCATGCAGTTGTATGCACAAGTTGCATCTGATAATCGGATTGCACTCGGCCATTCATGTCTATGGGTCCAATTTTCACAGACTGAAGAATGAAGTGGGATATTTTTTTTTCTTCAATTCTCCACAACCAAGAAACTTGGATAACACTCTGATCAAACTATTAGCACAATCATCCCGACTTTCTCGGATGGGAGAAAAACAGTCGAGTGACCCTAGCCTTACAACACACGTTGAACTGTAGCCTACAGGCCAAATCTGGCCCGCAGGGTAAGTACATTTGGCCCGCAACCCTGGGCAGGTTCCCCCAAGTATATTTGGCCCACCCAGCATAGCACTTTCAACAGTATCAGCATCCAAGATGCCAATATAGCTGAAAGCAATCAGCTGATGCTCCCTCTCCATTATTCCCCCTCTGCATCTGCCGTCTTAGCGCAGTGGGCGTTATTACATCATTACAATGTGCCCGCTGTACTGAGATGTGCAGAGGATTTGAAGACACCAAAGCAGCGGTGGAACGAGCAGAGGCGAGTATGAATTTTTTTTTCAATGTGGGCCCATTACACTGTATGGAGCACTATGTGAGGCACATTATAATGTATGGACGACTATATGGGGCCCATTAAACTGTATAGAGCACTATGTGGGGTGCATTATAATGTATGGAGGACTTTTTGAGGCCAATAAACTGTATGGAGTACTATGTGGGGCCATTTTACTGTATACAGCGCTATGTGGGGCCATTATACTGTACAGAAGGAATTGCAGGGCCCAGTTATACTGTATGGAGCACTTTTTGTGGCCATTATACTGTGTGGGGATTACAGTTAGAGAATCATACTGTGATGGAGTCACCATTCTTTGTTGGGGGATTGAGGGATGGGTTACAGTAGGGTCATCATACCGTGCGTGTGGAGAGTACTGTGGAGGAATTCGCTGTAGGGGTATCATATGGTGTTTGGGGGCACTTTTTTTTGTTTGCATCATACTTTATTATCTGTTTTATTCAAGGTTTTTTATTCTTTGTTATTACATTTAAATTAGGCCATATGCTGATGATAAGTAAAAACTTGCTCAGTTGTAGACATTTTTTTTAAAATAATTTTTAAGGTTGGCCTGTGACTTTGTCCAAGGTTTAAACTTTGGCCCTCTGTGTATTTGAGTTTCACATCCCTGCCTTGCATTGTAAGTCTATGGAGTGGCAGAATGAAGTTCCATAGGCTTACACTAATAGCAACTCTTGGATCACATAGACCGCAGTGTGACCCAGCGAGTCAGAATTTCAGTTACGCGAGTGCGAAGAGGAAGAGAGCAGCGCTGAAACCCTGGGAAGACAGCGATTGGTAAATATTTTGTTGGACTTACATTACACAACACAATAATTCAAACAAATTTAGCAAATAAAGAAATGTATTACGAGTGCTTCATTAATCTGACGCGCATGAGCAATTATAGCCATGTTCACATGATGGAGATTCTGTCTCTGAATGCGTGCATAAAACATGGCAAAAGGAAATCGGCAATGCATGTGTAGATGTGGTTTTATCCGTCATTTGCACATTCTGGAAAAGATCAGATTTTACATTCTATAGCAACTGCAGATTTTATACACAAAGCCTGTGAATTCACCCCACAGAATTATGATGAGGCTAGTCCTCCTGCAGAATTGCTAGCCATCGTAATCAGGGTCAGCTTCGAATAAAACTCACAGTAGATTTTTCAAAGGCAAATTGAGCGTCAAAGTCTGCATGACCCTCCAAGTCTCCGGCAGCCACCTCCTTGTGTCTGGGAGAAGGTACAATGATGCCATAGGATGCAGCTAGTATACCTCTGGAATATATACATCCCACGCAACAGCATCTAAAACAACTGCCTCCGCATAGCGCAATGAGACAACTAGCGCATATCTGGGTTTTTAAAAACAATAAAAAATTAGTTCAGCGTCAGTGTAAAAAGCACTTTCAAGTGGAGGGAGTTTAATGAAGTGCACCTTTAAGACCTCTGTTTTTAGATCTAAAGGGTCATACATGTCTGCAATCCCTTTGAAAGTTGTGTTCTCAGACGTTACTTTGTGCAGTGCTCTTGGTGGAGCTGGGCGAATGGTGAGAGCACCTATCAAACACATTACACACACTTCATACATGCACTCCAGCATTCCACAAGCCTCACATATCCGGAACTTTAGGGCTGCTGGCTCCGACCTTGCAGGTTCTCTTGGCAGGAGATCAAAGCAGCCAACAGCACGGAATGCAATCCCTTGCTCTGTTCTCCTATTCACCAGCTCTTATTCTCACTCCCCTCTCTTAGCAACCACCTCCTTCTGTTTCTCTAGTGCTTTATGTTACTACTTGCCTTGTGTCAGCTTCCCTCTCATCAGTGCCATCCTCTAGACGACCATTTATCCCTATAGCGCCGTCGCTATCCGCGGAGCATTACACATTAAGTAGAACAAGTACGTAAAGTATAGTTAGAACAAATGCACAATGCGACATAAAATTCAGTTCACCCTGATGAAAAACACATCAGTGTATGAAACCGGTGCATGGGAAAAGGACAGCAGCGGCCGACTGCAACCAGATCTCAGATCTTTTCAGAAGGCCTTCGGAAAACAATAGCTGTAACCTAATTTATAGTCATGGGAAATTGCTCCACTTTTCCCTTGAACCGGTATTGAGAAATCTCCATCAACAGCCCTGCTGAAAAATAGGGGCGACCTACACTAGAAAAACTACACACATACGCCTATTACTGGATTTCGTTCCATTAGTTGGATACTTTAGTAGCCAGACAGCTAGAACTTCCATTATAAAAACATCCTATAAGTTTTGGCATCTACATTCCTGAGCTCGTTGGCCATCATTGGAAAATAAAGTACATTGCAAAACGGACTTTAAATTTACAGAGGAAAAGTACAGGAGGTATGATAAAGAACCATTGATAAAGTGATGATGGTGTTTAAATAGTTAATAAGGAGTTCTTTTTCTGGTAATCCACCCATGTTGTCAGGCTTTAGGGGAGCCCCAGGGAAGAAAGGTGGAGGAGCAAAGGAAAAAAAAAAATCTTTTGAACTAATTTTCCACACAAGACGCTTTGCCTCTTAATTATGAATGAATTTGTAACAAGCACTGACGAGTACAAGGAGAGTCTATGACAGAAGGTACAGCCAGGGGTGTAGGAAACATGGACTTGGGCTATATATCTGTGGACTTGATCATATCCTCTGTACACTGGGTAATGGCGGAGTTTTCCTGGCAGATGAAACATATTGGGGAGCGACAGCCTTCACAAAAGGTCTACGGTAATTCACTCGGGAATGTGATGGGATGACAAGTTTATTCAGAAGTGGGTGACTCTCAGATGTTCTGATCTGTCACATCAAGAATTTATAGGACCAAGATCATCAAAAACAGCTAAAGCTCAGAGCTTAGTGATGGGTGTCCACTGGGAGCAATGGGAGTCACATTCAATGAGGGAAGGCTAGAACGCCTTTGCTAGCTGCATAAATAAGTTTGCCCAATATCTTAGCAATTCCATAAAAAAAAAAAAATCATAAACTCACAATAAGGATATAAAAAAAATGACAGCTTAGTAAATATACTCAGGCGATGATCATAGGTAACGTAGTGGTGCGTCTCCTCGCTGCATTGTAGTCTTTTGTTCTAGTCAACCAGGCCACAATCCTTGGGCTCAGCTCACATCAAACCTGATCCTTCCGTCATAGGAACGCCATAGGGGGGTATCCTAAAGTATACAATTAACTTATGCCAGTAAATTAGTACCCCATGACAATAGGTCACTAACAGGCTTCCATATTAAAAAAGAATGAATAAATAATTTACAGTTTGGTTAGGCTGGATGCTTCGGTATTGAAATGCGCATTTGACTATGTGAACTTCTGCACGGTTCTATATGGTTAAAAAGTAGATGTATCAACATATGCTGACCCAAAGGATGCCAAAATGACTCTTGATATCTGTTGAAGGGGGCACTATGGATAGGTCCGGTATACACCAGCTATCCTGGCACCTAGCCAAACAGAGGACATAAATGCAGGGTGAGCATTAACTGGACTGTGCACCCAGACAGAGACTCTAGTGAGGAGTGAGATCCCTACAAAAGAACAAAAAGTATAAAATCCATACATGCAATTGCGGATGTGACTGTTCTGCATATCGGAGCAGGCTAGCACTGGGTTCACGCACCGGACTCCTTCATACAAGAAGCACTGAACTGGCATAGAACTACTGTGTTCTCTATGAGGGAAATGCCGCCAGACATCAGAAATGGGATATTCAGGAACCTCCCCTCCCCTGACATCATCTGTCGGGGGACAGTCAGACATTAGACTTTCAGCGTAAGGCCACGTTCACACGTTCAGTATTTGGTCAGTATTTCACATCAGTATTATAAGCCAAAACCAGGAGTGGAACAATCAGAGGAAAAGTATAATGGAAATACGTCACCACTTCTGTATTTATCACCCACTCCTGGTTTTTTACTGAGGTAAAATGCTGACCAAATACTGAACGTGCCCTAACCCGTCAATACTGGCAGGCTCAGTCGCTGTTAGTCTAATGTGTATGGGGGCCTTAAAGTGGTTGTTTAGCGAACAAAGTACATTTTAAAAAATAGATCTTGGAATAAAAATAATTTCCACAAATGGATGTGTTAAAAATGTTCCTGTGCTGAGATAATCTTATAAATGTGCCCCTGCTGTGTGCTGTGTAATGGCCGTGTCTCACCGTGCAAACAGAGCCATTACACAATACACAGCAGGGACACATGTATAAGATTATCTCAGCACAGGAACATTTTTTTTAAACACATCCAAATGTGTAAATTATTATTATTCCAAGATCCATTGACTAAAATAAACTTTGTTCTTTAACATTCAATTATTGAGGCGCGGTAAATGATACAGTAGTCGCAAATACAATTCTAAACTCCGGCTGTGTAGTTTATCCAACGTTAGTCTTGATGAATCGAGCTCTAGATCTTAATTTTAGACTAGTAGTTTTTGAATAATTTAGAAATATTTTGCTTTGAGGGAAGTCATCTTCTGATGGTTTCGACTGTGATACTCCTGAATTTCTTCAGTGTGTTATAAATAAATTGGAGAGGAACAAAAGCGCACACAAAATAGGGTACCGTAATACCGTCGGGTAAGAGATAGGTATAATGGATGGTAGCACTCATCGAGAGGTGCTGTGTGCAGGCACAACACCTATAAAGGCATGGAAAACTGCTGCTGCTGCCCTGTGGCTGGAGGAAACAATGGCAGAAATGGAAGCTGCCACATTTAGGCGGGCTGTGCTGCGGGAATGAAGAGCCTTCGTATTCCAAAACATTTTTTTTTTTATTAATACCAACCTTTCCATGCCGAACCGCAGGTATTAAAAACAAGTGATAATTAAATTGGTAACTCAAATATATTCATCAGAGGTTTCACTATGTATTCTAGGAGGCTTAACAGTGGACTGGCCTGTCATAATGGGAAAAAATAAATAATTTATACATGGACATAAAACTACAACCTATTGCATTGTGGTCGAGCTCTCAAAGCTGTTCTTAAATAAAAGACAAGATGTTCGCTCCTTCCTAAATCCATTACTGTTCCAGCAGTACACACTGCACAAAATAAAAGCATTACTGTGCGAGCCAAATATGCCTTGCACGGATAGGGAGCTAACTGAACTTCAAGGACACTCAAAGTCCATGCACCCGGCCCTGTGCGCTGTTGCATCATCTTCCCTTCTTCTCAGCATTTGCATTGATGTTCAGTGAAACCTGAGCAACACAACAGAAAAAAATCCTTTAGGCTGAGGTGTGGGGCATAAAAAGTACAGAAGCATCTATCACAAAAAAACGATAACAGGAATTTAATGGATATAGTGTGCTGCCGATCTATGGCTCTATCTAAAGAGTGTAGATAAATTAAAGGGATCTCGCAGATCATCAGGTCTTCCCCGTATAAAATATGGCCACCACCATTAACGCCTCACTTAGTGCATACTAGAATGTTGTAAAAAAAATAAATAAATCCCCAATGCCCTATGCAGATCCCAGATGGCGCAGTACGGTCTGATGGGCATCTCTGATTTTGATCCGGCACCTCCCCTCATCCTTCAATCACTGTTCTCCTTCTTCCTTCATGTGGATGATGCATCCCATGTCATCCACACAGTGCCCCCCAACCGAGCTCCTGTGGAAGTGTCCTTCTTCCAGCCCTGATGAGAGCAGAGCAAAGTGCTGTAGTGCGCTTGCGCCATCATTATTTCCAGGTCATAAGCGCATTACAGAACTGTGCTCTGCCCCTGGCAGGGCAGGGAGAAGGGCACGTGCACAGCAGCGTGATAGGGGGACACGGTGTGGATGATGTAGGACACGTCATCCACACAAAGCAGGGAAGTAGGATGGCGGTTTAGAGAAGAGAAAAGGCGCCGGATGAAGACCAGAGACGCCCATCAGACCTGACCGCACTTTCGGAGCATAATAAAAGCTCTTTTCTGGGATCAGGGAGAGGGGATTGGGAACTTTTTTTTTTTTTTACAGCATTCTAGTATGCAGTCAAAGATGTCTTAATGGTGGAGGCCGTATTATATATGGTGAAAACCTGGAGACAGGTTCCCTATAAATAACATTTAAATCGCGTTGCCAAGGATAAATACAAATTCCGATAAGCGCTACATCTACACTGGAAAGTAGGTTCACACGTGGCATATAAACTGTGCATTTTCCTTTTGGATTTGTGGGTGAAAATCCATAGGTCATTCAGAATCAACAAAGTGGACGAGGATTAGTGATGAGCGAGTATACTCGTTACTCAAGATTTCTCGAGCATGCTCGGGGGTCCTCTGGGTATTTTTTAGTGCTCGGAGATTTAGTTTTTCTTGCTGCAGCTGAATGATTTACATCTGTTAGCCAGCATAAGTACATGTGGGGGTTGCCTGGTTGCTAGGGAATCCCCACATGTAATCAAGCAGGCTAAGAGATGTAAATCATTAAGCTGAGGTGAGGAAAACTAAATCTCCGAGTACTAAAAAATACTCAGAGGACACCCGAGCGTGCTCGAGAAATCTCGAGTAATGAGTATATTCGCTTATCACTAACGAGGCTGTACCAAATCTCATCTGCATGCTGGAGAATAAACGTGGATTGGAATTTTAAATACTCGAGTAATCTTTGTTTAAATTTCAATAAGAAATTTATATTGTGGTCCATACAGCAATTTTTATTTCACACTTTTGTTCCAATGAAACTTTGAAAATCCCGCCAAGAAAAAAAGTGACATTTCACTTATTTGAAGCAGATTCCATTCGAGGCTGAAACGGTTGAAAACTTAACCCTGTACTGTCAAAAATATTTTTTTTAAATTGAGTGGAGAGAAAAAAGTACTTGGAAAACTTCAAAAACTCTTTATGTCTCAGATCTGAAAACCTAGCCTAAAATCATATGGATCCGGATGTTGATTTCTCTTGAAAAGAACTTCATATTTATCTCCCTAAAAACTCTGCGTGAACATTACCTAAACCACCCCCACCTTCCCGTTATGCATAGCGTGAAGTGCTTGGATTGTATTGCGGTATCTTGATGCTTTCTCATTGATCATTGGCTAAATATGAACCAGAAAATATGGAGTAGAACATTTTAAAGAATGAACCTACCCTAAAACGGGTCTTCTGGTTTAAATAAACCCTGATAGGTCACGATAAGCTAACGGAGACAGACTCCACTGCCTTTGATTCACTAGAGCAGTGTTGTAGACAGAATTGCATAGCAGTTGCCACTATCAGGCACTGATCAGAGTTTGATCAGAGTGTACAATTTTATTGTACTTGGAGAAATTTAGGAAAAAAATCACAGCTACTCGTTCGCGAATAATCAGATGAGTGAAATGAATGAGGACTTAGTTTGCCGAGAGTATAACATTTGCCATCTACACTGAGATACTATGGGAACATACTGAAAAAATAGATGAAAAAAAACTTTTTTTTTTTCTTGAAATCTTTGAAATGATTGCCATTAGTATCAATACCATATGGCCATAATTCCTCTATGCATTTGCAGAAGCCTTATTGTGGCAGAAAATAGTAGAAAACTTATACTTTGGAAAAAAGAAAAGAAAATGGCAATGTCCGCCAATGAGACCACATTGACTTGTTAAAAAATATGTGACTGCTGGCAAACAGTGGACTTCTTAACATATCAGAGCTGAAATATTTGAGGAGATGGTGTAAAGTGACCTTCCCAAGTAGAGAAGGGAAGTCATAGGGCTAGTCAATACCATCCTTTGTGTTGGTGTCCCTTGGTCATTGGCATCATACAGTGAATACAGAGTGGAAGAATTCAGGTATGTCACACCTACTCTGCAAGTTTTAACAGTGCTGCTATCTTTTTGCAAAGGTTTCGCAATGATGCCGCTAGTAGAAATAACCATAGAAAAGAGAAGAATCCAAGAAACATTCGTTTCATAATAAATTCTATCCAGATGCACCCCAAGCCTGGTACAACTTACTATAAAATGAACACGTCAAACACAATTTATCATGATGTAATGCAGATGATCAGCTATCGACATTACATATTGTAGCTACATTTCTATGTATTCCATTCTAAAAAGGCAAGTTTGGAAGTGTAACAATGTCTATCTAGCTGGATCTCTCCAGAGTAAAGGGGCTAGACACATCAGAAGTCATCAGAAAGATCTTGGAAACCCACCCTCACTAATGCTTAGCTTAGCATTCATGTTTTCAAAGGGGAGAGAGGAGTGTAAACTGTAGCCAGGCACCCCTAGCAATAGCTCTTCTTCTAGAATAATATATTCAAAATGTCTAAACCTTCTCTTCCACATCATTTATGGCACAGTTGGAGGCCTCCATCTCCATGAGATGGATGGCAAATCCCGCCAAAAATATTGGATTCAGCAGATTTTACACCGGCGGATTTCTTACAGACTTAACTTTCTACATTGTACATCTGCATCTAGGAAAGACGCTAAAGAATGGGGTTTTATTAAAAAAAAACCTAAAATATACACATGGCAGAAAAAAAATCTGTAAGGATTTTAGAGCTTTAAGACATCAGTGTTGGGCTCCCACCAACCTCCTCCCTATGTGAATATCATATTCCTAGTCAGAACATCCCAACTCAACATCCACAGACCAATATTACTGCTAGAACATTTTTTATTACCCATCACACTGATTGTCATTACTCACATGAGTCTCAATCCCTGCTGGGACCACAATCTAATTTCCTTCAGTCACACACTATAGTCGGTTGCTTAGGTCACTTGGCTTCATATCAAAATTGTGTTTTAAGTGTGAGAGGAAACCAGAGGAACCAGGAAACCCGTGTATACTCAGGGAGAATACACAGATGTGCATTTGGATACAGATCCCCCAGGTTGGATACCGACAACAGTAGAAACCAATGTGCCATAAAAAATTTAAAAAAATACTCATACCACTCAGGACAAATGGACCATTTTATCAACCACTCATTCGTAAGGAAAACCTTGCTAAGCATCCAAAATTCATTTCACCTAACAAGGATGGAGAAGACAAACCTCCGAAACATGTTCATATCATGCCACAATGCAATTACTTTTGTGCATGATGCTAGAAAGTGTTTGAGAGCAGCCTAATTATAAGTAGTGACATGTTGTCTGAACGCGACACTTATGGGAAGACAATGGACTGGAACACCTCGTCTCTGATCCTATAGGTGCCACTATCAGTCGAGTTCACGGAGTTACTTTCCCAAGTTCCTCAGGCGACCCCAGCCTTGTTGGTGAGATGGGAGCGGTGAGAACACAGAGCAGAAGACAAGAGAACCCTGTTGGTTCTTGCAGCATTAACGGACGAGATTAATGATTAACAGATCAGAGGCAGTGGGTGGTTAATGTACAATTCACAGGTCATTCTGGCGGCACTGATGAAAGGAAAGGAAGCAGGCAGCACTCCCAACCTCTTCTGCTGAAAAACATAAAGGAGAAATAAAAAGGAAAAGGGAAGGGGGCTGGGACATTGGGGTCACTCACTACTGGATTCAGACCTTATGCCGCTTGTATTTTATGCAGATCAGCTGGGTATTGTTCTATTACTGTGCGGCTGGAAAGACATCTATAATTCTATGCATTAATACATGATCAAGAATAAAGTGGGACCTTTAAGGAGGCGAACACCAATAGTTATTTATCACCTTTCCAAAGGAGAGACATCTCTGATCCAGCAGATAAATGTATAATTACTGAGAAGCCCACATCTGGGACCCCCATCCATCACAAGGTGTTCTCAGACACCACCTCTCCATGTGAAGAGTTTTAATAGAGCATGCATCCAATGTCTGTAGGGCTGATGGTTACCCTGAATCAGAGGGGTAGCTAGGGTTTTGGTCCAAGGGGGGGCAAAGCTTCTCAGTGGGCCCCTAACCAGGTAACCTTGATTACAACTCGGTGACGCGCCCTAATACTGGAGGAGAACCTCAGCAGATGACCGCGCTATTGTTGAAGATAATCTCTATATAAAGACCAATATGGATATTACCGCTATATGGTCAGTGGTAGATACCAGTCCTACAGAACATATAACAGATCACTGCACAGTTACAGATAATGTCTTACCGCTGACGTCCTTTCTGATGGAATCGTTCATTTTTCCCGTCTTTTCCATCTGGCCCAGACCGACATGACAACTTCTTACAGCAACGACTCACCTGCAGAGATTACAACAAAGACACGTTTCACTTCTCATTCCAGCCCCATCACCATCTATTCCCAACCTGCACAAACTTCTCATCCTGCTGATAACCCAATACTGAGCCTCTGCTGCCGTATGTGTCCCTATTACTGCCCCTGATACCCCAATACTGAGCCGCTGCTGCTATATGCGTCCCTATTACTGCCCGATACCCCAATACTGAGCCGCTGCTGCCGTATGTGTCCCTATTACTGCCCCTGATACCCCAATACTGAGCCGCTGCTGCTATATGCGTCCCTATTACTGCCCGATACCCCAATACTGAGCCGCTGCTGCCGTATGTGTCCCTATTACTGCCCCTAATACCCCAATACTGAGCCGCTGCTGCTATATGCGTCCCTATTACTGCCCGATACCCCAATACTGAGCCGCTGCTGCCGTATGTGTCCCTATTACTGCCCCTGATACCCCAATACTGAGCCGCTGCTGCTATATGCGTCCCTATTACTGCCTGATACCCCAATACTGAGCCGCTGCTGCTATATGCGTCCCTATTACTGCCCCTGATACCCCAATACTGAGCCTCTGCTGCCGTATGTGTCCCTATTACTGCCCCTGATACCCCAATACTGAGCCGCTGCTGCTATATGCGTCCCTATTACTGCCCCTGATACCCCAATACTGAGCCGCTGCTGCCGTATGTGTCCCTATTACTGCACCTGATACCCCAATACTGAGCCGCTGCCGTATGTGTCCCTATTACTGCACCTGATACCCCAATACTGAGCCGCTGCTTCCATATGTGTCCATTACTGCACCTGATACCCCAATACTGAGCCGCTGCTGCCGTATGTGTCCCTATTACTGCCCCTGATACCCCAATACTAAGCCACTGCTGCCGTATATGTCCCTATTACTGCCCCTGATACCCCAATACTGAGCCACTGCTGCAGTATGTGTCCCTATTATTGCACCTGCTGTGTGGTTCTCTGTGCCCTCTAAATTCTAAAGCAACTCTCTACAATATAGTAATGCCAGGTGCAAGTGCCCTAGAAAACAGTGCCCATATTTTGCCCCTAGAAAGTAATAATGCCCTGTGTGCCCCTTTGATAGCCACAGTAACCCGAGTTCCCCCTATAACAATGAGTGCCCGCTTTACATTTAATAAAGTCCCGAGTCTCCCCCTGTACAGCTCCCCTATACACAGCATGATTCTCTCTTATACACAGTATAATGCACCCACACAGTATACTGACTCCTTAGTAGCCTCCAAACTGTTTGATGGCTCCAACAATGCATAATGACCCCCACACTGTAATCTCCATACTGTATGATGGCCTCCATATACAGTAGCATAATGCACCAAATAGTCCACAATATAGTATAATGAACTCCCCATAGGCAGACTCTATAGCATACGGCAGCCCCCATAGGCAGACCCTGTAATAAGGCAGCACCCCCATAGGCAGACCGTGTAATAAGGCGGCAGACCCTGTAATAAGGCAGCACCCCTATAGGCAGACCCTGTAATGAGGCAGCACCCATATAGGCAGACCCTGTAATAAGGCAGCACCCCCATAGTCAGACCCTGTAATGAGGCAGCACCCCCATAGTCAGACCCTGTAATAAGGCAGCTCCCATAGTCAGAGCCTGTAATAAAGCAGCCCCCATAGTCAGACCCTGTAATAAGGCAGCCCCCATAGTCAGACCCTGTAATAAGGCAGCCCCCCATAGGCAGACCCTGTAATAAGGCAGAAGCACCCATTAAAATAAATAAATAAATAAATAAATACTCACCTCTCTTCTTCCTGGTTCCAGCGCTGCTCCTGCTGATCTCCTGACAGTGGGTGCCGGGCGGTGACGTCATCGCGCCCGCTGTCAGTGTCGGCGACGTCGACACTAACAGGGGGATAATTGGAGAAGGAGCGCAGCGCTCCTTCTTCCATCAATACCATCAGCTGTATTGGCTAAATGCCGGTACAGCTGATCTTCCGATGACGGTAGGGGGCCCACTGCTGGCACCGGGCCCCCCGCCTGCTCAGGGGCCCCATAGCGGCCGGGCGGCAGAGCAGGGAGATCGATTCTCCCTGCTCTGCTGCAGAATGCCCCGCCGGTACAGTTGCAGTAGCGTAGCTCGGGGTGGGCCCCCTCAGAGCGCCAGCACCCTCTACACCCCCCACGGTAGCTACGCTACTGCCCTAAATGCTGTTCTCTGCTTCCGTCAGTCCCATAAACAGTTAATAGAGCTGCAAAGTGCATGAGCGACTTTCCAATCAAACTGGGGGGGAGGTCGAAAACCACGTTTTAGTGATGGAGGTTTTAGTATGGAGTTTAATTTACTGTATTTAGAACTCATATGCACAAATGTATTTTGTGGCACAATCCCTATAACTAACTATTATAAACTAGGGTACAGATGGATGTGACTACACATTGCAAAAAAAGAAAGGATGACCAAACACACCATCTGAGACTACTAGATGGCAATGCTTTGGTTAGCAGAATCTGGGAGGGAGGGGATAAATCACATGCCCCCAGAGAAAACTTTTGAAAAATATCAGCTATGCTATAAGAAGAGATTTCACATACTGTGCTTAAAAGCAACAAATATGAATATCTCTGCAACGGAGCAACGTAGTTCAAAACCGTAGAGAGCGTCAGAATCAGGAGAGCTCAGGAATTTCTAAAATGTATTTAGCGTAATTGTTTTTAAGTAAATGGTCTTAATTAATGCTGCTCTTAGATAGGGCAGCATGTACCTCGTGAAAAATGTATTTTTGATCAAAAAAACTCCAATATAAAATACCTGTCTACCAATAATAATAATAAAAAAATCAGGGTTACTTACACTGTATCCATCTGAAGCAAACCCTCAGCTGTGAGAATTATTAGGTATGTACAGGTGTTCAGCCTTTGGTTCTAAATAAGACAGTTCCCATACACTGCCAACAAACATATCCTCAAAATGCTGAGGTATGAAAACATAAAAGGGTATTGAAATGTGCATAACCTTTTTTGTACAATGATCTAGATATACCAGATAAGAAAAGCAATTTTATATTGAAAAGTGTCTCCAAGCATATTTCAGAGTATAACCAGGGCCATATTAGCCACTAGGCACTGGACCCCCTTTCCCTTGACCGGGCCAAATAACAAAACCTGCGTTTTCTTAAGAAGGTAGGTGGAATTCTAGGTGCCAGCGCGCTGCAGGGACACAGGAGCGCTAATCAGCTTCCTGGCCCAGACGGAAGAAAATACATCCTAGTGGTTGTACAGGACCTGTAATGACGCCATGCTTATATGACTTGTGGGGGGGGCCACTGAGTTTTGTGAGAGGTAATAAGGGAACAGAGTACATGGGGGGTATAGACTTCTAGAGGGGTGTGTGGGCTGGAGGGGTGCAGACTGACAAAGGGGTGCATGATAGAGGGGTACAGGAGAGAGCGGGGAAGGGTGCATAATAGAAGGGCAGGGTGTATAAGCTAGAGTGGGCAGGGTGCATGAAATAAGAGGGTGGCAGGGTGTACGAGATAGAGGGGAATGGGTGCATGAAAGAGGGGGCATGAGACAAAGGGGTGCATGATAGAGGGGTGCAGAGTGCATGAAATGGATGAATGAGATAGAGGGGTACAGGGTGCTTAAAATAGATGGGTGCAAGGGGGTGCAGGGTGCATGAGTTAGTGAGATAGAGGGGTGCAGACAGTAGTGAATGGGGATACAGGCTGTGAGAGGGGTGCAGGCTATGTGGGACATGGGGGTGCAGGGTGTGTGGGATAGAGATGCACATGGGGATGCACTGTGTGTAGGATAGATGGGTGCATCAGATAGAGGACTGCAGGGTATGTGGGATAGAGGGGTGAGTGTGGGTGCAGGGTGTGTGGGATATGGTTGCGCAAAAAAAAAAAGGATATGTGAACTGCCCCATAGACTATAATGGGCATGTGTTGTATCTGTGAAAACTACGAAGAGAACCTACAGTTAGGTCCATATATATTTGGACAGAGACAACATTTTTCTAATTTTGATCATAGACATTACCACAATGAATTTTAAACAAAACAATTCAGATGCAGTTGAAGTTCGGACTTTTAGCTTTCATTTGAGGGTATCCACATTAAAATTGGATGAAGGGTTTAGGAGTTTCAGCTCCTTAACATGTGCCACCCTGTTTTTAAAGGGACCAAAAGTAATTGGACAGATTCAATAATTTTAAATAAAATGTTCATTTTTAGTACTTGGTTGAAAACCCTTTGTTGGCAATGACTGCCTGAAGTCTTGAACTCATGGACATCACCAGACGCTGTGTTTCCTCCTTTTTGATGCTCTGCCAGGCCTTCATTGCGGTGGTTTTCAGTTGCTGCTTGTTTGTGGGCCTTTCCGTCTGAAGTTTAGTCTTTAACAAGTGAAATGCATGCTCAATTGGGTTGAGATCAGGTGACTGACTTGGCCATTCAAGAATATTCCACTTCTTTGCTTTAATGAACTCCTGGGTTGCATTGGCTTTATGTTTTGGGTCATTGTCCATCTGTAGTATGACAGTTTTGTTGCATTTGGCTGGATCTGAGCACACAGTATGGCGGCTCTGAATACCTCAGAATTCATTCGGCTGCTTCTCTCCTGTGTCACATCATCAATAAACACTAGTGACCCAGTGCCACTGGCAGCCATGCATGCCCAAGCCATAACACTGCCTCCGCCGTGTTTTACAGATGATGTGGTATGCTTTGGATCATGAGCTGTACCACGCCTTTGCCATACTTTTCTCTTTCCATCATTCTGGTAGAGGTTGATCTTGGTTTCATCTGTCCAAAGAATGTTCTTCCAGAACTGTGCTGGCTTTTTTAGATGTTTTTTAGCAAAATCCAGTCTAGCCTTTTTCTTCTTGATGCTTATGAGTGGCTTGCACCGTGCAGTGAACCCTCTGTATTTACTTTCATGCAGTCTTCTCTTTATGGTAGATTTGGATATTGATACACCGACGTCCTGGAGAGTGTTGTTCACTTGGTTGGCTGTTGTGAAGGGGCTTCTCTTCACCATGGAGATTATTCTGCGATCATCCACCACTGTTGTCTTCCGTGGGCGCCCAGGACTTTTTGCATTGATGAGTTCACCAGTGCTTTCTTTCTTTCTCAGGATGTACCAAACTTTAGATTTTGCCACTCCTAATATTGTAGCAATATCTCGGATGGGTTTTTTTCTGTTCTCGCAGCTTAAGGATGGCTTGTTTCACCTGCAGGGAGAGCTTCTTTGACCACATGTTTACTTCACAGCAAAACCTTCCAAATGCAAGCACCACACCTCAAATCAACTCCAGGCCTTTTATCTGCTTAATTGAGAATGACATAATGAAGGGATTGCCCACACCTGTTCATGAAATATCCTTGGAGTCAATTGTCCAATTACTTTTGGTCCCTTTAAAATCAGGGTGGCACATGTTAAGGAACTGAAACTCCTAAACCCTTCATCCAATTTTAATGTGGATACCCTCAAATGAAAGCTGAAAGTCTGAACTTCAACTGCATCTGGATTGTTTTGTTTAAAATTCATTGTGGTAATGTCTATAACCAAAATTAGAAAAATGTTGTCTCTGTCCAAATATATATGGACCTAACTGTATATATGCAACACTGATGGCTGCATGAGGTGTTAGGCTATGTGCACACGTGGCGGATTCGGCTTAGGAATTTCTGGTGCGGATTCTCTCTCTCCTGGCAGAAAACGCACCTGCGTTTTTTTTGTGCGGTTCCGCAGCGTTGTTTTGTGCGTTTTTGCTGCGGTTTTCTTGCGGATTTGCTGCCTTTTTTACACCTGCGGTTTTCTATAATGTAATGGGTACAAAAACTCTGCAGATTCACAAAAAAGTAGTGACATGCTACTTCTTTTAAACCGCAGCGTTTCCGCAGCGGATTTTCCGCAAAGTGTGCACAGCATTTTTTTTTTCTCATTGATTTACATTGTACTGTAAATCAATAGCGGATCTGCAGCGTTTCTGCACTGCAAAAAAACGCTGCGGATCCGCAGAGAAACCGCAACGTGTGCACATACCCTTAACCAATAGGGGGCGTGACTACTTAAAGGGAACCTGTCACCCCCCCCCAGTCGTTTCAAACTAAAAGAGCCACCTTGTGCAGCAGTAATGCTGCATTCTGACAAGGTGTCTCTTTTAGTTCTGGGTGCTGTAACTAGAGAAATAATCTATATATATAATTGTCTAAGGGTTTTTCCGTCTGTCTGTCTGTCTGTCTGTCTGTCCTGGAAATCCCGTGTCTCTGATTGGTCGAGGCCGCCAGGCCTTGACCAATCAGCGACGGGCACAGTATCGACGTAGATGTCATAATGGTTGCCAAGGCGACGATGATGTCATAAAGGTATACTACGGGGACATGCATATTCTAGAATACCCGATGTGTTAGAATCGGGCCACAATCTATCAGTTTTATAATTTGTCAGAAATACCTTGTCTTCAGTCAAGGAGGCCGGCGTTTCCCCCCTGCTTCAGACGCCACACAGCTGTCACTCACATCTTCTTGGCGCCGCCTCCTCCTCACCGCTGTTTTCAAAAGTAGCCGGCGCCTGCGCTCTTATGCCTCCTGCCTGGTGCAGGCGCAGTGAGCGCTGCCCGTCTTTCCTCATATGCAGCCCAGCTGACTGCGCCTGCACGGCTGCCCTGCCTGTGAATCCCAGCCCAGCAGTGACTTATGATTTATTCACATTGCGGGGCTGGGAATCACAGGCAGGGCGGCCGCGCAGGCGCAGTCAGCTGGGCTGCATATGGGCTCACTGCGCCTGCACCAGGCAGGGGATAAGAGCGCAGGCTACTTTTGAAAACAGCGGTGAGGAGGAAGCGGCGCCAAGAAGATGTGAGTGACAGCTGTGTGCTGTCTGAAGCATGGGGGAAACGCCGGCCCACTTGACTGAGGACCAGGTACTTCAGACAAATTATAAAACTGATTATTTCTCAAGTTACAGCACCCAGAACTAAAAGAGCCACCTTGTCAGAATGCAGCATTACTGCTGCAAAAGGTGGCTCCTTTAGTTTGAAACGACTTGGGGGGGGAAGGGGGGGGGGGGTGAAAGGTTCCCTCCAAAGTGCCTATGGCAGCATGAACACCAAATACGGTCCTGAGTATATCACGTGTAAAATGTCGATATTTCAGCTTAAGACACAAGCCGTGGGTGATTAAGGACTTCTTTGAAACAAATGGCCAAGGACAGCTTCCCAGGGACCATGGTTACAATCGCAGAAGATACTTCAGTAAGAAACCCAGCAGCTTAGACAACACATAGCGGATGGAATGTAAAGACGAGCCAAGAGGGAAATAGGCCTTGTGTGATCACCCGCTGTTCTCCCACTGAGACGGCTCTCAAATTCTTCTCTTTTAAATTACTTTACTTTTTCCCTTTCATCCTAATCAAAGACATTCTATGAAATCCTCAAGCCATCTCAAAACATAAAGCTCTGAAGTGACACGAAAATCTGCTCCGTCTGCATTTTGAAAATAATAAAAATTCTAAGTAAGAAAACCACATTGCTAGGGCTTATCCCAAGTCTACTATCAGCGCTGGACGCCTGCCAGTTTACTTAATTTTCAATCATTTATTCCTGCACTATATCTTCTATGATGTGTATAGCAAGTTAGACCACGATGTCTGATATATAATAATATATACTTTCTGCATATGACAATTTGTAAGGCCTAATACATACAGTGCCTTGCAAAAGAATTCTGCCCCCTGGAACTTTTCAACCTTTTCCCACATATCATGCTTCAAACATAAAGATACCAAATGTAAATTTTTGGTGAAGAATCAACAAGTGTAACACAATTGTGAAGTTGAATGAAATTTATTGGTTACTAGCTGAAGAGCCCGGCGTTGCCTGGGCATAGTAAATATCTGTGGTTAGTTATAGCACCTCACTTCTCTTATTTTCCCATCACGCCTCTCATTTTCCCCATCACATCTTTCATTTTCCCCCTCACATCTCATTTTCTCCCTCACACCTGTCATTTTCCCCCTCACTCCTCTTATTTTCCCCCTCACTCCTCTCATTCCCCCCTAACACTTGTCATTTCGACCTCACATCTGTCATTTTCCGATCACTCCACTATTTTCCCTCACTCCTCTCATTTTGCACTCACACCTTTTCATTTTCACCTCACACCTCTCATTTTCACCTCAGTATATACATGTTTGTCATCTCCCTTATATATAGTATACACCTGTATGTCATCTCCTGTATATAGTATATACCTGTATGTCATCTCCCCTGTATATAGTATATACCTGCTGTGTGTCATCTCCCCTGTATATAGTATATACCTGAATGTCATCTCCTCCTATATATAGTATATACCTGTATGTAATCTCCTCCTGTAAATAGTATATACCTGTGTGTCATCTCACCTATATATAGTATATATCTGTGTGTCATCTCCTCCTGTATATAGTATATACCTGTATGTCATCTCCTCCTATACATAGCATATACCTGTATGTCATCTCCTCCTGTATATACTATATACCTGTAGGTAATCTGCTCCTGTATATAGTATATACCTGTGTGTCATCTCCTCCTGTATATAGTATATACCTGTATGTCATCTCCTCCTGTATGTAGTATGTACCTGTATGTCATCTCCTCCTCTATATAGTATATACCTGTGTGTCATCTCTCCTGTATATAGTAAATATCTGTGTGTCATCTCCTCCTGTATATAGTATATACCTGTGTGTCATCTCCTCCTGTATATAGTATATATCTGTATGTCATCTCCTCCTGTATTAGACCTCGTTCACACGTTATTTGGTCAGTATTTTTACCTCAGTATTTGTAAGCTAAATTGGCAGCCTGATAAATCCCCAGCCAACAGTAAGCCCACCCCCTGGCAGTATATATTAGCTCACACATACACATAATAGACTGGTCATGTGACTGACAGCTGACGGATTCCTGTATGGTACATTTGTTGCTCTTGTAGTTTGTCTGCTTATTAATCAGATTTTTATTTTTGAAGGATAATACCAGACTTGTGTGTGTTTTAGGGCGAGTTTCGTGTGTCAAGTTGTGTGTGTTGAGTTGCGTGTGGCGACATGCATGTAGCGACTTTTGTGAGATGAGTTTTGTGTGGCGACATGCGTGTAGCAACTTTTTGTGTGTCGAGTTGCATGTGACAGGTTAGTGTAGCAAGTTGTGTGCAGCAAGTTTTGCGCATGGCGAGTTTTGCGCGTGGCGAGTTTTATGTGTGGTGCCTTTTGAGTACGTGCAAGTTTTGTGTGAGGCAACTTTTGCATGTGTTGCAACTTTTGTGCATGTGGCATTTTTTCCGCGTGTGCAAGTTTTGCATGTGGCGAGTTTTCCATGAGGTGAGTTTTGCACGTGTGGCGAGTTTTGCATGTGGAGAGTTTTGCGCGTGGCGAGTTTTGAGCGGCGACTTTTGTGTTTCGACTTTTATGTGGCGAGGTTGGTGTATGTGTGGTGAAATGTGCGCTGAGGGTGGTTTATGTGTTCGAGCACGTGGTAGTGTGTGGCGCATTTTGTGTGTGTGTTCATATCCCCGTGGTGGTGTGGTGATTATCCCATGTCGGGGCCCCACCTTAGCAACTGTACAGTATATACTCTTTGGCGCCATCGCTCTCATTCTTTAAGACCCCCTTGTTCACATCTGGCAGCTGTTAATTTGCCTCCAACACTTTTCCTTTCATTTTTTCTCCATTATGTAGATAGGGGCAAAATTGTTTGGTGAATTGGAAAGCGCGGGGTTAAAATTTCACCTCACAACATAGCTTTGACGCTCTCGGGGTCCAGACGTGTGACTGTGCAAAATTTTGTGCCTGTAGCTGCGACGGTTCAGATGCCAATCCCGGACATACACACATTCAGCTTTATATATTAGATTTTAAATTTTTATGGAATTTGAAAAACTGAAAAGCGGGGCGTGCAATATTATTCGGCTTCTTTACTTTCAGTACAGCAAACTCACTCCAGAAGTTCATTGTGGATCTCTAAATGATCCAATGTTGTCCTAAATGCCTAATGATGATAAATATAATCCACCTGTTTGATGCATGATATGTGGGAAAAGGTTGAAAAGTTTCAGTGGGCCGAATACTTTTGCAAGGCACTGTATCAGTGTCAAAACCGGACATTCAAAGAAAGCCTGTTAGTCCATTTTAACATATGGAAGTAATAGTATGGCTGTGTAAGTGCATGTGCCCCAATGAAGCACTTGGAAGAACCAGTCCGGGTGCACTGACACGCCCCCAGTGCACATCTGGACTGATTTGCATATGGCTTCACTAGATTTACAGCACTGCACATCTCTTCATATCAGGTACCATTATTATTGAATGACAAGCGCCAATACCGCCAAACTATTACTGCTATACATAAATACGTATTCACAGGTTCCCTTTCTCAGCTACTTTTAATGCCCTAGATAACGGTTTGTGGCATCCAGGTCATTACATTATGAAGAAAGCATGAATTACTCTCAGCTGTAATATGAATACATAAATGCATTTGGCCCAGATAAATGATTCATTGGCAAAGCTTCCAATCAGCGGTAAAAATGCAGATCAACCAATTCAACGGTGTCAGTTTTGAAGCAGAGATCCAGAGGTGGGGTCCGCAATCACATCCATCATATAGAAATTTTGGATTTATTGTCACTGCCAGTGTTTCAATAAGTAACACGCCAACGCGCCTGTCTAAATCAACATTTCTGTAGTTCAGTGGGAGATGCGGCAGACATATGGCTGTCTACTAGTGATGAGTGCAAGTGCTCTTTACTCCAGTCTACCTAGGGTGCTTGGGTATGCACAGAGTATCACGAGTGCTCGAGTGACTTGATCAAGTCTCTGCGGCCTGTAATGCAGCAGTAGGACCATACACAGTGAAACGGCAGTGACCCAAGCAAGTTAAAACAAAACGTTCCTTTATTGTGTTACTTCACACAGTCTCTACAATACACGGCTTCTTCATACAGTACATTGGAAATACATGGCTTTAGTTTGCAGTCAATAAAGAGGCCGGACTTCCCTCTGTCCAGTTTCCCTGGGCGACCACACGCCGCTACCAAGTCTCTGTACTCATGCGGTGCACTGCACTCTATCCTCCGGATTGCAGCCGGGTAAACATAAGACAACCCAAGGCGCAGGGTGTCAGTCCCCTTGGTTCCTCTTGCCCCTGTGCTGCTCCACACAGAAAGAGCTCTGCAGACAACTGCTCTGTCTGCTTCCAAGCTCAACACTGACACACCTCCCCCTCTACTACAGGGTAGTAGATCAGTCACTGCTTCACCATTCTAATCACAGCCACACCTGTGACTGCCATACGCCCTCATGGCCTCACTACGCCTCCGTGCGCATTCTGGAGAGTACAAACAGTGCCCCCTAGCTGTAACAGGGGTCACTACCTCAGAGGCCGCATGTTTCGTGGCTGTTAGACAGCCACAAAACATGCAGGGATTGCCTGACAAACATGGACAATCACCATGTTTTGTGGCTGTCTAACAGCCATGAGACATGCAACTGCGGGTACTCAAACATGTCAATCGAGCACCCGCAATACTCTGTTCGTATCCGAGCACCCTAGGCACACTGAGTGTGCTCATAACTACTGTCTACCACCCAAAACTCTAATCTACTTACCCCGGCAGTGGCTACAATAAATGACTAATTTCTGTAAAAGGCACAAGGGTAATGAAAAACTACCCAGACATACAAAAGTAGTGATGTAATCCAACTCTAGTTACATTATATCAAATGTCAGATTTCTGGAGAAATTGCCTTGAAAAGAAAAAAGCCCAGGCTACTTTATCTTTATGAAACTGTCAAAAAAGACTAGGTGTCATATAAAAACAATTACAATTCAAATAAAAAAAACAAGAAAGTAGTTTGTATGTTCTCCCCATGTTAGTGTGGATTTCCTCCAGGTTCTCCAGTTTCCTCCTACACTCCAAAGACATACTGATAGGGAATGTAGATTGTGAGCCCCAATGTCTGTAAAGTGCTATGGAATTAATGGCGCTATATAAATGAGTAAAATAAATAAATAAATTTGGAAACAAAACAGTGACCTATCAGAGGTAAGACCAGTCATAACATACGACATATGATGCGCGGCTCGGGAGCCATTAGGAGGAATGAAATAGTCCATGTATTCAGCTTACACACCAATGTATCCTTCATGGTGCGCCAGTAGTACAAAAGTGTTCCCAGACAATAAATTACATTTTCACTAATTCCTAGTGAAAAAGGGTGAGGGGGGCACATAGCTATGCCAAGAGATGTATGAATGGGAATAAAATGAATGTATCGCTATGGTTGACTGTGAATGAGTGAGAATTTGTTTGAAGCTTTCTTGGGGGACACCTCCGTATTATTTGGATAAACTCCCTCTAATCTCCCTTTCTTTTGCATATTCACAACTTGTGTGTGCAGGTGGTAATAACACTAGAGGCTTCTTAAGATACTGTAAAGACATGTAACTTAAGACTCTTTATTCTGCTAAAAAAAAAAAAAAAACTAATCTGTTTTCTTTTGCCTGTGTCTTGTGGACGGAATATTTACTTGTCTGTGGCTCTCCCGGTTACACCTGGGCCCTTACTCTGAGCCGCAGAGGACACCGGGACTTGTTTGATTAAACTACAATGCAAAACAATAAAGTCAATGGAACGTGCTTAGGTGATGGAAGGCAACCCATGCATGGGGCAGCAGTAAAAGGAGGCTTTTGTGAGGGGATGAAATCACAGAACCTTTCAGAACTATTTAGCGCACAGAAGAGAATGCTGTTACAGACTACAAAAAAACTCAAAATATTGGGGTTGCTGCAACGTCTTGTCTGAACTGGCACCCTGGTACTTGAATAAATTCCATAATTAAATCTGTAAATGTGAAGGCATAAAAATGGTACAAGTTGTTAATCGGCAAGTTTGGTTTTGGAACTAAATTCTGGAGATACTCAAGAAATGAATAGTCCTAGGAAGTGATGCTACATGGCCATGAATTTACCAGTCACACATGACTAGTGGTTTGTCATTAGCCCATACATTGGCCCCTATTCAACATTATTCATTAAAAGCTCATTCACTGGTAAATTAGGCCATGAAAAAAATAAAGGCTTGCGCATAAATCAGGCTCTGCTCATTGACTGGACAAGTAAACATTAACTTATCTGATCCATTTTTAACCAAACTTGCATCAGTCTCATAGGCTTTAAAGTGGTGCACATCAAAGAAGGCCCTTATGCACATTGGATGGTTGACCAGTTCCAACAAACATCACCAGGTTTGGCTTACTTTACCCTAATATTTTTGGGCTCCATTCCAAGCTCCAAGGAGGCCACAGCTTGTTCAGACAGCAGCTATTTCTCCTGTATTCACAGAAAAAAGCCATGAAAACTATCAAGTTTGCTAAAACAGAAATGTCTGATATCTTCTTGGTTATTATTGTGGCAAAAAAGTTTGAGCAGAACAGCTCATACACATTAGCTATTTGGCCAGTCCCAATGAAATCAGCAGGGTCAGCAGACAGTAGTTGAATGTGTATGGCCACATTAGCGGCTCTTTGAAAAATAGATTACCGGTAATCACTTTCATAGAGCTTTGTTCAGATTTGGTAGACAAGAGACTATTCTCATCTCAATTTACAGAGTTTCTTCTTAATAATTACTCTGTGGTCATACCAAATTTCATCATGTTAGGTTTTATTGTTGCTACATATCAGTAGCCCTATACTTTCTGCTGAGACATAGAATTACTGAAAAGTGACTTAAGAGTCATTTATCAAAGTATTTTACATTGGTCTTGAATTCTCATGGAGCACCCACTTGGGTTCGCTCATCCCACACAATGTCTGCCAAAAGAACCAGGGGCTTTTTGTAATAGCAGTCAACTTTATTTGTACAGTAAGCACTAGTGAGAGAATTCCCACAGTATGTAGTTAGCAAGGTCAACCCAACTGTGTATTGTAATATTGTACATATCCACAGTCAAGTATTGAGGATAACCCCTACCAAAAACTTTGTAAGTAGATGGAATGGTTTAAAGATGACACTTAACTTAGAAGTTGTTATTTTCACGTCTATTGTCCTAAAACAATTGACAGATATAATTACCCATATTAAAAAAATGCGTATAGGGTACAACAATATTTCGAAGACCATGGAAGAACTCTGTCATTTTGTCCCTATTTGATGGAACGTTTTAATGTGCATCCAAACAAACAATAATGAATATACAGAGGACTAAGCTGTATAGCGTCCCCCAACATATTATATGGACACTCACCACAAGGATAGTTTTCATTGTAAAATTGATTCACAAGTTAACTAGTCCTCTTCTTAGCCCATACAAATAAATAGTCACTGAACCCACTGATTTCGGTCAGTACTGCGGACCCCTCACCAATTCCGGGGTTAAGCCAACAGTTTTAATTTGAATAAATATCCCTTTACCAGTTCTCAAATTACCGTATGTATATCTATAGAAAGCATCTCCAAAAATGTATAATCTTTACCCATATAAAAAAATACAAAAAGTACTTTAACTCTATAAATTAGAAAATACTACAAATTATTTTGTGTGACTTGAAGATGAAAAATAATGATTACGCCTAAATCTTTACTAAAATATGATCTGTACAGTCTTTATTCTGTTTAGATCCAGCAGGATGGCACATGTCCAAAGATTCATGTGTTTATTCCAAATGACCAGACTTCAATAGGCAGCAAACATTTTTCAAATCAACTTCAAAAGGACCTTATCAAGACATAAAAAAATCTCTTAATCTTCTCAGATACTGCTGAGGTCTAGTGAGGATTAGCAGTCTAACTTTTTAGATCTTGGGTTAATGCGTTGGGAAGAAAACATGTAAGGAAAGATCGAGAATAATTTGCAGTGATTAAAATAATATATACTAACTCTCTATGTGGATTCTACACCGTACTCAATACTTTTATTAACCCACTGAAAAATAATACAAATACAAATAACAGTATATTATTTTACAACTAATTTCTATTGATTAGTTCATAATGCTTCAGGTGATATTCCAGAGACCCTCAACGCCTAGCAAAATCGATTGGCCGTAATTCAATATGTATCAGGACCTTCTCCCCGCCTGCTGCTCGGGAGTGACGAGTCTCTGCAAATACGTGGATGTATGTAAAGTAAACTGGGAACTAGGATGTGAAAACGGTAGATATTTATTTGTGCAGGCAATAAAAATACAGACGTTTCTGTCCAAAATGGACCTTCTTCAGTAACAGACTGCACAGGTAAAAGGAAATCAGAAGCAAAAGAACAAGTGACGGGCAGCAGCAACTGCAGCCTGTCGCTTTTGATTTCCTTTCACCTATGCAATCTTTGTTACTGAAGAAGGTCCATTTTAGGACTGAAACTTCTTTTTTATTGCCTGCACAAATAAATACCTACCATTTTCACATCCAAATGCCACGTTTACGTTACATAATTATAGGAATATGATCCTACTGGGTCACCGAATACATAAATGTTGTGCTTTACTCTTGTACAAGCGCATGCAGGCAGAGACCTGTCAATGCAGAGCAGGAGGCAAGGGGATCCGCCTGTCTGACTAGTCTCCAGTAATTAGAAAAACACGGCACTTCTGGAATTCTGGTGGTGCACAAGTAGGATAACCACATCCGTCAGCTGTGATGGAGAAATACTTGACACTCATATAGGTGTATTCAAAAACTTATTTATTGAGTGAAGAAATTCCAGAAAATTAAGAGGCGTTTCGGTCAATACCTGACCTTCATCAGTCATCTGGATATAGGAGATCTGTGCGGAAGCCTGCTCTGTGAGGGTCTGCAGTGTCCACTACTAAGACAGGAAGACTAGTCTTTAGGGCGGTCCAGCCTCCGGTGGCTTTTAAAGAATGTTTTTCTCTGAAGCACCACAGCATTTCAGAGTCAAATATACCAGGGTGAGATCATACAGCCCGTGGATTGGGCAGCATGTATCAGCAGTCAGGTTCACTTTAGTTCTTCTGAAGGTTAGCTTTTCCCAGTAGATCTGTTTTTTGAGATCCAGGGAAGCAGAGCCAGAGGTATCTACTGCCTGGTTAATTCTGCCTTAGGCCAGGGTCACACTTGCGAGTTCAATGCGAGAAACTCGTGCGAGTCTCTCGCATCAATACCCGGTACTGCCGCCGCCACTCAGGACCCGAGCGTTCAGCTGCATAGAAATACATGCAGCCGCACACTCCGGTCCCGAGTGCCAGCGGCAGTGCCAGGTATTGATGCGCGAGTTTCTTGCATTGCACTCGCAAGTGTGACCCCGGCCTTACGCTGCGACTGATGGAAGTCATTTGTATGGACCCATCCTAATGTGTAAAACCACTTAAGAACCCATACATGTTAGAAAACCAACAGTTATCTCTCCCGGCTACACCATACCTAGGAACTCTTGACTCTGCCAAGCGCTCCTGTGTTTTCTATGAGAGAGGTACTGCCAGACTCCTGCAAGTGGCTCCTCTCGGAGAAGAAAAATAAATGGAACGCTGTCTGAAATTCAGCAAGCCAGATCCATCTGTCTCCTGACACTATCTATGGGGGAAGTCAGAAAGCCCCCACACACATTAGCCTGTTGGCTATTCCTGCTAATGTCAGCAAGTTTGGCTGAGTCTTACAGTATATGTATTGGTGCCTTAAGATTTTATTGCTTAGATTAAAAATGTTCCAACAATGTTACATTACAGAATTATTCTCCCCTTTTTTTTTCCTCAATAAAATTTTCAACTATTAACAGACAGTAATGCAGCACAAGTAACTCAACAATTGTGGTCTTATAGAAAGCTCAGAATAGCTGGTAGTCCGTTTGTGGCTAATGTGGAAATGTGAAAAATAGTCTCCCAAAATGTTAAGAGACAGTCAAGTTAAATAAAAATAGAATGCTAGCCCCCCCCCGCCAAAAAATGAAATAAAGGGGGGGTCTCATGGCATTACAGATCTTAGGAATATTGTTGTTATCAGATATGCACATTGGTCTTTAATTTAGGGTTCAATCTCAGGTCAGTTTAAATGTCCATGGTGAGCTATTTTTAGAAGCTCTGGTTTTAACTGGTGTTTTTGGCGCCCATTTCAAAGGATTTTTATTGGTGGTTATGGTTGTTGGGCAGATTTATTCTGCTATATATTTGCCAGCTTTTACCAGGGAACATCATTCCGCTGGAGAAGTGAAGAAAAGAAGAGACCCCTTTCCAGGATGGAAGAATTGCTGCAGCAGCTGATCTCCAGAGCCGGCGCTGAGGGCGGGGTTGACTGGCTAAGGAGCTGCCTCGCTATAGAACCTTATGCGGTAGCATCCGAAGCCGTCTCCCCCCCTCCCTTACCGGCATCCCAGGCTGAGTCCCCGTGTCAAGACGCTGCAGAGCCACCATTGGTCATCAGAGCTCCAGGCTCTCCGGCCCTGCCGTTACCTCAGGATGGACCGGGCCCGTCGCAGAGGACCAGACGCCGCTCTCAAGCGCCATCCAGGAAGCCTCGCGGTGCTGCATCCAGGAGATCTCGCAGCCCAGCGCGAGAGCTCACACAGCGTCCTCAGCCGTCGCCAGCCGCGTCATCAGTGAGCGCTGGCAGAACAGGGGTAAGATGCAGCCGTACAAGCGCTGCGGGAACCCCTCTGTCAGGCGCCCTGTCGGCGATGGCTGCGGCCTCCTCCAGCATCCCAGCTCCCGCACCGGATCGCGTGCTCCCGCAGCGTGAGGACTCCATCGGGTCAGGATCAGCTGGCTCGCACCGGCGCTCGCCCAACATGGAGGGCTGGAGTGCTGGCAACTCTTCTGGACGCAGCAGCGACGCCATCAGTAGGGGTGAGAACATTCATGTGCCCCTGTCTGTCTCGCACTCTGATTTTAAAAACATGATCAAGGATGTGGTTTCAGAGACACTGGGGGAGGTTTTTAAATCTCCTTCTCCCACAGTTGTCAGTTTTGACAACAGTCCTGGAATTTCCACATCCTCTACGCTAATTCCTCAGAATCACTTTAAAGAAGCTCTGACTTGTGAGCTTTCTGCCCTTGGTTTTCATCTCAGCTCAGCAACAAAGGAGCTGATTTGGAGTAACCAATACATTGATTTATTTTCTCTGCTTCCTCGCAGGGATCAGCCGGGTAGGTTGGAGAGGCGCGATGAAAGATCTGATTCGGATGACGTTAAACGTGGTCACATCAGATCTTTCAACAATTGGATACAGGCCTTTTCAATTTACTCGGCGGTCCTGGGCGAGAAATCACCCAATTTATGTAGTAAATTGTTTCAACACATTGACATAATTTTGGAGGCATACCGCAACTTTGGCGGTTTTGCCTGGATTAATTATGATGAATCTTTTAGGCAAAAGTTAGCTGTTCATCCTGACCTCTCCTGGGGTACGAAGGATGTGGGGCTTTGGATTAATCTGATGCTGCCTCAGAGACAGTCTTCAGCTAAACAGGTGTCATCAGCCCTCCCTAAGAAGGGCGTCTGTTTTGCCTTTAATGACTCTGTCTGTAAGTGGAATACTAACTGCAGATTTCGACATGAGTGTTCATTTTGCGGAAATGCACACTCTATGTCACGATGCTTTAAAAAGCAGTCCGCTCAGCAAACACTTTCCAGGGACAGCAATGCAAAAAGCCTCGACCCCAGTGAAGCTGGAAAGACTGGTGTACTGGCTAAACAAGTACCCAGATCTTCTGAGCAGTAAATTAATTTTTAACGGGTTTTCTAAAGGTTTTTTTGTGCCTTCTTTTAAAGGGATCGGTTGTAAGTTGTTAAGGAATCTTCCCTCTCTGGCGTTTAATCCCGAAATAGCTAGAGAAAAAATTTTTAGCGAGCTGGAACTTGGTAGGGTCGCAGGTCCTTTTACCTCCCCTCCTTTCCCAAATTTTCGTATTTCTCCGTTAGGTTTAGTACCCAAAAAAGATACGGGATCTTTCCGCCTGATTCACCACCTATCGTACCCCACTGGTTCATCTTTAAATGATGAGGTAGATAAAGACGTCTGTTCTGTTAGCTACTCATCATTTGATTTGGCCATAGACATGCTTAGGACTATGGGTAAGAACGCTCTTATGTCCAAATCGGACATTAAGTCGGCGTTTCGGTTATTACCTATAGATCCTAACGGTTTTAATTCATTAGGCTTTTATTTTGAAAACCAGTTTTT
This sequence comes from Ranitomeya variabilis, assembly GCF_051348905.1. Lineage (NCBI taxonomy): Eukaryota > Metazoa > Chordata > Amphibia > Anura > Dendrobatidae > Ranitomeya > Ranitomeya variabilis. Next base: position 201,441,298 of record NC_135232.1, on the reverse strand, counting down.
CTTTGACAAATGCCTCCCTATGGGTTTTTCCCTGTCTTGTTTTTACTTCGAGAGCTTCTCATCATTTTTGCATTGGATACTGGAATCTAATTCCCCCAACGTCAATATTTTGCATTATCTAGACGATTTTTTGTTTGTAGGCCCCCCTGAATCCTCAATTTGTTTAGATACACTTAATAGTTTTATTAAAATGTGCGAGTATTTTGGCGTTCCCATTGCCCATGAGAAAACCGTTTTTCCTTGTAATTGTATCGAGTTTTTAGGCGTTACGTTAGACTCGGTTAAAATGGAATCCAGACTCCCGCCGGACAAAATTGTAAAATTATCCACTGCACTAAATAATTGTCTTACCAAAAAGAAGGTGATCTTAAAGGATCTTCAATCTTTACTCGGCCTACTAAATTTTGCTTTGCGTATTATTCCAATCGGTCGAGTCTTTTCTAGACGGCTTTATGATGCTACCAAAGGATTAACGTCTCCTACTTCTCATATCAGAATTTCTTCTGAGATGAAGGAGGATGTAAAAATTTGGTTAGAATTTCTTTCAGATTTTAACGGAAAGTCTTGCTGGCAAACTGCTTTTATTTCTGCTGACTCAATCCCCTTCTCTGTTTCAGTGAATTCCACTTCCGGCTGTGGTGTTCTTTTGTCACATCATTGGTGTTATGTTCAGTGGCCATCTCATTGGTTGGATTCTCATATCACTAATAATGAGATGGTGCTGGAACTCTTTGCAATTTTTTTGGGGCTCTATTTATGGGGCTCTTTGATTCAAAACTCCAGGATTAGCATCTTTTCATTGAATCAAGGAGTACTTCTCTCCATAAACACCCTGTCCTCTAAAAATAAATGTGCTTCTTTGATTATAAGACAGTTGGTTTTAACATGCCTAAAATTTAATATTTGGATCAAAGCGAAACAAGGTGTGAGTGCATGGGCTTCAGTGGCGGGTTCACTGTGCAAACATGAGCGGTCAATTTTTTGCTTACAGGTACCCAACGCAGATTTGGAGCCAACTCCTTGCCCGCAGTCAATTTGGGAGCTGATTTCGATTTGATTCCTCAGTGTATTAGGAATTCCCTCTCTGCTAGATCATGGGCCGATTATTCGGCCGCGTGGCTTAGATGGGTGAATTTTTGCGCCCTTCATAACTTAAATTGTAATGTATCCAATGCCTTATCCGGCCTGCAGTTTGCAGTATCTCTGTCTGAATCAGGCCTCTCCCACTCAGCTATAGCTAAATCCATTGCAGGGGTATCGTTTTTTCTAAAATTAAGGGGTAACCCCCCGCTAACTAGATTTTTTCCCTTAAAACAATTTTTGAAGGGCTTGAAGAGATCTAACTTTAAACCAGATTCAAGACGCCCGATCTCTTTCCAGCTTTTGAAGGAATTATGCTTAGCGCTCCCTGATGTTTGTAGTTCTAGAGAGGAGAGCCTTTTATTTTATTCAATATTCACACTCACATTTTTCGGTGCCTTGCGGGTTGGCGAGGTAGTCTCAACTAAAACATCGGAACCTTCTGGTCTGTTCATTTCTGATGTCAGAGTTGATAATTCTCAAGTAGTTTTATTTATTAGACAATCAAAAACAGACCAGATGGGCAGAGGTTCTAGGTTAATTATTAACTCTTTCCCTGAGCCGTTAATCTGCCCAGTATCTAGTTTAAGGCGTTGGCTTACTATTAGGCCAGATATTTCAGGCCCGTTATTTATTCATTTGGATGGTTTACCTGTAACTATATTTCAATTCAATGCAGTTCTAAAAAAATGCTTATGTTCTTTGAATTACCAACACCTTAGGATCACTTCCCATTCTTTCCGTATAGGAGCTGCTACCGAAGCAGCCAGATCAGGCTTAGAGGATGCTTCAATACAGAAATTGGGTAGATGGGAATCTAATAGATTCAAATTGTATGTTCGCCACGAACTTTACGATTACTAATTATCTATTTATTTTTCAGGTCCATTCATAGTGTGGATTATTGGACACTCGTATATTTTTTGGGCAGAGAAGAGGGCCAGGCAGAGAGTTTATACTGAGAATTTATCATTTAATTCTTCTCAAGTTCAGATCTTCTGGCACAGTGTTCGGGGCATGAAATGGTCAAATTTTTGTTTTGAGTTTAGATAATGTATTAACATGTTTCCTTTTCCAGATTTAGTGATTTTTCATCTGTCCGGTAACGATCTGGGCAAAATGAGAACTTTAGATTTATTAGCTTTTATGAGGTCTGATATTTGCAGCATTAGACAGTCTTTTCCGTCTGTTGGTCTTGTTTTTTCTGAAATTGTCCCCAGAATTTTATGGTCTGATTCTAAGTTTTTATTTTTGGATAAGATTCGTAAAAGAATTAATAGGAGTATGAGTAAATTTTTACCATTAATTGGCGGTTTTTCTTTTCGTCATGAGGATTTAGAAGGGTTTTTACCAGGACTTTTTCGGAATGATTTGGTCCATTTATCAGTTATTGGATTGGATATTTTTAACTTAAATTTACAATCAATGGTTGAAAAGTGGCTGTGTGGTTATGGGGGGGCCTCGCCTCTTTGAGGCTTGGCTCTTGGGAAAATCGCCCATTGGTATGGGCGGATTGGATTTGGTATTTTTATGGAAATATGGAAGTTGTGATTACATTATTTATTTTGTTTGTAACTGGTTTAACCCTAAATAAACATCACGGCCATTTTTCTTCCACTCAATAAATTCTGTGTTGTGCTTTTATTTATTATTTAAGGAATAGATCTTGTAATGCCATGCTAGCCCCCCCCCGCCAAAAAATGAAATAAAGGGGGGGTCTCATGGCATTACAGATCTTAGGAATATTGTTGTTATCAGATATGCACATTGGTCTTTAATTTAGGGTTCAATCTCAGGTCAGTTTAAATGTCCATGGTGAGCTATTTTTAGAAGCTCTGGTTTTAACTGGTGTTTTTGGCGCCCATTTCAAAGGATTTTTATTGGTGGTTATGGTTGTTGGGCAGATTTATTCTGCTATATATTTGCCAGCTTTTACCAGGGAACATCATTCCGCTGGAGAAGTGAAGAAAAGAAGAGCCCACCCTCCCTCCCCTTTTCTTTGTTAAGTCCCCGTCGTGATGTTCTTGTTTGTGGGAAAATCGCCCATTGGTATGGGCGGATTGGATTTGGTATTTTTATGGAAATATGGAAGTTGTGATTACATTATTTATTTTGTTTGTAACTGGTTTAACCCTAAATAAACATCACGGCCATTTTTCTTCCACTCAATAAATTCTGTGTTGTGCTTTTATTTATTATTTAAGGAATAGATCTTGTAATGCCATGGGATGGTGTCCACTTCTAAAAGCACAGCACATAATAATAATTATTATTTTTATTATTATTATTATTATTACACACCTATATAATCCAGGTACAGGTACTCTCGCTGGAACAGCAGTATTAATGTATATAACTCTACATGAAGAATGTCAGCTTCTGTGTATTTCATAGAAAGAAGGCGTCTGAAATATTAAAAGACTCTCTTAGATGTGTAGCCGGCTATGAGGTTATTTGAGGCCTAGGACGTATTAGATTACACAGAGCCCTTAGGCCTTAGGTTTCTCACACTGCCTGATAACTATTTATGTGCAGGAGAGATACAGGACAGACTGACTATCCCTTTCCTTCCTCAGCATGCTTTTTTATCTTGCTCTGTCCTTCATGGCCTGACCTTTTGTACTGTACAATGCAAAGGAGCTCCAGTTATACAGACAGCAACCATGATAAAAGAGAAAAGAAAAAAAAAGAGAATTTCACAGTGAATCATACCTATATGAAAATATATGTAATTATTTATGGACTGTTAAACTTATAAAACAAAAATCTACATTACTCATTCAGGGTAGCCATAAATATTAAGCTGGCCATAAAGATAGCTGTCAAAAGAACGTTCATTTGGCAGACCGCAATCTCGTCTGACTTCCCCATACATATCTGTGTTGGGCTCGGCCAAGTGTTCAGGTGTTCTCAATGAAAGGAGAGTAGAAAGCCTTTTCTTCTTGAAATCAACAGTCATTGAAATTTCAAAGGCCCGATACAGACGTCATGTGTCGGGAGAGAATCGGTAGGCACTCATACACATCAGAAGGTTGGCAAGTCCTGCCTAAATTAGTAGGTTCAGACAACTTGTATCTAATATGTATTGGCGGCCCTTAGATCAGCTTTTTTGTAAGAGTTACTGTACATATACAGAAGTGCACTGGGGTCAACTGGGCATGCGTTTGTTCTGTATTTATAGAGTGGAGAAAGCCGTTGTCAGACACCTTCAGTGGCAGCTTCTCTCTAGAGAGGTCGAAAGGAGTAAAAATGGCCAATTCTTCTCTCCATTGACATCATGTGATGGGAATGAGTCCAAATGTCCCCATACATATTGGATGGTCCGTCTTTAATGTATGTGGCGGACCTTTACTACTACTACTATAGACTTCACCTTAAAATCTATCCTAATATCATTCACGTCATTCTTCCTCACTAGAGAACTGTATCATTAACCAGAGTTACAGTACTACAGCTTGTACGATATATGCGCTCTATCAGCACTGACCAGATAGTGGGAATAGTAACATGCACTGGTTATTTTATAAGTATATTTCCATGAGGAATAACAGAGGAACACCACAATAAAGAGTTCTAAGAAAAGATGCTTAAGCATTGCCATTTCATGCGGAATACAAGTATTTATAAGAACAGACTTGCCAGAAGATCTAACAGGTCCCGTTTAACCAATGCAAGACAGCTTGTACAATTATCACGTCCAATACTCAGACTGGATTAAAATGCTTACCTTATTAATCCATATTAAACCATGACGCCACTCAAAACAAACATTCAGGTGTAAATGCAGCTAATCCTAATATCACAATCACAAAGTAAGCCGAGGTATATGGATTGGCTTGGTGGAGCTACTTACACTGACAGAACCTAGTTACAACACCCCTCCATATCTCAACTCCCTGTACCTAATTTCAGAAAAAAACATAAAAAAATTACAAATTAAATTCTCTACCCCTGAAATATTTTAATTTTAAGTACGGTAGATTTTAACTAACTAACTTTTAATTTCATCAGACTTTGCAAAAATTACCAGTATTTGCACAGAAACTTGGTAATATATCTTATGAGACAAATATTTTTCTCTCTCCATTTATAATAATAATAATAATAAAAATAAAAAAAAGTACTGTATATCCCATACTCCTTGCCCGTAAAGTTGAAAATTCACTTACAAATCTGACAAGAAAGGCTGTCAGCTTCCTGAGGAATAAGTAAAAAGGGACTCTGTCACCTGAATTTGGAGGGAACAATTTTCAGCCATAGGGGCGGGGTTTTCGGGTGTTTGATTCACCCTTTCCTTACCCGCTGGCTGCAATATTGGATTGAAGTTCATTCTCTGTCCTCCATAGTACACGCCTGCGTAAGGCAAGATTGCCTTGTGCAGGCATGTACTACGGAGGACAGAGAATGAACTTCAATCCAATATTGCAGCCAGCATGCAGCCAGCGGGTAAACCACAAAAGGTCATTACTAAAGAAGCTGGCTGTCACAGAGTGCTGTATCCAAGTATATTAACGGAAAGTTAAGTGGAAGGAAAAAATGTGGTAGAAAAAGGTGCAAAAGCAATCAGGATAACGCAGCCCTGAAATGATTGTTAAGAAAAGGCCATTCAAAAATTTGTGGGAGATTCACAAGGAGTGGACTGCTGCTGGAGTCATTGCTTCAAGAGCCACCACACACAGACGTATCCAGGACATTGGCTACAAGTGTCGCATTCCTTGTGTCAAGCCACTCATGACCAATAGACCACATCAGAAGCGTCTTACCTGGGCCAAGGAGAAAAAGAACTGGACTGTTGCTCAGTGATCCAAGGTGTTGTTTTCAGATGAAAGTACATTTTGCATTTCATTTGGAAATCAAGCTCCCAGAGTCTGGAGGAAGAGTGGAGAGGAACAAAATCCAAGCTGCTTAAGGTCTAGTGTGAAGTTTCCACAATCAGTGATGGTTTAGGAAGCCATGTCATCTGCTGGTGTAGGTCCACTGTGTTTTATCAAGACCAAAGTCAGCACAGCTATCTACCAGGAAATTTTACAGCACTTCATGCTTCCCTCTGCCGACTAGCTTTTTGGAGATGGAATTTTCATTCTCCAGCAGGACTTGGCACCTGTCTACACTGCCAAAAGTACCAGTACCTGGTTTATAAACAACAGTATCACTGTGTTTGATTGGCCAGGAAACTCGCCTCGCCTTAACCCCATAGAGAATCTATGGGGTATTGTCAACAGGAAGATGAGACATCAGACCCAACAATGCAGATGAGCAGAAGGCTGCTAACAAAGCAACCTGGGCTTCCATAACACCTCAGCAGTGATGCAGTAATTGATGCAAATAGAGCCCCGACCAAGTATTGAGTGCATTTACTGAACATTCATTTCAGTAGGCCAACATTTCAGATTTTAAAATCATTTTTCAAGCTGGTGTTATAAAGTATTCTAATTTACGGAGATAATGACTTTTGGGTTTTCATTGGCTGTAAGCCATAATAATCAACATTAACAGAAATAACTTGAAATAGATCACTCTGTATTGACTCTATATAATATATGAGTGCAGCGCCCCAGAGTCCTGGTCGTTGCAGTACTGACGCTCCACCACTAAGGGGAGTGTGTACGTCTGATGGCACTTAAGGAGTTCACCTGACCAGGTATCACAGTCACATATTACAAGTCACACTCTGGCCACCAGGGGGAGCAAAGGGTTCTATGTGTTAGGCCACTCCTCACAATCTGGTAAAACTGGGGGCCGGACAGGAAGTTAGACAGAAGCTGACTGGGTTGGATCCAGGCAACATCCTGTGGCAGAGGGTGTTGCAGGGGAAGATTCAGGGGGGTCTCTGTCAGGGGTGGGATCCTGACAGTGGCCTAGCGAACAGAACAGAACGTTACGGAGCCGCGCCTGCACCCGTTGCGGCGGCGTCCTAAGAAAGGAAACGAAGCGAGGTTTACTGTGGAGAAGTGAGAAATGAGATCGCAGCAAAAAGGAGATAAAGCCAGTAGGAGTCGTGCCTTAAGATCGTGGCAACATCCTACTGAGGCGCGTAGCCGGTGGCCGGAACGCCAAGTATTAGGCTCCAAGCAATACTTCAAACAGCGGCAGGACAGTTAATTATAGGTTGGCTGTCTCACCTAAATCACCTAAGCAGACATAGGGGGCAATTGTGGGAGAGGGGCGACACTAGGGTCCTGGAAGAACTCCAGGCCTAGCCGTCATACGGGTGCGTCCTATCCATATCATCTGTGGGACGGAGAAGAACATCAGAACAGATACGAGTTGTGAGAAAGAACATCAGAAACAGACACAACAGTTGTGAGGACTATCCCGTGGTGCTCAGCAGGGAGGTACTACAACACACAGGCGCTAGAAGGTAGGCACTGATTTCCACCTGCAAAGGAAACTCTGAATGTGCCTTCGGACCGGCCGGTCTCAGCCTGCCCTGATAGGCTAGGTTCAGATTGCGTTAGGGCAATCCGTTTAGCGCTAAGCGCTAGCGGATTGCGCTAACGCAATGTCTTTTAAGGGGTCGCGTTAAACGTCCCTGCTAGCGCAGATCCCCGATCTGCGAGAGCGGGGAACGGACCTCGGGCGCGCCGCGGACGCTGCAAGCAGTGTCCAAGGCGCGCTACAAAAGAATGGCACATCGCTAGCGCGTGCCGAAAATGACACGCGCTAGCAATGCGCTTAAACATTGCTGGCAATGGGAGCGCTAATGGACGCGTTGCACAGCGTTAATTTCACCGTGCAACGCTGTCCGTTAGCGCTCACACTAAAACGCAATGGGAACCTAGCCTTAGCAGTGCTCTGGATTGCGGATCCTGAAGCCTTCAGTAAAGAGGTAAAGAGACTGCAACCCTGTGTCCTCGTTATTCATCGCGCCTTGCACCTCGCACCACCATCCCACCTTTCATTGGATGCCCCTTAGCAGGGTCACGGACCAGGTCTAGCCACCGTGACAACCCCAGGACCGAGACAGAGAGGCCCGGTACAGAGTACCCCGCGGCCCTGCGTCTAGGGGCGCTCCATGAGTTTCACTGTTATTGAAGAATTTAAATAAATTAACTTTTTGATGATATTCTTATTTAGTGAGAAGCACTTGTATATATTGGAAGAAACAATGTTACTCATGTTATCACACGAGAGAATATTCTAAAATTCACATTGTACAGTTTAACCAACCCTACACAATAGGTAAAGTTTACATGTTTATGGGGTGGTTAGGCAAGATTACTGCAGACTGAAAAAGCAAACATTGTATATTCTGAAGTTTCGTATTTTCTTCCATACTTTATACTTTTGTACATTTGGTAAATTATGGGTGCAGAAACGCTGCAGTTCCGCACAAAAGAAGTGACATGCTGCGGAAAAAAAAAAAAGCTGCGTTGCGGTGCGGCTTTTTCCGCAGCATGTGCACAACAAGCCTGCGGCTCCCATAGACTTACATTGGTTGTGCACTACAATGCTGATTTGATGCAATTCCGTGCGGCAAAAAACGCTGCGGAACTGCAATCAAATCCGCAACATGTGCACACAGCCTAAGGCTGAAGGACCGGACTACACAGATTGTTTGCTGTGTTACTGTGGAGATGAATATGGTAAGTATGAATTTGACATCCAGAAGAAGTGAAAGCTGCTGCTGCTCTCCGATTTCCTCCAGATGTCAATTACTTTCAAAGTAAGTCAGAGTGAAGTGGCCCATTAGAAGCCGAAGGGCTCAAATAACGTCACAACGTTGCTGGGATGGCACCGAAGTATAGGTTGTTAGTTTACGTGGGGGAAAATTATGATTAAGAAGGGGCTGTCCGAGTAGTTGACAACCTCTTTAATTAATATCTACTGCAAGGATGTGGTATTTATTCATGTTATAATTAGTGATGAGCGAATGTGCTCGGATAACGTCTTATACGAGCATGCTCTGGTCTTCTGGGAGTGATCGTATATTATGTTCGAGTCTCCGCAGCTGCATAATCTGCAGCTGTTAGACAGCTGCAACACATGCAGGGATGGCCTGTTTGTTAGGGAATCCCCACATGTGTTAAGGCTGTCTAACATCCACAAATCATGCAGCCGTGGGGACTCGAATAAAATATATGAGCACTCCCAGATGCACGGATAACACTCGAGCGTGCAGAGATAAGACATTATCCGAGCAAGTTCGCTCATCGCTAGTTATAATGCATTAAGAGAATAACAATATATTTTACTATGTGTACACAGCCTAAAAAGGTAGTTTCAGTCATGGATGAAAGCTTTCATCCTTGAAATTGTTCCAGAAAATGTAGTATTTCTCACACAAAATTATTACAATTACACATGATTATTTCCTTTGTGTGTATTGGAACAGCACAAAAAAAAAATGAAAATTGGACATAATTTCACATAAAACCCCCAAAAATGGGCAGGAGAAAATTGTTGGCACCCACAACTTAATATGTGGTTGCACACCCTTTGGAATAAATAACTGCAATCAATTGCTTCCTATAACCTCAACAAGCTTCTTTCACCTTTTAACTGGAATTTTTTACCACTCTTCTTTTGCAAACTGCTCCAGGTCCCTGATATTTGAAGGGTGCCTTCTCCCAACAGCAATTTAAAGATCTCTCCACAGGTGTTCAAAGGGATTTAGATCTGGCCACTTCAGAACTCTCCAGCCAGGCTCGGACTGGCCCACCGGAGAACCGGAGGATTCTCCGGTGGGCCGAGACACTGACACCTGCTGGCATACTTGCCAGCAGCTGCCTAGGGCCCCCACTGCTTCAAGGACCCCCACTGCTCCAGGGGCCCCAAGCCAGTGGCTATGGGGCCCATGAGTCAAGGGGGCCCGCCCTGTGCCAGCCTAGCAGCAGCTGGAGACAGGATCCTGTCCCCGCTGCTAAAGCAAAATGAATATTCACGCTTCTCCACGCCCCTATGGGCGTGGAGAAGCGTGAATACCATTTTTTTTTTTTTATAGCGGGCAGCGTTAGCTGCAGGGTGAGGCCAACACTGCCCGCATGTAAAGTCCCACCACCGCACCACACACACGCACCGTCCGCACCACATACACAGGCACACAGAGTCAGACACACAGCGCAGTTCACCTCCTGGCAGCAGCAGCACATCCAGACGTCCTGCTTCCTGTCTGAGACAGCCCAGCTGGACGACGTCATCATCCAGCACGCTGTCTCACACAGAAAGCTGCCGGCAAAGAAGAGGCTGCAGGGAGGTGAGCTGTGCTGTGTGAGTGTGCCTGCGTGTCTGTGTGTGAGTGTGCCTGTGTCTGAGTGTGCCTGCGTGTCTGTGTGTGCCTGTGTCTGTGTGTGAGTGTGCCTGTGTCTGTGTGTGAGTGCCTGTGTCTGTGTGTGCCTGCGTGTGAGTGTGCCTGCGTGCGAGTGTGCCTGCGTGCGAGTGTGCGAGTGTTCCTGCGTGTGAGTGTGTCTGTGTGAGTGTGCCTGCGTGTGTGCGCATGCGTGAGTGTGCCTGCGTGTGTGTTGGTGGGGAAGCACAATGATATTGGTGGGGGACGCATTAGTGCAGGCAATGGTCAATGATGGCGGTGGGGGGAGACAGTGATGGAGGTGATGGGCAATGATGGCGGTGAGGGGAGACAATGATGGAGGTGATGGGCAATGATGGTGGGGGGCAATGATGGTGAGGAGAGGCAACGTTGGAAGTGATGGGCAATGTTGGAGGTGATGGGCAATGGAGGTGAGAGGAGGGAATGATGGAGACGATTGGGCAATGATGGCGGGGGAGGCAATGATGAAGGTTGGGGGAGGCAATGATGGAGGTGATTAGGCAATGATGGAGGTGATGGGCAATGATGGAGGTGATGGGCAATGATGGAGGTGGGGGAGGCAATGATGGTGGGGGAGGCAATGATGGAGGTGGAGGCAATGATGGAGGTGATGGGCAATCATGGTGGTGGGGGAGGCAATGATGGTAGGGGGAAGCAATGATGGAGGCAATAGGCAATGATGGTGGCGATAAGCAATGATGGTGGGGGAGGCAATGATGGAGGTGATGGGCAATGATGGCGGTGGGGCAGGCAATGATGGAGGTGATGGGCAATGATGGTGGTGGGGGAGGTGATGGGCAATGATGGTGAGGGAGGAGGCAATGATGGAGATGGTGGAATGGGCAGTGATGGAGGTGGTGATGAGGACAATGATGGGGGTGGAGAGGGGCTGCATTATACTTTGTGAGGGGGGCTACATTATATTCTGTGGGGGACTGCATTATTCTCAGGGGACTACATTATATTCTGGGGCCTACATCATACTATATGAGGGGGCTTCAGTATACTTTATGGGAGCTGCATTATATTCTGTGGTGGGGCTGCATTATTCTCTCAGGGGATTACATTATATTCTGGGGGGGCTCCATATTACTATATGAGGGGTCTACAGTGTACGCTATGGGGGGCTGCATTATATTCTGTGGTGGGGCTGCATTATTCTCTCAAGGGGTGACATTATATTCTATGAGGGGGCTACCCCTCTATGATTCAACCCCAACATCTGCTACATAATTAAGACGTGTACTACCTTTTATTATACCCTGATATTAGCGTGTTTTACCACACAATTGGTGGTCTTGTATTTCTAGGTAACTGCATAGTGGGCCCCAAGAATGATTTTCTCTGGTGGGCCCAAAGCGTTCCAGTCCGACGCTGTCTCCAGCGCTTCGTTTCCATCCATTTCTGGGTGCTTCTTGAAGCATGCTTAGGGTCATTGTCCTGCTGGAAGACCCATGACCTAGGACGCAAACCCAGCTTTCTGACAATGGGCACTACATTGCGACACAAAATCCTGCAGGACAGCTTGAGTTTCTTTAAAACTTGATTAGAGTTGTTTATCCACCATCCGGACTATTTTGCATTGCAACCTTTCATCAATTTTTCTCTGCCATACACGACCAGGGAGAAAAGTTATAGGGTCTAGGGTTGTAAACTTCTTGATTATGTTGCACATCGTGAACAAAGGAACACGAGGATCTCAGGAGATGGTCTTTTAACCTTGAGATTGTTGAGAATCAAAATTGTTGAAATATTATCAAGTCCTCAGACAGTTCTCTTTTCCTCTTTCTGCTCTCCATGCTTAGTGTGGCACACAGACACCCAATGCAAAGATTGAGTCAACTTATTTTTTTATAGGGTTTCAGGTGTGATATTGCCTATACCTGTTACTACAGGTGAGTTTGAACAAGCATCACATGCTCGAAACAAAATTGTTTACCAGCAATTCTGGAAAGGTGCCAACAATTTTGTCCTGCCCATTTTTGGAGTTTTGTGTGAAATTATGTCAAATTTGCCTTTTTGCCGATTTTTTTTTTTTTTTTTCAATGCAAACAAAGGAAACAAACATGTGTAACTGCAATAATTTTCTGGGACAAATACTTCATTTTCTGGAAAAATTTCAAGGGTGAAAACACTTTCAGCCATGACTATAAAAGACTCAACTGACAAATCAGCATACATAAAATCATAGACCTAAATATAGCAAAACATATGTTTAACCTTATGCCTTGGTTACACCTTTAATGCAGACCCTGGACACTCAGTCACTTAAAGGGTTATTTTACAAATAATTTTATGCTTAGTGAAATAAAGCACTCTGACAAGCAGAGAACACGCTGAAGATTATTGTATGGCCTGCTCACCAGCAGGAATCCCTCCTCGCTTCCGATGAGAAGGATAATGAGCACAAAAATGGGGAGCTAAAACATTAGTTTGAGCTATAATTCGTATATAAATGTAAAATCTCGGTACAAAAAAACTTTTTAATGAGAATTTACATTTTGGCACAGTGTTGTATGTCAAGGCACATGGGTTCACTGAACAGTGTGGATTTACCTCATTCAATACATTTCTAGTGTCTCCACAAGAAAAATTAACATGCTGCTGCGGAAGACGCACCGCATGTCAGTCTCCACGGGTGATCTGCAGGAGACTATGGACACAGTGGATATGGGATTTCTAGAAATCCCATCCACTGTGCTGGAACCGTTAGATGCTGCGTTTTTGATGCAGCAAAAATGCACAGCTTCGAAAACTGACCAAAAGCTCATTGTGGGCACACAGTCTTAGAGACTTGATTTGAGCAAAAAACATACAGTAAGTCACAGAGTTTTAAATTATACATTTGATTATGAAAACTGCATGTATATTGTCTCTGCAAAACCGTTCACTAATTTATAAAACATACCGCAACAACTATGCCCTCCAATCTGATGGCAGCTTTTTCCACCACTGTTCCATCAATCATATTGTATAATTTGCAGGACATTAAATCTCAATCATATTCAAGCTTTTAACTAAAGCCGTTAACATTTACAGAGATTTCCTAAGCTTGGAACTAGATAAAAGCCGACAGAGGTTACAATGTCCAGAGAGGATGAATATGCAATAAAGATAAGTGCTCCAGAGATGGCACCATCACATACTTTTCCAGCGGCGTTCCTGTGTGCGTATCTTTCAGATTCCCGCCGTCTCAGACACACCTGAGAGAATACTTGGGGGAGGTGGTGTGGTTACATATATAAACACTCAATTCCTCTTTGACAAGTCTGGACATCGCTTGTCTTTTAGAATAGGCAATAGGAACATGGAGGGCCTCTCGACCCCCTCTCTCCCTGTTCCCACCCACCGCTGCTTACTGAACATCAAAGGCTTGATAACTCTGTAGAGGCAGGTGTCCTGGCTTCAGGGTGAAGCAAGAGAAGAAAAGAAGACAGGAGCAGGATTCTCAACTGCAACTGTGCATATTATATATACACACCCGCATAGAAGCTTCTAGGTAAAGCATCGAACCCACCAACCATTGCGAGACAAGATTTCACAAGGGATAACTCCTTACTATCTGATGACTCATGTAAATTTAATATTCATATCTACATGATATGTAATGGCACATTTACACAACGTGATAATCGGCCATCTAACGCAAGTATGCAATCACCCGACAAACAAGCAAGACACCCGTTGGTCAGGTGAGCATCACATCATCACATTATCAGCACCACATCGCCCCGAGCACTGTACATGGGGACAGAACCATCTCATTAGCCATCATTTTGTCCATGGAAAAAGGATAGAAAAACAGCACTGGAAAACTTTTATTGGCGCTTATTGCTGGCCGTGTAAATTGGTCATAAAATATATACATCTCATCGATTTCCATTTATAAACAAAAATAAACATCAAAATGTGGATTTCTGCAAGCCCTATTCAGATTACTGGTCTATTACTAATTACTAATGATACACCACTCCTGCAAATGATGGGATGTCAATGCACAGAAAACTTAATTTGTTGCTGCCCAAGAGCAAGCAGTCATGTATTGCCTACAGCGAGTCATGACAAAAAAAAAAAATAAAGAAAAAACAAAGTGTGTCTTTTTTTAGAATTAAGGACATTTTCAATCTGCAATGTAACAAGCAATGCTTTCAGTCTATCACTCCTTCGGAAAGAATGTATTAAATCATAGGTTAAAACATTGCTCTACAACATAGGCCTCTAAAATGCACAAAAAATACAAAAGTGTTAGAATGGTAACTACACAAAAACTAGCTCAATATTTTTTAGTCTTGGCTAAACTCCCATAAAAACCCAGAGGGAAGTAAGCGGAAAAGGCATGAACATCAGATTTAATTGATTAAAGGAGTGAGGAAACCAAAAATAAATGTTATTCCCTGCCAAAAGTCTAACACCAGCATAATTACATATGAAAAATAGTGTGTGCTGCTTCCTCAGTACAAAAATGATGTGAGTGTACATGCACACATACAATGCTGAAAATACACAGAGATTGGGTTTAGGGTCATTCTAGTGCAGTGTTCCCCCAACTCCAGTCCTCAAGAACCATCAGCAGATCATATTTTCAGGATTCCCTTAGTATAATGTACAGGCGATAAAGCGGACTGGAGTTGGGGAACACTGCTCTAGTGATGACATAAAAAAGTATCAACTAGCAATTTCCTAATACAAAGCAAGCAAACAGCAGTTACGACAGCCTCTTGTCTGTCAAGCACAGCTAACAGAGTTACCAGCTAATTGACAAATAAAGTACTGTTCACACTGGCATTGCGGCTTCCTTACCTTTCCCAACACAGTCAGACATGGTTTTGGATCCATTTCAGGCTGCTCAAGTTTCACCACTCCAACCCAGCCATACTCGTACAAATCTTCCTCGTCGTTGTTATTGCAAAGTCCCAAAGGATGCATCTACAATAAAGAATGAGGGCAAAATTAGCAAGTGAAAAACCATAAATATTCTGTTCTTCAGATAATCAAAAAATAACAAAGCTAAGTGCCCAATTACACTGGCTGATAATCTGGAACAAGGAGGCATCGTTACCGATTGTTGGGCGAATTCCGAAGTTTAGACAGACCAATAAAGAGCAAAAAGTTCAATTGTTGGTTGAAATTGTCTGTAAGCTTGCTTAGGAGCTGTCTCGGCAACATTCCATAATCTCTCCTAATTATATATGCAATGGTGTCCAAGTGTCTAAAAATACTGACGATCACAGTTTTCATTAATTTACAGTGCTGCACCAGTCCTCTTCTGGCTGACGTGACCGCTCAGCAGCTTTGCTCACTCACACAGCACCTACTGCGTGGAGCGGCAGCGTCTACTGCGTGGAGCGGCAACCTATACTTCGTGGAGCGGCAGCGTCTACTGCGTGGAGCGGCAACCTATACTGCGTGGAGCGGCAGAGTCTACTGCGTGGAGCGGCAGCGTCTACTGCGTGGAGCGGCAGCGTCTACTGCGTGGAGCGGCAGCGTCTACTGCGTGGAGCGGCAACCTATACTGCGTGGAGCGGCAGCGTCTACTGCGTGGAGCGGCAGCGTCTACTGCGTGGAGCGGCAACCTATACTGCGTGGAGCGGCAACCTATACTGCGTGGAGCGGCAACCTATACTGCGTGGAGCGGCAGCGTCTACTGCGTGGAGCGGCAGCGTCTACTGCGTGGAGCGGCAACCTATGCTGCGTGGAGCGGCAACCTATGCTGCGTGGAGCGGCAGCGTCTACTGCGTGGAGCGGCAGCGTCTACTGCGTGGAGCGGCAGCGTCTACTGCGTGGAGCGGCAGCGTCTACTGCGTGGAGCGGCAGCGTCTACTGCGTGGAGCGGCAACCTATACTGCGTGGAGCGGCAGCATCTACTGCGTGGAGCGGCAGCGTCTACTGCGTGGAGCGGCAGCGTCTACTGCGTGGAGCGGCAGCGTCTACTGCGTGGAGCGGCAACCTATGCTGCGTGGAGCGGCAACCTATGCTGCGTGGAGCGGCAGCGTCTACTGCGTGGAGCGGCAGCGTCTACTGTGTGGAGCGGCAACCTATACTGTGTGGAGCGGCAGCGTCTACTGCGTGGAGCGGCAGCGTCTACTGCGTGGAGCGGCAGCGTCTACTGCGTGGAGCGGCAGCGTCTACTGCGTGGAGCGGCAGCGTCTACTGCGTGGAGCGGCAGCGTCTACTGCGTGGAGCGGCAACCTATACTGCGTGGAGCGGCAGCGTCTACTGCGTGGAGCGGAAACATATACTGCCTGGAGCGACAGCCTATACTGCGTGGAGCGGCAACATATACTGCGTGGAGCGGTAACTAGAGTTGAGCGAATTTGTTCGGATTCGGTTCTGAATACAATTGGCAGCAAATATTGTTTTTGTAATATTCGTCGAACACAGGCGAACGTCATTAGAGTCAATGGGAGTAGAAATTACCGAATGTGTTCGCAATCAAACATCAAACATACATTCAGCATGAATAGGGCACAAATATGACTGCGTAGAGCGGCAGCATCTACTGCGTGGAGCGGCAACATCTACATCGACTGCATGGAGCGGTAACATCAACTGCGTGGAGCGGTAACTAGAGTTGAGCAAATTGATTCGGTTCTGAATACAAATCGACGAATATTAGAAAAACAATATTTACTGCCGAACACATCTGAACGTCATTAGAGTCAATGGGAGTAGAAATTACCTAATGTGTTCCCAATCGATCATCAAAAATACATTCAGCACAAAGATTCAGATTCGGTGACCAATTCCAAACAAATTCGCTCAATTCTAGAGGTAACATCTATTGCGTGGACCTCCTGTTTCAACATAGAGCTTAGAAGGATTCAGGTAAACGGTTTTTAATCACGTGATGTCAGACATAAAGGAAAACAGAAGAATTAGCTGGGTACAAAGGCAAAATAAGCAACTGTAAGTACACAGTGCTGTATAATATGATGACTGCAATATATTAAGATGATAAAACTTTGATTGTAGTGTTACTTTAATCCTCCATTAACCCCTGCAGCTAATCACTGTCCACCAGAAAAGCAGTGATTTTACTGATAAATATAAGACTGTGTTCACACTTCCCAGACGTGGTGTATGTTTTTTTTTTTTTGCCGTGAAAGTTTATTCCGCACTTACTATGACATAAAAATGCAGCCTAAAGGAGATGAATTTAATGAATTGATAGATTGTTGGAATACTAGAAAAAAAGAGAAAATAAAATGTAAAGGGATTAATTTTAGTCATTGTACGAGTCTAAGTAGCGATCATCTCCACATATGCAGCAAGGATTATTAATTATTTTGTTAATAACACTATTAGGCTTAACGTAAAAAGTAATTTTCTTCTTCACCAATATTTAGGGGAAGAGATGTGCAAGATCAAAAAAGAAAAAAAAAGGGAGAAGGGTGGGCAATCTTAAAGGGGCCTCTGAAGTTTCTTTGAAATGTTTGAGCCTTTAATCCGATTAGCTTGATAAAGACAAAACAAAGGAAGAAAAAAAGAGAGTTTTGTGCATTGGGACGTTGGCAGGGAGAGTGCACAGGGTGAGGAACAGAAACCGAGGCAAATTATTGTCCTCAAATCTTTCTCATGGGTCACAAATTTGTATGACAAGTTCCACTTTCATTTAAAATCTCCTTTATCCCCCAGTTATCAGCACAGACAGCTCTGCTATTGATCCAAGCATTCTCACCATATCAGCACCCCAATAGAAATTATACATAAACTCAGATATTTCCAATAGCAATTATTACTATGAACTCATTAAAGAGAGCGCCATGCACTGACCTATGCATCATTCACGTAGAACATGTATAAACCGCAAGTTCCAACTATCATGTGAGCATGTTCTTACCAAAATATGACACTATGCATCTAAAAGTCATTTGTGTTCTTTAATTTTAGATCCATTAAATTAAACCTATAAAAGGCACATTATATAAAGTACTTAAGGCAGAAGTGGACAAAATATTGTAGAGTCTAGAACTTCGAAAAAATGACTCCAGGAACCAACCTAAGCAGGACAAAACTATCAAAAGCATCAATATAAATTAACAATGACACATTTAGTAATGGGTACTCTGCTTCTGCAGTAGCCTCAATTGTAAGATTAAAGTTGGCCATCCAATTTAGTCTCTGCCGATTTTATCAGGCTTGGCAAACGACAGTGTCATGGGTCAGCCTCCCGAATGCCTTCCAACAAGGGAAAGAGGAACCAGACACAACAAGACTACATCCCCCATAGTCTAATGGGGTATATATATAATAATATGTTAATATCCCACTCTTAGGCCTTCAAAAGCTGGAGTATCTATACATATAATTGCCTAAGGGGTACTTCCGTCTGTTTCTAACTTCCGTCTGTCGTGAAAATCCCGGGTCACTGATTGGTCGAGGCCGGCTGGCTGCGACCAATCAGCGACAGGCACAGTCCGGCCGCGAATTGGCCCCTCCCTACTCCCCTCCAGTCAGTGCCCCCTCCATACTCCCCTCCAGTCAGCGGCCACATAGGGTTTTAGCAATCTGTTAACGCTGCTATTAACCCTGTGTGACCAACTTTTTACTATTGATGCTGCCTATGCAGCAACAATAGTAAAAACATATAATGTTAAAAATAATTTAAAAAAAAATAAAAAAATAATTCTATTCTCACCTTCCGAAGCCTTTCCTGCTCCTCGTGATCTCCGGTCCCTAGAATGCATTTCGGCAATGACCGGAGATCACGTAGCGGTCTCGCGAGATGATGACGTAGCCGTCTCGCGAGACAGCTACATCATCACGTGTTATTGCCGCAATGCATTCTTGGGACCGGAGCATCGCGAGGAGCATCGGTAAACACCTGGCCTGGATCCGGGGACTGACGGAAGGCGAGTATATATTTTTTATTAAATTTTTTTTTTTTTTTTTTTTTAAAACAGGAATATGGTGCCCACATTGCTATATACTTTGTGGGCTGTGTCATACACTACGTGGGCTGTGTCATACACTACGTGGGCTGTGTCATACACTGCGTGGGCTGTGTTATACACTGCGTGGGCTGTGCTTTATACTGCGTGGGCTGTGCTATATACTGCGTGGGCTGTGCTTTATACTAATATACATATTCTAGAATACCCGATGCGTTAGAATCGGGCCATCATCTAGTTTTTTATAAAAAGCTATCCCATAAATAACACAATAAACTATTGTATTAAAAGGGGTTTCCAAGACTTACGGCACCCCTACACAGAGTAATGTTCCAACTCTCCTCTATTAGGCTACGTTCACATTTGCGTTGTGCGGCGCAGCGCCGGCGACGCAACGCACAACGCATGCAAAACGCAGCTTTTTGTGACGCATGCGTCCAATTTTGGCCTGATTTTCGGCGCAAAAAAAATGCAACATGCAGCGTCCTGTGCGCGCTGACGCTTGCGCCAAAAATGACGCATGCATCACAAAACGCAAGACAACGCATGTCCATGCACCCCCATGTTAAATATAGGGGCGCATGACGCATGCGCCGCTATGCGTCACCGAACCTGCGCCCGACGCAACGCAAATGTGAACGTAGCCTTAGGTGAAGTTGGGGGGGAAGGTGAGGAAATTTAAAATTTTGTACCCACCCCTCTTGTTATTCAGGTAATACACTGCTGCCAGAGCCGTTTCATGTATATGGGGGAGTCAGGAGAGATAGCTGACGGATGAGTGAGCACTCGGCCAACAGCTACTACATGTTTATGGCCAGCTTTAGATACTGATGAGCTATCCTTTGGATAGTTCATCACCATCAGATTTATGTTGTTCGACACCTAACAGATCCGATCAGCTGTTTGCTTATGGTTGCTGGAATAGAGATAGTAATTCTGGATTATTTGTCATAAAAATGACATCTTAGACCTGATACAGATATTCCTGTTTCACATGCTTAATCTATCAGTCTTATTCGTGGTTAGAACATATACCTATGGCAGGAGCCCCCATCCTGTACCTCGGGAGCCACATGTGGTTTGCAGTCCCTTGATGTGTGATTCGCGCTGTCTGACAGTTTGTTGGATTAGCAACAGGTCTAGCAAACAGCTATGAAGAGCAGATCTTCAGATGGTGCCTTTTGTGAGTAGCCCCAGACAGAAGAACAGATGTGGATCCACATATATTGGTGGGGGATAAATATGGCACGCTGGGGAAAATATGATACTGACAATTAGAGGGGTGATTGAAGCTTGATGCAACAGTGTGGTGAGTGGGGGTGGGGGTGCAAGGTTTTTGTGTACTTTGGTGTACCTTCAGTGGGTAAGCTTTATCTGTCTGTCATTATACCGGCGATGGGAGGCGCTGGATGTGACTCTGAAGGCAAGAATGGGTAGGGACCACTGGTCTTTGGTGCTGTTCATGTATATACGTTTTTGTTGACCAAGTATCCACAAAAAAAAATAAACTGAAAAAAACAGACAAGTCCAACTTTGATCTAGGTTACAGAACAAAATCTCATATTTCAGTCTGGGTCAGTGAAAAACGTGATCCTAAAAATAACGAACAAAACACTGAAGAAATCAGTTGTTTTTTTTCACGTGCGAGAAAAAAAACAAAAAACAGATGCCTGAATGGAGCCCAATTTATTATTTTTTATATTCAGAAGCCTCAATTACTTCACTTGGCTCAGTCCAGCGATTCTGAATATCACCACAACGATTTAAACCAGTGATGGAATAACAGGAGACAAGCCTTTTAGGCATCTAGGAGGAAGATTATATATACAGACGCATATATAAGCACTTTTGCCCAATACAACAAAATTTGTTTCATCCACATACAGGACCCCAGAGCGGCAACACAACAGTGCCATCCACTCAGCTGCTGCACTGCTCAGAAAATACAAATGGGGATGGACCCGTAATCTAAAAATCATTCATGACATACATGTAGATGCTATTTTATGACAAGTGGAAGGTGCTGTTCACATTCAGTCAATGGAAAGTTTCTGTAAGACATTTCACACAAGTATTAAAGTTCATATCGCTAGGTTCACACCGCAAATATTTTGTCCAGTTTCTCTTCATCTCAATATCACACTCACACAGAACAGATCCGATCATCTTTTCACACCCAACAGAAAATTACACTTACAGGAAATGATTTTAAATCACATTTGCAGACATTCCTCAAATGCCTAGAAAGATACTCAACCAGACGAGTTCCTAAAACCAGAAATATAAACTACATGGCAAATTATATATACCTTATATACACACAATACATGAGGTCATATGGTGGCTTCTGAACGGAGAGGATGGTATGGTGTAGAAACTCTGCTACAAAAGAAAAACTGCACAAATTGAAAAAAAAAAAAAAAAAAAAAAAGACCTTAATAAGAGGGGATAATTAGGTATCTGCACAACAGTTATAGACGTATCAAGTGACGATACAATATTGGGTTCAAATTCAATAGGATTCCAGATTTGCCTACAGATCAAATTTTGATGAGTGTATGCTACTGAGATGATAAGATTGTCCCACAAGCATTAATTACTTGACAACCACCTATATGTTCCTTAGGGGGATTGCCTTATTTGTTCAGACTCAGGCGCTAGATGTATTATATATTGATGAATGTAAAGAGCAAATCTGAGACATATCTACTATTGGCAAGAAAAATTAGAAAAAAGTCAATGCATGAATTTTATAAGACATGAGCAAGTCTTTATGTAGAGTGTTCATTGTTTCATCTAATCCTTCTTTACTGCAAAGCATTGAGTGTCCCCTTAAACACAGCAAGGGTTAATGGCGAGTAACCTGACTGGTTGGACCACCTTATCAGTTTGTGCTGGCACTGCCAACACTGAGCCTTTATAAGGCATCCAAAGCACCTAGGGACAGGTACAATAATTATCCTGGTCTTGTTGAGCTTGGAACTGAGCAGCATTAAAGAGACGCATATTTGTGTTCTACCCAATAATGTTTCCTTTTTATCATGTCCGCTGCCAGCACGGCTTTTTCATCGTAAGACAAAACATTTCCTCTTTGTCACAAAGGGCAGAGTTTGCCGCATTGTCTGAGATTAAACCTGTTATGGTACAAGGATTATGGGGAATTTTAATTATAAACCGGAGCTTCTCCATAATTCAAATTACAGGTGCAAGTAATCTAAAGATGGGATTGTAAGCCACACAGAAATCAAAACCCACCACACAACAGACCTACCACTGTCCAAGACATTTCATGGCAGAAATAATTAAGGTTTGAGAGAATCTACCTCCTATTTTAAAATGAGAAGAAGTCACCTGCTGCAGGTTGGCAAACATGTCCAATCGTCTATTTAGCTAAAAATCTATGGCATTATTAATGTACTTGCCCATTAAAGAACCACAACGATTGTAGGTGTGAGCACTTAAAGGAGTTGCCCATGATCATTTTCTGTTCTTACTAATAGGCAGGTAGTTGCCTCCAACTACGTTCATGTTCTACTCAACTATGCCATGTCCTACCCAGCTCCGTCTCAGAGTGGTCGAAGACCGCTCCTACTTTCGATTCAGCTGCTCCATGTCAACAGACCAGCTCTTCCACTTTCAGGATGCTCTGTCCATGGGGCCTGACTGTTGACATCATGCCGACTGACAGCTCGCTCCCCGCAGTTAGGCAGCAGGGAGCCAGCTGCCATTCAGCATGACATCAGCTGTGACGCCCTGTCAATAGAGCATAGCACAAGAGAAGTCGCCGAGACATCGGAAGTCACTGAATCGCCAGCAGGAGCAGTCTGTTACCAATCTGTGCTGGCAGGGATGAGTGCCAGTCATAACAGGTGTAATGTTAGCAGCTACAAACCCTGGCAAAAATTATGGAATCACCAGCCTTGGAGGATGTTCATTCAGTTGTTTAATTTTGGAGATAAAAAGCAGATCACAGATATGGCACAAAACTAAGTCATTTCAAATGGCAACTTTCTGGCTTTAAGGAACACTAAAAGAAATCAAGAACAAAAAATGTGGTAGTCAGTAATGGTTACTTTTTTTAACAAAGCATAGGGGAAATATTATGGAGTCACTCAATTCTGAGGAAAAAAATAATGGAATAACCCTGTAAATTTTCATAACCAAAACTAACACCTGCATCAAATTAGATCTGCTCGTTAGTCTGCATCTGTGTCTAAAATCTGGACCAAATACAAACAACATGGGAAGGTTGTTAAAGGCAAACATACTGGTAGACCAAGGAAGACATCAAAGCGTCAAGACCGGAAATATGTCTCCAAAACAGGAAATGCACAAAAAAACAAATGAGGAACGAATGGGTGGAAACTGGGATCAACGTCTGTGACCGAACTGTAAGAAACCGCCTAAAGGAAATGGGATTTAAATACAGAAAAGCTAAACGAAAGCAGTCATTAACACCTAAACAATCGTGGACTGTGGATGACTGGATGAAAGTCATATTCAGTGATGAATCACGAATCTGCATTGGGCAAGGTGATGATGCTGGAACTTTTGTTTAGTGCCAATGAGATTTATAAAGATGACTGCCTGAAGAGAACATATAACTTTCCACAGTCATTGACAATATGGGGCTGCATGTCAGGTAAAGACACTGGGGAGATGGCTGTCATTACATCTTCAATAAATGCACAAGTTTATGTTGATATTTTGGACACTTTTCTTATCCCATCAATTGAAATGATGTTTGGGGATGACAAAATCATTTTTCAAGATGATAACACTGGTCAACAGCATTTTTGGTGCCAAAGATATTTCATCGAATTTAGGGTATTTTTGGGGTGCTGATTCTGAATATGTCATCAGTTTTGCCAGATTGGCTCAAGTTTTTGAGATTTTTGGTATCTTATTTATAGCACTTGTTGGTAAATGCGACGCATCATCTCATTAATTTCTTTGGATTAGTACTTGAACTGAGCAGTTCTCAATATAGTTTTGTGTTAATTAGTGTTCTAAAAGTTTGTTCATAGCTTGATTTTTGCACTAACTTTATGTTGTTGTCTGTTTTCCAGTGAAAAGCATGAACTCATCAAGAAGAAGTTGTCTTAACGATCCAGACTCATTCTGTTACATTTGTGGTGAATACACACTGCCAAAACATAGAAGAAACATAACAGACTTCGTAAAAAAAGTGTATTTTGCCTATTTTGGGGTTATGCTTGGGGACCAAGACAAGTTTTGGGCACCACACATAGTGTGCAAAGCATGTATCGAATTATTACGAAAATGGAGCAAAGGACAAAGAAAAAGCTTCAAATTTGGTGTTCCAATGGTGTGGAGAGAGCCAAAAAATCATCATGATGACTGTTATTTATGGTAAACACAGGTACAGGCACATCTTCACAATGAGGGACAGGCCTTCTTGCAGATTCCATGTTACTCCCATTTTCATTTCTTATGCTTATTGAATCCTTGCACTTGCACTGCACAGAAATAACAGTCATCATGATGATTTTTTGGCTCTCTCCACACCATTGGAACACCAAATTTGAAGCTTTTTCTTTGTCCTTTGCTCCATTTTCGTAATAATTCGATACATGCTTTGCACACTATGTGTGGTGCCCAAAACTTGTCTTGGTCCCCAAGCATAAACCCAAAATAGGCAAAATACACTTTTTTTACGAAGTCTGTTATGTTTCTTCTATGTTTTGGCAGTGTGTATTCACCACAAATGTAACAGAATGAGTCTGGATCGTTAAGACAACTTCTTCTTGATGAGTTCATGCTTTTCACTGGAAAACAGACAACAACATAAAGTTAGTGCAAAAATCAAGCTATGAACAAACTTTTAGAACACTAATTAACACAAAACTATATTGAGAACTGCTCAGTTCAAGTACTAATCCAAAGAAATTAATGAGATGATGCGTCGCATTTACCAACAAGTGCTATAAATAAGATACCAAAAATCTCAAAAATTTGAGCCAATCTGGCAAAACTGATGACATATTCAGAATCAGCACCCCAAAAATACCCCAAATTCATTAAAATATTTTGTACACCAGAAAAAATTTTTTTTTTTGTTGACCTGTGTAATGCATCCTGCTATAGAGAAAGTTGGAGCCAGATTGATGAAGAGTACCGTTTGACACTCATTAAGTCCATGCCTCAGAGACTGCAAGCTGTTATAAAAGCCAGAAGTGGTGCAACAAAATACTAGTGATGTTTTGGAGTGTTTTTTTGCTTGTTTATTTTTCATGATTCCATATTTTTTTCCTCAGAAATGAGTGACTCCATAATTTTTCCCAATGCTTGGTTAAAAAAAGTAACCATTACTGACTACCACATTTTTTGGTCTTGATTTCTTTTTGTGTTTCTTAAAGGGAATCTGTCTCCCCCCAAAATCGCAGGTGAGGTAAGCCCACCGGCATCAGGGGCTTATCTACAGCATTCTGTAATGCTGTAGATAAGCCCCCAATGTATCCTAAAAGATGAGAAAAAGACGTTAGATTATACTCACCCAGGGGCGTTCCCGCTGCTGGTCCGGGTCCGGCGCCTCCCATCTTCATCAGATGACATCCTCTTCTGGTCTTCGCGCTGCGGCTCCTGCGCAGGCGTACTTTGTCTGCCCTGTTGAGGGCAGAGCAAAGTACTGCAGTGCGCAGGAGCCAGGAAAGGTCAGAGAGGCCCACGCCTGCGCACTGCAGTACTTTGCTCTGCCCTCAACAGGGCAGACAAAGTACGCCTGCGCAGGAGCCGCAGCGTGAAGACCAGAAGAGGACATCATCTGATGAAGATGGGAGGCGCCAGACCAGCAGCGGGACCGCCCCTGGGTGAGTATAATCTAACGTCTTTTTCTAATCTTTTAGGATACATCGGGGGCTTATCTACAGCATTACAGAATGCTGTAGATAAGCCCCTGATGCCGGTGGGCTTACATCACCTGCGATTTTGGGGGTGACAGGTTCCCTTTAAAGCCAGAAAGTTGCCATTTGAAATTACTTTAACTTGGTAGAAAAAAAGCAGATCACAGACAAGGCGCAAAACTAAACAACTGAATGAACATCCTTCCAAGGTCGGTGATTCCATAATTTTTGCCAGGGGTTGTATTCTGCCTGTTCGTTCTTAGGCCTGTAGTAACAAAATAAATAGTCCTGGATAACCCTTTTAAG
This sequence comes from Ranitomeya variabilis, assembly GCF_051348905.1. Classification (NCBI taxonomy): domain Eukaryota; kingdom Metazoa; phylum Chordata; class Amphibia; order Anura; family Dendrobatidae; genus Ranitomeya; species Ranitomeya variabilis. Next base: position 201,414,890 of record NC_135232.1, on the reverse strand, counting down.
GTTTTTTGTCTGATGGTCCAAGCCATAGGAGATGCATAATCCTTTTTGCAAATTTACATGTCCTTTAAACAAAGTTCTTAATGCAAGCAAAATAAAGGTACCTTCACACGAAGCGACGCTGCAGCGATAGCGACAACGATGTCGATCGCTGCAGCGTCGCTGTTTGGTCGCTGGAGAGCTGTCACACAGACCGCTCTCCAGCGATCAACTATGCCGAGGTCCCCTGGTAACCAGGGTAAACATCGGGTAACCAAGCGCAGGGCCGCGCTTAGTAACCCGATGTTTACCCTGGTTACCAGCGTAAAATCTAAAAAAAACAAACAGCACATACTTACATTCACGTCCCCCTGCGTCCACTTCCTGACTGACTGAGCGCCGTACAGTGAGAGCAGAGCGGTGACGTCACCGCTGTGCTGCTTTCACTTTCACTTTGCGGCGCTGAGTCAGAGGAGGAAGCAGACTGCAGGGGACGCAATGTGAGTATGTGCTGTTTGTTTTTTTTACATTTTACGCTAGTAACCAGGGTAAACATCGGGTAACTAAGCGCGGCCCTGCGCTTAGTAACCCGATGTTTACCCTGGTTACCAGTGTAAAATATCGCTGGTATCGTTGCTTTTGCTTTCAAACACAACGATACACAGCGATCGGACGACCAAATAAAGTTCTGGACTTTATTCAGCGACCAGCGACATCACAGCAGGATCCTGATCGCTGCTGCGTGTCAAACGAAACGATATCGCTAGCGAGGACGCTGCAACGTCACGGATTGCTAGCGATATCGTTATAATGTCGTTTCGTGTGAAGGTACCTTAAGAAATGACACAAAGCTACAAAAGTTTTTCCTTTACACTTTTCCTCAGAAACATATTTGGATGCATCCACAATGTTCATTTCTGATACATAATAGCAAATCAGCAGGGGCAAAGGCACCAAGTGGTGCAGATTTTTGCTGTGGAAATTTTACACTGAAAAACTTGCATAAATTAGCAAGCTGCGGATTTTTTCTCCAGTGGCTTTCACCTCTGTTGATTTTTTCCTCCTTGCCATTCCTCGACATTTTGACCGAGAAAGGTCCATACGGTGAACTTAAAACATCAACGTTTAGAAAACCCACAGCCACCAATGCTCTGCTTGAAAGGAACAGCAGTCACCCACATCACTTCAAAAAGGGTATTCCAAAAGGACAGTACCTGTGAGCACGCAGGAACTGTTCGACTGAACAATTATTTGACCTCCAGGCTGGGGAACTTAGGAACTGATTCCTAACTGATGGATAGCACAGCAGTCTTGCAGTGCTGGAGTCTTGGGTTCAAATCCCACCAAGGACAACATCTGCAAGGAGTTTGTATGTTCTCCCCGTGTTTGCGTGGGTTTCCTCCGGGTTCTCCGGTTTCCTCCCACATTCCAAAGACATACTGATAGGGAATTTAGATTGTGAGCCCCATCAGGGACAGAGATGATAATGTGTGCAAAACTGTAAAGCGCTACGGAATATGTTAGCGCTATATAAAAATAAAGATTATTATTTTTATTATTAATAAAGATTATTATCCTACCATTTTGAAAAAAGCCTATGTAGAAGCAAAGGGAGTCCTCAACTTCAACTACTAAACCCCAAACCGAAACCATCAGACACGGGCGTGAAGAGATTCATAATAACGTATGACAATGGAACATCTCATGTACGGGGAAATACTCAACAAACATTGGTCCATCCTGCTTATGGACTCTGATGTGGATGCCAAACTTACAAAATCTTCCCTCATAACCTATAAAAAAGGGAAGATCTCTTCATCACAGACTCGTACAAGCCCACAGCCACCACATAGCTGTCTAATGAAGTGAACGGTTGTTACAAATGTGGCCACTATGTCACTTGCACCCACATTACAGGGGGAATACTGTCAATAGCAACATAACAGAAAGAACCTACAACATCAAGGAATTCATGAACTGCAGCACAAGGGGAGTTATTTATAAGGCCACTTGTGACTGCGGCATTGACTATATCTGGAAAACCATTAGAGAAGTTAATCGTAGAGTACAGGCGCATATAGGTGATATCATACACAATAGAGATACACTGATGTCACGATATGTAAATAATTGCCATGGAGGAAATACTAACATCATGAAGTTTATGGGGATCGAAAAGGTGACAAGACCTGTGAGGGGAGGTGATTGGGACAAAATCCTTTAGCAGAAGGAAACCAAGTGGATTTTCTACCTAAGAACAACTGCACCACTTGGTCTCAACGAACAAATTAATTATGGGCATTTTATCTGATTTGCTCCCCTCTCCTTTTTTCTCATCTAGCACAGACTTGATCCTACAGATTCGATGGGATGTGGAAACATCCTAACATGCCAAATAAGCTCTTTTGCATTAATTTGCCATCATGAATGGGACGACAATTATTCTATATCTGTTTGCGTAACCCCTATTATGGATTTGTTTCTTACGATAGGATAGGGGTTTTGGTTAATTGGTGTACTATGATGTGTGTTCATCAGTGCTTTGTTTTCCTTAACAATACATATACATCCTAACAAACCAGAATGGCGACGCATACTTATTTGAGTTCCATACTCTGGAAATTACACTGCGTTGTCTTAGGATGTCTCAGCATCCTGATGTCTGGTGCGCAAGTTCCAGCATCCCAGTGTACCTATTGCTCTGCCTGCATTCCAAACTCCGGAAATGACGTGGACATGCGTCTCACCCAAACCGGAAGTGAGGTTATGATTGACTTGCGTTCCAGCACTCTGGCGTGCGCTTCAGCGAACCGGAAGTAGCAGCAGCTACAATGTAGATGCGCGACTTAACATCTACGAGGACATGTGTTTCATCACAGAGGGATTCAATTCATTGGGGGTGAAACAGCTGTTGGTGAGTTCTAATTACCGTACATATTCGATTTACCACGTGTATATATATTTACTCTCTACTCAGGGACCTTCTCTCTGCAGAACAATACAGGGAGTGGAGGGATCCACGTTTGTCGTGCACCAAGCACTTTATTGTTTAACCTTAGACAAGCTAGCCCCTTTGAAGTCACTTGGATGAAACGTGTCGGTACGCCAAGAAGGGAGAGTGCAGGGCCTCCAATATAGGGTTAGCTGTGGACTGCCCTTGCCAGAGCAGGAGTTTTGGGGACAGATACAGAGTGAGCCACTATATCAGGGGTGGGGAATCTTTTTTCTGCGAAGGGCCATTTGGATATTTATACCATCCTTCGGGGGGCCGTACAAAGTCTGCCCACAAAGAACATCTCTAGAATCCGTCCTTTTCTCACCATGGAAACAACAAAAACCCTCACTGTCGCCTTGATCCACTCCCGCCTGGACTACTGCAATGCTCTACTATTTGGCCTTCCCCTTACTCGACTTTCCCCTTTCCAGTCTATCCTTAATGCTGCAGCCAGGGTTGTCCATCTAGCTAATCTTTACTTGGACGTGTCCGCTCTTCGTCAGTAATTACACTGGCTGCACATTCATTACAGGATACAATTCAAAGTACTTGTTCTCACCCACAAAGCTCTCCACAGTGCGGCACCCCCTTACATCTCCTCCCTCATTTCTGTCTATCGGCCTAACCGACCACTGCGCTCTGCAAATGACTTTCGACTAACCTCTGCACTAATCCGTACCTCCCACTCAGGACTCCAAGACTTCTCCCGTGCTGCGCCAATCCTCTGGAATGCTCTACCCCAAGAAATTAGGACCATCCACAATTTGCATAGTTTTAGGTGCTCCCTCAAAACACATTTGTTCAGAGCGGCCTATCACATTCACTAATCAGTCATTTTATGTGTGTGTATGTAGCCCATTCACTATTTCCATCTATCCCCCACCCCCTGAAGATGGCTGGACCATCATTGTAAATACACACCTGTACTTTGTATCTCCCCCACTTCATTGTAGATTGTAAGCTCTCACGAGCAGGGTCGTCTTATTTTGCTTTAATTATTGTATTGCTAACGTTGTTACTTATGACTGTTGTGTTTGAAACTGTTAAGCTATAAAGCGCTGCGGAATATGTTAGCGCTATATAAATTATATAAATAATAATAATTATTATAATTATAATTATTATTATTATGTACATCCTCACTCTGGCACTGGTTTCAGAACTTAATCTTTCATTGCATGCCCTTCAATGTTCAGTAGTGAACACTGCGTGTGTGTGCTAACAGAACAAGAAGAAATTAATGAGCTTGTGGCAATCAAAATACAGCTCCTTGCCCAAGAATGCGGTCCCTGAGAACCTGCTCAGGGGCCTGATAAAAGGTCATCAAGGGCCAGACCCCTGCTCTATAGGGACCTATGGGGGGAATTGGCACTCCTGGTACTTACTCCCCTACGGATCACATTGAGTACACGGCTATACCCTTCTCACATCAAGGACTTCAGAATGGGGGAGATAATTCAATTTTTTTGGTCTCTGTTATTAGAGTCTTGATTATGATTTTGTGAATATACTGTATACACATGATATTATCAAGGATATATCATCTTGCTAATAGAGTGACTTCTTTGAACAACGTCATTTGTTTGACTCAGATCACCTCTAGGCAAGTGGACCTGTAATGAGATTTATCCCATATACTCACTTAAAGGGATAGTTGTTCTGTTCATTCATTGCAGCTCCCATACTGCAGGGGTAGTCACATTGATCACTTTCCTTTCTGCACTACTAGGGAGGATAGACCTTTTGGTGGCTTAATTCTAAGCCTCTGAATGTTCTACCTTTACCTTTTTAATGGTGGCATTAATTTTAGTTTAATGGTTATTAAAAATTACATTTTAGTTCTCACATTTTGCCATTTCCGATTTGCATTAGTGAAAACCTTGTAGTGTTAGTGGGCAGTTATTCCCCACCCTTTTGCTATATTATTCCAGTGAGTGTATGAAACTTCATAAAATCACACACGAAGATTTTGCAATAGGCAATAAATTTTTCATTTGAACAATCTGCCGAATATGAAAACTGTAAGAACAGACTCTTATTCCTAGATTTTGTGTAAAAAACAAAACAAAAAAAAAACTAAAATAAAAAAATGCCCTCAATGTGAATCTGTCTTTAAATCACAGGATAATAAACACTTAACCCAGCCTTAAAAAAAACTAAAGAATTTTTTTTCTGCGATGTGTGTATCTATACTTTGGTTGCATGAAGACAAATCCATGTTAGATATGCATGGTCCCCATTATACCAGAAGAACTGCAGCTTGGATTAAGGAGTGGTTGGACTTGCAGTTGTCAGCGTCCTTGTTTTACATGGCATAAAACCAAAACAAAAGAAATGAATGGAATGAGGTGCTGCCAGCTGCAGCTAACAAGTGTCACTCCGGGCAATGTGAGTGGAAGGCAGACGGTAAGGGATGATATGTCACATAATGACGGTACATGGTAATACTTTCTCCTGACGAACACCAACCTAGATACATTTTCCTATGTGGTGTAATATACCTCTAAGTTTCACTGCCTGTGACTTCCGGACCATTTGGGGGTCACCTGACCCAAGCTCAACAGCTTCATGTATGACTATGAGGTTGTTGAGTTTGGGTCAAGAAATCATGAAGCTTGGATGTGTGAAACCGGACTACCATGTCTTAATTCCACCAGAAAGCCTATAGCAGTATTTGGCTCACATTACCACCACCATCGGGTCGGCTATGTCTGGTATCAGAAACATGTACATTTAAAGTGGTAATGTGGCAATTCATGCTTCAGGATCCAGATGTAAAGGCCACCTCTGTTGTAGTCTCACAACATCAGACTACAATTAATTTATTTTTCCTTTTAGAACATACATGTTATTATGGTTATAGTAAATGACTGTCAGATAAATGTGCTGTTTATTATCCAAATGAAATGGCCATCTTCATACAACAATTTAGCTTTATGTTTGGGACTTTAAAGGGAACCTGTCAGCAGGATTATGCACAGTAACCTACAGACAGTCTCAGGTTGGCACCTTTATACTGATTACAATGATACCTTGGGTTGATGAAATCCGTCTTGTGGTTGCTGTTTACCTTACGCAGGCGTGTACTATGGAGGACAGAGAATGAACTTCAATCCAATATTGCAGCCAGCATGCAGCCAGCGGGTAAGGAAAGGGTGAATCAAACACCCGAAAACCCCACCCCTATGGCTGAAAATTGTTCCCTCCAAATTCAGGTGACAGAGTCCCTTTAACAAAAAAGTATGAAACAACTGAAATTATGTCTTATATTCTAGGTTCTTCAAAGTAGCCACCTTTTGCTTTGATGACTGCTTTGCACACTCTTGGCATTCTCTGGATGAGCTTCAAGAGGTAGTCACCGGGAATGGTCTTCCCACAATCTTAAAGGAGTTCCCAGAGATGCTTAGTAGGGTTGAGCGAAACGGATCGGTCATTTTCAAAAGTCGCCGACTTTTGGCAAAGTCGGGTTTCGTGAAACCCGACCCCAGCGTGGGATCGGCCACACGATCGGCGATCATCGCGCCAAAGTCGCGTTTTGCATGACGCTTTCCCCGCCATTTTTTAAGACAATGAAGGAGTGCGTGCAGCGTGATGACATGGGTTCCGGCTCGCTTTGTGCGGCGTCACAGGGGGTAAAACCGCCATGTTAACGTTTGGGATATAGCGATTTCCACAGTGAAACACAAACCTTGCAGGGACGAGAGAGAGAGAGAGAGACTAAAAAAAAAAATATCCCCATTGACTTGCATTGGGTTTTGTGTTTCGGTCGGCCCCCCGACTTTGCACAATATTCGGCCGATTTCACACGATCCGACTTTCGAGACAGTCGGGTTTCACGAAACTCGACTCGATCCTAAAAAAGCAAAAGTCGCTCAACCCTAATGCTTAGCACTTGTTGGCCCTTTTGCCTTCACTCTGCGGTCCAGCTCACCCCAAACCATCTCGATTGGGTTCAGGTCTGGTGACTGTGGAGGCCAGTCACCTTGCGTAGCACCCCATCACTCTCCTTCTTGGTCAAATAGCCCTTACACAGCCTGGAGGTGTGTTTGGGGTCATTGTCCTGTTGAAAAATAAACACAAACCAGATGGAATAGCATGCCGCTGCAAGATGCTGTGGTAGCCATGCTGGTTCAGTCTGCCTTCAATTTTGAATAAATCCCTAACAGTGTCACCAGCAAAGCACCCCCACACCATCACACCTCCTCCTCCATGCTTCACGGTGGGAACCAGGCATGTAGAGTCCATCCGTTCACCTTTTCTGCATCGCACAAAGACCCGGTGGTTGGAACCAAAGATCTCAAATTTGGACTCATCAGACCAAAGCACAGATTTCCACTGTTCTAATGTCCATTCCTTGTATTCTTTAGCCCAAACAAGTCTCTTCTGCTTGTTGCTTGTCCTTAGCAGTGGTTTCCTAGCATCTATTTTACCATGAAGGCCTGCTGCACAAAGTCTCCTCTTAACAGTTGTTGTAGAGATGTGTCTGCTGCTAGAACTCTGTGTGGCATTGACCTGGTCTCTAATCTGAGCTGCTGTTATCCTGCAATTTCTGAGGCTCGTGACTCAGATAAACTTATCCTCAGAAGCAGAGGTGACTCTTGGTCTTCCTTTCCTGGGGCGGTCCTCATGTGAGCCAGTTTCTTTGTAGCGCTTGATGGTTTTTGCCACTGCACTTGGGGACACTTTCAAAGTTTGCCCAATGTTTCAGACTGACTGACATTCATTTCTTAAAGTAATGATGGCCACTTGTTTTTCTTTACTTAGCTGCTTTTTTCTTGCCATAATACAAATTCTAATAGTCTATTCAGTAGGGCTATCAGCTATGTATCCACCAGACTTCTGCACAACACAACTGATGGTCCCAACCCCATTTATAAGGCAAGAAATCCCACTTATTAAACCTGACAGGGCACACCTGTCAAGTGAAAACCATTCCCGGTGACTACCTCTTGAAGCTCATCATGAGAATGCCAAGAGTGTGCAAAGCAGTCATCAAAGCAAAAGGTGGCTACTTTGAAGAACCTAGAATATAAGACATAATTTCAGTTGTTTCACACTTTTTTGTTAAGTATATAATTCCACATGTGTTAATTCATAGTTTTGATGCCTTCAGTGTGAATGCACAATTTTCATAGTCATGAAAATACAGTAAAATCTTTAAATGAGGTGTGTCCAAACTTTGTCTGTACTGTATGTGCGCTCAAACTTCTCAAAGTCTCTCAATTAATTTAATAAAAATACAAAAAATAAGGAAAAAAAATGATGCAATTGCATAGTTAAAACAAGATATGGCCTTCCTAAAACCACTTGGAGATATACAGCGTTGACCATTGCATTAAGCTTAATAAATAATAATGATGAAACAAAATCAATACAAGTACAGTACACCTATAACAAATTGGAAAAATTAATACAACTCCAATTTTCTAGAGTCCACTGCAATCATAAAGAAAGTCTAAAAAGTTTACCAATCATAAAATGCATGTAAAAATAAAACCCAAGTGGATAACGATATTTATGTGCCAGTTGCTTATTAGCTTACTGTGTAACTTAGCTGTTAGAACCTATATTATATATACACATGGGGCCCAATCAGTATTTATGGATGATAACAATAATACAGACTAGGTCATTGGTGCGTCCCCAGATACTCCAATGCACGTCATTTCCCCCAAAAAATATCATAAGAGTTTTATTCTATTTTTTTGCTTTCTTAGGTGGACTTTCTTACACGAATTTTGATTTTTCATTTAAATGCAGATATTGGTGCGGTAATGCGTTTATAACATAAGAAAAGATAAATGAGAAAACCTTTGAAAAAGGGGACATGGGACTCCGAGCGAAAGAGAATGTAGAGATTGATACATCAAAATGTGCATACGTAAAAAGAAATCTAGATAACTAAAACACAAGCAGCACAGTCTCCCGGGAGGAAATCATTTTCATCTCCGCTAAACAAAAGATTGCTTATTCACTGAGTGACTTGTAATTAACTGGTTTTAAAAGGCTCAAGCCCAACGAGCAAGGAATAAAGAAATAACATGACAATGTGACCTGGCGCTAAGGCCAAACTTTGATCACTCGAAGACAAATGTCAGCAGATAAACCATGTTATGGCCTACTAATTGAACATTAGTGAGCCTCCCCAGGACAGTATGAAGCTTGCTAAAGAGATCAGTACATCCACCCATTCTGTAATATGTAATATTACCTATTTGATGCCAAAGTTTTCAGTCTGGCACCAAATCCGGCATGACGGCTACAAGTACCGACCAATAGGTGTACATTAAAAATATCCATTGCTGAAGAGTCCATATTGATTAGCAGATCTGCTACTCACAGCTATCTGAAGTCCCCAGGGCTTATTATAAATAAAAGGGGGCATTACCAGTGTAAGACATGTAATGGTAGACAGTCTGCTTTCCTGATCTACACGCTCCGGAGGCAGATTCTCATGGAGATCTGTGTCCGGCCCATAAATCTTAGCAGCTCATTTGCATATTAAGAAAAGTGTGGATTTGTTTGGAATAAGTTACTGGATCACAGATCTTATTCAGCTTGGTATGACCTACATGTCTATATAGATGGCTTAGGAAGGTTGATTCTACTCACAGTTTCCCTTTAAACATACTGATGGTCTGTCTGTACATAAGAGTTTATCAACTGGGCAAAAAAATGTAATCAATGGTACAATAGGAAAGTTATTGGGAAGAGAACAGGATGAACTCTTAAATCTTGGCCTTTTAAGATATGGGTACACAAAGTTTATTTAAGGAGGTCAAAAGTGATGCATTTTCCAGTAGAAACTGCTTCAGAAAAGGTTCTTTCTTTGGGGAGTTTTTACAGGAGTTTGCTTAATTTCCTTAAGTGTTTTTTTAAAGGGTATACTGATATCCAAGATCCTATCCCAATATGTAAAAGGTAATAATAATATTAGCAATACCTCCAATTAGAAATGTAGTATATCTTCTGATTTGCCATGTCACTTACCCCATGTGCAAGGCATTGCAGTAGCTTAGGAATCCATGGTTATGACCACTCATATGGTGACAGATAGTCGTTAGTGGTTGTAACCATGGATATCTAAGCTACTGCAATGCCCTGCACATGGGGTAAGTGACATATTAAATCAGAAGAACTACACTACATTTCGAATTGGAGGTATTTGGCAATAATAATACTATTATTTCACTATCTACATATTGGGATAGGATCTTGAAGAAGGGAGTACTCCTTCAAGCATTAAAAAAAAAAAAACAACCTTTTTGGAACAGTTTTTTTTTTTCCTAAAGTTTTTTTTATATCCTTTTGATTTGGCAATCCCTAGTTTAGAGGAGATTGGATACCATCAGGAGATGCGCCTTCATTATTCCCCATCTTTTTTTACATACTGAAGAGACTCCTAAAACAAAAAAAACAAAAAAAAAAACAACTATCTGCACATATCCTGATTCTGAAATCTAAGCTCTCTAAATATGAAAACAATAAAAATAATAATTGGACCGGATCACTTTTATAGGACATGTTGAATTAATTATTCAGGTAGACATCCATTTTTATAAGAATTCAATATATAAACTAAAATTCTTAACCAAATTTAAAAGATTTCAGAAAGAATTTAGCGTTTTATGGAAGAACTAAAAGCTGTCGCCTCATCTGAATTACTCCCGCAGCTATGGCATTAAACAGCCAGCAAAACAAATCAAAACCCTTTAGTCCTTAGGCTTCTTTCACACTTCCGTCGGTACGGGGCCGTCACGAAGCGTCGGTGTGACGTACCGACGGAAGTGTTTGCTGTCACATTCCCGTCTTCGTTGCCGAGCAGTAAAGATCGTGAGAGCGATGTTTCCTGCTGGGCATGCGCAGTGTGAAACACTGGATGCGACGTACGGAAAAACGTTCACTTGAACGTTTTTCTGAGACGACGGGCTGCCAAAACCCGACGCATCCAGTGGACGATGCTTGCAACGTATTGCCATACGTCGCTAATGCAAGTCTATGGAGAAAAAACGCATCCTACGGGCAACTTTGCAGGATGCGTTTTCACGACGCATTGCGACGTTGGCCAAACGACGGAAGTGTGAAAGTAGCCTTAGGGAAATCATATTTTAAGTGTATTGCATTTTAAAGTCTAACCATAGATAACAAGAGGAAGCAGCAGAAATATGGAAAAAGAAAGACGTGTTCTTTCCGATGAACACAATAAATCCTGGCTAAGCTAGCAGTGAAGGAGAACATTAGGATGAAAATACAAAGTGCTATGAACGTCTTAAGAACGGACAATGCCCATGCTTACTTGTAACTTCAAATAAAAAAATGATCAGCCAATATGAATGTAAGACTGCAGCAGATACATGCGCCATTACAAAGACTTTTTACACTAACATCATTTCAGTTTGTGCCGCCATGAGCTGCCGAATTATTAGATGGAATTGAGCTGAGGTGGGACACATCTTGGCAGTATTAGGAACTTTTCATAGAGCAGGTTGGCCCTGGTTCCACGGCTATTTAAAGGGAACCTGTCACCACGTTTTTGGAAGATGGGATAAAAATAGCGTTAAATAGGGGCAGAGGTGGGCGTTACATTAGTGTGTGTGTTATGCGTTTATTACCCACCTAAGTTGCCGAAATAACTTTGCAAAGTCTCCGTTTTCGCCTGTCAATCAGGCTGGTCAGGTCACATGGGCGTGGTGTCTTCACCCAGATTTGGCGTAGTTTTCCGTTGGTGGCGTAGTGGTGTGCGCATGCCCAAAGTCCGGAATCCTCTTCCAGGGGATTTAAAATAGCGCGGTGTTCGTTATTGCATTGGTGATCGGTGGGCGCGGCCATCTTCCTTTGGCCGCGCGTGCGCAGAAGCGGCGCTCTGCTGGCCGCGGCTTCAGGAAAATGGCCGCGGGATGCCGCGCGTGCGCAGATGGATATCGCGGCGGCCATTTTCCTGAAGCCGCGGCCAGCAGAGCGCCGCTTCTGCGCACGCGCGGCCAAAGGAAGATGGCCGCGCCCACCGATCACCAATGCAATAACGAACACCGCGCTATTTTAAATCCCCTGGAAGAGGATTCCGGACTTTGGGCATGCGCACACCACTACGCCACCAACGGAAAACTACACCAAATCTGGGGGAAGACAACGCCCATGCGACCTGACCAGCCTGATTGACAGGCGAAAACGGAGACTTTGCAAAGTTATTTCGGCAACTTAGGTGGGTAATAAACGCATAACACACACACTAATGTAACGCCCACCTCTGCCACTATTTAACGCTATTTTTATCCCATCTTCCAAAAACGTGGTGACAGGTTCCCTTTAAGGGCCCCTTTAAAGCCAGTAGAGTTGAAATGAAAGAGTTAAGCCACCAGCTGCTTGTTGTACACCAAAGAGCAACCCATTAAATTGCTCTGAACTTTGCCAAGTCACAGTTGGGAAAACTAGAGTCTCATATTCCAGTCTGATCTTTGTCTTCTAAACTCCACATCCCTTTCATAACAATCTCCCGAGTGAATCTTTTCTAACGTTTTAGAGAACTGTCCAAGTTTGACCAATTGTGACACCATAATCACGCAATTTTAGTGATTAAGGAGTAAGTAAATTAGAAATGTGTAGACCCTTGAAGCAGAAGAGATACCATTCCCAGAGAATTTATCCCAAGTAATAAGGAATGCTAAACACTGAGCAAGTCTCTAGCCACCTTTTAGAAATTCATGAGAAAAAAAAAGAAAAAAAAAAAAAAATGTTGGAAATTCAAGATTTTGGGTTCAGTGAAAAATGGAAACTTTTTTCTTTTTTTAACTCAAAATATACCAGCCTTATCATTGGGTGTTAGTCTCAGGGGCTGCCCATGGACATTCCAAGTATCTAAACAGAACTTTGACCAGAAGTTGTAAGAGCGGCATAATGATGTTATACATTTTTAGTAAGGTCCAAGCACAGGTTGCTTACAGTGCACCGACTGTGCCAAAATTTTAGAATATATGCTAATCATTTACTGCTATTAGCAGATTTCTACTAGAAAAGAATAAAAGGGTTGTCGAAAATACAGATTAATTTTCATCCTAAATATCTATTTATAAAATTCCATAATAAAATAAATTAGAAAAAATATTAGATTAACAATTCTCTATCCTTCCCTAACTACACTAACTGCTTTTCCTTTTCGCCACTTTCTTTTTTTATGACACTTTGTTTGACAATCCCAGTGTAAACTGGTATATTCAAATGAAGAGTCATCAGCTGGCAGAGGCTGCGGTCACTGTGGCCTCTCTGACACCTCCCAGAAAAAAAGCATCACCCATTACCTTAGTTTCAGAAGCTGGGCTAGTCCCTGTGCAATGTACACAATGACTGTGCGCTCTCTCGGCGACTCAGATCAGCAGTAATGAGCCGGCAACAGAGCGCACTGTTAGTGCACGGTGTCAGAATACCAAGCATGCAGAGACCAGCATCAACCGGGTTTTGCAGGAGCCGAGTTGGACTCTGCACACTATGCATTCTGACACTGCCGCTCTGTTGCCGGCTCGTTACTGCTGATCTGAGCCGGCAAAAGAGTGTGCTGCCATTGTGCACATTGCAGAGTGACAGAGCAGTGGTAACACACAGGTGCTTGGATGCAGCGACACAGACGCGCAGAGTAGAGTTTATCCAATATTTAATTGTTCAACAGCAATGAACTCCTCACAGGGAGATAACAGGGGAAAAGGGATGCAATATAAACTGTTTAAGGCCACGTTCACACTTTGCGGGTTCCTCTGCGGGTTAATCCCGCAGCGGAATTGATAAATCTGCAGGGCAAAACCGCTGCGGTTATCCCTGCAGATTTATCGCGGTTTGTTCCGCGGTTTCCGCTGCGGGATTACTCCTGTACTATTGATGCTGCATATGCAGCAATATGCAGCATCAATAGTAATGTAAAAAATAATAAAAATCGGTTATACTCACCCTCTGACGTCGCGATCTCCTCGGCGCTGCACGCGGCTGTGCCGACAAGGATCTTCGTGACGTCACGGTCATGTGACCGCGGCGTCATCACGGTCATGTGACCGCGACGTCACCACAGGTCCTGCTCGCACAGCAACTGAGACCGGACGCCGCGGGCAGCGCTGAGAGGTGAGTATAGCATCATTTTTTATTTTAATTCTTTTTTTTACACCAAAATATGGTTCCCAGGGCCTGGAGGAGAGTCTCCTCTCCTCCACCCCGGGTACCATCGGCACATTATCCGCTTAACTTCCCGCAACGTGGGCACAGCCACATGCGGGAAGTTAGCGGATCAATGCATTTCTATGGGTGCAGAATCGCTGCGATTCTGCACCAAGAAGTGACATGCTCCTTCTTTTTTTCCGCAGAAAAGCCGCGCGGCTTTTTCCGCGGAAATCCGCAGCATGTGCACAGCGGGTTTTGTTTTCCATAGGGTAACATTGTACTTTACCCTGCATGGAAAACTGCTGCGGATCTGCAGTGTCAAATCCGCTGCGGATCCGCGGCAAAACCCGCAAAGTGTGAACATAGCCTAAAGGTTATTTAACTAAGACAGTCTCTTGTTATCAGATTCACTTATCATAGCTCCACTGTCCGTCACTCTCTGCAGGTCTGTCAGGTGATGGGGTGCCTGCAGAGGCCGATGCGGCGTCTTCATGCGTCCCCACCCAAAACACACAGTATCGCTTTTGGCGGAAGCAGGCAGTCACCGGTTTTGCCCACTGAACCCCTAGTCCATTCAACTGCGGAGCAGAAGAGTAGAGCTCTCCGCAAGATTCCACTCGGCATGTGTCTCTCCTCAATACAGCTGCGGTCCGCACCCGTTCAGCGCTCTGGCGGGAAGCCCCTTTCAGTTCCCACACAACCTCTTAACCTCATTCCCCTGGCTACGCCCCCTTCACCCAGGTAACTGGCTCGCTCCGTCCGCAAACTCATTCCCTCCAGCAACAGGAGGTTCGGCCCCAGTAGTTCCGCTTCAGCAGCACATGCAGCCCGATCCGCTCTTCTACACGGTCACTAGTCCAGCCCCTGAAACAAAGGTCACTGATGACACTGTTTCAGTTAGGAGGCAGAGACTGTGGCAGTGACTGCAGCCTCTGTCCTCTGATGATGCTTTGCTTGTATCCCAGCATGCACTTGGATTCTAAAACAAAGTGTCATCAAAAAGGCAGTAGGGAAAAAAAAAAAAAAGAAAAGCAGTTAGTGTAGTTGGGGAAGGGAATTTTTTATTGCATTAAATAGGGATTTAGGATGAAAATTAGTTTATATTTCGGACCACCCTTTTAACAAAACTAGATAAAAACTTGTCATGTTAAAAGCAGTTTAAAGGGACTCTGTCACCTGAATTTGGAGGGAACAATTTTCAGCCATAGGGGAGGGGTTTTTGGGTGTTTGATTCACCCTTTCCTTACCCGCTGGCTGCAATATTGGATTGAAGTTCATTCTCTGTCCTCCATAGTACACGCCTGCGTAAGGGAAGATTGCCTTGTGCAGGCATGTACTACGGAGGACAGAGAATGAACTTCAATATTGCAGCCAGCATGCAGCCAGCGGGTAAGGAAAGGGTGAATCAAACACCGGAAAACCCCACCCCTATGGCTGAAAATTGTTCCCTCCAAATTCAGGTGACAGAGTCCCTTTAACCAATATCCCAAAAGGCAATGAGATCAGGGCTTTTATCACCAAGTTATGACTGGGATCTTCTGGAAAAGCAGAATGTGAAGGACAGGTGGAGGCCTAGTTAGCATTGGTGAGGCCAAGTCTAAAATAACCTCAAAAGCAGAATAGCACAGTATTCAAGCAGGTTATACTGACAACAACTTGCTGGATCTCAATCCCACAGTGAGTAACAGGATTCACCTAGAGAGGAACATGGCATTACAAGATCTATTCCTTAAATAATAAATAAAAACACAACACAGAATTTATTGAGTGGAAGAAAAATGGCCGTGATGTTTATTTAGGGTTAAACCAGTTACAAACAAAATAAATAATGTAATCACAACTTCCATATTTCCATAAAAATACCAAATCCAATCCGCCCATACCAATGGGCGATTTTCCCACAAACAAGAACATCACGACGGGGACTTAACAAAGAAAAGGGGAGGGAGGGTGGGCTCTTCTTTTCTTCACTTCTCCAGCGGAATGATGTTCCCTGGTAAAAGCTGGCAAATATATAGCAGAATAAATCTGCCCAACAACCATAACCACCAATAAAAATCCTTTGAAATGGGCGCCAAAAACACCAGTTAAAACCAGAGCTTCTAAAAATAGCTCACCATGGACATTTAAACTGACCTGAGATTGAACCCTAAATTAAAGACCAATGTGCATATCTGATAACAACAATATTCCTAAGATCTGTAATGCCATGAGACCCCCCCTTTATTTCATTTTTTGGCGGGGGGGGGCTAGCATGGCATTACAAGATCTATTCCTTAAATAATAAATAAAAACACAACACAGAATTTATTGAGTGGAAGAAAAATGGCCGTGATGTTTATTTAGGGTTAAACCAGTTACAAACAAAATAAATAATGTAATCACAACTTCCATATTTCCATAAAAATACCAAATCCAATCCGCCCATACCAATGGGCGATTTTCCCAAGAGCCAAGCCTCAAAGAGGCGAGGCCCCCCCATAACCACACAGCCACTTTTCAACCATTGATTGTAAATTTAAGTTAAAAATATCCAATCCAATAACTGATAAATGGACCAAATCATTCCGAAAAAGTCCTGGTAAAAACCCTTCTAAATCCTCATGACGAAAAGAAAAACCGCCAATTAATGGTAAAAATTTACTCATACTCCTATTAATTCTTTTACGAATCTTATCCAAAAATAAAAACTTAGAATCAGACCATAAAATTCTGGGGACAATTTCAGAAAAAACAAGACCAACAGACGGAAAAGACTGTCTAATGCTGCAAATATCAGACCTCATAAAAGCTAATAAATCTAAAGTTCTCATTTTGCCCAGATCGTTACCGGACAGATGAAAAATCACTAAATCTGGAAAAGGAAACATGTTAATACATTTTCTAAACTCAAAACAAAAATTTGACCATTTCATGCCCCGAACACTGTGCCAGAAGATCTGAACTTGAGAAGAATTAAATGATAAATTCTCAGTATAAACTCTCTGCCTGGCCCTCTTCTCTGCCCAAAAAATATACGAGTGTCCAATAATCCACACTATGAATGGACCTGAAAAATAAATAGATAATTAGTAATCGTAAAGTTCGTGGCGAACATACAATTTGAATCTATTAGATTCCCATCTACCCAATTTCTGTATTGAAGCATCCTCTAAGCCTGATCTGGCTGCTTCGGTAGCAGCTCCTATATGGAAAGAATGGGAAGTGATCCTAAGGTGTTGGTAATTCAAAGAACATAAGCATTTTTTTAGAACCGCATTGAATTGAAATATAGTTACAGGTAAACCATCCAAATGAATAAATAACGGGCCTGAAATATCTGGCCTAATAGTAAGCCAACGCCTTAAACTAGATACTGGGCAGATTAGCGGCTCAGGGAAAGAGTTAATAATTAACCTAGAACCTCTGCCCATCTGGTCTGTTTTTGATTGTCTAATAAATAAAACTACTTGAGAATTATCAACTCTGACATCAGACCTGAACAGACCAGAAGGTTCCGATTTTTTAGTTGAGACTACCTCGCCAACCCGCAAGGCACCGAAAAATGTGAGTGTGAATATTGAATAAAATAAAAGGCTCTCCTCTCTAGAACTACAAACATCAGGGAGCGCTAAGCATAATTCCTTCAAAAGCTGGAAAGAGATCGGGCGTCTTGAATCTGGTTTAAAGTTAGATCTCTTCAAGCCCTTCAAAAATTGTTTTAAGGGAAAAAAACTAGTTAGCGGGGGGTTACCCCTTAATTTTAGAAAAAACGATACCCCTGCAATGGATTTAGCTATAGCTGAGTGGGAGAGGCCTGATTCAGACAGAGATACTGCAAACTGCAGGCCGGATAAGGCATTGGATACATTACAATTTAAGTTATGAAGGGCGCAAAAATTCACCCATCTAAGCCACGCGGCCGAATAATCGGCCCATGATCTAGCAGAGAGGGAATTCCTAATACACTGAGGAATCAAATCGAAATCAGCTCCCAAATTGACTGCGGGCAAGGAGTTGGCTCCAAATCTGCGTTGGGTACCTGTAAGCAAAAAATTGACCGCTCATGTTTGCACAGTGAACCCGCCACTGAAGCCCATGCACTCACACCTTGTTTCGCTTTGATCCAAATATTAAATTTTAGGCATGTTAAAACCAACTGTCTTATAATCAAAGAAGCACATTTATTTTTAGAGGACAGGGTGTTTATGGAGAGAAGTACTCCTTGATTCAATGAAAAGATGCTAATCCTGGAGTTTTGAATCAAAGAGCCCCATAAATAGAGCCCCAAAAAAATTGCAAAGAGTTCCAGCACCATCTCATTATTTGTGATATGAGAATCCAACCAATGAGATGGCCACTGAACATAACACCAATGATGTGACAAAAGAACACCACAGCCGGAAGTGGAATTCACTGAAACAGAGAAGGGGATTGAGTCAGCAGAAATAAAAACAGTTTGCCAGCAAGACTTTCCGTTAAAATCTGAAAGAAATTCTAACCAAATTTTTACATCCTCCTTCATCTCAGAAGAAATTCTGATATGAGAAGTAGGAGACGTTAATCCTTTGGTAGCATCATAAAGCCGTCTAGAAAAGACTCGACCGATTGGAATAATACGCAAAGCAAAATTTAGTAGGCCGAGTAAAGATTGAACATCCTTTAAGATCACCTTCTTTTTGGTAAGACAATTATTTAGTGCAGTGGATAATTTTACAATTTTGTCCGGCGGGAGTCTGGATTCCATTTTAACCGAGTCTAACGTAACGCCTAAAAACTCGATACAATTACAAGGAAAAACGGTTTTCTCATGGGCAATGGGAACGCCAAAATACTCGCACATTTTAATAAAACTATTAAGTGTATCTAAACAAATTGAGGATTCAGGGGGGCCTACAAACAAAAAATCGTCTAGATAATGCAAAATATTGACGTTGGGGGAATTAGATTCCAGTATCCAATGCAAAAATGATGAGAAGCTCTCGAAGTAAAAACAAGACAGGGAAAAACCCATAGGGAGGCATTTGTCAAAGAAAAACTGGTTTTCAAAATAAAAGCCTAATGAATTAAAACCGTTAGGATCTATAGGTAATAACCGAAACGCCGACTTAATGTCCGATTTGGACATAAGAGCGTTCTTACCCATAGTCCTAAGCATGTCTATGGCCAAATCAAATGATGAGTAGCTAACAGAACAGACGTCTTTATCTACCTCATCATTTAAAGATGAACCGGTGGGGTACGAAAGGTGGTGAATCAGGCGGAAAGATCCCGTATCTTTTTTGGGTACTAAACCTAACGGAGAAATACGAAAATTTGGGAAAGGAGGGGAGGTAAAAGGACCTGCGACCCTACCAAGTTCCAGCTCGCTAAAAATTTTTTCTCTAGCTATTTCGGGATTAAACGCCAGAGAGGGAAGATTCCTTAACAACTTACAGCCGATCCCTTTAAAAGAAGGCACAAAAAAACCTTTAGAAAACCCGTTAAAAATTAATTTACTGCTCAGAAGATCTGGGTACTTGTTTAGCCAGTACACCAGTCTTTCCAGCTTCACTGGGGTCGAGGCTTTTTGCATTGCTGTCCCTGGAAAGTGTTTGCTGAGCGGACTGCTTTTTAAAGCATCGTGACATAGAGTGCGCATTTCCGCAAAATGAACACTCATGTCGAAATCTGCAGTTAGTATTCCACTTACAGACAGAGTCATTAAAAGCAAAACAGACGCCCTTCTTAGGGAGGGCTGATGACACCTGTTTAGTTGAAGACTGTCTCTGAGGCAGCATCAGATTAATCCAAAGCCCCACATCCTTCGTACCCCAGGAGAGGTCAGGATGAACAGCTAACTTTTGCCTAAAAGATTCATCATAATTAATCCAGGCAAAACCGCCAAAGTTGCGGTATGCCTCCAAAATTATGTCAATGTGTTGAAACAATTTACTACATAAATTGGGTGATTTCTCGCCCAGGACCGCCGAGTAAATTGAAAAGGCCTGTATCCAATTGTTGAAAGATCTGATGTGACCACGTTTAACGTCATCCGAATCAGATTTTTCATCGCGCCTCTCCAACCTACCCGGCTGATCCCTGCGAGGAAGCAGAGAAAATAAATCAATGTATTGGTTACTCCAAATCAGCTCCTTTGTTGCTGAGCTGAGATGAAAACCAAGGGGAGAAAGCTCACAAGTCAGAGCTTCTTTAAAGTGATTTTGAGGAATTAGCGTAGAGGATGTGGAAATTCCAGGACTGTTGTCAAAACTGACAACTGTGGGAGAAGGAGATTTAAAAACCTCCCCCAGTGTCTCTGAAACCACATCCTTGATCATGTTTTTAAAATCAGAGTGCGAGACAGACAGGGGCACATGAATGTTCTCACCCCTACTGATGGCGTCGCTGCTGCGTCCAGAAGAGTTGCCAGCACTCCAGCCCTCCATGTTGGGCGAGCGCCGGTGCGAGCCAGCTGATCCTGACCCGATGGAGTCCTCACGCTGCGGGAGCACGCGATCCGGTGCGGGAGCTGGGATGCTGGAGGAGGCCACAGCCATCGCCGACAGGGCGCCTGACAGAGGGGTTCCCGCAGCGCTTGTACGGCTGCATCTTACCCCTGATCTGCCAGCGCTCACTGATGACGCGGCTGGCGACGGCTGAGGACGCTGTGTGAGCTCTCGCGCTGGGCTGCGAGATCTCCTGGATGCAGCACCGCGAGGCTTCCTGGATGGCGCTTGAGAGCGGCGTCTGGTCCTCTGCGACGGACCCGGTCCATCCTGAGGTAACGGCAGGGCCGGAGAGCCTGGAGCTCTGATGACCAATGGTGGCTCTGCAGCGTCTTGACACGGGGACTCAGCCTGGGATGCCGGTAAGGGAGGGGGGGAGACGGCTTCGGATGCTACCGCATAAGGTTCTATAGCGAGGCAGCTCCTTAGCCAGTCAACCCCGCCCTCAGCGCCGGCTCTGGAGATCAGCTGCTGCAGCAATTCTTCCATCCTGGAAAGGGGTCTCTTCTTTTCTTCACTTCTCCAGCGGAATGATGTTCCCTGGTAAAAGCTGGCAAATATATAGCAGAATAAATCTGCCCAACAACCATAACCACCAATAAAAATCCTTTGAAATGGGCGCCAAAAACACCAGTTAAAACCAGAGCTTCTAAAAATAGCTCACCATGGACATTTAAACTGACCTGAGATTGAACCCTAAATTAAAGACCAATGTGCATATCTGATAACAACAATATTCCTAAGATCTGTAATGCCATGAGACCCCCCCTTTATTTCATTTTTTGGCGGGGGGGGGGGCTAGCATTCTCTAAAAGAGTGCGAGAAATCACTTCCTGCCTTTTGTCCTAATTAGAAAAGCAGCAAGAAGCAGTGAGCCATGAAGGTGAGCAGTGTCCCCAGGGAGATGGCCTGGAAGACAAATCATAGGAATCCTGGCGCTGCAGCAGCCCTGCCAGTGCTCAATACATAGAATTGCTTATTTTCACATAGGTACCATTACTTTCTAATGAGGTTTAATCATTAGTATTGCGTTAAATCCGCTACACACAAAT
Organism: Ranitomeya variabilis; assembly: GCF_051348905.1. Classification (NCBI taxonomy): domain Eukaryota; kingdom Metazoa; phylum Chordata; class Amphibia; order Anura; family Dendrobatidae; genus Ranitomeya; species Ranitomeya variabilis. The sequence goes on along the minus strand of NC_135232.1, from coordinate 201,393,261 downwards.
CATTTTGGCTCATTCATTACTTCATGAAGTGAAGCAAAGTACTGATCCAAATTCATGGAAATGATAATTTGCTGCACATGGTTATAGTCAACCGCCAGCATGAGTATGTGTCTCCTCCTGACTGCTGCCACTGCCCCAACATCAAAGGGCTAATCTGATGAGACAGACCTGTAAGCATCAGGACAGATTGTTCATTAACAGTACTTGCTAGGAATCAAAATGAGGACTTTCCAACTATAATATCATATATATATATATATATATATATATATATATATAGATAGATAGATAGATAGAGAGAGAGAGAGAGAGAGAGAGAGAGAGAGAGAGAGAGAGAGAGAGAGAGAGAGAGATACACATACATACACACAAGCACACATATATTATTAATTGGCAGCAACCTTCGAAAATGGTCCCAAAAATTTCATTTACGGTAACCTATACTTACAAAAATCACCACTGCAATATCTGTCAAGAAGATACTGCACCTGTCAACCCTTACCAATCTCACTACAAATTACTGTGCTGAGCCACGAATGCCATCATAGGTAATGAGTGGGTTCAATAGGTTGTATCCTGTATGCCAAGAACCAGGATGCCAATAGACTGGTAAGACCCACCAACCCCATTTATACCATGGCAGCCCATTTAATTAAGACGAGATACCATTTAAACCAAAACTCTTTTTCTTTAATGGATGAAGGTCCATCACAGCCAAGGTGGCATTCTAAGCATGTGGGTATGATAAAATCACAAGTAAAGCACGATTGGCTTGCTGATCAAGTAAGAATTGCTATGTCCTGCCGGGGACCCCCAGCACAAGTTAGACTGCGTACAGCGAAAACACTTGTGGTATAACAATTGGCCGCAAAGAAGGAGCAAAGCATTTATACTGCGCGCCAACCCCCACCCATTTGGTGCAAGGTCTGCTCAATCCCATACTGTAGACCACAGAGAAAAATATCGAGCTTTATCATGAACACCATCAGGCAACATCAGACTGGTATTGTGTCCCTCCAGCTGACAATGTCTGATGACTACTCCAGTTTTAAAATGGATAAAGAGGACAGGTGCACGTTAAGGATACTTTCACACTTCCGTCTTTTGCCCTCCGTCGCAATCCGTCGTTATGGGCAAAAAACGGATCCTGCAAATGTGCTTGCAGGATGCGTTTTTTGCCCATAGACTTGAATAAGCGACGGATGGGCGGACGCGCCGCACAAAAAAAGTTAAATGTAAAGTTTTTTTGTGTGACGTGTCCGCCATTTCCGACCGCACATGCGCGGCTGGAACTCCGCCCCCTCCTCCCCGCTCATCACACTGGGCTGCGGATGCATTGTAAAACTGCATCCGCTGCCCACATTGTGCTGATTACAGCACAAAGTCCATCGATACGTAGGGCCGACGGTTTGCGACGGCCCCGTACCGACGGCAGTGTGAAAGTAGCCTAAGCGTGCGCCGAAAGCACTCTACAACTTCTGCATCCCTCACTCCCTGCCATGCTACACGGGAAATGACCTCCGACCAGTCCAAGGTTAATTCCTGGAAGAAATCATGGAATTTATCCAAGTCCCAACGCGTCATGGTGAGGAGCTCGGCTAGGCAGAAAAGCAGAGCAGAGATGGGGCTACCGAGGATCTAACCAGGTCCAGCAAATGTCCTCCACCACTTGCCACATGAGGGACGGGCAGATGTGCCCCTCCACTTTGGCTGTGGGTAAACCTTCCTGAAATTTCTGCCAATCAAAACGAGAAAGAGTCAATTACATTATTTGTACCCGGAATGTGGTGGGCTTGAAACAGATGTTAAATGTTAAAACGCAAACATTTTAACACCAAGAACCTAAGTAGTTTGATAACCAGGGGGGGTGTGTATGTGATGTATGGCGTGTAAATCGCTCATGTTGTCAGTCCAAAAACTAATTTGTTTATCCCTAAAAATAGGAACCCCATATGGCAAAATACGTAACAATGGGAAACAACTCTTAAAGTAAGCTTTGTAACCCAGCCTGAGGAGCGCCAAGATTCCCGGGTCAGCGATCTGCACACCATTGATCTCCGAAAATAACATCGAAACCTCAGGACCAGGCAGCATCAGAAAAAAGGAGGGATCCTTATTAGTCAATTCAGGGGACTGAAAACACTTGTGGTGACCATTATAGGGCCAGAGGAACTCCTTCCAAAGCAGCAAATCAGCCTTTAAAAGCGGGTTTTATCTGGATTTTATGATGGGGGAGCTTGATATTGCTAGTCAACAGGGATAAACATCTTGAAAAATAAATTTCCCATGGGTATTACATGGCAAGCGAATGTGAGAAGACCCAACAAGGGCTGCATCTGGCATAGCGTGACTATTTAAACTTTTCATACCGAGCAAAAAAACCTTCACTCCCTGAAATTTTGAAAGTTTTTCATAATTGCAGTGGAATCAATCACAATACCTAAAAAGGGGAGGGAAATGGAAGAACCAGAAGTCTTGCTGGATTGTGTTTTAATAATAAGAACCATCTACAAAGCAAGCCAAAAGGTGTTGACAATCCGGAAGAACTGGCAAGAGGCGGAAAGCAGATTCAGTATCAGATTTTGACATTAAGGCTTAAGGGCCAACCTCCCTAGTCAAGGTGATAGCCCGCTCAAAGGAAACGTATGTAACAGATGCGTGCTTTTCGAAATTCTGTCATTTACGGATACCCCTTGAGGTGGGAGATGTGTAGAATTTGCTGAAACTTGCCAGGATCTTTTTTGGGAATGATTCCTAAGGGGGAAAAGCCCAAATTGTAAAATGGTGGGGTTGGGAAAGGGCCTCTTATTCCACCTAGGCAAATCTCCTTCTGTACCTTATCTGTAAGGATTAGCGGAAAATCCTTTGCTGATTTCAGTTTGGGGGAAAACGACGATTGTCTATTGAAACAGAATGGGATGAAGAAACCGTAACTGAAATGCAATTGGGCTCCTGCTACCTTATTGGGTTAGAGGTCAAGCCAAGTCGCATCGCGGTTAAAGGGACTCTGTCACCTGAATTTGGAGGGAACAATTTTCAGCCATAGGGGTGGGGTTTTCGGGTGTTTGATTCACCCTTTCCTTACCCGCTGGCTGCAATATTGGATTGAAGTTCATTCTCTGTCCTCCGGAGTACACGTCAGCGCAAGGCAATATTGCCTTGCGCAGGCGTGTACTATGGAGGACAGAGAATGAACTTCAATCCAATATTGCAGCCAGCATGTAGCCAGCGGGTAAGGAAAGGGTGAATCAAACACCCGAAAACCCCACCCCTATGGATGAAAATTGTTCCCTCCAAATTCAGGTGACAGAGTCCCTTTAAGCTCATTGAGGTCCTTAAATTCTGGTTGATTGGGGTTTTTTGTGAGAAATTTTGGGGAGATAAAGGAGCATTTGATTGCGGCATGGGGGCCTTCACAGGCTGAATACTAGTGTTTATGCTTGCATAGTCCGAAAAAAAACAACAGTGTCCCTCATTGAACAACCAACAGGAGTCAGGTCTGCAGACGGCCACTGATCCTATGTCAGCGGTTTGGGCAGAGGCCGCTGTGTGAAAGGGGTTTTGTGGCTTTCTGGGCTAGCATAAGTCGAATTCATGTATCTGTCGCTTTTATCTCTCAACCTAAATGAGGCTGTAGGGCTAAACATCTGCTGAATTCCTCATCGTAGCACCACCAAGCACTGACCAGAATTTGACCAGAGTGCGATCATAGTGCGATCTGATTTTCTCAAAGGAGGCAAAGATGGAAAGACATTTTTTTTCCATCTTCTCCATTCAATCAATCCGTGAAAAATCAAGACAGCATCAGATGTCATAGGAGTGCATGTTTTCCACGGACTGACTCAATGGAGAAGATTTTTAGGGTCCCAATACTAATGTCTATAAAGTGTAGCATATTTTGTGCAGCAGCAATAATGATAAAGGATGCAAGCTGCATATGTGCTTAATATCTGAGAGAAACTTTCAGGATGGTCTAGGATGGATGGAAAAGACTAAATCAATTGACTAAAGAAGAGTTTTCATTTACTGCATTTGTTACTTATTCCTCCTAACTGTACCTGACCAGTAATGTATTTTCCTGTATCATGTCAGGCGGTATCATTTAATGATATGTACTTGTGAATGTGATGGAGTGAAAGCAGTCAAACACAACCAAATAATAAAATGTGATATTCTCAATGAGGTGTGTTAATCAAGAATTGCTATGCCAGGTATAATAAACTGTACAAACACGTAGCAAATATAGGCAGAGGCAATGAAAGTAAGTGGCCGATCAAATCAAAGGCAGAGATAGAGTGAGAGGTATCAAAGCCTAACTCTTCATAGAGCAGAAAATAAGTTTGAAAGGGAGGACGTTTTATCACAAATATGAAACCAGTTTTCCATGAACCCCTTCCTGATTGAAGACGCTATAATGGGTTAAACTCCTTGGCAATAGGCAGCTGGTCAAAGTCTTTGAAGTGCCCCTCCTCCCCATTCTGAGCTCCTCCAAAGGAAGGAGTTTTGTGGAATGTACTCAGAGGAATGACCTCCGCTCTGGAATGTGCTGAGCAAAGGAACGAGGAATGCAAGGCCCCTTTTGGGGTGCCCAAAATAAGGAGGATTAGGTGATCCCCATTTCCCTGGACTATTTCCTCAGCAAAAGTGACCATTTGCCTTTATAACAATGTTCTCACTTGTGTCCTTCCGAAATGATTAGTTTTACACCTGCATGTCAGCTTTCTTCTTACATCCAAAACATAAATGCCCCATAATGGAAATGAACACATTCTTGGAGTCCAGAGAGATACAGTATGTAGAGCCATTCCTTGTCCTCCAGGTGCTTCCAGCTGGAGACATGTCTACAGGGGCTGCAGTCCTTCCAAACAGCTTGTATTGGGTGAAAAATTTGCAAGAAACACATTAGACAAGTGCAAATCTACCCATTCAATTCAATGATTTTCCCCAGGGATGGACAGCATGGAGCATGTCCAGTAACCCTCACCTTTGTCGCTATGTAAGAGTATACTGAACATGTAATCGTAAAGCGGGAGGATAGCAAAAGTTCTTAAAATTTAAGCCATTTCTTAGGTTGCGATGCCCATCATTGCAAATCTCAAAAGACATGGACATCCAATTTCTAGAAGAGCTCCAAAATGGTTAATCTACTTCGTAATGAAATCATACACCACTTGCTCTCCTATGAATGCATAAGCCGATAGTCTTATGAAGTTTCTAGGACACCCGGGTGGCAAATTGTAGACATTGTGGATACAGATAATAATCGTTAAAAGGTCATATCTACTGGTATATATTTTCTGGTAAGAGATTTTCACATTAAAAAAAAAAAAAAAAAAAAGGGTCACTGAATTGACAGGAACACTCAGGTGGCAGATTTGTTGCAGACATTTCTCCAAATGTCTCAATTCTCTGAATGCAGATTACAAAATTGCTTGCACCTGCTGCAAACTCCATTTGGATATAGGGTGAACCTGCCATGCATAGGGTCACCCTCATAGGGAATCAGATTTTAATCCAGATGATAAGTCACAGATCGCACATGCCCTTTGTCAGCCATGTTATTTTTTAAGATGTTATAGTACTCTTCTGTAGTTGAGGAGAAGGCTGGAAATTTGTGATGAACTATAAAAGTAGCAACGTTAACAGCGCGCAGAAAGAAAACGGTGTGGGCAGACTTTAAAAGGAAGTCATTAGGCGTCCTAGTTCCCCTACTGTGGTGAAAATATCCACAACATCAAAAAACGGTAATAAAATGTTATTGCCGAACTATACAAAAGACTTATTATACTCTGTGAAATATCAAAGCGAGAGCCATAAAATGATCAGAGCCCGATTATCTCTTCACTTTATAGATAAATGGTAAAATGTAACTTATCTCCTGCATCTCAGGAACACTCTGCAAACACAAATGTACTGTTTTACCATCAATGAAGATAATGCTAAAAGCCTAATGAAAGACACACCGCCATTTACTCGCCAGAATGATTTGCCTTCTATTATACTAATGCTATTATCACAATAGTGGGATGTACGGTGGAAAGAGAAAAATTCAATCCCACACCAAGTACAACTTGATTAAAAAAAATAATTTTACTAAAAATTGAAAAGAATTTCAACCATTAAAAACATATGGGCTCCGATTCATAACACTGTTATGGCAAAATTCAGGAGTAAATTGTTTTAAAAACGCGCAACATTTTTGCAAATCACAGAGTTGCGAAAAAATGTAGCAACTTTCGGCATTCATGATGAGCTGTGACATTCCATACGTCTGAAATCTTACTCAAGTCAGAGACTAGAGTAAAATTGAGGCGTGCGCTACCTTTCAGATGCCCATGATTCACGAAAAGGCGTGACTCCAACACGCTCCCTCGTCAAGAACGATGTGAAAAATCACCGGTTTTCATAATTGGGGCCATGGTCCTCAGAAGAGCCAAGCAAATGTGTATGGAGGAGTCAGGAAAACGAGCAGGAAGTTAAAGAATCAATTGACCAGCAGCTATCTCATGTTTAATGTCACCCTAAGGCCATTACACAATACACGGCGTATTTCACGGTCTATGAACGAACTGCAATGCCTGGCCTGCTGGCCGATCTCCGTCCTGAACTTACGGCAGCTATTTGTCTATGAGGCTGTAAATTCGGGTCAGTTAACCTGCAGTCAATCTGGGCATTACAGTCCGTATACGAACCATGAAATAAGTTTGTGTGAACTAGGCCTTAGTCATTAGTTAGTTGGAAACTTTTACTAACCAAACTACAGAAATGTTTTTCATCTTTAATAAGCCATATCAAAAGATTTTTATCAAAATGCCCCTTTAAGTGCTTTCTTCATGCAAATAGTTTTTTTCAAACATTCGTGCAAGGCCTAAACATACAAAAATTAAAACTAGTATGGTTGTCATAGAGGATTAATGGGGTCTCAATCTAAATGTCTGGCCCAAATAAAAATAATACAGCCTATACTCACCTCCTGTGCCAGCGCCGTTCCTGAGGTCATGAGCTCGGCGTCCAATCAGCGCTGGCGTCACTGTTCCCGCCTTCTGACAAATGAAACATCAAAAGGAAGGGAGAGAGAAGCGCAGCCCTGACTTCCTCTTGAGGCGAGTACGAAAATAAGCAACTTAGAATTGTATCAGTAGCGGCCGCCATCTCCTATCTCGGTAATGGGAATGTGCCTTCACTGAATACAAATTTCCCCTTTTGGACTTTTTCTGCCTTAAATTTTTTTTTAGATGTTTATGTTCAGAAATCCAAAAATTAAAGGATATGTTATCTGCCACTCATGAGAATTTGGTCCTAATATTGGTAAAGAACTGGTAGTATTTATTACACTTGGTGTACAGCATTGGGGAATATATTGGCAATTGCAATTATTCAATAAAAACAACATAACTTATTATAATGTGTATATAAAATAAAGATATTGCCTTCTTAATTCATCGAACTCCTTTAAACATTCTCCAGTAAATCTTTTTGTATGGGATTCATTTCCAAGAAATATGGAACTCTAAATGTCATATTTTGCTTGTCTCTTCCAGAAAGAAAACAACAGATGGCAGACTTGTAGGACCTCGGTGCCCTATACCAGTATCTGGCTGCAGTACAAAGAAGAGGCAGCAAGGCCAAGCGAAACGCTGAGCCCCTGTATGCCGAACAATAACACGGCCCGAGATGTGCTGCTGCCCTTTGCAAGCAAAAGCTGTGAGCCGGGAGTGTGACCAAGAGCAACAGGAAGTCTGTGCTGGCTCATATGCCCTCATTGCTTCAATACTACTTTGTAGATGGAGAAAACAGACCGGTCCTAATCTTCAGAATTAACCTTTACAATCGCTCTGAGCTATTGTGATACTCCTCTAACCAATGTATATGGTCTGAAATCATCAGGAACATTGTATCAGTTAAAAATATAGCAAACGCTATCAGGATATGGGCATCTTTAGGAGCATTTTTTGTTACTTATATAAATGCATTCATACATTTCGGGATAATAATTATGTTAGCAATTAAAGGGGCTGTCCACCTCTAGGAAAACCCCTTCTTAAACTGAATATTTTCTCCGCAAGAGAAATTGACTTGCTGTTGCCTGGAAAGACGTGCCGCATGTCCATCTCCACGGGTCATCTCTGGACGCATAGTGGACATAGGATTTCTTGAAATCTCCTCCACTATGATGTCACAGATTGCTGCCTTGGGTTTGTCGGTGCATACGTACACAGCGTCAAACCTGCAGCAACTCCAGATCGTCGGCACGTAACCTAAGAAATCAAGAGGAGGTAGGAGACCAGCCACAGCTCTCACTTCCTCTTGATTACTTATTTATCTGAAGGGGACAGTGAAGCCGGCGCCTATTGAGTGCAGTGCTCACATGGCATATCTACCTTATGAGAGCCCCAGGAACAAAAGTGCCGATGCCGGAAGAACAGCACAGGCACAATGAGAATTAAGGAGGGCAAACATTCAGATTGAGATGGGGTTATCCTATTAGTGGACACCACTAAGTTTTTATAAGAAAATAATTTTTTTTGACGGATTTCTTCAGCCTCTATGTATCTCAGTCCATAATATCCAAATCCATTAGTGAGCTTGTTTTGATGGCAGGGTTTCTAAATCCTCACTCTTTACTAAGGTCTTGTTAGCCCATTTTTGTTCCCAGTGGAGTCAGGAGACTGGAAAAAAAAAAAAAAAAAGCTAAAACGTTTTTCCATACACTGGAAGGAAAATGATCTCACAGATTTCTTAAAAGATTGTTCACATTCAGCCAGTGCATCAGCTGTTGGGGCAGATAAGAAAATACTGCCCAACTGCACAACTTTGTCAACAGTTGTGTCCATCTCTGCCACAAAATAATAGACCATTGTATGAATGGCAACTCACTTGATTTCTGACCACATCAAAGTTGAGTTAAAACTTTGTTGTGGTCATAAATCAATTTGAAAGTTTTGTAAAATCAAGATTTAGTTATAAATTCGATCATCAAATAAGAAAAGTTCACAAACGGATTCACTGATGACTAATTCTGCAGTCTGATATGTTCTGTAATACATAGAGGTTGTAAAAGCCAAACAGCCCAAATTCGCATCTTTGATTTTGATTCAAAAATACATGCATAAAATTGCCCCAAATATGTTGCTATGTACAAACCTATAGACCGAATTTCCATTAACAAAAGACCGCATCGGATCCGATGCTATACGATTAGAGAAGACTTTCCAAAGTAAGCTATCCTTATAGCACAGGACTTACTCCGTTAAATATGTGGTTTAAGCATAGAAGCTTAGGTTGGATTTACACATGCCTCAAAAATACACCACAAAAATTTGAAACTGTAATTCTGCAGTAAAAATTGCAGGCAGAATTACTGTTGACAACTATTGATTTTGTAGTTTTATTTGCTTTGCAGATTTGATTATAAAATATCATACAGAATTTCACTTTATGAAGAATTAACCTATCCAAAATTCTCATTGCACATAGAAAATGCTGCAGAATGGCTTTCCAAAGTGGAAGAATTCAGAAAATATTACCCATGTACATTCTGGAAGAAAAGCCAAATATGGTTTTACATATCAGGACATAGTGAAAAGAATCTGGTCCTTAGAAGGTCTTACATTTAGGTAAATGCACCCTCAGGTGATCAACAATTGACAAATTACACTCTGCCGTTACTTAACACAAACAAGGCCAAAACGCAGAAGCAATGGGGTTTTTTTTTAATCCACCCATAGCACAACTTTACCTAGATAATTTTCCACTAGTAAAACACACCAAAGCATGAATTTCCACATAGGATATGTGAACATTACATCTTTTTCAGGTGCATTCCGGGTGGAATCTGTCTATTAAAGTGTCATTAAAGCGCACTATGTAAAAACAGCATGGCTGTGCACATGTTCTGTCCTATGTCACTTCTAACAGTTTCAGGGTTCGTAAGCCCTACAGCAGTTAGAGAAGTGACATGCGGACATGCACATACTTTGGTAGGAGCAGAGTAAAAGACATTGGCGGTGAAGCCACTGCATAAACAATGGCAAAGTTGCCAGTAAATGACCGCTGGCATTTTCCAGAAGCCTACTTCCCTCGGAAATACCAGGTGTCTGGAAGACGCTGTGTGTACTTGTTCTTATAGTTTTAGACTTTCCCTATAGTCCTTGGCCAGTTTTTCAAACTATGAAACATTGCAGAGTTTCAGGGAAAACAGAGTAAAACATACCGGGCTGAAATCCCGCAGTCAAGCTCCGATTCATGCTGCCCGTAGTTCCAGCAGCATAAATCCAATGATCGGTTCCCTTTAATAGACCAATGCCATCTGATCTGCTCAGGATGTTCCGTGCCCTACAAAACTGTCTAATTGATACAAAGCATTTAATAAGCTTTATGACTGCACTGTGCATAGTCACTTCATCCGGTTTATTACCTTCTATGGAGTATCTAACGTCCTGAGTGAAAACTCCATTGGTGAATATTTGTATTATATGATGCCTTACTCCATGCTACGCAGGTAATTTCCATTATTTGACTTCGCAACAACTTTATTGGGTTTAAAACCATCAACCCTCGTTCTCATCAAGGGTTAAAAAATAAACGGAACAGCTGCTCTTCCTGTCCCTTACTGATAATAATTGTCAAAAGAACTTTCCCCATATGTCCAACAGCTGCACACATCAGTGTCTACAACATGTTCTTTACTCTCGTTTTGCACCAAATTGCAAATGTGATATTTTCAACATTGCAACCTATTGGGGAATTTCACAAAAAAAAAAAAATAAATTCTCCCAGGTCTGCAGTAAAAAAGCACCTGATCGTGAATAGCAGAACAGGCTGCAATCACCATTTACTACGGGCTATTGCAATGAACCAAGCAGGAAAAAGGTTATTAGGCATCAGGGGACTGCGCCGCTGCCCTTTTAAACAACAGTCTCAATTGTACTGTGTCATTTTACTTTTTACATTACACAAACTTGGCGGAGAGTGCATAAACTTAAGACATTTTCTGTCCATTCTTGATATGCCCGGGTAATGTAACCATCAGACAGTTTCACCGAGATAAATACTTCATTGACAAATTGTAAAGAAAGTCATAAAACTATGAATAATTTACTACAGTCTACACAGTATAGTACGCCATAAAGCAGGTTATTGTGGCTCTAAGGCTGTACACAAACATGAAGATATCTTCTAAGAAAAAGGGGCAACTGTGACAAAGCAATAAGCACATTAGGGGAAGGATCCTAGATAGAAGGAAACAACATCCATACTTGCTTATCTTACCTCTACACCAGAGTTCAACATGGGTGCAAGTAGGAAGAACTAAAACTAGATTTGCTCAAAATTACCTAAAAAGAACATCAAATGTGATGGCTTAGGGTGTGATAAACCAAGACAAAAATGGGATCTTCCCCAAAACCCAGATCTAGGCTTTTTGGTTGGATGCTCAACTTGGAAGAACCATTTGTGTCCATGGTGAACATAAAGCGGTATCTCCCCTGAGCAAGTGATGACTTTAAGGTCAATTGTATGACAAGCTTGCCAATATTTTAAGCCTAGCTGGGATGGTGCAGGTGTATGGAGAAGGGCAAAGATCTGAGGTGTAGGTAATCCTAACCGATTGGAAGCTGTAGGTCACCCCCTTGGAGGGTGGACAGGACACAAGGCTGGCCGGCCGCTGCCTTGTTATGTTACCCAACAGACCAGACTCAGACTAGACTTTGATCTCATCAACCTTCGATCACCCACTTGGGTTGCAGCCAAAGGAAACAAATCACAGGAAGTCACATAAGAGGATAGATGAAAAGGAAATGTCTCTTTACTTAGGATCAACAACCACAATGATTAAAGAGGTGATGTGTTGCGGAATTGCAATGAGACAGTAGAATTTATTGATATTGCATTTACTATATTGCAAGCAACAAAAAAGCATATTTAATAGGCTATGCAACTATGTATATGATGCCAAATATTTTAGTGGTTAGTGAGGAACCCATAGCCATCATGATTCATGAACACAACCCCAAGTTTAAATAAAATACCTTTTAAAGTCTCCTGGCATGTACCCTCTGCTTAGCACACAATACTTGTATAAATAGCTATAGAAACGCATCCTGATACCCAATAACACCAGAAAGTATGAAAAGATCAATGATGTTAAAATTAATCTAACTTTATTAATAATATTTTAAAATAATGGAGTACAAGAAAAACTATTTAAAAAGCAGAGTGCCTCAGAGGGGCCCACCACAAACTATTAAAATATATGATGATAGTTAATAAAGTGAAAAGCTGCCACGAGGTAAAGTACAATATCGTCAGGAAAAATGAGATGGTATAATATAAATAAATAAAGGCGACAAACAACAGGACACTCTATGGGCCTAAGGTAGTATGTATTATGCAAAGTATTATGGGATTAGTCTCATTATGCAGTATACTACCGATATATAAAAAAAAAAAAGGAGAAGAGCGGCACTGCATTTGTCTTGACGACTTCTCATAGGCTCTAGTCAAGGTGCATTTGTGCAGACTTCGGATGGACAAACCATACAGTGGTGACTTGGTGGTGCACCTCAATGAAAATGTGTCCATAAATATGTAGCAATGAAAAAGAAGAAAATGAGGGCACTCACCAATCTTTCACGTTCTTAGTCCTTTATTGCAACACGATCCAGTTAAAACACATGGCCGGGGAAGAGAGAGAGCCGAAACCCGTGTGAGCAGGCGAGAGACGACAGCTGTTTCGCGCTGTGCTTTGCGCTTCTACAGGTCAGCTTGTGCATAGGTGAAACAGTGGAAATGTAGTGCCGGCCATGACACCGCCCACCACTGTGTCCCCTCCCACAAACCAAACGATACATACATATACTTTAAAAAGCACACTTAAAACCATTAACGCAACCTTAGTTGGTAACAAAACCTTTTGGCAGAGCAGACAATTGGAGACATTTAAAGTTATTCTAGGAACCACAGTTAATCTTTAGAAAGCATAAAAGGTTAAACCCTCGCCGCTACCAACAGCGCACAAGACACTGCAGAATGCACAACTTCTGCCATAATATTCACAAAATTACCCCCCAACATCGGTATAAACGTCAGCAAAAAAGCAAAGAAACAAATAAAAAAAAAAAAAAAAATCATTTCAAAAAAATTCTTTAAAAAAAAAAAAAAAAAAAAAAAATAAATCATCCTTTTTTTTTTTTTTTCTTCTTCTTTCCTTTCCCAAGCAGCAAATCATTAAAGAAATATCGACATATCCGCACGGTCATTGAAACCTAGTGGCCCCAATGCTTCACTGCGCAGAATCCATCTCGTCTCACATCTGAGGAGCAGATTATCCAGATCACCTCCTTGCGCCGGCAGACTGACTTTCTCAATCCCGGCGAAGGAGAGGACCCCTGCATCACCGCCATGTGTATCCCTAACATGTGTAATTAACCGTGGAACACCTTTCCCTGAGACAATCGATCTGCAATGCTCGCGGAAACGAACATATAGTGGCCGGATCGTCTTTCCCACATAGTAATACCTGCAAGGACAAAAAACAACGTATACTACGTGATCTGTCCTGCATGTGATGAAATCTTTAACCATGTGCTTCACTGCACCTATATGAAGAGTCCGGTCAGTTACATGTTGCTTACACCAAGGACAATGCCCACACCTGAAATTACCTTTGGGGATAGCGGTGTTCAGCCAGTTCTGATTTGACTTAACTACCCGATTCCTCACTAATTTGTCCCTTAGTCTGATGCTCCGTTTATTCGCTATGAGGGGACCCCTAGACACTACCTCAGCCAACTCCTTGTCCCGACCTAAGATATGCCAATTTTTCTTAATGGCTAATCTGATTTGCTGGTCCATATTGCTGTATTGAAAACTGAAGGTAAACCTTCTCTCTATGTCAACCCTATTAGAAGGCACCTTCCTTACGTTCTTGCTTATGCAACTCCTCTCACTTCTCACTTTTTCCTTTTCTGTCATTAAAGCCCTATCAGGATACCCTCTTTGTTTGAATCTAGTCTCCATCTCATTTAGCTGCCGATCAAAACCCTCATCAGTATTATTAACCCTACTCACTCTCAGAAACTGACTATAGGGCAAAGAGCGTTTTGTATGCATTGGGTGGAAACTATTAAAATGTAACATGGTGTTACCTGCTACTGGCTTACGATAAAGCGACGTACAGATCTTATTGTCCTTAATTTCCACCAGGACATCCAGGAACTCCAACCGCTGCCCTCCGAAAACTGGCTGAACACCGCTATCCCCAAAGGTAATTTCAGGTGTGGGCATTGTCCTTGGTGTAAGCAACATGTAACTGACCGGACTCTTCATATAGGTGCAGTGAAGCACACGGTTAAAGATTTCATCACATGCAGGACAGATCACGTAGTATACGTTGTTTTTAAAGAATTTTTTTGAAGAGATTTTTTTGTTTGTTTGTTTCTTTGCTTTTTGCTGACGTTTATACCGATGTTGGGGGGTAATTTTGTGAATATTATGGCAGAAGTTGTGCATTCTTCAGTGTCTTGTGCGCTGTTGGTAGCGGCGAGGGTTTAACCCTTTATGCTTTCTAAAGATTAACCTTTTATGCTTTCTAAAGAGTAACTGTGGTTCCTAGAATAACTTTAAATGTCTCCAATTGTCTGCTCTGCCAAAAGGTTTTGTTACCAACTAAGGTTGCGTTAATGGTTTTAAGTGTGCTTTTTAAAGTATATGTATGTATCGTTTGGTTTGTGGGAGGGGACTAAGTGGTGGGCGGTGTCATGGCCGGCACTACATTTCCACTGTTTCACCTATGCACAAGCTGACCTGTAGAAGCGCAAAGCACAGCGCGAAACAGCTGTCGTCTCTCGCCTGCTCACACGGGTTTCGGCTCTCTCTCTTCCCCGGCCATGTGTTTTAACTGGATCGTGTTGCAATAAAGGACTAAGAACGTGAAAGATTGGTGAGTGCCCTCATTTTCTTCTTTTTCATTGCTACCAATATATAAGACTTTTAATAGCTTAGATAAAATATATTGCTGCCGATGTATGAGCCCGGATTTCAGTGTCTCCACAGCCAAATGGCTGATGCTCAACAGTGAGGGGAGAAAACCTATATCATCCTTAAGGCGAAAGAAACATTGAAATATACCTCAGACAAGGCAGAGTGGGGTCCCCACACCCCGACGCGTGTTTCGCTGCTGGCTTCTTCCGGTGTAAAACGTGCCAGTGGGGTGTGGGGACACCAGTGGCAAAACGTGCATTGGGGTGTGGGGACGCCACTGTGCCATGTCTGAGGTATATTTCAGCAATATATTTAATCTAAACTATTAAAGGTCTTATATATTGGTAGTATACTGCTTAATGAGACTAATTTCATAATACATTGCATAATACATACTACCTTAGGTCCAGAGTGTCCGCTTTGTCTTATTTATTTAAATTATACCATCTTATTTTTCCTGCAGATATTGTACTTTTTTACGTAATGTGGCAGCTTTTTACTTTATTAACTACCGGTAATCATCATATATTTTAAGAGTTTGTGGCGATTACCTGTGAGGCACTCTGCTTTCTATATTGTTTTTTTTGGACTCATTATTTTAAAATATCATTAATAAAGCTATATTAATTTTAACATTATGGATCTCTTCATACTTTCTGGAGTTATTAAGTACCAGGATGTGTTGCTATAATTATTGATTTGACGTGCCATTCCCTTCATATAAGTGGACATTTTCATGCTAATTTATTGTAGAAATAGATGTCAGGTTCTCAGCATACACTGAGCACATTGTGTTTTTTAAGTCTAGTACGCTATCCCTAATCTTTTTGGTCTATCAAAAAGCTGGAGGAGTGTCTCAGACTACCGAAGTTCAATGTCCATAGTACGGCTGGTTGAAAAAAGGCTGGTCAGTGAAAGTCAAGTGCACTGGTACCTCTAAATCCACAATTTATTACCTGCAAGTGGAGAAATCCACGATTGTAATATGAAAAAAAGGCATTAAGTGCTTTGCCACGCCCAGAGCACTTAAGATAACTTTGCCTCCTGAGGTTATTTCCATTTTTGGTGCCTCCCTCTGTATGTTGAGTGATAACTCAATGCGTCTGTGATGTCAGGCACTGGCCAGAAAATCTAATGCCGGCGTGGATCACCTCATTTCTCACTTATTATATCACTCACTGAGAGGGAGATGCCAAGGATGGAAATAACCTCAGGACGTAGAGCTTTGATAAATGATCTGGGTGTGACCAAGCACTTAATGCCTCATTTACAAATTGCCAAACTCAAGAATTTCTCTGGATTCAGATATAAAAAGGTACCAAGCATTTATCTTTAGCTGTCCTTTATACTCACAGGGGGTTGATGTTCCTGTAAGATTCCCTGGAAATTAATTAATTCACCCTTTCTCTTCAGCATGGTCCGGAATTTAACCAGAAACGCAAATAATGATTGAGCCCTTCCCCGCCCCTCGAGAAGGAGGTAATATCAGCAATGAGTGTAAGTGGCAGCATTGTGCAGAAGAAGCCATGGAGCAAAACAAAGTGTGGCCTACAACATGTTATATGGTAAAGTTATATATTGTGTTCTGTAGGTATAGTATATCATGTCACATCACATATTATTAGGATGTATAATCCAGACATCAGAGATTATTATGCACAGGATAATATGTGATCAGTATGTCATATACTAAGACCTGTATTCACTGTTGATGATTACTCTAGAACATTGAAAATGCATTACTGCCATAGAAAATGGGGAAGAAAGAAAAAAAAAAAAGCGCTATATAATGTACAAATGAAATATTTACTGTATTCACTGTTGTGGTGTTCCAGCGTCTCGCCTGTCTGAACATAGATTATTTTTATTGTATCTTTCCATATTATCATGATACCCCTTAACACATTGGCGGCTGGCCACTTTATATCAGTAGCTGAGTTTATTCAGTCAGCACTGCCTACTGATATATGCGCACCCCAATTAATCAAAAATATACGATATTATATGAACAATATTAGCATCCCAGGGACTTTCCCTTAGTGTCTCAGTAATGTCTTTACCAAATAGACGCTGATTGGGGGGCAATAATGACGTAAGCGGTCAATGTTTTAAAGTCAAGTGTCATGCCTAGCAGTATCAGGAGGTGTGTGGTCGTAATAGGGTTTTTGTGAGGTAGAATGTGGGTTGGGCGTTTCCATTTCACAATTTATGCTCTGTGGTAGATCGGCTCACTCAGCGGTACACGAAGGTAGACACAGGAACATGGTCTCTTTAAGAACTTCCTTTGGTTTATTATTGGCAGCATAAACCAAGGTGAAGTAAAACAAAACACAGCCCTCTGAGCAAAACAGGAAAACAAAACGAAATGGTGGCACAAAGCACATTCCTTCTGAGAGCGGGGTTCCTCCCGCTCACCGTTAGCAGAACACACATGGTTCAGGTTGGTTCCTGTACAATCGCTTCTCTGGAGTGTTTCCTCTCCAGACATTGAACACCTACTGTCTCTGGAGGCCAACTACTTAAGCCCCAGACAACACTCTGGTGTGGAGAAAAGGTGGACATCCTCCCACCCACTCTATGGATGTCCACAAAAAACCCAGCCCATTACACAAATTAGCTGTTAACCCCTCACAGCACTTAATGTGCTGGAGGAAAATCTCTGGGTTTTACATCACTGACGCCATTAAGCGCAGCTACACATATCACTCCTCCAGCACTTTTCCTATGATTGTCACAGCTCTGATAAGGAATGAACATATTATGGGACTATTGGCGCACATTGAGAGCTTTTGCATTTCTTTTCTGTGCTATGTTGTGGCCATTTTAGGGCTTTTGATATGCCTATTTATTAAAAGTTAAAGGGAATATGTAAAGCAGCACTACTGGTTTACAGCCCAGGAATTATGTTTTCAAATACCTCCTTTTAATATTTAAAAAAAAAAAAAAAAAAAAAAGGCTGTCCCTCAAATAAGTCAACTTGGCTGGCCTCTCTGGCCTGGATACATAACAGGGCAGCTCAGGAAGCATCAGCATAAGTGCGGTGAGGTAAAGTGAGCTGGCTTCATCTCCATCTGCACATGCGCTGGATGCCTCCTGAGCTCTCGTGATGTTGTATAACGCAGGGCTGTAGAATGGGAGTCATGGAGTCGGTGGCATGGAAATTGAGGTGTCGGTGGTTTGGCATACCGACTCAACAGCCCTGGTATCCCGGCGAGCCAGCCAGGTCGGGGCTACTCAGGAGAAAGGAACCACTTCTGACTCTCAGCGACGACCAGCATGCTTCATGCACTACATCTGAATTTATTTATTTTTTAACAATAATGCAGGAACACAAAAACAAGAATAGAGAGTCGATTCTATAAAACCCTGTGCTGTAAACCAGTATTGGCCATTTATGGTCTCGCATATAATCTTGTGGTGTGCAGCTGCCAGCCATTAATTAGCTAAAAATTGCTCTGTAACTACAAAAAAAGACTTGGTATAGATAGATAGGCCCACAGTACAAATTATATTAATGTTGCCTCAACTTGCCAAAATCCTTTTGTAAATTTTATATTAAAAAAAGGATTACAAGTATTTGTAGAAATTTCAGCAGCAAAAAAAAGAAGAAAAAAAAAAAAGAATTGAAAATGTATATTTGGTTTGAAAGAAAAATATCAAGATTTTATTTCTATGCCTACCAAATCACCCAGTGCTAGTCCATAGTCTAGTCTGAGACACTCCCCTGAAGATCAGTTGAGAGCAAGGAGGAGGGAAGAGGGGAGTATCTCAGACTACCAAAGCATGTTATACATGGGGCACTCTGAGAAGCTAGCGGCCATGATCTTACAGAAATTAAGTGGTGACTGTAAATTACATAAACGGTGACAACAGCTGAAAAGAAAGTACCAAGTATTTTAACTTGGGATTGTATTTTGAAATTTCTAATACAAGTCAAGGGGTTGCTTTTAGATGAGCACGTGTGACCAACCAATGAAGAAAAAGTTCCCCAAAATATACTGGTGCTGTTTAGATACAATGGTTGGAAGATAATTATGTGTGTAATAAGTATAGAGATGCGATAATAAAATAAAAGCTTGCATTGAGCTTTCATGTGATCTTGCCAGGACCTATGGCCCTTTAGGGTTAGATGTTACACAATTCATCAGCCATATGACTATTGCTTCAATTTCTTTATTCCTTCACCTTTTTTAGTTCTTCGATCGCAAAAATCTCTTTATAGTTTCACTCGTTCAAGGAAAGTAATACAATAAACAAAATATGGAATAAGAATGGTCAGCAATTATGGGGTTAACCCTAAATGCAGAAAAACTGACAGACTCCAAACATTGCGTGCAGGGGCCCAGAGGAAACCAGATTATGTACACCCGTGGTTTCCTGGAATATCCAGTGTGGAGTGCAATCAAGGCCAGGCGGCTATCCCATCAGGGAGGGGACCCCCGACCGCTCCGGAAGCTGTTGGAAGTACTTCAGACTTACAAGTTGTGGAGAAGACCCTCCCCCAGGAACCCTCGGAGACTGCTAAGTGGCATGTTCCAGGTCTCAGCAGGCACCCAAAGCCCTGGCAGCAAGTATGAGAAAAGACGACAATAGATTACACAGATCCCACAATGGGCATACAGTAAATGCTTCATATAACTGCAGAATACACAATGCACTCTGATGAGTCCTCCCCACTATAGCCATTATAGATAGACAGATAGATAGAGATAGAGATATATATATATATACACACACACTGTATATATACATATACACACACACATATATCCCTAAAGAAGCATGCAACAGCAATGACGACCATATATCTGTACAATATACAGTAGCATTGACAGCAGCGTTATCTAAAAAATTTTCATGCGTTTAGATTTTACTAATTAATTCTCCAAAAATCGAAAGAATTACTCCTATCTCTGCTGTTTACGGCATGGAATAACAGTGTGCTGGTGCTTGGAGGCAGTTGTTCCCACCTCAGTCACGATCAGCTCGGAAGGGAATAAGCCAAAAATTAAGTGTAACCGTCATTTTCATTATTATTTCATAATTCAATAGAACACATGACAATAAGAAACTTTGTAATATATGTTATTAGAGAAACCGGATCATTCATTCTCAAAATTTTCAGTTCAGTAGTAATATCTGTATTCAGTGAAAACAGATTTTCCCATTGCCGAGATAGGAGATGGCGGTTGCTACTGATCAGGTTTCGCTGAGAAGATATATCACAAAGGTCCATATCTATGAAATAATTTAAATGACGGTGACCCTTTAAGTTATTATAGCAGGTTGGCTTAGAGTAGTACTCAATTTTTTCCATATTGCTTACTATGAGCAATATATTTTAGTTGTGCAATTTGCTACAACCCAGCACAGTTACAGCCACACATTTGGAAGCCTTTCATTATGGCCAGTTGCGTAAGTGATCTCCAGCCTGACCACTAGTCTGGTACATGTCCTGCTAAGTAGACAGGAAGTCAATCTGACTTTCTTCTAAGTAAAGAATGACATCATAACTATTGTCAATTTTCAGACAAAACTTCAACTTTCTAGCTCTTGTAAGTCCCCCATGTTGCTGAACATATCATCTCTGAATTATAAAAGACAGCATTAACGTCACATGTATACAGCAATGACTTACAGACATAAAACTTTCTCTAACTTAAAGTGTCAGTCTATACAATCTGTATGATCCACTTGCAGAATCTCCTGTGGCTCAAGATTCCTCTTCAGCTTGTCAGAGCTCACAGAGAGAAACCCATCATAAGCAGGAGGCAGGAATGACAGATTAAAGAATTTGAAACTTGGGTGAATCCGAGCAGAAGACACTTTAGGAAACTAGAGTCTTTCTTTCCTGAACCATCTTTTGTGTTATTTTTGGTTGTTTCCTTGTTTTTCACATGGTTTTTGTGGGGGGTTTTTTATCGTTGATATCTGGTCTTTTCTATACTCTATTAAAGAGCTTTTTTCCTTATTTTTTTTAAGCAAAAACTATGGCAAAACATTTTAAAAGACATCCAGGTGTGTTTCAATCCTCTTTTCAGATTTGCCATTTACTTGTATTGTAAAGTACAGTGTGCCTTCCGAGAGATATAATCCATCATATCATCCATCATAAGAAATCTATAAGGGCATGTAGGTCATAGGACGCTGATACCTTGATATTGCGATCTGACGTCTTATTCCAGAAAAATACACATTTTTCTTATATGTAAATGAGCTTTTAGGGCTATGGGCAGCACACTGTTCTGAATGAGATTCTGCCTCCAGAAGTTATGTTAAAAGAAAGGAGCCGTTACCACTGTGAGACATGTAAATAACACAGGACAGTAGTAGGGAACTTTGTCTCATGAAAAACAAGTTACCAGCTGCAGCTCTCACAACTCTGCAGTATTGCAACAATATTAGAACGCTAAAAACACAGCTTTGAAGCAAATAATCACAGAGGTAAATGTACAAAAGATTTTCCTTTTATTATACATACAATACAATATAAAAACAGTGCCAACCTAGACAATATATCATATAATAGTATATACAACCAGAGAGAATTTGTATGAGGTGCAGAAATGCACTCACTGACGTATGTGGCACTGTGGAATCAGCATGGATATATAAATTGGAGGGTACAGGGCCAGTAACAGCTGCTGCAAGGCAATACTAAGGTGCTAGTGCGTATTAGAAGATAGTTACCCATTACTCAATGTCTGATGCATAAGTGCAGTGATAGTCACAGCCCATCTAGCTCAATCACCAAGAGAGCTACTTAGTGTCCCACAAAAACAGTGTTCCCAATCGGTCATCTTACCCATGCTGAGATCCAAGTGCGCACACCCGCGCTCCAATGCGCGTTTCGCCCTCGGCTTCCTCGGGGGGCTGCTTTTGTACTGGTTTGAGTAGTTTTACGGGGTTCCCATTGACTACTTACTAAGATTAATGGTGCCTGAGATTTTGTATTTAATATTAGAACGCTGTCTGCCTGTGAGATGGGAGCTGAAGCCGAGAAGACACTGCAGATGTGTCAGGCATAATCACACACATCTCTGCAGGGAGATCAGACGTGCGGCCATTACACATCACACCGTTAACGACCCATTTCATTTATGATATTCTTTGGAGGCAGACTATCATTCCATACCATAATATGCAAATGAGCTGATCCAGGTAAAGAAAAAAGTGGATTTCTGAAATAAGACATCAGATCGCAGACATCAAGGTATCATTTTATTCAGCTTCCTACGACCTACATGCTCATATAGACGGCTTTGGAGGATGATCCTAGTGACAGTTTCCCTTTAAAACTGGCCATATGCTGAAGATATTGGAAGACTAGTATATATTGGGTCTATATTTTCTGCATCAGAAAGCAGGTAGCAGAGAAAAGGTGTATATAACGTTTTGTATTCCCTTCGATAAATTGCAGTATTGCATTTGGCACATTTGGACAAGGATTCAAACATATCAAAGTGATGGTAAAACTTCCTATTTACAATCTTGAAATCTTAAAAACTGTCACACCCTACAAAGGATCTGCTTTTTTTCCAGATATAAAGGCATGCTGGACTATGAGCTGTATCTGAATTGTGAATGAGCTACATTGGGCAAAATGCAAACAAAAAACAAAATGAATACATAAAAAAAAAACTCTTATGGTGTTTTATGCTCATATAATTCACATTAATGTTATAAACAATCACAATTCCAAAACTGAAAAAAAGTCTCGTTTGATTTAATACTGAACAGTTGGGTTAAGAATGAAATTACTTTTTGCACATTGGTTACATACTTTAGAAAATACCATAATATACTTAGACTGTCCACAAAGTAGATATGCAAACTTTCCTCCATAAGCCAGAAGATAGCTGCCTGCGTCACGGCCTGAATATTTGCAATCTTTTGCTTCCCAATTATCCTGAAGAGATAAAGTGGGTCACAGTGCATAACCAAGCTCCTGCGGTGGTCCAAATAAGTAGTGCCACCCACAAACCCAGCAAACTGAAAACGTAACTCCCTAAGTGCCAGACACAGAACCTTCTGTGGAAACACGCTGCCTTTAGATGTGCCAGGTGTGAGAATTATTGGGTCATTACACGTATCCTCTTATAATACATTACCATCAGTGACTAACAGATGTTTCAATAAATCGGGCTAGAGGGACACCACCAGGAACCAGTCTAATCTTCCATCATATCAGTTCAGGCTTACGATCATCACAAATATATTTCTACTCTAATAGATTGTATGAGTGAATAGAAGTCAGACATCCAGCATCTGTTATAGAGAACTACAGCTTGGAAAGCATTCGAGCAAGAACAGCGAGTTCTTCATAAATGAAATGATAATACATGGCTTTCAAAACCTCATTGATCTTCTGTTAGAGAAGACAAATTCGGCACAGGATGTGGTTGGATCATTGGTGGAAGATGCTCAATCCTTAATTATCCAGGACGAGATTGGTAAGTGATGCATCAGTTTATCATTTCATTTACCGAAACGTAAAAAAGGTAAATAAAACCAAGTCTTGGGAGTCTAACTCCTGTGGTCTCCAAGACTCTTAGATCCAGTCTCCAGCAAAAAAGGGGTTAAAGGGAATAAAATACACACACAGCATTTTACAGTTTTCTTTTGTTCAAACTCAAATTCCTTACTGCTACAGGGCATGAAGCAACAGAAACCAAGTTATGTTCCCAACCTCTCTCAGCTTGGCAAGAACCTCGGCACATCACTCCATGCATTCCTCTGCGCTTTAGAAATGAAATCAATGAGGATGTACTGAGGTTTCTGGTTGGGAAGGAGGGAGAATGTTGTGTGTGTGTGTGTTGGGAAGTGGTTTATGGAGTCTCTTCATTATAGTAATGGTCTGCTTTTGGAGATGAAATTCCTACCTCCATAAAGTGCTATCCCTCAGCCTAAAATGGGCAAGTGAATATGGTAAATAACATTATAATATAACAGATTGGCAGAAAATACAGTGAATGGTTGTAAAGAAAAAACATATTGTCCGAGACTCCAGTCCCGTGGCATAGGGCACATGAGCATTGTGCAAAGTAAGCTGAGGGAAATATTCCTCATTTCACTGTAAACGCGAGAGACCCTTAGTCCCTCTTCACTCTACATTTAGGCTGCGCATCTACGAATCCGCTGGGGGTTCCCTGTAGATCCCTGAAAAACAATATTCAGATGGAGCCACAGAGTGCAACGACACAAAGTTGAGATGCATATCTGTGCTTTTCTTACAGTGGCTTATGTCTATTCAGATGGGCAGAAAAACAAAGTCTATTAAGTATTTATGCCTATCTAAAAAAAAAAAAAAAAAAGAAACCGAGTACATTTGAACTTCATTTGCATAATTGTGCTCCATGGCTTCTTCAGGGGCTTTGATTAAATCATGCTTTTTCGGTGATTTGAAAGGAAAACATGGCAGAGTCAGACATAAAAAATAAACGCAGTATAGATGGCGACTAAAACAGAATAACTAAATCATTGCCCCAAACTTGTTGACAAATTCAATGTAGTGTAAAAAAGAGGACAGAAGAAGCGTGGATTAGCGCGAAACAGACGTAGCCTTAGTGCGTGCTACATCTCCCCTGTATGTTATGCACTTTTATTGAAGAATATAAAAGTTCTTGATTCAGCGGAGAGCGTCTTCCTATTCCTACTACTTTTACGCTTTATTCACCTTTTCAGCATTATGGATTTAGCACCATTCTATAAGCATTTTGGATTTTTGCTACTACTTTCAGGGAATTCAGCTATCTTGTCAACACCTACAATTTGTGTGGCTGTGCTTCCCTAGGTTTCCTGTTTTTTAAGCCTATTGACAGGTTCCCCCTTAAGAAATTTCCTCTATTTTGCTCAAAATTCTTAATAGGGCAAAGGAGACAATAATATCTAATATAATATTCTTCAAGATGAAGTACATGTGACATTCCCACAAAGCATTTAGATGCAAACATAGAGCAAAAGATGAACAATATAAACAAATAGGATTAACTGGACACTATGTAAAAGTGGCTGCAGAGCAAAATAAAACTTCTTGTTTTTTGTTTTGTTTTCCATTTTTTTTTCGCCAGGGATTTTGCCTCTTCATTGCAGAGATAGTAGAAATCACATTTTTTTCACACATAAATGAGTTTAAAAAAAGTTATTTCAATTTTAATTTAATAACTCAATAGTACACATGAAAATAAGCAATTTTGTTATATATGTTATCAGAGAAATCTGCTTCTTTCTCTGTCAGAATCGATCATTACCAAAATTCTCAGTTCTGAGGTAAAATCTGTATTCAGTGAAGAACGATTTTTACATTACTGAGATAGATGGCGGCTGCTACTAAAGGGGGAGGAGGAGGGAGGAGCTCTGCCTCTAGCTCCTCCCTCCCCTATCTACATGGAATCTCATCAGTAGCCCTGTCATTTTCTATCTTAGTATGGCTACTTTCACACTAGCGTCGTACTCGGCCCGTCGCAGTGCGTCGGGCCAACGTACCGACGCTAGCAGTGAATGCGCCGCACAACGGAGGCAGCGGATGCATTTTTCCAGCGCATCCGCCGCCCTATTGTGAGGTGTAGGGAGGTGGGGGCGGCCCGTTGGCAGCAAAAAAACGTTACATGTAACGTTTTTTGCAGCCGACGGTCCGCCACAACACGGCGCAACCGTCGCACGACGGTTGCGACGTGTGGCAAAGCGTCGCAATGCGACGCTAATGCAAATCAATGGTGAAAAAACGCATCCTGCAAGCACTTTTGCAGGATGCGTTTTTTTCAACCAAACAACGCATAGCGACGTGCAGTGCACGACGCTAGTGTGAAAGAAGCCTAATTGGAATGTGTCTTCACTGAATACAGATTTTACCTCAGAACTGAGAATTTTGGTAATGACTAATCAATTCTGACAGAACAAAGCACAGCTTTCTGAAAAGATATATTATAAAGTTGCTTATTTTCACGTGTACTATTGATTTATGAAATAAAGATTAAAACAACAGTAACTCTAAGTCCAAGTTGCTGTTATTTTTTTTCACTGGGGGTAGGAGGCAGTGCATATCTTTCTCCTGTATGAGTTGCCCCATCATAAGCAGGAAGCAACATACTAGAGAGGACAACCTTAGCTTAGGTTTCTCAGTATGAGCTGATCTCCTGCTGCAGCGATATAGACAACGAGCCGATCGCTGCAGCGTCGCTGTTTAGGTCGCTGGGGAGCTGTCACACAGACAGCTCTCTCCAGCGACCCGATCAGGGGAACGACTTCGGCATCATTGAAACTGTCTTCAACGATGCCGAAGTCCCTCTGCAGCACCCAGGTAACCAGGGTAAACATCGGGTTACTAAGTGCAGGGCCACGCTTAGTAACCCGATATTTACCCTGGTTACCATTGTAAAAGTAAAAAAAAAACCACTACATACTCACCCTCTGATGTCTGTCACGTCCCCCGCTGGCGGCTTCCCTGCACTGAATGTGTCAGCGGCGCCGGCAGTAACAGCGGTGACGTCACCGCTGTGCTCTGCTTTACGGCCGACCGGCGCTGACACATTCAGTGCAGGGAAGCCGCCGGCGGGGGACGTGACAGACATCAGAAGGTGAGTATGCAGTGTTTTTTTTTTTTACTTTTACAATGGTAACCAGGGTAAATATCGGGTTACTAAGCACGGCCCTGCGCTTAGTAACCCGATATTTACCCTGGTTACCATTGTAAAACATTGCAGGCATCGTTGCTTTTGCTGCCAAACGCAACGATACACACCGACCTAACGACGAAATAAGGTGCTGGCCTTCTAGCTCCGACCAACGATATCACAGCGGGATCCAGATCGCTGCTGCGTGTCAAACTCAACGATATCGCTATCCAGGACGCTGCAACGTCACGGATCGTTGTCGTTCTCGTTGGAAAGTTGTTCAGTGTGAAGGTACCTTAACCTCCTGAATGATTAGATAGTGCTGGGTATAGAGCACAGATAACTTACACCTTTCAGATAAGGTCTGTGTGTGGCTTTTTCACATCAAACCCTTAAATTAGCTGTGCTCCTCTTGCACAGACAGCTCTGCTGGGATGCTCCTCAACCCACAATGCCATAAATACCAACCAGATGAGCTAAGCTTCCTGGTACGTGTACAAAATACAAGTATCAGGGTAAACTTCTATTCCATTCATAATCCATGGGTACAATTATGTATTTCATTCTGTAGCGTATCATGAGCTTATCTGGTTGGGATCTATGGCATTGTTCAACCTGCTACTACAAGTTGACCTCTCAGCTCTGGACAGGCAGTGAAGGGGCACACCAGCAGAGCTGACAATATTAACCATAGGTGGAGATCTGATAAATGGGTTTGCAAAGCATTACCCTTAACTGAAAGGTGTTAGTCATCTGTGCTCCATACTCTACACTGTCGAATCCTGCAGGAGGTTAGACCTGGAGATCAGAGCTGTATCCTTAGGCTACTTTCACAGATCAGGCTTTTTGTTTCAGGCACAATCCGGCAATTTTTGGAAAAAACGGATCCGTTTTTTTTTTACGCCGGATCGTTTTTTTTTTCCCATCTAGCTGTATTAGCGCCGGATTGTGCCTGATGGCCAGACATTTCATCCTTTTTTTTTCCGGATCCGTCCAAATATTCATTTCCGGCGGACGGAGAAAACGTCCACTGCAACGTTTTTTTGTCCGGCGGAAAAAAAACTGCACAGTGACGGAATCGGCCAAAAACACATGGAACGGATGGGTGAAACAATGAATATCTCTCTCTCATTCCCGGAATCAGGAAGTCAAAAATCCATGCGGATTAAAGAAGGCCGGATCCAGCTAAAAAAAACAAAACGGATCCGACGCATCAGTTTTCCACAATTTACGTCAGATCCATTTTTTTACAAATTAGCCGGATTTACCCTGAAAACAAGAAAATGATGTGTGAAACTAGCCTAATATCTCACACACTGATAAACCTAAGCTATTGTGGAGGCGTGTTCTCTCTATAGGATGTTGCTACCTGCTTATGAATGGGCAACTCATGTAGGGAGAAGAAGCACACACCTCCAGTGAAAAGTAAGTAATAACACTGATTCGAACTTAAAAAAAATAAATAAATAAGTTGGCTCATTGGGTCTCAATTGCTTTTAATTGCTAATATCTTTGCTACAGAGAGGTGACATAAAAAAAAAAGTAACAAAAAAAAACCAAAACACAAAAACATGTTTTATTCCGCTTTGTAACCACTACCACATCACGTGTTCAGCTCAATGTGAAAAATCCTGTGGAAGATCCTATTAAAGAACCAGCTTTGTCCTGCAGGTACAGATTTTATTTTTTAACAGTCCACCAACAAAGTGGACAAAAGGTGGCTCCTTATAAAGCAACTCATTTTCACATACAAAAGACTTTAGAGTACATGTAAGAATTTCCATGCTTTGATCGGAAGATATTTGAAACTACACATGCCATTTCTGGCAGCAGGAATGGAACAAGCACTATGATGCCCACAAGTCTATGCCAATCCCCTGCCACAGCTGGTTAATCTGGCCACTGTCATCAGCTGTCATTTATCAGGCAGTCATACCCCAGAAATATTAACTTCTACCTAGAGAAAACTACTTTCCTTTCATAAATATAGAGTCATAGAGAAAGACTGATTAATATTCAATAAGAACTACATTTAACAATTCTCCAGCTATGTGAGAGTCCTGGTAATAGAAACTGAATCTCATAGACATTTATAGCACACTAGATGGTGGCCTGATTCTAACGCATCGGGTATTTTAGAATATGTATAGTAGTATATAACACAGCCCACGGAGTATATAACAGCCCACGTAGTATATTGCCCAGCCACGTAGTATATAGCACAGCCCACGCAGTATGTAACACAGGCCACGCAGTACATAACACAGCCCACGCAGTACGTAACACAGCCCACGCAGTACTTAACACAGCCCACGCAGTACTTAACACAGCCCACGCAGTACGTAACACAGCCCACGCAGTACGTAACACAGCCCACGCAGTACGTAACACAGCCCACGCAGTACGTAACACAGCCCACGCAGTACGTAACACAGCCCACGCAGTACGTAACACAGCCCACGTAGCATATTGCACAGCCACGTAGTATATTGCACAGCCACGTAGTATATTGCACAGGCCACGCAGTATATTGCACAGGCCACGCAGTACATAACACAGGCCACGCAGTACATAACACAGGCCACGTAGTGTATTGCACAGCCACGTAGTATATTGCACAGCCCACGTAGTATATAGCAATGTGGGCACCATATCCCTCTTAATAAAATAATTAAAATAAAAAATAGTTATATACTCACCTTCCGGCAGCCGCCGGATCCAGCCCAGGCGTTTAGCGATGCTCCTCGCGACGCTCTGGTCCCAAGAATGCATAGTCATCATCTCGCGAGACCGCTATGTCATCTCCGGTCATTGCCGCAATGGATTCTTGGGACCGTCACGAGGAACAGGAAAGGCGCCGGAAGCTGAGAATATAATGATTTTTTTTAAAAAAAATTTAATTTTTTTTTAACATTAGATCTTTTTACTAGGCATAGGCAGCATCAATAGTAAAAAGTTGGTCACACAGGGTTAATAGCAGCGTTAACGGACTGCGTTACACCGCTATGTGGGCGCTGACTGGAGGGGAGTATGGAGGGGGCCCTGACTGGAGGGGAGTAGGGAGGGGACAATTCGCGGCCGGACTGTGCCCGTCGCTAATTAGTTGCGGCTGGCTGCGACCAATCAGCGACACAGGATTTCCGTGACAGACAAACAGACGGAAGTGACCCTTAGACGATTATATAGATAGATACTGCACTTTTGATATGACAAAAACCTCTCAAACAGCACTAAAAGGCACTACCCCTTTAATTATTTGCACGCCCTCTGAAAATAGTTCAACGTGACCTACAGACCATAGGATGTGTGCACCTCTGTGTGTAAAGGGGTTTGTCCGGTCCAACTCTGTGTGACTGCAGACTTAAGAATTTGCCGATTTCCGACCAGAGGGTATGCATTAGTTATACAAACTGACGACCACTAGACACGGCCTCGCTTCCATACACTTGTATGGAGTGAGGTCACGCCCTCTAGTCGGCCACACCCATTGGTCATCCGCATCACTAGTCACTCAATAAAAGTGTATGACATGAGGCCACGCCCATACATATCCTCAGGTCCCAGGGTCTGAAACAAGCGAATTCCCGCATCACACAGTGCGTGCCTTGGGGGGATTCATAAGTCTGCAGTCACACAGAGTGGACCGGACAACTCCTTTAAGAGTTACATTGATCTTGACAAGGAATCATTCTTGTGTATGTAGTAAAGGTGAAACAATATAAAACTGAAGGTGAAGCCATGGTTTGCAAAACTAGAAGTAGCCAATCAAACATCACCATCATTGAAGGGGTTACCCAGACAAAAAAAGAAAATATTTAAAAGTGTTAAAAAGCTAATTTGCATAAATTACTGTCTATAATTCTCATTTCCGCCCTGATATCCTGATCCTATCGCTAATGTACTGCATAAATGGTTAGCTAAAAGAAGGCTTCCCTTCCCTTCAGTTTCCGCAATTGGCTAGTGAGAAGTAAAATAAAGGGGCTGGCTGATGTTCTCATTTTAACACCTAAGCCAGCCCTTTTCTCCTTTACAGCTCTACACATCACTAATCACAAGCTGATGTGGATGTGGAGACCTTCTTTCTGGGCGAGGGGGCCTTCTTTCTGGGCAAGGGGGCCCCCACTGATCTGATATTGATCAACTATCCTGTCTATAGGTCATAATTATCAAAGCAGTGGACAACCCATTTAAAATCCACAAACACATTTAGCTTATGAAAGGCAAACAATTAAAAACTAAAGAAATGTTGCAGACATTTAACTAAAGAAGCATGAAGATAATTATGATAGTTATTTTTATTGGTGTGGGAGGTTTGTCCAAATTGCATTATTCAGGCTGGTATGTCACTCTCCACAAGGAGGAATGTTACCCTTAGACCTCATCATAGTTTGTATAGTAATATATGGTTGCCAAACTGCATTAAAGCCGTTGTCCCCTATGTGGATACCCATTTCTTAAATACTATGGTCTGAATAAAATACGAAAAGCCAATCCGCACTTCCCGCAGCGGTGTTTCAGTGAAGTCGGCACCGGGTCTCCCAGTGTTCCCATTACATTGTTATGTCATGTGAGAGCTGCGGCCAGTAAGTGCAGACTAATTGGGTGCACTTCACAAGGAGGAATGTTACCCTTAGACCTCATCATAGTTTGTATAGTAATATATGGTTGCCAAACTGCATTAAAGCCGTTGTCCCCTATGTGGATACCCATTTCTTAAATACTATGGTCTGAACAAAATACGAAAAGCCAATCCGCACTTCCCGCAGCGGTGTTTCAGTGAAGTCGGCACCGGGTCTCCCAGTGTTCCCATTACATTGTTATGTCATGTGAGAGCTGCGGCCAGTAAGTGCAGACTAATTGGGTGCAGTACTGACACCTGGATATCCACACTGGGGGGAAGTGTGAGTGCAGCAATCAGGGTCCGCTAATCGGCTGCTTCACTCACACTCATCTCGGAGGAAGCTTGGATGTCCAATAAAGGTGTGAGAACTGCAGCCAATTAATGGCCGCTGATTAACAGAACCATGCAACATAATATAACGATGTCACGTGAGGGCCGGGAGGGCTGGTACCGACATTACTGAAATGAGACTACAGCATTTAAGAAGAATTTGTCCAAGTAGTTTACTTAAAAGGGGTTGACCAAGTAGTGGAGAACCCCTTTAAGTACACATATGTGAAAAATACAATTTTGCAGTGCAGATGTCAGTTTCGGCTTTATCCATTTAATATTCAGGAATGGTTTTTAGTACTATTTTTATGATCAGACACTTGGCTTCTTACCAAGGATAAAGCAGGCTCCATGCCTTAGCCACAAATGTGCTGCTCGTGCAAACAGTTCCACGCGACAACATGTGTTCCGTCTTTAAATTCTGCGTTGTACTATCATATAACTTGGGTGCTTTTATGAAACCCAAAACAGCATAGGATTCATTTATAAAGATATATGATCAATTAAACTACCTTTTTCTTACGGAATCAGACCATTCCGCCCCATTTTTAGATATTGGCATTAGTATAGCTGTGCTCTTGTACAATGGTATAAATGTTAGCAGCCATTGCAATGTGAAAGGATCATTGAGAACTCAAAAATTGGTGCTCGCATTTTTTTATATATATATATATATATATATATATATATATATATATATATATATATATATATATATATATATATATATATATTTATTTATTTATATTATTTTTAATTCTTTTTCTTTAAAAAAAAAAAAAAAAAAACAGAATTGACATGGAAGAATCTGAAGAAGGCTGGGAAATCTTATTGGAGAATCTAACCTTCCCTTCCCCCAAACGCCAATCAATAATTCTACACAAGGGGGACAACAAGCAAATCACAAGGGGGTCATCTTCAAAGAGCTGGTTGCCAGGGAAGCAGTTGCATGGGTAGAAAGCATGCTCGCCCTCCTAGTACTGCAGCTGCCATGGCCAGCTCTGGGGTGCGGCTGAGCCAGGGTATATTCAGGGGGGGATCGAATTAGGAAACAAGCAGTCTCTCTCTTAAAGGAAGATGGGTGATCAGAAATCCAGACAGAGACCGTATTTCAATTCCTTGTAACTTTGAGATTACAAATCACTAATTCCTAACCAGTAGTGTAAATCCAATGTGCCAATTGTATGAAGTGTGTCCTACTAAAGTAAATCACATGGGGTTCAGCCAAGATACCGTCATTCACCTCCTTATAAATTCAATTTGAACACCAATATCTGAACCTATGAATTTGCATATTTACAAGCCAGATACATAGTTTGCTTGTAAGGGTGAGGAAAAATGCAATATCTGTAGAAAAAAAAGTACAAAAGAGTATCCCTATTATTTGACTAGGACAGGTTAGTATCCTCATGTTTTCATCTTAAAACCATTGCATTAGACAAGCCACTCAAAGTTTGTTCAGGTCCACATCACAAAAGGATCACAATTGTGATAATCTCTATAATTGGCCATCCATTAAAGAGACAGTCCGAAACACAAATTGCCACCTCCCTTGAAATGGAGCGTCATAGGTGACGTCCGTTTCAGGGGCTGGGCCAGTCCATGCTCTACTGAGCACATGTCGTTTGTCAATTAAATATGCACAGTGACAGTGCACTCTCACGCCTGCTCTGATCAGAAGCAAAAAGATGGCAACACAGCGCACTGCACTGTCCGTGCAGAGTGAAAAAGGATTACCTGGTGTGCAGAGACCAGCTCCGCCCCTGCAAGTGACGTCAGCCTCTGCCCTCTGTTGACGATTCATTTGAGTATCCCTGAAATCACAGATTCTCAATTGAAGAGCCATTAAAAATTACCGTTAGTATAAAATAAATAAAGCACTTACATAGTGATTTAGAATGGAAATGAATGTCTTTCGGACCACCCCTTTAACATCAATTGATATCAATTGATTCCAGTGGGTGCAGCAGTTCCTTACTAGACATGCCAAGACCAAAATAACACTGAAGTGAGGTACATGGTCCATACCCACCTACCGTACTTCTTATTTAGCCTACTCCTTTGCTGAGAATTCCGCAAAGATTTATTTTTCAAAGGCACCAAAAGTGTAAAGGACCACCACAAAATGCACTGTTTGTAGTCCTTTTCCTACAGTCTTAAGGTACCTTCACATTAAGCGACGCTGCAGCGATATCGACAACGATGCCGATCGCTGCAGCGTCGCTGTTCGGTCGCTGGAGAGCTGTCACACAGACAGCTCTCCAGCGACCAACGATGCCGAAGTCCCCGGGTAACCAGGGTAAACATCGGGTTGCTAAGCGCAGGGCC
The DNA here is from genome assembly GCF_051348905.1 of Ranitomeya variabilis. Classification (NCBI taxonomy): domain Eukaryota; kingdom Metazoa; phylum Chordata; class Amphibia; order Anura; family Dendrobatidae; genus Ranitomeya; species Ranitomeya variabilis. Next base: position 201,359,388 of record NC_135232.1, on the reverse strand, counting down.
GCGCTTAGTAACCCGACGTTTACCCTGGTTACCAGTGTAAATGTAAAAAAAACAAACAGTACATACTTACATTCGCGTCCCCCGGCGTCCGCTTCCCTGCACTGTGTGAGCGCCGGCAGTACAGAGCACAGCGGTGACGTCACCGCTGTGCTCTGCTTTTACTTTACGGCCGGCACTCACAGTCAGTGCGGGAAGCAGACGGCGAGGGACGTGTGACAGACATCAGAGGGTGAGTATGTAGTGTTTTTTTTTTACTTTTACAATGGTAAAAAGGGTAAATATCGGGTTACTAAGCGCGGCCCTGCGCTTAGTAACCCGATATTTACCCTGGTTACCATTGTAAAACATCGCTGGCATCGTTGCTTTTGCTGTCAAACACAACGATACACGGCGATCTGACGACCAAATAAAGTTCTGAACTTTCAGCAACGACCAGCGATATCACAGCAGGATCCTGATCACTGCTGCGTGTCAAACACAACGATATCGCTATCCAGGACGCTGCAACGTCACGGATCGCTATCGTTATCGCTGCAAAATCGTTTAATGTGAAGGTACCTTTAGGCCTCATTCACACATATGCGTTGTACACACGTATTGTGTCCGTTTTTTTGGTTTTTTTCACAGATACAACACGTACACATTATAATTTATGTTGCTATTCACGTGTCCATTTTCTTTCATGGACTGTGCGTCAGTGCAAACCACACAGAGACATGTCCACTTTTGTCTGGTATCACGAATGAAAAGGGCCAATACAAGTCTACGAGTCCGTGAAAAACACGTACAGCAACGGATGGCATCAGTGTACAATCCGAGTACCATGCAAAGTATGGGAGAAACTTTGACTTTTGTTTATTTCTTTATCCATATGGAAAAATACTGATGACACACTGATCGTAAATGTGGACACACGATTAACACTGGAGGAGTCTTAGGAAGAGTGTTTCGTTTCTTGCAGCATTTCCTGAAACGTTTTGTTTGGAAAAAAAAAAATTCAAATGTTTTTGCAAAGATTATTTTTTTTTATTGAAGAGGGTTTTTTTTTTTTTTTTTTTATAGCCTTTTGATTGTACAGTGCTTAGTTTGTAGCGTTTTCCTTCAGTAGCTGTTCCAAGAATTGACATCCTCCTTCTTTCCTCCAACCAGGTATTTTTAAACCCCTGTCATTTTTCCATAGAATTGACTAGGACTATTCTTTTTAACATTTTGTAAATATCTTTTTCTGGTGCTTGCAAATTGCTTTGCTCCTAAAAATGCTGGAAAAAAATGTTGACAAAGAAAAAAATACGTCGTGTGAACTTACCCTTATCGTATAATGTAGTTAGTGTGCATTGATTTTGTTGGGTCCCTTCCCATCCCTCTTCTTTAGAATGTTGACAACTCATAACATTATATTTTACAGTCCTTAATTATAAGGACTTTCCATTGAGCTCCATTTAAATTTTTTTTTTTTTTAAGTTCCCATGGAAAGAAATCTGATTGTTCTCACCAGACAGGTACATTAATAACCTAAGAGGTCAGTGATTTTATAATATGACTTCTCCGCAGCCCCCATGTCACTGTATTCAGAGTTCTGTTGGGGAGGAATGCCAAGCCGCCGGTAGCTGTGAAGTGCGTGCATGTGTATATGTTTGTGTGTTGGAATGGCATGTATGGGATGAATTGCCAGTTGCTCTTAATGAATACACGACCTTGGGGAAGTTCTGACAAGGTCTCCATCAGTGGAAGTCTTGCTAGGCACTCTGTGTAGCAATCATTTAGCCCCAAGAAAAATTGCAAAATCAACCACAGCAACTGGAATTTAGAACCCAATTACTTGTCTATAAAACAGTCTTCGTGCCATTAGAGATAGGTGTTTACACTAGTAGTGTGGTTTCTGAATGGAATAAATGGAATTTATACCTTGTAATTAAGTGCTAGAGTAAAATATCAAGGTGAAAACCATAAAGTGTGAGTTGTGCAGGTATACTATCAATTTCAACTCTGCAACTACTGGAGAAGACAATGAAATTTCCGACCACAATAATTATAATAAAAAATAATAGGTTTTTACAATGCCCCAAAAGATTCTCAACTGAAGCGTTATTAAAGATTCCCATAATCCTAGAACAGCTTAGCTAGTAACAAAATCAATATTGCTAGGCTATTGAAGCTGGTGTCAGACGCAGTTTTCAGATTCCTGAATAGCAAATCTGCCTACTGAAATCTTGGAAAATATAAAAAAAATTGAGAGTCCTCAGTGGTTAATACTTTTAATGGCTAACTGAAAAGATGTTAACAAATTGCAAGCTTTCCAGACTACTCAGGTCCGTTCATCAGGCATAGAATGAAGAGATGAAGAGACCCGAGTAGTCTCGAAAGCTTGCAATTTGTTACCACCTTTTCAGTTAGCCTTTAAAAGGTGTCAACTTTGAGGACTCTCAAATTTTAATATTTTTCTACTACTGGCTAGCACGATACAAATTTATACGGTATATTTTTCTTGTACTGAAATCTTGTAAACTTAGAAAGTTTAAGGAGTTGTAGTGGTAGCCTATTGGTTACCAGAAATCTTATTTATATATATTAATATATATATTAGTTACAATCCACACTTTACTTTTTTTTTAGGCACAAAAGAAGTACAATGTAATGGAAAAGGCATAATATATAGTTTTGAAACTGAAATTCTACACAAAGCAGAACCTGGGACACACAACACCTCTTAGCATTTATAGATCAAGATGTGCAACATTCAGACATGTCACATAGCCTTAGTGTTCTTGAACACATCCTTTAAGATTGGGAAGTAAAACATTTCATGCTGTTCCCTGACTGAAGTATTGCACTCTGAATATGGAACCTAGAAAATGACCCAGGTTTGATTTGATGGTGAAGACATTTCCTAATATAAAGAAAAGGATGCATGTACAATACTAGCTAATAAAGCTGGTGCAAATCGATTCGCAAGTCCCATGTCATGGACCACGGCAGTGATCTGTGGCCCTGTACAGGAAAAGTAGAACTGGCGCTTACCAGCTGACATGCACGGCTTTTCTTGCGAATAGTCAACCTGGCACAACACCATCGTTGTGGTATGACACACATGTGACATCATGGCAGGTTGGCTAATCAAAGAAGAGCCGCAGTCATCAGCAGGTAACTGGTGGTATTCCCTCTCTCGTGAAGTGGCCACTTCCATGGCCATGGCCGATGCAGTGGGACATGTGAATAAATTCACAACTTTTAGCTGGTGTGTCGAGTTTTCTGAATACCTTTACAGTCTGGTATGCACCTGCGTCTCTGTATGTCCAAACTCAGAAGAAACACCAAAAAAGCAACAGCTCTTACATACATCTTTGGCAGCAAAAGGACTAAGAACTGGTCAATTTTCAACAGCGGGATCAATATTGAAAAGAGGCTTCTGGATTGGCCTGACTGATTCTCAGAGGCTTTGTCTACCCCTGCTTTAAAACATGACCTAACAATTTTTAATAAATACATGTAACAGGCAGATGACCCTTATTTACTAATTTTTTTAATGGCTACATCCATATTTATAATCAGAATTTGTCAGGTTAGAATGAAAGGCAACCTGAAAGGAGATTCAGGCTGCCCAAACCAAAGGCCACACGAATCAGACATGGACTGTGCTACTACAGCTATGTAGGTTTCACTATCCAGTGTTTCAAAGGAAACATACTTTGAAAGGCTGGCGGGTGACCACGCGTCTCTGAGGGCTAGTTCAACAGGCTGGTCCTCTGCAGTTTCTCTCACTTCGATCCTCTTAAATGGGAACCTGTCACCCCCCCAGGCGTTTTTAACTAAAAGAGCCACCTTGTGCAGCAGTAATGCTGCATTCCGACAAGGTGGCTCTTTTAGTTCTGGGTGCTGTAACTGCAGAAATAATCAGTTTTGCAATTTGTCCTAAATACCTATTCTTCAGTCAAGGAGGCCGGCGTTTCCCCCCTGCTGCAGATGCCACACAGCTGTCACTCACATCTTCTTGGCACCAGGCGGCGCCTCTTCACCGCTGTTTTGAAATGAGCCGGCACCTGCGCTCTTTTCTCCTGCCTTGGGCAGGCGCAGTGAGCGCGGCCCGTCTGTCCTCATATGCAGCCCAGCTGACTGCGCCTGTGCGGACGCCCTGCCTGTGAATCCCAGCCCCACAATGTGAATAAATCATAAGTCACTGCAGGGCTGGGAATCACAGGCAGAGCTGCCACGCAGGCGCAGTCAGCTAGACTGCATATGAGGACAGACGGGCAGCGCTCACTGCGCCTGCCCAAGGCAGGAGAAAAGAGCGCAGGTGCCGGCTCATTTCAAAACAGCGGTGAAGAGGCGGCGCCCGGCGCCAAGAAGATTTGAGTGACGGCTGTGTGGCGTCTGCAGCAGTGGGGAAAGGCCTGCCTCCTTGACTGAAGAAAAGGTATTTAGGACAAATTACAAAACTGATTATTTCGGCAGCTACAGCACCCAGAACTAAAAGAGCCACATTGTCAGAATGAAGCATTATTGCTGCACAAGATGGCTCTTTTAGTTAAAAACGCCTGGGGGGGTGACAGGTTCCCTTTAACCAACAGGTCTCACATTGTACAAACACAGGTAGAGAACTGTCAGTTATGGAAATCGAGGCAGTGAGAATACACTAGGGACCTGCCTCTTGGACTAGTCATCAGTGACTTATTTTTTCCAGGCTGACTTCCAAGTATGCATTTCGGAGTAAAACATACAGAGCTGAAAAAAAGAGCCAGTTACTAATTCATGCTGCCTGTGGTTTGAGCAGGATGAATCTGCTTTTGGTTCCCTCTTAATAGGAGACAAATAAAGGTAATAGGATTGCACAGAATTCAGACTACACACAGTTCATTCGTCGTTTGGCACCATAGATACTGTACATATAGGCCTGTACAGAAACTGTAGACACGAGACAAAAGAACATTTTAATCAAGACTACTTGCAAAGTAGCATAGGTCGAAACGTTGGACTAGATCTGCTTATCATATTGCCGGATCAATTAACAAACTGAATGACACTGAAGGTCTTCGCTCCTTTCTGTGCTGGAGTTTCATGGTGAAGAATATTTGCAAAGCTTCTTTTATTTTAGATGATTAGAGACAATGAAAAAATAAATCTTTGCTTCAAAGTTAGACATAACTTTTCCAAGAAGGGACTCATAACTTCAACTGAGTGACATTTCGAGGTCTTTAGAAACATCCAAAAAGCATGAAAAAAAAAAAAATATATATATATATTTTCTTGGTGCTGTTTTATTAAATACTACTTTGGTGTTAAAGAGATTTTTGTCTATATATAAATGTTCTTTTTTTATGAACGTCTTTTAAGTTCTACTGTGTTCTGAGCCCGACAAGCCATTAGAAGAGAGTCTTCTTTATACTCGAGCCAGAACACCCTCTCAAAGCTTTATACAGCAGCGTGCCTTTCCAACACAAATCACGGCAAATCCTTCTCAGAGTTTCCAATCTGACTGTGAAAAGTTCTGGGGTTTCCTAAACTAGGAGCTTTATTTAAATAGCTCTAGATATTAGCAAGCAACAAAAGTAAATTCATTACCAGAAATACTGGAACGCTGGATATAGAGACAGGCTGATACCCGCTGTGGGGCCTAGTGAAAGGGGAGATGGCAACACGGCCCAGGACTTGAGCCTCGGCTTTGAAGAAGGTATAATAGATGAGGTATAGTATGCAGAGCATGTTAGCAGGAAGTGAGACACAATCTTTCCATTGCACATCATTCCTCACTCACTAAGCATTTGGCTGCACTTTAAAGATCTCAGCTTTCAAAGGACAGCGGGCTGCAGCCGGCAGGTCTCCTCACTCGGGCCTGGAGACACTAAACTCAGACTTGTTAGCAAACGTTGCACTCAGCAGACAGAAAGCCCATTTCCAGGGATATGTGAGTCCATCCACCTGTGAGGTGAATTCTGGGGTAAAATGCCCGCTGACAGTTCCTTTAATTATGTGTCACTGTCACACCCTCTACAAGATTGGAATATTCACACATTTATTTATACCAACTCATGTTTTCTAATATGTCCCCTATTTGGCCCTTCTGAGTTATTTTAAAGGCTTAAAAACTTAAAATCTAACCCAAAGATAAGGAGCGGTCAGCACTCCTGACTCCATGTCCTAGTAGATACTTCCTCTTCTCCATAAATAATTCTGGACCATCTTTAGCACTAGAGCTGTGAGAATTCCCGAATTATCCTGTCCAGAATCTTATGAATACATTTCCAACTGAGTACTACATTCCCCTTGTCAAAGAGGGGTGACCCTATACAGTCCGATATAGTCAGAACTGGCAGGACAAAGCCAGAATGTGAAGGACCAGGCCCCAAACTGGTAACACAGCAAGTCCCGGTTGGCCTCTACATCTTGGTCCTTGCCACACACTTGGAATTAAACACTCAGTTAATTACAGGCTCTACTGTCTCATTGAGAAGTCCATGAATCATGTACATATTTTATCAACGTTTTTCACGTACACAATATAATTTCATTATAGTCTACTTGCGTGGCTGAAAGGTCCACAAAAAATCATGTCCGTTTTTGACTAAAGCCACATGGATCAAAATTACCCATACAAGTTTGTGTGTTCATAAAAATCACGGACGGCACACAGATGGCTTCAGTGTAGAATTCACATGCCTTCTGTGACTTAGGCCGGTTTCACACATCCTGATTTTTCCGGTACCGGAAAAACGGGTACCAGAGATATCAGTGTGTTCGTTTGTCACATCCGTGTGCTATCTGTGTGTACCATCCATGTAGCATTCATGTGCTGTCCGTGTCTTGAAACAATTTCTTTCAATTTTAACCCTATGACTTTAAAAACGCACACGGACACCATCCGTGTGCAGTACGTATTTACACGTATCCATTGACTTGTATGGGTCTGTGTGATCCGTGCTGTAGCTCAAAAACAGACATGTCAGCGTGTTTTGCACACGAACACAAGGTCCGTGAAAACATGCCGACATGTGAAGAGACACATTCATTTAAATGGGTGTACGTGTGTCAGTGTCTCCGGTACGTGAGAAAACTGTCACTGCACGTCCAGGACATACTGACGTGTGAAAAAGGCCTAACATTGTAATTAGTGATGAGCGAATATACTCGTTACTCGAGATTTCTCGAGCATGCTCGGGGGTCCTCCGAGTATTTTTTAGTGCTCGGAGATTTTGTTTTTAGTGCCGCAGCTGAATGATTTACCGTATATACTCGAGTATAAGCCGACCCGAGTATAAGCCGACCCCCCTAATTTTGCCACAAAAAACTGGGAAAACTTATTGACTCGAGTATAAGCCTAGGGTGGAAAATGCAGCAGGTACCGGTGAATTTCAAAATTAAAAATAGATACTCCATACCGTTCATTATGGCCTCATAGATGCTCCACATAAAGCTGTGCCATATATACAATGCTCTGCACCATTGCCCCATAGATACTCCACATAAAGCTGTGCCATATACACAATGCTCTGCACCGTTGCCCCATAGATGCTCCACATAAAGCTGTGCCATATATAATGCTCTGCACCGTTGCCCCATAGCTGTGCCATATATATAATGCTCTGCACTGCCGTTGCCCCATAGCTGTGCCATATAGTGCTCTGCACCATTGCCCCATAGCTGTGCCATATAGTGCTCTGCACCATTATTGCCCCATAGCTGTGCCATACAGTGCTCTGCACCGTCCATTATTGCCCCATAGCTGTGCCATACAGTGCTCTGCACCGTCCATTATTGCCCCATAGCTGTGCTGCTGCTGCAATAAAAAAAACAAAACACATACTCACCTGTCTTGCTTGCAGCTCCTCGGCGCCATCTTCCCGGCGTCTCTCCGCACTGACTGACCAGGCAGAGGGCGGCGCGCACACTATATGCGTCATCGCGCCCTCTGCCTGAACAGTCAGAGCGGAGAGACGCCGGGAAGATGGCGCGACACCCGGCGTGTGGAACGAGGACAGGTGAATATGACATACTTACCTGCTCCCGGCGTCCCGCTCCTTCCCCCTGCCTGTCTTCGGTGCCGCAGCCTCTTTCTCTATCAGCGGTCACCGGCACCGCTTCATTAGAGAAATGAATATGCGGCTCCGCCCCTATGGGAGGTGGAGCCGCCTATTCATTTCTCTAATGAGCGGTCCCACGTGACCGCTCAGGGGAAGAGGCTGCGGCACCGAAGACAGTGTGACAGGCAGGGGGAGCGCTAGGAACGCCGGGACTAGGTGAGTATATGACAGTGCTCACCCGCCGACCCCACCACCGATCATGACTCGAGTATAAGCCGAGAGGGCACTTTCAGCCCAAAAATTTGGGCTGAAAATCTCGGCTTATACTCGAGTATATACGGTACATCTGTTAGCCAGCATAAGTACATGTGGGGGTTCTCTAGCATCCACACATGTACGTATGCTGGCTAACAGATGTAAATCATTCAGCTGCGGCAAGAAAAACTAAATCTCCGAGCACTAAAAAATACTCGGAGGACCCCCGAGTATGCTCGAGAAATCTCAAGTAACGAGTATATTCGCTCATCACTAATTGTAATTTATAGGAGAAGCTTTGAAATTTATTTTGTTCCATCAGTCAAAATCATTGACCAAACACAGATGAAACTCTGATCCAAAACACGGATGGGCAATGGTCCATGTTTTAAATGTACTATAAAAATGATGCAAAGAGGAGAATACAGCAGGACTCTGTAAGCACCACGATGTATGCAAACAACCAATATATGAAATTTAGACTGTATGACTGCTATATAGAATATGCACCTATAAAATGAAGGTTCTTAGCGGCGCACCAGTCAAAACAAGGAGACCCATCTCTAATAAGACACTAAACCTAATATCAATCAAACATCCCTGTCCCAGGCCAAAAGACTACAGATTTAAAGAGTGGTTAGGATCCATCACCAAATAAAAATCGCCTTAGGCTGATGGGGGGAGTGGTCAGACAATTATTGAGGTAGCCGCCACCTCCAAATATATACCACAAAAAAAATTAATTTACCAGCACTCGCTAACAATAAAGCAATGTGAACAGTTACAAATTACTACAATACAGCAGCACTCTAAGTGATTAACACTGGACTACAGTGGGGCAAAAAAGTATTTAGTCAGTCAGCAATAGTGCAAGTTCCACCACTTAAAAAGATGAGAGGCGTCTGTAATTTACATCATAGGTAGACCTCAACTATGGGAGACAAACTGAGAAAAAAAAATCCAGGAAATCACATTGTCTGTTTTTTTATCATTTTATTTGCATTTTATGGTGGAAAATAAGTATTTGGTCAGAAACAAAATTTTATCTCAATACTTTGTAATCTATCCTTTGTTGGCAATGACAGAGGTCAAACGTTTTCTGTAAGTCTTCACAAGGTTGCCACACACTGTTGTTGGTATGTTGGCCCATTCCTCCATGCAGATCTCCTCTAGAGCAGTGATGTTTTTGGCTTTTCGCTTGGCAACACGGACTTTCAACTCCCTCCAAAGGTTTTCTATAGGGTTGAGATCTGGAGACTGGCTAGGCCACTCCAGGACCTTGAAATGCTTCTTACGAAGCCACTCCTTCGTTGCCCTGGCGGTGTGCTTTGGATCATTGTCATGTTGAAAGACCCAGCCACGTTTCATCTTCAATGCCCTTGCTGATGGAAGGAGGTTTGCACTCAAAATCTCACGAAACATGGCCCCATTCATTCTTTCATGTACCCGGATCAGTCATCCTGGCCCCTTTGCAGAGAAACAGCCCCAAAGCATGATGTTTCCACCACCATGCTTTACAGTAGGTATGGTGTTTGATGGATGCAACTCAGTATTCTTTTTCCTCCAAACACAACAAGTTGTGTTTCTACCAAACAGTTCCAGTTTGGTTTCATCAGACCATAGGACATTCTCCCAAAACTCCTCTGGATCATCCAAATGCTCTCTAGCAAACTTCAGACTGGCCCGGACATGTACTGGCTTAAGCAGTGGGACACGTCTGGCACTGCAGGATCTGAGTCCATGGTGGCGTAGTGTGTTACTTATGGTAGGCCTTGTTACATTGGTCCCAGCTCTCTGCAGTTCATTCACTAGGTCCCCCCGCGTGGTTCTGGGATTTTTGCTCACCGTTCTTGTGATCATTCTGACCCCACGGGGTGGGATTTTGCGTGGAGCCCCAGATCGAGGGAGATTATCAGTGGTCTTGTATGTCTTCCATTTTCTAATTATTGCTCCCACTGTTGATTTCTTCACTCCAAGCTGGTTGGCTATTTCAGATTCAGTCTTCCCAGCCTGGTGCAGGGCTACAATTTTGTTTCTGGTGTCCTTTGACAGCTCTTTGGTCTTCACCATAGTGGAGTTTGGAGTCAGACTGTTTGAGGGTGTGCACAGGTGTCTTTTTATACTGATAACAAGTTTAAACAGGTGCCATTACTACAGGTAATGAGTGGAGGAAAGAGGAGACTCTTAAAGAAGAAGTTACAGGTCTGTGAGAGCCAGAAATCTTGATTGTTTGTTTCTGACCAAATACTTATTTTCTACCATAAAATGCAAATAAAATGATAAAAAACAGACAATGTGATTTTCTGGATTTTTTTTTCTCAGTTTGTCTCCCATAGTTGAGGTCTACCTATGATGTAAATTACAGACGCCTCTCATCTTTTTAAGTGGTGGAACTTGCACTATTGCTGACTGACTAAATACTTTTTTGCCCCACTGTATATGAAATTCAAACTAAAACATAAAATATATAAAATATATTATATAAAATATGAAGTATATCATAAAAATCATAGACCTCTAAATGAGGCCTGAAGCCGGGCAATGCTATGTGTCCAAAGATAAAACAAGTATAGACCAGTAGGGAGTTAAAAAGTGGTGGTGCATCTTTGAAGCTAATATACCCTTTGTTATTTTTGTGTTTAATGGCACTTTGACTCTTTATGAAATGACGTCTGATAGTGGGTGTCCCACACAGATCGGTAGACTGGGAATTCCTGTTACAAGAAGCAACTTGGATGCCTGACCATTGTTCTATTTAGTCTCTATAGGGCTGCCGCAAAAGGCCAAATATCACTCGGCAGCCCCTTAGAAAATAAATGTCGGGCAGGTTGAGCATGTGCATTGCCACTCCATTCTAATGGGGATAAAAGCTCTGCATTCTGCGAATCTCTATGTGTCTCAGCGTTTGGACTCCATCGATCAACAAGTTATTACCAATCATCAAGATAGGCGATATCTTGATTTAACTGGAAAACACTTAAAATAGAGAAAAATTATTAATTTTTCATAGGCACCTCAGCAAACTTTGGAACCACAAGGAAATAAAAGCCTGAAACCTTGGGATGCATTAATAACCCAATACTAGACACATCAATTAGACCTCATTTTGGGTTGTAGGGCAAGTGAGATCAATGCGCCACTTTAATATGTTCCTATATTTCAGATTGGTTCTGTAGTGGGAGTTTATGGCTGTGACACTTCACTTTTGACCCCTTGTCCACCTTATTTCCTTTACATATTTGTACATTAAAAACCACATCACTAGCTCACCATGACTCATTTCGCTTTATGGTCATCAATGATTATTCAGTTGACATATAACATCAGGAGACAATAGTGGGGTTTTCTTCACTTCTGAGAATTCCACCAATTCCAGTGAAATAAATGGTCTAACAAATCCCACCTGTAGTTTCAGCCATCAACAGAAAAGCCCCGAGAACTTTCCATCAGATATCAAAGTACCGCAATCATTTCATCACTTCTTGACTAACAATGCAAGCATGTTCTTACATCATAGCCCCTAAGAAATTCGAACATGCAAGAGGTGAAGTATTAAACCTCAATACATTTGAAGGGAAAAAAAAAATGAAAAAAAATGTAACCTTCTACTTGCATCAAACTACATTTTATATATGTGTGCACGTCTCTTCCCAGGGTCACTGTGCAGAGAACCAGATGGGAACGTGAAGCTTTTGTTTTACTGTTAGCCAGACACACAATACTAGAGCTTTGAAAAGGCAAAATACAATAATCCATCAAAGAGGCATTGAGACGACTCAGGAAGTGAGGAAGGAAGATCAAAAGAGCCCAGTAATACTCATGTAATTCAAGGTGAAGCTGAGTCCTATACTTGCAGGACCAATCTAAACCCACTCACTGTAAGAAATTAAGGACATGGGACAGGCCAACCGGCAGAAATCCTCTCATGCTTCAACCAAATGTATATATTTTTATAAACATATAATAAATATTCATAGAAAAATAATAAATTAAGAGAAGGAAGTTGTGTTGGTTACTAAGATTACCAAACTTACATGATTTTATGAAGAGAATTAAATCAGACCTTGGAAAAATAAGTAGATCAAATCACTGCCTGGAAAGTATAAGTAAATCACCAGCCAGCGATGTTGCTCCATATTAATTACAATGATGAATAAGGTTTCAAATGGCGCTGGTTGATATTTTATGAGGTGAGTATACCAACACATATACTCCTCTAAGGGGAGAGTCAGACGGTTGTATAGCGCAGACAAAGATCTCAAGGCAATGCTGTCATGCTCAGCCGGTCCAAGTATTGCATTGTGATCTTTGTCTGAGTTACGCAGCCACGTGACTCTCCGCTTAGAGGAAGTCTCCAGTAAAAGGGCAGCTCTTGCTCAGGAGGTCCAACATATATATGCCTTACTTGGCACATTTTAATTTGAGGAATAGACAAATATTGTTGCTTTCTTCCAAATACTAATGCCATATCTGTCCACGGATTGTGTCTAATACTGAGCCGACTGTCAGTCCTTGGGGTGCGATTCTAGCTGCAGCTCTATACACTCAGCGGTGACTGAAACCGCGCCGGTGCCACCCCTATGACTGAAAGCCCGGGGCTAACGGAGAAGTAAACTTCATTTCCTCCCCGCAGCGGGGCTCTCAGTGGTGTCGCCGAGCAGCTTCACAACGCTAATAACCTGCAGATTCACCTCAGATCTGCAGCTTAATAGCCTTCTTTTCTTACAGGACAGGTTCCCTTTACATGGCCTCATAGAACGCATTCATACAATAAAAACACAAAACACTTTAATTGTGGATAAAAATGGCCGTGTAGTTTATTTAGGGTTACATAAATTAATTAATCACCAATAAATAAACTCCTCAAATTATAAAACCAAAGTTCCAAACTTTTCCAATAAACCAATCCACCCAGACATGGGTGATTTTCCCACAATTAAACTACACGATAGCAAAATTACAAGAATTCAGGGGAGGGAGGGTGGGGTCTTCTTTATCTTCTTCCGCTGACAGAATGACCAGATACCACAAAACCAGGGTTTATATATAAAAAAAGAGCGGCAAAGCGGCTAACAGCCAATAGAAAACCGTTACAATAGCTGCCAAACATACCAGAAAAAACTGGATAAAACCAGTTTCACACTTTCAGAGATGACTGACCTGGCCTTTATTTGACCTTTCTTCTGACAGAAAGTCATATTAAATGACAGGGTCCATGAGGCCATGAGACCCACCCGCTATATTTCTTTCAGGTTTACGCGGGGGGGGGGGGGCTAACAGGAGCTTGGCAGGATTTCTTTATGTTAATGTCTACGAATCATCCTCCAATTGAAAAGTGGCTTTCTCATATGAAATATCTTACAACTGGACGAAGCTGATGGTCAGGGTCACATGCTGCCATATTGCAACAAATTGGGGAAGGACAGTAATATAATTTGTGGTGAGCATTTATTTACTTCCCACTGTTTGCATAGCACCAACATACTCTAGAGCACTGTACATTGATTGCCACAACTTCCATAGTGGTCACATACTTGTCCAGTGTAGGCAATCTACTGTGGAAGGACTGGATTATAACATATACTCCGCCCTTCAATGTGATCAATGAAGGTTACCATGTACTAACAGTAAAAATAAAAATAAAAAAACACAGGTCAGTGAATTAGAAAATGACAGATCTTAAATTATGAATTATTAATTATGAATGAATAAATGCCCTACCCCCAAATATAAGCTGTCCAACTAACAGGTCCAGAAGAAAAACTATAACTTGCTGAGGAAAATGGCTGGTAGCAAAATGTCCAATTTCCTTTCAGCAGCACCAAAGGGAAAATGGTGAAATTAATATTTAGTTTGTGCAATACACACATTATTTCTGTGGTATCCCAATATTGATGGCTTATTATTAGGGCTCGTGCATGTGACTTTATTTTCAGTCTGAGTGCACTCTGACAAAATACTGGATTATTGCACTTGGACTAATGTTATGATTTTTTTCTTGCACCGATTTTGTCTGAGAAAAAGAAAAAAAAAATTAATAAATAAAAAAAATCAAAACACGCATGATTTGTATCCTTAATTGGATCGTACTCGGCTATTCAAGTCAAGGGGTCTGTCAAAAAAGTTGGACCGAACTCGGATGACAGAATGGAGAAGTTGGAGACATTTTTTTTTCTGTCTTTTTTCTTTGGTCACACTCTGACAAAGATTGATCAGAGTGTCATTAGCATAATCGGACCGATTCACTAGGTATCCTTGGTGCACCCTTGGTGTGGCCAAGAGCTCAGTGCACCATTCCGCCACTTTAGCTGGATTCACAGTAATCATTTGAGAACTGGCTGTATTGAATCTCCGGCCCTAAACACACCGACACTGCAGGACCCGAGAACACCGCTTGCTACTCTTTGAACCTGTGTGCAGTGAGTGGTACTATAGACGGTATCGGGGGATGAGATCCTACACTAACGTTGTGCTCTTGCGCTTGTTGAGCTCCTGCAGTATCAGGGGGTAGGGCTGGGAATTCAATTCAGGCAGCGCTCGAAGCAAGCGCTGTCAATCAAACTAAGGGGGCATGGGGGGGGGCTAACCGTGGCGGCATAAGGGTGCACTGAGCTCTTACCCACGCCAAAGATGCACTGAGGACCCCTAATTAGCATATGAATTAAAATGGTTTTTTTATGTAAAAGTAAAGGCAGTAAAGTCTACAGTACAGGTCTGAATTTTCTAGAGGATAAGTCCCCTATAAGACTATATAAGTGGTGGAATTTGAGGTTTAGGTATGACAGACTCCCTTTATCTAGATTAATTCTCTGATATTTCCAGTAAATGTCTCACTCCAAATTCATTTTAACCTTTTCAGCATTGTGTGCCAAATTTTACCTGCAGCTAAAAGTTTACGTTTTAATAAATCCAAAAGGCAAGAATCAGCAGGATGTGAGGGGGCAAGGTGAAAAATCAACCTGGGTGGCAGCTGATCTCCGATAACTGGCAGCATTCCCCGAAATCAGGCTGCAGTTCGGAATACCTGGGTATCTCTCCTGCCTCCCCAGCTCTCAGCACACTTTGCTTCTCTAAATAAACAAGGGCGGCCTTTGTTTAAACAGAGAGAGGGAGAGAGAAAGAGAGGGCGGCGGAGGTGGGGGGGTGAAATAAAAAGCTATATTACATCACCAACAGCTTTTCCGTTTTCAGTATCAATCGTGCATTGCTTTGAAGGATGTGTGTGCGAATCTGTGAGTGTGTAGGCTTTGATCTTAGCATTTCAATCAGCCTGGAGGAAAGGTGTTGGTTTTTGAAAGGATCATTATGGCTTTGGCTGCACAGGTTTATGCACCGCCACCCGCTTCCATTAACCATTCATGCAAGTTAACCCTTGCACCGCCCCAAAGGAAAAAAAAAAAACTATATACATATACTATGTGTCAGTACTTACAAAAAAAATAAATAAATAATAATAATAATAATTAAAAAGGAGAAACAGGCTTTAAACTTCTCTAAGCAAAAAAAAAAAAAGCACCCAGTCTAGGCCATGGCCATGCCAATGCATTTCACAGTGAGATATTTAGGACACCGAGGTCTCCTGCTTTTAACATCTGCCTACTAGGGTTGAGAAAAAAAAAAAAAGATTCGAAGGACCCTGACGGAAAAGTCATTAGTCTATAGTCCTGTGAACCTTCTCTTACCTGCTGGTATCTCCAGGCCCTCTTACTGGGGACAGCAGGACATGATCATTGCGGTATGACGCATGCATAACATTGCGCCAGGCCTAAAGAAGATGCGCAAGGGATGCCGGAAAGTTGGAGGATCACAGGGCTTTGCCTTGTGCGCCGCAGAGGGTGATTGACAGGGAGAAGCCGACTGGAGGCGGCTCTGGACTAGTCTAGCCTCTGGCAATAGTCCGCAGCTGGATTTGTAAGGTATAAAGGTATATCTGCTCTGAAATGCTGGAACATTACTGAGAACACATACCTGGCTGCAATCATATAGCCGAGTTCAGATTCATGTTACCCCCGGTTTGGGCAGCATAAATCAGGTGACAGGCTCCCTTTAATCTATCTAAAAACAACTTGAGACAGCGACATACTGTTAATTTATCAATCACAGCATTAGTATTCATTTTCCCCTCTGTTTTGCTTGGAGACTGATCGCAGAATATTTTATGCGCTGTGTGGTAAAATGGTAATTATAGTTATTAAAGCCAATTAGAGAAAATTAAAAAGTAAAGCACACTCTTTGAAAGTTTGCAATTTTCTCTACTGTCTTCTACTCCTGTTTTTAGGATAATGACAAGGAGGGGCAGGTTTATAGGACAAACTGTAAGTAACTGTACTTACTTTTAAAAGAGGACCTTTCACTAGTTTGAGCATGTTAATCTGGCCACATTATGGAATAGCAGTCGTAGAGTTCAACAAAAAATAGTTTTTATTTTTTTTTAATTTCTCAGCTTGTTCGGGGGGGGGGGGGGGGGGGGAGTAACATACCCTGGAAGTTCAACAGAACAAGCTTTCTCCTGTGAGATGTAGCAAGAAAGCCTTGATCTCAGCTATGATCTCTATACCTACTGTGTACATATACCACAGAGTTGAGTGTAATTACAAACATCTCCGGCTTTTATCTCAAAGCAGTCAGTATAGTGAAGAGGGAGCAGGTGAGCTAGTGTGATTATGAACACTTCCAGCTCAGTCTAACAGCAGTCAGTGTGGAGGGTGGAAGGGAAAGCAGCAAAGCCGAGTGTGATTACAAACACTTCCAGCTGTCATGTCACATAAATCAGTGTTGGGGGAGAGGCAGAGTTGCAAGCGCTTTAAGAGGGGAGGTGGAGGTTCTTGAGATAATTGTAATTGAACTCAGCTCTGCTCTATACTACACAGGGCTAAGAACAGAGCTGTCTATCATTACATTTTACTACATTTTTCCTCTGCATTACGCCTTTTTCTTATGATTAGTCAACATCATGTAGTGGAAAAAGTCAATGCCCCCAGACAAGAATCTCTACCAGTGTCCTGTTGAGTTTATCATAAATTAGAATAGAATCTAAATTTAACAAATTAAATATCTCTGCAACAGAAGCGAAATTTTAAAATTAATTTATCTCTGAACAGACACTATTCCATGATATGGTCAGTTTAACATGATAAAACTGGTGAAAGGTCCTCTAAGCAGGGCTGTGGAGTTGATAAGTCAAACCTCTGACTCCTCAATTTCCATAACACCGATTCTGACTCCACAGCCCTGCCTCTAAGAGCACAGTACAGTATACCACACACTAAATCTGAAAGACTATGTACCATGTACCGTATTTACTTAGACTGTGGACAGAAAATCTCTAGATTTGGTATGTAAAAAAAAAAATAGCCCCCCTTTATTTTCCTAAAGTTGACAGGATCGCCTCTTGAGGGCTTAAGGTACCTTCACACTAAGCGACTTTGCAGCGAGAACGACAACGATCCGTGACGTTGCAGCATCCTGGATAGCGATCTCGTTGTGTTTGACACGCAGCAGCGATCTGGATCCCGCTGTGATATCGCTGGTCGGAGCTAGAAGTCCAGAACTTTATTTTGTCGCTGATCACCCGCTGTCATTGCTGGATTGGTGTGTGTGACACCGATCCAGCGATGTGTTCACTTGTAACCAGGGTAAATATCGGGTTACTAAGCGCAGGGCCGCGCTTAGTAACCCGATATTTACCCTGGTTACCATTGTAAAAGTAAAAAAAAAACACTACATACTCACCTTCTGATGTCTGTCACGTCCCCCGCCGGCGGCTAACCTGCACTGAATGTGTCAGCGCCGGCTGGCCGTAAAGCAGAGCACAGCGGTGACGTCACCGCTGTGCTCTGCTTTACATAATAGTAAAGCACGGCACTCTGGGTATCTGGGAGGTGCTCAAGTTAGGTATCCAACCCGTAGTACATCAGCAATAATATACTTGGCACTCAGGAGAACTTTGTAGTGAAGTAAAACATCATTTATTCAGTGCATCCAGTTCAACATGAAATTCATGTTGAACTGGATGCACTGAATAAATGATGTTTTACTTCACTACAAAGTTCTCCTGAGTGCCAAGTATATTATTGCTGGTGCTCTGCTTTACGGCCGGCCGGCGCTGACACATTCAGTGCAGGGAAGCCGCCGGCGGGGGACGTGACCGACATCAGAAGGTGAGTATGTAGTGGTTTTTTTTAACTTTTACAATGGTAACCAGGGTAAATATCGGGTTACTAAGCGCGGCCCTGCGCTTAGTAACCCGATGTTTACCCTGGTTACCCGGGTGCTGCAGGGGGACTTCGGCATCGTTGAAGACAGTTTCAACGATGCCGAAGTCGTTCCCCTGATCGTTGGTCGCTGGAGAGAGCTGTCTGTGTGACAGCTCCCCAGCGACCACACAACGACTTACCAGCGATCGCATCGCTGGTCGTGATCGTTGGTAAGTCGTTTAGTGTAACGGTACCTTAAATGTTAAAGTTTCAGAAAGTTAGTGGTGTTTATGAGATGCTAAAAAGAAAAATGTTTCAAGGTATGGATGTTCTTAAAATAAAAACAGACACCTCGAAAAATCATCATCAAATGCGAATTACAGGCTTCCGCATCTAGTTGACATCTGGATGGTGCAGACATTCCTCCCGAAGCGGAGACAGACCTATGAGCAGACTGGGCTGCATCCACAGGGTGATGGAAGGATAGTATGGCTTTATTATTTTAAAACCATCCATGCCTAGAATATTTTTTTTGTCAGACAACATGGGGGGCATCAATTACATTAGGCTTCTTTCACACTTCCGTCGGTACGGGGCCGTCGCTAAGCGTCAGCGCGACGTACTAACGGACGTTGTGAAAATTCTGTGCAACGTGGGCAGCGGACGCATTGTTTCAACGCGTCCGCTGCCCACTGTATAGTCAGAGGGAGGAGGGGGTGGAGTTCCGGCCGCACATGCGCAGTAGGAATTGCAGGACCCGACGTACGAAAAAACGTTCCCTTGAATGTTTTTTCGCTACGACGGTCCGCCAAATACCGACGCATCCAGTGCACGACGTATGGAACGTGTGTCCATACGTCGCGATGCATCGGTAATACAAGTCTATGTGCAAAAAACGCATCCTGCGGGCAACTTTGCAGGATGCGTTTTTTGCACAGAACGACGCATTGCGACTGCCCCTAAACGACAGAAGTGTGAAAGAGGCCTTACACTGGCATTATAACATGCCATCTGGCATACTCATGATTGACTGTTATGGTCATATGACATGATGTTTCAATGAGTAAAAAGGGGTTAAGTCTCTCATTGCGGAGAGGGCTAAGTTGGCATAGGAACGCTCATAGGTCTTGCAATGCTTCCTTGGGGATTTAAATATGCCTCTGCAGAGAAGATGACAGGAACTCTAGTGCCTCCTATTGTAAGGAGCAATCCTACAAGTCTAAATCGATCCTTTAAAAAAAGCCTTGTCACATAGTTTGGCTTCTTCTTCAAAGTCATGTGGCAGGGGCCAATATTAATTTTTAGGATTGCTACATCCAATACATGGCCCCAGAGCTCCTGTCCTCTTCCTCTCTGGAGAGGCTATTTGTACATGGGGTGCAAAGCACCTACATGTTACAGTAAGTACTTTTCATTTCTGAAGTCCAATACAATGTATCCACCTATTAAGACAACCACTTGAAGTTTGCGTCACACCAAATAGTAACACATTTCATCTGATTTAGGCCACGTTCACACGTTTAGTATTTTACATCAATATTTGTAAGCCAAAACCAGGAGTGGGTGAAACATGAAGTGGTGACATATTTCTCCGACTGTTCCACTCCTGGTTTTGGCTACTGATGTAAAATACTGAATGTGTGAACGTGGCCTAAGTAGGACACTATTGCAGAAAAAAAAAGAAAAACACTTATCCCCCATCTCCAGCCCTTCTAAACCAATACCAATCAATTAGTAAAAAGTAGCCATCAACTATGAGAATACATGGTCCACCAACCAGACCTTCCGCTCTAATAACAAGAGCGTATCTTAGACTTCAGAGATTCAGCAGAGTCAACAAGACTAGATTGTCAGCCTATACATTTAATATGTATATGAGATTTTACTGTATATACCGATGCATATAACACATTGATTTCGACTGATAAATGCTCCTGTAAGAGGGCAATAATATTGATTTCTTACAAGTATAGGCCAATAAAATCTCTTGAATTGAATATCTGTGAGTGCTACAAGTTTTCGAAGTATACACGTTTTGTCCATGATCAGAATTCTGATCACAGGCGAAGAGAAGAAACTTACACTAAGCAGCTACCTTTCTTACATTCTAAAAATATTCCAGTTATCTGTCCAGTTATCTGAAGGTCAAAAACACTGGAAGGTAAAACTAAAGATTTGAATCATATAATGCAAGAGGTGTTTGTAGATTTGTCTCATTTGTATGTTTGCACAAATAAAACTAAGTGTACACTGATAAAGATTTGCATTTTAATTTTCATGGCTCTGATACAGTGTCATGCATGCAAAATCTCCCGATCCTTCTGATGTTGTAGCCAATGCAGGCAACACTCCACCTGGAACCAAACACACTTTAAAGGAGCGGGAAGCTAAGGTTTCTATTAAGTCATTTCTACTGTTGATCCACAGAACTTGGGATACCAGCCAGCTCCGTATTTTTATTTTTTATTTTTTTATTTTTTATTTAACCACATGGTGTCTGCTTGTAACTGGAGTCAATTTACTCAGCTTTGCTTTCAAGGGGAGGTAACCTAACTCCACTAGAAAGGATGCTTTGGCTTCCCAGGCTAGTGCAATCCAATCTGGAGCGGGGGCTTTGCTAAGGGTGTTGCCTTTCTCACAGTATGCAGTGTGCAGGCATGAGCCCCAGGCACTCATTTACGAGAGAACAAGTGCTTTGATAGCCATGCAAAACAGGACACAGGAGTCAGACATGTTGGGAAGAGTATTGTGGAAGGTATTCACAAGACTGTCAAAGGCAACTGAGCAACCCCTCCACCACCACATCTTTACGGCCTACAAAGATAATTATACTCGGGTACTGTGCACAGATCTCATGTTAAAATTACGCAAAAGTTTAAAAAAAAAATGCCACATACAGATGACTTTACTAAACAGTTTCCACTGGTAAGTAGAAGTGATGCACAGGATCGGTCCTTCACCAATCCACTCAGCCCCCAACTCCCCGTAGTACATAGTGCGAATTGCCCAGCAGCCTACAGCTGGCACATATCTCAGGTACAAATCAGACTAAGTATCGTACTACATGGTATATCGACCCCGGAAAAGGCTCCTGATAATTAACAGCAGGCTCAGCAAACAATCTAATAAGTATGGGAGCAAGTCAACAGTCTTCCAATATTTGCTGTAAATTTCAAAATGGATATTCTTCAATGGAAGAATCAAAGAAAAAAAAAAAAAAAAAAAAAACACAGCCGGGGGTGTTTTCCACTCATTTATCCCCACGCCCTATTGAACAAAATATGCCCACTTCTCAGATGTACATTTTTGGGGTGGAGGAATGCAATAGGCAGCCAGTTATCTCATGTGTTGCTTAGCTAAAGAATGGTGGCCTCAAGTGGTCTCAAGAGCCCGCGACAAACATATACACATAGATGGTGTTGGCCTGGAATCACATCCATGTCACCGGCAAGATATGGCAAACAGACTACCAGAAAAAAAATTCAAATGCCATTTACAACAGTGATGGAAAAATATATACCGTATATAAAAAAAAATTCAATAAATTAATTTTATTGAACAATGTATAAAAAATAGTTTTACATGTTCAAATATAAAAACAGGTAGAAGAAATGCTAGCACAGGCTTCCAGTATCCGTTGTTTCAGATGCTGCACATCTCCTATCTTCACAGCATAGACAATTGCCTTCAGATGACCCCAAAGATAAAAGTCCAAGGGGGTCAGATCAGGAGACATTAGTGGCCATTCAACTGGCCCACGATGACCAATCCACTTTACAGGAAACTGTTCATATAGGAATGCTCGGACCTGGGATCCATAATGTGGTGGTGCACCATCTTGTGTGTCATGTCCGAGCATTCGTACATGAACAGTTTCCTGGAAAGTGGATTGGTCATCGTGGGCCAATTGAATGGCCACCAAGGTCTCCCGATCTGACCCCCTTGGACTTTTATCTTTGGGGTCATCCGAAGGCAATTGTCTATGCTGTGATGATACCAGATGTGCAGCATCTGAAACAGATACTGGAAGCCTGTGCTAGCATTTCTTTTGCCGTGTTGCTATCACTGTGTCAAGAGAGGGAGAAGAGGGTTGCATTGACAATCCAACACAATGGGCAGCACTTTGAACACATTTTAAAGTGGTCATAAACTTGTAAATAACTCATGAAAGAATAAAGTTACATTAAAACCAAGCACACCACTGTTTTTCTTGTGAAATTCTCAATAAGTTTGATGTGTCACATGACCCTCTTCCAATTGGAAAAAATAAAGTTGGATCCAAAATGGCCAACTTCAAAATGGCAGCCACGGTCACCACCCATCTTGAAAAGTTTTCCCCCTTCCAAATACTAGTGTGCCACAAACAGGAAGTGGATATCACCAACCGTTCCCATTTTATTTAGGTGTATCCATATAAATGGCCCACCCTGTACATGGTGAAGTTGTGAAAATGTACAAATAATAAAACGTAAATGTGTGTATGATAATACTACATGAATAGAATACCGAAAGAAATGATAAAAGTCAAACCAAAATTCATCATCAAGATAAGACATCAGCACACTGGCTCAGCGGTTAGCACTGCAACCTTGTAGCGCTGGGGTCCTGGGTTCAAATCCCACCAAGAGGTATGTCTTATAATGATGGTGAATTTTGGTTTGAATTATAATTTAATTGGTACTCACTGGTATCCATGTTCGTGTAGTATTATTATCATACACATACATTTTATGATTTCTACATTTTCACAACTTCCTCATTTACCGTACTCATTCCTTACATACTGTTTCAATGTGTTTGCTATGACCCTCACAATATGTACTATGTGGCTCCCTACTTTTTTTTTTTTTTTATACTTGAGCATCTAAAACTATTTTTTTATACAATGTTTCTATAAAAATTAGTTTATTCAATTGCAGAGGACGTACGTCTTGTTATAGGTTTGATTTCTGCCCCCACTGATAATACATGCTTTATTATTAGTGTTGTGTGTGTAGAGCTGGAAAAATTACAAGGAGCATGGTAGCCAAGCTGGCTATTGGTGTGTAGTAACTGGCCTCCAAAGACTACACCCCTGCTTTACATTTCTAAAATGAAAATGGTAATTAACATTAATGACCTTGTTTAGTTACGTCTCGCATATTACGATGGCTCCTCTCCATGGAGTGTACACACTTTTATAAGCCAGTCTTCAAGACCATACCAAGATTATATCAAACACTGGAATAGGAAATATCTATCCTTGTCAAGAAGCCGAGACCTACAGTTATACATCTCTGTATTTTATTATTTGCACATGAAATGTTGCTTTCTGGTTTCTAATGCATGAGCTCATATTTATGCTTTAAATGCATTACAGTAAACCTTGACTTGGAGATCTTTGGTCCATTAGCGAAATATCTCAGAAATTGAAACTATATAGCAAATTCATAGCTAAACAGATAAATCTGCTGCTTTATCCACAAGGTCTTGGCAAGAAAACAATGTCAAAACATCCCACAACCCATCGCTGGGCCTCCAACATGCAGTGAACGAGCCAATTGACACTATGAAGTGAGTAAGGCCAAGCCATGAAATCCTGTTTTATTAGAACATTACTAATCAGCACCATCAAAGAGAGATACTACATTCCCAGGCATTTCCATAGCAGTGTACAGAAAGTTTGGATCATGAGTATACTCAGACTTGAGATGCTACTCAACTACCGTACATGTTTGGTTCCCTTCTAACACAAAGTGAGTTTGTGAGGTCCAAGAGACTAAGAAATGTAATTTTGTGATTTTCAATTAAGATATATACCAGACTAAATATGGAACAATAAAACTAGTTCTGGTTGATGATGATCAAGGCATACCTGCAACCAACCATGCCGGTGTCACCTTGCTACAATCCTGGTGGCTCCGACTATTTCCCGTGTCATGACCCATGTATATACAAAATACAAGGAGCTGCAGGTCAGCCTCAGGTTCCAACTTATTCATAGCCTTTTCATTGACAAGATGACAATTAGGCCGGCGTCACACTGGCGAGTTTTATAGACGTATGAGCGCAGAAAATACATCCGTAAAATACGCATAACACACGGCCCAATGATTCTCTATGTCCCAGCTCCTATCAGCCAAATTTTACGGATCCGTATTATACGGTCTTCTACGGCCGTAGAAAATCGCAGCATGCTGCGTTTGTCACCGTATTGCGCAAAAAAAAATAAATAAAAAAAATCGCCAATGAAAGTCTATGGGGGCAAGAAAAATACGGATTACACACGGACCAGCAGTGTAACTTGCGAGAAATACGCAGCGGTGTTCTATAGAAAAGCCGGTAATTCAATTGCCGGCTTTTCATTTCTCCTTCACAAACCCGACAGGATATGAGACATGGTTTACATACAGTAAACCATCTCATATCCCTTTTTTTTGCATATTCCACACTACTAATGTTAGTAGTGTGTATGTGCAAAATTTGGGCGCTGTAGCTTGTAAAATAAAGGGTTAAATTGCGGAAAAAATTGGCGTGGGCTCCCGCGCAATTTTCTCCGCCAGAGTGGTAAAGCCAGTGACTGAGGGCAGATATTAATAGCCTAGAGAGGGTCCATGGTTATTGGCCCCCCCTGGCTACAAACATCTGCCCCCAGCCACCCCAGAAAAGGCACATCTGGAACATGCGCCTATTCTGGCACTTGGCCACTCTCTTCCCACTCCCGTGTAGCGGCGGGATATGGTGTAATGAAGGGTTAATGTCACCTTGCTATTGTAAGGTGACATTAAGCCATGAGATATTTCGCGCATGCGCAGACAAGTCGCCTCTCGCGCAGTATGCTTTGCCCAACTGTAGGCAAAGCCAAAAAGCAGAAGTGCGCATGTATACTTCTGCTTTTCGGCTTAGCCCGCAGTTGGGCAAAGCATACTGCAGAAGCGCGAGACGCAATGTGTCTGCGCAGGCAATGAGAATGAGGCGTCATCCATGTCAAGGACGGTGAGCAGCAGCAGGGGGAGGGGTGGAAAGGACAGAAGCCACGCCCAACGGATCAGACAGACACGATTAGCATACAGCGCCAGAGAAATCAAGAAGATTTGTGGGGCTATATAGGGGGAGTCAGTAGGTTATATAAGCGTTCCCTTTAAGTGGAAGGAGATCATGTAAACATCTAGAGGAAGTTCCATGTCTATAACCAGCTCTAACCAATGAGCAGCCATGATGTCCTAAACAATCAACACTGTTTCAAGCTCCATGACACATAAATCAATGTGCATGTGACCTATCTAAAAAGAAAATACTGATGCACCAAGACACACAAACTACTACAAAGTTATTCAATACTCATGCTTTTATTAATACAAAATTAGGCTTAAAACACACCCACTAGGATATGATTAATGAAATAGAAAATAGACTAAATGCCTTGGAGACAAGATGCCAGCAGACAGTAGGTCACCATTTTCAAAACATAGGTGCCGTAACCAGGCCAGTGCCATGAATCAGAAATGTACAATGCTATATAGCTATATAGTACTTGATAACAGATTTTTATTTTTTTAAAGTAACATGCAACTAAAAAGAAAATACATCTACAAATAATGAATAATTAATGAAAAGGCTGAAAATATGTTACTTATTAATTGCACATTATTTTTAACATATCTGTAAATGATGTACCATTGGTAAACACACTGGAGGACAGTGAGCAATATGAAACTTAGGCCGCAAAAGGTGCTACAAATACAACTGGATATATAATTAATGAGCCATAGTAGCCTTGTTTAAAGTAAATTGCAATCCAATAAACTAAAGTGCATCAATAATTGCAAATCCAGCCAAGGAGTGAAAAATACTGACAACGGAGACAGTCTAACTAGACAAAGGGAAGTATAACAAGTGAGGAAAATTGGGCCAACATAGACATTCAGTCATATTGAAGGATGCTTTCCTGTTCCCGTGCCATGCATTCCAACATGCGTTTTGCGTACAGCTTCTTGTGCACATAACATCATGAACGCGTCATACCGGGCCTAAAAATCGGAAGAGGGTTCTACTTCATTTCACCAAGGTCTCCAGCTTTTATTGCCTGGGTGAGAAAATAGATTTGCAGGTGTCTGATCCAGCAGCTTCATTGTTAGTCCGAGTGTGCTAGACCAGAGCCCAACGAACATCCTACCGCCTGGTATCCTTGGTGCCACAGTAGGCTCAGGGCAAAGTCACTGTTGCAGTTTAATGCCCACAAGACTTCAAGCTGGGCTTGCTCATCAGGAAAGACACCAGGGATACCGGCAGGTAGGAGGTGGTTGGCTGCGCTCTAGTCCCGCGGCCACAGACTACAGATGTGACAGCTGGACCAAGGTCCGCTGAGTCTTTTTTGCTCAATTTTATATACTACAAATTTTTTTTGCAAAATCAGTTTCATAATTTCTCTCATGCCTCTCTAATAATGTTCCTTGAATTTTATTCCATGGAGTAATCGAAATAGATTGAGTATTCAATTTTATTAATTCTCTTTCAACGCTACCCAAGATGATTTTAGCTCTTGAGAGTAGATGGGAAAACCTAAGTATTTAATAAAGACTGCTCTATAAAGCTAAAAGTATAGGAAGTGATCAATAGAAAAAGACCAGGAATTGTAGCGAGCAATTTTCCATACTTAAGAGTAGTCTATAAAACCTGGCTCTTTTCCTAGAAATGACAATTATGTACTTTAATCTTACTGACATATCAGTGACATGATTTAGCTCAAAGATGAATATTATATGACAAATAGGAGCCAGACGGCAACATGAACAGTGTGTTCATAGTTAGGCGCCAGCAGTAAAAGCAGAGGAGCCATGTCTTCCTGGGACTAGGAATTAACTAGAATACAATTCACCTTATAGTAGGGGTACAGCGGTGTATAGTGTACAGTGGGATGCGAATTAAGCTTTTTATTTCCCTCTTTTGAATCCATTTTAATCCCAATACTAAGTTTCCAAACAGTTACAACCCATTAAAACACAATGGTTCCCAAAGCCCAGGCTTGCTATATGATTGGTAGATGCCATATTTCCACATTTACGATGGTATACTGTCTCTTAGACAAGTTTACACTTAACAAGATGATGTATCTATGGTACAATAACCTTCAAAAGAGTTTATGTAAAGCCATGAGCAACTCGGCCACACACACAGAAGCAATACTGCAACGTAATATGTTTTGTAGAAGGCTCCATAGACAACCATAAGCAAAGTCTCACGAGAATTGGTGGAGAACAATCAATATATGTTATCAAAGTGATCATCTAGGGAAAAAAAAGTAGCCAATGTAGAAAGGTCTCCTCTCAAAGGTCAATTGGAGATCTACTGTTGAACAAATGAACTCCATGAAGCCTTTAAGAAAGGATGTCCCGTAATTATCTCACACAACATGACTATAATCTATCCTTGACACAAAACTCGTAGGTGAAGTAACAACCTCACGTGAGACCCAGGAACACGAGTCCTGACACCGTTGAAACGGCGCCGGCACGGGACGGGAGTGTAAGTGTTTTTATTTTAACGGAGGAAATCATTCAGATGGAGAAGAGGTTGTTGTCGTTGTGGACAACCTCTTTAATTGTATTCAACAATCTGCCAAGTCATATAACAAACTATAATTAACCAAAAGTAGAATTGCTTGAAAAATAATCTAGAAGCAAAAAACTGCAATGAAAAGTCTTCAAAATAAAACAATCAATGACTTTAGAGTTGCAAGTGAGTGTGTAATAAGCCGTATAACGAAGAAATACTTATCTATTAAGATGTCTCAACTTCTTACATGAGTAAACTTGCAAAGTGTGAATCAAAACAGGCAACTTTGTAAAATATAAAGATTCGTTAAGGATAAATTGCAGCGTTCAGCTCTTTTCCTAGGTTACTGACCAAAGAGTAGCCAGTTACCTAGACAAGGAGCGCGAGCGTTTGCAAGCAATGGTTGGATCGCTAAATATGGAAAGTCTCAGAGCGCCTGCGCTCCTCCAGTGTGGAAGAGGCATGGCTGCTTCCGCTGGCAGGATCTCAGAGCGCAGAGTAGCATGACCATGGCACTGGTCTGAATAGTCAACCTTTAGGAGTGCTCGTAAAAGAGAAAAAAGGAAGATTAAGATAACGTTAAAAAAAAAAAATCCTTAACAAGTCCATGTAGATCTGCATTTCTATAACGGTTGAATACCTGCATTGACTAAATTTGCATTTAATTGTGTAGTAAAGAAAAGACATTTGATAGATATCAAAGCTATATTAGTTTTATGATCAGTAATATAGTTGCGGTGTACTCTTAAATTAAATTTGAAGTGGACACGTGACATGCAACTACTTAGCAAATATATACATTAATAATATCCCTGCTAGAGTTATCTTAACCTGCCTATAAATATTTGAAGAACATCAAAGGCGGCACTGTTAAATTAAAAATGCTGTCACACTGTTAGAAACTGGCCCCTGGCGCTGCCAGATTCAACATGCAGGAACCTCTGATCCCTGAACCGACAGACAGGGAAGAACTGCAACCTGAGACACCGGTGTCGGCCAGGGGCTTGTTCAATTGAAAAAGAAAAAAAAAAGAAAAAATAGAAAAAAAAAAAAAAAAGGGGGGAAAAAGTTAATGCATACAATACTTCCTACCTAACCTGCTTCTATTATATCAAAAGTGAAATATTGCACTACTCCCCGTTTCCTTGTACCTAGTATACAACACCTTGCACAAAGACTCATTTTTTCTGTAAAGTTTTAGTGATATAAGCCAGTTCACAGACTAAGCAGAACCATAGCACCTGTACTACACACTATGCTGTATTACCACCAGCAAATATAATGCCATTCATTACTGCAGGAAATGTAGAGATCCATACAGTCATGACCAAAAGTGTTAGCACCATTGAAATTGTTCCAGAAAATTAAGTAGGTCTCCGAGAAAATTATTGCAATGACGCATGTTTTTTTATATACATGTTTAATTCCTTTGAGTGTATTGGAACAACACAAAAACAGAGGGAAAAAAAAAGCAAATTGGACAAAATTTCACACAAAACCTCAAAAATTGGCAGGACAAAATTGCTGGCACCCCCTCAACTTAATATTTGGTTGCACACCCTTTGAAATAAATTACTGCAATCAATCACTTCCTGTAACCATCAACAAGCTTCTGTCACCTCTCAACTGGAATTTTGGACATTTTTTTTTTGCAAATTGCGTCAGGTTTCTTATATTAGAAGAGTGCCTTCTCCTTACATCAATTTAGATCTGGACTCATTGCGGGCCACTTCAGAACTCCCCAGCGCTTTGTTTCCATTCATTTTTGGGTGCTTCTTGAAGTATGTTTATGGTCAGCGTCCTGCTAAAAGACCCATGACATAGAACACAATCCCAGCTATCTGATACTACATTGTTACCCAAAATCCTTTGGTAATTTTCAGATTTCATGATGCCTTGCACACAGTCAAGACACCCAGTGCCAGAGGCAGAAAAGAACCCAAAACATCTTTGAACCTCCACCATATTTGACTGTAGGTACTGTATTGTTTTCTTTGTAGGTCTCAATCCATTTTTGGTAAACAGCAAAATTATGTGCTTTACCAAAGATCTCTATCTTGGTCTCATCTGTCCACAAGATGTTTTCCCAGAAAGATCATGGCTTACTCATGTACATTCTGGCAAACTGCAGTCTAGCTTTTATGTGTCTCTGTGTCGGCTATGGGGTCCTCTTGGGTCTTCTGCTATGATAATCCATGCTAACACGGATACACCCGAAGCCTGGAGGACAGCTTGAATTTCTTTGGAACTTGATTGGGGCTGCTTATCCACCAACCGGACTATCCTGCGTTGCAACCTTTCATCAATTTTTCTCTGCCTTCCACGTCCAATGCGATTAGCTACACTGCCATGGGTTGAAAACTTCTTAATTATGTTGCGCACCGTGGACAAAGGAACATCAACAGCTCTGGAGATGGTCTTGTAACCTTGAGATTGTTGATACTGCACAACAATTTTGGTTCTCAAGTGCTCAGGCAGTTCTGTTCTCATCTTTCTGTTCTCCATGCTTAGTGTGGCACACACAGACACACAATGCAAAGATTAAGTCAGTTTCTCCCCTTTTTATCTGGTTTCAGGTGGCATTTTCATATTGCCTACACCTGTTACTTGCCACAGTTGAGTTTGAACGCGCATCACATGCTTCAAACAAAGTTGTTTACCTGCAATTTTGTAAAGGTGTCAACTACTGTATTTTGTCAGGTCCATTTTGGGGGTTTTGTGTGAAATTATTTCCCATTTGCCTTTTTTCGTGTTGTTCCAGAAAGAAACATGCGAGTAACAAAACATGTATAATTGTAATAACTATCTTGGAGAAATACTTCATTTTCTGGAACAATTTCAAGGGTGACAACACTTTCGTTCATGACTGTATAGTAAAAATTTGTAAGCTTGGGCCCCAAGAAGTTCCTAAAAAAGGTCTGATGATGCAGATTGCTTAAGATCCATCAACACTGTCTGATTTTCATGAACAAGTGTTCCTAAGAATGCTCATTATTGATAATCGAGCAGTCTAAAAAGGCTGCCAATAACCCAGTAAATGAGCCTTCTGCGGTACAAAAGAACATTGCTCTCGGCAGCGGATCATGCTCTGTAAACAGGACCTGTGCTGCCGAGATCAATAATAGACTACAGGCTCTGAATGTTGCATTGCATCACGCAATGTAAATTAACCTTTTTGTTGCCATTTAGCATCTTGTGTAGTAGCTGAGACATTTTCATTTAATGTTCATTAATCAATTTGTACATATTCAAGCTAATATGTAGTTGAATATGTTGAATGAATGAATGAATGTACCCTTATAGGAAAAAAAAATAGATTCATAATGTATCCAGTCAAAAAAGTGGCTGGATTTCCTATCGTCATGTTTGCAAAAAATGGCCACCGCAAAGAAAAAAATGATAACTAAAAATCTCTAAAACAAACATACCGTAATTTTAAAAAAGATGGCTGCTGTTTATTAATACATGGTCAAATTTATGTTTGGGTGGCAATGCTCTTAAAAGTCTGGTAATTCACATACAACCAAGGAAATCAGACGCCTAAGAGGTGGAAAACACTGTCTGGCTATAAAGAAGAACTTTTCTCCTCCTACCAATCCAAAAATCTACAAGCTGTATTTAAGTCCCATTTTAACTCCTGCAAATAGAAAACACTGTTTATTTAAACACATGCTTTGACAAAATGTGGTCTCCGTCTAGGGAAAATTGCTATGCACAATAATCAAAAAATAAAATGTTACAATACTATATATATATATATATGTGTTCACTTCATTAGGGTGGACCACACTCCATATCCTAAAGCATTTA
This sequence comes from Ranitomeya variabilis, assembly GCF_051348905.1. NCBI lineage: Eukaryota > Metazoa > Chordata > Amphibia > Anura > Dendrobatidae > Ranitomeya > Ranitomeya variabilis. The sequence goes on along the minus strand of NC_135232.1, from coordinate 201,327,581 downwards.
GATCTGTTGGCCAAGTAAATGGAACTTTTTAGAAGACCTTTCATGTATGATTCCGGTGGCTTTAGAACCGTTCAAATACTTAAATTCATTAACAGGTATATGGACATCAAAAGAGCCGTTTCCAGAAGCACAAATCTATTCACAAGATAAGAGTCAAGTGTCCAAACGCTTTTAGTACCCCCAGTTGTCACAAGTATGAGGGTCCGGCTACCCATTTGAATGCAGTAGCAGTCTAACGTGTTTACAATGACTTGGTGAGTGCCTCGCTCTTCACAAAATGTATCGGGTAATCCACCTCTCTAAATCATTGCCCCAGCGATATCGCAAGAAAACATACGGGTACAAGCAAATAGTGCTTTGGGATATCCTTCCAAATTGACCTGTACTCCTGTGTACAGTCCATAAAAGAGAGGATGGTAGGTCCCTCAGTCCTGGTGAAGGATTTCGGAGGTGGTAGAGGGTGAACATCAGGGCTGTGGAGTCGGAGTCGGTGTCATGAAAATTGAGGAGTCGGAGGTGTGGCTTACCGACTCCACAGCCCTGATGGTGGACATATGGTCAAACACAGTCAGGAGATAGAGCATGTTTTCAAAGGAGCAAGGAAAAATGCTACCACAGAAGAAAAAAGGATTGGACATGTTGAATAACAACCACATTCTTCTTTCCCCTGAAATATTTCATTTGGGGAAGCCTTGAGACACCAATATACACATTAGATGGTTGGGCAATCCCAAATAACAGTGTTTCACTGGCTTTCATCTAAGACTATATTCATTCATTATGGTTCAGAGTGGGAGCAGTGTATTTGGTGGCAAAAAAATTACACAGAAGCAAAAGATACACTCTCCAAAAGTTTTTCTGGAAAGTTTTTTTTTCCTCAATTCCCAGGTCAGTATATCATATAATTTTTGGCACTAAACACATGCCTCACACATGAAGATATCACCATGTAGAGAAAAATTAACCATTAGACAATTACCTATAATGTGCCATGACTGCCTTCCAATTCACTTTCGGTTATAAATCGCTTGCGTTTCAAATACTTGTATGCACACATAATCACAGCACTTATGTAAAATTAAGGTCAATTACATTTCATGGAGAAATTAAGAAAATTATATCAATTATATCATATGATATTAGTAATTTAGCAAATGGCCTACAAAAAGCTGAAAATTACAGTTGTGGAAATTATATCTATTTTCTTCTTAGGCTATGAGAATTTCTGTGCATGTATGACATATGGTATATATGTGTAATAACGATTTGTCCTATACTCCGATATGTCATGAACATGGCATGAAAGTAAAGATTTATTATACACATTAACTAAAAATCAAAATGGAATCTACTTTCTGGAGCAGCTTCATGCCTTTCATGCTACCACATCCGTATGCTGCATGGCCTTCTAACCGTCACCCTTGCCATCGTGTCTTGAAATAAAAGAGAGAAGGAAAAAATATGAAAACCACATCATGATTCTACTTGATTTGTCCATTAAAACGGCAGCACTTGTGGGTGGCAAGATAACGCTCAAAAAATAACTTAAGGGATGGGCATGAAGCCAACCTGAGTTTAGCCCCAGGAGATAGGATGACCTAGTGTGTACAAGGGCCTCCGACACTCCATCATATTCCACAGCAGTTCACAGATATGGTCAACCTTGTCCCCAATGGGGCTCACATTCTAAATTCTCTACCAGTATGTCTTTGGAGTACCGGAGGAAAGAACATGCTAACTTCTTGTAGATGTTGTCCTTGGTGGGATTTGAACCCAGGACACCAGCGCTACAAAGCAAGAGTACTAACCACTGAGGCAAAGTTCTGCCTAGGACTGGTGGGATATTGAGTTTCAACACCAACACTTTTTCTTCTCCCTGAAAATAAGTTATCGCCGGACATGGGAACTCAGGAAAGATATTTGTTGGCTGAACGATCAATTGGCTGAAAGCTATTTGATGTCTACGGTAAAGTTAAGAAGTAATGATGTACAGATCACAGTTCTCCAAAATCCCCTTTAGAAATACAAAGATAGATACCACTTATGATGATGCTAAGCAAATTGCAATACCATAAAACATATGCTTCAGGTGCCTTTAGGTTTGTTATGTGTTTGTGGAAAAAGCAGAAACCCAGCGGAATATAGCACTGTAATTAGCTCCTGTGAGGAAAGCGTACCTGCAGTCAATTTTATAATGAAATCTAAAAATGAAAAATGTGCTAACCTTTGAGAGGAATAGGGCAAGCTGGTATCAGGCAGTGGCCATCCTGGCTTAAGTTGGTCAGAGTCTTACCTAATCATTTAATAGGAGCTGATATATTTATGTGAAACCATATCCCATGCAATACCATGCAATAACGCGGGTGCTTTTCACCCTACAGTGCATGTCAACCATGCAGTAATCATGGCTCGAAACGCGAGTTCAGACAAAAGGTTTCATAAATAAAATAGGATACACAAAAAGCTAATGCTACACGAAAAAGCTATGGGATTTAAGTGCCCACCACTTCTACTTTAATAATAAATGTCTTAGCTTGGATGTATTGTGGCTTTTATTGGATGTACTCCGAGAGCAAATACGGTAAATAGAATTTCAAAGATTTGACCAATGTTAATATGCATCTAAATAGCTAAATGATAAGAATTTACTTTTCTTATGACATGTTATTAGCAGATGGACAACTATAAAGGAATCCTTGCTATATAAAGTGCAAGTTGAAAGTGATATATACGTCAACTTACTATGATAAAGTAGGACAGAAGGGGCATTACAGAGGAACTATTTTAACATTGATGACCCATCCTTATGATAGGTCATCAATGTATGATTTGTGGGGGTGCAACACTCACCCCGATCAGCTGATCTCTGTGCTGGCAGTGGCCAAAAGTGCAGTTATGGAGCAGCTCCATCTACTGATAGTGCACGCGGCTGGGTACTGCACATCCGCCCCTTATTCTAATCAACAGGGGATGGATGTGCAGCACCCGGCCATGGCCATCATCAACAGACGGAGCAGCTCCGTAACTGACACTGATAATCAATATTAAAGTAGTGGACAACCTCTTTAGCTACAAAAGGTCAACTTAATGCACTATATGCCTAGAATTAGAATGGAGGACACCATCCTGTTTAGTGTGCTCCATTCCAGGCTAGACACCTTTACAAAACTAACTCTTCAAGGATAAAGCCGGAACAACAACAATAAATGATGGAGATGAATATAATTGGGTGGGAATTCATTATCTGACAAAAGAATGGAGGACAGTCACATGGACGTAATGTCAAATGATTCCAATAGAATAGGAAAAAATGGTGTCCCTGACAACCAGTAATCAGAGGAGATACAAAAAGTGGCTAAAAATAATATATTAAGTCTAGCTTACACACACAGTATATAGAATAAAAGAGTCCTATAGTGTTTGATTGCAATAAATTTATGACATGGTGATCATCAAAACTCTCTCGATGGGACAATAAGGTGAGATTTGCAGCCACACAATTTTTCAGAAGTCATGAAAATGAGAAACTTTGTAATATCTCTTATTAGAGAATTCTGCTTCTTTATCCTCCCTGGCTGATGTTTCACTCTCAAAATTCTCAATTCACAGGTAAAATCTGTCTTCAATAAATACAGATTTTAAAGGGTTTACCCATGAAGTGAGTGAAAGATCAATCCAGGAGAAAGAAGCATATTCCTCTGATAAAGTAAATTACAAAATAGATTATTTTCATATTTATTATTGATTTATGAATTAAAAATTAAAATGCTGGTCATAAATTATGCTTTTGCTTATAAAACGCCATCACATTCTGAAGCATTTATCAGACATAATCGCTGTCCCCATTGGGGTTGAATCTATAATCTCCCTATCAGTATGTCTTTGGAGCGTGAGAGGAAACCATAAAACCCGGGTGAAACCCACGCAAACATGGGGAGTTAATACTGTTACTTTTTAATGATGGCAATATGGAGCGGTATGATTCCTCAGTGGTTAGCACTGTAGTATTGCAAACCAGAGTTCAAGTCCCACCAAGCAGGACATCTGCATGTTCTTCCCGTGTTTGCGTTGGTTTCCTCGAGGTACTCATGTTTCCTGCCACACTCAGAAGACATACTGATAGGAATTAATGGCACTATGTACCGTTAATGAAGTAAAATAAATATAAGTAGGACAATCAGGTTTTTGATGCCTGTAGTCTTCTGTCCTGCCCTCAACTTCATCTATCCTACCATGCATTCAGTCACCATACAATGCTATATCCAAGAATCATGCAGGTAGCCAGTGATGGCCATGAGAAAACATGGAAACACTCTCTAGAATAGTTTGCCTTGAGAATCATTATCCAACAGATTATACATTGCTCACAACTTTCTCCCAACCATCTATACTTTTCAACACAAACTACTTCTGTAAAAGCAAATATATTACATTCTAATCTCAGTCAATTTTCTGTACATTACAGTTGTCAACCAAAGGAAAAAAAAAAAACGAAATAGCTGAAGGACTTGAAAGAGAGTTTAGATAAGTCTTACGAAAGCCCATAGAGAATAAAATACTGCTTCATTTTGCCAACTCTTGACATTATCTCTCGGCTCGGCAGGATAAAACAGTTTTAAATGGCTTGTTTAAGTTGCTAATTTTGTATTAATAAGAGCTCAGTTGAGATTAGAGTTAAGAGAGCAAACAGTTGGCATAAAGCATAGGAAACACACATGGTAAAAGGTGTCTGTGGCGGTGGTGAGTGTAAAGAATGTGGACCGGTCACTCGTTGTGCCAGATCACCCAATGGATACTTCCCCTAAAACTAGATGAATACGACTCTTCTCAGAAACCACTAAAAAAGGATATCGGCATCGCACCGATATAACCTATAAGTTCAAAGCAAGCACTGGATTTGCGCAGGTCTTTCACCCAAAAGGGAATATACTCATAACCAAGACCAAAGTGAGATATGAGGAAGGATCTACATCACAAAGAGTCAACGCATCAAATAGGAGGCCTTGCTATGATCCAATAAAACCTAAGTACTGCCCGAAAATAAGATTAAAAGACATAAAAAGAAAAATCAACCAACACCGACAAGCAACACAATCATGACAGTGTGATCCAGACATAAACAGTTCAGTAAAAGACTTAAGTAACGCTTTAAAAACAAAGAAAATTGCTTCTACTTCTTAGAAAATGGTCAACCTCAGGGAAAACTAGCATTTCTCAGATTCTTTTATTATTAATAGCTTTAGGAGGTTTTCTTCTGTGATAGCATGGCAATCAGCATAAACATATGAACAAAAAACATATGTCCTTCCAGGTGGTATATGGAAAAAAAGGTTTCCCCTTCTTAGAACCTCATTAGAATATGATCTGATAAGGGAAATGATACAACTTCATGTGAATAACAAAGTAACTGATTTGTTCAGTTAATTTGTATTTTACTGCAATAAACACGCACTACACAACCTCACAAAACGAGTTTCCTTCTCACATAAGTACGTATTATTTTCTACGCAAATAAAAAGAAGGGATCTAATTTACCGAAAAGGTATTTGGACAACATGCTTACTAGAAGAAACAATGGCTCGATGGTCAGCACTGGTGTTTTATAGTGCTGGGTCCTGGGTTCCAGAGTTGTGGGAGTCGGTAAGCCAAACTTCTAACTCCGACTCCTCAATTTCCATGACACCGACTCCACTAAAATGGGCTCCGACTCAGAATCCACAGCCCTGCTGGGTTCAAATCCGACTCTATGGAGTTTGTATGTTCCCCCCGTGTTTGTGTGGGTTTCCTCCAGGTTCTCCGGTTTCCACTCACACTCCAAAGACATACTGACAGGGAATTAAGATTGTGGACTTAGATGATAACGTATGTAAAGGGCTGCAGAATATGATAGCACTATATAAGCAAAGTAAAATAAATAAGAATTAACGTAGATGGAAATACGAAATAAAATCAGATGGTGGTGAGGAATTTCCTTTCTACCAAAAGAGAAGTGTTAACGTTGCCTCTCGCCATTCCTGTGATCCAATAGATCATGTCAATCAGTAAGCCAGCAGATTCTATAGTGAAGAGCCATTTCCTTTCATTCGAGCGACTGAGGGTCTTAAGGTACCTTCACATTAAGCGACGCTGCAGCGATAGCGACAACGATGCCGATCGCTGCAGCGTTGCTGTTTGATCGCTGGGGAGCTGTCACACAGACCGCTCTCCAGCGACCAACGATGCCGAGGTCCCCGGGTAACCAGGGTAAACATTGGGTTGCTAAGCGCAGGGCCGCGCTTAGTAACCCGATGTTTACCCTGGTTACCAGCGTAAAATGTAAAAAAAACAAACAGTACATACTCACATTCGCGTCCCCCGGCGTCCGCTTCCTGCACTGACTGAGCGCCGGCCCTAACAGCACAGCGGTGACGTCACCGCTGTGCTGTACTTTCACTTTACGGCGCTCAGTCAGTGTGGGAAGCGGACGCCGGGGGATGCGAAGGTGAGTATGTACTGTTTGTTTTTTTTACATTTTACACTGGTAACCAGGGTAAACATCGGGTTACTAAGCGCGGCCCTGCGCTTAGTAACCCGATGTTTATCCTGGTTACCAGTGTAAAACATCGCTGGTATCGTTGCTTTTGGTGTCAAACACGATGATACACGCCGGTCTGACGACCAAATAAAGTTCTGAACTTTGTTCAACGACCAGCGATATCACAGCAGGATCCTGATCGCTGCTGCGTGTCAAACTAAACGATATCGCTATCCAGGACGCTGCAACGTCACGGATCGCTAGCGATATCGTTTAGTGTGAAGGTACCTTTAGGGTACCGTCACACAGTGGCACTTTGGTCGCTACGACGGTACGATCCGTGACGTTCCAGCGATATCCATACGATATCGCTGTGTCTGACACGCAGCAGCGATCAGGGACCCTGCTGAGAATCGTACGTCGTAGCAGATCGTTTGGAACTTTCTTTCGTCGCTGGATCTCCCGCTGTCATCGCTGGATCGGTGTGTGTGACAGCGATCCAGCGATGCGTTCGCTTGTAACCAGGGTAAACATCGGGTTACTAAGCGCAGGGCCGCGCTTAGTAACCCGATGTTTACCGTGGTTACCAGCGTAAAAGTAAAAAAAAAACAAACAGTACATACTCACATTCCGCTGTCTGTCCCCCGGCGTTCTGCTTCTCTGCACTGTGAGCGCCGGCCGGAAAGCGAGCACAGCGGTGACGTCACCGCTGTGCTTTCCGGCTGGCGCAGACACAGTGGAGAGAAGCAGAACGCCGGGGGACAGACACCGGAATGTAAGTATGTACTGTGTTTTTTTTTTACTTTTACGCTGGTAACCACGGTAAACATCGGGTTACTAAGCGCGGCCCTGCGCTTAGTAACCCGATGTTTACCCTGGTTACCCAGGGCCTTCGGCATCGTTGGTCGCTGGAGAGCGGTCTGTGTGACAGCTCCCCAGCGACCACACAACCACTTACCAACGATCACGGCCAGGTCGTATCGCTGGTCGTGATCGTTGGTAAATCGTTATGTGAGACGGTACCCTTAGACCAGGTGTTTACCAGTAGCTATGGTCCATGAGCAGAAGACAGCTACGACAAGAAGCGTTCAAGAAGAAATGATCATGCCATTCACTCATGCCAGCATACGCGCTTACTTTTCTAACAATTAAAGTTGTCCTTTATAGAAAATAAGAGCAATATGTGAAGGAAAAAAAACTTTTGACAGTATGGTAAGAATCACACAAACATGGCCAATCTCACAGCAGTCATGGCCGCTGCTCTGTGAAAGATCATTCATATGCACTAGCACATTGGCCAACATTGGCGATTGTTCAGTCTGTTACGCACTCAGACCAAAATAACATTCGGCATACTAAAAGGTGTGAGACCTGAATAACTCTGGAAGCTGTAGCCTTTATCTCTGGTGCCACTTTTTGGCTTACAAGCCTTGGCAATTCTCCTTATAGGCATCATTCAATGTAACTGTCCTCCCTCATCATCCCTTAAAAATTGCTTTGTTTTAGTCTTTATTGGCTAGGTTCCAGGGCTGTGGAGTCGGAGGTGGAGTCAGTATAAAATGGACCGGCTGACTCCTAAAATATATAATAAATTGGGTACAGTAGTACAATGCAGAACGTGCTGTAAATGTTTTCATAATAATTTGGGAAAGTTATGAAATGTCCTATAAATGTCTGTTCTGTTCCTGATCTAAGGATCTCGGCTTTTAGTTGAGATGAATCTGTGCTGCACTTTATATACATGCTCAGTACTGAGGCAGTGCTGTGGAGTCAGAGTGGAGATAAACCTGTGCTGCACTTCATGTACATGCGCAGTAGTGAGGCAGTGCTGTGGAGATGAATCTGTGCTGCACTTTATATACATGCGCAGTAGTGAGGCAGTGCTGTGGAGTCAGAGTGGAGATGAATCGGTGCTGCACTTTATATACATGCTCAGTAGTGAGGCAGTGCTGTGGAGATGAATCTGTGCTGCACTTTATATACATGCGCAGTAGTGAGGCAGTGCTGTGGAGATGAATCTGTGCTGCACTTTATATACATGCTCAGTAGTGAGGCAGTGCTGTGGAGATGAATCTGTGCTGCACTTTATATACATGCGCAGTAGTGAGGCAGTGCTGTGGAGATGAATCTGTGCTGCACTTTATATACATGCGCAGTAGTGAGGCAGTGCTGTGGAGATGAATCTGTGCTGCACTTCATGTACATGCGCAGTAGTGACCAGATCATCTTAGTGCAGTCCGATGTTTTCCAAGGACTCAGACTTGCATGGATGAGTACGATCTAAATATGGGATCAAACTAGGACATGCAGAGATTTTTTCCGATGGACAGACTGGTTCACAGCCCAATAGACTAACATTGGTCCTAGTGCGAGACGATGTTTTGTTGCATCGCACCCGTAACGATAACGCAATCATGTGCAGGAGCCTTAATACAACCCAGAGTGTATGAAACGCATATGTGTCTTAAAATGTTGGCACTCTCTGCCGGTGTCATGGACTGAAAGCAAGAACAGACATATCAATGGTGCAACCACACAGGGGCCCAAGAGGTAAGGGGGCCATTTCTACCTCCAAAGCATGTGGAAATTAGCCTTTTTAGGAGCTCTTGGACAGCAAAGGGCCCATATATTGTTCTTACACAGGGGCCCTTTTCTGTCTGTGTCCGCCAGTGACAATAAACCTAAGACTATGAAAAACGTCCAAAAATTACTTATTTGATCCATATAGATCAGAAGATGCCATGCTTTTGGTCAGTAATTAGCGATAATGGTGCAATAGTGGTTCTCATCTATGAAGTTACGAAACATGCACTTATTGTAATAAGTAGCTTTACATATATAAATTCCTTTCCTATATTCAGAGGAATACCTGAACTACTACAGGGTACGATAGTTAACCTTAAATAACTGACACCTCTCCCATAGTATTAATCAAACCTGTCATGTCAACGACGAATATTGTATCTTACTGTCCCACACACCCCTCTTTAAAAAAAAAAAAAAAAAAGTACTTGTTACATTTTTATAATAGTTGGATGATCTTGCACACTATTTGCTGACTTATTGGCCACCCATAGAGGCTGCGTTTCGGCCCGACATAAATTCCAGTTTCTGTAACACTTTTTCTGGGACATGGCTGTAAATATGCAACACATCAGTAAACTCCAGATACATGGTGCACATATCGGTAACAGATCATACATTTACACCTGCAAATATCTAGGTCACAAAAGAAACCTGATGAAATCTGTCCACCAAGAGCTACGTTATCAAGCGCACATACTGCGAGTGTCTTATTTCACAGGCTAATGATCAGGACAAGGAAGGATGTAGGTATCAGTTACAGGAAGAATCTCTAACACAAAGCAGATCCCTCCACTGTGTGCTGCAACAATACGTTCTCGCACTTGCAGCAAACCTGGGAAGTAATCAGATCATGCTCTCAACCTATTGACATCTCATCCTCCACAGATGCTGCATTACCACTGGCTTTCCCAGCCGACTCTTCTCCAGCTGCAGGACTACTGTACGCCGATTGTATGCATCTGAAAGACATTCACAGAAAGGAAGGACATACAACATAGCAAAGAATGGACACAGTGTAGGAGAGCATGGAAATGAGAACGGCCTTTGCTCATTTGTTTCAAGGTACTAGACATACCTGCAAGGCAACATGTTCTAGTAACAAGATTCATCTCATCATACAAAATAGAAATTTAATGACGTCAATCGATCATTTATTCTCAGTAAAGAATCAAAATGAAATATGAACTGATCGAAGATCACATGAAGGTTCACCTTAGATAGTCAACCAAACACTCCTTGGCCCAACAATTACCCCTCTCCGCTCCATATACACATCTGCTGGGTTCAGGTGAGCATGCACATGTTCTCAGAGGTGAGAAGAGAATGAGCCACTGACAGATAACTCTGGCGACTGTTTATCGGGAGTGAGAACAAAGAATTCAACATGTCCTGTTTGGGAAACATCCTCAAGCACAAGGCCATGACCCATATGACAGATCCAATCACTCACTTAGGCCAACAATGGGATCTGTCAGGCTCAATCTGGATTGCAGTGCTTTAATGCCAAGAATTTAGTGCAGACCATAATTTTCTAGTCCACTACGGCAAGTAAGGCCAAATTCACATAAGTGAAACATGAACCATGTGGAACCATCTGACCGGCAGGTCTCCTGACTGTGGAAATCATCCTACCGGCGGGTCTCCTGACCTGAGATAACTGCCTACTAGGCATATAATAGACAGCTCAGATCAGGAGACCCGCCGGTTGGGCCACGCGTTATGATCTGCGCATGGTCCAGGTATCACAGGTGTGTAGATTTAGTCTAATCCTTAAAGAATGGAAAAACATAGTGGTATGTCTACAAGACGTCTTTTTCAGGTGGATATGGTCCATAGCCCACCTCAGAAAATGCACTAAATAAACGCTAAAAGGAATGGACACCTGCACTGCAACGTAGAAACGACTTGCTGTGCACATATTCAGTTTTTTCAGATTCTTTTAACTACTCCAGGTTCCCAAAGATGCAGAGAACTCAATAGAAGTGACCTGATCATTCGTCAGATGGTTTCCTCTGTAGTTTATTCAACATGAGTTAAAAAATTAAAGCAAAAAAAAAAAAAAAAAAAAAAAAACACGACAGCCAAAGACGTCGCTAGAAATGTTTAAAAAGGCGCTGGTGTGTCCTGAAACGTAAAACTCGTTCATGCACATCTGAAAAACATTCTTTGCACATTTCCTTGGGTTAACAGAACCCAGCAGTGTTGATAATGGGATGCATACACAAGTATAGGATTACAAATACTGTAGACTGGAGTATTACAATAGACTGATATGTGGGAATGTGGAATGGTTGTATTCAATAAAATAAATAAAATACTGTAATAAGTACTAGGGAATATGGACATGTCGTCATGTTGGTTAAAACTGCATGAAAACCATGATTTAGGCTACGTTCACATTTGCGGTCAGCGCCGCAGCGTCGGGCGCCGCAGCGGCGCCGCATGCGTCATGCGCCCCTATACTTAACATGGGGGCGCATGGACATGCGTTGTGCTGCGTTTTGCGCCGCATGGCCGCAAGCGTTGGACGCAAGAAACGCTTCAAGTTGCATTTTTTTTGCGTCCAACTTGCGGGCAAAAACGACGCATGCGGCGCAAAACGCAGCGTTTTAGCGTGCGTTTTGCCGCGTTTTTGTTTGCGTTGTGCGCTGCGGCGCCGACGCTGCGGCGCACAACGCAAATGTGAACGTAGCCTTACTGTGGTGTCATCATGCCGATATTGGTTGCAACAATGTTTGCAGTTGGCGAAAAACATGTAAGACAAAATGTGTTTCAATGCAAAATCACACGTGTGAATACACCCTTGTGGTATGCGCACACAGACGTACGGGATTTTTGCTCTATTCGGGAAAAAAAAATTAAAAATCAGTGAAAAGTGCTCGAGAAATGCTCCTTGATTGGGGATTTTTTAGTTTTTCCTTTCAATTATGAAGAGTTTTTGAAAGGTTTTGAAATTTTGGGGGGTTTTTTGCACCTTCCGATAGGGCCAGTGCTAATTTGGAGCAGATTCCATCAAATCCGCGACTTACACTTTTTCAACACCTGACGAGAAAAAAAAAAAAAATGCTCAAAACACTGAACATCAAACAGGTTTTACAAAAGAAATAAATAGGAAGTCTTTCAACCATTTTTTTTTGGAATGGACCTGCTAAGAAAAAACCTCTTCATAAAACCCCTTGCAGCCTCACCTAGGGTTCCACCGAACTGTTATGTGGAAATAAGGGCACGTGCTATTAAAGCATCTGGGCGGCAAACCTTACTGGAGTCGTAGTGGCGGCCACACTGTCACCCAGCTTTCCCAGGGACAGAGATAATGGAAAGGTAGAGTAATAACTCACATAAGAACACAAAGTCCTAGATTGTGGCTCATGATTATCACTGATAATATTTAGGGCCAGATTAATGTGAGGCTTCACAAGCTGACAGGATGGGAACTTCTCAGAATGGTTGGTCAATAGTCCAGACAGCGAGCTAGGTCCCAGAGAAACCAGTCACATTCCAGCTCACATGGTAACTAAATACCATCCGATTGGCTTTTGCTTTTTTTCCCCTAAGGAGAACTGCAGAAAGCTTAGAAATTAAGTTAACTAGAAAGTGTTTTTCTATGGCGATTGCAGTTAATTTGTGTATTTAATCCAATGCGACCGCGTCTCTGATCTGCAGAGCTTGCAGTCTAATTACATGGGAACGGCCTCGAACATCAAAGCATTCACATGCAGCACTGGGGACAGACCGCACGTGGCAGAAAAACGCAAAGCGCAGAGAGAAAAATCCAGGCCTTTTATTCTGTACCAGCCAATCACCCAAAAAAAATAAAAAATACAGAGCAGAAACCATTTGTGCCCCATGGGTCACAGTCTGGATGCTCTTACGCCACTGGCCTTCCAAACATACTGTACACAGATGTCACCTCCGGCCCCCGAAGGGTTAAGCGCAGCGCTGACAATCTCACTTCTATCATCCCAGCCCGGAATCTTCTCCAATAACTCACTGTCAGAACACGGGGTGCAGGAGAATGCGATCACTGTGCCCGCCTCACCCCAAAAAGTAAGCCAGCGATGCCTTCCCTGGTACGGATGCCCACACTGCCAGTCTGGACCAGGCCTATTACATGGCATGCCTTATAGCCAGGGCACTGTGTGCAGTATCATCCCCGGCAGGGCACTGTGTGCAGTAACATCCCCGGCAGGGCACTGTGTGCAGTAACATCCCCAGCAGGGCACTGTGTGCAGTAACATCCCCAGCAGGGCACTGTGTGCAGTAACATCCCCAGCAGGGCACCGTGTGCAGTACCATCCCCAGCAGGGCACTGTGTGCAGTAACATCCCCAGCAGGGCACTGTGTGCAGTAACATCCCCAGCAGGGCACTGTGTGCAGTAACATCCCCAGCAGGGCACTGTGTGCAGTACCATCCCCAGCAGGGCACCGTGTGCAGTACCATCCCCAGCAGGGCACCGTGTGCAGTATCATCCCCAGCAGGGCACTGTGTGCAGTAACATCCCCAGCAGGGCACTGTGTGCAGTACCATCCCCAGCAGGGCACTGTGTGCAGTACCATCCCCAGCAGGGCACTGTGTGCAGTAACATCCCCAGCAGGGCACTGTGTGCAGTAACATCCCCAGCAGGGCACTGTGTGCAGTACCATCCCCAGCAGGGCACTGTGTGCAGTAACATCCCCAGCAGGGCACTGTGTGCAGTATCATCCCCAGCAGGGCACTGTGTGCAGTAACATCCCCAGCAGGGCACTGTGTGCAGTATCATCCCCAGCAGGGCACTGTGTGCAGTACCATCCCCAGCAGGGCACTGTGTGCAGTATCATCCCCAGCAGGGCACTGTGTGCAGTACCATCCCCAGCAGGGCACTGTGTGCAGTAACATCCCCAGCAGGGCACCGTGTGCAGTATCATCCCCAGCAGGGCACTGTGTGCAGTATCATCCCCAGCAGGGCACTGTGTGCAGTATCATCCCCAGCAGGGCACGGTGTGCAGTATCATCCCCAGCAGGGCACTGTGTGCAGTAACATCCCCAGCAGGGCACTGTGTGCAGTATCATCCCCAGCAGGGCACTGTGTGCAGTATCATCCCCAGCAGGGCACTGTGACGGGTCAGTTACCTGAAGTACAACACAAAAAGGACAAGCACAAACAGTCTGCTGCCGGCAGGGCTGAGAGGGTTAAACACAAGGAAAGTGAGACTATTGGCAAATGTAAGGCTTTATTTACTAACAGAGACAATGGCCTGTCAGGGCTCACCTGGCCAGCTGCTGCGGGACTACAACTCCCAGCAGGCCCTCACAGGCTGAGGAACCAGGCAGCTCTCCTTATCACAGCTCCTCACCAGCAGTGTCCCTATTGTGAATGAAGTCCACACATAGTAGAGGCCATCTTGTCACCAGACTCCACAGGCTGCCCCTTCCCCAGTCACTGCCCTGCTGCAAGTGAGGAAACTTCTGCTCTGCCCTCAGGAGGGAGCGGAGGGCACCGGGGACAGCTGCGGAGGGCACCACGGAAACCTGCGGAGGGCACCGGACCGGGGAATGCTACGGAGGGCACCGGGGAAACCTGCGGAGGGCACCGGGGAATGCCGCGGAGGGCACCGGGGAATGCCGCGGAGGGCACCGGGGAATGCCGCGGAGGGCACCGGAGAATGCCGCGGAGGGCACCGGGGAAAGCCGCGGCCGCCCCTCCCCACACTGTGTGACCTGCCGCCGGTCCTGGGCTCTTACCTGCACGATCTCCCCCTCCGCGCTGATCGTGGCTCCCGCCCGGGTGAACCTCCCCTGCAGCTCAGTAGTGTGGGTTTTATAATCTCCATTGGGACTGGACTCGAACAGAACCACTTCCACAAACGCAGTCTCCTTAGCCCGGGACCCCCCGGGAGCCGCAGCCAGCAGGACCCCCAGCCAGAGCAGGGGCAGGCTCCCCCGGACCCTCGGCTCTTTCATCTCGCAGGATGGGGGGTCAGCACCGACGGGAACATAATTTCCGACTTGTCCTGGGGCCGGGGGTTCAGCACGATCGGCCGGGCGGATGAAGCAGGAGGGCGCAGCGCTCAGAGCCGGGATCGCAGCAGTCGGGAGGCGGGGATCACATGGGGGGCTGCCCGCTCATCGCTCCATTACATGGCTGAGGATCCTCGGTGTCTCCGCTCCCTGCCAGGCGGCATCCCTTTCATCTCATCCACGTGATTGTCTTTCTTTTTTTTCCCTTTTTTTTTCTCCCAAAAGGGGGGGTTGTCCCCGCCTCCCAGCTCTCCCTGACCCCTCCGTGTCCCCTCCCAGTGCCGGGGAGGAGGGGGCTGCACTGGGAACAACACAGGAACACCAGGAACTTCTTACGGGATTCTTGTTTCTTCTTCCAGTGTCCTGATGGCAGAAGAGCGGCGGCGGCGGTCCGGGAAGTCAGTGCGGGAGGAGGAGCGGGCGGGGAGGAGGACAAAGATCAAAGGCTGCGGGCTGTCCGGGAGGCTGCAGTCTGACGCCTGGGGAGACCTGTCCGGGGGCTGCAGTCCTGCACCTGGGGAGACCTGTCCGGGGGGCTGCAGTCCTGCACCTGGGGAGACCTGTCCGGGGGCTGCAGTCCTGCACCTGGGGAGACCTGTCCGGGGGGCTGCAGTCCTGCACCTGGGGAGACCTGTCCGGGGGGCTGCAGTCCTGCACCTGGGGAGACCTGTCCGGGAGGCTGCAGTCTGACATCTGGGGAGTCCTGTCCGGGGGCTGCAGTCCTGCGCCTGGGGAGACCTGTCCGGGGGCTGCAGTCCTGCGCCTGGGGAGGAGGACAAAGATCAAAGGCTGCGGGCTGTCCGGGAGGCTGCAGTCTGACGCCAGGGGAGACCTGTCCGGGGGGCTGCAGTCCTGCACCTGGAGAGACCTGTCCGGGGGCTGCAGTCCTGCACCTGGGGAGACCTGTCCGGGGGGCTGCAGTCCTGCACCTGGGGAGACCTCACCTGTCCGGGGGGCTGCAGTCCTGCACCTGGGGAGACCTGTCCGGGGGGCTGCAGTCCTGCACCTGGGGAGACCTGTCCGGGGGGCTGCAGTCCTGCACCTGGGGAGACCTGTCCGGGGGGCTGCAGTCCTGCACCTGGGGAGACCTGTCCGGGAGGCTGCAGTCTGACGCCTGGGGAGACCTGTCCGGGGGGCTGCAGTCCTGCGCCTGGGGAGACCTGTCCGGGGGCTGCAGTCCTGCGCCTGGGGAGACCTGTCCGGGAGGCTGCAGTCTGACGCCTGGGGAGACCTGTCCGGGGGGCTGCAGTCCTGCACCTGGGGAGACCTGTCCGGGGGGCTGCAGTCCTGCACCTGGAGAGACCTGTCCGGGGGCTGCAGTCCTGCGCATGGGGAGACCTGTCCGGGGGCTGCAGTCCTGCACCTGGGGAGACCTGTCCGGGAGGCTGCAGTCTGACGCCTGGGGAGTCCTGTCCGGGGGCTGCAGTCCTGCGCCTGGGGAGACCTGTCCGGGGGCTGCAGTATTGCGCCTGGGGAGACCTGTCCGGGGGCTGCAGTCCTGCGCCTGGGGACACCTGTCCGGGGGCTGCAGTCCTGCACCTTGGGAGACCTGTCCGGGAGCTGCAGTCCTGCACCTGGGGAGACCTGTTCGGGGGCTGCAGTCCTGCGCATGGGGAGACCTGTCTGGTGGCTGCAGTCCTGCACCTGGGGAGACCTGTCTGGTGGCTGCAGTCCTGCACCTGGAGAGACCTGTCCGGGGGGGCTGCAGTCCTGCACCTGGGGAGACCTGTCTGGTGGCTGCAGTCCTGCACCTGGAGAGACCTGTCCGGGGGGGCTGCAGTCCTGCACCTGGGGAGACCTGTCCGGGAGGCTGCAGTCCTGCGCCTGGGGAGACCTGTCCGGGGGCTGCAGTATTGCGCCTGTGGAGACCTGTCCGGGGGGCTGCAGTCCTGCACCTGGGGAGACCTGTCCGGGGGCTGCAGTCCTGCTCCTGGGGAGACCTGTCCGGGGGCTGCAGTCCTGCACCTGGGGAGACCTGTCCGGGGGCTGCAGTCCTGCACCTGGGGAGACCTGTCCGGGGGCTGCAGTCCTGCACCTGGGGAGACCTGTCCGGGGGCTGCAGTCCTGCACCTGGGGAGACCTGTCCGGGGGCTGCAGTCCTGCACCTGGGGAGACCTGTCCGGGGGCTGCAGTCCTGCACCTGGGGAGACCTGTCCGGGAGGCTGCAGTCTGACATCTGGGGAGTCCTGTCCGGGGGCTGCAGTCCTGCGCCTGGGGAGACCTGTCCGGGGGCTGCAGTCCTGCGCCTGGGGAGGAGGACAAAGATCAAAGGCTGCGGGCTGTCCGGGAGGCTGCAGTCTGACGCAAGGGGAGACCTGTCTGGGGGGCTGCAGTCCTGCACCTGGGGAGACCTGTCCGGGGGGCTGCAGTCCTGCACCTGGGGAGACCTGTCCGGGGGGCTGCAGTCCTGCACCTGGGGAGACCTGTCCGGGGGGCTGCAGTCCTGCACCTGGAGAGACCTGTCCGGGGGGCTGCAGTCCTGCGCATGGGGAGACCTGTCCGGGGGCTGCAGTCCTGCACCTGGGGAGACCTGTCCGGGAGGCTGCAGTCTGACGCCTGGGGAGTCCTGTCCGGGGGCTGCAGTCCTGCGCCTGGGGAGACCTGTCCGGGGGCTGCAGTATTGCGCCTGGGGAGACCTGTCTGGGGGCTGCAGTCCTGCGCCTGGGGACACCTGTCCGGGGGCTGCAGTCCTGCACCTGGGGAGACCTGTCCGGGGGCTGCAGTCCTGCACCTGGGGAGACCTGTTCGGGGGCTGCAGTCCTGTGCATGGGGAGACCTGTCCGGGAGCTGCAGTCCTGCACCTGGGGAGACCTGTCTGGTGGCTGCAGTCCTGCACCTGGGGAGACCTGTCTGGTGGCTGCAGTCCTGCACCTGGGGAGACCTGTCTGGTGGCTGCAGTCCTGCACCTGGGGAGACCTGTCTGGTGGCTGCAGTCCTGCACCTGGGGAGACCTCTCTGGTGGCTGCAGTCCTGCACCTGGGGAGAGCTGTCCGAGGGCTGCAGTCCTGCACCTGGGGAGACCTGTCCGGGGGCTGCAGTCCTGCACCTGGGGAGACCTGTCCAGGGGGCTGCAGAACTGCACCTGGGGAGGCTTGTCTAGGGGCTGCAGGCCTGCACCTGGGGAAACCTGTCCGGGGAGCTGCAGTCCTGCACCTGGGGAGACCTGGGAGGGGGGGGGCTGCTGTCCTGCACCTGGAGAGGCGTGTCCGGGGGCTGCAGTCCTGCACCTGGGGAGACCTGCCGGGGGGGGGGGGCTGCTGTCCTGCACCTGGGGAGACTTTTCTGGGGGGCTGCAGTCCTGCGCCTGGGGAGACCTTTCCGGGGGGCTGCAGTCCTGCGCCTGGGGAGACCTGTCTGGGGGGGCTGCAGTCCTGCACCTGGGAGGACCTGTCCGGGGGCTGCAGTCCTGGCCTGGGAGACCTGTCCCGGGGGCTGCAGTCCTTCACCTGGAGAGGAGGTGGTGCATTATCGTGGGGCCCAGCATGTTCTCCTAATGGTTCCTAAACACCTTTGTTTGTGTGTTTATTTAAAAGATTTACTTTTCTAATTGCTTTCTTTCCTTTTTCCTTTCCACTTTTGCTTATCACACCTGGGGTCTTGCATTGCCCTGATGTGAGCTTTCCTAGGTAGAGGATGAAGCCGTCCATCATAGGATGAAGAGTATGTACTGCTCTTGGAAATCCGCAGCCTGTGCCTGATGTGCACCTCCGTCCTATAGAAGCTGGGTCATTAGGGTCTGTGAGGGCTTGTTAAAGGGAACCTGTCACCCCCAAAATCAAAGGTGAGCTAAGCCCACCAGCATCAGGGGCTTATCTACAGCATTCTGTAATGCTGTTGATAAGCCCCCAATGTATCCTGAAAGATGAGAAAAAGAGGTTAGATTATACTCACCCAGGGGCGGTCCCGCTGCGGTCCAGTCTGGGGCCTCCCATCTTCTTACGATGACATCCTCTTCTTGTCTTCACGCTCCGGCGCAGGCGTACTTTGTCTGGCCTGTTGAGGGCAGAGCAAAGTACTGCCTTGTGCAGGCGCCGGGCCTCTCTGACCTTTCCCGGCGCCTGTGCACTGCAGTACTTTGCTCTGCCCTCAACAGGGCGGACAAAGTACGCCTGCGCCGGAGCGTGAAGACAAGAAGAGGACGTCATCGTAAGAAGATGGGAGGCCCCGGACCGCGGCGCCCATCGGACCTGGACCGCCCCTGGGTGAGTATAATCTAACCTCTTTTTCTCATCTTTCAGGATACATTGGGGGCTTATCAACAGCATTACAGAATGCTGTAGATAAGCCCCTGATGCTGGTGGGCTTAGCTCACCTTTGATTTTGGGGGTGACAGGTTCCCTTTAAGATGTACGTATAATGGGACCAATAGTCTGCGTGTAAGAAATCACCCTAATCCATATCTCGGAGCAGACTCGCCCATTAGAAGTGAATGTGTGTGCGCAAAAAACGAAGCATGTGCGGGTTACCAGAGATGATATATTTTTTCACGCATCATTGCATTTATCAACATAAAAAACATTTAGGCTATGTGCACACGTCAGGATTTTCTGCAGAATTTTCCTGAACAAAACCGGACTTTTTCTGCAGGAAATCCGAACGCGTTTTTGATGCGTTTTTTGCGCGTTTTTTTTCCGGAGCTTCCCAATGCGTTAAATAGTGGGAAAAACGCGAAAAATCTACAAAAATTAATGAACATGCTGCGTTTTTTACCGCAATGCATTTTTTACGCTGAAAAAAACGCATCATGTGCACAAAAATTGCAGAATGCATTAAAAATGATGAGATGCTTATGTATGCGTTTTTTGTAAGCATTTTTCCCCTCGGAAAACGGCCAAAAAAAAACACGAAAAATCCTGAACATGTGCACACAGCCTAAATGTATAAAACTGAGTCCATACTGGTGTAATATACAAGTAAAAGAACAGACTTATGAATGGAGTACGGATTAAATTGTCCATTTTATCTGGATGAAAATCGCATGATTTTGCGTATGCTCAATTGAACCCAGCGTTACCCAAATGGCGCAGGGGAAACTTCAGCCCCAGGTATTTTGCTTGGTTCACCTCACAGTAGCGCTGCATCACTGGATTGAATGCTAAATGGGCCTATAATATAAGACCTTAACATATCTACTATATAGATGACAACAATATCGACCTTTGGGGGCTCCACGCAATCAGCTTTCACCAGGTTTTGCAGCAAGAGCTATGGAGTCGGTGTCTATTTTGGTGGAGTTGGTTTAAAATGGACCAACTCCGACTCCTAAAATCTACTATATAATTGTCTAAGGGTCACTTCCGTCTGTCTGTCCTTCTGTCTGTAATGGTTATTCGTTCGCTGATTGGTCTCGGCAGCTGCCTGTCATGGCTGCCGCGACCAATCAGCGACGCGCACAGTCTGGAAGAAAATGGCCGCTCCTTACTCCCCGCAGTGCCCACACTCACTGCCCAACGCCCGCATACACCCCTCCAGTCTGCCCTCACACAGGGTTAATGGCAGCGGTAACGGACCGCGTTATGCCGTGGTGTAATGCACTCCGTTGCCGCTGCTATTAACCCTGTGTGACCAACTTTTTACTATTCATGCTGCCTATGCGGCATGAATAGTAAAACGATCTAATGTTAAAAATAATTAAAAAAAATAAAAAATCGTTAGATACTCACAGTCCGTCGGCCCCCTGAACGACAACAGGCCTTTCCCGCTCCTCCCGACGCTCCATGCTGCGATCTCGCGAGATGATGACGTAGTGGTCTCGCGAGACCGCTACGTCATCATCTCGCGAGACCGCAATGCACTCTTGGGACCGGAGGGGGCGAGGAGCATCGCTTGGATCCGGAGGCTCCGGAAGGTGAGTATATAACTATTTTTTTTTATTTTATTTCTTTTTTTTTTTTTACAGGGATATGATGCCTGCATTGCTATATACTGCGTGGGCTGGGCAATACACTACATGGGCTGTGCAATATACTACATGGGCTGTGCTATATACGTGGCTGGGCAATATACTACATGGGCTGTGCTATATATGTGGCTGGGCAATATACTACGTGGGCTGCGCAATATACTACGTGGGCTGCGCAATATACTACGTGGGCTGCGCAATATACTACATGGGCTGTGCTATATACATGGCTGGGCAATATACTACATGGGCTGTGCTATATACGTGGCTGGGCAATATACTACATGGGCTGTGCTATATACTACGTGGCTGGGCAATATACAACGTGGCCTGCGCAATATACTACGTGGGCTGCGCAATGTACTACGTGGGCTGCGCAACGTACTGCGTGGGCTGGTCAATGTACTACGTGGGCTGCGCAATGTACTACGTGGGCTGTGCAATGTACTGCGTGGGCGGCGCAAGATACTACGCATACATATTCTAGAATACCCGATACGTTAGAATCGGGCCACCATCTAGTACAGTCATGGACAAAAATTTTGAGAATGAGACAAATATAAATTTTTCCAAAGTCTACTGCTTCATTTTTTCTAATGGCAATTTGCATATTCTCCTGAATGTCATAGTGATCAGCTTAACAGCAATTACTATACTTGCAAAGTCAATATTTGCCCAGAAAATGAACTTTAACCCCCAAAACACATTTCAACATCATTGCAGTCCTGCCTTAAAAGGAGCAGCTAACATCGTTTTAGTGATTGATCCATTAACACAGGTGTGGGTGTTGATGAGGACAGGGCTGGCGATCAATCAGTCATGATTAAGTAAGAATGACATCACTGGACACTTTAAAAGGAGGCTGGTGCTTGGTATCATTGTTTCTTCAGTTAACCATGGTTATCTCTAAAGAATCGTATCTTAAAACTGTTTCAGCTGCGGGATCGGACTACCAGCAGTGCCGCACTTGCTCAGGAATGGCAGCAGGCTGGTGTGAGTGCTTCTGCACGCACTGTGAGGCGGAGACAATTTGAGCAAGGCCTGGTTTAAAGGAGGGCAGCAAAGAAGCCACTTCTCCAGAAAAAACATCAGGGACCGACTGATATTCTGCAAAAGGTACAGGGAGTGGACTGCTGAGGACTGGGGCAAAGTCATTTTCTCTGATGAATCCCCTTTTCGATTGTTTGGGACATCTGGAAAACAGCTTATTCAGAGAAGAAGAGGTGAGCGCTACCACCAGTCTTGTCTCATGCCAACTGTAAAGCATCCTGAAACCATTCATGTGTGGGGTTGCTTCTCAGCCAAGGGAATCGGCTCACTCACAGTCTTGCCTAAAAACACAGCCATGAATAAAGAATGGTACCAGAATGTCCTCCAAGAGCAACTTCTCCCAACCGTCCAAGAGCAGTTTGACGTCCAACAATGCCTTTTCCAGCATGATGGAGCACCTTGCCATAAAGCAAAGGTGATAACTAAATGGCTTATGGAACAAAACAGATTTTGGGTCCATGGCCTGGAAACTCCCCAGATTTTAAAGGGACTCTGTCACCTGAATTTGGAGGGAACAATTTTCAGCCATAGGGGCGGGGTTTTCGGGTGTTTGATTCACCCTTTCCTTACCCGCTGGCTGCATGCTGGCTGCAATATTGGATTGAAGTTCATTCTCTGTCCTCCGTAGTACATGCCCGCACAAGGCAATCTTGCCTTACGCAGGCGTGTACTATGGAGGACAGAGAATGAACTTCAATCCAATATTGCAGCCAGCGGGTAAGGAAAGGGTGAATCAAACACCCAAAAACCCCTCCCCTATGGCTGAAAATTGTTCCCTCCAAATTCAGGTGACAGAGTCCCATTGAGAACTTGTGGTCAATCATCAAGAGACGGATGGACAAACAAAAACCAACAAATTCTGGCAAAATGCAAGCATTGATTATGCAAGAATAGACTGCTATCAGTCAGGATTTGGTCCAGAAGTTGATTGAGAGCATGCCAGGGAGAATTGCAGAGGTCTTGAAGAAGAAGGGTCAACACTGCAAATACTGACTTGCTGCATTAACTCATTCTGTCAATATAACCTATTGGTACTCATAATATGATTGCAATTATATTTCTGTATGTGATATAAACATCAGACAAACACTAATAAAAACCAGAGGGCAGCAGATCATGTGAAAATATAATTTTGGTGTCATTCTCAAAACTTTTGGCCATGACTGTATATAATAAATTGGGTACAATAGTTCAGTGCAGGATGTGCTAAATATGTTTTCATAAGAATGTGGTAAAGTTATGAAATGTCCTATAAATGTCTGCTCTGTTCCTGTTCTGTGGACCTCGGCTTTTAGTTGAGATGAATCTGTGCTGCACTTTCTGTACATGCTCAGTAGTGAGGCAGTGCTGTGGCGTCGTAGTGGAGATGAATCTGTGCTGCACTTTATGTACATGCTCACTAGTGACCAGTGCTGTGGAGTCGGAGTGGAGATGAATCTGTGCTGCACTTTGTGTACATGCTCAGTAGTGAGGCAGTGCTGTGGAGTCGGAGTGGAGATGAATCGGTGCTGCACTTTATGTACATGCTCAGTAGTGGGGCAGTGTTGTGGAGTTGGTAGTCAGGGAAATTTTAGGAGTCAGGTTCATAGTCGGTGGTCTGGCTTACCGACTCTACAGCCCTGCTGGTGAGAAAGCATCCGCGCTTCATCCAGAAAGCTCAGACGATTTTCTTCTAATTTTTCATCCATGTGCCATCTCTGTGTACTTTCCTTACATCTATGTGATATCCATCTGACATCCATTTTCACATGTCTACACTAAAAAATGCACATGACCAAAATGTCCTTGGTTTATAGTAGAAATGTATCCGTAAAAATCAGATGCCACTCGCATATTTGTGTGGGATCCAATTTTTTCGTTACTCACCCATAAATGAAATATGATATGAACTTCGGCACTCCGCAACATGGAGGACTAGATCTTAGATCTTGGGAGTGCCAAAGTGTATATTCTATTTCATTTATGTGAATCCTGTCAGATTTCAGAGCACCCACTCATACAGTTGAGCGACACCTATCATCCATTTTAGGCACCCATAGACATGAATGGGTAAATCTCATTCGAGACTCAGAAGAAAGTAGTGCATGCTGCAATTTCTTTTCTCACGGACAGTCGGGCTGAGAATAGAATTGAATAGCTCTATTGAATAACATGGGTCAATGTCCTGTTTGTGTGATATCTGATTTAAAATCGGACAGCATACGTACGATTTATGCGCTCGTTTGCATGAATCCTTCTACACTCGTCTGAATGAGCTGTAAAGTGTCCATAGCTAGGACAACACAGCTTCATACAATGAGTAGTGGCCCCTTTCACTGGGCGCTAATCGGCAGAACCCCAGAACAGTCATTACATATTGTAGCTATGGTGCTTCAGCTCCAGTCACTGCATACTAAAAGTAGCCACAGGACCAGAAAACGACTTATCCCGAATTTGCTATAAATTACCTTACACAGAGGCATACATATGGCATGTGTAGTCAGTTCAGTCACACGGGGTCAAGGCAAGCCCAGATGCCGCTGTGATCCTTCCATTTTCCTTCCCCCTTATGTCTCTGCTTTCATTTGTCATTGATTCATGGGATTGTACACGCTCAGACTTCTCTCCATTATTAATGTCACGGTTTCATCACTCACTGTGTCCTAGGGATGCTGTTAGTGACAGCTCAGCTGCTCTATATGATCTGGAGTGTGCTGGACTGTCAGTATGGTGAGTGACAGCCCAGTCATCCAATCTGGGGCATGCTGGGCTGTCAGTATTTTGATTGACAGCCCTACTGCTCAATCTGGCCAAGCCTGTGAACTATCCTCCAGGTGTCGCCCATTCTTGATAATTTGCTAGCTACGTATTTAACTGACTAGCTATGAGCAGACCATTGTGAGTTGTAGCTTTGCTCAGTGTGGTGTGTGCTTATTGTCTGATTTCCTGATCTTTGTTGTTGGACCTTGGATTTGTCTTGCCTATTCCTGTGTATTATCCATTTTGCTGTTAGCACTATCTGACCTCAGGTACCTGATCCTGGACTTGCGCTTGGACTATCCGTTTCTCGTATCACTTTATCTTGAGGTACCCTCCTGGCATTTAACCCCATACTGTGACTTGACCACGCCTTTCTCCTGCCCCTCTGTACTCCGAGCCCTCCTGGTATCTGACCTCCTGACTAACCGGTCTCATGGCTTGTCCGTGAGTAGTGACTCAGCATCACAATTAAGACTTCATCCACAACTTCAACTTTGTATTGCACTTACACAAATATACGGTAAGTGTCTCCTTCTTGGTCTTCATGGGAGCTGTCATGTAACTTGAACTATCATTTTGTAATCTGGCTGTGATTACATCACATCAACCAGTCACATGGATCTGTGGTTTTCTCAGACTTACAACCCTATTCTGTGGATAGGATAGTTCTGGGGTGCAGGGGGCGTACAGCCATATGTCTACATTGCATACCTAAACCAAGCAACAGCTGTGTCTTGTCTTCTATGCATGTGGTCTGTTAGGGAAGTCTCAACCTTTATCTAGCGGATAATCCAGTTTTAGATAAGCCTGATATACTAGTGACATGTCTCATCCCTGTTGAATTGAGATGTAAATAAGCAGAGTTGCGTGTTGAAAGGGACTACATGGAAATGTAAAAAAACAGTTTATGATATCTAGGCCCTAATCAACTTGGGTAATTTTAAATCTTTTTTACTAAAATAGAAAACCCCTTCAAATTTTTGCTTTGAAATGTGGTCTGTTCCAGTATCCAAACTCACAACCTGTAGCACGGCAGGGAGCAGCTCTAGCTTTGTGCCACTTACTGCACTGGAGCAGAATTTTTCATCTCTATATACCTGTATATTTGAAGTAAGAGAAAAGGAATTTTGTTCCCCTACAAAATCGTTAACAAATAATGAAAAACAATTACAATAATCACAGTTTTTAAAATAAACATCACAAATGGTAACTAACATGGGCATATTTTATATCCGTGTAATCGTAACAACTCGTATAATAAGTGAACAGATTATGGTGATAGCTAAATGGAGTAATTATTTCTTATTCCATTAAATCCATAAAAAAAAGTGAACACTAATGTAATTCTTACATATGTGTTTGGCAAAATGACACTAAAAAAAAACCTTCAGCTCGTCTGGTGGTCTGAACAAATGCATAATAAAAAATATTCTTTATTCACGTGTCTGATGTATATATCCGTATCTTATTTATGCTGTGTGCATATGTGTACTATGTAAATGCGTGCTTAATGTGTAAATGTATGTGCATTATTTATTAGCTTGTGGACATCTTACTATATTGTTTTTCGAAAGTGAATATGCATGCAAATGTGTGTTTACTTGGGTGATTGAAGTATGGGAGAGCCTAGGGACAAGTCCTGCACAGGGACCTTCACTGTCAATGTCCATTCCCGACCTAACGTGAGGACAGGTACTCATCAGTAATGTAGTGGAGTCCTAGCTGAAGCCACCACTGAAGGAGGGAAGCCCTGCATAGAGTTACTGGAGAAACTACTACTATCAACTGACCAAGTAGATATTTTGTTTGCTGCATGTTCTAGTGATCGAGCTTCGTACCTGAAGAATTCTGGAAAAGTGTAATGTTATTGCTCCCCTGTGGCCGTTCTTTGTAAATGAAAAGACTGTTTCTATGTTGGTAGCAAAATCATTATCTTTGTTTTCATACTTGTGAACCTGAAGCTTTGGCTTCCAAAGACCAACACTGATCACTAAAACAAAGGAGCAGAAGTGCTTAGAAGAGCATTTGATGGTGATTGGCTTGGCTCTCCTCTGGTTAGTAGGTACAAGAGAATGCCAAGAGTGTGCAAAGCAGTCATCAAAGCAAAAGGAGGCTACTTTGAAGAACCTAGAATATAAGACATATTTTCAGTTGTTTCACACTTTTTTGTTAAGTATAGAATTCCACATGTGTTAATTCATAGTTTTGATGCCTTCAGTGTGAATGTACAATTTTCATAGTCCTGAAAATACAGAAAAATCTATAAATGAGAAGGTGTGTCCAAACTTTTGGTCTGTACTGTATATAAACCTCACAGCCGTCACTGCCAGAGTTCCTCACTAAAACAGTACAGTATTCTACCACCAGTTCCTTTTTTTTAAATAAGCCCCGTCTGACAGCAGGCTTATATCGGGTCAGAAATCAACCCTGGGGTAGTGTATAATGTAACCAACCGAGCGTGAGGATGTGTGGATTCGTGAATCGAGATAAAAGAGCAGCCCAAGATTAATTTTATATTTAATCGCCGAGGAGGTGCACTAGAAAATGCAGTTAGATATACAAGAGCAAATATATACAGTCAGGAGTGTAGTACATAGATAGGTTGCAATTACGGTGTTATGTAGCATGTGATTACAGGGAGGTGCTGATGGATCACAGGTACAAATCTTAGTTACAGGCTTTCCTGGCTGCGGCAGCTAACGTATCCTCCAGCCATTAGAAAACTAAGTCCAAAATAAGTGGCTGCCATATATCTCCTAGGCTGTTACCTCACACATCTGCTCCCACCCCTGGGTGGTGCAACCTCTCCTCCCATCTCTGAGAATATGATTTTATGTCCAGAACCGTAGATGGACCATAACTTTCCGCCTGATACTCTGAAGGAGACGGCGCCCTCACGGACTTCTGCTGGATTTTATCTGTGCATAGAGATTAATTATGCCTACCGTATGTAATTCCTGGTAGCTATGCTTCATAACTCCATAATCCAGGGTTCGGGAGGTGGCTAAATAATATGGGCGTGTGGGGAAAGGAACGCGGATTCCGATAATGTGCTCGGCTAGGCTCAGAGATATTGCATTCTGCTATTATAGGTAATTTTCCAGATTCAATACCTCAGAGCTTATTGTGACTTGTATGACTGTGTTTCCATTTGCTTCTCTCCATTTGCCTGCAGCTTCAGGAGCACGCACTTTGGTGCTAATTGGTGGGGACCAAGCTTCAAAGAGCTTGTCCTAGCTCTTTTAATGAAAAGAAAACAATGATACTGTGGAATGCATGCCAAGGGTGGGGGCACATTTCAGAAGTGGAGAGACATTTACTTTGTCCCTCATACCTCCCCACTTTAGAGGGTGCTAGGGGGTATCATATTCCTGTGTTCCCCCGAGGGCACTTCCGCAATTTCTCCTTGCCAAGATAGCCAGCAAAAGCACAAAAAGAGGATTCAAAGATCCTCCAAAAATAGAAAATACAGCAAAACAAGGCAGAGATGCTTACCTGCCTAGGCCACCAAACAAATGCACTCTCAGGATGCAGTGGACCCATGTGGTAGAAGAAACACAGGTGCAGCATAACCGATGAAGCAGCCACTCACAACCTACCAAATTAATGGAGGGGGTGGCTGCTTGGCACATTGCCGCACATAAAAGACTTGTATGCGGCGCTGTTCACACAATGGAGATGCACAGCATCCAGGCAGGCCTAGTAGTGACACCCTTCTATTAGATCAGGCGGGCCTGCCCAGCGCTATCCAAATGCACCCCATGTGAACAGACACCACAGTTTACAAGACAAAAATGGGCCCAACTGCACCCTGGAAAAAAAGTGCAAAAAACACATAAAAAAAAAAATTCTATGTGAGGTATTGGTTAATATTTTGGCCAAAATACGGAAGCTCATGACCCGCGTCAAGGGTCCCCACGCTCATGAGTCCTAACTCTAAACAGCAAAAGCACAAAAAGAGGATTCAAAGATCCTCCAAAAATAGAAAATACAGCAAAACAAGGCAGAGATGCTTACCTGCCTAGGCCACCAAACAAATGCACTCTCAGGATGCAGTGGGACCCATGTGGTAGAAGAAACACAGGTGCAGCATAACCGATGAAGCAGCCACTCACAACCTACCAAATTAATGGAGGGGGTGGCTGCTTGGCACATTGCCGCACATAAAAGACTTGTATGCGGCGCTGTTCACACAATGGAGATGCACAGCATCCAGGCAGGCCTAGTAGTGACACCCTTCTATTAGATCAGGCGGGCCTGCCCAGCGCTATCCAAATGCACCCCATGTGAACAGACACCACAGTTTACAAGACAAAAATGGGCCCAACTGCACCCTGGAAAAAAAGTGCAAAAAACACATAAAAAAAAAAAATTCTATGTGAGGTATTGGTTAATATTTTGGCCAAAATACGGAAGCTCATGACCCGCGTCAAGGGTCCCCACGCTCATGAGTCCTAACTCTAAACAGCAAAAGCACAAAAAGAGGATTCAAAGATCCTCCAAAAATAGAAAATACAGCAAAACAAGGCAGAGATGCTTACCTGCCTAGGCCACCAAACAAATGCACTCTCAGGATGCAGTGGACCCATGTGGTAGAAGAAACACAGGTGCAGCATAACCGATGAAGCAGCCACTCACAACCTACCAAATTAATGGAGGGGGTGGCTGCTTGGCACATTGCCGCACATAAAAGACTTGTATGCGGCGCTGTTCACACAATGGAGATGCACAGCATCCAGGCAGGCCTATTAAAACAGGAGAAAAACGAGTCACATTAAGCCTGGATATAATCAAAATATCCTTTATTATAAGACTAGTATCAATTCCATTTAAAACAGATATATAATACGGTACATGAATATGAATAAATTCACTAGGTAGCTAAACGGTGATTATTAAGGTGCAACCCATAAACCGGGACACATGACAGGACATAGGTATTAGGGAGGTTAAAAATTAATACACAAGCGAGTCCAATTCATGCAAACAAAAGTAAAGGCCCAAAATCAGCAGCACATGGCAGAATTAAACGTCCTTGCACGGCCAAAATGCCACAGTATATACCGCCATCATGTGCCACATAATAATGTCCATACTAATTGTGTAAACATAGATAGGTGTATCAATTACCCATTTCTGGTAAGGTGTCCTGAGCTGGGTCCCGGTCCCGTACCCCAACGCGCGTTTCGCGTTTACGTGTGCCGCTTCCTCAGGGGGCGTGGTTTAATCCGGCTCTTCTTCCGGTATAAATACTAATTCAGTGGAGTCCCATGTGATATAAGGGGGCGTGCGCGTGCGCTGCGGTGAACCGCAGATGACCATCACGTGCAGCGCCTCAAGCCTCGATCTCAGCAGACAAGCCCGGGTCACATGAGCGGGTTTACGTTGGACTCACCTCTCGTCGCCTCGGAACCCGTGTGCGTGAACATGTACGTGATATAGTAGCTTCAGCGAAAGAAATTGATCTGGTAAAATTGAAAACTATACCACGACACTTCAAATTATTTCATGATTGCAATCCCAGGTCCTTTATGGTACGTGGGATTGATCACGTACAATGTGGTATAAGAGGCGGAGATGTTAGGCGGCTTTTGGCGCAAAGGGAATGTCGTTGGATTTCCACCTTGGGAACCATGACACCTAAGGGTCTCAATGAAGCACATGGATTCTCATCATTTTTGTAATTTGTAGTAGGGTTTCTTTGTTGTCCTTGCCTCTGATCATTGGTTTTAATTTGGTTCTTTGTTTTCTTTTAATTTTAGGGTGTGTATATGTATGTCAGCATCCATGTGATAGAGAACGGTGAAAGACATATGGCACAAAAGACATTATTAATGGATTCTACTTACCTACGTGGGGACTGAGGAGTGATGGTGACATCTGGAGTGTTCCAGCTATAAGAAAAGGAGATGACATCTGCAGTAAAAGTCAGTTTAAACATGCATTACAAAGCACGTGGACAAATATGGCCATCACAACTAAACGACGTATCTTGGGATGATCCTGATGCTTTTTTGATGTGTGTTCACTGGTATGTCAGCATTCGTGTGATAGAGAACAGTGGAAAAGAGAAAAAAACATTTGGCACAAAACACATCACTAATGGATTTTACTTACCTACGTGGGGACATATGAGTGATGGTACATCTGTCCATGGATTGTTCCAGCTATAAGAAAAGTATATGACATCTGGTGTTAAAGGGATGGATTTCATCTTTGAATTTTATGCTTTGGGATATATTATATGGCTATTACGGGATTCCACTCCCCTCCCCTCTCCAATATGACTGCCGTGTTGTATATCTAATGGATGCAGTGATCAATACATTTTTAATATTGTATAAATAAAGTGGTTATATTTCTCTTAAGTGTGTTAAATCACTAGGTTTTTATACCAGCACCAGTCACTTTATTGCACTTTTCACTTTTTATTTGCATATGTAACAGTATGTGTAATCATCAAACACTTTATTATTCATAGCCCCTTTATCTTTCGCACATACCAGCTGCCTCTGATTCCCTCTTTCTCGCCGGCGGTCCGGTGTCATATGTAGTGGGCGTGGCGCTAACCCGCTCATGTGACCCGGGCTTGTCTGCTGAGATCGAGGCTTGAGGCGCTGCACGTGATGGTCATCTGCGGTTCACCGCAGCGCACGCGCACGCCCCCTTATATCACATGGGACTCCACTGAATTAGTATTTATACCGGAAGAAGAGCCGGATTAAACCACGCCCCCTGAGGAAGCGGCACACGTAAACGCGAAACGCGCGTTGGGGTACGGGACCGGGACCCAGCTCAGGACACCTTACCAGAAATGGGTAATTGATACACCTATCTATGTTTACACAATTAGTATGGACATTATTATGTGGCACATGATGGCGGTATATACTGTGGCATTTTGGCCGTGCAAGGACGTTTAATTCTGCCATGTGCTGCTGATTTTGGGCCTTTACTTTTGTTTGCATGAATTGGACTCGCTTGTGTATTAAACAGCAAAAGCACAAAAAGAGGATTCAAAGATCCTCCAAAAATAGAAAATACAGCAAAACAAGGCAGAGATGCTTACCTGCCTAGGCCACCAAACACTTCTACCACATGGGTCCACTGCATCCTGAGAGTGCATTTGTTTGGTGGCCTAGGCAGGTAAGCATCTCTGCCTTGTTTTGCTGTATTTTCTATTTTTGGAGGATCTTTGAATCCTCTTTTTGTGCTTTTGCTGTTTAGAGTTAGGACTCATGAGCGTGGGGACCCTTGACGCGGGTCATGAGCTTCCGTATTTTGGCCAAAATATTAACCAATACCTCACATAGAATTTTTTTTTTTTTTATGTGTTTTTTGCACTTTTTTTCCAGGGTGCAGTTGGGCCCATTTTTGTCTTGTAAACTGTGGTGTCTGTTCACATGGGGTGCATTTGGATAGCGCTGGGTAGGCCCGCCTGATCTAATAGAAGGGTGTCACTACTAGGCCTGCCTGGATGCTGTGCATCTCCATTGTGTGAACAGCGCCGCATACAAGTCTTTTATGTGCGGCAATGTGCCAAGCAGCCACCCCCTCCATTAATTTGGTAGGTTGTGAGTGGCTGCTTCATCGGTTATGCTGCACCTGTGTTTCTTCTACCACATGGGTCCACTGCATCCTGAGAGTGCATTTGTTTGGTGGCCTAGGCAGGTAAGCATCTCTGCCTTGTTTTGCTGTATTTTCTATTTTTGGAGGATCTTTGAATCCTCTTTTTGTGCTTTTGCTGTTTAGAGTTAGGACTCATGAGCGTGGGGACCCTTGACGCGGGTCATGAGCTTCCGTATTTTGGCCAAAATATTAACCAATACCTCACATAGAATTTTTTTTTTTTATGTGTTTTTTGCACTTTTTTTCCAGGGTGCAGTTGGGCCCATTTTTGTCTTGTAAACTGTGGTGTCTGTTCACATGGGGTGCATTTGGATAGCGCTGGGCAGGCCCGCCTGATCTAATAGAAGGGTGTCACTACTAGGCCTGCCTGGATGCTGTGCATCTCCATTGTGTGAACAGCGCCGCATACAAGTCTTTTATGTGCGGCAATGTGCCAAGCAGCCACCCCCTCCATTAATTTGGTAGGTTGTGAGTGGCTGCTTCATCGGTTATCCTGCACCTGTGTTTCTTCTACCACATGGGTCCACTGCATCCTGAGAGTGCATTTGTTTGGTGGCCTAGGCAGGTAAGCATCTCCTTGCCAAGATAGCCCGTCAGAGTTGCCATGGTCTCGGCCCCTTTTGTGGCGAATAGAGAAGTATTGCTGGAGTGACAGGCTCCAATGCAGCAACCTCCCATTCGTCCTGGAGACGGTGTGCATCCAGCTGAGGGGGTTGTGGTCTGTCTCCACAATGAAGGGATGCCCGTACAAGTATGGCTGCAGGGCCCACACAATTGCCAGGCACTCCATTTCCATCGTGGAGTAGGCCACCTCTCTCGGGAATAGCTTCCTGCTCAGGTACAGGACGGGATGCTCCTGGCCCGCGTCGTTTACCTGGCTGAGCATGGCAACGAGACCAAAGTCACTGGCGTTTGTACTACAAACGGACATGAAATGTCAACAGCTTGTACTGGGGAGCTGGAGAGAGCATTTTTTACCTGGCTGAGCACGGCACCGAGACCAAAGTCACTGGCGTTGGTTTGTACTACAAACGGCCGTGCAAAGTCAGCAGCTTGTAGTACTGGGGAGCTGGAGAGAGGTCTTGTGCACCTGAAAAGCTGTCTCGCAGGCGACTGACCAGTCTACCACGAGCGGCAGCTTTTTCTTGGTGAGGTCCAGCAGGGGCTTGGCCAGGGTGCTATAGTGTGGAACAAACCTATAGTACCCAGCGGTGCTGAGGAAGGACATTACCTGTTTCTTGGTTCTTTGGGTGGGCCAGGATGCGATGGCACCCACCTTCCCAGGTTCTGGCTTCAGAACCCCCCGCCTACCCTGTGACCCAGGTAGAGGACCTCGCTCATGCCCAGCTGGCACTTTTCCGGCTTGATTGTCAAACCTGCCTGGTGCATCCGCCTAAGCACCTGCGTCAGATGCTCTAGGTGATCCTTCAGTGTGGGACTGAAGATGACAATATCATCCAGGTTCGCAGCCGCTTACCCTTCAAGTTCCTGGAGCAGCGTGTTGACCATCCGCTGAAAAGTGGCAGGGGCATTCTTCATGCTAAATGGCATCACGGTGGACTTGTGCAGTCCAAATGGGGTGACAAAGGAGGAGCGCTCCTGGGCCTCGTGGGTCAGAGGGTTCTGCCAATATCCCAGGCTCATATCCATAATGGTCAGGTACTTAGCCCCGGTCAACTGATCAAGCAGGTCATCGATGCGAGGCATAGGGAACGCATTGGTGACCATGACAGTGCATCGGTGACCATGACACCGGTAGTCCACACAGAACTGGGTTGTTTGGTCCTTTTTAGGGATGAGGACTATGGACGACACCCACGTGCTGTTGGATCACCCCCAGCTTCAGCATCTCGTCAATCTCCTGGTGCATCTGCTGCTGCACCTCGAGAGACCCGATATGCTGACCGCCGGATTGGAGGGTAATTCCCAGTGTCCACGTGATGGACGGCCAACTCAGTCCCTCCGGGAAGGCTGCTGACAGCTCCCGGAAGGGGCGTAGAGTATTCACCAGCTGGGACCATTGGTCCTCGGAGAGCTGGTGGCCAACCTCTACATCTTCAATGGATCCACCCACCTTGGCTTGGGTGAGCAGATCCAGGAGGGTTTCGGTCTCCTTCCTCGGGAAGGTTGCACACAGGGAAGGCGCAGGCCTCCCGCTCATGATGGGCCTTCATCATGTTCACATGGAAGGCCTTCCTTTCATGGGTGTGATGTAGGGTGACCAGGTACGTGATGTCATTGAGCTGCTGATGCACGAGGTATGGGCCCTCCCAGGCTGCCTAAAGGTTGTCCTTTGGTACTTGGACCAGTACCCACACTTTCTGACCCACTTGGTAGGTCCTTTCACAAGCGTTTTGGTCGTACCAGCGCTTCTGGTCAGCCTGGGCCATATTGTCCTGTACCAGCCATGACAAGGCAGTAATTTTGTCCTGGAAGCACGACGTACTCAATGACTGACACTCCAGGGGTGGCCAAGTCTCCTTCCCATGCCTCTTACACCAGGGCAAGGGGCCCTCGTTGATGCCGCCCATACAGGAGTTTGAATGGGGTGAACCACGTTGAGGCCTGTGGAGCTTCCCGATAGGCAAATAGTAGGTGAAGGAGGTATCGCTC
Organism: Ranitomeya variabilis; assembly: GCF_051348905.1. Taxonomy (NCBI): domain Eukaryota; kingdom Metazoa; phylum Chordata; class Amphibia; order Anura; family Dendrobatidae; genus Ranitomeya; species Ranitomeya variabilis. The sequence goes on along the minus strand of NC_135232.1, from coordinate 201,292,550 downwards.
CCGTGGGAGTCAACCAACATCCTAAGCATCTGCTTGAAGGCTCCATTGAACCGCTCGCACAGACCATTAGTCTGTGGATGGTATGGGCTGGCCGCCAGATGTTGCACCTGTATTTGCTTAAAAAGGGACTCCATCAGCTGCGACATGAACTGGGTCTCGGTCGGTGAGCATTTCTTGGGGAAATCCCACTCTGGGGAAAATCTCCAATAAAGCGGTGGCCACCTTGTCAGCCCGAGTGGACGACAAGGCTACCTCTTCTGGGTACCGGGTGGCATAATCCACTACCGTTGGTATGTAGCGTTTCCCGGAGTGGCTGGGAATGGACAGCGGTCCAATGAGATCCACAGCCACCCTCCAGAAAGGCTCAACAATGGTGGGCAATGGCACCAGTGGGGCTTTAGGGTGTGCCCCTCCTTCCCCACTCTGACAGGTGTCACACAAATGGCAGTAGACAGCCTCATTGGTCCCCATTTTAGGCCAGTAGAAATGCTGGGCTAGGCTAGCCTGGCCTTGGTCATAGCGATCCCTAAATGTCCAGCCATCGGAAGCTCATGTGTGATCCGCAACAACTCCTGGAACGGATAGGGTACCACTAACTGTTGGTCCCTAGGCCACGCCTCTGGTGACTGTTGCTGAATCGACACAGCTGCTCCTGGTCCCAGACCACCTGCTCGAGGTCTGAGTTTGTGAAAGGCTGTGCCGCCTGCTCCTTAAGGGCCTTCAGGCTGTCATCGGCCTCCAATGTACGCCTGAAACCCCTGACTAGATGTGGCCAGAATAGACGAAACTTCCACGTCTTCTGTCAGTTCCCAAGGTCCCATCTCCAGGCCTCCCTCTGGCTCAGTTGCCACTTGGTCAGAAGGGGGAAGGCCGTCGGACCTCCGTGAGGCTCCTTGGGCTCCAGCACTCCTGGTTACAGCGGCCACGACCGCTGTAACCCTGGGTAGTGCCTGCCTCCCCTTGGCTTCCACACAAGTTGCCGAGTCAGTTGGACCAACCTGGTCAGGCATCCAGGGTGTGGAGACCTCCTGCCCTGGGGCGTTACTGGAAGCTCCACCTCTCCTGTGACAGCCCAACCCCATTGGTACGTTCCCCTTCAGCTGCGCAGCACCCAGCAGTTTGGACTCCTCTAGGGGCCCTACAATCCCTGCGGCAGCCCCTTCCACCAGCTCAGGTTCTGACCTTGCAGCTACCTGCCCCCTACCTCTCCCTCCAGAGCACACTGTCTCATCACACCTGGGGGCATTCTCACACCTTCCTGTGTCTTCTGGCTCTGTCTCATCTGTGCGCGCCGCATGTGCCCTATCAGTGCAGGAGTCATTCTCGGCTCCCACCTCCCCCTTGCTGCAGAAGGAACAGGAAACACACTTATAACATTGCTAGCAGTAGACAAATCAATCAAGACATAATAGGAGACCAGAACTTGGGGTCTCAGTAGCCACATACTGTGACACTAGCAGTCCCAAGTAAACCATTCGTGGGGATATTCGACGACACTCCCACCTCCCTCATTCTCCTCCTTGGGAACCCTGGCGACGGGCAGCGCCAGTTCGACGCCTCTAATCCTGGAGACGTTGAGGGTTTTTCCGGGTATCAAGTCCTGAGGGGACATCATCTTAGGCCGCACAAGGGGCGTGGTTTACAGTGATGGACTGGTAATTGTCACGGGATGTCCCACCACCCCACCCACACACATGATGGATTGGTTTTGGGGATGAGGACGGGGCTGAGGTGACGCCTCCCGGGTTCTGCCCCTGGCCTGGAGAGGGAAGAAGAGTCTTGTGCTGTGGGTGGCCCCCTTGGCTTCAGGGGCCTGGTTATTGGCATATTCATCTGCCAGGGCAGCTGTAGCAGCAGCTCCTTGTGGTTTCCGGTCACGGATGTACCGCTGAAGATCCTCTGGGCAGTTGCACAAGAATTGCTCCATGACAAACACCTCCTGGATCTCCTGGCCGGTGGTGAGCTCCAGACTCTTGGTCCAGTGCTCTGCAGCTCTCATAGGGGCCCGCATGTGGTCGGCCCACATGTCCTTGGGGCCTTTTTGCAGGCTCCGGAACTTCCTGCGGTAAGACACCAGAGTGAGGTTAAACTGGATCAGGGCCTGTTTGTTGCTCTCAGTTCTGCTCCCCCCTGGCAGGTAAGTCCCCCAGAACTTCCAGAGACTTACCCCTCAAACGGGGGGTCAGGAATGGCCCACTTATCTGAGGCCAGATGGTACTGTCGGCAGGTTCACTCAAAGGCTCGCAGAAAAGAGTACAGGTCTCCGTCCAAAGGGAAGTCCTCGGTTTGGACCTTGGGTTCCAGAGGTGCTGTAGTGAGTGGTAGGAGACCATGCCGAACCAACTCCAGCTGATGCTTTTGCTCTGCTTGGCATTCTGCCACCTCCTGCTCTGCTTGCGCTGCCTCTCGATCTGCCTGGTGCTCTGATGCTTTCAGGAGGGCTACGTAGGCTTCCTCTAGCCCTAGAAAGAAGGAATATAAACCAGCTCACCCGTGATGCATAAACCAATCTTCGGGAGCACGGACCCGCTGTGTCCAGGTGTATAGAATCCAAAAAAGAAGAGAATGTCCAGCTTCACCGAATCCGTAAAAAAGCGTTTTCTTTATTCACAAACTTTAAGCATAGAGGATACAGACTTCAACACGAGCCATATGGGTAAGAATCTCAACACGTTTCTGGAGACTAAGCTCCCTTAATCATGACAGACATTATCATGGCGGTCCTCATTGGTGCTCAGAATTTAAATTCCTTATCAGTATGTCTTTGGCGTTTGGGAGGAAACCCACGCAAACACAGGAACATACAATGCTGCTCACTGTTATTGGCAGCCGGTCATTTTTTTCATAGACTGTACAATATCTTCAGAAATAAATGGAAATTACCAAAGTTAGATCCTCATGATTTTTTAATTAGTGGTCCAAAGTAATAAAACAATAAAACATTGTTTTTCAACTTACATGTTTCAATTTCAAAGAAGAAACAGAATAAACAGCATGTGCAGTGATAAGGGCACCCCTAAATAATTCTTGGTTGCACACCCTTTAGCATTGATGACAGCCTCCAAACATTTCTTGTAGCCATTGTAGTGCGGCGGTGTTCACACCGTGCGGTAATGAGGCAGTAACCAAGTAAAGTTCAAAGCAAAATGTCTTTAATGTCCAAAAACTCACAAATGCAAAGCAAACGGTATCCTCCAGATCGCAGCTGAGGTGTCAAGACAGTCCGTATCCGACACAGGTTGCCATGGGCAACTGCTCCACCATGTCACACTGATGGGGCACCAGGCGTTCGCTTCCCTTGGCTCTGTGTTTACTGCACACATAAGCCATATGTTGCAGAGCCAGCTGCAGCTTGCAAACCAATGCTGACTCACCCAACCTTTGCTGCAGGCTTTTTAAATGAGATCTGTGGCCATGGGCCACTTGTAAGACCCTGCTGGAGAGAGTGAACCACCACACTACATCCTGTAGTTCACTCCAAAAATAAAAGCCCATGCTGGGTTTTCTTAAATCTGCCTTGGGCAAATAGCTTGTCCACGACCAAATTTACTTTTATTCTGCACTGGAGCCACAGCTATGTCTGTGACTGCAATGCACTCCAGTCGCCTCAATGCACTTCCTGGGGGATGCATACTGTCCCTCGCATATAATTCCCCTCACTGCCTAACACCATCTATAAGCTTCTTGACCGTTTCAGCTGGCATTTTCTCCTACGATTCCTTTGCAGTTTATTCAAGCTCTTGAATGTTTGCACTGTTTTTTTTCCCAATGGCAGATTTCCACTCACCCCAAAGATTTTCAATGGGATTAAGGTCAGGACTTAATGCTGGCCATTTTAAAACAGTCCATATTTCTTTTCAACCATTCGTGTGTACTTTTGGATGTGTGCTTTGAGTCATTGTCTTGCTGGTAGACCCATGGTCCTCGACTCAAACCAAGTTTTGTTACACTGGGTAGGGCATTTTGATGATGATTTCATGATTCATGTGATTTGATCAATGCCTACAGCACCAGATGCAGAATTTTCTCAGGATTGTAGTTTCTACTCTTTGGCAAAGATCAGTCATTCCTATTTATGTCTTTTCTTCAGCAATGGTTTCTTGACCTTCGCCCATAAAGCTCTGCTTGGTTTCGTGTACGGCATATGATACTTGTTGAGACTATGACCCCAGACTGTTCCAGTTTGGCCTTCAGTTCTTTGGATGTTTGACATGGTGTTTATTCCACCATTCGCACCAACCTTCTCAGACATCTCTTATCAATTTTCCTATTTCCCCCACATCCAGGGAGGTTATTGACAGTACCATGATTGGAAAACTTCTTAATAACATTGTCCACTGTTTGAAACTGGTATACCAAGATCTTTGGAGACAGCCTTATACCCTTTGGAAGTAAAATACTGAAGTTATCATTCATTGGCTAATTCATGTCACATGGGTACCGACAATTAATCACAGTTGGTTCTCATTCAAATAAATAAGGCAGCACACTGTAGCGCTAAAACATGCAAACATGAAACATGAAAGTTGAACTGCATTACTGCACTAGAAATATGAAAAATTGAGAGCGTTTAGCGCATAAATTGGCCAATTCATGTGTACCTGGTAGCCGCATTAGGGCATCTCTCGTATACCAGGTCCTACACTTTCCTTTCCTCGCTGAGAATAAACATCTTCATCTGAATCAGTACCTGTGAAACCTCTTCTTAGACTAAATTTCTCTCTCTCTGTGGAGGGGTAATGGACCTGCTGCGATTAAAACACCTGTGGCTAAGAGGCGGAGTGCTCTATCAGACGTCTAGTGAATACAACTGACCGTCACATCCAAACATAGATCAAGTGTGAACAGGTGCTCAACCTAGAGTCACCAACTCGTACAGAGTCAAATAAATAAGGCAGCACACTGTAGCGCTAAAACATGCAAACATGAAAGTTGAACTGCATTACTGCACTAGAAATATGAAAAAATGAGAGCGTTTAGCGCATACATTGGCCAATTCATGTGTACCTGGTAGCCACATTAGGGCATCTCTCGTATACAAGGTCCTACACTTTCCTTTCCTCGTTAAGAATAAACGTCTTCATCTGAATGGGTACCTGTGAAACCTCTTAGACTAAATTTCTCTCTCTCTGTGGAGGGGTAATGGACCTCCTGCGATTAAAACACCTGTGGCTAAGAGGCAGAGTGCTCGGTTGATTCTCATATGTGATTTACCACAAGCGAGTCAAAATGTGTTTCCATACTACAGTAATTTAATAAAAGGGTGCCAATACCAGTGCACAGCAAGATCTAGATTTTTCTATTTTCCCTACCATTGGTTTTAGGTGTAAGTTATTGTTTATAATTTGCTCTTTTGTATTTAACACGAGTGCTCTATACTAAAAAACTGTTTCACTTGATTAATTTTTTTCAGGATATATACCACTAGGGTTGAGCGAAACGGATCGGACAAATTAAAAAATCGCCGACTTTCGGCAAAGTCGGGTTTCATGAAACCCGACCCGATCCTAGTGTGGGATTGGCCACGTGATCGGCGATCTGCGCGCCAAAGTCGCATTTCGTATGACACTTTCAGCGCCATTTTTCAGCCACTGAAGGAGGACGCAGAGTGTGGGCAGCGTGATGACATAGGTCTCGATCCCCACCATCTTAGAGAAGGGCATGACAGTGATTGCCTTGCTTTCTGCGGCATCACAGGGGCTATAAAGGGGCGTGCACGCCGACCGCCATCTTACTTCTGCCGATCTTAGCATAGGGAGAGGTTGCTGCAGCTTCATCATAAGAAGGGATATAGCTAGGGAGGGAAGATTAACCCCCAAACCGCATGTGCTGTGGCGATTTCCACTGTCCAACACCACGTTTTTTTTGCAGGGAGGGTGGAGGCTATATTTTTGTGCATCAGCTCTGTAGCTTATTAGGCTGCCTTATAAGGCTCCCTGATAGCTGCATTGCTGTTTGCAGGCTGCTGTGCAAACCAACTGCTTTTTTAAAAGCAAAAATCCTGTTGCTCCTTTCTGCACAGTTATTTTGTTTATTTGTCCACACTTTTGTGTGCAGCAGTCCTTTTTATCGCTGCCATACTTGTCCTGAGATCATTGTAGGGAGATTGAAATTGTACTACAGTCCTTGTATTTTTTCATATATCTTCCAGCCACTTTCTGCCACTTACACTGTGTTGTTTTATACACTGGCCCTGAGTTTTGGTTCAGTCTCCCCCCAAAAAAAGTGAGATTCAAAATTCTCACAAAGTGGATATACTTCTGTCCTGTTAGTTTGTCATATATCAGCCAGCCACTTTCTGCCACTTACATTGTGTTGTTTTATACACTGGGCCTGAGTTTTGGTTCAGTCTCCCCCCCCAAAAAAAAAAGTGAGATTCAAATTCTCACAAAGTGGATATATTTCTGTCCTGTTAGTTTGTCGTATATCAGCCAGCCACTTTCTGCCACTTACATTGCGTTGTTTTATACACTGGGCCTGAGTTTTGGTTCAGTCTCCCCCCCAAAAAAAGTGAGATTCAAATTCTCACAAAGTGGATATATTTCTGTCCTGTTAATTTGTCGTATATCAGCCAGCCACTTTCTGCCACTTACATTTTGTTGTTTTATGCACAGGGCCTGAGTTTTGGTTCAGTCTCCCAAAAAAAGGAAGATTTAAATTCTCAACAAGTTAATATACACCTTCTACCTTGTTTTACAGTACCATATAACGGTTGTTATTTTGGTTCGATTTTCCAAAAAATGAGGAAGTCTAGTGGAAGAGCCCGTGGGCAGTCATTGCCAGCTGGTACTGGTGGTGGTGGTGGTGCATCTGGTGGTAGTGGGAAAAGCACAATAGCACCTAAGGCTGGAGGTGTTGAGCCAGCGTCATCGTCTGGCTACACAAGGCCTCGAAAGCTCCCTTATCTGGGAGTAGGAAAACAGCTTTTAAAGCCGGAGCAGCAGGAAAAAGTTTTGGCTTTCCTTGCTGACTCAGCCTCTAGCTCTTTCGCCTCTTCTTCAGAAAGTTCCAAATATAAAAGCAGCGAGTCGTCAGTGGATGCTCCCAGTCAGGAACAAGACGTTTCCTTGTGTCCTTCACCCAAACCAAAAGTGAAGGATGCATCAGGCGACACTACAGCTTACTCCATGGAGCTCTTTACACATACCGTGTGTTATAAACTTAGTGCTAAGTGCAGTGGAGATCAGTATCATGGGTCAGAAAAGAGGCCGAGAGACAACAGGTTAAGAGTTCATGAATATTTATGATGGTATGCAGGTAAACAGCTATGACACAGCAGGTTAGTAGCAGACAGAGCTGGATAAGCAGTAAGCATGTGTACAGACCGTGGAAGTCCAAGTATGTCAGGTCCAGAGACCTGGAGACCAGGCCAGGCCTCCTAGCAGGGAACAGTCCAGCAGCAGATACGAGTGTAGAGCAGATCCAGGGAAACAAGTCTTACGATGAAGAGATGTAGATCCGGAGACAGATGGGGTATCCCAAGGAAACGAAGAAACCAGCAAGATAGCAGTTCTTCCAGCTTGATCACAAGTCCAGGAACAAGATACTCAAGCAATGAGTAATATACAGAGCTCCCTTATATACACCACAGACAGGAACAGGGAAAGTCTGACAGGAAGCAAGATGGCCCCCGTGAGGCCAGTGACTCCATCTTAGGTAAGGGCAAAAGTAACCGAACTGAGGGCAACAGCAGACAGGAACAGAGGTACAGTCCAAATCCTTACACCGTGCCTGGGTTAGAAAGGGAAATTGTTAACTGCCCATTACAAGATGAATCGGACATGGAGTGCACTGATTCACAGCCACAGCTAGATAATTATGCTGTTCCATTGACTCAGATCACTACATTGCCCTCACAGTGTACTGAGCCAGAATCTGACCCTGATGAGACTATGGTGCCCCGTCCCGAATGCTATAGCACCTTACACGGTGACACAGAGGAAGGTGCACATGACATTGAAGAGGAGGTGATAGATGACCCAGTTGTTGACCCAGATTGGCAGCCATTGGGGGAAGAGGGTGCCGCTGCCAGTAGCTCAGAAGCGGAGGAGGATGATCCGCAGCAGCCATCTACATCGCAACAGCTGTCATCTGGCAGGCCCGTATCAGGCCAAAAACGTTTGTCAAAAACAAAAACAGTTTTAGTACAGCATGGCCATCCGGTGAAAGTAGCACAGCGTGCAATGCCTGAAAAGGTATTCCATAGTAGGAAGAGTGTAGTGTGGCAATTTTTTAACCAAGATCCGAATGATCAGTGCAAAGTTATCTGTAAGAAATGCTCAAAGACCTTTAGCAGAGGGAAGAATCCCCTAAATTTAAATACAACGTGCATGCTTAGACATTTAACCAGCATGCACTTGCAAGCCTGAACTAACTACCAAACGTCCCGTACCGTTGGTGCACCTGCTCAGAATGAAGGTAGTCTGTTGTGAATTCGGTTTGTGGGCTCCCCCGGTGGTCTGTTATGGTAGTGCCTCTTATGTGCCTTCCTCCATCTCTGATTACCTGTCGCCACCCTCTAGGGGAGTTTCCTATTTAAGGCTGCTTGGCTGTTAGTCATATGCCGGCCAGCAATGTGCTGGTAGCATTCTGTTGCATTCACCTGCCTCAAGTTCCAGTTCAGCTAAGTTGAATTTTGTTTCTTGTTTTTGCTATTTTTGTCCAGCTATCTGCAATGTGACTCTTCAGTGCTGGAAGCTCTTGTGGACAGAAAATTACTACTCCAGTGGCATGAGTTGTCACTGGAGTTTAAAGTAATTTCTGGATGGTGTTTTTGAATAGTGATTTTTAGGTCGACCGTGAAGTAACACTTTCCTGTCCTTCTGCTATCTAGTAAGCGGACCTCACTGTGCTAAATCTGCTGTTCATCCTACGTATGTCATTTCCTCTGAACTCACCGTCAATATCTGTGGGGGCCTACTATCATCTTTTGGGGTTCCTCACTGGAGGTAAGGCAGGCCTGTATATTCCTCTTATAGGGGTAGTTAGATCTCCGGCTGGCGCGTGGTGTCTAGGGCATCGTAGGTACATCCCCCGGCTACTGTAAGTGTTGGGTCAGGTTCAGGTCACGGTCGACCTTAGTTTCCATCACCCGAGAGCTAGTCCGTTTTGTATTTTTATTCCCCTGGTCATTGGGGTAACCATAACAGTTTGGCCGGCCTGTAAAAAATCTATGTGTTAAAATTGTTATCTCTCTATTGCGTGGCGACCCACAAAGTTGGGCATTTGCATTATCGCCAGGGGATCCTGCGTTGTTAAATGTAGATGCGTTTTTTCAGGCTTTGGGGTTGCTTTATGAAGAGCCTAATTTGGAGATTTTGGCTGAGAAAGCCTTGATAGCTCTTTCCCAAGGGCAAGATGAAGCTGAGATATACTGCCAGAAATTCCGTAAATGGTCGGTGCTTACTAGATGGAATGAGTGCGCTTTAGCAGCTAATTTCAGAGAAGGTCTCTCTGATGCCGTGAAGGATGTCATGGTGGGGTTCCCTGTGCCTGCAGGTCTGAATGATGCCATGAAATTGGCTATCCAGATTGATCGGCGTTTGCGGGAGCGCAAATCTGTGCACCATATGGCGGGGTCTTCTGAGGAAAAATCTGTGCACCATATGGCGGTATCTTCTGAGCAAAAACCTGTGCACCATATGGCGGTGTCTTCTGAGCAAAGACCTGTGCACCATTTGGCGGTGACCTCTGAAAAGGCATTAGAGCATATGCAATGCGATCGTGTTTTGTCTAGAGGCGAACGTCAAAATTACAGGCGCAAAAATGGATTGTGCTTCTACTGTGGAGATCCAGCTCATGTTATATCAGCATGCTCTAAACGTATAAATAAGGTTGATAAAAAGGTTGATAAATCTTTTTCTACAGGTACCTTGCAGTCAAAATTTCTTTTGTCCGTGACATTGATTTGTACCTTATCATCTGTTACTGTGAATGCTTATGTGGATTCTGGCGCCGCTCTGAGTCTCATGGATTGGTCCTTTGCCAAGCGTTGTGGGTTTGATTTGGAGCCATTGGAAGTTTCTATTCCCCTGAAGGGTATTGATTCTACACCTTTGGCTAGCAATAAACCACAATATTGGACACAAGTGACTATGCGTCTTACCCCAGACCATCAGGAGATTATTCGTTTCCTTGTATTATATAACCTACATGATGTCTTAGTGCTTGGATTACCATGGTTACAGATTCATAATCCCGTCTTGGACTGGAAATCTATGTCTGTGTTGAGCTGGGGATGTCGGGGTATTCATGGGGATGCACCTTTGGTTCCTATTTCTTCATCTACTCCCTCTGAGATCCCAGCATTTCTGTCAGATTTTTATGATGTCTTTCAAGAGCCTAAAGTTGATTCTCTCCCTCCTCACAGAGAGTGTGACTGCGCTATTGAATTGATCCCCGGTAGTAAGTTTCCTAAGGGTCGCTTGTTTAATTTGTCTGTGCCCGAACATACTGCTATGCGGGAGTATATCAGAGAATCCTTGGAAAAGGGTCATATTCGCCCCTCGTTGTCTCCACTAGGGGCAGGATTTTTCTTTGTAGGTAAAAAGGATGGTTCATTGAGACCTTGTATCGACTATCGACTTTTGAATAAGATTACAGTTAAATACCAGTACCCGTTACCTTTACTGACTGATTTGTTTGCTCGTATAAAGGGGGCTAAGTGGTTCACTAAGATCGATCTACGTGGTGCGTATAATTTGGTGCGGATTAAGCAGGGGGATGAGTGGAAGACCGCATTTAATACGCCTGAAGGCCATTTTGAGTATTTGGTAATGCCTTTCGGTCTCGCAAATGCCCCTTCCGTTTTTCAGTCCTTTATGCACGATATTTTCCGTGAATATCTGGATAAGTTTATGATTGTGTATTTGGATGATATTCTTGTTTTTTCGGAGGACTGGGAATCTCACGTTCAACAGGTCAGGAGAGTTTTTCAGGTTTTGCGAGCTAATTCTCTTTTTGTAAAGGGCTCAAAGTGTAGTTTTGGAGTTCAGAGAATTTCCTTTTTGGGATATATTTTTTCCCCTTCATCTATGGAGATGGACCCTGTCAAGGTCCAGGCCATTTGTGATTGGATGCAACCTACTTCTTTGAAGAGTCTGCAAAAGTTCTTGGGTTTTGCTAATTTCTATCGCCGATTTATAGCGGGTTTTTCTGCCATTGCTAAACCTTTGACTGATTTGACCAAAAAGGGTGCTGATGTTGCTAATTGGTCCTCTGCGGCTGTGGAGGCCTTTCAAGAGCTTAAGCGCCGCTTTTCTTCCGCTCCTGTGTTGCGCCAACCTGATGTGTTACTTCCGTTCCAGGTTGAGGTGGATGCTTCGGAGATCGGAGCAGGTGCAGTTTTGTCGCAGAAAGATCCTGACTGCTCAGTAATGAGACCATGTGCGTTTTTCTCCCGAAAGTTTTCGCCCGCTGAGCGAAATTATGATGTGGGAAATCGGGAACTTCTGGCCATGAAGTGGGCGTTTGAGGAGTGGCGTCATTGGCTTGAGGGTGCTAGACACCAGGTGGTGGTCCTCACTGACCACAAGAATCTAATTTATCTTGAGTCGGCCAGGCGTCTGAATCCTAGACAGGCGCGCTGGTCGTTGTTTTTCTCCCGATTTAACTTTGTGGTGTCATATCTGCCTGGGTCCAAGAATGTGAAGGCGGATGCCCTCTCTAGGAGTTTTGAGCCTGACTCGCCTGGTGATTCCGAACCTACCGGCATCCTGAAGGATGGGGTGATATTGTCAGCTGTCTCCCCAGACCTGCGGCGTTCTTTGCAGGAGTTTCAGGTGGATAGGCCTGATCGCTGTCCGCCTGGTAGACTGTTTGTCCCTGATGATTGGACCAGTAGAGTTATCTCGGAGGTTCATTCTTCCGCGTTGACAGGTCATCCTGGAATTTTTGGCACCAGGGATTTGGTGTCTAGGTCCTTCTGGTGGCCTTCTTTGTCTCGAGATGTGCGCATGTTTGTGCAGTCTTGTGATGTTTGTGCTCGGGCCAAGCCCTGCTGTTCTAGGGCCAGTGGGTTGTTGTTGCCCTTGCCTATTCCTAAGAGGCCTTGGACGCACATCTCTATGGACTTTATTTCTGACCTTCCGGTTTCTCGTAGGATGTCTGTCATCTGGGTGATTTGTGACCGTTTTTCCAAGATGGTTCATTTGGTACCTTTACCCAAATTGCCCTCCTCCTCTGAGTTGGTTCCTCTATTTTTTCAGAATGTGGTGCGTTTGCATGGTATTCCTGAGAATATAGTGTCTGACAGGGGTACTCAGTTTGTGTCTAGATTTTGGCGGACGTTCTGTGCCAGGATGGGTATCGATTTGTCTTTTTCGTCTGCATTCCATCCTCAGACTAATGGCCAGACTGAGCGTACTAATCAGACCTTGGAGACTTACTTGAGGTGTTTTGTGTCCGCTGATCAGGATGATTGGCTTGACTTTTTGCCATTGGCAGAGTTTGCCCTTAACAATCGGGCCAGTTCTGCCACTTTGGTTTCTCCATTTTTTTGTAATTCAGGGTTTCACCCTCGGTTTTCGTCCGGTCAATTGGAGTCTTCGGATTGTCCTGGAGTGGATGCTGTGGTTGATAGGATGCATCGGATTTGGGGACAGGTTGTGGACAATCTGAAGTTGTCCCAGGAGAAGACTCAACAGTTCACTAATCGTCATCGGCGTATTGGTCCTCGTCTTTGTGTTGGGGACCTGGTGTGGCTGTCTTCTCGATTTGTTCCTATGAAGGTCTCGTCTCCTAAGTTTAAGCCTCGGTTTATCGGCCCTTATAGGATTCTGGAGGTTCTTAATCCTGTGTCCTTTCGTTTGGACCTCCCAGCATCTTTTAATATCCATAATGTTTTCCATCGGTCATTATTGCGGAGGTATGAGGTACCGGTTGTTCCTTCTGCTGATCCACCTGCTCCTGTGTTGGTTGAGGGTGAATTGGAGTATGTGGTGGAAAAGATCTTGGACTCCCGTGTTTCCAGACGGAAACTTCAGTATCTGGTTAAGTGGAAAGGTTATGGCCAGGAGGATAATTCTTGGGTGACAGCATCCGATGTTCATGCTCCTGATTTGGTTCGTGCATTTCATAGTGCTCATCCAGATCGCCCTGGTGGTTCTGGTGAGGGTTCGGTGCCCCCTCCTTAAGGGGGGGGTACTGTTGTGAATTCGGTTTGTGGGCTCCCCCGGTGGTCTGTTATGGTAGTGCCTCTTATGTGCCTTCCTCCATCTCTGATTACCTGTCGCCACCCTCTAGGGGAGTTTCCTATTTAAGGCTGCTTGGCTGTTAGTCATATGCCGGCCAGCAATGTGCTGGTAGCATTCTGTTGCATTCACCTGCCTCAAGTTCCAGTTCAGCTAAGTTGAATTTTGTTTCTTGTTTTTGCTATTTTTGTCCAGCTATCTGCAATGTGACTCTTCAGTGCTGGAAGCTCTTGTGGACAGAAAATTACTACTCCAGTGGCATGAGTTGTCACTGGAGTTTAAAGTAATTTCTGGATGGTGTTTTTGAATAGTGATTTTTAGGTCGACCGTGAAGTAACACTTTCCTGTCCTTCTGCTATCTAGTAAGCGGACCTCACTGTGCTAAATCTGCTGTTCATCCTACGTATGTCATTTCCTCTGAACTCACCGTCAATATCTGTGGGGGCCTACTATCATCTTTTGGGGTTCCTCACTGGAGGTAAGGCAGGCCTGTATATTCCTCTTATAGGGGTAGTTAGATCTCCGGCTGGCGCGTGGTGTCTAGGGCATCGTAGGTACATCCCCCGGCTACTGTAAGTGTTGGGTCAGGTTCAGGTCACGGTCGACCTTAGTTTCCATCACCCGAGAGCTAGTCCGTTTTGTATTTTTATTCCCCTGGTCATTGGGGTAACCATAACAGTAGTCAGCAACACTACATTACTTCCCTCACTGTCAGCCCACCGGTTAGGACACCACCAGCAGCAAATGTGGAGGTATCGTCGCAAGGCCAAAGCAGTCAGGGAATCACAAGGTTATTGGTAGGAAACACTGTATGTAGGCCAACATCAAGAATACCATCACACACCCTCTCTCAATCCGCCATGTCCACCACCACCGCTAGTTCCACCATATGTAGCTCTCCAGTCCAGCTCACCCTACAAGAGTCTCTCATTAGGAAAAGATAGTGCTCATCCTCCCATCCACGTAAACAGGGTTTGAACGCCCACATTGCTATTCTAATCTCGTTAGAGATGATGCCCTAACGGTTGGTTGAAAGCGAAGCTTTCAAAGACCTGATGGCCTACGCAGTACTACGCTATGACCTACCCAGTCGGCACTTCTTTGCGAGAAAAGCCATCCCAGCCCTCCACCAGCATGTCAAAGACCGCATTGTCCAAGCACTGAGGCAATCAGTCAGTGGAAAGGTGCACCTCAAAACAGATGCATGGACCAGTAGGCATGGCCAGGGACGTTACGTGTCCATCACGGTGCACTTAATTAATTAATGTGGTGGATGCAGGGTCCACAGGGGACAGCCATAGTGGGACAGTTCTGCCTAGCCCACGGTCTAGGAAACAGTTGGCTGTACGCGTTCGCCACACCTCCTCCTCCTCCTCCAGAAGCGAAAGCTTGTCCACACACAGCGCAGTCGCACGACCACTCCATCCGCAGCTGCCAGTGTTGCACACGAGGTGTCCCATTATGGAACAGCTAGTGGTAAGCATCAGCAGGCTGTGTTACAAATGTGTTACAAGTGTTTGGGCAACAACAGACACGCCGCGGAAGTACTGGCCGAGTACTTGCAGCAACAAACTCAGTCATGGCTGGGCAGTGTATATCTTGAGGCAGGCAAGGTAGTCAGTGATAACGGAAGGAATTTTATGGCTGCCATAGCCCTTTCAGAACTGAAACACATACCTTGCTGGCTCACACCTTGAACCTGGCGGTGCAGTGCTTCCTCAAAAATTATCCGGAGTTACCAGCCCTGCTCCTGAAGGTGTGAAGACTTTGCTCGCACATCCGCCGGTCGCACGTACACTCCAGCCGTATGCTGATCCATCAGCGATTGCTGAATCTTCCCCAGCACCATCTAATAATCGACGTTGCAACAAGGTGGAACTCCACACTGCACATGGTTCAGAGGCTGTGCGAACAGAGGCGTGTTGTAATTAATTTGTGGGAGGATACACATACACGGACAGGCACTTGGATGGCAGACATGGAGTTGTCTGGTGTGCAGTGGTCAAAGCTACAAGACCTCTGTCAAGTCCTTCAGTGTTTTGAGGAATGCACACGGTTGGTAAGTGCAGACGACGCCATCATAAGCATGAGCATCCCACTAATGCGTCTACTGATGCAAAGTTTGACGCACATTAAGGAGCAGGCGTCTGCAGCCGAGGAGGAGGGAAGCCTTGATGACAGTCAGTCATTGTCTGCTCAGGGAACTCTCCTGGATGAGGTGGTGGACGAAGAGGAGGAGAAGGAGGATGATGGGGATGA
Source organism: Ranitomeya variabilis (assembly GCF_051348905.1). Taxonomy (NCBI): domain Eukaryota; kingdom Metazoa; phylum Chordata; class Amphibia; order Anura; family Dendrobatidae; genus Ranitomeya; species Ranitomeya variabilis. Next base: position 201,277,101 of record NC_135232.1, on the reverse strand, counting down.
ATATTTATGGGAGGAGGATGCTTCTCAGGGGGCAATAGAAACTGGTGGCGTTGCAAGGTCAGGTACAGGGTTTTTGTCGGACACAAGTGATGTTGATTTGCAAGAAAGTGCTCCTCAACCCAGCACAAGCAGTGAATTGACACCTGGAACATTGGCCCACATGGCTGAGTATGCCTTTGCGATCCTAGAAAAGGACCTCCGCATTATCAAAATGATAACCGATGACGATTACTGGTTGGCCTGCCTCCTGGATCCACGATATAAAGGAAAATTACAAAATATCATGCCACATGAGAACCTTGAGCAAATATTGGCTACCAAACAAGCAACTCTTGTAGATAATTTGGTTCAGGCATTCCCAGAACACAGCGGTGGTGATGGTTCTCACACGAGCCATAGGGGGCAACATGGCAGAGGTGTTAGAGGTGCACAAATCCGAAGTGGCGTTGGATAGAGGGGTTTTATGATCAGGTTGTGGAGTGATTTCGCAATGACCGCAGACACGACAGGTACTGCTGCATTGATTCAAAGTGACAGGAGACAGCATTTGTCCAGTATGGTTACAAACTACTTTTCCTCCCTTATTGATGTTCTCCCTCACAGGTCATTCCCCTTTGATTACTGGGCACCTAAAATAGACACCTGGCCTGAATTGGCAGAATATGCATTACAGGAGCTCACTTGCCCTACTGCTAGTGTGCTATCAGAAAGAGTCTTCAGTGCTGCAAGTTCAATACTGACCGAAAAAAGGACACGTCTGGCAACCCGAAATGTTGATGATCTAACCTTCATTAAAATGAACCAATCATGGATTTCAAATTATTTGGCCCCACCTTCCCCTGCTGACACGTAGCTTGCCTAAAAAATGTCTTGCTTTTGGCCTCCTCTTACTGACTGCTCCAATTCCTCCATTTGCAGCTGCTGAATGTCCACCATAGGCCATTTTTATACTTCCCTAAATGGGCTGACTCCCCCCACAGGGCCGTGGTCACCACCTGGCACAAGCACCCGTGCGAGTGCCGTTTGCCTGGACAGGTGGGTGTGCCCACTCTTGGGCGACGGCACTGGCACAGGGTCCCTCATAGTACAATGAAGTGTCTCTGACAGTGGTGGTGCACAACCAACGTCAGACACACCGTCGTAATATGAGGGGCCCTGTGCCAGTATCGCCGCCCACGAGAGAGTGTTTCCCCCCAGCTCGAACAATGCTCTACCACTTGCAATACTTACCTCTCCCTGCTCCACCATTGTATAGTCTGTCCTGTTAAATCCTTCAATGGCACTGCCAATACAAATTTGTTGAAATGATAGATGATAGTTAAAATATACAGGGGCCCTGGCCTCCATTTAGACCAGTTCATACTTTGCGCCTACTACCACTGTGTGGTACTCAGCATAGGAGCCTGTTGTGAATTCCGCTCTTGGGCTCCCTCCGGTGGTTATAAGTAGCATTTTTGTGAGTTCTGCTCTTGGGCTCCCTCCTGTGGTTTTGAGTGGTATGACTGCTTCTTGGATTTAGCATCAGCAGCTGTTTTCACTGATCGTCTTTCTGGCTCTGCTATATTAGTCTGGCCTTTTCCCTAATTCAATGCCAGTTGTCAATTGTTGAGCTTGGAGTCATGGCTCTCTGAGGATTTCCCTGTCACTCTGACCATTTCAGCAAAGCTAAGTCCTTGCTTGTCTTTTTGCAGTTCACTTGTTGTGGACTTTGTTGTTTAGCACTTTCTATGTTTTGCTCATTTGTCCAGCTTATCAGTATGTATCTAGTCAGCTAAGCTGGAAGCTCTGGGCAGCAGAGTTTGCCCTCCACACCTTTAGTCAGGTGTGGAGATTTTAGCATTTCTCTGCGGTGGACTTTTTCTAGTTTTTATTACTGACCTCACAGTGTTCTGTCCTGTACTAATTCTTTCTAGCTAGTAGTGGCCTCCTTTGCTAAATCTTGTTTCATACTACGTATGTCATTTCCTTCTCCTCTCACAGTCATTATTTGTGGGGGGCTGTCCTATCCTTTGGGGATTTTCTCTGAGGCAAGATAGCTTTCCTGCTTCTACCTTTAGGGGTAGCTAGATCTCCGGCTGTGACGAGGTGTCCAGGGAGTGACAGGAACATCCCACGGCTACTGCTAGTGTCTGTGTTAATATCAGGAACTGCGGTCGGTATAGTTACCACCTGCCCAGAGCTAGTCGCATGTCGCTCCTTAATCACCAGACCATAACAGGAGCCCACCCCTCTACCTAGCTATGCCACCTGTTTATTTATGAACAACTTTTTGGCAGACATTTAGGCCACTTTATTATTTGGGCCTACTAACTGTGTCTGCCACTCATTACAGTTGTCCTCCACTGAACAAAGCAATGCCGCCTGTTAAGTCCTGTTACCAATTTTGAACTGCATTTAGGCTACTTTATTACTTGGGCCTACTAACTGTGTCTGCCACTCATTACAGTTGTCCTCCAGTGAACAAAGCAATGCCGCCTGTTTAGTCCTGTTACCAATTTTGAACTGCATTTAGCCTACTTTATTATTTGGGCCTACTAACTGTGTCTGCCACTCATTACAGTTGTCCTCCACTGAACAAAGCAATGCCGCCTGTTTAGTCCTGTTACCAATTTTGAATTGCATTTAGGCTACTTTATTATTTGGGCCTACTAACTGTGTCTGCCACTCATTACAGTTGTCCTTCACTGAACAAAGCAATGCCGCCTGTTTCGTCCTGTTACCAATTTTGAACTGCATTTAGGCTACTTTATTATTTGGGCCTACTAACTGTGTCAGCCACTCATTACAGTTGTCCTCCACTGAACAAAGCAATGCCGCCTGTTTAGTCCTGTTACCAATTTTGAACTGCATTTAGCCTACTTTATTATTTTTGGGCATACTAACTGTGTCTGCCACTCATTACAGTTTTCCTCCACTGAACAAAGCAATGCCGCCTGTTTAGTCCTGTTACCACATTTGAACTGCATTTAGCCCACTTTATTATTTGGGCCTATATCTGTGTTTCCTCCTCATCCTGCCCATTGCCCAGCCACTGCTAGATGAGTCTGCTGGTACATTGACCCAGACCACTACATTCCCCTTGCACTCTACACAGCCAGAATCTGACCCTGCTGAAAGTCAGGTTCCCCTTCCCACATACTATACCACCTTACACGGGGACAAAGAGGAAGGTGCAGATGAAAGTGCAGGTTCATTCATCAGGTGGGGGGCATACTCGTTGGCGACGTCACTGGCACAGGGCCCCTCATAGTACGCAAAAGTGTCTCTGCCGGTGGGAGGCGCCACCTGATGTCAAACACACCGCCATACTATGAGGGGCCCTGTGCCAGTGCCCATGCCAATGAGTGGGCCCCCCCTGCTTGCTCAGGTTCACAGCACTTGCAAAGTTGAAATACTTACCTCTCCCTGCTCCACCGCTGTGACGTATTCCGCGTTTCCTGGGCCCACGAAAATCTTGAGCCAGCCCTACCCCCCCACAACTTTAGCCAAATGTCCCCCAGTTTTCAATGCCTAACTATTATTATAAAGTAAATTAAGATTGACAAGCTTCAGTAATAAGAATTGATGTTTTGGGCATTAAAATGGGCACTGTAGGTGTTTTCCTGTCCTCCACTCTCTGCCGACTTTGATTCCCCATTGACTTGCATTGGGTTTCGTGTTTCAGTCGGCCCCCGACTTTTCCCATTAATCGGCCGATTTCACCCGACCCAACTTTTGACAAAGTCGGGTTTCGCGAAACCCAACTCGATCCGAAAAAAGTAAAAGACGCTCAACTCTGTATACCACATTATGTACTTAAACTTTATGGTTGCCAATAATGATGAGCATGACTTTACAAACGCCTCCTTGCAGCTGTTGTCCTTAGTGGGAATTGAACTCAGATCCCCAGCACTGCAAGGCCGGGGTCACACTAGAGAGGAATATGGACGTATGAGAGGCGCAAAAACAACACATTGCACACGGACCAATGTTGCTCTATGGGGCAGCTCCTATCTGCCATATATTTCTCGCCTGTATTTTACGGGCGGAGAAAATCGCAACATGCAAAAAATCTGCCAATGAAAGTCTATGGGGCGAGAAAAATACGGATTGCATGGAGACTATGCGTGTGACTTGCGAGAAATAAGCAAGACTTTTGCAGGTGACAGGAAATGTGCCAATAGAAAAAGAAGGAGCAGCAACCATTCCAGGTGAAAAAATGTCCAAAGTCTTTATTCCGCCATAGTAAAATTACAACGTTTCAGCCATAATGGCCTTTATCAAGTATAAAATTAATCACATGTGGCCATCTTAAATAGTGTGGAGCCTATACAGCCACCAATCACCACTAAGAGGCGGCCTTTATTAAACATGTTAAAAGACAATATAATATACGTCTGCACCAAAGCTCAAATAGAGTACACATTAAATCACATTTAATTACATGCACATCATATAAAAACTATATCTGAAATACATAAGGGAAACATGTTATCAACGTAAACACATCGCTGCCCCAATCCTAACACAGCTCCTCCGTTGTTATGGTGATAATGCCACCAATCCCTGGCCGTGGATACAATAAACAAATCCCCCTAACCAATCCTAAACTATCCCAAAAAGAAGCGCTAAAACTCTCGCTATCCAATCATCACATACCTATATGATGATGTCCATAAGGCAGCGTACGCCAGCGCCTGCGCACACACACACATCCGGCAGAAGATCACATGACCACCACCGGAGTGCGCCGAGCGCATGCGCCGATCGTCGCCTGCCTAAGCGTCATCACTGGGAGCGCCCAGCCGGGTAGACACGTGATCCACCAGGGGGCGGAGAACCGCTCACTCGGGGAACACACGTGACACACCGGATCTGCGCCCACAGGGAGACGCGGACCTAGCCATTACCATGGCAACAATCTACATCATATAATACAGAGTACATCGTGATTTGGCACGCAAGGATCAAAAGGAAGGGGGCTACAATTACACACGGATTGTGCACAGTTGAAAGGGGGCTATAATTACAATCAGAAAAAGAGGGAGGGGAAAAGAAAAAGGAGGAAAATCCTCCATATCCTCCACATGTCCTGTCATGATTCTCAATGGCGAGAGAACATAGCCCAGCATATATGAGAACTAGCTCTTGGAAGATGGAAACTATACTGACCATGAACTAAACCTGCCGCACAACTAGAAGTGGCCGGGTAGCATGCCTACGTTTTTTATCCCTAGATGCCCAGCGCCAGCCGGAGAACTACCTAATCCTAGCAGAGGAAAAGACAGTCCTGGCTCACCTCTAGAGAAATTTTCCCAAAAGGCAGACAGAGGCCCCCACATATATTGGCGGTGATTTTAGATGAAATGACAAACGTAGTATGAAAATAGGTTTAGCAAAATCGAGGTCCGCTTACTAGATAGCATGAAGACAGAAAGGGCACTTTCATGGTCAGCAGAAAACCCTATCAAAACACCATCCAGAAATTACTTTAAGACTCTAGCATTAACTCATAACACCAGAGTGGCAATTTCCGCTCACAAGAGCTTTCCAGACACAGTAACGAAACAGCAGCTGTGAACAGGAACAAAATGCAAAAACACACAAGGACAAAAGTCCAACTTAGCTAGGAGTTGTCTAGTAGCAGGAACATGCACAGAAGGCTTCTGATTACATTGTTGACCGGCATGAAACTGACAGAGGAGCAAGGTTATATAGCGACTCCCACATCCTGATAGGAGCAGGTGAACAGAGGGGATGATGCACACAAGTACAATTCCACAAGTGGCCACCGGGGGAGCCCAGAATCCAATTTCACAACAGTACCCCCCCCCCTCAAGGAGGGGGCACCGAACCCTCACCAGAACCACCAGGGCGATCAGGACGAGCCCTATGAAAGGCACGGACAAGATCGGAGGCATGAACATCAGAGGCAGTGACCCAAGAATTATCCTCCTGACCGTATCCCTTCCATTTGACCAGATACTGGAGTTTCCGTCTGGAAACACGAGAGTCTAAGATCTTTTCCACAACGTACTCCAACTCACCCTCAACCAACACCGGAGCAGGAGGCTCAACGGAAGGCACAGCCGGTACCTCATACCTGCGCAACAATGACCGATGAAAAACATTATGAATCGAAAAGGATGCAGGGAGGTCCAAACGGAAGGACACAGGGTTAAGAATCTCCAATATCTTGTACGGGCCGATGAACCGAGGCTTAAACTTAGGAGAAGAAACCCTCATAGGGACAAAACGAGACGACAACCACACCAAGTCCCCAACACAAAGCCGAGGACCAACACGACGACGGCGGTTGGCAAAAAGCTGAGTCTTCTCCTGGGACAACTTCAAATTGTCCACCACCTGCCCCCAAATCTGATGCAACCTCTCCACCACAGCATCCACTCCAGGACAATCCGAAGATTCCACTTGACCGGAGGAAAATCGAGGATGAAACCCCGAATTACAGAAAAACGGGGACACCAAGGTGGCAGAGCTGGCCCGATTATTGAGGGCGAACTCCGCCAAAGGCAAAAAAGCAACCCAATCATCCTGATCCGCAGACACAAAACACCTCAAATATGTCTCCAAGGTCTGATTAGTCCGCTCGGTCTGGCCATTAGTCTGAGGATGGAAAGCAGACGAAAAAGACAAATCTATGCCCATCCTAGCACAGAATGCCCGCCAAAATCTAGACACGAATTGGGTCCCTCTGTCAGAAACGATATTCTCCGGAATACCATGCAAACGAACAACATTTTGAAAAAACAGAGGAACCAACTCGGAAGAAGAAGGCAACTTAGGCAAGGGAACCAGATGGACCATCTTAGAGAAACGGTCACACACCACCCAGATGACAGACATCTTCTGAGAAACAGGCAGATCCGAAATAAAATCCATCGAGATGTGCGTCCAAGGCCTCTTCGGGATAGGCAAGGGTAACAACAATCCACTAGCCCGAGAACAACAAGGCTTGGCCCGAGCACAAACGTCACAAGACTGCACAAAGCCTCGCACATCTCGTGACAGGGAAGGCCACCAGAAGGACCTTGCCACCAAATCCCTGGTACCAAAGATTCCAGGATGACCTTCCAACGCAGAAGAATGAACCTCAGAGATGACTCTACTGGTCCAATCATCAGGAACAAACAGTCTACCAGGTGGGCAACGATCAGGTCTATCCGCCTGAAACTCCTGCAAGGCCCGCCGCAGGTCTGGAGAAACGGCAGACAATATCACTCCATCTTTAAGGATACCTGTGGGCTCAGAATTACCAGGGGAGTCAGGCTCAAAACTCCTAGAAAGGGCATCCGCCTTAACATTCTTAGAACCCGGTAGGTAAGACACCACAAAATTAAACCGAGAGAAAAACAACGACCAGCGCGCCTGTCTAGGATTCAGGCGCCTGGCAGACTCAAGGTAAATTAAATTTTTGTGGTCAGTCAATACCACCACCTGATGTCTGGCCCCCTCAAGCCAGTGACGCCACTCCTCAAAAGCCCACTTCATGGCCAAAAGCTCCCGATTCCCAATATCATAATTCCGCTCGGCGGGCGAAAATTTACGGGAAAAAAAGGCACAAGGTCTCATCACGGAGCAGTCGGAACTTCTCTGCGACAACACCGCCCCAGCTCCGATTTCAGAAGCGTCGACCTCAACCTGAAAAGGAAGAGCAACATCAGGCTGACGCAACACTGGGGCGGAAGAAAAGCGGCGCTTGAGCTCCCGAAAGGCCTCCACAGCATCAGGGGACCAATCAGCAACATCAGCACCCTTCTTAGTCAAATCAGTCAATGGTTTTACAACATCAGAAAAACCAGCAATAAATCGACGATAAAAGTTAGCAAAGCCCAAAAATTTCTGAAGACTCTTAAGAGAAGAGGGTTGCGTCCAATCACCAATAGCCTGAACCTTGACAGGATCCATCTCGATGGAAGAGGGGGAAAAAATGTATCCCAAGAAGGAAATCTTTTGAACCCCAAAAACACACTTAGAACCCTTCACACACAAGGAATTAGACCGCAAAACCTGAAAAACCCTCCTGACCTGCTGGACATGAGAGTCCCAGTCATCCGAAAAAATCAGAATATCATCCAGATACACAATCATAAATTTATCCAAATAATCACGGAAAATGTCATGCATAAAGGACTGGAAGACTGAAGGGGCATTTGAAAGACCAAAAGGCATCACCAAATACTCAAAATGGCCCTCGGGCGTATTAAATGCGGTTTTCCACTCATCCCCCTGCTTGATTCGCACCAAATTATACGCCCCACGGAGATCAATCTTAGAGAACCACTTGGCCCCCTTTATACGAGCAAACAAATCAGTAAGCAGTGGTAACGGATATTGATATTTAACCGTGATTTTATTCAAAAGTCGATAATCAATACACGGCCTCAAAGAGCCGTCTTTCTTAGACACAAAGAAAAAACCGGCTCCTAAGGGAGATGACGAAGGACGAATATGTCCCTTTTCCAAGGACTCCTTTATATATTCTCGCATAGCCGCGTGTTCAGGCACAGACAGATTAAATAAACGACCCTTAGGGTATTTACTACCCGGGATCAAGTCTATGGCACAATCGCACTCCCGGTGCGGAGGTAGTGAACCAACCTTGGGTTCTTCAAAAACGTCACGAAAGTCAGACAAGAATTCAGGAATCTCAGAGGGAATAGATGATGAAATGGAAACCAAAGGTACGTCCCCATGAGTTCCTTTACATCCCCAGCTTAACACAGACATAGCTCTCCAGTCGAGGACTGGGTTATGAGATTGCAGCCATGGCAATCCCAGCACCAAAACATCATGTAGATTATACAGCACCAGAAAGCGAATAACCTCCTGGTGATCCGGATTAACACGCATAGTCACTTGTGTCCAGTATTGTGGTTTATTACTAGCCAATGGGGTGGAGTCAATCCCTTTCAGAGGTATCGGAGCCTCCAATGGCTCCAAATCATACCCACAGCGTTTGGCAAAGGACCAATCCATAAGACTCAAAGCAGCGCCAGAGTCGACATAGGCGTCCGCGGTAATAGATGACAAAGAACAAATCAGGGTCACAGATAGAATAAACTTAGACTGTAAAGTGCTAATTGAAACAGACTTGTCAGGCTTCTTAGTACGCTTAAAGCATGCTGATATACCATGAGTTGAATCACCACAATAGAAGCACAACCCATTTTTTCGTCTAAAATTCTGCCGCTCGCTTCTGGACAGAATTCTATCACATTGCATATTTTCTGGCGTTTTCTCAGTAGACACCGCCAAATGGTGCACAGGTTTGCGCTCCCGCAGACGCCTATCGATCTGAATAGCCATCGTCATGGACTCATTCAGACTCGCAGGCACAGGGAACCCCACCATAACATCCTTAATGGCATCAGAGAGACCTTCTCTGAAAATCGCCGCCAGGGCGCACTCATTCCACTGAGTAAGCACAGACCATTTGCGGAATTTTTGGCAGTATATTTCAGCTTCATCTTGCCCCTGAGACAAGGACATCAAGGCCTTTTCCGCCTGAAGCTCTAAATGAGGTTCCTCATAAAGCAACCCCAAGGCCAGAAAAAACGCATCCACATTGAGCAACGCAGGATCCCCTGGTGCCAATGCAAAAGCCCAGTCCTGAGGGTCGCCCCGGAGCAAGGAAATTACAATCCTGACCTGCTGTGCAGGGTCTCCGGCAGAGCGAGACTTCAGGGACAAAAACAATTTGCAATTATTTTTAAAATTTTGAAAGTGAGATCTATTCCCCGAGAAGAATTCAGGCAAAGGAATTCTAGGCTCAGACATAGGTGCATGAACAACAAAATCTTGCAAATTTTGTACCTTTGTGGCGAGATTATTCAAACCTGTAGCTACACTCTGAAGATCCATTTGAAACAGGTGAACACAGAGCCATTCAAGGATTAGAAGGAGAGAAAGAGAGGAAGGCTGCAGCATAGGCAAACTAGCAAGTGATTCAATTAAGAGCACACTCAGAACTAGAGAAAAAAAAAAAAAAATTGTAGCAGACTTCTTTTTTCTCTCCTTTCTCAGCCAGTAATTTAACCCTTTTTTGGGCCGGTCAAACTGTCATGATTCTCAATGGCGAGAGAACATAGCCCAGCATATATGAGAACTAGCTCTTGGAAGATGGAAACTATACTGACCATGAACTAAACCTGCCGCACAACTAGAAGTGGCCGGGTAGCATGCCTACGTTTTTTATCCCTAGATGCCCAGCGCCAGCCGGAGAACTACCTAATCCTAGCAGAGGAAAAGACAGTCCTGGCTCACCTCTAGAGAAATTTTCCCAAAAGGCAGACAGAGGCCCCCACATATATTGGCGGTGATTTTAGATGAAATGACAAACGTAGTATGAAAATAGGTTTAGCAAAATCGAGGTCCGCTTACTAGATAGCATGAAGACAGAAAGGGCACTTTCATGGTCAGCAGAAAACCCTATCAAAACACCATCCAGAAATTACTTTAAGACTCTAGCATTAACTCATAACACCAGAGTGGCAATTTCCGCTCACAAGAGCTTTCCAGACACAGTAACGAAACAGCAGCTGTGAACAGGAACAAAATGCAAAAACACACAAGGACAAAAGTCCAACTTAGCTAGGAGTTGTCTAGTAGCAGGAACATGCACAGAAGGCTTCTGATTACATTGTTGACCGGCATGAAACTGACAGAGGAGCAAGGTTATATAGCGACTCCCACATCCTGATAGGAGCAGGTGAACAGAGGGGATGATGCACACAAGTACAATTCCACAAGTGGCCACCGGGGGAGCCCAGAATCCAATTTCACAACAATGTCCCTTGTATGTCAAATCCCCGATGCACTGTAGAAAACACAAAAACAAAAACCAAAAGGAAAAGTTAAAATATATACAGCAGCACATAATTAAAACCTACACGCATGAGAACACACTATACGGGAGAAGAGGACTTAAGACATACATATTTGAAGGTTATAATCAACATTTAACCCTCTGGGTTGTAGGGTCTCCAACACCGAGATCCACCTTAGCTCTTTCTGTTTTAATTTCTGTGTCCTATCACCCCCTCTCCGCAAAAACGGGACCCCATCAATAACTCTAAAGCGCAATTGATTAATCGAATGTCTGCAGTCACTGAAATGCTTTGGAATAGGTAATTCCAATAGTTTTGTTCTTATAGTGCTTTTGTGCTTACTTATCCGGGCTCGAATTTCCATAGTAGTCTCGCCGACGTACATAAGTCCGCACGGACATACTATTAAATAGATGACAAATTTCGAAGAGCACGTGTAGCGTTCATTGATCATAAACCTCTTCCCCGTCCGAGGGTGGTTAAAGCTATCGCCTTTTAGCATGTTGCCACAGCAAGCACAATTAAGACAGGGAAAGTTGCCCATCCGAGGTGGACTCAATGTCCTTTGGACGGCAACTTTACCTGTGCCAATATCGGACCTAACCAATTTGTCTCTTAAATTACGTCCCCGTCTATAGGATAGAATAGGTCGTGCATGAAAATCCTGAATCTGGGGCATACCTTTATTCAGTATCCCCCAGTGCCTATTCAAAATATTGGCAATGCCATTGCTAGCAGGACAATATGTAGACACAAAAGGTATACGTTTTTGTTTGACTTTTCTTTGAGTTCGTAAATCTCCATTGGATAGTTGTAGTATTTTATCCCTATGACCAATCACTTTAGATTTCGGATAGCCTCTATGTAGAAATTTTCTACACATTTCCTCCAATCTTATCTCACAGGTTTCATTGTCTGTCACGATCCTCTTTACCCGGACCAATTGACTCCAAGGAAGTGAATCCATCATCTTCCTTGGATGGTAACTATCATAGCATAAGAGGCTGTTCCTATCCGTTACCTTTGTGAATAAATCAGTACACAGGTTACCATCTTGTTTATACACCATAGTGTCCAGGAATTGTACCCTATCAGCCGAGTATGTCATAGTGAATTTAAGTTCAGGGTGTATGTTATTCAATTCCGTAAGAAAGTCAAAAAGGACCTCCTCCGTACCCTCCCATATACAAAAAATGTCGTCGATATAGCGCCACCAGGCCCGGACGTGGCCCCAGAAGCTGGAACTGTACACATGTTGATCCTCGAGCACCGCCATGTAGATGTTCGCATAAGTGGGGGCCACATTGGACCCCATGGCGGTACCCCTTAACTGCTGGTAGTAGTCATCCCCAAAGAGGAAAAAATTCCTCCTGAGGATGAACTCCAGCAGTGTGAGGACCAACTGTGCACAATCCGGAGGCACGTCCGAGCCTGATAGCACCACACCGACGGCATGCAGACCCCTTTCATGTTCGATTGATGTGTACAAAGACACAACATCGAATGATACTAGAAAAGTAGAAGCACTAGTAGGAATACCACTTAATTTCTCCAAAAAATCGTTGGTGTCTCTAATATATGAGCGTGCAGAGGTGGAAAAACATCGAAGGACTTTGTCTAGAAAAATTGACACCTTATTACACATAGACCCCCTACCGGATACAATTGGGCGCCCGGGGGGGTTTAACAAATCTTTGTGTATTTTTGGTAGTGTATATAGGATTGGGGTAATTGGTGCATCTACATATAGAAATTCAAACAGCTTCTGATCGATGAGTCCATTGTGAAGGGAGTCATCGATCAGAAGCTGCAACTCACCCTGAAAGGCAGTGGTAGGGTCACATTTCAATTTTTTATAAACTGCAGTGTCTGACAGTTGTCTCATAATTTCCGCTCTGTATTTAACAGTGTCCATAATTACCACTGCTCCGCCTTTGTTGGCTGGTTTTATTGTGATTTCAGCATTATCCGACAAGCGATCAAGGGCCTGTCTCTCAGCTCTGGACAGATTATTATATCCAGCATTGTGAAAACCATTCTTCAGTAGTTTTATATCCCTCTCCACCAATTCGATGTAAGATTCAACAAAATGATTTTTAACATGGGGTTGAAAAGAGCTTTTATTATATAAACCCGCCCCTTTAAGGGTAAAACCACCCACACTCGCATCTGGGGGTTCAATACTATTCTGTTGTGTCTCGGAGAAATATGTAGCTAACCGTAGCCTTCTGAAGAATGCAAATAAATCACACTCAATTTGAAACCAGTCAGGCAGATTTTTAGGACAAAAAGAAAGGCCTTTGGCCAAGATATTGCATTCAACTTCTGACAACTGTATAGATGATATATTTACCACCAGTTCACTGTAGTTTAATTCGCTTTCCGGCGTTCGTCCTTGTTCCGAGTCCTCACAGGGGACCTGTAGATTTTCCTTCGATCTTGATTCCTGCCGGTTCCTCCTGTGTTTTCTCCCACCTCTGCGGCTCCTCCTTTTGTAGTTATCATATCTGTTTTTTTGGTTCCTAAAAAAATACAAGAAGAGGAAGAAGCAGCTCCCAAGTTAGAGTCATCAGTGGAGTCTGACTTCGCCGTTGTAAAACCAAATCTCTGTGGATCCCTCTCCTGTGGTATCTTCTTTCTCCTATGCTGATGAAAGGCTCTAGGTCTTCTGTTATTGAGGGATGATTGTGAACCAGGATGCCATGAAAAAATACGACCAGATCTATAGTCCTCCATATCACGGAACCATTTAGACCTTTTGGTCTTCTCAATGTCACTACGGAATTTAACAAGATTTTCCTCCAATCGAGTTTTGTACACTTCAAACTCATGTGTGGTCATCATACCAATCAGTTGTTGTTCCAAATCCACCACAGTTATTTCAATAAGCTCCATCTCTTTCCGAAGAAATTCGATGTTTAGGAGCATTAAATCAAAAGAAAATTTATTGGTGATGGATTCAAATTTGTTGCAAAATTGTATATTATCCGCCATCAATGTAGGGCGTAAGTGTGGACGTAACCCCCGTGGTATCCTACGGGCTTTGTAGTATTCAGTGAGTGTTGTCACATGTAATTCAAAAGAGATAAATCTCCTTTTCTCACTTTCATGTTTCCTACATAACATCTCCGCAGTAGGTTTACTTAGAAAAGCATTGTCATTAGACGTACCAGAAATGATCCGTATAACGTCCTCATCCGTGTAGGAGAAAGTTGTGGCAGTATCCAGTTCACCCACCTCTGGATTTCTTGTAGGCTCCATTGCCGTTATCTGGTGCACGCTGGTTCAGATCCAAACCTCTTCAACCAAAGAAAACCAACAGCACACAGCTGAAGGCTGCACGCTCCAAAGTCCAGGGATCCAATAGGACCAATACTCACAATAGAAAAAGAAGGAGCAGCAACCATTCCAGGTGAAAAAATGTCCAAAGTCTTTATTCCGCCATAGTAAAATTACAACGTTTCGGCCATAATGGCCTTTATCAAGTATAAAATTAATCACATGTGGCCATCTTAAATAGTGTGGAGCCTATACAGCCACCAATCACCACTAAGAGGCGGCCTTTATTAAACATGTTAAAAGACAATATAATATACGTCTGCACCAAAGCTCAAATAGAGTACACATTAAATCACATTTAATTACATGCACATCATATAAAAACTATATCTGAAATACATAAGGGAAACATGTTATCAACGTAAACACATCGCTGCCCCAATCCTAACACAGCTCCTCCGTTGTTATGGTGATAATGCCACCAATCCCTGGCCGTGGATACAATAAACAAATCCCCATAACCAATCCTAAACTATCCCAAAAAGAAGCGCTAAAACTCTCGCTATCCAATCATCACATACCTATATGATGATGTCCATAAGGCAGCGTACGCCAGTGCCTGCGCACACACACACATCCAGCAGAAGATCACATGACCACCACCGGAGTGCGCCGAGTGCATGCGCCGATCGTCGCCTGCCTAAGCGTCATCACTGGGAGCGCCCAGCCGGGTAGACACGTGATCCACCAGGTGGCGGAGAACCGCTCACTCAGGAAACACACGTGACACACCGGATCTGCGCCCACAGGGAGACGCGGACCTAGCCATTACCATGGCAACAATCTACATCATATAATACAGAGTACATCGTGATTTGGCACGCAAGGATCAAAAGGAAGGGGGCTACAATTACACACGGATTGTGCACAGTTGAAAGGGGGCTATAATTACAATCAGAAAAAGAGGGAGGGGAAAAGAAAAAGGAGGAAAATCCTCCATATCCTCCACATGTCCCTTGTATGTCAAATCCCCGATGCACTGTAGAAAACACAAAAACAAAAACCAAAAGGAAAAGTTAAAATATATACAGCAGCACATAATTAAAACCTACACGCATGAGAACACAGTATACGGGAGAAGAGGACTTAAGACATACATATTTGAAGGTTATAATCAACATTTAACCCTCTGGGTTGTAGGGTCTCCAACACCGAGATCCACCTTAGCTCTTTCTGTTTTAATTTCCGTGTCCTATCACCCCCTCTCCGCAAAAACGGGACCCCATCAATAACTCTAAAGCGCAATTGATTAATCGAATGTCTGCAGTCACTGAAATGCTTTGGAATAGGTAATTTTTTTAGGAACCAAAAAAACAGATATGATAACTACAAAAGGAGGAGCCGCAGAGGTGGGAGAAAACACAGGAGGAACCGGCAGGAATCAAGATCGAAGGAAAATCTACAGGTCCCCTGTGAGGACTCGGAACAAGGACGAACGCCGGAAAGCGAATTAAACTACAGTGAACTGGTGGTAAATATATCATCTATACAGTTGTCAGAAGTTGAATGCAATATCTTGGCCAAAGGCCTTTCTTTTTGTCCTAAAAATCTGCCTGACTGGTTTCAAATTGAGTGTGATTTATTTGCATTCTTCAGAAGGCTACGGTTAGCTACATATTTCTCCGAGACACAACAGAATAGTATTGAACCCCCAGATGCGAGTGTGGGTGGTTTTACCCTTAAAGGGGCGGGTTTATATAATAAAAGCTCTTTTCAACCCCATGTTAAAAATCATTTTGTTGAATCTTACATCGAATTGGTGGAGAGGGATATAAAACTACTGAAGAATGGTTTTCACAATGCTGGATATAATAATCTGTCCAGAGCTGAGAGACAGGCCCTTGATCGCTTGTCGGATAATGCTGAAATCACAATAAAACCAGCCGACAAAGGCGGAGCAGTGGTAATTATGGACACTGTTAAATACAGAGCGGAAATTATGAGACAACTGTCAGACACTGCAGTTTATAAAAAATTGAAATGTGACCCTACCACTGCCTTTCAGGGTGAGTTGCAGCTTCTGATCGATGACTCCCTTCACAATGGACTCATCGATCAGAAGCTGTTTGAATTTCTATATGTAGATGCACCAATTACCCCAATCCTGTATACACTACCAAAAATACACAAAGATTTGTTAAACCCCCCCGGGCGCCCAATTGTATCCGGTAGGGGGTCTATGTGTAATAAGGTGTCAATTTTTCTAGACAAAGTCCTTCGATGTTTTTCCACCTCTGCACGCTCATATATTAGAGACACCAACGATTTTTTGGAGAAATTAAGTGGTATTCCTACTAGTGCTTCTACTTTTCTAGTATCATTCGATGTTGTGTCTTTGTACACATCAATCGAACATGAAAGGGGTCTGCATGCCGTCGGTGTGGTGCTATCAGGCTCGGACGTGCCTCCGGATTGTGCACAGTTGGTCCTCACACTGCTGGAGTTCATCCTCAGGAGGAATTTTTTCCTCTTTGGGGATGACTACTACCAGCAGTTAAGGGGTACCGCCATGGGGTCCAATGTGGCCCCAACTTATGCGAACATCTACATGGCGGTGCTCGAGGATCAACATGTGTACAGTTCCAGCTTCTGGGGCCACGTCCGGGCCTGGTGGCGCTATATCGACGACAATTTTTGTATATGGGAGGGTACGGAGGAGGTCCTTTTTGACTTTCTTATGGAATTGAATAACATACACCCTGAACTTAAATTCACTATGACATACTCGGCTGATAGGGTACAATTCCTGGACACTATGGTGTATAAACAAGATGGTAACCTGTGTACTGATTTATTCACAAAGGTAACGGATAGGAACTGTTGTGATTTTGCTTTTTGCTCCCTCTAGTGGTCATTAGTGATTTCACTCTGGAGCGTCTGTCTTTTCCTATATCCTCACCTGGGCCGTTAGTTCAGGGGCGTTGCTATATAAGCTCTCTGGACCTTCAGTTCTATGCCTGGCATCGTTGATATCAGAGCTAATCTGTTGTGCTCTTGTCCTCTGATCCTGGTTCCTGTTTTTCTAGCTAAGTCTTCTTCTTTGCTTTTTGCTTTTGTTTTGTTTTGTATTTTTGTCCAGCTTGTTCCTATCTGTATCCTGACCTTTGCTGGAAGCTCTAGGGGGCTGGTGTTCTCCCCCCGGACCGTTAGACGGTTCGGGGGTTCTTGAATCTCCAGCGTGGATTTTTATAGGGTTTTTGTTGACCAGATAAGTTATCTTGCTATATTCTGCTATTAGTAAGCTGGCCTCTCTTTGCTGAACCTGGTTCATTTCTGTGTTTGTCATTTCCTCTTACCTCACCGTTATTATTTGTGGGGGGCTTGTATCTTGCTTTGGGGTCCCTTTCTCTGGAGGCAAGAGAGGTCTTTGTTTTCTTCTCCTAGGGGTAGTTAGATTCTCCGGCTGGCGCGAGTCATCTAGCGATCACCGTAGGCATGATTCCCGGCTACTTCTAGTGTTGGCGTTAGGAGTAGCTATTTGGTCAACCCAGTTACCACAGCCCTATGAGCTGGATTTTTGTATCTTGCAGACTTACACGTTCCTCTGAGACCCTGTCCACTGGGGTCATAACAGTATGCCAGGCCAGTATTAAATATTTAATGCATTGCAGAAGTGGGATTGTAAGAAAGAAAATTTTGAGTTGTTTTTTTCCCTCTCTCATTTTTTTTTTTCTTTTCCCCTTTACCTCAGAGTGGCTTAAGCTTGCTGCAGACATGAATGTCCAGACCTTGATTACAAGTGTGGACCAGCTTGCCGCTCGTGTGCAGGGTATACAAGATTATGTTACCAGAAATCCTAGGTCTGAACCCAAGATTCCGATTCCTGAACTGTTTTCAGGAGACCGATTTAAGTTTAGGAATTTCAGGAATAATTGTAAATTATTTTTGTCCCTGAAACCTTGTTCGTCTGGAGACTCTGCTCAACAAGTAAAAATTGTTATTTCATTCTTACGGGGTGACCCTCAGGATTGGGCTTTTTCGTTGGCGCCAGGAGATCCGGCATTGGCTGATATTGATGCGTTTTTTCTGGCGCTCGGTTTACTTTATGAGGAACCCAATCTTGAGATTCAGGCAGAGAAAGCCTTGCTGGCTATGTCTCAGGGCCAGGATGAGGCTGAGGTGTATTGCCAAAAATTTCGGAAATGGTCCG
Source organism: Ranitomeya variabilis (assembly GCF_051348905.1). Classification (NCBI taxonomy): domain Eukaryota; kingdom Metazoa; phylum Chordata; class Amphibia; order Anura; family Dendrobatidae; genus Ranitomeya; species Ranitomeya variabilis. The sequence goes on along the minus strand of NC_135232.1, from coordinate 201,258,783 downwards.
TGCTGACACATTGGAACGAGTGTGCACTGGCCGCTAATTTTAGAAATGGCCTTTCTGAGGCCATTAAGAATGTTATGGTGGGTTTTCCCATTCCCACAGGTCTGAATGATACCATGTCCCTGGCTATTCAAATTGACCGGCGGTTGCGGGAGCGCAAAACCGCAAATTCCCTCATGTTGTTGTCTGAACAGACACCTGATGTGATGCAATGTGATAGAAAAACCGCAAATTCCCTCATGGTGTTGTCTGAACGGACACCTGATTTGATGCAATGTGATAGAATCCTGACTAGAAATGAGAGGAAAATTCATAGACGCCGGAATGGCTTGTGCTACTACTGTGGTGATTCTACACATGTTATCTCAGCATGCTCTAAACGTATATCTAAGGTTGTTAGTCCTGTCACCGTTGGTAATTTGCATCCTAAGTTTATTCTGTCTGTAACTTTGATTTGCTCACTGTCATCTTATCCTGTCATGGCGTTTGTAGATTCAGGTGCTGCCCTGAGTCTTATGGATCTCTCATTTGCTAAGCGCTGTGGTTTTATTCTTGAACCATTAGAAAATCCTATCCCTCTTAGGGGTATTGATGCTACGCCATTGGCAGAAAATAAGACGCAGTATTGGACACAGGTTACCATGTGCATGACTCCTGAACACCGCGAGGTGATACGTTTTCTCGTTCTACATAAAATGCATGATTTGGTTGTTTTGGGGCTGCCATGGTTACAGACCCATAATCCAGTCCTTGACTGGAAGGCTATGTCAGTGTCTAGTTGGGGCTGTCATGGTATTCATGAGGATTCCCTGCCTGTGTCTATTGCTTCTTCTACGCCTTCGGAAGTTCCGGAGTACTTGTCTGATTATCAGGATGTCTTTAGCGAGTCCAGGTCCAGTGCATTGCCTCCTCATAGGGAATGTGACTGTGCAATAGATTTGATTCCAGGCAGTAAATTTCCTAAGGGAAGACTGTTTAATCTGTCGATACCTGAACATACCGCTATGCGTTCATATATCAAGGAGTCTCTGGAGAAAGGACACATCCGTCCGTCTTCTTCCCCTCTTGGTGCGGGATTCTTTTTTGTGGCTAAAAAGGACGGATCTTTGAGGCCTTGTATTGACTATCGGCTTTTAAATAAGATCACTGTCAAATTTCAGTATCCTTTGCCGCTGTTGTCTGACTTGTTTGCCCGGATTAAAGGTGCCAAGTGGTTTACCAAGATAGACCTTCGTGGTGCGTACAACCTTGTGCGCATTAAGCAAGGGGATGAATGGAAAACCGCATTCAATACGCCCGAAGGTCATTTTGAGTACTTGGTGATGCCTTTTGGGCTCTCTAATGCCCCTTCAGTTTTTCAGTCCTTTATGCATGACATTTTCCGGAACTATCTGGATAAATTTCTGATCGTTTATCTGGATGATATTCTGGTTTTTTCTGATAATTGGGACTCGCATGTGGAGCAGGTCAGGATGGTCTTTAAAATTTTGCGTGAAAATTCTTTGTTTGTCAAGGGCTCAAAGTGTCTTTTTGGTGTACAGAAGGTTCCCTTTTTGGGGTTCATTTTTTCCCCTTCTGCTGTGGAGATGGACCCAGTCAAGGTCCGAGCTATTCTTGATTGGACTCAGCCCTCGTCAGTTAAGAGTCTTCAGAAGTTCTTGGGTTTCGCTAACTTCTACCGTCGTTTTATCGCTAACTTTTCTAGCATTGTGAAACCTTTGACGGATATGACCAAGAAGGGCTCCGATGTGGTTAATTGGGCTCCTGCTGCCGTGGAGGCTTTCCAGGAGTTGAAACGTCGGTTTACTTCGGCGCCTGTTTTGTGCCAGCCTGATGTCTCGCTTCCCTTTCAAGTTGAGGTGGATGCTTCAGAGATTGGAGCAGGGGCCGTTTTGTCGCAGAGAGGCCCTGGTTGCTCTGTTATGAGACCTTGCGCCTTTTTCTCTAGGAAGTTTTCGCCTGCGGAGCGAAATTATGATGTGGGCAATCGGGAGTTGTTGGCCATGAAATGGGCATTTGAGGAGTGGCGTCATTGGCTCGAGGGTGCTAAGCATCGTGTGGTGGTCTTGACTGATCACAAAAATCTGATGTATCTCGAGTCTGCTAAACGCCTGAATCCTAGACAGGCCCGCTGGTCATTGTTTTTCTCCCGATTTGACTTTGTTGTCTCGTATTTACCAGGTTCAAAGAATGTGAAGGCCGATGCTCTTTCCAGGAGCTTTGTGCCTGATGCTCCTGGAGTCGCTGAACCTGTTGGTATTCTTAAGGATGGTATTATCTTGTCAGCTATTTCTCCTGATCTGCGACGTGTGTTGCAGAGATTTCAGGCTGATAGGCCTGATTCTTGTCCACCTGACAGACTGTTTGTGCCTGATAAGTGGACCAGCAGAGTCATTTCCGAGGTTCATTCCTCGGTGTTGGCAGGTCACCCAGGAATTTTTGGCACCAGAGATCTGGTGGCCAGATCCTTTTGGTGGCCTTCCTTGTCTAGGGATGTGCGGTCATTTGTACAGTCCTGTGGGACTTGTGCTCGAGCTAAGCCTTGCTGTTCTCGTGCCAGCGGGTTGCTCTTGCCCTTGCCTGTCCCTAAGAGACCTTGGACACATATCTCCATGGATTTCATTTCTGATCTTCCAGTGTCTCAGGGCATGTCTGTTATCTGGGTGATATGTGATCGCTTCTCCAAGATGGTCCATTTGGTTCCTTTGCCTAAACTGCCTTCCTCTTCCGATCTGGTTCCTGTGTTTTTCCAGAACGTGGTTCGTTTGCACGGCATCCCTGAGAATATTGTGTCAGACAGAGGATCCCAGTTCGTTTCCAGATTCTGGCGATCCTTTTGTAGTAGGATGGGCATTGACTTGTCGTTTTCGTCTGCTTTCCATCCTCAGACTAATGGACAGACGGAGCGAACTAATCAGACTTTGGAAGCTTATTTGAGGTGTTTTGTCTCTGCTGATCAGGACGATTGGGTGACCTTCTTGCCGTTAGCTGAGTTTGCCCTTAATAATCGGGCTAGTTCCGCCACCTTGGTTTCGCCGTTTTTCTGCAACTCTGGTTTCCACCCTCGTTTTTCTTCGGGTCATGTGGAACCTTCTGACTGCCCTGGGGTGGATTCTGTGGTGGATAGGTTGCAGCGGATCTGGAATCTTGTGGTGGACAACTTGAAGTTGTCACAGGAGAGGGCTCAGCGCTTTGCCAACCGCCGCCGCGGTGTGGGTCCCCGACTACGTGTTGGGGATTTGGTGTGGCTTTCTTCCCGCTTTGTTCCTATGAAGGTTTCCTCTCCCAAATTTAAACCTCGTTTTATTGGTCCTTACAAGATATTGGAAATTCTTAATCCTGTATCCTTTCGCCTGGATCTACCTGTGTCGTTTGCTATCCACAACGTGTTTCATAGGTCCTTGTTGCGGCGGTACGTTGTGCCTGTGGTTCCTTCTGCTGAGCCTCCTGCTCCGGTGTTGGTTGAGGGCGAGTTGGAGTACGTGGTGGAGAAGATCTTGGATTCTCGTCTCTCCAGGCGGAGGCTTCAGTACCTGGTCAAGTGGAAGGGCTATGGTCAGGAAGATAATTCCTGGGTGGTCGCCTCTGATGTTCATGCGGCCGATTTAGTTCGTGCCTTTCATGCCGCTCATCCTGATCGCCCTGGTGGTCGTGGTGAGGGTTCGGTGACCCCTCACTAAGGGGGGGGTACTGTTGTGATTTTGCTTTTTGCTCCCTCTAGTGGTCATTAGTGATTTCACTCTGGAGCGTCTGTCTTTTCCTATATCCTCACCTGGGCCGTTAGTTCAGGGGCGTTGCTATATCAGCTCCCTGGACCTTCAGTTCTATGCCTGGCATCGTTGATATCAGAGCTAATCTGTTGTGCTCTTGTCCTCTGATCCTGGTTCCTGTTTTTCTAGCTAAGTCTGCTTCTTTGCTTTTTGCTTTTGTTTTGTTTTGTATTTTTGTCCAGCTTGTTCCTATCTGTATCCTGACCTTTGCTGGAAGCTCTAGGGGGCTGGTGTTCTCCCCCCGGACCGTTAGACGGTTCGGGGGTTCTTGAATCTCCAGCGTGGATTTTTATAGGGTTTTTGTTGACCAGATAAGTTATCTTGCTATATTCTGCTATTAGTAAGCTGGCCTCTCTTTGCTGAACCTGGTTCATTTCTGTGTTTGTCATTTCCTCTTACCTCACCGTTATTATTTGTGGGGGGCTTGTATCTTGCTTTGGGGTCCCTTTCTCTGGAGGCAAGAGAGGTCTTTGTTTTCTTCTCCTAGGGGTAGTTAGATTCTCCGGCTGGCGCGAGTCATCTAGCGATCACCGTAGGCATGATTCCCGGCTACTTCTAGTGTTGGCGTTAGGAGTAGCTATTTGGTCAACCCAGTTACCACAGCCCTATGAGCTGGATTTTTGTATCTTGCAGACTTACACGTTCCTCTGAGACCCTGTCCACTGGGGTCATAACAAGGAACAGCCTCTTATGCTATGATAGTTACCATCCAAGGAAGATGATGGATTCACTTCCTTGGAGTCAATTGGTCCGGGTAAAGAGGATCGTGACAGACAATGAAACCTGTGAGATAAGATTGGAGGAAATGTGTAGAAAATTTCTACATAGAGGCTATCCGAAATCTAAAGTGATTGGTCATAGGGATAAAATACTACAACTATCCAATGGAGATTTACGAACTCAAAGAAAAGTCAAACAAAAACGTATACCTTTTGTGTCTACATATTGTCCTGCTAGCAATGGCATTGCCAATATTTTGAATAGGCACTGGGGGATACTGAATAAAGGTATGCCCCAGATTCAGGATTTTCATGCACGACCTATTCTATCCTATAGACGGGGACGTAATTTAAGAGACAAATTGGTTAGGTCCGATATTGGCACAGGTAAAGTTGCCGTCCAAAGGACATTGAGTCCACCTCGGATGGGCAACTTTCCCTGTCTTAATTGTGCTTGCTGTGGCAACATGCTAAAAGGCGATAGCTTTAACCACCCTCGGACGGGGAAGAGGTTTATGATCAATGAACGCTACACGTGCTCTTCGAAATTTGTCATCTATTTAATAGTATGTCCGTGCGGACTTATGTACGTCGGCGAGACTACTATGGAAATTCGAGCCCGGATAAGTAAGCACAAAAGCACTATAAGAACAAAACTATTGGAATTACCTATTCCAAAGCATTTCAGTGACTGCAGACATTCGATTAATCAATTGCGCTTTAGAGTTATTGATGGGGTCCCGTTTTTGCGGAGAGGGGGTGATAGGACACGGAAATTAAAACAGAAAGAGCTAAGGTGGATCTCGGTGTTGGAGACCCTACAACCCAGAGGGTTAAATGTTGATTATAACCTTCAAATATGTATGTCTTAAGTCCTCTTCTCCCGTATAGTGTGTTCTCATGCGTGTAGGTTTTAATTATGTGCTGCTGTATATATTTTAACTTTTCCTTTTGGTTTTTGTTTTTGTGTTTTCTACAGTGCATCGGGGATTTGACATACAAGGGACATGTGGAGGATATGGAGGATTTTCCTCCTTTTTCTTTTCCCCTCCCTCTTTTTCTGATTGTAATTATAGCCCCCTTTCAACTGTGCACAATCCGTGTGTAATTGTAGCCCCCTTCCTTTTGATCCTTGCGTGCCAAATCACGATGTACTCTGTATTATATGATGTAGATTGTTGCCATGGTAATGGCTAGGTCCGCGTCTCCCTGTGGGCGCAGATCCGGTGTGTCACGTGTGTTCCCCGAGTGAGCGGTTCTCCGCCCCCTGGTGGATCACGTGTCTACCCGGCTGGGCGCTCCCAGTGATGACGCTTAGGCAGGCGACGATCGGCGCATGCGCTCGGCGCACTCCGGTGGTGGTCATGTGATCTTCTGCCGGATGTGTGTGTGTGCGCAGGCGCTGGCGTACGCTGCCTTATGGACATCATCATATAGGTATGTGATGATTGGTGTTGTGAATTTGCTTTTTGGCTCCCTCTAGTGGTTACTTGTGATTTGACTCTGGGTATGTCAGTCATCCCTTGTATGCTCACCTGGGCCGTTAGTTCAGGGGTGTTGCTATATAAGCTCCCTGGACCTTCAGTTCAATGCCTGGCAACGTTGTAATCAGAGCTAATCTGTTGTGCTCTTGTCTACTGATCCTGGTTCCTGCTAGATTAAGCTAAGTCTGCTTTCTTGCTTTTTGCTATTTGTTTTTGTTTGCATTTTTGTCCAGCTTGTACTTAATCTGTATCCTGTCCTTGCTGGAAGCTCTAGGGAGCTGGTGTTCTCCCCCCGGGCCGTTAGACGGTTCGGGGGTTCTTGAATTTCCAGCGTGGATGTTTGATAGGGTTTTTGTTGACCATATAAGTTATCTTACTACATTCTGCTATTAGTAAGCGTGCCTCTCTTTGCTAAACCTAGTTCATTTCTATGTTTGTCATTTCCTCTTACCTCACCGTTATTATTTGTGGGGGGCTTGTATCCTACTTTTGGGGTCCTTTCTCTGGAGGCAAGAGAGGTCTTTGTTTTCCTCTTCTAGGGGTAGTTAGTTCTCCGGCTGGCGCGAGACATCTAGCGACCAACGTAGGCATGTTCCCCGGTTACTTCTAGTGTTGGCGTTAGGAGTAGATATATGGTCAACCCAGTTACCACTGCCCTATGAGCTGGATTTTTGTACTTCGCAGACTTACCTATTTCTCTGAGACCCTCGCCATTGGGGTCATAACAGTTTGCCAGGCCAGTATTAAATGTTATATGCATTGCAGAAGCGGGATTATAGGAAAGAAAATTCTGAGTTTTTTTTTTCTCTCTCTCATTTTTTTTTTCTATTCCCCTTTACCTCTGAGTGGCTCAAGCTTGCTGCAGACATGAATGTCCAGACCTTGATTACAAGTGTGGACCAGCTTGCTGCTCGTGTGCAGGGCATACAAGATTATGTTACCAGAAATCCTATGTCAGAACCTAAGATACCGATTCCTGAATTGTTTTTCGGAGACCGATTTAAGTTTAGAAATTTCAGGAATAATTGTAAATTATTTTTGTCCCTGAGACCCTGTTCATCTGGAGACTCTGCTCAGCAAGTGAAAATTGTTATTTCTTTTTTACGGGGCGACCCTCAGGATTGGGCCTTCTCGCTGGCGCCAGGAGATCCGGCATTGGCGGATATTGATGCGTTTTTTCTGGCGCTCGGTTTACTTTATGAGGAACCCAATCTTGAGATTCAGGCAGAAAAAGCCTTGCTGGCTATGTCTCAGGGCCAGGACGAGGCTGAAGTGTATTGCCAAAAATTTCGGAAATGGTCCGTGCTGACTCAGTGGAACGAGTGTGCACTGGCTGCAAATTTTAGAAATGGCCTTTCTGAAGCCATTAAGAATGTGATGGTGGGTTTCCCTATTCCCACAGGTCTAAATGATTCCATGGCCCTGGCTATTCAAATTGACCGGCGGTTGCGGGAGCGCAAAACCGCAAATTCCCTTATGGTGTTGTCTGAACAGGCACCTGATTTAAGGCAATGTGATAGAAAAACCGCAAATTCACCTATGGTGCTGTCTGAACAAACACCTGATTTAATGCAATGTGATAGAATCCTGACTAGAAATGAGCGGAAAATTCATAGACGCCAGAATGGCTTGTGTTACTACTGTGGTGATTCTACACATGTTATCTCAGCATGCTCTAAACGTCTAACTAAGGTTGTTAGTCCTGTCACCGTTGGTAATTTGCAACCTAAATTTATTCTATCTGTAACTTTGATTTGTTCACTGTCATCTTATCCTGCCATGGCGTTTGTAGATTCAGGTGCTGCCCTGAGTCTTATGGATCTGTCATTTGCCAAGCGCTGTGGTTTTGTTCTTGAGCCATTAGAAAATCCTATCCCTCTTAGGGGTATTGATGCTACACCGTTGGCAGAAAATAAACCGCAGTTTTGGACACAGGTTACCATGTGTATGACTCCTGAACATCGGGAGGTTATACGTTTTCTTGTTTTGCATAAAATGCATGATTTGGTTGTTTTGGGGTTGCCATGGTTGCAGACCCATAATCCAGTCTTGGATTGGAAGGCCATGTCAGTGTCAAGTTGGGGATGCCGTGGAAATCATGGGGATTCCCTGCCCGTGTCTATTGCTTCCTCTACGCCTTCGGAAGTTCCGGAGTATTTGTCTGATTATCAGGATGTTTTCAGCGAGTCCAGGTCCAGTGCACTGCCTCCTCATAGGGAGTGTGACTGCGCAATAGAGTTGATTCCAGGCAGTAAGTTTCCTAAGGGAAGATTATTTAACCTGTCGGTACCTGAACATACCGCTATGCGTTCATATATTAGAGAGTCTCTGGAGAAGGGGCATATCCGTCCTTCTTCTTCCCCTCTTGGTGCGGGATTCTTTTTTGTGGCCAAAAAGGACGGATCTTTGAGGCCTTGTATTGACTATCGGCTCTTAAATAAGATCACTGTCAAATTTCAGTATCCTTTGCCGCTGTTGTCAGACTTGTTTGCCCGGATTAAAGGTGCCAAGTGGTTCACCAAGATAGATCTTCGTGGTGCGTACAACCTTGTGCGCATTAAGCAGGGAGATGAATGGAAAACCGCATTCAATACGCCCGAAGGTCATTTTGAGTACTTGGTGATGCCTTTTGGGCTCTCTAATGCGCCTTCAGTTTTTCAGTCCTTTATGCATGACATTTTCCGGAAGTATCTGGATAAATTTTTGATCGTTTATCTGGACGATATTCTGTTTTTTTCTGATGATTGGGACTCGCATGTAGAACAGGTCAGGATGGTTTTCAAGATTTTGCGTGAAAATTCTTTGTTTGTTAAAGGCTCAAAGTGTCTCTTTGGTGTACAGAAGGTTCCCTTTTTAGGGTTCATTTTTTCCCCTTCTGCTGTGGAGATGGACCCAGTCAAGGTCCGAGCTATTCATGATTGGACTCAGCCCTCATCAGTTAAGAGTCTTCAGAAGTTCTTGGGTTTTGCTAACTTTTACCGTCGTTTTATCGCTAATTTTTCTAGCGTTGTTAAACCTTTGACGGATATGACCAAGAAAGGCTCTGATGTAGCTAACTGGGCTCCTGCTGCCGTGGAGGCTTTCCAGGAGTTGAAACGCCGGTTTACTTCGGCGCCTGTTTTGTGCCAGCCTGATGTCTCACTGCCCTTTCAGGTTGAGGTGGATGCTTCGGAGATTGGGGCAGGGGCCGTTTTGTCTCAGAGAGGTCCTGGTTGCTCTACTATGAGACCTTGTGCCTTTTTCTCTAGGAAGTTTTCGCCTGCAGAGCGAAATTATGATGTGGGCAATCGGGAGTTGTTGGCCATGAAGTGGGCATTTGAGGAGTGGCGTCATTGGCTTGAGGGTGCTAAGCATCGTGTGGTGGTTTTGACTGATCACAAAAATCTGATGTATCTCGAGTCTGCTAAACGCCTGAATCCTAGACAGGCCCGCTGGTCATTGTTTTTCTCCCGTTTTGACTTTGTGGTCTCGTATTTACCAGGTTCGAAGAATGTGAAGGCCGATGCTCTGTCTAGGAGCTTTGTGCCTGATGCTCCTGGAGTCGCTGAACCTGTGGGTATTCTTAAGGAAGGAGTTATCTTGTCAGCTATTTCTCCGGATCTGCGACGTGTGTTGCAGAGATTTCAGGCTGGTAGGCCTGACTCTTGTCCACCTGACAGATTGTTTGTACCTGCTAGGTGGACCAGTAGAGTCATTTCCGAGGTTCATTCCTCGGTGTTGGCAGGGCACCCGGGAATTTTTGGCACCAGGGATCTGGTGGCCAGGTCCTTTTGGTGGCCGTCCTTGTCAAGGGATGTGCGGTCTTTTGTGCAGTCCTGTGGGACTTGTGCTCGAGCTAAGCCTTGCTGTTCTCGTGCCAGCGGGTTGCTCTTGCCCTTGCCTGTCCCGAAGAGACCTTGGACACACATCTCTATGGATTTCATTTCTGATCTTCCGGTGTCTCGGGGCATGTCTATCATCTGGGTGATATGTGATCGTTTCTCCAAGATGGTCCATTTGGTTCCTTTGCCTAAGCTGCCTTCCTCTTCCGATCTGGTTCCTGTGTTCTTCCAGAACGTGGTCCGTTTACACGGCATTCCTGAGAATATTGTGTCGGACAGAGGATCCCAGTTTGTTTCCAGGTTCTGGCGATCCTTTTGTGATAGGATGGGCATTGATTTGTCGTTTTCGTCCGCTTTTCATCCACAGACTAATGGACAAACGGAGCGAACTAATCAGACTCTGGAGGCTTATTTGAGGTGTTTTGTCTCTTCTGATCAGGATGATTGGGTGACCTTCTTGCCGTTGGCTGAATTTGCCCTTAATAATCGGGCTAGTTCCGCCACCTTGGTTTCGCCATTTTTCTGCAACTCTGGTTTCCATCCTCGTTTTTCCTCGGGACATGTGGAGCCTTCTGACTGTCCTGGGGTGGATTCTGTGGTAGATAGGTTGCAGCAGATCTGGAATCATGTGGTGGACAACTTGAAGTTGTCACAGGAGAAGGCTCAGCGTTTTGCCAACCGCCGCCGCGGTGTGGGTCCCCGACTTCGTGTTGGGGATTTGGTATGGCTGTCTTCTCGATTTGTTCCTATGAAGGTCTCCTCTCCCAAATTTAAGCCTCGCTTCATTGGTCCGTACAAGATATTGGAAATCCTTAATCCTGTGTCCTTTCGCCTGGATCTTCCGGTGTCGTTCGCCATTCACAACGTATTTCATAGGTCCTTGTTGCGGCGGTACGTTGTGCCTGTGGTTCCTTCTGCTGAGCCTCCTGCTCCGGTGTTGGTTGAGGGCGAGTTGGAGTACGTGGTGGAGAAGATCTTAGATTCTCGTCTCTCCAGGCGGAGGCTTCAGTACCTGGTCAAGTGGAAGGGCTATGGTCAGGAGGATAATTCCTGGGTGGTCGCCTCTGATGTGCATGCGGCCGATTTAGTTCGGGCCTTTCACGCCGCTCATCCTGATCGCCCTGGTGGTCTTGGTGAGGGTTCGGTGACCCCTCACTAAGGGGGGGGTACTGTTGTGAATTTGCTTTTTGGCTCCCTCTAGTGGTTACTTGTGATTTGACTCTGGGTATGTCAGTCATCCCTTGTATGCTCACCTGGGCCGTTAGTTCAGGGGTGTTGCTATATAAGCTCCCTGGACCTTCAGTTCAATGCCTGGCAACGTTGTAATCAGAGCTAATCTGTTGTGCTCTTGTCTACTGATCCTGGTTCCTGCTAGATTAAGCTAAGTCTGCTTTCTTGCTTTTTGCTATTTGTTTTTGTTTGCATTTTTGTCCAGCTTGTACTTAATCTGTATCCTGTCCTTGCTGGAAGCTCTAGGGAGCTGGTGTTCTCCCCCCGGGCCGTTAGACGGTTCGGGGGTTCTTGAATTTCCAGCGTGGATGTTTGATAGGGTTTTTGTTGACCATATAAGTTATCTTACTACATTCTGCTATTAGTAAGCGGGCCTCTCTTTGCTAAACCTAGTTCATTTCTATGTTTGTCATTTCCTCTTACCTCACCGTTATTATTTGTGGGGGGCTTGTATCCTACTTTTGGGGTCCTTTCTCTGGAGGCAAGAGAGGTCTTTGTTTTCCTCTTCTAGGGGTAGTTAGTTCTCCGGCTGGCGCGAGACATCTAGCGACCAACGTAGGCATGTTCCCCGGCTACTTCTAGTGTTGGCGTTAGGAGTAGATATATGGTCAACCCAGTTACCACTGCCCTATGAGCTGGATTTTTGTACTTCGCAGACTTACCTATTTCTCTGAGACCCTCGCCATTGGGGTCATAACAGATTGGATAGCGAGAGTTTTAGCGCTTCTTTTTGGGATAGTTTAGGATTGGTTAGGGGGATTTGTTTATTGTATCCACGGCCAGGGATTGGTGGCATCATCACCATAACAATGGACGAGCTGTGTTAGGATTGGGGCAGCGATGTGTTTACGTTGATAACATGTTTCCCTTATGTATTTCAGATATAGTTTTTATATGATGTGCATGTAATTAAATGTGATTTAATGTGTACTCTATTTGAGCTTTGGTGCAGACGTATATTATATTGTCTTTTAACATGTTTAATAAAGGCCGCCTCTTAGTGGTGATTGGTGGCTGTATAGGCTCCACACTATTTAAGATGGCCACATGTGATTAATTTTATACTTGATAAAGGCCATTATGGCCGAAACGTTGTAATTTTACTATGGCGGAATAAAGACTTTGGACATTTTTTCACCTGGAATGGTTGCTGCGCCTTCTTTTTCTATTGTGAGTATTGGTCCTATTGGATCCCTGGACTTTGGAGCGTGCAGCCTTCAGCTGTGTGCTGTTGGTTTTCTTTGGTTGAAGTGGTTAGGAAATGTGCCAAGACCTCAATCAGGAAGCTTAAACATGCTAATTAGCTTAAAAAGCCAGACAGACATCCCGGAAGTCTGCCGCACACCTCCACGGAGTCACCTGCATCATGTCTTCCATCATTAATGTAGATATGCTGCTGGTCCTGGTGCAAGAGAGGCCAGAAATCTGGGACTATTCAAACTGGGCCAGAAAAGAGGCGGCATGGAGGAGCATCTGTGGGCTCCTTTTCCAGGATTTTGAGCAGCAGACACGTGAGGGCCAGAGGCAAATAAGCAAGTTCACTCATGTTTCTGAAATAATACACTGTGTGCAGAATTATTAGGCAAGTTGTATTTTGATCACATGATACTTTTTATTCATGTTGTCCTACTCCAAGCTGTTCAGGCTTGAAAGCCAACTACCAATTAAGTAAATCAGGTGATGTGCATCTCTGTAATAAGGAGGGGTGTTGTCTAATGACATCAAAACCTTATATAAGGTGTGCATAATTATTAGGCAACTGCCTTTCCTTTGGCAAAATGGGTCAGAAGAGAGATTTGGCGGGCTCTGAAAAGTCCAAAATTGTGAGATGTCTTGCAGAGGCATGCAGCAGTCTTCAAATTGCCAAACTTTTGAAGCGTGATTACCGAACAATCAAGCGTTTCATGGCAAATAGCCAACAGGGTCGCAAGAAGCGTGTTGGGAAAAAAAGGCGCAAAATAACTGCCCATGAATTGAGGAAAATCAAGCGTAAAGATGCCAAGATGCCATTTGCCACCAGTTTTGCCATATTTCAGAGCTGCAGCGTTACTGGAGTAACAAAAAGCACAAGGTGTGCGATACTCAGGGACATGGCCAAGGTAAGGAAGGCTGAAAAACAATCACCTTTGAACAAGAAACATAAGATAAAACGTCAAGACTGGGCCAAGAAATATCTTAAGACTGACTTTTCAAAGGTTTTATGGACTGATGAAATGAGAGTGACTCTTGATGGGCCAGAGGCTGGATCAGTAAAGGGCAGAGAGCTCCACTCCAACTCAGACGCCAGCAAGGTGGAGGTGGGGTATTGGTATGGGCTGGTATCATAAAAGATGAACTTGTGGGACCTTTTCGGGTTGAGGATGGAGTGAAGCTCAACTTCCAGACCTACTGCCAGTTTCTGGAAGACAACTTCTTCAAGCAGTGGTACAGGAAGAAGTCGGTATCGTTAAAGAAAAATATGATTTTCATGCAGGACAATGCTCCATCACTGTAATAATTATAGGGGATAACTCAGGAGACTCTCTGCGTGGAACAAGACAACTACAGGACACAGTTTTATAAGTGGTAAAGTCTATATTATCACACGGTGATTCAAACAGGTGCAGAGAGAAACTCAAGTCCACAACACTTGGTGTAAATATTAAACGCAGCTTAGCAGTCTATAGGGAACTTCAGAAGAAAATGTAATCACGCAGAAAGTCTATGAAGCACAGTTATTCTTGAGGATACTTGACACGAATAAGTCCTTGTTTTAGTCCAAACACAGATAGATATTCTTATAAGGCAGTTCAAGCAATGTCTTATCTCAACCAGGAAGGCCTGGGGGATAATCTCAGGTTTAAGCAGAGCAGCAACAGCTTACATGTCCAGCAAATGCAGATGGAAGTAAACACGAGCAGCAGATGAAGGAGGATTACTGGAAACTGGTGTATGCAGCAGGAACTCAGAGCAGAGTAGCAGGATAACCACACAGGTTCACAGGAGCAGGTATATAGCCAGGGAGTCACCAGAGTCAGGAGCTGGATGCAAGGCAGAATACTCTAGCACAGACTGAAGGCTGGGGTGGAGTTTTATAGCAGGAAGACACAGAGCACATGAGACCAAAGACGCCATCTTGGAAAAGGGCAGTAATGCACAAAAGGTAATAAAAATGTTCAGAGTCCTGACATTACTCCCCCCTTAGAAGCGGCCTCAGGACGATCCTGGACCTGGTTCCTCAGGGAATCTCTGATAAAAACGAGAACATCCCTGTTGGGCATTGATGTTTTCCACAGGTTCCCAAGAGTCTTCCTCAGGGGAATATCCCTGCCATCTTATCAGATATTGGAGCCGATTCCTGCGAATCCTGGAATCAATAATTTCCTCCACCACAAATTGTTCTTGTTCATCAATCACCACAGGCTGCGGAGGTGGCACAACACGTCCCTGGAAGGTATTAGGAGATACAGGCTTTAGTAAAGATACATGAAAAACTGGGTGTACCTTCATAGTCCTAGGCAGCTTCAGCCGGCAGGCCACAGAGCTCACAATACAGTTTATCTTGAAAGGGCCAATGAATTTCTGTCCAAGTTTTTGTGAAGGAGCGTTTAACTTCAGATTCTTAGTTGATAACCACACGGAATCTCCTACCTTGAACATGGGTGCAGGTTTACGGAATCTATCAGCCGATCTCTTATAACGTTCTTGAGCTGTGGTCAGGGATTCCTTCAGAACCTCCAGATTTTGCCTCATCGCAGTCAGCCTTTCCTCCACTGCTGGAACCGGAGAATTAATTGGAGACCTAGGTAAGATACACGGATGATAACCCAGATTGGCAATGAAAGGTGTAAATTTAGTGGAGGCGCTCTGAGAATTGTTATATGAAAATTCGGCTAACGGCAGCAACTCCAACCAATCATCCTGGAGATGGCTGACATTGCATCTTAGATATTGTTCCAGCGTCTGGTTGGTCCGCTCAGTCTGACCATTTGTCTGGGGATGGTAAGCAGAAGAGAGACAGACATTAATATTGAGTGCATAACAAAACCCCTTACAGAATCTTGAAGTGAACTGTACTCCACGGTCAGAGATGATCTCATCCGGGACCCCATGCAACCGAAAGACATTCTGTATAACCAAGTTCACTGTATCTTTAGCTGAAGGGAGGCTGGTGCACGGAACAAAATGAGCAGCTTTAGTCAGGCGATCAACTACCACCATGATTGTATTCATGCCCCCCGATGTAGGCAGCTCCACAATAAAGTCCATTGATATAGACCCCCAAGGGCGGGACGGAACAGGTAATGGTTGTAGAAGACCCATAGGTGCCACATGAGGAGTCTTGTAACGAGCACATACCTCGCAAGAGAGAACATAGTCCTTGGTATCCTTCAGGCAAGTTGGCCACCAGAAGAATCGGCTCAGGAACGCTTGTGTCTTCTGTACCCCCCTGTGACTAGCCAACTTGGAGTCATATACCAACTTGAGGATCTGCAGACGGACGACCTCAGGGACGTAGATACGTCGATCTCTGAACCACATGCCACCCTTAAAGACAAGATTAATATCCACAGGTGGGTTGGCCAGAAATACATCACCGTCATAAGCCTCCCTGCACTCTTTCCACAAGTCCTGATCGTGGATAACTCCGATGAAATTGGCATCAGATAGAATGGTCTATGGGGCTCCAGGTACGGAATCCGCAGCATGGATTCGGGATAAAGCATCAGCCTTCCCATTACGAGAACCTGGACGGTACGAGATAACAAAGTTAAATTGATTTAAAAATAAGTTCCAACAAGCCTGATGAGGAGAAAGACATCTAGCGGATCTAAGGAACTCTAAATTGCGATGGTCAGTTAGCACTATGATCTGTTGTGCAGCTCCTTGCAGATGATGCCTCCATTCTTTGAAAGCCGCAATAATAGCCAGCAATTCCTTGTCTCCCACGTCGTAATTCTTCTCTGCTGAGGTTAGTCTACGGGAAAAGAAAGCACAAGGATGTAGCAGACCCTTCTCTCCAGTTCTTTGGGAGAGAATAGCCCCCAAAGCATTATCAGAAGCGTCCACCTCCACAATGAAAGAAAGTGTTGGATCTGGGTGTATCAACAGCGGTGCTGAGGTGAAACAGATCTTAAGCCGATCAAAAGCTTCTTGAGCATGTGATGACCACTTAAAGGGCTTTTCCTTCTTTGTCAAGGAAGTAATGGGACGACAATATCAGAAAAAGTTCGAATGAAGCGTCTGTAGAAATTTGCAAAACCAATAAAACGTTGGACCTCCTTAACGTTCTTGGGTACCGGCCAGTCAAGGATAGCCTGAATCTTACCAGATTCCATGTTCAGCCCCTGGGAAGAGATGATATAACCTAAGAACTGTATCTCAGAACGATGGAACTCGCATTTCTCCGGCTTAATATACAGATGGTTCTCTTTCAGACGTCTTAAAACAGTTTTGACATGTTCTTCATGTTCCTGTAGAGAGTCAGAAAAGATTAGTATATCGGCCAAATAGATCACCACAAACTGGTCCAACAAATCTCTGAAAATGTCATTAGCAAGGTGTTGAAACGTTGCAGGGGCGTTACAAAGCCCGAAGGGCATCACAAGATATTCAAAGTGTCCATACCGGCATCTGAATGCTGTCTTCCACTCATCTCCTGGACGAATACGCACCAAATTATAAGCCCCATGAAGATCCAGTTTAGAGAACACCTTAGCATGGCGCAGTCTTTCCAGTAATTCGGGAATCAGAGGCAAAGGGTAATGGTTTCGTACGGTTACCTTATTGAGTTCACGATAGTCAACACAGGGTCTCAGGGTCCCATCCTTCTTCTTTACAAAAAAGATAGGTGCCCCTGCTGGTGAGGAAGAAGGACGTATGAAGCCTTTGGCCAGATTTTCATCAATATACTCTTTTAAGGCTTAAAGCTCAGGTGCCGCCAAAGGGTATATCTTACCAAAAGGAATGGCTGCCCCAGGAAGCAGCTCAATGGGACAGTCATAATGCCTGTGTGGAGGAAGCTGATCTGCATTCTTCTTGTCATAGATGTCAGAGAACTCTTTATAAGCTGGAGGTAAAGAAAATACCTCTACATGTGGTTCCGTAGTCATGGACTCAGGGACAGCTTTTGTTAACGCTGAGTTGCTCCTTGTTGGGAAGATAATCTCCTTGGTCTCCCAGTTGATAATTGGGTTCTGAGAATGCAACCTGTTGTGAATTCTATTTTTGGGCTCCCTCTAGTGGTCACAAGCGGTACTGTGTAGTGTTGTCTTTCTGCAGGTTGGCTGCATCAGCTGGTTCGTTATCCTTGGTTGGTTTCCTATTTAGCTCACCTGGAGACTCAGTTCCTTGCCTGCTATCAATGTATTCAGTGCTCTTCAGATTCCTTGTGTCTACCTTGCTCCCAGTCTCTCCAAGACAAGCTAAGATTTTGTTTGATCATTTTTTGATTATCAGTGTTCATTATGTTTTTAGTCCAGCTCGCTAAAATGTGATTTCCTCGCTTGCTGGTTGCTCTAGGGGACTGAGTTTCTCCCCCCACACCGTGAGTTGGTGTGGGGGTTCTTGAAATCTCAGTGTGGATATTTTGTAAGGGTTTTTTACTGACCGCATAGATTCCCTTTTCTATTTTCTGCTATCTAGTATTAGTGGGCCTCATTTGCTGAATCTGCTTTCACCCCTGTGTATGTGCCTTCCTCTTACCTCACCGTTATTATCTGTTGGGGGCTTCTATATCTTTGGGGATTATTTCTCTGGAGGCAAGAGAGGTCTTTCTTTCTCTCTAGGGGTAGTTAGTTCCTCAGGCTGGCTCGAGACGTCTAGGATTTTTAGGCACGTTCACCGGCTACTTCTAGTGTGTTTGGATAGGTTCAGATTTGCGGTTAGTCCAGTTTGCCACCTCCCTAGAGCTTGTCCTATGTTTGTTACTTAGCTGGAGTAATTTGTGATCCTCAACCACTAAGGATCATAACAGCAACCAAGGAATGCCTAAAATCACAGGAAAATGAGGAGAAGAAATTAGCAAGAAAGAAAGTTGCTCCTGATGATTAGGCTCCAACAAAATTTCAAGGGGTACGGTCTCCTGATCCACAAGCCCAGAGATTAAAGGTGACCCATCCACTGTTTCCATGGTAATTGGAGAGGCTCTTTGCTGAATTTTAATACCATATTCCGTGGCAAATGCGATATCCATGAAATTGCCACCTGCACCAGAGTCAATCATAGCTGAACTGGAAATCCACTGTCCTGAACACAGGATCTTAATAGGGAGAGAAGAGTGAGAGTTCTTTTTCTTCAGCTCCTTGGGGGGGTGAAGTCATAGATAGTGAATGGAATACAGCGTTTAAAGGCAGGCTACATTCAGAGATGTCAGATTCATCATCACAGTTGTCATACTCCCCTATTGCTGCTAGCACCTTGTTAGGACGTCTAGGACACTTAGGACAATTGATCAAGAAGTAGTCAGACTGGCCGCAGTAGAAACATAGACTTTCACGAAGGTGATGCTCCCGGCGCTCATTGATCTCGCGCCTCTGAACGGAATCAATTTGTATGGGCACCTCCTCCACCTCCCGAGAGGTTTTACCTGCAGGCTCTTTGGAAGAAAGGGAAAAGTTAGAAACACGGTTATATGCAGCAAATTTCTCCTGATTATCCTCAGAGAGTATAGTGGACGAATGTGGAATGTGGAATTAACGCTGTCTGTCGGACGCCCTAGTGTGAATAGCGTCCGACATGACACTTGTTGATTGAGTTCAAAGCTTCCAAACTTCTTTTGCAGACCTTCCACATCTTTCTGCAGTGATCTAATTATGGAAAACACCTGCTCTAATCTGCTTTCTGCAGTCATTGTTCCAGCAGTCTCCCTTTTTTTTTTTTGTTTAGGCTAGAGTATCCAGTAATAATTAAAGGGGATAACTCAGGTGACTCTTTGCGTGGAACAAGACAACTACAGGACACAGATTATAAGTGGTAAAGTCTATATTATCACACGGTGATTCAAACAGGTGCAGAGATAAACTCAAGTCCACAACACTTGGTGCAAATAATAAACGCAGCTTAGCAGTCTTCAGAGAAAAATGCAATCAAGCAGAAAGTCTATGAAGCACAGTTATTCTTGAGGATACTTGACACGAATAAATCCTTGTCTTAGTCCAGACACAGATAGATATGCTTATAGGCAGTTCAAATCATAGCTTAGCTCAACCAGGGAGGCCTGGTTAATAGTCTCAGGTTATTGCAAAGCAGCAGCAGTTTACATGTCCAGCAAATGCAGATGAAGTAAACACGAGCAGCAGATGAAGGAAGATTACTGGAAACTTGTGTATGCAGCAGGAACTCAGAGCAGAGTAGCAGGATCACCACACAGGTTCACAGGAGCAGGTGTATAGCCAGGGAGTAATCAGAGGTCAGGAGCTGGATGCAAGGCAGAATACTCTAGCACAGACTGAAGGCTGGGGTGGAGTTTTATAGCAGGAAGACCCAGTGCACATGAGACCAAAGACGCCATCTTGGAAGAGGGCAGTAATGTACAAAAGGTAAAAAATGTTCAGAGTCCTGACAGAGGCCATAGAAAAGGATGTTGCAGTAGTCGAGGTGGGAGATGTTGAGGGCATGCACAAGCATTTTAGTAGATTGACGGTTGAGGAAAGGACGGATTCTGGAGATATTTTTGAGCTGGAGGTGACAGGAGGTGGAAAGAGCTTCAATGTGCAGTTTGAAGGACAGGGCAGAGTCAAGGGTTACTCCAAGGCAGCGGACTTCCAGTACGGGGAAAAGCATGATGTCATTAATTGCGATAGGTCAGGTAAGGAAGATCTATGAGATGGAGGAAAGAGGATGAGTTCAGATTTATTTACATTGAGTTTGAGGAAGCGAGAGGAGAAGAAGGAGGTTATAGCTGATAGACACGCCGGGATTCTGGACAGCAGAGAGGTGACGCATGTAAAGTAAGCTGCGGAGACACCATCACGTGTTTCTCAACGCAAGCAATGAATAGCCAGGCCTTTCTCCGGGAAGGAACAACCACGGGAAGGGCAGCATCCAATAAAGGAGAATATCCAATAAAGGAAGACCACCTATGCCAAGCATGGTATCCATCCACAAACAGCTGTTTCGGGGTTTTTGCCCCTCATCAGTGTGGAGTAGGAAACTGGCTATTAGGAGCAGTGCCTGGTGAAAGGCTATGAAGGAACAGATGAATGACCTCGGGGAGACCAAAACATCCAACACTGCGGAGACACCATCACGTGTTTCTCAACGCAGTGATCCAGAACACTGCCCCCATCCCTTATGGGAAATATGCAAACGCATGTAAAGTAAGCTGCGGAGACACCATCACGTGTTTCTCAACGCAAGCAATGAATAGCCAGGCCTTTCTCCGGGAAGGAACAACCACGGGAAGGGCAGCATCCAATAAAGGAGAATATCCAATAGAGGAAGACCACCTATGCCAAGCATGGTATCCATCCACAAACAGCTGTTTCGGGGTTTTTGCCCCTCATCAGTGTGGAGTAGGAAACTGGCTATTAGGAGCAGTGCCTGGTGAAAGGCTATGAAGGAACAGATGAATGACCTCGGGGAGACCAAAACATCCAACACTGCGGAGACACCATCACGTGTTTCTCAACGCAGTGATCCAGAACACTGCCCCCATCCCTTATGGGAAATATGCAAACGCATGTAAAGTAAGCTGCGGAGACACCATCACGTGTTTCTCAACGCAAGCAATGAATAGCCAGGCCTTTCTCTGGGAAGGAACAACCACGGGAAGGGCAGCATCCAATAAAGGAGAATATCCAATAAAGGAAGACCACCTATGCCAAGCATGGTATCCATCCACAAACAGCTGTTTCGGGGTTTTTGCCCCTCACCCTTTCACCAGGCACTGCTCCTAATAGCCAGTTTCCTACTCCACACTGATGAGGGGCAAAAACCCCGAAACAGCTGTTTGTGGATGGATACCATGCTTGGCATAGGTGGTCTTCCTTTATTGGATATTCTCCTTTATTGGATGCTGCCCTTCCCGTGGTTGTTCCTTCCCGGAGAAAGGCCTGGCTATTCATTGCTTGCGTTGAGAAACACGTGATGGTGTCTCCGCAGCTTACTTTACATGCGTTTGCATATTTCCCATAAGGGATGGGGGCAGTGTTCTGGATCACTGCGTTGAGAAACACGTGATGGTGTCTCCGCAGTGTTGGATGTTTTGGTCTCCCCGAGGTCATTCATCTGTTCCTTCATAGCCTTTCACCAGGCACTGCTCCTAATAGCCAGTTTCCTACTCCACACTGATGAGGGGCAAAAACCCCGAAACAGCTGTTTGTGGATGGATACCATGCTTGGCATAGGTGGTCTTCCTTTATTGGATATTCTCCTTTATTGGATGCTGCCCTTCCCGTGGTTGTTCCTTCCTGGAGAAAGGCCTGGCTATTCATTGCTTGCGTTGAGAAACACGTGATGGTGTCTCCGCAGCTTACTTTACATGCGTTTGCATATTTCCCATAAGGGATGGGGGCAGTGTTCTGGATCACTGCGTTGAGAAACACGTGATGGTGTCTCCGCAGTGTTGGATGTTTTGGTCTCCCCGAGGTCATTCATCTGTTCCTTCATAGCAGAGAGGTGACGTCTGGGCCAGAAAGGTAGATCTGAGTGTCATCAGCATAAAGGTGGTACTGTAATCCATTGGACTTTGAGTTGTCTCAGGCCAAGTGTATAAATTGAGAAGAGTAGGGGTCCTAGAATAGGATGAGGAGGTAATGTGAGAGTGGGAGACGCTGAATGTGTGGTTGGAAAGGTATGAGGAAATCCAGGATAGGGCAAGGTCTTTGCTGCCAAAGGAGGAGAGGATCTGTAGTAGGAGGCAGTGGCCAACTGTGTCGGAAGCAGAGGACAGGTCTAGGCGGAGGAGTACAGAGTATTGTCCATTAGCTTTGGCAGTAAGTAAGTCGTTAGTAATTTTGGTCAGGGCTGTCTCAGTTGAGTGATGGGTCGGAAACCAGATTGGAGATTTTCAAAGAGCAAGTTTGATGAGAGGTGGGAGGAAAGTTCAGTGTGGACGTGCTGCTCCAGAAGTTTGTAAGCGAATGGGAGCAGCGATATTGGGCGATAGCTGGACATAGCAGTTGGATCAAGGGTTGGCTTAAGGATAGGCATGATTGTGGCATATTTCAAAGCAGAAGGGAAGGTGCCAGAGGAGAGTGATAGGTTGAAGAGGTGGGTTGGGGATGGGATAAGAGTAGTAGTGAGGTTGGGGAGAAGGTGGGATGGAAGTGCAGCGCCCCAAAGTCCTGGTCGTTGCAGTAACGTCGCTCTGCCGCTAAGGGGAGTGATGGTACGTCTGATTGCACTAAAAGAGTTCACCTGACCAGGTATTACAGTCACACATTACACTTCACATTCCACCCACCAGGGGGAGCAAAGGGATCTATGTATTAGGCCACTCCTCACACTCTGGTAAAACTGGGGGTTGGATAGGAAGTAAGAGAGAAGCTGACTGGGTTTTGCCCAGGTAACATCTAGTGAGAGGAGAGCGTTACTTGGGAAGATTCAGGGGGGTCCCTGTCAGGGGTGGGATCCTGACAGAGGCCTAGCGAAAGGACAGATCGTTACGGAGCCGTGCCTGCACCTCATTGCGGTGGCACCTTAAGAAAGGACACGAAGCGAAGTATATTGTGGAGAAGTGAGAAACGAGATCACAGCACAAAGGTGATAGAACCAGAAGGAGTCGTGCCCCGAGATCGGCAACATTCTTCTGAGGCGCGTAGCCGGCGGCTGGAACGCCGAGGAAGTAATAGACTCTACGCATTACTTTGAACTACGGCAGGGCAGTTAAATTTAGGTTGGCTGTCTCACCTTTTACACCTAATGAAGACAACGGAGGCAATTGTGGGAGAGGGGCATCTCTAGGGTCCCTATAAAATAACTCCAGGCCTACCCCGTCATACGGGTGCGTCCTATCCATATCATCTGGGGGACGGAGAGAAAGAACAGAAACATACACGACAGTTGTGAGGACTATCCCGTGGTGCTCAGCAGGGAAGTACTACAACACCCAGGCGCTAGTAGGTAGGCTACTGATTTCCACCTGCAAATGGAACTCTGGATGTGCCTTCTGACCGGCCGGTCTCAGCCAGCCCTGTTAGCAGTGCTCTGGATTGCGGATGCCGAAGCCTTCAGTAAAGAGGTAAAGAGACTGCAACCCTGTGTCCTTGTCATTTACTGCAACCTATACCACCACCTGCTCCTTTTATTGGGCGCCCCTTAGCAGGGCCATGGACCGGGTCGGGCCACCATGACATCCCCAGAACCGAGAGACCCGGTACCGAGTACCCCGCTGCCCTGCGTTTGGGGGCCGCTCCAGAATGGGGTCGAGCGAACAGGTGTTTAGGTGCGATTTGGAGAGGAGACAGTTAAGCCCCCCTTCAGTGATGTTGGATAGGGAGGTTATGGGGTTTGGGCATTGGTCTGGTATACAAAGGGGTTGTGGTGGTTGAACAATGAAGACTTGCCTTGCTTGGTCGATCTTATTTATAAAGTGTGTGGCAAAGTCCTCAGCAGAGATGAGGGAGGTTGGGGGAGACACTGGGGGGTGGAAGAGGGAGTTCAAGGTTTTGAATAACTGTTTGAGGTTGTAGGATAGGGAAGACACGAGGTGTTATGACCCCAATGGCGAGGGTCTCAGAGAAACAGGTAAGTCTGCGAAGTACAAAAATCCAGCTCATAGGGCAGTGGTAACTGGGTTGACCATATATCTACTCCTAACGCCAACACTAGAAGTAGCCGGGGAACATGCCTACGTTGGTCGCTAGATGTCTCGCGCCAGCCGGAGAACTAACTACCCCTAGAAGAGGAAAACAAAGACCTCTCTTGCCTCCAGAGAAAGGACCCCAAAAGTAGGATACAAGCCCCCCACAAATAATAACGGTGAGGTAAGAGGAAATGACAAACATAGAAATGAACTAGGTTTAGCAAAGAGAGGCACGCTTACTAATAGCAGAATGTAGTAAGATAACTTATATGGTCAACAAAAACCCTATCAAACATCCACGCTGGAAATTCAAGAACCCCCGAACCATCTAACGGCCCGGGGGGAGAACACCAGCTCCCTAGAGCTTCCAGCAAGGACAGGATACAGATTAAGTACAAGCTGGACAAAAATGCAAACAAAAACAAATAGCAAAAAGCAAGAAAGCAGACTTAGCTTAATCTAGCAGGAACCAGGATCAGTAGACAAGAGCACAACAGATTAGCTCTGATTACAACGTTGCCAGGCATTGAACTGAAGGTCCAGGGAGCTTATATAGCAACACCCCTGAACTAACGGCCCAGGTGAGCATACAAGGGATGACTGACATACCCAGAGTCAAATCACTAGTAACCACTAGAGGCAGCCAAAAAGCAAATTAACAACAGTACCCCCCCCTTAGTGAGGGGTCACCGAACCCTCACCAAGACCACCAGGGCGATCAGGATGAGCGGCGTGAAAGGCCCGAACTAAATCGGCCGCATGCACATCAGAGGCGACCACCCAGGAATTATCCTCCTGACCATAGCCCTTCCACTTGACCAGGTACTGAAGCCTCCGCCTGGAGAGACGAGAATCTAAGATCTTCTCCACCACGTACTCCAACTCGCCCTCAACCAACACCGGAGCAGGAGGCTCAGCAGAAGGAACCACAGGCACAACGTACCGCCGCAACAAGGACCTATGAAATACGTTGTGAATGGCAAACGACACCGGAAGATCCAGGCGAAAGGACACAGGATTAAGGATTTCCAATATCTTGTACGGACCAATGAAGCGAGGCTTAAATTTGGGAGAGGAGACCTTCATAGGAACAAATCGAGAAGACAGCCATACCAAATCCCCAACACGAAGTCGGGGACCCACACCGCGACGGTGGTTGGCAAAACGCTGAGCCTTCTCCTGTGACAACTTCAAGTTGTCCACCACATGATTCCAGATCTGCTGCAACCTATCTACCACAGAATCCACCCCAGGACAGTCAGAAGGCTCCACATGTCCCGAGGAAAAACGAGGATGGAAACCAGAGTTGCAGAAAAATGGCGAAACCAAGGTGGCGGAACTAGCCCGATTATTAAGGGCAAATTCAGCCAACGGCAAGAAGGTCACCCAATCATCCTGATCAGAAGAGACAAAACACCTCAAATAAGCCTCCAGAGTCTGATTAGTTCGCTCCGTTTGTCCATTAGTCTGTGGATGAAAAGCGGACGAAAACGACAAATCAATGCCCATCCTACCACAAAAGGATCGCCAGAACCTGGAAACAAACTGGGATCCTCTGTCCGACACAATATTCTCAGGAATGCCGTGTAAACGGACCACGTTCTGGAGGAACACAGGAACCAGATCGGAAGAGGAAGGCAGCTTAGGCAAAGGAACCAAATGGACCATCTTGGAGAAACGATCACATATCACCCAGATGATAGACATGCCCCGAGACACTGGAAGATCAGAAATGAAATCCATAGAGATGTGTGTCCAAGGTCTCTTCGGGACAGGCAAGGGCAAGAGCAACCCGCTGGCACGAGAACAGCAAGGCTTAGCTCGAGCACAAGTCCCACAGGACTGCACAAAAGACCACACATCCCTTGACAAGGACGGCCACCAAAAGGACCTGGCCACCAGATCCCTGGTGCCAAAAATTCCCGGGTGCCCTGCCAACACCGAGGAATGAACCTCGGAAATGACTCTACTGGTCCACCTAGCAGGCACAAACAATCTGTCAGGTGGACAAGAGTCAGGCCTACCAGCCTGAAATCTCTGCAACACACGTCGCAGATCCGGAGAAATAGCTGACAAGATAACTCCTTCCTTAAGAATACCCACAGGTTCAGCGACTCCAGGAGCATCAGGCACAAAGCTCCTAGACAGAGCATCGGCCTTCACATTCTTCGAACCTGGTAAATACGAGACCACAAAGTCAAAACGGGAGAAAAACAATGACCAGCGGGCCTGGCTAGGATTCAGGCGTTTAGCAGACTCGAGATACATCAGATTTTTGTGATCAGTCAAAACCACCACACGATGCTTAGCACCCTCGAGCCAATGACGCCACTCCTCAAATGCCCACTTCATGGCCAACAACTCCCGATTGCCCACATCATAATTTTGCTCTGCAGGCGAAAACTTCCTAGAGAAAAAGGCACAAGGTCTCATAGTAGAGCAACCAGGACCTCTCTGAGACAAAACGGCCCCTGCCCCAATCTCCGAAGCATCCACCTCAACCTGAAAGGGCAGTGAGACATCAGGCTGGCACAAAACAGGCGCCGAAGTAAACCGGCGTTTCAACTCCTGGAAAGCCTCCACGGCAGCAGGAGCCCAGTTAGCTACATCAGAGCCTTTCTTGGTCATATCCGTCAAAGGTTTAACAACGCTAGACAAATTAGCGATAAAACGACGGTAAAAGTTAGCAAAACCCAAGAACTTCTGAAGACTCTTAACTGACGAGGGCTGAGTCCAATCATGAATAGCTCGGACCTTGACTGGGTCCATCTCCACAGCAGAAGGGGAAAAAATGAACCCTAAAAAGGGAACCTTCTGTACACCAAAGAGACACTTTGAGCCTTTAACAAACAAAGAATTTTCACGCAAAATCTTGAAAACCATCCTGACCTGTTCTACATGCGAGTCCCAATCATCAGAAAAAACCAGAATATCGTCCAGATAAACGATCAAAAATTTATCCAGATACTTCCGGAAAATGTCATGCATAAAGGACTGAAAAACTGAAGGCGCATTAGAGAGCCCAAAAGGCATCACCAAGTACTCAAAATGACCTTCGGGCGTATTGAATGCGGTTTTCCATTCATCTCCTTGCTTAATGCGCACAAGGTTGTACGCACCACGAAGATCTATCTTGGTGAACCACTTGGCACCTTTAATCCGGGCAAACAAGTCTGACAACAGCGGCAAAGGATACTGAAATTTGACAGTGATCTTATTTAAGAGCCGATAGTCAATACAAGGCCTCAAAGATCCGTCCTTTTTGGCCACAAAAAAGAATCCCGCACCAAGAGGGGAAGAAGAAGGACGGATATGCCCCTTCTCCAGAGACTCTCTAATATATGAACGCATAGCGGTATGTTCAGGTACCGACAGGTTAAATAATCTTCCCTTAGGAAACTTACTGCCTGGAATCAACTCTATTGCGCAGTCACACTCCCTATGAGGAGGCAGTGCACTGGACCTGGACTCGCTGAAAACATCCTGATAATCAGACAAATACTCCGGAACTTCCGAAGGCGTAGAAGAAGCAATAGACACGGGCAGGGAATCCCCATGATTTCCACGGCATCCCCAACTTGACACTGACATGGCCTTCCAATCCAAGACTGGATTATGGGTCTGCAACCATGGCAACCCCAAAACAACCAAATCATGCATTTTATGCAAAACAAGAAAACGTATAACCTCCCGATGTTCAGGAGTCATACACATGGTAACCTGTGTCCAAAACTGCGGTTTATTTTCTGCCAACGGCGTAGCATCAATACCCCTAAGAGGGATAGGATTTTCTAATGGTTCAAGAATAAAACCACAGCGCTTAGCAAATGAGAGATCCATAAGACTCAGGGCAGCACCTGAATCTACAAACGCCATGGCAGGATAAGATGACAGTGAACAAATCAAAGTTACAGATAGAATAAATTTAGGTTGCAAATTACCAACGGTGACAGGACTAACAACCTTAGTTAGACGTTTAGAGCATGCTGAGATAACATGTGTAGAATCACCACAGTAGTAACACAAGCCATTCTGGCGTCTATGAATTTTCCGCTCATTTCTAGTCAGGATTCTATCACATTGCATTAAATCAGGTGTTTGTTCAGACAGCACCATAGGTGAATTTGCGGTTTTTCTATCACATTGCCTTAAATCAGGTGCCTGTTCAGACAACACCATAAGGGAATTTGCGGTTTTGCGCTCCCGCAACCGCCGGTCAATTTGAATAGCCAGGGCCATGGAATCATTTAGACCTGTGGGAATAGGGAAACCCACCATCACATTCTTAATGGCTTCAGAAAGGCCATTTCTAAAATTTGCGGCCAGTGCACACTCGTTCCACTGAGTCAGCACGGACCATTTCCGAAATTTTTGGCAATACACTTCAGCCTCGTCCTGGCCCTGAGACATAGCCAGCAAGGCTTTTTCTGCCTGAATCTCAAGATTGGGTTCCTCATAAAGTAAACCGAGCGCCAGAAAAAACGCATCAATATCCGCCAATGCCGGATCTCCTGGCGCCAGCGAGAAGGCCCAATCCTGAGGGTCGCCCCGTAAAAAAGAAATAACAATTTTCACTTGCTGAGCGGAGTCTCCAGATGAACAGGGTCTCAGGGACAAAAATAATTTACAATTATTCCTGAAATTTCTAAACTTAAATCGGTCTCCGAAAAACAATTCAGGAATCGGTATCTTAGGTTCTGACATAGGATTTCTGGTAACATAATCTTGTATGCCCTGCACACGAGCAGCAAGCTGGTCCACACTTGTAATCAAGGTCTGGACATTCATGTCTACAGCAAGCTTGAGCCACTCAGAGGTAAAGGGGAAAAGAAAAAAAAAAATGAGAGAGAGGAAAAAAAAAAAAACTCAGAATTTTCTTTCTTATAATCCCGCTTCTGCAATGCATTTAACATTTAATACTGGCCTGGCAAACTGTTATGACCCCAATGGCGAGGGTCTCAGAGAAATAGGTAAGTCTGCGAAGTACAAAAATCCAGCTCATAGGGCAGTGGTAACTGGGTTGACCATATATCTACTCCTAACGCCAACACTAGAAGTAGCCGGGGAACATGCCTACGTTGGTCGCTAGATGTCTCGCGCCAGCCGGAGAACTAACTACCCCTAGAAGAGGAAAACAAAGACCTCTCTTGCCTCCAGAGAAAGGACCCCAAAAGTAGGATACAAGCCCCCCACAAATAATAACGGTGAGGTAAGAGGAAATTACAAACATAGAAATGAACTAGGTTTAGCAAAGAGAGGCCCGCTTACTAATAGCAGAATGTAGTAAGATAACTTATATGGTCAACAAAAACCCTATCAAACATCCACGCTGGAAATTCAAGAACCCCCGAACCGTCTAACGGCCCGGGGGGAGAACACCAGCTCCCTAGAGCTTCCAGCAAGGACAGGATACAGATTAAGTACAAGCTGGACAAAAATGCAAACAAAAACAAATAGCAAAAAGCAAGAAAGCAGACTTAGCTTAATCTAGCAGGAACCAGGATCAGTAGACAAGAGCACAACAGATTAGCTCTGATTACAACGTTGCCAGGCATTGAACTGAAGGTCCAGGGAGCTTATATAGAAACACCCCTGAACTAACGGCCCAGGTGAGCATACAAGGGATGACTGACATACCCAGAGTCAAATCACTAGTAACCACTAGAGGGAGCCAAAAAGCAAATTCACAACAACGAGGGTTGTGAAGTAGGCCTGTTTAGCAGAGGTGAGAGCAGTGTTGCCTGTTTGAATGCAGTGAAGTCGTCTTGCGAATGTGTTTTCTTCCAATGCCGCTCGGCAACCGTGGACACTTGCCGGAGCTTTTTAGTGGTGTTATTGTGCCAGTGTTGTCTATTGATACGTTGCACTCTGCCATGAACGAGAGGGGCAACCGTGTCAATAGCTGATGCGAGAGTGGCATTGTGGAAAGCAGTGGCACTGTCTGTGTCGTGGTGTGAGAATATGGATGCCAGTGGTAGGATAGATTCAGAGAGTGTGTGGTTGTCTAGGTGTGCAAGGTTTCTGCGGGGGTGCGCATGTTGCTGGACCTGGGTAACTGGTGAGGAGGACAGGGATGAGAAAGTGAGAAGATGGTGGTCGGATAGAGGGAGAGGGGAGGTGGTGAAGTTAGATAGAGAGCAGAGACGGGTGAAGACCAGTCTAGTGTATGTCCGTCTGTGTGGGTGGCTGCGGAGGACCACTGAGTAAGTCCAAAAGATGAAGTAAGGGACAGAAGTTTGGAGGCTGTTGACTGAAGTGTGCCAGTGGGGATATTGAAGTCACCCATGATGATGGTGGGAATGTCAGCAGACAGAAAGTGAAGAAGCCAGGTGGAGAATTGGTCAAAAAAGGCAGTGGCAGGGCCCGGAGGTCAGTATATGACGGCCACTTGGAGGTTGGAGAGAGAGTATTTGCGGACAGAGTGGACTTCAAAAGAGGGGAGGATAAGGGAGGGTAGAGGTGAGATTGGGTTAAAGGTGCAGTTTGAGGAAAGCAGAATATCCTCTCCACCATGTTTGTTGCCGGGGCGAGGGGTGTGTGTGAAGTGGAGGTAGCCGTAACACAGCGTAGCAGGGGAGGCGGTGTCTGAGGGTGTTAGCCATGTTTCTGTGAGGCCAAGGAAGGCAAGCTTGTGAGAGAGAAAAAGGTCATGAATCACATTAAGCTTATTGCAGATTGAGCAGGCATTTCAGAGTGCTCCAGAGAGAGGGAGCAGGGGGGTGGGCGTCAGGGGCACGGGTTTTATGTTAGAAAGATTTCGGTAGTTCATATTAGATAGGGAGCGGTAGGAGTGGGTAGTAATGGGAGGTATGAGCTGTGGGGGTCTAGGTTTGGGAGATATGTCGTCAGCAGTGAGAAGAAGCAGAGAAAGGGAGAGCAGGTGGGAGAGGGAGAGTGGCTGGCTTGTTTTATGTTTTATTAGGAGACATCTGAGGTTGAGGAGCAGATCAGCAGAGGAGGACAGGTGGGTAGGTAAGAGGGAAGGGGAGATGATTATTTGGTTAGAGGGTGCTGGGGTTTGTGGATAGCGAAGGAGAGGGAGGATTAGTGGAGCAAATACTGTAAGAGCATATGTAAACATGGTGAAGGCGTAAGATGGGTTAATACAAAAGCTAGATCCAAGTAATAAGAAGTGCTTATTCAGCAGACATACCCAAAATAGACAGATACATAGAGTGGGGTCCTGATTCCTGCCGTGACTAACTGCCGTTGAAATAACTGCACTTCACGGTACTTTAGCTGCCGTGATACCTTGCTGCCGGGGGACGCGTGCCTGACCCACACACTTGCCCCCTATATGCCCACAGTCTTCCATCTTCTACATTAGGCCGGGGTCACAGTTCAATGCGAGAAACTCGTGCAAGTCTCTCGCATCAAGTCCCTGCACCGCCGCCGACACTCGGGACCGGAGCGTGTGGCTGCATGTATTTCTATGCAGCCACACGCTACGGTCCCGAGTGCCGTTGGCAGTGCCGGGACTTGATGCGAGTTTCTCGCGTTGAACTCGCAAGTGTGACCCCGGCTTTATAGGGAATCTCTGATCAAAGGTTCCATCTGAAACACATATTTCAGAGATTTATATGGAAACGCCGATATAAGCGCAGGATAAATGTGAGCTGAGAAATACTGTGATCAATAAACAATTCAGCAGCAGGTGAGAATTTATTTTATTTTTTACGCCATTTCTCGTGAGGTATAAGTGATTAGACATCTTTATTCTCTGGGTCAGTGTGATTACAGCGATACCAGATTTATACATTTTTTATATCCTTTGTTTGGCTGCTCTCACACACTAAAAGACTCTTTTTTTTTTTTTACAAAATAAAGTTTTTGCATTGCCATGTTTTGAGAGCTATAATTTTCTGCCAACAGAGTCATGTGATGGCTTATTTTTTCCAGCACGAGTATATATTTAATTAGTTCCATTTTTGGGCACAGAACATTTTTGATCGCTTTCTATTCCACTTTGTACTCCTATTTTTGGGAGGCAGAATGAACAAAAACCAGCAATTCAGGATTTTTTTTAATGTCATTCAGGTCAGTACAATTACACCAATACCACATTTATATATTTTTTTTTTTGTTTTGTCGTTTTTACAGAATAAAAACAATTTTATAGAAAAAATATTGATTTGGCATTGCTGTATTTTGAGAGCTATAACTTCTTGATTTCTCTGTTGATGGAACTGTATGGCGGCTTGTTTTTTGCAGGACAAGATGACGTTTTCAGCAATATGATTTTTTAGTTATATTTGTCTTTTTGATTGCTTTTGATTCCAGTTTTCCAGCTGCATGATGAAAAACCATAGTTTTTTGCCACGCTTGTTAATATTTTTTTATAGTGTTCACTGTAGGGGTTAACTAGTGCAACAGTTTTATAGAAAGAGTCCTTCTGGATGCACCGATACCAAATATGTGTACTTTTTTCTTTATTTCTATGTAAATGTATATTTATTGGTATAATATTTTGTATTTTATTTATTTATTTTTTTATAGACTTTTTTTCAATCTTCCTCTTAATTTTTTAAAAATTGTCATACAGTTTCAACCCATGATGAACATAGCAATGATGCGGGAACTGACGCACGCTCATGGCATGTTATGTCCCTCATTCATCGTAAAGGGGTTAAAAACAAAGCGCATGTAAATGTAGCAATAATTTGATATAAACGTTAAAGTAACATCTGGCTGCAGTGCTTTTGACCTAAAAAAAAGCTGAGTGTGAATGCAGCCTAAAGCCATAGACATTTAATGTTGTTACACAATATAGCATGTGAAAGTCCAAGGGGGTGAAGACACAGTACATTATACCTGATACAATACAGACTGCTTCAGAAATTCCTCATGAACCAGAATGTTTTAATGCTAAAACTATAAGACTCATTGCTGCATTTTTTAAATAGAAGAAACCTGGTCAACTGGAACCCTGTAATAGGTATCAGATGAGGCTTGTCAGCCAGACATTGAATTTTATCTAATATATAAAGCTGAATGTGTGTGTGTGTGTATGTATGTATGTATGTATGTCCGGGATTGGCATCTGAACCGTAGCAGCTACAGCCACAAAATTTTGCACAGTCACACGTCTGGACCCCGAGAGCGTCATAGGCTATGTTGTGAGGTGAAATTTTAACCCCGCGCTTTCCAATTCACCAAACAATTTTGCCCCTATCTACATAATGGGGAAAAAGTGAAAGGAAAAGTGTTGGAGGCGTCGCAGCTACAGGCACAAAATTTTGCACAGTCACACGTCTGGACCCTGAGAGCGTCAAAGCTATATTGTGAGGTGAAATTTTAACCCCGCGCTTTCCAATTCACCAAACAATTTTGCCCCTATCTACATAATGGGGAAAAAATGAAAGGAAAAGTGTTGGAGGCAAATTAACAGCTGCCAGATGTGAACAAGGGGGACTTAAAGAATGACAGCGATGGCACCAAAGAGTATATACTGTACAGTTGCTAAGGTGGGGCCCCAACATGGGATAATCACACCACCACGGGGATATGAACACACACACAAAATGCGCCACACACTACCACGTGCTCGAACACATATACCACCCTCAGTGCACATTTCACCACACATACACCAACCTCGCCACATAAAAGTAGAAACACAAAAGTCGCCGCTCAAAACTCGCCACGCGCAAAACTCTCCACATGCAAAACTCGCCACACGTGCAAAACTCGCCACACGCAAAACTTGCACACGCAGAAAAATTGCCACACGCAGAAAAATTGCCACATGCACAAAAGTTGCAACACATGCAAAAGTTGCCTCACACAAAACTTGCACATACTCAAAAGGCACCACACATAAAACTCGCCACGCGCAAAACTCGCCATGCGCAAAACTTGCTGCACACAACTTGCTACACTAACCTGTCACATGCAACTCGACACACAAAAAGTTGCTACACGCATGTCGCCACACAAAACTCATCTCACAAAAGTCCCTACATGCATGTCGCCACACGCAACTCAACACACACAACTTGACACACGAAACTCGCCCTAAAACACACACAAGTCTGGTATCCTTCAAAAATAAAAATCTGATTAATAAGCAGACAAACTACAAGAGCAACAAATGTACCATATAGGAATCCGGCAGCTGTCAGTCACATGACCAGTCTATTATGTGTATGTGTGAGCTAATATATACTGCCAGGGGGTGGGCTTACTGTTGGCTGGGGATTTATCAGGCTGCCATTTTAGCTTACAAATACTGAGGTAAAAATACTGACCAAATAACGTGTGAACGAGGGCTAATACAGGAGGAGATGACATACAGCTATATACTATATACAGGAGATGACACACAGGTATATACTATTTACAGGGGAGATGACACACAGGTATATACTATATACAGGAGGAGATGACACACAGATATATACTATATACAGGAGAGATGACACACAGGTATATACTATATAGAGGAGGAGATGACATACAGGTACATACTACATACAGGAGGAGATGACATACAGGTATATACTATATACAGGAGGAGATGACACACAGGTATATACTATATACAGGAGCAGATTACCTACAGGTATATAGTATATACAGGAGGAGATGACACAGGTATATGCTATGTATAGGAGGAGATGACATACAGGTATATACTATATACAGGAGATGACACACAGATATATACTATATATAGGTGAGATGACACACAGGTATATACTATATACAGGAGATTACATACAGGTATATCTAATATATAAAGCTGAATGTGTGTATGTATGTATGTGTGTATGTCCGGGATTGGCATCTGTACCGTCGCAGCTACAGCCACAAAATTTTGCACAGTCACACGTCTGGACCCCGAGAGCGTCATAGGCTATGTTGTGAGGT
This sequence comes from Ranitomeya variabilis, assembly GCF_051348905.1. Classification (NCBI taxonomy): domain Eukaryota; kingdom Metazoa; phylum Chordata; class Amphibia; order Anura; family Dendrobatidae; genus Ranitomeya; species Ranitomeya variabilis. Next base: position 201,224,166 of record NC_135232.1, on the reverse strand, counting down.
GAAATTTTAACCCCGCGCGTTCCAATTCACCAAACAATTTTGCTCCTATCTACATAATGGGGAAAAAGTGAAGGGAAAAGTGTTGGAGGAAAATTGACAGCTGCCAGATGTGAACAATGAGGACTTAAAGAATGAGAGCGATGGCGACAAAGAGTATATACCGTACAGTTGCTAAGGTGGGGCCCCGACATGGGATACTCACCACACACGGGGATATGAACACAAACACAAAATGCGCCACACACTACCACGTGCTTGAACACATATACCACCCTCAGCACACATTTCACCACACACACACACCAACCTCGCCACATAAAAGTCGAAACACAAAAGTCACCACTCAAAACTCGCTACATGCAAAACTCGCCATATGCAAAACTAGGCTCACGCAAAACTCGCCACACGTGCAAAACTCACCTCATGGAAAACTCACCTCATGCAAAACTTGCACACACAGAAAAATTGCCACATGTACAAAAGTTGCACCACATGCAAAAGTTGCCTCACACAAAACTTGCACATACTCAAAATGCACCACACATAAAACTCGCCACGCGCAAAACTCGCCATGCACAAATCTTGCTGCACACAACTTGCTACACTAACCTGTCACATGCAACTCAACACACAAAATGTTGCTACACGCATGTCGCCACACAAAACTCTTCTCACAAAAGTCGCTACATGCATGTCGCCACACGCAACTCAACACACACAACTTGACACATAAAACTCGCCCTAAAACACACACAAGTCTGGTATTGTCCTTCAAAAATAAAAATCTGATTAATAAGCAAACTACAAGAGCAACAAATGTACCATATAGGAAATACGGCAGCTGTCAGTCACATGACCTGTCTATTATGTGTATGTGTGAGCTAATATATACTGCCAGGGGGGAGGGCTTCCTGTTGGCTGGGGATTTATCAGGCTGCCAATAGCAACCAATCACAGCTCAGCTTCTATTTTGCTACAGTTAATTAACCTGAGCTCTGATTGGTTAATATAGGCAACAAAGACATTCTCAGTATAACAAAGCTAATATATGTTGTGAAATGCTTCTATTTGCTTAGTTTTTGCCTTTTAATAATTACATTTCTATCTATTTGTTTTGTGGTTTTTGTGTGCAGAATAAATTTTTGTTAACACATTCTATTTTGCTAACAGCAGTCATTAACCCGGGCGAAGCCGGGTAGTACAGCTAGTAATTGCATAAATGTGCAGACTATTGAGCCCAGGAATAATGGAAGAATTATGGTTATCCCCAAGGCTGATGAGAATACTAAAAGAACTACATAAAAGACAAGAGAGTATAAATTGATTTGCAGGCCATTGCATTGTGTATATTCAAATGCATTTGATTCCATGTAAATTATAAACTATGGGTACCTAAATAACAACTAAATCTAACAATATATAGGTTTAAAAGAATAATAACATTCACCAAGAGTACTGAAAGATTCCACTTCATTAACCCTCTGAGGCATGTATCACATAGAGTTTCTTCAGGTCTTTATTTTATTATTCCCCTTTTCCTCATAGTTTGTAAGCTTGCGAGCAGGGCCCTCATTCCTACTGGTATCTGTTTTGAACTGTGATTTCTGTTATGCTGTAATGTCTATTGTCTGTACAAGTCTCCTCTATAAGTTGTAAAGTGCTGCGGAATATGTTGGCGCTATATAAATAAAAGATATTATTATTATTATTATTATTCCCAAAGACACCATTTGCAGCTGCACATTTTCTCAGGGAAGCAAGCAGTCTATAAATGAGCAGTCACATATTCGTATGCTTGAAACTAAATCTAAAAAATTTGCTAAATCTCAAGAACTCCAACCTGTGCTTAATGGGTATTCTCATCTTAGAACTTTATGGCATATCACATGGGTGTACCACAAGTGTTTTAGGGATGGGTATCCCACCTGCACACTTCTAGCAGCCATTGTGAATTGAGAGCATGCATGACTCTACATTTTCTTGAATTGGAGTCCTGAAAATAGCTGAGCACTAGTGATGAGCGCAAGTCTTCATTACTCGAATTTGCAAGGGTGCTCTAGTATGCACTGAGTATCATGGGTGCTCGAGTGAGATGTTCCCGTCCCCACGGCAGCATGTTTTGCAGTTGTTAGACAACCACAAAACATGTGGGGATTGCCTGACATACCTGGGCAATTCCCACATGTTTTGTTGCTGTCCAACAGCTGCAAAACATGCGGCCACAGGGACTGGGACACTCGATATCCCTGTGCCAAGGGTAACCTTTAAGGTAGGGAGGCTTTAGTATCCGACCTTACTGTGCTTCTATTAAACCCTGATCTGTCCCCTTTCCCACCCATCAGGCATGGGACAGAAATTTAGGATAAACAAGACACAAAGACAAAACAGTGATAACAGAAAACCTCTATCATACAAAATACTAACTAACAATAGGAAGGTAGGTACAGGTAGGAATAAACTAAATGCTAACAGGAACCAGGAGATAAACACACAAGTACTACAGCAAGCCACAGAACACTACTACAATAACTCTACTCCAACCACTTAGCTTCAGCACACAGCACAGGAAGATGAAGTTTTCACTGACAGGCACAAGAAATTCTGACCAGTTTTTATAGGAAGAGGTAATGACCAGATCAGATCAGAACAGTTGAAATGGAGCTGCATGTTTCTGACCAGCATAGGAAGGGTCGGTAACCTCTTCAGCAGCAGAGGAAACAAATCCATTTAATATGGGACACAAATCACACCATCTCTAAAGAAGATCTGCAATTCATTACCCAAGGTTACTTTCTAACTCCAGGTCTTCCAGGTGGACATGACACACTCTTAACAGTACCCCTCTTCTACAAGGGGCCACTGGACCCTCAAGACTGGGTTCATCCAGATGGGCTACATGGAAGGACTGAATTAGTTTACTAGCATTAACCTCAGATGCTAGTACCCACATCCTCTCATCAGGGCCATACCTCTTCCAGTGCACCAAGTATTGTAAAGAGTGGTGAACCATATGAGAATCCACAATTCTTGCCACCTAAAACTCCAAATTACGATCAACAATAATCGGTGGCAGTGGCAATCAATGACCTGTGGAAAATGTTGTGAATTTTAACAGAGGAAGCTCAGGGCAAAGCGCAACAGGGTTAATTAAGGCGACCACCTTTTAAGGACCAATTAACCTAGGACCTAATTTCCCAGGAAGGAATTTTCAGTTTAATATTTCTGGTAGACAGTCATACTAAATCATTCACAAAAAGGTCCGGACCTGACAACCATTTCTTATCAGCCGTGTATTTTTATCTCTCCCCCATGATCTTTAAGTTGTTTTGAATCCCTTGCCATACATATGAGAGTGCTGTAGACCCCTTCTTACTGAAGGTAAAGAACTGAGGATGAAAGCCATATGCACCAAAAAATGGCGACTTGCCAGTGGACTCAATGCAATGATTGTTTGAGGCAAACTCAGCTAATGGTAGAAAAAATTACCAATCCCTCTGGTTAACAGACACAAAACACCTGAGGTATGTCTCTAGACTTTGGTTTAGACATTCAGTCTGACCATTAGTTTGAAGATGAAACGCTGAAAAAAACAATAGATGCATCCCTAGGCAAGAACAAAATGCCCTCCAGAATTTAGATACAACCTTAGTCCCCCGATATGACACCACATCGGAGGGAACCCCGTGAAGCTTCATGATTTTGTTGACAAACACCTGAGCCAGGGTCTTAGCATTAGGGAGAGCAGGTAAAGAAATGAAATGCGCCATTTTACTGAACCTGTCCACCACAGCTAAGATAAAAGTCTTACCAGAGGAGGAAGGAAGATCTGAAATAAAATCCATGAATAAATGTGTCCATGGCTGGGGTCTTAGAATGCGCACAGACACTACAGGAAGACACAATGTTGACTTCATCCTGATGCGACTTGGCCACCAAAAGAGACGAGAAAAGAGATCCAAGATTGAAGAGATGAATGAGTACAGGAGCAGTGGAAAAGCATTTCTTCATAGATGAAAATGCCTGACAAGCGCAGTTGGACCAGCTCAAGAAATCCGTACCTTTCTTTGTCATGTCAGTGAGGGGTTTGACAGTTGATGAGAAGTTTTTGATAAACTTACTATAATAGTTGACAAACCCCAAAAAGCATTGCAGTGCATTCTGGCAGAATCCATTCCAGAACTACATGGACGTTATCAGGGTCCAACCAGAAACCGCCAGAGACATTAGGAAACCCAGGAAGTGAATCTGTTGTATTTCAAATACACATTTTTATCCAATTTGGCACACAGTTTATTATCCTGCACAACCTGTAACACCAGCTGAACATGTACCTGATCTGACTTGTGATCAGGTGAGTATACTAAAATATAGTCAAGATATACGACTACAAATCTACCCACAAGGTGCCCAAAAATGTTGTTAACAAAATGTTGGAGAACGGTGGGAGCATTAATCAAACCAAAGGGCATGAAAATATTTTCATAATGTGTAAAAAGCCATGTTCCATTCATCTCCCTCCTTGATCCTAACCATATTATAGGTTCTCCTGAGGTCCAGTTTAGAGAATCATTTTGCCCGAACAACCTGATTAAATAAGTTGTGAATGAGTGGGAGGGGATAAGGGTCCCGGATAGTAATCCGATTTTACTCAGGAAAATTTTAACAGGGATGCAAACCCCCATATTTCTTTTTAACAAACAAGAACCCCAACGTTATATGTGAAGAAAAGGGCGTAATATGTCCCTTAGCAAGACTCTCATAGATGTAAACCTTAAGGGCCAGACAGATTGAATAATCTGGTTTTGGGTAATTTCTCTCCAGGGAGCAAGTTTACGGGGCAATCATACACGTGGTGGGGAGGCAGTTCCTGGCACCCCTTTCCTGAGAACACATCTGTGACGACACAGCATTTCTTCTTAATTATGCCAGATGTAAATTCAGTAGGCCCAGAATCATAAACTGTTGTCTGAAGTTGACTCTTCTTGTAGGCTGAATTGATATTTGTAAATGGACAAATGGTTATTTACTTCCTATATCAGCTCCTACAGTTTATTGTACTGTTATCTTTGCAAAACAGGGTTGCAGGATCACTGAATAATGATTTTGCTGATATGTTGATTACACATTGTACCGGGCCATGCAGTTTGACTTGCAAACATTGAAGGATAAACTATAAATAAGCAAACAACACAAGTTAACCTAATCACATGTTTCTCTTGACCTCTGAATGCTGGCTTCTAGGACAGTTGTGAACTATATAAGGAGACTTCCAAAGCTTGTTGTTACTGCCTCTCTGTGAGGCCCCACCAAAAGCAGGGTGCCACTGGTGGGGGTAATCGGCCCTGGAAGCAGCTCTAATCCCGGAGAGTCAGCGGAAGGGTGAGACTCTGTAATTTGCACCATCTTGGGTATTTGCAGGGGCTGATCTATATATTGTTTGTTGGTGGTTCAATAAATTATTGCTACAATGTTTCACCCTCATTCTGTGTTGTCTGAGTAGTGTTTTGCCCTCGGGAAGAGAGCCCAGGCATTCAGTGGTATGAGCCCTGGTCCAGCCAGCTTTCTAAAGACACAAACTGACCCTGTGTCTCCATGACATCCACAAAATCAGACAGAAAAGAGGGTATGGTTTTAGTCTAAACAGTAGAAATGATAGTACCTAGGCAATAATTTTTGCAGAAATTACTGCATTTGACTATTTCTCTGGACTGCCAGTCAATAACCGGATTATACACAGTTAGCCTGAGAAGGCCTAACGCAATAGAAATAGTGAGTCATTCCAAGATATAACAAAAAAGGAGCTCCCTGTGAAGAGTCCCTAGGCGCAGGTTCACATTATGCACATCTTGCTTAAAATTTCCCTGACCGAGAGGTGCAGAGTCAATTGAAAATATGAGGATGGGCTTCACCAGAGCACTATAGGGAAGACCAACGTCCAGTTAGCACTGAACATCCACCATATTAGCTCCCTACTAAAGATGAGTAAACCTTTAAAGATTCGGTTCGATTCGTCGAACGTTTAGACGTTTTCTAAGCATATTCACCGAACAGTTCGGCGAACGTACCCGAAACCCATTAAATTCAATGGGAGGCCAAACCAAATGTATACACAGCGCCTTAACCCCTTCAAGACGCAGCCCTTTTTGGTTTCGTTGGTCTAAAAAATGTGTGAAACGACTCACAGAAATTGCTTATGCCACTTACACTGCTGCTGCTAATGTTTTTGCGATGACGCCTTGACATTCTTGAGTTTGGAAGTCTAGAACTGCGATGCACACTGTGTGCCTCACTGCTGTCTTGGGGAAAATCACTCTTGTCTACAAGCGTGTTTCGCTACTCCATCATGCACTGGTCTCTTTCCATTGGCAAAGCATCTGGCTAAATTTACTATTGTACCGTGGATCTAACAGAGTGGCAACCCAGTAGTCAGCATTATTTCTAACCCTTATGCGGGCATCATGTTGAAGACAGTGCAGCAATAAGGCGCTGATGTGTTGGGCTTCCATGAGGTCCAAGTCCATGGTGTGTTGGTTATAAACATAAGGATGAATGACCTCGGGGAGATCAAAACATCCAACTCCACGGAGACACCATCACGTGTTTCTCAACGCAGTGATCCAGAACACTGCCCCCATCCCTTATGGGAAATATGCAAATGCATGTACAAAAGCCACGGAGACACCATCACGTGTTTCTCAACGCAAGCAATGAATAGCCAGGTCTTTCACAGGGAAGGAACAACCATGGGAAGGGCAGCATCCAATAAAGGAAAACCACCTATGCCAAAACATGGTATCCATCCACAGACAGCTGTTTCGGGGTATTTGCCCCTCATCAGTGTGGAGTAGGAAACTGGCTATTAGGAGCAGTGCCTAGTGAAAAGGCTATAAACATAAGACCTGGCTAATCATTGCTTGCATTGAGAAACACGTGATGGTGTCTCCGCGGCTTTTCTACATGCATTTGCATATTTCCCATAAGGGATGGGGGCAGTGTTCTGGATCACTGCGTTGAGAAACACGTGATGGTATCTCCGCGGTGTTGGATGTTTTGATCTCCCCGAGGTCATTCATCCTTATGTTTATAGCCTTTTCACTAGGCACTGCTCCTAATAGCCAGTTTCCTACTCCACACTGATGAGGGGCAAATACCCCGAAACAGCTGTCTGTAGATGGATACCATGTTTTGGAATAGGTGGTTTTCCTTTATTAGTTGCTGCCCTTCCCGTGGTTGTTCCTTCCCATTGAAAGACCTGGCTATTCATTGCTTGCATTGAGAAACACGTGATGGTGTCTCTGCGGCTTTTCTACATGCATTTGCATATTTCCCATAAGGGATGGGGGCAGTGTTCTGGATCACTGCGTTGAGAAACACGTGATGGTATCTCCGCGGTGTTGGATGTTTTGATCTCCCCGAGGTCATTCATCCTTATGTTTATAGCCTTTTCACTAGGCACTGCTCCTAATAGCCAGTTTCCTACTCCACACTGATGAGGGGCAAATACCCCGAAACAGCTGTCTGTAGATGGATACCATGCTTTGGAATAGGTGGTTTTCCTTTATTAGTTGCTGCCCTTCCCATGGTTGTTCCTTCCCATTGAAAGACCTGGCTATTCATTGCTTGCGTTGAGAAACACGTGATGGTGTCTCTGCGGCTTTTCTACATGCATTTGCATATTTCCCATAAGGGATGGGGGCAGTGTTCTGGATCATTGCGTTGAGAAACACGTGAAGGTGTGGCCGCGGTGTTGGATGTTTTGATCTCCCCGAGGTCATTCATCCTTATCTTTATAGCCTTTTCACTAGGCACTGCTCCTAATAGCCAGTTTCCTACTCCACACTGATGAGGGGCAAATACCCCGAAACAGCTGTCTGTGGATGGATACCATGTTTTGGCATAGGTGGTTTTCCTTTATTGGATGCTGCCCTTCCCGTAGTTGTTCCTTCCCGGTCAAAGACCTGGCTATTCATTGCTTGCGTTGAGAAACACGTGATGGTGTCTCCGCAGCTTTTCTACATGCATGGTGTGTTGGTGGCGGGTAATAATCAAGGTTGCTTCCTCTGTCTCCTCCCCCAACCATGGACAACAGAAAGGGGATCATTATCCTCTTCATCTCCTGACTGTTGTGCGTCCATTAACTTGTCCTCCTCCATTTGTTCCTCAGCTCATACACCTTCACTAACAGTTTTTCTGGTACAATGAGCCCCCCTCAATCGCTGTAAGCCACCCTCCAGTGGCACCCACCTGTATGACGGCAGTCCGGAAATTTGAGATATTGTTATCCCTTCTGCATCCTCCTCTGCTTCCCCTTCTTCCTCTGGGACCACCACCTCCTCAAGCAGGCTATTCAAAGTGTGCTCCACTATGTAGATGACTGGAACAGTGATGCTGATGACAGAATCATCAGTGCTAACCATCTTAGTAGCCATTTTAAAACTGTGCAGAAGGGTGCAGAGGTCCTTCCTCTGTGTCCACTACGCAAGCGTGATTTGCATCACGTCTGTACTGCATTGGCCCAGGCTATGTAAAAGGACATACTGCACCAGGGCTCATCGCTGCTGCCACAATCACTGCAACATGTGCAGAGTGGAATTCCACTGTGTCAAAACATCGCGAATCAAACCGTAGTTAACAAGTAGGCCAAAAGACCTCTATAGCAATGCAAGTTGATGACTGCGGGGTGCGATCATCGGAAGTGAGCACACAGCGACCGTGCATTCTGTAGTAGAGCATCCAGCCTGTGATAGTGGCGTAAAAATTGCAGTACTATTAGGTTGAGGACGTGAGCCATGCAAGGCGTGTGCAAGATTGCCCTGGTGTAGGGCTGCCGTCAAGTTTGCACAGTTATCAGACATGACCTTTCCTGGCTCCGGGTTCAGTGGAGGCAGCAATTGCTCTAACTCAGACTGGATAGCTGTCTACAACTCTTGAGCTGTGTGACTGCAATCTTCAAGGCAAATTAATTTGAACACTGCCTGATTGCGGTGAGCTATGGCTGTGCAGTACGGAGGTGGGGGAATTCAAAACTGTTGGAACACGTGTCTGATTAAGGGTGAGGATGAGGGCACAGGTGGAGGCCCTAGAGCAGGTGGAGGAGCCAGAAGTAGTGGAGGAACTGTTAGATACAGTGGTTTATCCTGCAAGCCTTGGGGGCTCAAAGACTTGTGGAGCAGTACCTTGACCGCCTGCCCCTACAGCCACTGACTCTACCCAGTGCTCAGTCAGTGAGATGTAATGCCCCTGCCAATGCTTGCTCATCCAGGTTTCAGTGGTGAAATGCACCCTGGCAGACATACATTTTTTTCAGGGAATGGGTGATGTTGTCTGCGACATGCTGGTGTAGTGCCGGCACAGCTTTCTTAGAGAAGTAATGGTGACTGGGCAACTGGTACTGGGGGTCCGCGACGGCCTTCAACTTTCAGGAACCATCTGTATCTACCAGGCAGAAAGGCAACATTTCCATAGCCAACAGATTGTAGATGGTGGAGTTCAAGCTCTTAGCTTTGACATATGTAGGAGGAAACATTATTTTAGGTGACCACAACTGTGGGACCGAGGGCTGGCTGCTTTTCTGAGAGAGGGTAGAGTATGGAGAACAGGACAAACTGCTGTACTGTGAGTGAGGTGCACACGGAGATGTTAAGGTGGATTGTAATGGGGTGTGCTAAGATCTACGATCAGTCAAAAATAGCAGGCATGTCTACTTCAGTAACAGCTGACGGGCTTTCTATCACCCTGACTCTAGGGGATAAACAAGTGGAGTTTCTGCGGCCGGAGACATGTGTGAGAAAACTTGGCACGGTGACGGAGGTTGAAGAAGTAGCAGATGTGATTGATGGGATGGCCGGTGGTTGGTGGGGCCCACTAATCAACATTTCAGCACAGTGAGATTCCCACACTAAGGCATGTTGATCGCGCATGTGCTGGTTCATGCATGTAGTTGTCAAATTATTGCAATTTCTGACTCTGCTGAGTTTTGTTTTTCAAATTTGGCGCATAACGTGAGTTGGGTCATCCTTTGCGGTCTCAAAAAATGTCCAAGCTAGGCAACCCTTGTTGCCCCTGCGAAATGTAGACTCACTACCATTTCTGGCCACAGTCATAGTTGTGGCTTAGTATGAAGTACTTTATTGTAGTTGCATCACTTCCTGTCTGAGTGGGAATCCATAACGTAACCTCCTTGTCTTCCCCCTCCTCCACCTCGACTGCTGAGCTACTCAGCTACATATCTCTGGGTTCACACCAACTAGGATCTACAACCTCATCATCATACTCTCTGTTCTCACACTTCCCACCCTGAGAGTCAACCTACTCCTTTTCCTGCCTTAACACCACAGTACAGTCCACGTGTACCTCTGGTATCTGAGTTTCATCAGGATCATCTCCAACCTGGAGGCTAACGTCTGGTGATGAGAGTCTAGATTCTGAGCAGTTTTGGGCATCGGTGCAAATGCTTTCCTCCTCTGGATCCTGTGAATCTTTGGTGCAGAGCTCTGATGCCCCTGAAATAGAATATGTGAACAGCTCCGCAGTCGGGCATTTGGGAATTTGTGATGCGCTGAAAAACAAAGGTGATTGGGGTGCCACCTCTGAGGATTGTACTGTATGTGATGTTAAGTTAGAAGAAGACGAGGAGAGGTCACTTGATGCAGCGCTTTCCATCCACTGGAGCACATGCTCTTTCTGGCAATCATCTATAAGGCATACCGCTGTGCGGCTGCCAAAGAAAGGGAGTGGAGTACCCTGTCTAGTAACAGTTGTCAGTGGTCTTTGGATAGGACAAGATGGTGTTTGTTCAGTTGATCTTTCATTAACATTAACACCTAACCAACGTACTCGCCGAACACCAAGCCAATTCCCCCTTCCACTACAACCTTGCTTTTTCCCACTCATGTTGTATATACCCTTCCCTTCTTGTAACCTGCTGTTTCACAACCTCAGGTCCACGCCTGTCAGTCACCTGTCACTAATTGAACAATCACTATTTATTTTTTTAGATAGTGTGCCTGAACAACACTGTTATACCTAATGATTTTACGAGGAAATGTAGCTTTCTAATTTCTCAATGAAACACAGTTTTATCACAAACGGTTGGGATTAAGAAATTGGGCCTCCTGGATGCACCCCAATATTAGTCCTTAAGGTTTTTAAGTGGAACTCTGGTTTTCTAATTTCTCATTGCTACATAGTTTTATCACAAATGATTTGGAATAGCAAATGGGGCCTCCTGGAAGATCAAATTCACACAGGACAGAATCCTATCTAGCTAACTAACAAGTTCACTTGCAGCACTAGCAGGAGCGACTTCTCTGCACTATGACACTCAGAAAATGTCGCCAGCAAAAGAAGATGTCCGCTTTTTATACGGCCAGGGGCATGTGACTTGGGTAGCCAAGCACAGAAGACCTTGAATCAAGACATTGTGGATGATTCCTGCTCCCTGATTGGCTGCTGGAATCAACACACATAAAGTTAAAGGGATAAAAAGAAAAAAAGAGTGTGCCACACCTCTAACCTCTCCACACCCACTCCTCTCATCAAACATGTCCCCCCATACCCCACGCTCATCATACAGCACCACTATCCTAGCCAAAGTAATAACAAAAGCATTAGTGGAAACGCGATGATTTACCGAACTGTGACAGAATTTTGCCAACTTTGAGAAACCGGACACGAATCCCAATGTGCTACATTCGTGCCAAATTTGAGGTTGGCAAACGTTTTCTGAACAAGTTTGCTCATCTTTTCTCCAAACCCACTATCCTAGAGGATAGTTATTTCTCAGTTTCCACATTAATACTCACTTCTACTGGTAAGAAAAACTGAGATACACATGTACAGGAGATATATACACCCAGGTTGTTATCCTCAACACAAACTGGGCTTAGAAGGTTTCTGACAGCCTTTTGTTCTTTGGTAAAGAAGGACAGACCCCCATGCAATGCCCCTTTTGACCACAGAAAAAACAACCCTGTTTTGTGATAATTTTCACTATTGATATTTATGGTAGATTTTAAACATGGGTCATTTTGAACAGTATACATTGTGATAGCCCCTGTGACATCTTGCACTTTATTCCATCTGTTTTCGTTTTCTCTTGTACCATCTATTGTGTTATGCTTTTATGATTTAATAAAATTAAGTTTATTATATTTGTTGGAGTCGTACATTATATTGTTGGTATTTATTATTGGTGGATGTACTTCATATATTTCTTTTGGCATATATGTGAATTTATTCAACGTGTTTCAAAGAACTCCTTCATCCGGAAATACCACATAAGAATCTCCTACATTGGAGTCATTAACTGTAAAATGTAAAGACCAATTACATTCTAAACATATTTATACATTGATGAAATAAACATTGCAGGAGGAATTGATTTTTTAAGAAAACATCATAAAATAGAAGTTTTACAAAGCATGCTGGGCACTTCCTCCTCCACTCTTAGTGTAAGCTGCATCATGCCCATGTCCTGTACCCATACTCACAAAGTGTAGTGCAGGGTATGTCACTCTCACCACTACTCACATCTAGAAAGTTACCCTGTTCTGCAACTTTGAAGGTTTCTCCCTGTACTATGACCACAGCGGACTGACTTTAATTATTATTTTTATTATAACTGTGAGACTCCAGAAACAAAAAGGGAGACAGGATGAGGGTGACTAAAAACTGGGACAGCAGACATGTCTGGAAATGTGCATGGTGGTGCCAATGTTCTGCACATCACACTGTGACACAAAGCTATTCAGAGGAGCAGTCAAGAAAAGATAAAGGAGAGAGTTTTGGGCTCTTATAGGAGACAAAGCAGATGGTCCATTGCAGCTGTAGTAGGCCTGTGAGATAGGAGTGAGGCCAGCTGGTGCTGGCTTGCACACCAGGAATGATGGTGGACAGGAGGCCAGAAGAAGACGTTTGTCTACTGAGGATTAATGGTGGGATGGAAACTGGGAGGCATGGCGCAGGCCAGACAGACAGATGAGAGCCCATGTGCATCTCGTTCCACCTCGTGTGTACTAAACTGCTAAGGATCTGTCCCCTATCTCAGTGTTGCAAACGTTAAGTGTAATGAAGCGATGGCCGGGGAACCACCACGGTGCAGGAAGATGAGGTGCAAACAACAAAGGGTAGATTTATTGGAAGGCAAGGAATGAAGTGGATGAGGAAGATGCAAACAGGGGTATGCAATGGCAAAAGATAATTTACAAGAGTTATATTCTTTAGCTTGTCCGTAAAATAGCACGGTGCTCCAACTGTTACAGACTCAATATATGTTATACAAGTAAATGCAAACAATAAACAAAGAATTATGCTACTCTATGTATAACCTCCCTGGCCTTTACTAAGCAGGCCACACGGCTGCCGTGTTCTGACTATTGAAGCCTACATTAGGCCCTGACATGTGCACAAAACAGGAACAAACTCACAGTGATGTTGGGGACTCAGATCTAGTCCCGGAGAGCCCCTAGCAGTCTAGTACAGTGGTGCGCATGGCTCTCTGCCAGCTCCGTGAAACGTGGTCTTCTCCTTGCTTCTGGGTCCTGGAGGTGCTCCTGGAAACTGTAAATCCCTTTCTCGGTATCTTCGTGGCTCCTCGAACTAATACAGGACAGCCACCCTCGCTGCACCTGGAAATGTCTGTCAAATCTCACAAGTCCACTCCGTTACAGGCTGTGGGTCCTCTCTTGCAGCTATATCAGGACACAGTTCTCCTCTCTTGCAGCTATCAGCACAAAGTTCTCTCTGCAGGCGCCTCAGCTCACACACACAGTTCAGGCTCCACCCCTGCCATCTGCACAGTCCAGTCCATTCATACAGTCTATTGCAGGGGAGAAGCAGAGCATTCCATCACACCAGACAAGGGGGTGCAGTCTCTTAAAGTAACAGCGTGTTCCTTACTGTTCATAACAGCACCACCCTCCTACAGTAACATGGCTGTTTAAGTGACAATAACCAATTTAACCCATGCTATAATTGGAAGTAATTAGTGGGGTAACTAGATTCCGATGGGCCCTGGTGCAAAATTTGGACCTGGGCTCCTACCTGCATTTTGGTCAGATGTATGGATCCTTGTAGCATTCTATAACTTATAAAAACATGCGTATTTGCCCCCACAATGTAATAATGTTCCCCTTCCTAACCCCTTCCAGTGATAATGCCCTGTCCTGACCCCTCCTGGTCCCTTATTGAATTAATGTCCCTTATCCTGGACCTCTTCATGTACTAATGCCCTCCATCCTATAACAATGTACCCCATCCTAGGCCCCTTCCTAGTATAATGTCCTCCTTCCTGGGCCCCTTCCTGGTATAATGTTCCTCATCCTAGGCCCCTTATTAGTATAATGTCCTCCTTCCTGGGCCCCTTCCTAGTATAATGTTCCTCATCTTGAGCTCCTTCCAACAATAATGTTCTTCGTTCTTCAGCACGTTTTAAAAAGAAACAAATGATTATTCTAACCTTTCACTACTATCATGACATGCAGCATCATCCCGGAGGCCCCTCCCACAAGCGTCTGGACGGGGTCGTTACCCCCCTAGATGTGATGGTATTGACCTTATTTTTGCAAGACCACAGGCTCTGGCCACATTACTCGGTTGCTTAAAGAGGACATCAAAAGAACAATAGAGGATGGTAGAACTAAAAGAAATTAGTATGATGTGCATGATTAAAGAGAGAAAAATAATGTACCATTATGAGGAAGGCCATACAAGACTCTAGAAATCAGCAAATTGGTGAAGACTTAATATAAAAATACAATAAAATCATGTGGAACTTTTTTACATATTAATTTCCTTTAAAAAGTCTCGCTGTCATGCATTATCTTGCTCGATGGCAATTTATAATCTTTCATGAGAATAAAGGCGCCATCTATTGGTAAACAATGGAACTTTATGGTGAACATTAGTAATGTAAGGTCACATTCACACTTCTGATGTCATCCAAACAAGAAGGAGAAAGCTATGGTTTCCAAGTGTTTGATATAAAGGCTTTCATTCTCTACTATTCTAAGGATTCAGTTTTATTCTTTATAAATACCATTGTGAGCAGGGGCTCAGTGGGGGCATTGTTACCTTGCAGGGGCACAAAGTTGGACACCTACTGTGTTGCGGTCACAAGGAGGGTTATTATTAGGGTTGAGCGAAACGGGTCGATCATTTTCAAAAGTCGCCGACTTTTGGCTAAGTCGGCGTCTCATGAAACCCGATCCGACCCCTGTGCTTGTCGGCCATGCGGTACGCGACTTTCGCGCCAAAGTCGCGTTTCAATGACGCGAAAAGCGCCATTTCTCAGCCAATGAAGGTGAACGCAGAGTGTGGGCAGCGTGATGACATAGATCCTGGTCCCCACCATCTTAGAGAAGGGCATTGCAGTGATTGGCTTGCTGTCTGCGGCGTCACAGGGGCTATAAAGGGGCGTTCCCGCCGACCGCCATCTTACTGCTGCTGATCTGAGCTTAGGGACAGGTTGCTGCCGCTTCGTCAGAAGCAGGGAGAGCGTTAGGCAGGGTCCACTAACCACCAAACCGCTTGTGCTGCAGCGATTTCCACTGTCCAACACCACCTTCGGTGTGCAGGAACAGTGGAAGCTATTTTTTTTTTTTTTTCCCCTCAGCGCTGTAGCTCATTGGGCTGCCCTAGAAGGCTCCGTGATAGCTGTATTGCTGTGTGTACGCCACTGTGGAAACCAACTGCTTTTTTCAAAGCACATATCCTCTTGTTCCTTCCTTTCTGCACAGCTATCTTTTTTGTTTGTCCACACTTTTTATTTAATTTGTGCATCAGTCCACTCCTATTGCTGCCTGCCATACCTGGCTTACATTACTGCAGGGAGATAGTAATTGTAGGACAGTTTTTTTTTTTTTTTGTTTTTTTTTTGTGGGAGATTAAGATTGGCATTTCTGCTACAGTGCCATCCCTGTGTGTGCCATCTCTCACTGAGTGGGCCATAGAAAGCCTATTTATTTTTTCCGTGATTTGTGTTCTAAAATCTACCTCAACACAGAAACACTACATCAATCAGTGGGAGAAAAATATTGGCCTCAGTCAGGGCTTGTGTGCCACTGCTGTGTGTGCGCTATCATTCAGTGGGCTATAGCAAGCCTATATTTTTTTTTTTTTTTTTTTTTTAATATTATTTGGTTTCAAAAGTCTCCCTGAAAAAAAAAAAAAACCTAAAAAAACAGTGGGAGAGTAATATTGCCCTTTCAGCTTGTGTGCCAGTCTTGACTCCTGGGTGTGCCACCTCTCTCCCTCTCATTCAGTGGGCCATAGAAAGCCTATTTATTTTTTTTTTTAAATATTATTGGGTTTCTAAAGTCTCCCTGAAAAAAACAAAAAATACATAAAAAAACAGTGGGAGAGTAATATTGCCCTTTCAGCTTGTGTGCCAGTCTTGACTCCTGGGTGTGCCACCTCTCTCCCTTTCATTCAGTGGGCCATAGAAAGCCTATTTTTTTTTTTTTAATATTATTTGGTTTCTAATTCTCCCTGAAAAAAAAAAAAAAACCTAAAAAAACAGTGGGAGAGTAATATTGCCCTTTCAGCTTGTGTGCCAGTCTTGACTCCTGGGTGTGCCACCTCTCTCCCTCTCATTCAGTGGGCCATAGAAAGCCTATTTATTTTTTTTTTTAAATATTATTGGGTTTCTAAAGTCTCCCTGAAAAAACAAAAAATACATAAAAAAACAGTGGGAGAGTAATATTGCCCTTTCAGCTTGTGTGCCAGTCTTGACTCCTGGGTGTGCCACCTCTCTCCCTTTCATTCAGTGGGCCATAGAAAGCCTATTTATTTTTTCCGTGATTTGTGTTCTAAATTCTACCTCAACACAAAAACACTACATCAATCAGTGGGAGAAAAATATTGGCCTCAGTAAGGGCTTGTGTGCCACTGCTGTGTGTGCTATCTCTCATTCAGTGGGCTATAGCAAGCCTATTTTTTTTTTTTTTTTTTTTTTTTTTAATATTATTTGGTTTCTAAAGTCTCCCTGAAAAAAAAAAAAAACCTAAAAAAACAGTGGGAGAGTAATATTGCCCTTTCAGCTTGTGTGCCAGTCTTGACTCCTGGGTGTGCCACCTCTCTCCCTCTCATTCAGTGGGCCATAGAAAGCCTATTTATTTTTTTTTTTAAATATTATTGGGTTTCTAAAGTCTCCCTGAAAAAAACAAAAAATACATAAAAAAACAGTGGGAGAGTAATATTGCCCTTTCAGCTTGTGTGCCAGTCTTGACTCCTGGGTGTGCCACCTCTCTCCCTCTCATTCAGTGGGCCATAGAAAGCCTATTTATTTTTTTTTTTAAATATTATTGGGTTTCTAAAGTCTCCCTGAAAAAAACAAAAAATACATAAAAAAACAGTGGGAGAGTAATATTGCCCTTTCAGCTTGTGTGCCAGTCTTGACTCCTGGGTGTGCCACCTCTCTCCCTTTCATTCAGTGGGCCATAGAAAGCCTATTTTTTTTTTTTTAATATTATTTGGTTTCTAATTCTCCCTGAAAAAAAAAAAAAAACCTAAAAAAACAGTGGGAGAGTAATATTGCCCTTTCAGCTTGTGTGCCAGTCTTGACTCCTGGGTGTGCCACCTCTCTCCCTCTCATTCAGTGGGCCATAGAAAGCCTATTTATTTTTTTTTTTAAATATTATTGGGTTTCTAAAGTCTCCCTGAAAAAACAAAAAATACATAAAAAAACAGTGGGAGAGTAATATTGCCCTTTCAGCTTGTGTGCCAGTCTTGACTCCTGGGTGTGCCACCTCTCTCCCTTTCATTCAGTGGGCCATAGAAAGCCTATTTATTTTTTCCGTGATTTGTGTTCTAAATTCTACCTCAACACAAAAACACTACATCAATCAGTGGGAGAAAAATATTGGCCTCAGTAAGGGCTTGTGTGCCACTGCTGTGTGTGCTATCTCTCATTCAGTGGGCTATAGCAAGCCTATTTTTTTTTTTTTTTTTTTTTTTTTTTAATATTATTTGGTTTCTAAAGTCTCCCTGAAAAAAAAAAAAAACCTAAAAAAACAGTGGGAGAGTAATATTGCCCTTTCAGCTTGTGTGCCAGTCTTGACTCCTGGGTGTGCCACCTCTCTCCCTCTCATTCAGTGGGCCATAGAAAGCCTATTTATTTTTTTTTTTAAATATTATTGGGTTTCTAAAGTCTCCCTGAAAAAAACAAAAAATACATAAAAAAACAGTGGGAGAGTAATATTGCCCTTTCAGCTTGTGTGCCAGTCTTGACTCCTGGGTGTGCCACCTCTCTCCCTCTCATTCAGTGGGCCATAGAAAGCCTATTTATTTTTTTTTTTAAATATTATTGGGTTTCTAAAGTCTCCCTGAAAAAAACAAAAAATACATAAAAAAACAGTGGGAGAGTAATATTGCCCTTTCAGCTTGTGTGCCAGTCTTGACTCCTGGGTGTGCCACCTCTCTCCCTCTCATTCAGTGGGCCATAGAAAGCCTATTTATTTTTTTTTTTAAATATTATTGGGTTTCTAAAGTCTCCCTGAAAAAAACAAAAAATACATAAAAAAACAGTGGGAGAGTAATATTGCCCTTTCAGCTTGTGTGCCAGTCTTGACTCCTGGGTGTGCCACCTCTCTCCCTTTCATTCAGTGGGCCATAGAAAGCCTATTTTTTTTTTTTTAATATTATTTGGTTTCTAATTCTCCCTGAAAAAAAAAAAAAAACCTAAAAAAACAGTGGGAGAGTAATATTGCCCTTTCAGCTTGTGTGCCAGTCTTGACTCCTGGGTGTGCCACCTCTCTCCCTCTCATTCAGTGGGCCATAGAAAGCCTATTTATTTTTTTTTTTAAATATTATTGGGTTTCTAAAGTCTCCCTGAAAAAAACAAAAAATACATAAAAAAACAGTGGGAGAGTAATATTGCCCTTTCAGCTTGTGTGCCAGTCTTGACTCCTGGGTGTGCCACCTCTCTCCCTCTCATTCAGTGGGCCATAGAAAGCCTATTTATTTTTTTTTTTAAATATTATTGGGTTTCTAAAGTCTCCCTGAAAAAAACAAAAAATACATAAAAAAACAGTGGGAGAGTAATATTGCCCTTTCAGCTTGTGTGCCAGTCTTGACTCCTGGGTGTGCCACCTCTCTCCCTCTCATTCAGTGGGCCATAGAAAGCCTATTTATTTTTTTTTTTAAATATTATTGGGTTTCTAAAGTCTCCCTGAAAAAAACAAAAAATACATAAAAAAACAGTGGGAGAGTAATATTGCCCTTTCAGCTTGTGTGCCAGTCTTGACTCCTGGGTGTGCCACCTCTCTCCCTTTCATTCAGTGGGCCATAGAAAGCCTATTTTTTTTTTTTTAATATTATTTGGTTTCTAATTCTCCCTGAAAAAAAAAAAAAAACCTAAAAAAACAGTGGGAGAGTAATATTGCCCTTTCAGCTTGTGTGCCAGTCTTGACTCCTGGGTGTGCCACCTCTCTCCCTCTCATTCAGTGGGCCATAGAAAGCCTATTTATTTTTTTTTTTAAATATTATTGGGTTTCTAAAGTCTCCCTGAAAAAACAAAAAATACATAAAAAAACAGTGGGAGAGTAATATTGCCCTTTCAGCTTGTGTGCCAGTCTTGACTCCTGGGTGTGCCACCTCTCTCCCTTTCATTCAGTGGGCCATAGAAAGCCTATTTATTTTTTCCGTGATTTGTGTTCTAAATTCTACCTCAACACAAAAACACTACATCAATCAGTGGGAGAAAAATATTGGCCTCAGTAAGGGCTTGTGTGCCACTGCTGTGTGTGCTATCTCTCATTCAGTGGGCTATAGCAAGCCTATTTTTTTTTTTTTTTTTTTTTTTTTTAATATTATTTGGTTTCTAAAGTCTCCCTGAAAAAAAAAAAAAACCTAAAAAAACAGTGGGAGAGTAATATTGCCCTTTCAGCTTGTGTGCCAGTCTTGACTCCTGGGTGTGCCACCTCTCTCCCTCTCATTCAGTGGGCCATAGAAAGCCTATTTATTTTTTTTTTTAAATATTATTGGGTTTCTAAAGTCTCCCTGAAAAAAACAAAAAATACATAAAAAAACAGTGGGAGAGTAATATTGCCCTTTCAGCTTGTGTGCCAGTCTTGACTCCTGGGTGTGCCACCTCTCTCCCTCTCATTCAGTGGGCCATAGAAAGCCTATTTATTTTTTTTTTTAAATATTATTGGGTTTCTAAAGTCTCCCTGAAAAAAACAAAAAATACATAAAAAAACAGTGGGAGAGTAATATTGCCCTTTCAGCTTGTGTGCCAGTCTTGACTCCTGGGTGTGCCACCTCTCTCCCTTTCATTCAGTGGGCCATAGAAAGCCTATTTTTTTTTTTTTAATATTATTTGGTTTCTAATTCTCCCTGAAAAAAAAAAAAAAACCTAAAAAAACAGTGGGAGAGTAATATTGCCCTTTCAGCTTGTGTGCCAGTCTTGACTCCTGGGTGTGCCACCTCTCTCCCTCTCATTCAGTGGGCCATAGAAAGCCTATTTATTTTTTTTTTTAAATATTATTGGGTTTCTAAAGTCTCCCTGAAAAAACAAAAAATACATAAAAAAACAGTGGGAGAGTAATATTGCCCTTTCAGCTTGTGTGCCAGTCTTGACTCCTGGGTGTGCCACCTCTCTCCCTTTCATTCAGTGGGCCATAGAAAGCCTATTTATTTTTTCCGTGATTTGTGTTCTAAATTCTACCTCAACACAAAAACACTACATCAATCAGTGGGAGAAAAATATTGGCCTCAGTAAGGGCTTGTGTGCCACTGCTGTGTGTGCTATCTCTCATTCAGTGGGCTATAGCAAGCCTATTTTTTTTTTTTTTTTTTTTTTTTTTAATATTATTTGGTTTCTAAAGTCTCCCTGAAAAAAAAAAAAAACCTAAAAAAACAGTGGGAGAGTAATATTGCCCTTTCAGCTTGTGTGCCAGTCTTGACTCCTGGGTGTGCCACCTCTCTCCCTCTCATTCAGTGGGCCATAGAAAGCCTATTTATTTTTTTTTTTAAATATTATTGGGTTTCTAAAGTCTCCCTGAAAAAAACAAAAAATACATAAAAAAACAGTGGGAGAGTAATATTGCCCTTTCAGCTTGTGTGCCAGTCTTGACTCCTGGGTGTGCCACCTCTCTCCCTCTCATTCAGTGGGCCATAGAAAGCCTATTTATTTTTTTTTTTAAATATTATTGGGTTTCTAAAGTCTCCCTGAAAAAAACAAAAAATACATAAAAAAACAGTGGGAGAGTAATATTGCCCTTTCAGCTTGTGTGCCAGTCTTGACTCCTGGGTGTGCCACCTCTCTCCCTCTCATTCAGTGGGCCATAGAAAGCCTATTTATTTTTTTTTTTAAATATTATTGGGTTTCTAAAGTCTCCCTGAAAAAAACAAAAAATACATAAAAAAACAGTGGGAGAGTAATATTGCCCTTTCAGCTTGTGTGCCAGTCTTGACTCCTGGGTGTGCCACCTCTCTCCCTTTCATTCAGTGGGCCATAGAAAGCCTATTTTTTTTTTTTTAATATTATTTGGTTTCTAATTCTCCCTGAAAAAAAAAAAAAAACCTAAAAAAACAGTGGGAGAGTAATATTGCCCTTTCAGCTTGTGTGCCAGTCTTGACTCCTGGGTGTGCCACCTCTCTCCCTCTCATTCAGTGGGCCATAGAAAGCCTATTTATTTTTTTTTTTAAATATTATTGGGTTTCTAAAGTCTCCCTGAAAAAACAAAAAATACATAAAAAAACAGTGGGAGAGTAATATTGCCCTTTCAGCTTGTGTGCCAGTCTTGACTCCTGGGTGTGCCACCTCTCTCCCTTTCATTCAGTGGGCCATAGAAAGCCTATTTATTTTTTCCGTGATTTGTGTTCTAAATTCTACCTCAACACAAAAACACTACATCAATCAGTGGGAGAAAAATATTGGCCTCAGTAAGGGCTTGTGTGCCACTGCTGTGTGTGCTATCTCTCATTCAGTGGGCTATAGCAAGCCTATTTTTTTTTTTTTTTTTAATATTATTTGGTTTCTAAAGTCTCCCTGAAAAAAAAAAAAAACCTAAAAAAACAGTGGGAGAGTAATATTGCCCTTTCAGCTTGTGTGCCAGTCTTGACTCCTGGGTGTGCCACCTCTCTCCCTCTCATTCAGTGGGCCATAGAAAGCCTATTTATTTTTTTTTTTAAATATTATTGGGTTTCTAAAGTCTCCCTGAAAAAAACAAAAAATACATAAAAAAACAGTGGGAGAGTAATATTGCCCTTTCAGCTTGTGTGCCAGTCTTGACTCCTGGGTGTGCCACCTCTCTCCCTCTCATTCAGTGGGCCATAGAAAGCCTATTTATTTTTTTTTTTAAATATTATTGGGTTTCTAAAGTCTCCCTGAAAAAAACAAAAAATACATAAAAAAACAGTGGGAGAGTAATATTGCCCTTTCAGCTTGTGTGCCAGTCTTGACTCCTGGGTGTGCCACCTCTCTCCCTCTCATTCAGTGGGCCATAGAAAGCCTATTTATTTTTTTTTTTAAATATTATTGGGTTTCTAAAGTCTCCCTGAAAAAAACAAAAAATACATAAAAAAACAGTGGGAGAGTAATATTGCCCTTTCAGCTTGTGTGCCAGTCTTGACTCCTGGGTGTGCCACCTCTCTCCCTTTCATTCAGTGGGCCATAGAAAGCCTATTTTTTTTTTTTTAATATTATTTGGTTTCTAATTCTCCCTGAAAAAAAAAAAAAAACCTAAAAAAACAGTGGGAGAGTAATATTGCCCTTTCAGCTTGTGTGCCAGTCTTGACTCCTGGGTGTGCCACCTCTCTCCCTCTCATTCAGTGGGCCATAGAAAGCCTATTTATTTTTTTTTTTAAATATTATTGGGTTTCTAAAGTCTCCCTGAAAAAACAAAAAATACATAAAAAAACAGTGGGAGAGTAATATTGCCCTTTCAGCTTGTGTGCCAGTCTTGACTCCTGGGTGTGCCACCTCTCTCCCTTTCATTCAGTGGGCCATAGAAAGCCTATTTATTTTTTCCGTGATTTGTGTTCTAAATTCTACCTCAACACAAAAACACTACATCAATCAGTGGGAGAAAAATATTGGCCTCAGTAAGGGCTTGTGTGCCACTGCTGTGTGTGCTATCTCTCATTCAGTGGGCTATAGCAAGCCTATTTTTTTTTTTTTTTTTTTTTTTTTAATATTATTTGGTTTCTAAAGTCTCCCTGAAAAAAAAAAAAAACCTAAAAAAACAGTGGGAGAGTAATATTGCCCTTTCAGCTTGTGTGCCAGTCTTGACTCCTGGGTGTGCCACCTCTCTCCCTCTCAT
Source organism: Ranitomeya variabilis (assembly GCF_051348905.1). Lineage (NCBI taxonomy): Eukaryota > Metazoa > Chordata > Amphibia > Anura > Dendrobatidae > Ranitomeya > Ranitomeya variabilis. The sequence goes on along the minus strand of NC_135232.1, from coordinate 201,200,902 downwards.
TCAGTGGGCCATAGAAAGCCTATTTATTTTTTTTTTTAAATATTATTGGGTTTCTAAAGTCTCCCTGAAAAAAACAAAAAATACATAAAAAAACAGTGGGAGAGTAATATTGCCCTTTCAGCTTGTGTGCCAGTCTTGACTCCTGGGTGTGCCACCTCTCTCCCTCTCATTCAGTGGGCCATAGAAAGCCTATTTATTTTTTTTTTTAAATATTATTGGGTTTCTAAAGTCTCCCTGAAAAAAACAAAAAATACATAAAAAAACAGTGGGAGAGTAATATTGCCCTTTCAGCTTGTGTGCCAGTCTTGACTCCTGGGTGTGCCACCTCTCTCCCTTTCATTCAGTGGGCCATAGAAAGCCTATTTTTTTTTTTTTAATATTATTTGGTTTCTAATTCTCCCTGAAAAAAAAAAAAAAACCTAAAAAAACAGTGGGAGAGTAATATTGCCCTTTCAGCTTGTGTGCCAGTCTTGACTCCTGGGTGTGCCACCTCTCTCCCTCTCATTCAGTGGGCCATAGAAAGCCTATTTATTTTTTTTTTTAAATATTATTGGGTTTCTAAAGTCTCCCTGAAAAAACAAAAAATACATAAAAAAACAGTGGGAGAGTAATATTGCCCTTTCAGCTTGTGTGCCAGTCTTGACTCCTGGGTGTGCCACCTCTCTCCCTTTCATTCAGTGGGCCATAGAAAGCCTATTTATTTTTTCCGTGATTTGTGTTCTAAATTCTACCTCAACACAAAAACACTACATCAATCAGTGGGAGAAAAATATTGGCCTCAGTAAGGGCTTGTGTGCCACTGCTGTGTGTGCTATCTCTCATTCAGTGGGCTATAGCAAGCCTATTTTTTTTTTTTTTTTTTTTTTTTTTAATATTATTTGGTTTCTAATTCTCCCTGAAAAAAAAAAAAAAACCTAAAAAAACAGTGGGAGAGTAATATTGCCCTTTCAGCTTGTGTGCCAGTCTTGACTCCTGGGTGTGCCACCTCTCTCCCTCTCATTCAGTGGGCCATAGAAAGCCTATTTATTTTTTTTTTAAAATATTATTGGGTTTCTAAAGTCTCCCTGAAAAAACAAAAAATACATAAAAAAACAGTGGGAGAGTAATATTGCCCTTTCAGCTTGTGTGCCAGTCTTGACTCCTGGGTGTGCCACCTCTCTCCCTTTCATTCAGTGGGCCATAGAAAGCCTATTTTTTTTTTTTTTAATATTATTTGGTTTCTAATTCTCCCTGAAAAAAAAAAAAAAACCTAAAAAAACAGTGGGAGAGTAATATTGCCCTTTCAGCTTGTGTGCCAGTCTTGACTCCTGGGTGTGCCACCTCTCTCCCTTTCATTCAGTGGGCCATAGAAAGCCTTTTTTTTTTTTGGTTTTTTTAATATTATTTGGTTTCTAAAGTCTCCCTGAAAAAAACAAAAAAAACATAAAAAACAGTGGGAGAGTAATATTGCCCTTTCAGCTTGTGCGCCAGTCTTGACTCCTGGTTGTGCCACCTCTCTCTCTCTAATTGTGGGCCATAGAAAGCCTTTTTTTTTTTTTTTTTAATATTATTTGGTTTCTAAAGTCTCCCTGAGAAAAAAAAATAAATAAATTAGGTGGGAGATTAATATTGACATTAGTGCTTGAGTGACAGTCCTGCGTGTGTGTCATCTCTGTGATTTTGTGCCACAGAAAACAGAGTGTGTAACATTGTGCCTGATTTTCCTTGTGGTCTCACCAACCTGTTAAGGGATATTGAAATCATACTGAAGTTATAGCTCACCGTGTAAGTTGTTTGATAGCAACAAATAAAGTTACTTTGGTTAAGATTTTAAAACAATGAGGAAGTCTGGTGCAAGAGGTCGTCGTGGGCGTTCATTGTCAGCTGGTAATGATGGTAGTGGTAGTGGAGCATCAGGTGGTCGTGGGGATAAAAATATTCCACCTAAGTCTGGAGCTGTGGAGCCAGTTTCGTCGTCAGGCTACACAAGGCCTCGAACGCTCTCTTTTCTGGGAGTAGGAAAACCGCTTTTAAAGGCGGAGCAGCAACAGCAAGTTTTGGCTTACATTGCAGACTCAGCCTCTAGCTCTTTTGCCTCCTCTTCCGAAACTGGTAAATGTAAAAGCAGCGCGTCGCTTGTGGATGTTCACGGTCAGGGACAAGTCGCTTCCTTGTCCTCCTCAGCAAAAACTACAACAAGAGAGAAGGATGCAGCAGGCGACACAACGGGTCACTCCATGGAGCTCTTTACACATACCGTCCCTGGCTTAGAAAGTGAAACATTTAACAGGCCATGCCCATTACAAGTATATTCTGACATGGAGTGCACTGATGCACAGCCACAGCCAGAGTACTATGCTGCTCCTTTGACTCAGACCACCACATTGCCCTCTCAGGGTACAGATCCACAATCAGACCCTGATGAGACTATGTTGCCCCGCCACGAACGCTATACCACCGACCGACACAGTGACACAGACGAAGTTGCACACGAGCTCGAAGAGGAGGTAATAGATGACCCAGTTATTGACCCCGATTGGCAGCCATTGGGGGAACAGGGTGCAGGCGGCAGTAGTTCAGAAGCGGAGGTGGAGGAGGGGCCGCAGCAGGCATCAACATCGCAACAGGTTCCATCTGCCGGGCCCGTATCTGGACCAAAACGCGTGTCAAAGCCAAAACCTGTTGGAGCACAGCGTTGCCATCCGGTTAAAGCTCAGTCTGCAATCCCTGAAAAGGGATCAGAGTCTAGGAAGAGTGCAGTCTGGCATTTTTTTAAACAACATCCAACTGATCAGCGCAAAGTCATCTGTCAAAAATGTTCAACTAGCTTAAGCAGAGGTCAGAATCTGAAAAGTCTAAATACTAGTTGCATGCATAGACACTTAACCACCATGCATTCTCAAGCCTGGACTAACTACCAAACGTCCCTCAAGGTTGTAGCACCCTCGGCCAATGAAGCTAGTCAGCAACGCAACATCCCTTCCGTCACTGTAAGGCCACCATTTTCCGCACCACCGGCAGTATCTGTGCAGGTTTCTTTGCCAGCCAAAAGCAGTCAGGGTCAGGGAATCACCAGTTTTGTAGGAGGAAATATTGCATGTAGGGCACCGGCGGAAACAATACCGTCTCCAACCGTCTCTCAGTCTGCCATGTCCACCGGCACACCCGAAAGTTCCACGATCTACAGCTCTCCAGTCCAGCTCACCCTACATGAGACTCTGGTTAGAAAAAGGAAGTACTTATCCTCGCATCCGCGTACACAGGGTTTTAACGCCCACATAGCTAGACTAATCTCGTTAGAGATGATGCCCTACCGGTTAGTTGAAAGCGAAGCTTTCAAAGCCCTGATGGAGTACGCTGAACCACGATACGAGCTACCCAGTCGACACTTTTTTTCCAGAAAAGCCATCCCAGCCCTGCACCAGCATGTTAAACAGCGCATCGTCCATGCACTCAGGCAATCTGTGAGTACAAAGGTGCACCTGACTACAGATGCATGGACCAGTAGGCATGGCCAGGGACGTTATGTGTCCATCACGGCACACTGGGTGAATGTGGTGGATGCAGGGTCCACAGGCGACATCAATTTAGGGACAGTTGTGCCTAGCCCACGGTCTAGGAAACAGTTGGCTGTAGGCGTTCGCACCCCCTCCTCCTCCTCCTCGTCCTCCTGCAGAAGCTACAGCTCTTCCACAGAACGCAGTCGGCCAACCACTCCATCGGCAGATGACACTGTTGCACACCAGTTGTCCCATTATGGGCCAGCTACTGCCAAGCGTCAGCAGGCTGTATTGGCTATGAAGTGTTTGGGCGACAACAGACACACCGCGGAAGTTCTGTCCGAGTTCTTGCAACAAGAAACGCAGTCGTGGCTGGGCACAGTAGATCTTGAGGCAGGCAAGGTAGTGAGTGATAACGGAAGGAATTTCATGGCTGCCATCTCCCTTTCCCAACTGAAACACATTCCTTGCCTGGCTCACACCTTAAACCTGGTGGTGCAGTGCTTATTGAAAACTTATCCTGGGTTCTCCGACCTGCTCCTCAAAGTGCGTGCACTTTGCTCACATATCCGACGTTCGCCTGTACACGCCAGCCGTATGCAGACCTATCAGCGGTCTTTGAACCTTCCCCAGCATCGCCTAATCATAGACGTTGCAACAAGGTGGAACTCAACACTGCACATGCTTCAGAGACTGTGCGAACAGAGGCGTGCTGTTATTTATTTGTGGGAGGATACACGGGCAGGCAGTAGGATGGCAGACATGGAGTTGTCAGGTGTGCAGTGGTCGAAGATACAAGACATGTGTCAAGTCCTTCAGTGTTTTGAGGAATGCACACGGCTGGTTAGTGCAGACAACGCCGTAATAAGCATGAGCATCCCCCTAATGCGTCTGCTGATGCAAAGTTTGACGCACATAAAGGAGCAGGCGTCTGCACCAGAGGAAGAGGGAAGCCTTGATGACAGTCAGCCATTGTCTGGTCAGGGCAGTGTACAGGACGAGGTAGCGGGCGAAGAGGAGGTGGAGGACGAGGAGGATGATGGGGATGAGTATATTTTTAATGCGGAAACTTTCACGGGGGCACAGGAAATTGGTTGCGTGTCACGGCCGGGTTCTGGTTTTTTGAGGGACACAAGTGACGTAGATTTGCCTGCAACTGCCCCTCAACCAATCACAACCGGAGATTTGACAAGTGGAACTTTGGCCCACATGGCGGATTATGCCTTACGTATCCTACAAAGGGACACACGCATTACGAAAATGATGAACGATGACGATTACTGGTTGGCCTGCCTCCTTGATCCACGCTATAAAGGCAAATTGCAAAATGTTATGCCACATGAGAACTTGGAACTAATATTAGCAACCAAACAATCAACTCTTGTTGACCGTTTGCTTCAGGCATTCCCAGCACACAGCGCACGTGATCGTTCTCACACGAGCTCCAGGGGGCAGCAGACTAGGAGTGTTAGGGGTGCACACATCAGAAGTGGCGTTGGACAGAGGGGTTTTCTGACCAGGTTGTGGAGTGATTTTGCTATGACCGCAGACAGGACAGGTACTGCTGCATCAATTGAAAGTGACAGGAGACAACATTTGTCCAGTATGGTTACTAACTATTTTTCATCCCTTATCGATGTTCTCCCTCAACCGTCATTCCCATTTGATTACTGGGCCTCCAAATTAGACACCTGGCCAGAATTGGCAGAATATGCATTGCAGGAGCTTGCTTGCCCGGCAGCAAGTGTCCTATCAGAAAGAGTATTCAGTGCTGCAGGGTCAATATTAACCGAAAAAAGGACTCGTCTGGCTACCCAAAATGTTGACGATCTAACATTCATTAAAATGAACCACAACTGGATTTCAAAATCTTTTGCCCCACCTTGCCCGGCCGACACCTAGCTTTCCTATGAAAAGCTCTTGCCTGTGAATTACTTTTCTAATGTCTAATTTGCTGCTGCAGATTGTACAGCATACGACATGTTTACACCTCCCTAAATGGCCAAACTCCCCACACGGGGCCGTGGTATCGCGACTTGGCGCAAGCACCCGTGAGACTGCTGTTTGTCTGAAGAGGTGGGTGTGCTCGCTTTTGGTTGACGGCATTGCTACTGGGTCCCTCATAGTACAATGTAGTGTCTCTGGCGGTGGTGGTGCGCACCCAACGTCAGACACACCGTTGTAACATGAGTGGCCCTGGGGCGGTCCCGCCGGCCTCAAGAGAGTTCCCCCCTACCCCAGCTCAAACTGGGCTGTACTACGTGCAAAATTATGTCGCACAGCTCCACCAATCTTTAGTCTATTCGCTGACATCATTCAATGTCTGGCACTGACAATACAAATTTGTAGACATCTATGATGCAACTTAAAGTAGTCTGTGTCTGTGTCCTATATTGGCACCATTAAATAGTTACTGCCAAATTACTATGTCAGAAACACAGCAGATGAGCCCACCCCTGTACCTAAGTATGCCATCTTTTTTTTTGTTTTGGTTGTTTTGCGAGACATTAACATCTATTTATATTTTGGGAGTACTGGGACAGACACTCCTTGCACTACTCCTCCACTCAGCACCAAGCTGCCTGCCCGTGTATCCATGTAACCGCTGTAAAACTGCCATGAGCCTATTGTTTGTTATTTTAGGCCTTTGATAGCCTGTCTGCGGTCCCTACTCCTCCACTGACCACCAAGCTGCCTGCCCGTGTATCCATGTAACCGCTGTAAAACTGCCATGAGCCTATTGTTTGTTATTTTAGGCCTTTGAAGCCTTTCTGCGCTCCCTCCTTCCACTAGTCCTCCACTGACCAGACCACTGCTGCCCGTGTACCCCTGGAACCAATTTTAAAGTGCCTACAGCCAGCCCATTTTATTGTGTTAGGCCTTCGAAGCCTGTCTGCGGTCCATACTTCCACTAGTCCTCCACTGACCAGACCACTGCTGCCCGTGTACCCCTGGAACCAATTTTAAAGTGCCTACAGCCAGCCCATTTTATTGTGTTAGGCCTTCGAAGCCTGTCTGCGGTCCATACTTCCACTAGGCCTCCACTGACCAGACCACTGCTGCCCGTGTACCCCTGGAACCAATTTTAAAGTGCCTACAGCCAGCCCATTTTATTGTGTTAGGCCTTCGAAGCCTGTCTGCGGTCCCTCCTTCCACTAGGCCTCCACTGACCAGACCACTGCTGCCCGTGTACCCCTGGAACCAATTTTAAAGTGCCTACAGCCAGCCCATTTTATTGTGTTAGGCCTTCGAAGCCTGTCTGCGGTCCCTCCTTCCACTAGGCCTCCACTGACCAGACCACTGCTGCCCGTGTACCCCTGGAACCAATTTTAAAGTGCCTACAGCCAGCCCATTTTATTGTGTTAGGCCTTCGAAGCCTGTCTGCGGTCCATACTTCCACTAGGCCTCCACTGACCAGACCACTGCTGCCCGTGTACCCCTGGAACCAATTTTAAAGTGCCTACAGCCAGCCCATTTTATTGTGTTAGGCCTTCGAAGCCTGTCTGCGGTCCATACTTCCACTAGGCCTCCACTGACCAGACCACTGCTGCCCGTGTACCCCTGGAACCAATTTTAAAGTGCCTACAGCCAGCCCATTTTATTGTGTTAGGCCTTCGAAGCCTGTCTGCGGTCCCTCCTTCCACTAGGCCTCCACTGACCAGACCACTGCTGCCCGTGTACCCCTGGAACCAATTTTAAAGTGCCTACAGCCAGCCCATTTTATTGTGTTAGGCCTTCGAAGCCTGTCTGCGGTCCCTCCTTCCACTAGGCCTCCACTGACCAGACCACTGCTGCCCGTGTACCCCTGGAACCAATTTTAAAGTGCCTACAGCCAGCCCATTTTATTGTGTTAGGCCTTCGAAGCCTGTCTGCGGTCCATACTTCCACTAGGCCTCCACTGACCAGACCACTGCTGCCCGTGTACCCCTGGAACCAATTTTAAAGTGCCTACAGCCAGCCCATTTTATTGTGTTAGGCCTTCGAAGCCTGTCTGCGGTCCCTCCTTCCACTAGGCCTCCACTGACCAGACCACTGCTGCCCGTGTACCCCTGGAACCAATTTTAAAGTGCCTACAGCCAGCCCATTTTATTGTGTTAGGCCTTCGAAGCCTGTCTGCGGTCCCTCCTTCCACTAGGCCTCCACTGACCAGACCACTGCTGCCCGTGTACCCCTGGAACCAATTTTAAAGTGCCTACAGCCAGCCCATTTTATTGTGTTAGGCCTTCGAAGCCTGTCTGCGGTCCATACTTCCACTAGGCCTCCACTGACCAGACCACTGCTGCCCGTGTACCCCTGGAACCAATTTTAAAGTGCCTACAGCCAGCCCATTTTATTGTGTTAGGCCTTCGAAGCCTGTCTGCGGTCCCTCCTTCCACTAGGCCTCCACTGACCAGACCACTGCTGCCCGTGTACCCCTGGAACCAATTTTAAAGTGCCTACAGCCAGCCCATTTTATTGTGTTAGGCCTTCGAAGCCTGTCTGCGGTCCCTCCTTCCACTAGGCCTCCACTGACCAGACCACTGCTGCCCGTGTACCCCTGGAACCAATTTTAAAGTGCCTACAGCCAGCCCATTTTATTGTGTTAGGCCTTCGAAGCCTGTCTGCGGTCCATACTTCCACTAGGCCTCCACTGACCAGACCACTGCTGCCCGTGTACCCCTGGAACCAATTTTAAAGTGCCTACAGCCAGCCCATTTTATTGTGTTAGGCCTTCGAAGCCTGTCTGCGGTCCATACTTCCACTAGTCCTCCACTGACCAGACCACTGCTGCCCGTGTACCCCTGGAACCAATTTTAAAGTGCCTACAGCCAGCCCATTTTATTGTGTTAGGCCTTCGAAGCCTGTCTGCGGTCCATACTTTAAATACTCCTCCACTCACCACCAAGCTGCCTGCCCGTGTATCCATGTAACCGCTGTAAAACTGCCATGAGCCTATTGTTTGTTATGTTAGGCCTTTGATAGCCTGTCTGCGGTCCTTACTTTAAATACTCCTCCACTCACCACCTAGCTGCCTGTGTATCCATGTAACCGATGTAAAACTGCCATGACTGCCTACTGTTTGTTATTTTAGGCCTTTGATAGCCTGTCTGCGGCCCCTACTTGCAATACTCCTCCACTGACCACAATGCTGCCTGGAGTGCCTGCCTGTGTATCCATGTAACCGATGTAAAACTGCCATGACTGCCTACTGTTTGTTATTTTAGGCCTTTGATAGCCTGTCTGCGGCCCCTACTTGCAATACTCCTCCACTGAGCACAATGCTGCCTGGAGTGCCTGCCTGTGTATCCATGTAACCGATGTAAAACTGCCATGACTGCCTACTGTTTGTTATTTTAGGCCTTTGATAGCCTGTCTGCAGCCCCTACTTGCAATACTCCTCCACTGACCACACCAATGCTGCCCGTGTACCCCTGGAACCTATTTAAAAGTTCATAGAGCCTAGTTATATATTTTATTTACTATTAATAAGGCCATGATGGACTACGCTGTACCACGCTACAAGCTAACCAGTCGACACTTCTTTTGCGAGAAAAGCCATCCCAACCCTCCACCAGCATGTAGAAGACCGCATTGTCCATGCACTCTGGCAATCTGTGAGTACAAAGGTGCACCTGACAACAGACGCATGGACCTGTAGGCATGGCCACGGAAGATTACGTGTCCATTACGGCGCAATGGGTTAATGTGGTGGATGCATGGTCCACAGGGGACAGCCTACTAAGTCTGTCTGCAGTCCCTAATTCAAATTGTCCTCCACTGTCTAAATCGGAACTTCCACCTTCTGGCTTTCGGCCTATAGTATCAGAAATTAAACTGCATTTGGCCTTCAACTTTGGTTAGGGCCTACTAACGGCTTCTGCCCCTCCCTGGTGTTGTCCTCAACTAAATAAAGCTGAGCTTCAACCTTCCGGCTCTCATTAAGTGGTTTTAAAAAAAAAAAAATTGGTGGTTAGGGCCTACTAACGGCTTCTGCCCCTCCCTGGTGTTGTCCTCAACTAAATAAAGCTGAGCTTCAACCTTCCGGCTCTCATTATGTGGTTTAAAAAAAAAAAATGGTGGTTAGGGCCTACTAACGGCTTCTGCCCCTCCCTGGTGTTGTCCTCAACTAAATAAAGCTGAGCTTCAACCTTCCGGCTCTCATTAAGTGGTTTTAAAAAAAAAATGGTGGTTAGGGCCTACTAACGGCTTCTGCCCCTCCCTGGTGTTGTCCTCAACTAAATAAAGCTGAGCTTCAACCTTCCGGCTCTCATTAAGTGGTTTTTAAAAAAAAATGGTGGTTAGGGCCTACTAACGGCTTCTGCCCCTCCCTGGTGTTGTCCTCAACTAAATAAAGCTGAGCTTCAACCTTCCGGCTCTCATTATGTGGTTTTAAAAAAAAAAAAAATGGTGGTTAGGGCCTACTAACGGCTTCTGCCCCTCCCTGGTGTTGTCCTCAACTAAATAAAGCTGAGCTTCAACCTTCCGGCTCTCATTAAGTGGTTTTAAAAAAAAAATGGTGGTTAGGGCCTACTAACGGCTTCTGCCCCTCCCTGGTGTTGTCCTCAACTAAATAAAGCTGAGCTTCAACCTTCCGGCTCTCATTATGTGGTTTTAAAAAAAAAAAAAATGGTGGTTAGGGCCTACTAACGGCTTCTGCCCCTCCCTGGTGTTGTCCTCAACTAAATAAAGCTGAGCTTCAACCTTCCGGCTCTCATTAAGTGGTTTTAAAAAAAAATGGTGGTTAGGGCCTACTAACGGCTTCTGCCCCTCCCTGGTGTTGCCCTCAACTAAATAAAGCTGAGCTTCAACCTTCCGGCTCTCATTAAGTGGTTTTAAAAAAAAAATGGTGGTTAGGGCCTACTAACGGCTTCTGCCCCTCCCTGGTGTTGTCCTCAACTAAATAAAGCTGAGCTTCAACCTTCCGGCTCTCATTAAGTGGTTTTTAAAAAAAAATGGTGGTTAGGGCCTACTAACGGCTTCTGCCCCTCCCTGGTGTTGTCCTCAACTAAATAAAGCTGAGCTTCAACCTTCCGGCTCTCATTAAGTGGTTTTTAAAAAAAAATGGTGGTTAGGGCCTACTAACGGCTTCTGCCCCTCCCTGGTGTTGTCCTCAACTAAATAAAGCTGAGCTTCAACCTTCCGGCTCTCATTAAGTGGTTTTAAAAAAAAAAAAATTGGTGGTTAGGGCCTACTAACGGCTTCTGCCCCTCCCTGGTGTTGTCCTCAACTAAATAAAGCTGAGCTTCAACCTTCCGGCTCTCATTAAGTGGTTTTAAAAAAAAAATGGTGGTTAGGGCCTACTAACGGCTTCTGCCCCTCCCTGGTGTTGTCCTCAACTAAATAAAGCTGAGCTTCAACCTTCCGGCTCTCATTATGTGGTTTTAAAAAAAAAAAAAATGGTGGTTAGGGCCTACTAACGGCTTCTGCCCCTCCCTGGTGTTGTCCTCAACTAAATAAAGCTGAGCTTCAACCTTCCGGCTCTCATTAAGTGGTTTTAAAAAAAAAATGGTGGTTAGGGCCTACTAACGGCTTCTGCCCCTCCCTGGTGTTGTCCTCAACTAAATAAAGCTGAGCTTCAACCTTCCGGCTCTCATTATGTGGTTTTAAAAAAAAAATGGTGGTTAGGGCCTACTAACGGCTTCTGCCCCTCCCTGGTGTTGTCCTCAACTAAATAAAGCTGAGCTTCAACCTTCCGGCTCTCATTAAGTGGTTTTAAAAAAAAAAAAAATGGTGGTTAGGGCCTACTAACGGCTTCTGCCCCTCCCTGGTGTTGCCCTCAACTAAATAAAGCTGAGCTTCAACCTTCTGCTCCAAATTACCATTTTAAAAAATGCAATAGGCTTTTCCGGCCTACTAAAGGTGTCTGCCCCTCCCTGGTGTTGTCCTCAACTGAACAAAGCTGAGCTTCCACATTCTGGCTTTCGCCCTATACTATCAGATATTAAACTGCATTTGGCCTACTAGTGTGGTTAGGCCCTTGAAACAGTGTCTGCTGCTCTTGGGTTTGCTACTCCACTGAACAAAGCAATGCCGCCTGTTTAGTCCTGTTACCAATTTTGAACTGCATGTAGCCTACTTTATTCTTTGGCCCTATATCTGTTTCCTCCTCATCCTGCCCATTGCCCAGCCACTGCTAAATGAGTCTGCTGGTACATTGACCTAGACCACTACATTCCCCTTGTACTCTACACAGCCAGAATCTGACCCTGCTGAAAGTAAGGTTCCCCTTCCCGCATGTTATACCACCTTACACAGGGACAAAGAGGAAGGTGCAGATGAAAGTGCAGGTTCCTTCATCAGGTGGGGGGGCATACTCGTTGGCGACGTCACTGGCACAGGGCCCCTCAGAGTACGCAAAAGTGTCGCTGCTGGTGGGAGGCGCCCCCGCCATGCAAACACACCGCCGTACTTTGAGGGGCCCTGTGCCAGTGGCAATGCGAACGAGTGGGCCCCCCCTGCTTGCTCAGGATCACAGCACTTGCAACTTTTAAATACTTACCTTTCCCTGCAACACCGCCGTGACGTAGTCCGCATTTCCTGGGCCCACGAAAAACTTGAGCCAGCCCTACTCCCCCCACAACTTTCCCCCAATTCCTTATGCCCAACTATTATTATACAGTTAATTAAGATTGGCAAGCTTCAGAAACAAGAATGGATGTTTTTGGCATTAAAATGGGCACTGTAGGTGTTTTCCTGGCCTCCACTCACTGCCGACTATGCTTCCCCATTGACTTGCATTGGGTTTCGTGTTTCGGTCGATCCCCGACTTTTAGCGATAATCGGCCGACTGCACTCGACTCGACTCTGGACAAAATCGGGTTTCCCAAAACCCTACTCGATCTTAAAAAAATGAAAGTCGCTCAACCCTAGTTATTATCACTGTGTATGCAGCAAAGAAGAAAAATGCAGATAGCACTCACCGGTCCTTAAAACTTCATCCTTTATTCAAACTTTAAAATATCATGGCCAGAGGAACAGGTTGCTGGGATGTGCGAGCTGGTGTAAGACGACGGCCGTTTCGCACCACTTAGCGCTTCAGCGGGTCTATACATCGGAGGATATGACGGTGAGTGATATACCTTAGTCCAGGACAAGCTCCTCCCATCATATCAACCACATGACAAAGTGCAAAAGACATACAACTGTTAAAAACATTGCCACATTATTTGTATCAAAATGTCTGTATAGCAAAGAGAAAAGAAAGACAACACCGATGTCACATTACCGGAGAAACAATTTCTTAGTATAAACTTATCAGGGAGTTATTATTATGCCTGGCTTGACCTGTAGCAGGGAGAAGAGAAAAAAAAGAAAAAGGAGGATCTATGCGCCCTTAGGGACCAGACTTACCTAGTTATTTCACATGAATATGGATATGTCCATTCTATCATTTAACCCCATAGGTCCCATTGCGCCTGTGTGCATAATCCATTTTGCTTCTCACTGCAACAACAATCTATGCAAATTTCCACCTCTAGGTGGCAGCACTACTCTCTCCAAACCTGTGAACATCAAGACATTAGGATCCCCCATGTGCTTTTCTTTAACGTGATTGATCAATCGTGGGACGCCTTTACCTTTACATTTTAGAGAACACTATAAATCTGTAATGACAGGTAAAGGCGTCCCACGATTGATCAATCACGTTAAAGAAAAGCACATGGGGGATCCTAATGTCTTGATGTTCACAGGTTTGGAGAGAGTAGTGCTGCCTCCTAGAGGTGGAAAATTGCATAGATTGTTGTTGTAGTGAGAAGCAAAATGGATCATGCGCACAGGCGCAATGGCAATGGGACATATGGGGTTAAATGATAGAATGGACATGTCCATATTCCTGTGTTTTTTAATTTTTTCCTTTTGATTGTATTATTAGTGAGACCTATGGATTCGATGCTGCATGAGGCACCTTTTAAATGTACCCCCTGGGCCTAGTGATATATCTATTATGGACACCATTCCAACTGCGTTTAAGTGGACTCACCATGACATTTGCACAAAAGGAGATGGGAAATCACTTCCACGGACATGTACTTAACAGATGGAGATTGATCCTGTGGATCCGACATACAGAAGATGGACATTGTCTATAATATAATTTACTCTGTACGTCGAGCCGTGATATGTGCAGCATTTGTCTGGTGGACCCCTGAAGCCACTTAGGTGGCGGATATGGATAGCGCATTGTATAGGTGTTTGCATTCTTTATATTCACATATTGTCCTTATGATGGCCGAGCGCATCGCGCTGCGGCCCGCCTTGTCCTGGTGTGGATCGGCGTCCTTATGGCTCCTGGGCACGCTCCGGGTACTTTTGTGCCCTGCGCGTGCGCACTTGGCTTGACGCTTTGATCCACTGCTAGGACCTGTCGGGCGCAGTGCGCATGCGCCGATAGCGCCGTTCTCATTGGCCGCCGATTACCATGTGACTACGGCCATGGGTTATTTGAAGGTCCTTCCATGCAGCAAATTTATCCCCCTGAGGAAGTGGTCCTGCGCGGCCACGAAACGCGCGTTGGGGCGCTTTTTTCTCCCCACCAGTCTCCCCACCCGGTCTGTACCCTTGGTAAGTGCTAATACCTGTTTTATCTGAGTCTCATCCTAGTACTAATGGGGTTTTCATTACTGGGTCCCCACTTGGGTGGTTTAACCTGGTTGCATGGGTGCTACTATGCACCTATTGTGTTCTTCCCCGTCTGCTTTACCCCCAATATAGGGGACTAATAGAGTTACTTACCAATTTGTCACAGAACCGCCATGTCATCTGGGGAGTGTGGTGTATAGGGGTTTATATCAGCACATTTAGGCATTCACCCTGTGTTTTTAGCCATTTACTATTAAAACTTGCAATATGTATATTTATCTATAATCTAAATTAAAGTTTTTTTGTACAAATCAATGCTCGTGTTCTTTCTCCTTGTGAATATGTTCTAATAGAGCTGATTTGGCGAGTCGTGGGTCCTACAGGGCGTGCTTTGTCCGCCAGACCCCGGTTGTACTCACACAATGTATGTGGGATCTCTGTTTCCTGTGAAATAACTAGGTAAGTCTGGTCCCTAAGGGCGCATAGATCCTCCTTTTTCTTTTTTTTTCTCTTCTCCCTGCTACAGGTCAAGCCAGCCATAATAATAACTCCCTGATAAGTTTATACTAAGAAATTGTTTCTCCGGTAAAGAGACATAGGTGTTGTCTTTGTCATGTGGTTGATATGATGGGAGGAGCTTGTCCTAAACTAAGGTATATCACTCACCGTCATATCCTCTGACGTATAGACCCGTTGAAGCGCTAAGTGGCGCGAAACGGCCATCGTCTTACACCTGCTCGCACATCCCAGCAACCTGTTCCTCTGGCCATGACATTTTAAAGTTTGAATAAAGGATGAAGTTTTAAGGACCGGTGAGTGCTATCTGCATTTTTCTTTTTGCTGCATATACCCTGTTTTGGCATGAGGACCCGGAGTCCATAGAGGCGGTCTCTATCCGGAAAGCACTCCATTCAGCATATGGTTGTCTGGCCCCACAGCATTGCCGTTATATTTTTCTTTTTTGCATATGTTATTATTACTGTGTTGAGGGAGAAGGCTGGATTATTATGTTTAGGGGGCATAAAGGGGTCAAAAGGGTAGGTGTTGTAATTAAAGGGGCACTGTTACTGTGTGAGACACAGGCTGGCACTTTTAATTTTAGGTGCATTATCCATCGTACATTATTGTTTTCCTAGTCACAATCTGTATGCACTATTTTGTGAGGGTAACTATAGTCATGACATTATTTCATAATTACAGTATTTGGCACAACCAAGCAGATATACTAATAGGATACATGGGGGTGTAACAAGCAAAGACTTGTGGAATTGGGGGTAGCATCAAGCAGTGGAAGTTTATATACTGTATGTTATGATAAGGTAGGGAAGGTGTTGGAATAGTAAGGTCCTGAAATATCTTAGCAGCAAACTCTGCAGACATATGTCACATCTGGGAGAAAATGTCATGACGGCTTGGGCAAGATGGATAACTCTAGAAAAGTGCACAACTTTAATCGTATTGTCAGCTGTCACTGGTTACAACCGTACTGTGCTGTGTTACACAGTCAGCAGAAATCCCATGTTGATTTGTGTAGAATTTATGTAGTGTTTCTTATACAGTAACACTATGGACACATTATTTAGTCACAATGCAGTGGTAACGGTGATCACCTTGACGTTGTGGTAACACTTGTATAATTGTATCACTGGAAATATTGGTCTTTGTATGGTATGTCTTGCTATGTAAACATATAGAGATAATATTCAATAACGGCATTGTAATATTTGGTCCTCTTGTAGTAGTTATTAAATAATACCCGTATCAAGAATTGTAAATACAGTACTTGCTACTCCACCGTTTTGACTGATAAAATTACAAATATACACTACCGTTCCAAAGTTTAGGGTCACTTAGAAATTTCCTTATTTTTGAAAGAAAAGCACAGTTTTTCCAATGAAGCTAACACTAAATGATTCAGAAATACACTCTATACATTGTTAATGTGGTAAATGACTATTCTAGCTGCAGACGTCTGGTTTGTAATGCAATATCTTCATAGGTGTATAGAGGCCCATTTCCAACAACCATCACTCCAGTGTTCTTATGATAGTTTGTGTTTGCTGTGTAAGAAGGCTAATGGATGGTTAGAGTAAAACCCTTGTGCAAGTATGTTAGCACAGCTGAAAACAGTTTGGCTGATTAGAGAACCTATAAACCTGACCTTCCTTTGAACTAGTTGAGAATCTGGAGCATTACATTTGTTGGTTCCATTAAACTCTCAAAATGGCCAGAAAAAAAGAACTTTCATGTAAAACTCGACAGTCTATTCTTGTTCTTAGAAATTAAGGCTATTCCATGCGAGAAATTGCCAAGAAACTGAAGATCTCCTACAACGGTGTGTACTACTCCCTTCAGAGGAGAGCACAACCAGGCTCTAACCAGAGTAGAAAGAGAAGTGGGAGGCCTGTTGTGAATTCTGTTTTTGGGCTCCCTCTGGTGGTTACTGGTGGTACTGGCTGACTTTTGTCTTGCACCTGTTCCCATCAGGAAACTGGGAGTTTCCTATTTAGTCTGGCTTCTCAGTCATTCTAGTGCCGGCAACCAATGTTACCAGAGCACCTCTGTTGCTTGCTACCTGCTCCAAGTCTGCAATTCAGCTAAG
This sequence comes from Ranitomeya variabilis, assembly GCF_051348905.1. Taxonomy (NCBI): domain Eukaryota; kingdom Metazoa; phylum Chordata; class Amphibia; order Anura; family Dendrobatidae; genus Ranitomeya; species Ranitomeya variabilis. The sequence continues at coordinate 201,184,261 of NC_135232.1, read as the reverse complement.
TTGGATCTTTGGCATTTTTTGTGTTTGTTTGTCTAGCATGCATTTATATTTCTCTTGCTGCTGGAAGCTCTAGTGATCTGAAATTACTACTCCGGTGTCATGAGTTGATACGGAGTTAAAGTAATTTCAGGATGGCTGTTTAGGGTTTTGAGGTGACCGCGAAGTCCTCTTTTGTATTTTCTGCTATCTAGTCAGAGGGCCTCTCTTTGCTGAATCTATATTCATACTGCGTACGTGTTTTCCTCTTACCTAACCGTTATTATATGGGGGGGGCTACTATCACTTTTGGGGTTTCCCTGGAGGCAAGCCAGGTCTGTGTATTCCTCTACTAGGGGGTAACTAGATCTCCGGCTGGTGCGAGGTGTCTAGGGATAATCGTAGGCACACCCCCTGGCTACTATTAGTTGCGTGTTAGGTTCAGCGTCGCGGTCATCTGAGATTCCATCATTCCTACAGCTAGTCCGTTTTTGCCTGAGTCCCTGCCATTGGGAACCATGACAGTATTGCCGGCCGCAAATGTATTAAAGGTATTGGCTGAAGAAAGAGAGAAAAGAAGAAGTTTCTGACACTTTTTTTTTTTTTACTCAGAAGTTCTGTCTAGCCATAATTGCAATCGGCTGCTTTTTTCTCTCCTCTTAACCCCTGAATGGCTCAGATCTCAGCTGTTGAGAAATGGATATCCAGAGTTTAGCTACAGGCCTGAGTGCTCTTGCTTCTAAGGTTCAAAATATCCAAGACTATGTTATACATGCTCCTATGTCAGAACCCAAGATTCCTATACCTGAGTTCTTTTCTGGAGATAGATCTCGTTTTTTGAATTTTAAGCACAATTGTAAATTGTATCTTTCTCTGAGATCTCGCTCCGCTGGAGACTCCGCTCAGCAGGTTAAAATTGTGATTTCCTTGTTGCGGGGTGACCCCCAGAATTGGGCATTTGCATTGGCACCAGGGGATCCTGCGCTGCTCAATGTGGATGCGTTTTTTCTGGCACTGGGGTTGCTCTATGAGGAACCTAATTTGGAGATTCAGGCTGAAAAGGCCTTGTTAGCCCTCTCTCAAGGGCATGATGAAGCTGAAATATATTGTCAAAAATTTCGAAAATGGTCTGTGCTTACTCAGTGGAATGAGTGCGCCCTGGCGGCGAATTTCAGAGAAGGTCTCTCTGACGCCGTTAAAGATGTCATGGTGGGGTTTCCTACGCCCACAGGTCTGAATGAATCCATGACTATGGCTATTCAGATTGATCGGCGTTTACGGGAGCGCAAACCTGTGCACCATTTGGCGGTGTCTTCTGAGCAGACACCGGAGATTATGCAATGTGATAGAATTCTGTCCAGAAGTGAATGGCAGAATTATAGGTGTAAAAATGGGTTGTGCTTCTACTGTGGTGATTCTGCTCATGTTATATCAGCATGCTCTAAACGCACAAAAAAGGTTGATAAGTCTTTTGCAATTGGCACTTTACAGTCTAAGTTTATTTTGTCTGTAACTTTGATCTGTTCATTATCATCTATTACTGTGGATTCCTATGTGGATTCTGGCGCTTCCTTGAGTCTTATGGATTTGTCCTTTGCCAGACGCAGACGCTGTGGGTTTAGCCTAGAGCCTTTGGAAGTTCCTATCCCTCTGAAGGGTATCGACTCCACACCATTGGCTAGGAATAAACCACAATACTGGATACAAGTGACTATGTGTATGACTCCTGACCATCGGGAGGTGATTCGCTTCCTTGTGTTGCATAACTTGCATGATGTCTTAGTGCTTGGATTGCCATGGTTGCAAACTCATAATCCAGTCCTTGACTGGAAAACAATGTCTGTGTTAAGCTGGGGATGTCAGGGGGCTCATGGGGAAGTACCTTTGGTTTCCATTGCTTCATCTACTCCCTCTGAAATTCCGGCATTTTTGTCTGACTATTGTGATGTTTTTGAGGAGCCCAAACTTAGTTCTCTCCCCCCTCACAGGGATTGTGATTGTGCTATAGACTTGATTCCGGGCAGCAAGTTTCCCAAGGGTCGTTTGTTTAATCTGTCTGTGCCTGAGCATGCTGCTATGCGGGAGTATATTAAGGAGTCCTTGGAAAAGGGACATATCCGTCCATCCTCATCCCCTTTAGGAGCAGGTTTTTTTTTCGTGGGTAAAAAAGATGGCTCCCTGAGGCCCTGTATTGATTATCGCCTGTTGAATAAGATTACAGTCAAATACCAGTATCCTTTGCCACTATTGACTGATTTATTTGCTCGTATTAAAGGGGCAAAGTGGTTCTCTAAGATTGATCTTCGGGGTGCGTATAATTTGGTACCCTTGCCCAAATTGCCTTCTTCATCTGAGTTGGTTCCTTTGTTTTTTCAGAATGTGGTTCGTTTACATGGTATCCCGGAAAACATCGTTTCTGACAGGGGGTCTCAATTTGTGTCTAGGTTCTGGCGAGCGTTCTGTGCCAGGATGGGCATTGATTTGTCTTTTTCGTCTGCATTCCATCCTCAGACTAATGGCCAGATGGAGCGAACTAATCAGACCTTGGAGACTTATTTGAGGTGTTTTGTGTCTGCTGATCAGGATGATTGGGTCGCCTTTTTGCCGTTGGCAGAGTTTGCCCTCAATAATCGGGCCAGTTCTGCCACTCTGGTTTCTCCTTTCTTTTGCAATTCAGGGTTTCACCCTCGTTTTTCATCTGGCCAGGTGGAATCTTCGGATTGCCCTGGAGTGGACACAGTGGTGGATAGACTGCACCGGATTTGGAGTCATGTGGTGGACAATTTGAAGTTGTCTCAGGAGAAGACTCAGCAGTTTGCTAATCGTCATCGTCGTGTGGGTCATCATCTCCGCGTTGGGGACTTGGTGTGGTTATCTTCTCGTTTTGTCCCTATGAAGGTCTCTTCTCCTAAGTTTAAACCTCGGTTCATAGGTCCTTATAAGATTTTGGAGATTCTTAATCCTGTATCTTTTCGTTTGGACCTACCAGCATCTTTCACCATTCATAATGTCTTCCATCGGTCGTTGTTGCGGCGGTACGAGGTACCGGTTGTTCCTTCTGTTGAGCCTCCTGCTCCTGTGCTGGTGGAGGGTGAATTGGAGTATGTTGTGGAGAAGATTTTGGACTCTCGCGTTTCCAGACGGAGACTTCAATATTTGGTTAAATGGAAGGGATACGGTCAGGAGGATAATTCTTGGGTGACTGCCTCCGATGTTCATGCCTCTGATTTGGTTCGCGCCTTTCATAGGGCGCATCCAGATCGCCCTGGTGGTTCTCATGAGGGTTCGGTGCCCCCTCCTTAAGGGGGGGTACTGTTGTGAATTCTGTTTTTGGGCTCCCTCTGGTGGTTACTGGTGGCACTGGCTGACTTTTGTCTTGCACCTGTTCCCATCAGGAAACTGGGAGTTTCCTATTTAGTCTGGCTTCTCAGTCATTCTAGTGCCGGCAACCAATGTTACCAGAGCACCTCTGTTGCTTGCTACCTGCTCCAAGTCTGCAATTCAGCTAAGTTGGATCTTTGGCATTTTTTGTGTTTGTTTGTCCAGCATGCATTTATATTTCTCTTGCTGCTGGAAGCTCTAGTGATCTGAAATTACTACTCCGGTGTCATGAGTTGATACGGAGTTAAAGTAATTTCAGGATGGCTGTTTAGGGTTTTGAGGTGACCGCGAAGTCCTCTTTTGTATTTTCTGCTATCTAGTCAGAGGGCCTCTCTTTGCTGAATCTATATTCATACTGCGTACGTGTTTTCCTCTTACCTAACCGTTATTATATGTGGGGGGCTACTATCACTTTTGGGGTTTCCCTGGAGGCAAGCCAGGTCTGTGTATTCCTCTACTAGGGGGTAACTAGATCTCCGGCTGGTGCGAGGTGTCTAGGGATAATCGTAGGCACACCCCCTGGCTACTATTAATTGCGTGTTAGGTTCAGCGTCGCGGTCATCTGAGATTCCATCATTCCTAGAGCTAGTCCATTTTTGCCTGAGTCCCTGCCATTGGGAACCATGACAGAGGCCCCGTTGCACAACTGAGCAAAACGCCAGTGTCAACGTCTACAGTGAAGAGGCGACTCCGGGATGCTTGCCTTCAGGGCAGAGTGGCAAAGAAAAGGCCATATCTGAGAGTGGCTAATAAAAGGAAAAGATTAATATGGGCAAAAGAACACAGACATTGGACAGAAGAAGATTGGAAAAAAGTGTTATGGACAGACGAATCCAAGTTTGAGTTGTTTGGATGACGCAGAATAACATTTGTGAGACGCAGAACAACGGAAAAGATGCTGGAAGAGTGTCTGATGCCATCTGTCAAGCATGGTGGAGGTAATGTGATGGTCTGGGGTTGCTTTGGTGCTGGTAAAGTGGGAGATTTGTACAAGGTAAAAGGGATTTTGAATAAGGAAGGCTATCACTCCATTTTGCAATGCCATGCCATACCCTGTGGGCAGCGCTTGATTGGATCCAATTTCATCCTACAACAGGACAATGACCCAAAGCACACCTCCAAATTATGCAAGAACTATTTAGGGAAGAAGCAGGCAGCTGGTATTCTATCTGTAATAGAGTGGCCAGCGCAGTCACCATATCTCAACCCCATTGAGCTGTTGTGGGAGCAGCTGGACCGTATGATAGTAAAAAGTGCCCGTCAAGCCAAAACAACTTGTGGGAGGGGCTTCTGGAAGCATGGGGTGAAATTTCTCCAGATTACCTCAGCAAATTATCTGCTAGAATGCCAAAGGTCTGCAGTGCTGTAATTGCTGCAAAGGGAGCATTCTTTGACGAAAGCAAAGTTTGAAGGAGAAAATTATTATTTCAAATAAAAATCTTTTTTTCGAACCTTGTCAATGTCTGGACTAGATTTTCAATTCATTTGGCAACTCATTTGATTAATAAAAGTATGAGTTTTCATGGAAAACACAAAATTGTCTGGGTGACCCTAAACTTTGGAACCGTAGTGTACATTGTCAGATAATGTGACTAGGTCAGCTGCAAGTCAGGCAACTCTAAAAATCTAACGACAAATTTGTTTAGCTTATGTATATTGCTAGATTTGCAAAACCCAAAAATTGGGTCAACTATTGTACTTGTATTTATAATTAAAGGGAATCTGAATGAACTATGTAATCTGAGAGCACCATTATGTAGGAGCAGAGACCCTAATTACAGTAATATGTCACTTACTGGGATGTGTTTTATTGCTTCAATATAATCAGTGTTTTATCAGCCGGAGATTATATCACTGCAATACAACTAGTCTCAGTGCATCCTAGTCCAACCCCTCTCACAGCTTTATAAGTACACAGTGTACACCAGAGGTGTCAAACTGCATTCCTCGAGGGCCGCCAACAGGTCATGTTTTCAGGATTTCCTTGTATTGCACAGGTGATAATTTAATCACCTGCACAGAATGATTCCAGCACCTTGTGGAATGCTAAGAAAATCTTGAAAACACTCATGGTTTGAGGCCCTCGAGGAATGCAGTTTGACACCCCTGGTGTACACCGAAAGTTGTGGTGTAGATGGGGTTATCACAGCTCAACAACTGTGCTCTGCTAGGTCTGCAGTTGGGGAAAACTGTGACGCTATTACAAGTGCTGCACGCAGTATAATAAGTGACACGGTTGGAATCAGGGTCTCTGTCCCTACCGCAAGCTGGTGTCAGAATACATAGCAAAAACCTGCTGACAGATTCTCTTTAACAAATTGTTACATATAGTCCCCTTAGATTTATAATTCTCACAATATCCATGTCCGTCTATCCTCACTTACTGTGTTCTCCAGATATCCCATAATGCCAAATTCAGATGTTAAGTTGTACACACAGTTTTTTTGTTTTGTTGCTTGCTACTTTTCTCCAAAATTGTATTGGTTTAACCCCTTCACCACCTATTGCAATTTTCTGTTTTTTGCTCCCCTTCTTTTCAGAGCCATAACTTTTTTATTGTTCCCCACTATGGCCATGTGAGAGCTTATTTTTTGCGGGACAAGTTGTACTTTTGAATGACACCATTAATTTTGCTATATAGCTGCTGAAAAATTAGGAAAAAATTCCAAGTAAGGTGAAATTGTAAAAATAAAAAGTGCAAAACCACAATTGATTTTTTTTTTCTTTTTATTTACCATGTTCACTAAATGCTAAAACTGACCTGCCATTATGATTCTCCAGGTCAGTACAAATACGCACATGTATAAGTTCTTTTCTATATACGTGATGAAAAAAAATTCCAACGTTTGTATGATAAAAAAGTCATCATTTTCTGAGAATGTAATCTCTCCATTTTTCATGATCTGGGGCTGGTTGAGGGCTTATTTTTTGCACACGGAGCTGACATTTTTATTGATACCATTTTGGGGTAGATACAATGTTTTGTATTTTATTGCATTTTATTGCAATGTCATGGCTAACAAAAAGTTTAATTCTGCCATTAATTCTCTTTACACCATTTATCAATCGGATTTTGAGCGCCTCCATGGGGCTGTGAGGTACTCGGTACCGGGTCCTGCGGTTCACAGGGGGATGTCACGGTGGCTGACCCGGTCCATGGCCCTGGTACGTCCGTGTAAAAGGGAAAGGTCTTTAAAAGGGATAAAGTTTGTGTTCGTGACGCCACCTGTGGTATTCGATCAGGGTGACCGACGCTGCTTAGGGGTCCGCTGGAGTGATGTTATGGCAGCTAGATGGTATACCTTCCCACAGGTGAAGTGTATCCCCAGGGATTCCCAGTGAATAGATGCTGGATGGTGAGGCGCAGTGAGGAACGAGGACACAAGGTTGCAGTTTCTTTACCTTTTTACTGAAGGCTTCAGCATCCACAGTCCAAAGCACCAGATCACAGGGCAGGCAGAGTCCGGCCGGTCTGACGGCAAATCCAGAGTCCCCTTATCCAGGTGGAAATCAGTAGCCTTCCTCTAGCACCCGGATGTTGTAGTACCTTACTGCTGAGCTTCTCATAAGGTCTTCACAACTGTTGTAAATGTTCTAGATGTTATGTCTCTCTCTGTCCCCCAGATGGATAGGAACAAACCCGTATGACTGATGGCCTGAGGCTTTTTACAGGGACTCTAGCACGCCCCAGCCCCCACAAGTTGCCACCGTGCCTCCTGGGTATAGGTCGGGCAGGTAACGTGGAATTAGCTGTCCTGCTGGTCTCTGGAGCAAGGCATAGAGACTATCGCTCCCTCGGTGTTCCAGCTACCAGATCCTGCGCCTCAGAAGGAGGCAGCCTGTACAGGGCAGAACTACTTCTGGTTTCCTCTCCTTTTGCTATGACTTCGTTTCTCACCCTCTACAATACAATTCGCTGTTCGTGTCTCTTTCTTAGGATGCTGCCGCACGTCGGGCAGGCGCAGCTCCGTGGCCTTCTGTCTAGGCCTCTGACAGGATCCCACCCCTGTCAGGGACCACCCTGTCGGCAACTGCTCAATGTTCCTCCTTCCTCTCTGTCTGCCTGACAGGAACTGCCCGGCTGAAGCTCAGCCAGCTTCTGACTAACTTTCTATCCAGACCACCAGTTTTACCTAACGTGAAGAGTGCCCTAATAAATAGGAGCATAGCTCCCCCTGGTGGACTGGAGTATGAAGTGTGTTGTATTGTTTGTGATACCTGGTAAAGAGATCTCCTTTATTGCCCTCAGACGTAACATCACTCCTCCTGGTGGAAGAATGACATTACTGCAATGACCAGGACCCTGGGGTGCTGCACTCCCCCCCCCCCCTCCCCCATTAAATCCAGTACTTCGGGACTGGGAAAAGAAAACAACAATACATTAGCAAAAAGACATGCATATTTTTAAATGCTACAAGACAAATTAATTTAACTGTGCTTCCCTTTATGGCCTTTATGGGAGGTGAGGACACTTGAACATTACAAACAAGAACATATTTACATGATGCGTATGACTTTAAGCCAAGTAGAAAACAGTCATTATCTAACTATGAAACACAATTACTCATACAGGTATACTATTTACTAAGTGCAAGTACCCTCTAAGGGTATACTAATGTAGAACCTCAGAGTGCAAATCAACATTTTTCTTTATTCTTCTACACATGCAGGACTATCCATCAACCCCACGGGCTCACTGCATTTTCTTCAATTTATTCAACCTACCATTTATCTTAACCTCAATTTTATTCAAAGTACATCATACCAGATTATCTAACTTTAACTCTATGTAAAAATTATTACTATCTGAATCTAAATTTCTAACTTTGTTTGCTATATTACACTGTAAGGCCATGTGCACACGTTCAGGATTTTTAGCGTTTTTTTCGCGTTTTTTCGCTATAAAAACGTGATAAAAACGCGAAAAAAACGCTAACATATGCCTCCTATTATTTACAAGGTATTCCGCATTTTTTGTGCAAATGTTGCGATTTTTTCCGCGAAAAAATCGCATAGCGGAAAAAAAAGCAACATGTTCATTAAAAATGCGGAATTGCAGGGATTCCGCACACCTAGGAGTCCATTGATCTGCTTACTTCCCGCACGGGGCTGTGCACACCATGCGGGAAGTAAGCAGATTATGTGCGGTTGGTACCCAGGGTGGAGGAGAGGAGACTCTCCTCCACGCACTGGGCACCATATAACTGGTCAAAAAATAAGAAATAAAATAAAAAATAGTCCTATACTCACCCTCGATGTCCCGCGCAGTGTTCCCGCCTCACCGCTGCACGCTGCCGTTCGGTTCCTGTAGCTGGTGTGCGGCGAAGGACCTTGGCGATGACGTCACTGTCCTGTGATTGGTCGTGAGCGGTCATGTGACCGCTCACGTGACCGTGACGTCACGGAAGGCCCTGTGCGCACAGACCAGCTATAGGAAGACGAACGGACGCCGCTTATGAGATGTCTGGGTGAGTATAAGCATTTTTTTATTTTTTTTATTATTTTTAAACATTCTATCTTTTACTATAGATGCTGCATAAGCTGCATCTATAGTAAAAAGTTGGTCACACTTGTCAAACAGTATGTTTGACAAGTGTGACCAACCTGTCAGTCAGTTTTCCAAGCGATGCTACAGATCGCTTGGAAAACTTTAGCATTCTGCAAGCTAATTACGCTTGCAGAATGCTAAAAAAACGCGAAAAAAACGGAAAAAAAACGCAAAAAAAAAAATGCGGATTTCTTGCAGAAAATTTCCGGTTTTCTTCAGGAAATTTCTGCAAGAAATCCGCAACGTGTGCACATGGCCTAATACACCAACTTCTTAGCAAAGTGCAACGATTCAACATTCCCTTTAACACTAGAAGTCCCAGAGACGGGTCATTTGACATTTCAACCTTTGAAACCCAGAGAAGGGTCAAATGACACAAAGGATTTTATCTATAGCTTATCTTATCTCTATTCACTGTCTTTTGTTCTGTAATTAAGGCCATTAGGGTATGTGCACACGTCCGGATTTCTTGCAGAAATTTCCTGAAGAAAACCGGAAATTTTCTGCAAGAAATCCGCATTTTTTTTTTGCGTTTTTTTTGCGTTTTTTTTAGCATTTTGCAAGCGTAATTAGCTTGCAGAATGCTAAAGTTTTCCAAGCGATCTGTAGCATCGCTTGGAAAACTGACTGACAGGTTGGTCACACTTGTCAAACATACTGTTTGACAAGTGTGACCAACTTTTTACTATAGATGCTGCTTATGCAGCATCTATAGTAAAAGATAGAATGTTTAAAAATAATAAAAAAAATAAAAAAATGGTTATACTCACCCTCTGCAGCCTCCGTTCCTATAGATGCCGGTGTGGTTCAGGGCCTTCGGTGACGTCACGGCTTGTGATTGGTCGCGAGCGGTCACATGAGCGGTCACGCGACCAATCACAAGACAGTGACGTCACCGCAGGTCCTGAACCACACCATCTATAGGAACAGAAGCGGCAGCATGCAGCGGTGAGAAGCGGGAACACTCCGGGGACATCGAAGGTGAGTATAGGACTATTTTTTGTTTTAATTCTTTTTTTTCGACCAATTATATGGTGCCCAGTGCGTGGAGGAGAGTCTCCTCTCCTCCACCCTGGGTACCAACCGCACATAATCTGCTTACTTCCCGCATGGTGTGCACAGCCCCGTGCGGGAAGTAAGCAGATCAATGCACTCCTAGGTGTGCAGAATCCCCGCAATTCCGCATTTTTAATGAACATGTTGCTTTTTTTTCCGCGATGCGATTTTTTCGCGGAAAAAATCGCAACATTTGCACAAAAAATGCGGAATACCCTGTAAATAATAGGAGGCATAGGTTAGCGTTTTTTTCGCGTTTTTATCACGTTTTTATAGCGAAAGAACGCGAAAAAAACGCAAAAAATCCTGAACGTGTGCACATGGCCTTACGGTTGCACCACAGGAGGTTGTTTGCTGTTTTCCATCGAGTTTACCCATGTAGTTTCAAGTTTCAAGTTAGTTCTGTTCAGTTTATTGTATTTGATAATATAAAGACTATACATATTTTATTTAGTTTAGTTTTATTTGAGCAAAAAAGCGCTGAAACAATGAATCATTTTTTATATATTTTAAATAGAGAATTAGAAATTTTAGAGCAAGGTACAGCTGTGAGTAATGACCAGAAGCATTTGTGTCTAAGGCTATGTGCACACTTTGTGGATTCCACTGCGGATTTTTCCGCAGCGGAATTCCAAAATCTGCAGTGAAAACCCGTTGCGGTTTTTACTGTGGATTTATCGCATTTTTTACTGCGGTTTCTTCTGTGGATTTTCATCTGCAGTTTCCTATTGGAGCAGGTGAAAATCCGCAGAAAAGAAGTGACATGCTGCGGAATGTAATCCGCAGCGTTTCCGCGCGGATTTTTCCGCAGCATGTGCACAGCGTTTTTTGTTTCCCATAAGTTTACATTGTACTGTAAACTCAGGGGAAACTGCTGCGGATCCGCAGCGGTCAAAGGTACCGTTACATGTTACGATCTCGTCGACGATATAGTTAGAAATGTCACGTGATCACATCGTTCGTGCAATCAGTTTCACATCGTCCAAGAGGCGTCACATGCAACTAACTTGTTAACGATGTAAATTTTGGCTCCGCGTTAGCCTCATTGCAAACGTTTGCAGAACGATTTTTCACAATGGCAGGAATAGGAGAATTTAGACCGACATCGTTCATATCAGCGTTACACTGAACGATGCTGCACATCTTCTGACACATAATTGGACAAGGATCATCAGATTTGAGATCCTGACCTCAAATCTGCGATCAGCGATCCAACGATGTGTTCGTCCGATATCTTCAATGATGTAAAAAAACGACATCGCATGAACTACGTGATCATGTGAAGTTTTCAAACGATATCGTCAACGAGATCGTAACGTGTAACTGTACCTTTAGGCCTCAATCACACTAGCGAAAAAAAATTGCAGCATGTTCATTCTTGTGCAAATTTGGCACGAAATATTTTGCTCAAGAGGACTGAAATTTTAGTGTGAAAAATATACAAAAGAACAACTGTTATTTGTTTCGATGCTTTTTATTTTTTTAAAAAAACCAATAAGATTTTTTTTTCACTAAAGGGTTATTTCACACCAACATCAAACAAATAGTCACATTTTCAAGATGAGCAGTGTATAAGCGGCATGGCCAAACAAATGTGATAAAACAGTGAACAAGAAAACAATATAATCAAATTATACAACAGGGAGGGATGTTGGTGGAGGAGTGGGAAGAGGGGAGGGGGAAAGGGTAAAGACAAATACATGGGGGTAGGGGAGTAAAGGAGCACGCATCAAAGGATGCTTTTTATTTTTGTTATAAAAATGTTAAAAAAATACAAGGAATAAAACAATTCCACACATATTTTCAATAGGCTGCAGTGGGGGGCTGTGTGTGTGTGAGTGGCATGTCCTGATGTGACTTGCATTTCAGCACTCACTCAGCAGTCTGTCTGAACATGTCAGAACATACCTGGCACTGCCTAGGTATGTCCCTGGTACATTTGCCACACGTGTATTTGTAGCAGTCAATACATCTCTCAATTGCACAATTGTTCGTGCATTGATGGTTGACCTGACACTTCACCCTTTTGCCAGGGCTGGGTGTGGAAGGAAGTTGCCAAAGGAGTTTCTCCTTGCGTGCCTTCTTTTCAGTCACATGACGGCCACCTAACTCTTTTGCAAGCTCAACCAGGAAGTCCACCTGTCTCTCCTGCACCTCAGTGCATGCCTGATAAAGAACATGAGCATTGAGTGCTGCCATGTCAATCATGTTGTAGAACACGGAGACTGGCCATCTCCGTGTTCCTGCACGCACGCTGTACTCCCGCACCATTTGGTCCATTACATCCACACCGCACTTTGTGTGATTGTATTGTGTGACCGTGTTTGGCTTCCTTTTGTTGGTATCCTCAGTCTCAACCACGCTGTGCATGCTGCTGAGAATGTAGACGGCCTTCTTTCGTTTGGGTGCATACACTGTCAGTGTGGCACCAGTGGTTGAAAACACCTGAGTGGTGAATTCAGTGTGGTCCATCTGTCTAGCGGATTGAGGAATTTCCCGGCGACTCTTGTTGACTGTGCCGAGGATAGTGGTTTCCCGGCTAAGCAGTCGTTGTGCAAGTGACAATGATGTAAAGAAATTGTCCATGGTTACAGTTCTGCCCTTTTCCATGAATGGTTCCATCAGCCTCATCACTACAGTTTCGGACAGTCTCTTCCCGCTGGGACGACTGGGGTCCTTGCCAAGATATGAAAGGACATTACAGATGTACTTTGATTTCAAGTCGCAAGCCACCCAAAACTTGATGCCAAACTTGTCTGGTTTTGTTGCAATGTATTGCAGAAAACAGCAGCGAGTCTTTGACGGGAAAAGCTGTTCATCAATAGTGATGTGTCGACCAGGGTTGTAGGATGCGATACAGTTGGTGACAAACGATCTCCACACAACGGAGATTGCAGCAAACTTATCGGTCTCCACTCGCTCACTGCGCGTGAACATGTCATCAAAGCGTAGGTGTTGCATGATGAAACATCATGAAAGCGGTTTCGGGTCATAGTGGCAATGATCCTTGGGTTTCCCAGGTTTGCTGACCAGCTGTCACGTAGTGATGGAACCTTGGTCACCCCCCGCAAGATAATGACTGAAATAAATGCCATTAGTTCCGGGAGACCCATGAACCAATCCACCTGCTCCGTGTGACGTGCATGTTCAGTAGTCCATTCTTCAATGCTACGAAGCATGTCAAGACTGATAAAACAGAGGAAGCTCTGAAGGTGACTCTGGACACTTCGTCTGGCCTTAGCACTTGGCTCTCCATCTGTAGGGAACGGTTCTATTGGGGTCAAATGGAGATGTTTCCCCTCTTGTACTTCATGCCACATTGTGCCATCTTTTGCGGTCTCTGTTGGCTCACTCGCCAACCGAGCTCTCTTTTTTGGTAGAGGCGGAGTCTCCTCATCTGCAAGATAAATAATTTCAAATAAGCATTTTGCTTTGGTTCAAAATAAAAAAGATAGTCAGGAAATAAAATAGGTAACTCACACTGCCTTTTTTGGCATCCTGTTCTGTCCGTTTTTGAAACAAGCAGAACAGGATCCCTTTTGGCCCCCATGCACCGTGGGTGATGTCCGTGTGCTATCCGTGAATCCACAGATAGCGCTGTCTGCTGTCACCACATACTCACCTCCCTCCAGCGCCTCTTCTCCTCTCACTTCCGGTTCACTCTTGGCCTCAGTGAAGTGAATATTCATAAGCCTAATGAGCGGCACTGGAAGTGAGAGGAACTGTCAGCGCTGGACTGAGGTGAATATGAAATTCTTTATTTTTAGGCTTTTCACTTTCCTCCGTGGTCCGTGCACACGGAAGTCACACGGATGACATCTGTGTGCATGGACGTTTTCGGCAAAAAGCGGTCCGTGCTTCCGCAAAACAACGGACATGTCTCTGTGTGGAGCAGACGGACACGCATGTGCTCCACACAGAGACACAGTTCGTGCAGAATGGGGCCATAGGGGAACATGTGTCCCGTATGTCCGTGCCTACGGCATGTGTCAGCACAGACCCCACATGTGCCGGAGGCACAGATGTGTGAATCATCCCTAAGAAGGAGAACCGGGGATTAGACAGCCAGAGAAGACAGGTAAGACAGTGAAGACACAGAAAAGAGAGAGACACAGGGGAGAGACAGAAAAAGAAAGCCACAGAGGAAAACACATTAACCCCGCACCACACCCACCCTGCACCGCAGCGTACTGCCCACGCACCACACCTGGCCCGCACCGACCCTTATCTGCACCAACCCCTGCAAAACATAGGATTGAAGGACTATGTCTTCTCCATCTGAGTCAGGCTGTGTGCACACGTAGCATATTTTTCGCGTTTTTTTCGCAAAAAAACGCGAAAAAAACGCTAACATTAAGCATCCTATAATAGAATGCATTCCGCATTTTTTGTGCACATGCTACATTTTTTTCCTGAGCGGAATCGCATTCCAGAAAAAAATGCAGCATGTTCATTAAAACTGCGGAATCGCGGCGATTCTGCACCCATAGGAGTGCATTGATCTGCTTACTTCCCGCACGGGGCTGTGCACACCATGCGGGAAGCAAGCAGATCATGTGCGGTTGGTACCCAGGGTGGAGGAGAGGAGACTCTCCTCCACGGACTGGGCACCATATAATTGGTAAAAAATAAAATAATTAAAATAAAAAATAGTGATATACTCACCTTCGATGTCCCCCGCAGTCTTCCCGCCTCTCCGCTGCACGCTGCCGCTTCGGTTCCTATAGCTGCTGTGCGGTGAAGGACCTGCGATGACGTCGCGGTCTTGTGATTGGTCACGAGACCGCATGTGACCGCTCACGCGACCAATCACAAGCCGCGACGTCATCGCAGGCCCTTCACCGCACACCAGCTATAGGAACGGACGCCGCTGAGGTCTGCAGGTGAGTATAACCATTTTTTTTATTATTTTTAAAAATTGTATCTTTTACTATAGATGCTGCATAGGCAGCATCTATAGTAAAAAGTTGGTCACACTTGTCAAACACTATGTTTGACAAGTGTGACCAACCTGTCAGTCAGTTTTCCAAGCGATGCTACAGATCGCTTGGAAAACTCTAGCATTCTGCAAGCTAATTATGCTTGCAAAACGCTAGTTTTCTGCGGGTATATGCATGCTAATTCTGCATGCGATATACCCGCAGCAGGAGGCGCAGAATTGCCGCGGAAATTTCCGCGGCAATTCTGCAACGTGTGAACTTAGCCTCAGAAGGGTTTGTGTTGCTCAGAATCAGTTCCAATGCCTCTTCAATGGTGTGCCTTCTCTCCATTTTCTTTCCTGTGAACAAAATAGGTTTCTCCCCCACAGCACATAAAGCTGCATGCAAATTTGCTAATGCAATGCAGCTGGGGGGGGTGGGCAGACACTCAGGAGCAGCTCACATTCTTTGGGTAGGGACACACTTCAGTTCCTGATCAGTTTTCTTTCAAGATTGACACCTGTTCTGGGTTTTGGAGTCACTCCTGGGCCCTAATGGGGCCGTCACACGGGGAGATGATTCCCGGCGATGTGCGGGCGATCACGTGCGCGTGCACATCGCCGGGGCATCACTGGTGACATGACACATGCGGACATGTCGCCGGCGAACGTCTGTGAAGGATCGCCTCGGAACCAGCCTGTAGTTCAGAGGCGATCCCCGGGCCAATCTCTGGATGACTGTACCTTCTCTGCACCAACCCCTGCAAAACAGGATGCAAACGATCAGGCAAAAAAAGGCACTGTGAAGCCAGCATTTCTTTCTTGTGAGCAGCAACCCCCACACTCAGGAATAGCATTCTTCTGTTTACACACTCTTATCTAAGATAATCCCCCCTGCAGATTCCTCAGGCAAGAGTACATTTACAAATGAAAGGATGCTAATTAAGGTGTCAATATGGACTGAGGGTCATTTGACCCTCTCTCAGGACTTCAGGGGGGGATCTTGAAATTCCTGGGACTTCTAAGGTACCGTCACACTAGGCGATATCGCCAGCAATCCGTGACGTTGCAGCGACCTGGATGGCGATATCGCTGTATTTGACACGCAGCAGCGATCTGGATCCCGCTGTGAAATTGCTGGTCGCTGCTAGAAGGTCTGCACATTATTTGGTCGCTAGGTCGCCGTGTATCGCCGTGTTTGACAGCAAAAGCGACGATACCAGCGATATTTTACACTGGTAACCAGGGTAAACATCGGGTTACTAAGCGCAGGGCCGCGCTTAGTAACCCGATGTTTACCCTGGTTACCAGCGTAAAAGTTAAAAAAACAAACAGTACATACTCACCAGCGCGTCCCCCAGCCTCTGCTTCCTGACACTAAAGCGCCGGCCCTAAACTGAAAGTGAAAGCAACAGCGGTGACGTCACCGCTCTGCTGTTAGGGCCGGAGCTCAGTCAGCGTCAGGATGCAGAGGCTGGGGGACGCGCAGGTGAGCATGTACTGTTTGTTTTTTTAACTTTTACGCTGGTAACCAGGGTAAACATCGGGTTACTAAGCGCGGCCCTGCGCTTAGCAACCCGATGTTTACCCTGGTTACCCGGGGACCTCGGCATCGCTGGTCGCTGGAGAGCGGTCTGTGTGACAGCTCTCCAGCGACCACACAGCGACGCTGCAGCGATCGGCATTGCTGTCGCTATCGCTGCAGCGTCGCTTAATGTGACGGTACCCCTAGTGTTAAGAGCAAATAACATTCAAGTCTGTCAATGAGGTAGTGCAAACAATCACATCAAGATTCAAGTTAGTTTAGCAATATCAGTGACGTGAAGCGAGGGACCCGTGACGAACCCCCAACGTTGGTCTTGGGTGGGCTACAAGACGTGTATCCTGACCAGGAATTCTGCCACAACAACGGGTTTTTCTTCAGGTCTGCAAAGCAAAGCAATTTTTATAACAAGATTAACAGCAGTTTCTGTTAGAGGCAGTTTCTGTAAAAGCCTCCTTTGTAAAACCAGTAGGAAGCACTTTTAAGAAGGTGCAAACTATTTACAATGGACAGTATCTGATCATGTGCAATTCATGGAAACAATAAGGAAACTTGTGCAAAACTGGTGCAAACTCCTGGAATCCTCCTGGAACTGAGGAATCCTTTAAGAATTAACCCTGGACAGGTTTAAAGTACAAAAAGGAAAGTTTGAGAACTATTTACAACCTTCAGTCAATGTTTTCTTGGACGGCTTCCAGGGCTTGACCTGGCACATAATCCTTCCTGGCCTGGGAAGGGTAGGGTCCAGGGTTAGGCCATGTGCACACGTTCAGTATTTTTCGCGTTTTTTTCGCGTTTTTTCACTATAAAAACGTGATAAAAATGCGAAAAAAACGCTTACATATGCCTTCTATTATTTACATTGTATTCCGCATTTCTTGTGCAAATGTTGCATTTTTTTCAGCAAAAAAATCGCATCGCGGAAAAAAAAGCAACATGTTCATTAAATTTGCGGAATTGCGGGGATTCTGCACACCTAGGAATGCATTGATCTACTTACTTTCCGCATGTGGCTATGCCCACCATGCAGGAAGAAAGCAGATTATGTGCGGTTGGTACCCAGGGTGGAGGAGAGGAGACTCTCCTCCACGGACTGGGCACCATATAATTGGTAAAAAAAAAAAGAATTAAAATAAAGAATAGTCATATACTCACCCTCTGATGGCCCCAGGAGTGTTCCCGCCTCTCAGCGGTGCATGCTCTCTCTTCCGTTCCTATAGATGGTGTGTGTGAAGGACCTGCGATGACGTCGCGGTCTTGTGATTGGTCGCGTGACCGCTCGCGTGACCGCTCATGTGACCGCTCACGTGACCGCGACGTCATCGAAGGTCCTGCACACACACACCATCTATAGGAATGGATGCCGCTGAGGAGATCGGCTGTCTGCAGGTGAGTATAACCATTTTTTAAATTTTTTTATTATTTTTAAACATTCTATCTTTCACTATTGATGCTGCATAGGCAGAATCTATAGTAAAAAGTTGGTCTCACTTGTCAAACACTATGTTTGACAAGTGTGACCAACCTGTCAGTCAGTTTTCCAAGCAATGCTACAGATCGCCTGGAAAACTTTAGCATTCTGCAAGCTAATTACGCTTGCAAAATGCTAAAAAAAACGCAAAAAAAACGCAAAAAAAAAATGCGGATTTCTTGCAGAAAATTTCCGGTTTTCTTCAGGAAATTTCTGCAAGAAATCCTGACGTGTGCACATACCCTTACACCCGATGCCAGATAAACACCGTTGGTTTGTCTCTCATGAACTGTGAGGTCATGGGCTGCAATATAAGTCTGTGTATCTTGGTTGTGGGAAGTTGCTACAACAGGGGCTGCAGCTGCTGGCTCAGTGGTAGGTGCGCTTTCCTTGGCCCTAGGTAACGCCATAAGGGCTGCGCATCTTTGAACATCCCGAGCCCACCAACCGTTTCCCTTCTGGTACCGGATGTAGGTCACAGCATCCCCGGGGTACAAGTCTGGGTCTGCGTATTCTCCTCTGAGGCAGGGTTCCACTTCATCCCGGGTGACGTGGACCCTCACTGGCAATCCAATTTCTTGGATGAAACCCTTCCCCTTCTGGAGATGGAAGAATACTACGACACCCCATTTTGGTGGAAAGTCATCCTGCAGGTCACCCCGGGCCTCTTGTTCCGCTTCCTCCCTCCACTGTGCTATTAAATGTCGCTGGTACTCTCCCCAGGGGAGGACCCTAAGGTCATGCCCTTGTGATCCGGGGCCTGGTAGCGGGGCCATCGGGGTTCCAGCAGTCGTAGCGGGGGAAGGAGCAGTCACCGGGGGAGGCAGATCCCCGGGATGTGTCTGGTACCTGCACGTGAGGTGACTTCACCAACGCCGTTCCACTCCTCCGAGGAAGGCGCCAGGACCAGCGGCAGCATGGACTGCGACCCCTCCATGGGCAGCTCCGAGGGATCCATACTCTCCAGCGGCGGCATGCCTGAGTACTCCTCTGGTGACGTGGGTCTGCGCTGGGCCAAATCATTTTCGCTCAGGTGCCTGGGGGTCGCCATGTCCGCTTCTTCCTCATCCTTTTCCCACTCTCTTCTCCGGGGGTGGTTTCTTGTTCTTAGTCTCCGCCCACCATTGAGGATCAGGAAGGGGATCTCGGCTGCTGACGGACACGTCCTCAAGGTACAAAGATATTTAGACTGGGCGGCCATTATTTTTCGCGCTTCTCAGTTCGTTTACGCCCAAGACGGCACGCCCTTCTTCTTCTCCTGCGCTCTTCGTGGCGCTGTAATGGCGGCGGTTTTGGTGGGAATTTTTGTCGGGAAATGGCAGTACACAGTTCTTAAGCAAATCACAGTTCAAGTACAATTCTGGCACGGTTCTTAGGTGCACATGACCCTTTTTTCAGGCTTAAGTAGATCCTGTTCGTCACGCCAAAGTTGGATCGCCCCCCGTAGGGCAGTGGGGTACTCGGTACAGGGTCCTTCGGTTCTCGGGGGATGTCACGGTGGCTGACCCGGTCCGTGGCCCTAGGGACGTCCGTTGTAAATGGGGGGAAAGGTCTTTAAAGGGGAAATGTTTGTGACGCCACCTGTGGTATTCGGTCAGGGTGACCGACGCTGCTTAGGGGTCCGCTGGGGTGATGTTAAGGCAGCTAGATTGTATACCTTCCCACAGGTGAAGTGTATCCCCAGGGATTCCCAGTGTATAGATGCTGGATGGTGTGAGGCGCAATGAAGAACGAGGACACAAGGTTGCAGTCTCTTTACCTTTTTACTGAAGGCTTCAGCATCCACAGTCCAGAGCACCAGATCACGGGGTAGGCAGAGTCCGGCCGGTCTGAAGGCAAATCCAGAGTCCCCTTATCCAGGTGGAAATCAGTAGCCTTCCTCTAGTGCCTGGATGTTGTAGTACCTTACTGCTGAGCTTCTCATAAGGTCCTTACAACTGTTGTACATGTTCTAGATGTTATGTCACTCTCTGTCCCCCAGATGGATAGGAACAAACCCATATGACTGATGGCTTGAGGCTTTTTACAGGGTCTCTAGCACGCCCCAGCCCCCACAAGTTGCCACCGTGCCTCCTGGGTATAAATCAGGCAGGTAACGTGGAATTAGCTGTCTTGCCAGTCTATGGAGCAAGGCATAGAGACTATTGCTCCCTCGGTGTTCTGGCTACTGGATCCTGCACCTCAGAAGGAGGCAGCTTGTACAGGGCAGAACTCCTTCTGGTTTCCTCTCCTTTTGCTATGACTTCGTTTCTCACCCTCTACAATATAATTCGTTGTTCGTGTCTCTTTCTTAGGATGCTGCCGCACATCGGGCAGGCGCAGCTCTGTGGCCTTCTGTCTAGGCCTCTGACAGGATCCCACCCCTGTCAGGGACCACCCTGTTGGCAACTGCTCAATGTTCCTCCTTGCTCTCTGTCTGCCTGACAGGAACTGCCCGGCTGAAGCTCAGCCAGCTTCTGACTAACTTCCTATCCAGACCATCAGTTTTACCTAATTGTGAAGAGTGCCTTAATAAATAGGAGCATAGCTCCCCCTGGTGGACTGGAGAATGAAGTGTGTTGTATGGTTTGTGATACCTGGTAAAGAGATCTCCTTTATTGCCCTCAGATGTAACATCACTCCCCCTGGTGGAAGAATGACATTACTGCAACGACCAGGACCCTGGGGCGCTGCAGTGGCACATTGAGCATATACACCATAAAAAATATATGGTTGAGGAAGAGCAGAAACCTTGAACCACTCTATTTGCAGATGTGACCGCGAAAAAGAAGGCTACATCTTTGAGATCTAATGAGACCATTTCATTTCCTACCTGCAAGACAGGGAATAAAATAATTCATTACATTTTTAAGTAAAACATGTGTTATACCTACCATATAATAATGCATCAGCTACCAAATGGGAACTAGGAACACACTTGAGGAGGCTCCCAAAACTGTTACTTCTGCCCCGTAGTTACCTCAATAGGTGGGGGTCTTAACATTAAAACACTCATATATCAAAAGCTTCACACATATCTCTATGAGGAGTTAAAAGTTTTGTGAAAGTGTTATAAAATATTTAAATTTCTGGTTTCCTCTTCTTGTGATAAAAGGACTACTGTTATTGGCTCACCTGGTGAGGTGGATTCTCTAAGCCGCAGGTCAGGGTGAACAAAACAGACCAAAGGCAATGACAGGCCAGGACAGCAGGCAGACAAGGAACACCAAAATACTGAGAACCATTAATGACATACTCAGGAACTGACAGGAACTGATGAATTATTGTCAGTTCAGCACTTGCAGCATCATTTGTAGTGTGAACAATAGAGTTTGATGTCCCCGGCCAATACAAAAAAAAAAACTGCCGTTCAGGGGCGGCTGCGGGTTGCTATTTTTAGGCTGGGCGAGCCAATATCCATGGCCCCTTACTAGCCTGAGAACACCAGCCCCCAGCTATCTGCTTTAACTTGGCTGAAAAAAATGGAGGGGACCCCCCACCAATTTTTTATGATTATTTATTGAAATAATGAAAAAATGTCACGTGGGAACCCCTCTATTCTTGATAACCATCCTTGCTAATGCTGACAGTTGAGGGTTACAGCCCGCAGCTGTCAGTTTTGCCTGGCTGGTTATCAAAAATACAGGGCAACCCACAGAATTTTTTAAAATATTTATTTATTTACAGCACAGGCAGTGGCTGATGAATACTCCCATCAGCCGCCGCCTGCACTCACTGTTAACAGTTGAATAAAAATCTCAACATTGTCCACCACTAGCACTGATCACAGTGCGAGCAGGGGACAGTGATGTGAGTGGTCTTCACTTCAGCACCCGATGCCGGGGAACAGCGTGAACAGTACCTCTGATTCCCAGGCACCGGTATGTGTCACACTGATGACACAGGGATGTCATCCATGTGTCATCAGTGTAAACGTGTGCGGGATGTTTTGCGGCCCATGCTGCTAACGAACACTGACGTCTGAAAGAGCCCTTAGTGAACTTGGTCATTTACCAAACTGCAGGCGACTATTGCAGATTTTTGGAAAAAAGCTCAGGAGACCGAATCTGAATGTGCAACATTAATGCCGAATTTGAGATTGGCGAATGAAACCCCAGGGCAAAAGTTAAAGGGCCACTGTGACCCCCCTCCAGCCGTTATAAACTAAAAGAGCCACCTTGTGCAGCAGTAATGCTGCATTCTAACAAGGTGGCTCTTTTAGTTTTTGGTTCAAGTATTCCCAAAACAAAGCATTTTGAAACTTAGCCAAAATACCTGTCATTAGCCAGGGAGGCGGGTCCTCACTCCCCAACTTGAAGGTTGGGGACCTGGGTGACAGGCTGACACACGCAGTGGGCATGCCCAGGAATCCTAGCCCCGCACTGTGCATAATGCATAACACACTGCGGGGCTGGGATTCCCAAGGTGGGTGGCCGCAATGCCGGCACAGGCGCAGTCTGCAAGCCTGGCTGGGACGTCACACGGACAGAGCTTAAACACAGCGCAGGCACCGGTTTTGAAGAGAAAAAAGCGCGGAGGGGGTGGCGCCGAAAGCCCCTGAAGATTTGAGTGACGGCAGAGTAGCGGTTCAAGCTGGGGAGTGAGGACCCGCCTCCCTGGCTAAAGACAGGTATTTTGGATGAGTTTCAAAACGCTTTATTTTGGGAATACTTGAACCAAAAACTAAAAGAGCCACCTTGTTAGAATGCAGCATTACTGCTGCACAAGGTGGCTCTTTTAGTTTATAACGGCTGGAGGGGGGTGACAGTGGCCCTTTAACTATGCACAAAGCTTACATACTGCCACACTTAGTGGAGGAATTGTGACAAGTACCTAACTATTTAAGAGAGTCTGATGCCCACTTTCTTTCATATAGGGGTTTGATGCCTAAGAGTTCGGCCAGACGATGGTCAGAGATTTGGCTTCATTATATGGACCTACCCTAATTACTTTCATGTAGAGGTGCGGTGCTTAATCAACATTTACATGGTGGAGCTCAGAAGGTATAGCTGTGGGTTTGTGGGAACCCTGAGACAGCACATTCAAAGAGAGTCTATGGAGACGTGTAAGCCAGACCTGGAATCATAGTGATGAAATACTAGATGTGCTATTCAGCTAATAGTCTGCAAAGGCTTTGAGCCATGACAGGGACATTTGCCTAATGTTATCAGGGGCGGACACTGACTGCTTGGGGCCCCCGTGCAGGAAATGTGCCTGGGCTCCCCTCCTTTTAAGGCGACAAAGCTAAGGGACTGTGCTATACATAAGTGAGTACACTTTATTCTAAGGGACTGTTAGACATAATAATCGATAATAATGTCTTCCTCCACCTCCCCCTGTTCTTAAACCCATTATAAATCCCCCGCATCCCATTATTGCCCTCTCCCCCACCCCCATGATTGACCTCTTCACCACCTCCATTATTGCTTTCTCCCCCCCACCCCATATCATTGCCCATTCCACCACCTCCATCATTGCCTCCTCCCCACCACCCCCATCATTGTCCTTTCCACTGCCACCATCATTTCCTCCTGCCCCACCACCCCTATCATTGCCCTCTCCATCAACCCAATCATTGCCTTCGGCCCCGTCACCCCCATCATTGCCCTCTCCTCCACCTACACACACATAGCACCATTCACCTCTCTGCACACACACACCTCACCTCTGCTCACACAGTATCCTGAAGCCGCACCATCGCTGGCAGCTTCCTGTCTCACACAGCCGTGGCGCTAAATGATGATGTCATTCAGCCACTGCTGTGTGGCAGGAAGCAGGATGGATCCATTCCCTGCAGCTCCGCTGCCTTTTTCTCTTGCAGGCAGCAGAGCTGCAATCCCATGATGACAATCTGGCCAGGGGCCCCCCGGAGATGGATAAACTGGCCAGATTGCCCTCATTATTAGCCACCCTGCAGGCAGGGATGGTTTTAGGCAAAGTGGGGCCCTAGGCAAAGTTTAAAATGGGGCCTCAAATCCTAACATATTGCACATCACACAGAAGCATTTCTGTTGTATTTACAAGTGCTGAGTTCAGGCCACTAAAGGAATGTGATCGACAATACTGAAGTTGTTCAATGCTTGTTTCCTGGCCTCTTTACACAGTCTGAGAAAGAATGATGGGAACAGAACAATCACTAATAGATCACTAACAGATCACCATACAGTATCATGTTACCAGCAGCACACCTACAGTTTACAACGGCGATGTGCTGCTGAGAACAATGATTTCTGTTCCGGCATAACCAATCCAATCAATGGATGAATAGGCAGCATTTCACTTGTTTAGTATAATACACCTCATAGTCCTCAATATATTATAATGTGCACCACAGTCCTCCATATTGTAAAATACACACCGCATAATCCTCCATATAGTATAATACACTCCTCAGTCCTCAGTCCTATAATTCACTTCCCACAGTATAATGCACCCCATAGTTCTTCATATAGTATAATGTATTCCCCATAGTCCTTGATACAGTATAATGCAGCCTACATATAGTATAATGCAGCCACCCCATAGAGCATAATGCAGCCACCCCACAGAGTATGATGTAACCCCCATGGAATATAATGCAGCCACCCTCATATAGTATAATGTAGCCCCCCCATAAAGTATGATGCAATCACCCCTCATAGAATATAAATATAATACAGCCCCCATAGAATATAATACAGCCCACCTCCCCATAGAATATAATGTAGCCCCCATAGAATATAATGCAGCCGCCCATAGTATATAACACAGCCTTCCCCATAGAATATAATGCACCCCCCATAGTATATAACACAGCCTCCCCATAGAAGATAACGTATAATGTACCCACCTTAGTATACAACACAGCCCGCATAGTATACAGCACTGCCCGCATAGTATACAGCACTGCCCGCATAGTATACAGCGCAGCCTCATAGTATACAGAACAGCCTCATAGTATACAGCCCAGCCTCATAGTATACAGAACTGCCCGCATAGTATACAGCGCAGCCTCATAGTATACAGCGCAGCCTCATAGTATACAGCGCAGCGTCATGGTATACAGCACACAGCCTCATGGTATACAGCACACAGCCTCATGGTATACAGCACTGCCTCATAGTATACAGCGCAGCCTCATGGTATACAGCACACAGCCTCATGGTATACAGCACACAGCCTCATGGTATACAGCGCAGCCTCATAGTATACAGCACACTGCCTCATAGTATACAGCGCAGCTCTCCCCCCCAGAATGGCCCCACAGTCCAGTACTCAGTTATAGAGTAAAACAAAAACAACAAACAACACAGCACACTCCTCACCTCTCCTCGTGCCCGCGCTGCTTCCAGTTCCTGCTCCTGCCGGCACACAGTGAGTGCGCGGCAGTGTCTGTCAGAGGCAGAGCGGGGAATGATGAGAGAGGGAGCGTCAGCTGACTCTCTCTCCTCCATCATTGCTTTGAACTGTACCGGCAGATGCCGGTATAGTTAAATGCGGCGGGGGAGTCGGCGCTGGCGGCAGGCAGGCCCCCTGCCTCACAGGGGCCCCATAGCAGCTGCGTGATGTGCCGCTAGCTGGGGGCCCCTGGGGGAGCAAGGACCTAGGCAGCTTCCTGCCCCTAATGCCGGCCCTGCCTGCAGGGGCCCCCTGGAGCCTCCGGGCCCCTGTGCAGCTGCACAGGTTGAACAGGCGGTATGTCCACCCATGCCTCTGTCTCTCTGTCACCAATCTACAAAAATATGGGCAAAAAATCCCCAAAAATGCTTTTCTATGTAAAAATCTAAAAAAAATTAAATATTATACACAGAACAAGTTACACATATTTAACCCCTTCCCGACATTTGACGTACTATCCCGTCGAGGTGGGGTGGGCCCGTATGACCGCCGACGGGATAGTACGTCATCACCGATCAGCGGCGCTCACGGGGGGAGCGCGGCCGATCGCGGCCGGGTGTCAGCTGCATATCGCAGCTGACATCCGGCACTATGTGCCAGGAGCGGTCACGGACCGCCCCCGGCACATTAACCCCCGGCACACCGCGATCAAACATGATCGCAGTGTACCGGCGGTATAGGGAAGCATCGCGCAGGGAGGGGGCTCCCTGCGGGCTTCCCTGAGACCCCCGGAGCAACGCGATGTGATCGCGTTGCTGCGAGGGTCTCCTACCTCCTTCCTGGCTGCAGGTCCCGGATCCAAGATGGCCGCGGCATCCGGGTCCTGCAGGGAAGGAGGTGGCTTACCGAGTGTCTGCTCAGAGCAGACACTTGGTAAGCCTGCAGCCCTGCACAGCAGATCGTCGATCTGGCAGAGTGCTGTGCACACTGCCAGATCAATGATCTGTGATGTCCCCCCCTGGGACAAAGTAAAAAAGTTAAAAAAAATTTTTTCCACATGTGTAAAAAAAAAAAAAAAAAAAATCCTAAATAAATAATAAAAAAAAAATATATATTATTCCCATAAATACATTTCTTTATCTAAATAAAAAAAACAAAACAATAAAAGTACACATATTTAGTATCGCCGCGTCCGTAACGACCCAACCTATAAAACTGCCCCACTAGTTAACCCCTTCAGTAAACACCGTAAGAAAAAAAAAAAAAAAACGAGGCAAAAAACAACGCTTTATTACCATACCGCCGAACAAAAAGTGGAATAACACGCGATCAAAAAGACTGATATAAATATCCATGGTACCGCTGAAAACGTCATCTTGTCCCGCAAAAAACAAGCCGCCATACAACATTATCAGCAAAAAAATAAAAAAGTTATAGTCCTGAGAATAAAGCGATACGAAAATAATTATTTTTTCTATATTTTAGTTTTTATCGTATAAAAGCGCCAAAACATAAAAAAATGATATAAATGAGATATCGCTGTAATCGTACTGACCCGAAGAATAAAACTGCTTTATCAATTTTACCAAACACGGAACGGTATAAACGCCTCCCCCAAAAGAAATTCATGAATAGCTGGTTTTTGGTCATTCTGCCTCACAAAAATCGGAATAAAAAGCGTTCAAAAACGGTCACGTGTCCGAAAATGTTACCAATAAAAACGTCAACTCGTCCCGCAAAAAACAAGACCTCACATGACTCTGTGGAGCAAAATGTGGAAAAATTATAGGTCTCAAAATGTGGAGACGCAAAAACTTTTTTGCTATAAAAAGCGTCGCTGGTTTCACACTTGCGTTTTTGTCTGCAGCGTTTTTTGCACAAAAAAACGCATGCGTTTTTTCCCTATATTTAACATTGAAAACGCATGCGGTTTTTTTGTACGCGTTTGGTCGCGTTTTCAAACGCATGCGTTTTTTTTCTGCATGCGTTCATTTTCAGAAATACAACCTGCAGTATTTTCTTGCGTTTTTAAGCACATGCGTTTGTTTGCGTTAAAAACGCATGCATTTAAACACACTGAAAAGCCACCCACCACCATCAAGGTGATAAAGGGATCCAAACCCTAACCCTAACTCTACCCCTAACCTCACCCCTAACCGTTTAATGAACATTTTCTGACAGTCATAGTGCCACGTATTTCAGTGCCACGTATTTCAGTGCCACGTATTTCAGTGCCACGTGTTTCAGTGCCACGTATTTCAGTGCCACGTATCACATATTTCAGTGCCACGTATCACGTATTTCAGTGCCACGTATCACGTATTTCAGTGCCACATATTTTAGTACCACGTATTTCAGTGCCACGTATTTCAGTGCCACGTATTTCAGTGCCACGTATTTCAGTGCCACGTATTTCAGTGCCACGTATTTCAGTGCCACGTATTTCAGTGCCACGTATCACGTATTTCAGTGCCACGTATTTCAGTGCCACGTATTTCAGTGCCACGTATTTCAGTGCCACGTATTTCAGTGCCACGTATTTCAGTGCCACGTATCACGTATTTCAGTGCCACGTGTTTCAGTGCCACGTATTTAAGTGCCACGTATCACGTATTTCAGTGCCACGTATTTCAGTGCCACGTATTTCAGTGCCACGTATTTCAGTGCCACGTATTTCAGTGCCACGTATTTCAGTCACGTTTAGGGTTAGGGGTAGGGTTAGGGTTAGGGCTAGGGTTGGAGGTAAAGTTAGGGTTGGGGCTAAAGTTAGGGTTGGGGCTAAAGTTAGGGTTAGGGTTTGGATTACATTTACGTTTGGATTAGGGTTGGGATTAGAATTATGGGTGTGTCAGGGCTAGGGGTGTGGTTAGGGTTACCGTTGGGATTAGGGTTAGGGGTGTGTTTGGGTTAGGGTTTCAGGTAGAATTGGGGAGTTTCCACTGTCCAGGCACATCAGGGGCTCTACAAGCGCGACATGGCGTCCAATCTCAATTCCAGCCAATTCTGCGTTGAAAAAGTAAAACAGTGCTCCTTCCCTTCCGAGCTCTCCCGTGCGCCCAAAAAGGGGTTTACCCCAACATATGTGTTATCAGCGTACTCGGGACAAATTGAACAACAACTTCTGGGGTCCAAGTTCTCTTGTTATCCTTAGGAAAATAAAAATTTGGGGGGCTAAAAATCATTTTTGTGGGAAAAAAAAGATGTTTTATTTTCACGGCTCTGCGTTATAAACTGTAGTGAAACACTTGGGGGTTCAAAGTTCTCACAACACATCTAGATAAGTTCCTTGGGAGGTCTAGTTTCCAATATGGGGTCACTTGTGGGGGGTTTGTACTGTTTGGGTACATCAGGGGCTCTGCAAATGCAACGTGACGCCTGCAGACCAATCCATTTAAGGCTGCATTCCAAATGGCGCTCCTTCCCTTCCGAGCTCTGTCATGCACCCAAACAGTAGTTCCCCCCCACATATGGGGTATCAGCGTACTCAGGACAAATTGGACAACAACTTTTGGGGTCTAATTTATCCTGTTACCCTTGTGAAAATACAAAACTGGGGGCTAAAAAATCATTTTTGTGAAAAAAAAAAAGAATTTTTATTTTCACGGCTTTGCGCTATAAACTTTAGTGAAACACTTGGGGGTTCAAAGTTCTCAAAACACATCTAGATAAGTTCTTTGGGAGGTCTAGTTTCCAATATGGGGTCACTTGTGGGGGGTTTGTACTGTTTGGGTACATCAGGGGCTCTGCAAATGCAACGTGACGGCTGCTGACCAATCCATTTAAGTCTGCATTCCAAATGGCGCTCCTTCCCTTCCGAGCTCTGTCATGCGCCCAAACAGTGGTTCCCCCCCACATATGGGGTATCAGCGTACTCAGGACAAATTGGAAAACAAATTTTGGGGTCCAATTTATTCTGTTACCCTTGTAAAAATACAAAGCTGGGTGCTAAAAAATCATTTTTGAGAAAAAAAATAAAAATTATTTTCACGGCTCTGCGTTATAATCTGTAGTGAAACACTTGGGGGTTCAAAGCTCTCAAAACACATCTAGATAAGTTCCTTAGGGGGTCTACTTTCCAAAATGGTGTCACTTGTAGGGAGTTTCAATGTTTAGGCACATCAGGGGCTCTCCAAACGCAACATGGCGTCCCATCTCAATTCCAGTCAATTTTGCATTGAAAAGTCAAATGGCGCTCCTTCCCTTCCAAGCTCTGCCATGCGCCCAAACAATGGTTTACACCCACATATGGGGTATCAGCGTACTCAGGACAAATTGCACAACATTTTTTGGGGTCCAATTTCTTCTCTTACCCTTGGGAAAATAAAAAATTGGGGGCGAAAAGATCATTTTTGTGAAAAAATATGATTTTTTATTTTTACGGCTCTGCATTATAAACTTCTGTGAAGCACTTGGTGGGTCAAAGTGCTCACCACACATCAAGATAAGTTCCTTAGGGGGTCTACTTTCCAAAATGGTGTCACTTGTAGGGGGTTTCAGTGTTTAGGCACATCAGGGGCTCTCCAAACGCAACATGGCGTCCCATCTCAATTCCAGTCAATTTTGCATTGAAAAGTCAAATGGCGCTCCTTCCCTTCCAAGCTCTGCCATGCGCCCAAACAATGGTTTACACCCACATATGGGGTATCAGCGTACTCAGGACAAATTGCACAACATTTTTTGGGGTCCAATTTCTTCTCTTACCCTTGGGAAAATAAAAAATTGGGGGCGAAAAGATCATTTTTGTGAAAAAATATGATTTTTTATTTTTACGGCTCTGCATTATAAACTTCTGTGAAGCACTTGGTGGGTCAAAGTGCTCACCACACATCAAGATAAGTTCCTTAGGGGGTCTACTTTCCAAAATGGTGTCACTTGTAGGGAGTTTCAATGTTTAGGCACATCAGGGGCTCTCCAAACGCAACATGGCGTCCCATCTCAATTCCAGTCAATTTTGCATTGAAAAGTCAAATGGCGCTCCTTCCCTTCCAAGCTCTGCCATGCGCCAAACAATGGTTTACACCCACATATGGGGTATCATCGTACTCAGGACAAATTGCACAACATTTTTTGGGGTCCAATTTCTTCTCTTACCCTTGGGAAAATAAAAAATTGGGGGCAAAAAGATCATTTTTGTGAAAAAATATGATTTTTTATTTTTACGGCTCTGCATTATAAACTTCTGTGAAGCACTTGGTGGGTCAAAGTGCTCACCACACATCAAGATAAGTTCCTTAGGGGGTCTACTTTCCAAAATGGTGTCACTTGTAGGGGGTTTCAGTGTTTAGGCACATCAGGGGCTCTCCAAACGCAACATGGCGTCCCATCTCAATTCCAGTCAATTTTGCATTGAAAAGTCAAATGGCGCTCCTTTCCTTCCGAGCTCTGCCATACGCCCAAACAGTGGTTTACCCTCACATATGGGGTATCAGCGTACTCAGGACAAATTGTACAACAACTTTGGGGGTCCATTTTCTCCTGTTACCCTTGGTAAAATAAAACAAATTGGAGCTGAAATAAATTGTGTGTGAAAAAAAGTTAAATGCTCATTTTTATTTAAACATTCAAAAAATTCCTGTGAAACACCTGAAGGGTTAATAAACTTCTTGAATGTGGTTTTGAGCACCTTGAGGGGTGCAGTTTTTAGAATGGTGTCACACTTGAGTATTTTCTATCATATAGACCCCTCAAAATGACTTCAAATGAGATGTGGTCCCTAAAAAAAAATGGTGTTGTAAAAATGAGAAATTGCTGGTCAACTTTTAACCCTTATAACTCCGTCACAAAAAAAAATTTTGGTTCCAAAATTGTACTGATGTAAAGTAGACATGTGGGAAATGTTACTTATTAAGTATTTTGCGTGACATATGTCTGTGATTTAAGGGCATAAAAATTCAAAGTTGGAAAATTGCGAAATTTTCAAAATTTTCGCCAAATATTCGTTTTTTTCACAAATAAATGCAAGTTATATCGAATAAATTTTACCACTAACATGAAGTACAATATGTCACGAGAAAACAATGTCAGAATCGCCAAGATCCGTCAAAGCGTTCCAGAGTTATAGCCTCATAAAGGGACAGTGGTCAGAATTGTAAAAATTGGCCCGGTCATTAACGTGCAAACCACCCTTGGGGGTGAAGGGGTTAAAGACATGCACCCGTAAAGGGAATTTCTCAGTAGTTTTTTTTTGTAATTTGAGAGCAGCATAATAAAGAGCTAGAAACCCTGATTCCAGGGATGTGCAACATCAAAAAGTTAATTTATTTCAGTTCTTCAATACAAAAAGTTAAACTCATATATTATGTAGAGTCATTACAAACAGAGTGATGTATTTCATGTGTTTATTTCTGTTAATGTTGATGATTCTGGCTTACAGCCAATGAAAACTGTCATGATTCTCAATGGCGAGAGAACATAGCCCAGCATATATAAGAACTAGCTCTTGGAAGATGGAATCTAAACTGACCATGAACTAAACCTGCCGCACAATTAACAGTGGCCGGGTAGCGTGCCTACGTTTTATCCCTAGACGCCCAGCGCCAGCCGGAGGACTAACTAATCCTAGCAGAGGAAAATACAGTCCTGGCTCACCTCTAGAGAAATTTCCCCAAAAGGCAGACAGAGGCCCCCACATATATTGGCGGTGATTTTAGATGAAATGACAAACGTAGTATGAAAATAGGTTTAGCAAAATCGAGGTCCGCTTACTAGATAGCAGGAAGACAGAAAGGGCACTTTCATGGTCAGCTGAAAACCCTATCAAACACCATCCAGAAATTACTTTAAGACTCTAGTATTAACTCATAACACCAGAGTGGCAATTTCAGATCACAAGAGCTTTCCAGACACAGTAACGAAACAGCAGCTGTGAACTGGAACAAAATGCAAAAACAAACAAGGACGAAAGTCCAACTTAGCTGGGAGTTGTCTAGTAGCAGGAACATGCAAAGAAAGGCTTCTGATTACATTGTTGACCGGCATGAAACTGACAGAGGAGCAAGGTTATATAGAGACTCCCACATCCTGATGGGAACAGGTGAACAGAGAGGATGATGCACACAAGTTCAATTCCACCAGTGGCCACCGGGGGAGCCCAGAATCCAATTTCACAACAGTACCCCCCCCTCAAGGAGGGGGCACCGAACCCTCACCAGAACCACCAGGGCGATCAGGATGAGCCCTATGAAAGGCACGGACAAGATCGGAGGCATGAACATCAGAGGCAGTCACCCAAGAATTATCCTCCTGACCGTATCCCTTCCATTTGACCAGATACTGGAGTTTCCGTCTGGAAACACGGGAGTCTAAGATCTTTTCCACAACGTACTCCAACTCACCCTCAACCAACACCGGAGCAGGAGGCTCAACGGAAGGCACAACCGGTACCTCATACCTGCGCAATAATGACCGATGAAAAACATTATGAATAGAAAAAGATGCAGGGAGGTCCAAACGGAAGGACACAGGGTTAAGAATCTCCAATATCTTGTACGGGCCGATGAACCGAGGCTTAAACTTAGGAGAAGAAACCCTCATAGGGACAAAACGAGAAGACAACCACACCAAGTCCCCAACACAAAGCCGAGGACCAACACGACGACGGCGGTTGGCAAAAAGCTGAGTCTTCTCCTGGGACAACTTCAAATTGTCCACTACCTGCCCCCAAATCTGATGCAACCTCTCCACCACAGCATCCACTCCAGGACAATCCGAAGATTCCACCTGACCGGAGGAAAATCGAGGATGAAACCCCGAATTACAGAAAAACGGGGACACCAAGGTGGCAGAGCTGGCCCGATTATTGAGGGCGAACTCCGCCAATGGCAAAAAAGCAACCCAATCATCCTGATCCGCAGACACAAAACACCTCAAATATGTCTCCAAGGTCTGATTAGTCCGCTCGGTCTGGCCATTAGTCTGAGGATGGAAAGCAGACGAAAAAGACAAATCTATGCCCATCCTAGCACAGAATGCCCGCCAAAATCTAGACACGAATTGGGTCCCTCTGTCAGAAACGATATTCTCCGGAATACCATGCAAACGAACAACATTTTGAAAAAACAGAGGAACCAACTCGGAAGAAGAAGGCAACTTAGGCAAGGGAACCAAATGGACCATCTTAGAGAAACGGTCACACACCACCCAGATGACAGACATCTTCTGAGAAACAGGCAGATCCGAAATAAAATCCATCGAGATGTGCGTCCAAGGCCTCTTCGGAATAGGCAAGGGCAACAACAATCCACTAGCCCGAGAACAACAAGGCTTGGCCCGAGCACAAACGTCACAAGACTGCACAAAGCCTCGCACATCTCGTGACAGGGAAGGCCACCAGAAGGACCTTGCCACCAAATCCCTGGTACCAAAGATTCCAGGATGACCTGCCAACGCAGAAGAATGAACCTCAGAGATGACTCTACTGGTCCAATCATCAGGAACAAACAGTCTACCAGGTGGGCAACGATCTGGTCTATCCGCCTGAAACTCCTGCAAGGCCCGCCGCAGGTCTGGAGAAACGGCAGACAATATCACTCCATCCTTAAGGATACCTGTGGGCTCAGAATTACCAGGGGAGTCAGGCTCAAAACTCCTAGAAAGGGCATCCGCCTTAACATTCTTAGAACCCGGTAGGTATGACACCACAAAATTAAACCGAGAGAAAAACAACGACCAGCGCGCCTGTCTAGGATTCAGGCGCCTGGCAGACTCAAGGTAAATTAAATTTTTGTGGTCAGTCAATACCACCACCTGATGTCTGGCCCCCTCAAGCCAGTGACGCCACTCCTCAAAAGCCCACTTCATGGCCAAAAGCTCCCGATTCCCAATATCATAATTCCGCTCGGCGGGCGAAAATTTACGGGAAAAAAAAGCACAAGGTCTCATCACGGGGCAGTCGGAACTTCTCTGCGACAACACCGCCCCAGCTCCGATTTCAGAAGCGTCGACCTCAACCTGAAAAGGAAGAGCAAGCAACATCAGGCTGACGCAACACAGGGGCGGAAGAAAAGCGGCGCTTAAGCTCCCGAAAGGCCTCCACAGCATCAGGGGACCAATCAGCAACATCAGCACCCTTCTTAGTCAAATCACTCAATGGTTTAACAACATCAGAAAAACCAGCAATAAATCGACGATAAAAGTTAGCAAAGCCCAAAAATTTCTGAAGACTCTTAAGAGAAGAGGGTTGCGTCCAATCACAAATAGCCTGAACCTTGACAGGATCCATCTCGATGGAAGAGGGGGAAAAAATGTATCCCAAGAAGGAAATCTTTTGAACCCCAAAAACGCACTTAGAACCCTTCACACACAAGGAATTAGACCGCAAAACCTGAAAAACCCTCCTGACCTGCTGGACATGAGAGTCCCAGTCATCCGAAAAAATCAGAATATCATCCAGATACACAATCATAAATTTATCCAAATAATCGCGGAAAATGTCATGCATAAAGGACTGGAAGACTGAAGGGGCATTTGAAAGACCAAAAGGCATCACCAAATACTCAAAGTGGCCCTCGGGCGTATTAAATGCGGTTTTCCACTCATCCCCCTGCTTGATTCGCACCAAATTATACGCCCCACGGAGATCAATCTTAGAGAACCACTTGGCCCCCTTTATACGAGCAAACAAATCAGTCAGCAGTGGTAACGGATATTGATATTTAACCGTGATTTTATTCAAAAGCCGATAATCAATACACGGCCTCAAAGAGCCATCTTTCTTAGACACAAAGAAAAAACCGGCTCCTAAGGGAGATGACGAAGGACGAATATGTCCCTTTTCCAAGGACTCCTTTATATATTCTCGCATAGCAGCGTGTTCAGGCACAGACAGATTAAATAAACGACCCTTAGGGTATTTACTACCCGGGATCAAATCTATGGCACAATCGCACTCCCGGTGCGGAGGTAGTGAACCAAGCTTGGGTTCTTCAAAAACGTCACGATAGTCAGACAAGAATTCAGGAATCTCAGAGGGAATAGATGATGAAATGGAAACCAAAGGTACGTCCCCATGAGTCCCTTTACATCCCCAGCTTAACACAGACATAGCTTTCCAGTCGAGGACTGGGTTATGAGATTGCAGCCATGGCAATCCTAGCACCAAAACATCATGTAGATTATACAGCACCAGAAAGCGAATAATCTCCTGGTGATCCGGATTAATACGCATAGTTACTTGTGTCCAGTATTGTGGTTTATTACTAGCCAATGGGGTGGAGTCAATCCCCTTCAGAGGTATAGGAGCTTCCAAAGGCTCCAAATCATACCCACAGCGTTTGGCAAAGGACCAATCCATAAGACTCAAAGCGGCGCCAGAGTCGACATAGGCGTCCGCGGTAATAGATGATAAAGAACAAATCAGGGTCACAGATAGAATAAACTTAGACTGTAAAGTGCTAATTGAAACAGACTTGTCAAGCTTCTTAGTACGCTTAGAGCATGCTGATATAACATGAGTTGAATCACCACAATAGAAGCACAACCCATTTTTTCGTCTAAAATTCTGCCGCTCGCTTCTGGACAGAATTCTATCACATTGCATATTTTCTGGCATCTTCTCAGTAGACACCGCCAAATGGTGCACAGGTTTGCGCTCCCGCAGACGCCTATCGATCTGAATAGCCATTGTCATGGACTCATTCAGACCCGCAGGCACAGGGAACCCCACCATAACATCCTTAATGGCATCAGAGAGACCTTCTCTGAAAATCGCCGCCAGGGCGCACTCATTCCACTGAGTAAGCACAGACCATTTACGGAATTTTTGGCAGTATATTTCAGCTTCATCTTGCCCCTGAGATAGGGACATCAAAGCTTTTTCCGCCTGAAGCTCTAAATGAGGTTCCTCATAAAGCAACCCCAAGGCCAGAAAAAACGCATCCACATTGAGCAACGCAGGATCCCCTGGTGTCAATGCAAAAGCCCAATCTTGAGGGTCGCCCCGGAGCAAGGAAATTACAATCCTGACCTGCTGTGCAGGATCTCCGGCAGAGCGAGACTTCAGGGACAAAAACAATTTGCAATTATTTTTAAAATTTTGAAAGCAAGATCTATTCCCTGAAAAAAATTCAGGCAAAGGAATTCTAGGTTCAGACATAGGTGCATGAACAACAAAATCTTGCAAATTTTGTACCTTCGTGGCGAGATTATTCAAACCTGTAGCTACACTCTGAAGATCCATTTCAAACAGGTGAACACAGAGCCATTCAAGGATTAGAAGGAGAGAAAGAGAGGAAGGCTGCAGTATAGGCAAACTAGCAAGTGATTCAATTATGAGCACACTCAGAACTAGAGAAAAAAAAAAAAAAAAAATTTTCAGCAGACTTCTTTTTTCTCTCCTTTCTCAGCCAATAATTTAACCCTTTTTGGCCGGTCAAACTGTCATGATTCTCAATGGCGAGAGAACATAGCCCAGCATATATAAGAACTAGCTCTTGGAAGATGGAATCTAAACTGACCATGAACTAAACCTGCCGCACAATTAACAGTGGCCGGGTAGCGTGCCTACGTTTTATCCCTAGACGCCCAGCGCCAGCCGGAGGACTAACTAATCCTAGCAGAGGAAAATACAGTCCTGGCTCACCTCTAGAGAAATTTCCCCAAAAGGCAGACAGAGGCCCCCACATATATTGGCGGTGATTTTAGATGAAATGACAAACGTAGTATGAAAATAGGTTTAGCAAAATCGAGGTCCGCTTACTAGATAGCAGGAAGACAGAAAGGGCACTTTCATGGTCAGCTGAAAACCCTATCAAACACCATCCAGAAATTACTTTAAGACTCTAGTATTAACTCATAACACCAGAGTGGCAATTTCAGATCACAAGAGCTTTCCAGACACAGTAACGAAACAGCAGCTGTGAACTGGAACAAAATGCAAAAACAAACAAGGACGAAAGTCCAACTTAGCTGGGAGTTGTCTAGTAGCAGGAACATGCAAAGAAAGGCTTCTGATTACATTGTTGACCGGCATGAAACTGACAGAGGAGCAAGGTTATATAGAGACTCCCACATCCTGATGGGAACAGGTGAACAGAGAGGATGATGCACATAAGTTCAATTCCACCAGTGGCCACCGGGGGAGCCCAGAATCCAATTTCACAACAGTACCCCCCCCCTCAAGGAGGGGGCACCGAACCCTCACCAGAACCACCAGGGCGATCAGGATGAGCCCTATGAAAGGCACGGACAAGATCGGAGGCATGAACATCAGAGGCAGTCACCCAAGAATTATCCTCCTGACCGTATCCCTTCCATTTGACCAGATACTGGAGTTTCCGTCTGGAAACACGGGAGTCTAAGATCTTTTCCACAACGTACTCCAACTCACCCTCAACCAACACCGGAGCAGGAGGCTCAACGGAAGGCACAACCGGTACCTCATACCTGCGCAATAATGACCGATGAAAAACATTATGAATAGAAAAAGATGCAGGGAGGTCCAAACGGAAGGACACAGGGTTAAGAATCTCCAATATCTTGTACGGGCCGATGAACCGAGGCTTAAACTTAGGAGAAGAAACCCTCATAGGGACAAAACGAGAAGACAACCACACCAAGTCCCCAACACAAAGCCGAGGACCAACACGACGACGGCGGTTGGCAAAAAGCTGAGTCTTCTCCTGGGACAACTTCAAATTGTCCACTACCTGCCCCCAAATCTGATGCAACCTCTCCACCACAGCATCCACTCCAGGACAATCCGAAGATTCCACCTGACCGGAGGAAAATCGAGGATGAAACCCCGAATTACAGAAAAACGGGGACACCAAGGTGGCAGAGCTGGCCCGATTATTGAGGGCGAACTCCGCCAATGGCAAAAAAGCAACCCAATCATCCTGATCCGCAGACACAAAACACCTCAAATATGTCTCCAAGGTCTGATTAGTCCGCTCGGTCTGGCCATTAGTCTGAGGATGGAAAGCAGACGAAAAAGACAAATCTATGCCCATCCTAGCACAGAATGCCCGCCAAAATCTAGACACGAATTGGGTCCCTCTGTCAGAAACGATATTCTCCGGAATACCATGCAAACGAACAACATTTTGAAAAAACAGAGGAACCAACTCGGAAGAAGAAGGCAACTTAGGCAAGGGAACCAAATGGACCATCTTAGAGAAACGGTCACACACCACCCAGATGACAGACATCTTCTGAGAAACAGGCAGATCTGAAATAAAATCCATCGAGATGTGCGTCCAAGGCCTCTTCGGAATAGGCAAGGGCAACAACAATCCACTAGCCCGAGAACAACAAGGCTTGGCCCGAGCACAAACGTCACAAGACTGCACAAAGCCTCGCACATCTCGTGACAGGGAAGGCCACCAGAAGGACCTTACCACCAAATCCCTGGTACCAAAGATTCCAGGATGACCTGCCAACGCAGAAGAATGAACCTCAGAGATGACTCTACTGGTCCAATCATCAGGAACAAACAGTCTACCAGGTGGGCAACGATCCGGTCTATCCGCCTGAAACTCCTGCAAGGCCCGCCGCAGGTCTGGAGAAACGGCAGACAATATCACTCCATCCTTAAGGATACCTGTGGGCTCAGAATTACCAGGGGAGTCAGGCTCAAAACTCCTAGAAAGGGCATCCGCCTTAACATTCTTAGAACCCGGTAGGTATGACACCACAAAATTAAACCGAGAGAAAAACAACGACCAGCGCGCCTGTCTAGGATTCAGGCGCCTGGCAGACTCAAGGTAAATTAAATTTTTGTGGTCAGTCAATACCACCACCTGATGTCTGGCCCCCTCAAGCCAGTGATGCCACTCCTCAAAAGCCCACTTCATGGCCAAAAGCTCCCGATTCCCAATATCATAATTCCGCTCGGCGGGCGAAAATTTACGGGAAAAAAAAGCACAAGGTCTCATCACAGGGCAGTCGGAACTTCTCTGCGACAACACCGCCCCAGCTCCGATTTCAGAAGCGTCGACCTCAACCTGAAAAGGAAGAGCAACATCAGGCTGACGCAACACAGGGGCGGAAGAAAAGCGGCGCTTAAGCTCCCGAAAGGCCTCCACAGCATCAGGGGACCAATCAGCAACATCAGCACCCTTCTTAGTCAAATCACTCAATGGTTTAACAACATCAGAAAAACCAGCAATAAATCGACGATAAAAGTTAGCAAAGCCCAAAAATTTCTGAAGACTCTTAAGAGAAGAGGGTTGCGTCCAATCACAAATAGCCTGAACCTTGACAGGATCCATCTCGATGGAAGAGGGGGAAAAAATGTATCCCAAGAAGGAAATCTTTTGAACCCCAAAAACGCACTTAGAACCCTTCACACACAAGGAATTAGACCGCAAAACCTGAAAAACCCTCCTGACCTGCTGGACATGAGAGTCCCAGTCATCCGAAAAAATCAGAATATCATCCAGATACACAATCATAAATTTATCCAAATAATCGCGGAAAATGTCATGCATAAAGGACTGGAAGACTGAAGGGGCATTTGAAAGACCAAAAGGCATCACCAAATACTCAAAGTGGCCCTCGGGCGTATTAAATGCGGTTTTCCACTCATCCCCCTGCTTGATTCGCACCAAATTATACGCCCCACGGAGATCAATCTTAGAGAACCACTTGGCCCCCTTTATACGAGCAAACAAATCAGTCAGCAGTGGTAACGGATATTGATATTTAACCGTGATTTTATTCAAAAGCCGATAATCAATATACGGCCTCAAAGAGCCATCTTTCTTAGACACAAAGAAAAAACCGGCTCCTAAGGGAGATGACGAAGGACGAATATGTCCCTTTTCCAAGGACTCCTTTATATATTCTCGCATAGCAGCGTGTTCAGGCACAGACAGATTAAATAAACGACCCTTAGGGTATTTACTACCCGGGATCAAATCTATGGCACAATCGCACTCCCGGTGCGGAGGTAGTGAACCAAGCTTGGGTTCTTCAAAAACGTCACGATAGTCAGACAAGAATTCAGGAATCTCAGAGGGAATAGATGATGAAATGGAAACCAAAGGTACGTCCCCATGAGTCCCTTTACATCCCCAGCTTAACACAGACATAGCTTTCCAGTCGAGGACTGGGTTATGAGATTGCAGCCATGGCAATCCTAGCACCAAAACATCATGTAGATTATACAGCACCAGAAAGCGAATAATCTCCTGGTGATCCGGATTAATACGCATAGTTACTTGTGTCCAGTATTGTGGTTTATTACTAGCCAATGGGGTGGAGTCAATCCCCTTCAGAGGTATAGGAGCTTCCAAAGGCTCCAAATCATACCCACAGCGTTTGGCAAAGGACCAATCCATAAGACTCAAAGCGGCGCCAGAGTCGACATAGGCGTCCGCGGTAATAGATGATAAAGAACAAATCAGGGTCACAGATAGAATAAACTTAGACTGTAAAGTGCTAATTGAAACAGACTTGTCAAGCTTCTTAGTACGCTTAGAGCATGCTGATATAACATGAGTTGAATCACCACAATAGAAGCACAACCCATTTTTTCGTCTAAAATTCTGCCGCTCGCTTCTGGACAGAATTCTATCACATTGCATATTTTCTGGCATCTTCTCAGTAGACACCGCCAAATGGTGCACAGGTTTGCGCTCCCGCAGACGCCTATCGATCTGAATAGCCATTGTCATGGACTCATTCAGACCCGCAGGCACAGGGAACCCCACCATAACATCCTTAATGGCATCAGAGAGACCTTCTCTGAAAATCGCCGCCAGGGCGCACTCATTCCACTGAGTAAGCACAGACCATTTACGGAATTTTTGGCAGTATATTTCAGCTTCATCTTGCCCCTGAGATAGGGACATCAAAGCTTTTTCCGCCTGAAGCTCTAAATGAGGTTCCTCATAAAGCAACCCCAAGGCCAGAAAAAACGCATCCACATTGAGCAACGCAGGATCCCCTGGTGTCAATGCAAAAGCCCAATCTTGAGGGTCGCCCCGGAGCAAGGAAATTACAATCCTGACCTGCTGTGCAGTATCTCCGGCAGAGCGAGACTTCAGGGACAAAAACAATTTGCAATTATTTTTAAAATTTTGAAAGCAAGATCTATTCCCTGAAAAAAATTCAGGTAAAGGAATTCTAGGTTCAGACATAGGTGCATGAACAACAAAATCTTGCAAATTTTGTACCTTCGTGGCGAGATTATTCAAACCTGTAGCTACACTCTGAAGATCCATTTCAAACAGGTGAACACAGAGCCATTCAAGGATTAGAAGGAGAGAAAGAGAGGAAGGCTGCAGTATAGGCAGACTAGCAAGTGATTCAATTATGAGCACACTCAGAACTAGAGAAAAAAAAAAAAAAAAATTTTCAGCAGACTTCTTTTTTCTCTCCTTTCTCAGCCAATAATTTAACCCTTTTTGGCCGGTCAAACTGTCATGATTCTCAATGGCGAGAGAACATAGCCCAGCATATATAAGAACTAGCTCTTGGAAGATGGAATCTAAACTGACCATGAACTAAACCTGCCGCACAATTAACAGTGGCCGGGTAGCGTGCCTACGTTTTATCCCTAGACGCCCAGCGCCAGCCGGAGGACTAACTAATCCTAGCAGAGGAAAATACAGTCCTGGCTCACCTCTAGAGAAATTTCCCCAAAAGGCAGACAGAGGCCCCCACATATATTGGCGGTGATTTTAGATGAAATGACAAACGTAGTATGAAAATAGGTTTAGCAAAATCGAGGTCCGCTTACTAGATAGCAGGAAGACAGAAAGGGCACTTTCATGGTCAGCTGAAAACCCTATCAAACACCATCCAGAAATTACTTTAAGACTCTAGTATTAACTCATAACACCAGAGTGGCAATTTCAGATCACAAGAGCTTTCCAGACACAGTAACGAAACAGCAGCTGTGAACTGGAACAAAATGCAAAAACAAACAAGGACGAAAGTCCAACTTAGCTGGGAGTTGTCTAGTAGCAGGAACATGCAAAGAAAGGCTTCTGATTACATTGTTGACCGGCATGAAACTGACAGAGGAGCAAGGTTATATAGAGACTCCCACATCCTGATGGGAACAGGTGAACAGAGAGGATGATGCACACAAGTTCAATTCCACCAGTGGCCACCGGGGGAGCCCAGAATCCAATTTCACAACAGAAAACCCAAAAGTCATTATCTCAGTAAATTAGAATAATTAACAAAAAAACCACCTGCAAAGGTGTTTAAAAAGGTCCCTTAATCTGTTTCAGTAGCTCCACAATCATGGGGAAGACTGCTGACTTGAAAGATGTCCAGAAGGCAGTCAATGACACTCCACAAGGAGGGTAAGCCAATAAAGGTCGTTGCCATAGAAGCTAATGTTCACAGAGTGCAGTATCCAAGCATAATAATGGAAAGTTGAGTGGAAGGAAAAAGTGTGGTAGAAAAAGGTGCACAGCCTTGAAAGGATTGTTCAGAAAAGGCCATTTAAAAATTTGTGGGAGATTCACAAGGAGTGGACTGCTGCTGGAGTCATTGCTTCAAGAGCCGCCACACACAGACGTATCCAGGACATGGACTACAAGTGTCACATTCCTTGTGTCAAGCCACTCATGACCAATAGACAACGCCAGAAGTGTCTTACCTGGGCCAAGGAGAAGAAGAACTGGACTGTTGTCAGTGGTCCAAGGTGTTGTTTTCAGATGAAAGTAAATTTTGCATTTCATTTGGAAATCAAGGTCCCAGAATCTGGAGGAAGAGTGGAGAGGCCACAATCCAAGCTGCTGGAGGTTTAGTGTGAAGTTTCCACAATCAGTGATGGTTTGGGGAGCCATGTCATCTGCTGGTGTAGGTCCACTGTGTTTTATCAAGACCAAAGTCAGCGCATCCATCTACGAGGACATTTTAGAGCACTTTGATGTCATTCTCCAGCAGGACTTGGCACCTGTCCACACTGCCAAAATTACCAATATACCTGGTTTATAAACAACAGTATCACTGTGCTTGATTGGTCAGCAAACTCGCCTGACCTTAACCCCATAGAGAATCTATGGAGTATTGTGAAGAGGAAGATGAGACACCAGACCCAACAATGCAGATGAGCTGAAGGCTGCTATCAAAGCAACCTGGGCTTCCATAACACCTCAGCAGTACCACAGGCTGATCGCCTCCATGCCACGACGCATTGATGCAGTAATTGATGCAAAAGGAGCCCCGACAAAGTATTGAGTGCATTTACTGATGACATATTTCAGTAGTTAAACAAGAAGTTTCCCAAGATAAATATCAAAAATAACAGGTCCAAATTCAAAAAGCATTATGAACACAAAAAACCCCAATAAGTGTAATTAAAGTAACAGGGGAATCAAAAAATATGTTCAACCATAAAATCAATTTTATTAATAGAAAATAACACTTAAAAATCTGAGCATATTATCACTACCAAAGCAGGAAAGTTAGGGAATCATAAGAGAAAGTATAAAAGGGGGTAAAAATATATAATATAAATAAGTGTATGCAAAGCATAAAGCTCTGCCAAAATTGCACAAGTGAAATTGATGTAAACAGAGGTAAGTTACAAAGGGTTAAAAGATGTGAAAAAGGCAGAGCAACAATAGGGAAAAGTATAAAGTGAAAAGTATGGTCCCCAATAACACAGATAAAAATAGGTCTAAATGTGTCAACATACCATATGGCCATATAATAGACAAAATAATTTTGTAGAAAGCTAATAATATAAATTATCAATTCATTAAATCAAATGATAAAATCCGTAACCTGATTGTCCACAAGCATCTATCATAATTAAATCAAGTCCATAAAGAGGTTCACAATCCCGGCTGTTCAACAGTCTATCAAGGCTCCATAATGTCTCATAGAAAAAAATAATAAAGAATTCACAGTCTAACCAGAGACCATTTCTAGAGTTCATATATTCTGCAACAGATCCATGGAGTACAATAGCAGAGAAAAACAAGCTTGTTTGTAGGAAGACTTTCCTCCCCCAATTCTCCATCTCTTTATAGGATGAAAAATGTTCACAAAGTAGAAATCATCACATACATGGATATAGATAGGTGGATTAAAATCCGGCCTTCATGGCTGTATACTGCAGAGCAAACAAATATGAGTTAAAATCAATAAAAAAACGCAAACCCACCTCCCAAAAGATGCCTCCATATTTCTAAAAATGAACCAAACCCCAGATTTTCATTAAGCCTGGTAGCAAGAGTTTTCTTGAGATCACCACTTCTCGGTCCCAAAAGAACTCCGAGAAGACTTGAATCCCTATGATGGAATTGTTGAAAATATCTTAGTAGGGTTTTAAATTGTTCAAGATCATCCTCTGTCCTAGATTTGTCCATGTCTCTTACATGTTCCTTGATACATACGTGAAGTTCTCTAGCAAGGAGACCAATGTAGATTTTCCCACCTGGACATCGGGCGTGATAGATCACCCATTAAATGGTGTCTGATGTCATATGTCGAATTTAATGACATTCCCCTGAAGGTAGCCCTCTCAGGTGTGTTC
Source organism: Ranitomeya variabilis (assembly GCF_051348905.1). Lineage (NCBI taxonomy): Eukaryota > Metazoa > Chordata > Amphibia > Anura > Dendrobatidae > Ranitomeya > Ranitomeya variabilis. The sequence goes on along the minus strand of NC_135232.1, from coordinate 201,139,631 downwards.
ATAGTTGTCAATAATTGTGTCCTGTCCTGTTTATGAGACTAGGACACCTGCTGATTGTGCTATGTCTTCACATGTCTGTGTGGATGTGACGTCATAAGTCGTCTGCACCACAAATAATATGGGAGTGAGCGGTGACATCTTACTCCTTTAATCCCCATTCTCCTGATGATGCCTGAGAGCGGGCGAAACATGTTGGAGCATTAATGTTTATAGATTTAGGGCGACAGGACCTGCATTACAATAACGGTGACAATCCGCCAGTATATAACTAATCGCTGACTGCAGCAGTAAATGGTACTGTGTATTCACTGCCTGTGACTGTGACACAATAGCACAAAGAAGCCGTAATAACAGGGTCATTTTCATTTATGGGGGTTTTAATTATTTTCTTTGTGTTACATGTAAATAAAGCGATATTATAAAGAGCAAGAAGAAGATTTCGGTGACCCCAGAGATGAGCAGCAGTGACCCGTCCTTCCCATGGGTTGTGGTGGGATTACTGTAAATCAAATGTGATGGGTTATTGGGAACGGTACAACCTGTATTATATATAGCACTGATGGCGTTATTATATACTGCCCCAATATCACCATATTCCTGGTAAGAGGTAATAATTGGTAGAAAGTGTTGGTTATACAGAGAATATAAAAGCTCAGGAAGAGTTTACAGCTCCGTGTATTCTGTCCATGGGGTGCAGTAGAGCCGTCTGGGTGGCACTGGGGGTAATAGGTGTGCACCACTTTGGTGGAATAGACTCTTGGGAGAAATAATAAAGGGAAATGGACATCGAGGAAATATGTGATAAGAAACATAGAAAAACTAATAAAAATATTAACTTTACAATACAAAAATAATGTAAGTTATACAATGGAACGATGATGAAACACATAGAGGGATTAATAATCTAATAAATAAACCACTGGAAGTCGCCATGAAGTTCTCTGCCGTTCCTCTGGACTCTAAACTGTCACCCATGATGCCCACATCACAGTGTATAGGGCAGAGCAGGGCCAGGAGCCGCTGCCTGGCAGGAGTCACCTGAGGGTTCCATCACCTCTGACCTCTGGTCACCTGCACACGACCAACTGCCGTTTACTTTCAACTGTCGGCTGAAGTGATTGGACTGAGGTCTACAGGCGGGAAGAGATTACAGAGAATGGCGACTACTGGATGAGGAGAAGAGAGCGAGGAGAAGAGGCGCGAGGAGAAGAGGAAGAGGACAGCGTGACCGGATTAAAGAAGAAAAGGAGACGAGACAACAGCGGATTGGAGGAGCCAACACCTGGATGCAGCGGAGACCCTGGATCATCCGGCCCCTATGCCAGGCTTAACATCAGCCGCTTCAACATCCACCAGGTCCTAGGTAGAGGCGCCTGTGGCAAAGTAAGGCCTACATATTTGTTATTTATTTGAAATCTGAGATTTTTCATATATCCCCATGTATTGTTCTCTGTTATCAGCCATGTCTTGCTTTGTTATTGCTCATTGTAGTGTCCTTCTGTGAGATGAGGTATAAGACATCACCATAGTTAGGGCTAGTGCTGCTATAACCTGGTATTCTTCTATACTGGAGGGTTCATCTCAGGGGTCACAGCTGTAGAGGGCAGGGGACATTATTTTTTTCTCCTATCAGGCTGCCATATTGTACATACATTTGTCTCTGTGTTTTTATTAAATCTAGATAATCAATGATATTTGCACCATGCTAATGCCAACTCAATGCCTCTACTAATGCTTACTCTGTTTATTTCCATATGGTAACAGAGGAAAACCCTTTAACCCCTTCCTGACATCGGACGTACTATCCCGTCGAGGTGGGGTGGGCCCGTATGACCACCGACGGGATAGTACGTCCAGCGCGATCGGCGGCGCTCACGGGGGGAGCGCGGCCGATCGCGGCCGGGTGTCAGCTGCCTATCGCAGCTGACATCCGGCACTATGTGCCAGGAGCGGTCACGGACCGCCCCCGGCACATTAACCCCCGGCACACCGCGATCAAACATGCAGGTGCAGGGAAGCATCGCGCAGGGAGGGGGCTCCCTGCGGGCTTCCCTGAGCCCCCCCCAGCAACGCGATGTGATCGCGTTGCTGCGAGGGTCTTACCTCCCTCCCTGCCTGCTCCAGACCCGGATCCGCGGCCATCTTGGATGGAGGGAGGGAGGTGGCTTCACAGAAGCCTGCTCAGAGCAGGCACTGTGAAGCAGCCTGCACTTCTCTCAGATCGGTGATCTGTCAGAGTGCTATGCAAACTGGCAGATCACCGATCTGTATTGTCCCCCCTGGGGCAAAGTAAAAAAGTAAAAAAAAAATTTTTCCAAATGTCTAAAAAAAAATTAAAAAAAATATTCCAAAATAATGAAAAAAAAATATATATATTATTCCCATAAATACATTTCTTTATCTAAATAAAAAAAACAAAACAATAAAAGTACACATATTTAGTATCGCCGCGTCCGTAACGACCTGACCTATAAAACTGGCCCACTAGTTAACCCCTTCAGTAAACACCGTAAGAAAAAAAAAAAAAAACCGAGGCAAAAAACAACGCTTTATTATCATACCGCCGAACAAAAAGTGGAATAACACGCGATCAAAAAGACAGATATAAATAACCCTGGTACCGCTGAAAACGTCATCTTGTCCCGCAAATAACGAGCCACAATACAGCATGATCAGCAAAAAATTAAAAAAGTTACAGTCCTGAGAATAAAGCGATGCAAAAATAATTATTTTTTCCATTAAATAGTTTTTATCGTATAAAAGCGCCAAAACATAAAAAAATAATATAAATGAGGTATCGCTGTAATCGTACTGACCCGAAGAATAAAACTGCTTTATCAATTTTACCAAACGCGGAACAGTATAAAGCCTCTCCCAAAAGAAATTCATGAATAGCTGGTTTTTGGTCATTCTGCCTCACAAAAATCGGAATAAAAAGCGATCAAAAAATGTGACGTGCCCAAAAAGTTACCAATAAAAACGTCAACTCGTCCCGCAAAAAACAAGACCTCACATGACTCTGTGGACCAAAATATGGAAAATTTATAGCTCTCAAAATGTGGTAACGCAAAAAATATTTTTTTGCAATAAAAAGCGTCTTTCAGTGTGTGACGGCTGCCAATCATTAAAAACCGCTAAAAAACTCGCTATAAAAGTAAATCAAACCCCCCTTCATCACCCCCTTAGTTAGGGAAAAATAAAAAAAATGTATTTATTTCCATTTTCCCATTAGGGTTAGGGCTAGGGTTGGGGCTAGGGTTAAGGCTACAGTTAGGGTTGGGGCTAAAGTTAGGGTTAGGGTTGGGGCTAAAGTTACGGTTAGGGTTTAGATTACATTTACGGTTGGGAATAGGGTTGGGATTAGGGTTAGGGGGTGTGTAAGGGTTAGAGGTGTGGTTAGGGTTACTGTTGGGATTAGGGTTAGGGGTGTGTTTGGATTAGGGTTTCATTTATAATTGGGGGGTTTCCACTGTTTCGGCACATCAGGGGCTCTCCAAACGCGACATGGCGTCCGATCTCAATTCCAGCCAATTCTGCGTTGAAAAAGTAAAACAGTGCTCCTTCCCTTCCGAGCTCTCCCGTGTGCCCAAACAGGGGTTTACCCCAACATATGGGGTATCAGCGTACTCAGGACAAATAGGACAACAACCTTTGGGGTCCAATTTCTCCTGTTACCCCTGGGAAAATACAAAACTGGGGGCTAAAAAATAATTTTTGTGGGAAAAAAAAGGATTTTTTATTTTCACGGCTCTGCGTTATAAACTGTAGTGAAACACTTGGGGGTTCAAAGTTCTTACAACTCATCTAGATAAGTTCCTTGGGGGGTCTAGTTTCCAAAATGGGGTCACTTGTGCGGGGCTTCTACTGTTTAGGTACATTAGGGGCTCTGCAAACGCAATGTGACGCCTGCAGACCATTCCATCTAAGTCTGCATTCCAAATGGCGCTCCTTCACTTCCGAGCCCTCCCATGCATCCAAACGGTGGTTCCCCCCACATATGGGGTATCAGCGCACTCAGGACAAATTGGACAACAACTTTTGGGGTCCAATTTCTCCTGTTACCCTCGGGAAAATACAAAACTGGGGGCTGAAAAATAATTTTTGTGGGAAAAAATTTTTGTTTTATTTTTACGGCTCTGCATTATAAACTTCTGTGAAACCCTTGGTGGGTCAAAGCACTCACCACACATCTAGATAAGTTCCTTAGGGGGTCTACTTTCCAACATGGTGTCACTTGTGGGGGGTTTCTACTGTTTAGGTACATTAGGGGCTCTGCAAACGCAATGTGACGCCTGCAGACCATTCCATCTAAGTCTGCATTCCAAATGGCGCTCCTTCACTTCCGAGCCCTTCCATGCGTCCAAACGGTGGTTCCCCCCCACATATGGGGTATCAGCGCACTCAGGACAAATTGGACAACAAATTTTGGGGTCCAATTTCTCCTGCTACCCTCGGGAAAATACAAAACTGGGGGCTAAAAAAATAATTTTTGTGGGAAAACATTTTTGTTTTACTTTTACGGCTCTGCATTATTAACTTCTGTGAAGCCCTTGGTGGGTCAAAGCGCTCAAAACACATCTAGATAAGTTCCTTAGGGGGTCTACTTTCCAAAATGGTGTCACTTGTGGGGGGTTTCAATGTTTACGCACATCAGGGGCTCTCCAAACGCAACATGACGTCCCATCTCAATTCCTGTCAATTTTTCATTGAAAAGTCAAACGGCGCTCCTTCCCTTCCGAGGTCTCCCATGCGCCCAAACAGTGCTTTATCCCCACATATGGGGTATCAGCGTACTCAGGACAAATTGTACAACAACTTTTGGGGTCCAATTTCTTCTCTTACCCTTGGGAAAATAAAAAATTGGGGGCGAAAAATAATTTTTGTGAAAAAATATGATTTTTTTATTTTTACGGTTCTGCATTATAAACTTCTGTGAAGCACTTGGTGGGTCAAAGTGCTCACCACACCTCTAGATAAGTTCCTTAGGGGGTCTACTTTCCAAAATGGTGTCACTTGTGGGGGGTTTCAATGTTTAGGCACATCAGGGGCTCCCCAAACGCAACATGGCGTCCCATCTCAATTCCAGTCAATTTTGCATTGAAAAGTCAAATGGCGCTCCTTCGCTTCCGAGCTCTGTCATGCGCCCAAACAGTGGTTTACCCCCACATATGGGGTATCGGCGTACTCAGGACAAATTGTACAACAACTTTTGGGGTCCAATTTCTTCTCTTACCCTTGGGAAAATATAAAATTGGGGGTGAAAAGATAATTTTTGTGAAAAAATATGATTTTTTATTTTTACGGTTCTGCATTATAAACTTCTGTGAAGCACTTGGTGGGTCAAAGTGCTCACCACACCTCTAGATAAGTTCCTTAGGGGGTCTACTTTCCAAAATGGTGTCACTTGTGGGGGGTTTCAATGTTTAGGCACATCAGGGGCTCCCCAAACGCAACATGGCGTCCCATCTCAATTCCAGTCAATTTTGCATTGAAAAGTCAAATGGCGCTCCTTCGCTTCCGAGCTCTGTCATGCGCCCAAACAGTGGTTTACCCCCACATATGGGGTATCGGCGTACTCAGGACAAATTGTACAACAACTTTTGGGGTCCATTTTCTCCTGTTACCCTTGGTAAAATAAAACAAATTGGAGCTGAAGTAAATTTTTTGTGAAAAAAAGTTAAATGTTCATTTTTATTTAAACATTCCAAAAATTCCTGTGAAGCACCAGAAGGGTTAATAAACTTCTTGAATATGGTTTTGAGCACCTTGAGGGGTGCAGTTTTTAGAATGGTGTCACACTTGGGTATTTTCTATCATATAGACCCCTCAAAATGACTTCAAATGAGATGTGGTCCCTAAAAAAAAATGGTGTTGTAAAAATGAGAAATTGCTGGTCAACTTTTAACCCTTATAACTCCCTAACAAAAAAAAATTTTGGTTCCAAAATTGTGCTGATGTAAAGTAGACATGTGGGAAATGTTACTTATTAAGTATTTTGTGTGACATATCTCTGTGATTTAAGGGCATAAAAATTCAAAGTTGGAAAATTGCTAAATTTTCAAAATTTTCGCCAAATTTCCATTTTTTTTGCAAATAAACGCAGGTAATATCAAAGAAATTTTACCACTATCATGAAGTACAATATGTCACGAGAAAACAGTGTCAGAATCGCCAAGATCAGTTGAAGTGTTCCAGAGTTATAACCTCATAAAGGGACAGTGGTCAGAATTGTAAAAATTGGCCCGGTCATTAACGTGCAAACCACCCTTGGGGGTGAAGGGGTTAAAAAGTCATCGTCATTTTAATTTTTATTTCATAAATCAATAGCAAACATGAAAATAAGCAGCTTTGTAATAATTCTAATCAGATAAATCTTCTTTCTCCACCAAGACTGATTTTTCATATTCTATATTCTCAACTTCTGGGTAAACTCTGTATTTAGTGAAGACAGATTGTTACATTACTGAGAGGAGATGACAGTTGGTGCTGATAATATTCTATGTAGTGGAGAGGAGGGGCTAAATGCAAAACTCCTCCCTCCTCCCCCCTCCCTTCTGCATAGAATATTATCAGCACCAACTGTCATCTCCCCTCAGTAATGTAACAATCTGTCTTCACTAAATACAGAGTTTACCCAGGTACATAGAATTTTGAAAATAAAAAATCAGTCCTGGCGGAGAAAGAAGCCGATTTGGCTGATAAAATGTATTACAAAGTTAAATATTTTCATGTGTATTATTGTTTTATGAACTAAATATTAAAATGACGAATATTTATTAAGACCTCTCCATAGCCCATCCATGGAGCAGGCAGTGCATTGTTCTGATAAATAGATCTGCTCCTCTATATGGTCCTGGTCACTAGCAGACTGAGCGATCACTCAGTTTTCTCATGCGCCTTGTGGACTATAAAATCCAGATCCTTCCACCCCTGAAGACACCTTCTAAGTATTTTCCATTTGTGTTTTTCAGGTGGTCCTGGCATCTGTCCCCGGCAGTAACATCAACGTGGCCGTCAAAATGATCACCAAAAGGGACAACGAGGACACCATCTTGAGAGAGCGGCGGATACTCCTGGCGGCCAAACACTGCCCATTCCTGTGCCACCTCTATGCCGCACACCAGTCTCAGCACAGGGCATATTTCATCATGGAGTACCTGTCCGGTGGCAGCGTGGAGGATTTGATCAGGATGTGCGGCTGCCTGAACATCGGCAATGTGAGGTGAGAAAGCAGAGAATGTACCTAAAAGAGAACTAAGAGAAAGGGAAAAAACCTGAGGTCGGGGTGCAGCTAGGGGAGCACTGGCAGGGCATATATTTAGGGTGCTGGAAGCAGGAGGTGGGGTGCCATGGTATTTGGGGATTGCCAGAGAAGGATTTCATGACATTAATTCTGCACTCTGTTCTCTCCATCAGATTCTACACAGCAGAGATGGTAAGTGGCCTTCAGTTCCTCCACGGACACAACATCGTCCACCGGTAAGCAGAACTTTCCTCCTTCTCTCTGTCCCCTTTACAAGCTGTAGATATGGCCCCCGGCTTCGCTGGTGTCCTGCCGCCTATTCTGCCGTATTTTGTACTGACCCATTTTCCATCTCTTGTATCACTGGACAGATTTCTTATTTTGTTTTCTTCTTTCATTGCAGTGACAGAAAGCCGGATAACATCATGTTGGATGCAGATGGCCACATCCGTATCATCGACCTTGGGCTTGCCCAAGATGGCGTCTCCTCCTCCAAAAACATCTTTGGAGTGTAGGGCACTTTCCATTACATGGCCCCTGAGGTGCATCGTAGAAAACGGTATGGCGCAGCAGTGGACTGGTGGAGCCTGGGGATTGTGGTGTCCAGGATGGCAGCAGGGTGATATCCATTTTACAATGGCCCCGTCAAGCAAATGGCTTTCAAATCCATCATCAACGAGAAGCCAAAATTTCCAACTTGGCTTGATGCTGACGTGAAACATCTCATCAAGAAGCTGCTGCGCAAAGACCCTCAGACACGCCTGGGTGTGAGCGGGAACATCAGAGAGCATCCATTCTTTACCACCATCGGCTGGGAGGATCTGGAGGAAAGGAGAGTAGAGCCACCATTTACACCATTCAGGTCAGTTCTGGAGAACCACCATCTGCAGTGGCCGGAGCACACAGTCCTTCACCCCGTGGCCGGATTTACGTACATGTCACCAAGCTGGACCCGGTAAGTATCTCCTCCTCTGGGGATAACACTCATCAGGTGCTGTTCTCTCATTGTGGTAATCATCATCATCAATCTTACCTTTTTTCACTTTTTCTGACAGTGACTTTATGTTTTTATTTTTCTTAGGTGGATGAAAAGATCTGGACTGTGAAAGAATTCACGACCATCTGGTGAGTGACCGATGTACACACAGGACACCTATTATGTCAGTACATTGTATCTGATGTTATATAGCAGAATGGTTCATTATAAAGACCATTCCCCTAATATAACATAAGATCCGGTAGATAGATTTCCTGTCTTCCTCTTATGTCTTGCAGGATGAGCCCGTGCCAACTGCCCAGAACTTCATGCCTCCTGACCCGTGCCTCACGTCTCTGCTGCTGTACGTCACCTCGGCTGCCCTTCAACATCATCTCTCTCTATACCATCTTCATGCCGGACCACTGCCATTGCTGCCCCAGACCCTTGACCTCCTGGGCTGGCATCTAACATCCCTCCAGCCCGAAGATCTTCAACCCCAGGAGCAGCCTGTGCTAAGTTTCCATCTGGTGAGTTCAGGAACAATAGTCGCACTTTTCAGTCCTGGGGCCGCTGAGCAGCAGCATGTAAGGAGCTACCATTATCCCTGAACTCACCTTAGCACAGGCCTGGTAAGTATCGCACCCATCACACATCACCCACACTACATGGTCAGTGCAGGTCCCCACACTACATCATCAGTACAGGCACACACATAGCACACAGTACATATCAGCACATAGATGTAGGACATAGATCGGCTTCTGATCCTGAGATTTAATCTGATCGCCATATTTCGGGTCAGGAAGGAATTTTTCCCCCTAATATGAGGACAATTGGCCCATTCCTCATAGGGGGTTTTCGCCTTCCTCTGGATTTACACGGCCTTAAATAGGTTTAGTATAATAGATTAATAAGTAGAATCACACACTAGTAGCACAAAAAAAGTTATAATAAAATAAAATGTTCTTACTTTCAGGCCATGTGCACACGTTCAGTATTTTTCGCGTTTTTTTCGCTATAAAAACGCGAAAAAAACGCTTACATATGCCTCCTATTATTTACAGGGTATTCCGCATTTTTTGTGCAAATGTTGCATTTTTTTCCGCGAAAAAATCACATCGCGGAAAAAAAAGCAACATGTTCATTAACCCCTTCCCGACCTTTGACGCCACGTAGGCGTCATGAAAACCCGTGCCAATCCGACCCATGACGCCTATGTGGCGTCATGGAATGATCGCGTCCCTGCAGAGCGGGTGAAAGGGTTAACTCCGATTTCACCCGATCTGCAGGGACAGGGGGAGTGGTACTTCAGCCCAGGGGGGGGTGGCTTCACCCCCCCGTGGCTACGATCGCTCTGATTGGCTGTTGAAAGTGAAACTGCCAATCAGAGCGATTTGTAATATTTCACCTATAAAAATGAAATATTACAATCCAGCCATGGCCGATGCTGCAATAGCATCTGCCATGGCTGGAGACCCCGATCTGACCCCCCCAACTGCCACCGATCACCCCCCCAGTTGTCCTTTCTGCCCCGTCCTCCTCTCCGCTCCCCTCCGTCCTCCTGTCGGCTCCCCCGTCCTCCTGCCCGCTCCCCCCGTACTCCGATGGCTCCCCCCGTCCTCCGATCCACCCCCCATACTCAGATCTCCCCCCCCTCATACTTACCGGGCCTCCCGATGCCCGTCCGTCTTCTCCATGGGCGCCACCATCTTCCAAAATGGCGGGCGCATGCGCAGTACGCCCGCTGAATCTGCCGGCCGGCAGATGAGTTCCAGGTATATTTTGATCACTGTAATATAACCTATCACAGTGATCAAAATAAAAAAAAATAGTAAATGACCCCCCCCCCTTTATCACCCCCATAGGTAGGGACAATAATAAAATAAAGAAAATATTTTTTTTTCTTTTTTCACTAGGGTTAGGGTTAGAACTAGGGTTAAAACTAGGGTTAGGGTTAGGGTTAGGGTTATGGCATGTGCACACAGTGCGGATTTGGCCGCGGATCCGCAGCGGATTGGCCGCTGCGAATTCGTAGCAGTTTTCCATCAGGTTTACAGTACCATGTAAACCTATGGAAAACCAAATCCGCTGTGCCCATGGTGCGGAAAATTCCGTGCGGAAACACTGCATTGTATTTTCCGCAGCATGTCATTTCTTTGTGCAGATTCCGCAGCGTTTTACACCTGTTCCTCAATAGGAATCCGCAGGTGAAATCCGCACAAAAAAACACTGGAAATCCGCTGTAAGCCCGCAGGTAAAACGCAGTGCCTTTTACCTGCATATTTTTCAAAAATCGTGCAGAAAAATCTCACACGAATCCGCAACGTGGGCACATAGCCTTAGGGTTAGGGTTGGAATTAGATTTAGGGTTGGAATTAGGGCTAGGGTTGGAAATAGGGTTAAGATTAGGCTTGTGGTTAGGGTTACGGATAGAGTTAGGGGTGTATTGGGGTTACAGTTGTGGTTAGGGTTGGGATTAGGGTTAAGGTTGGGATTAGGGTTAGGATTAGGGTTACGGGTGTGTTGGGGTTAGGGTTGTGGTTAGGGGTGTGTTGGGGTTAGGGTTGTGATTAGGGTTATGGCTACAGTTGGGATTAGGGTTAGGGGTGTGTTGCGGTTAGTGTTGAAGTTAGAATTGAGGGGTTTCCACTGTTTAGGCACATCAGGGGTCTCCAAACGCAACATGGTGCCACCATTGATTCCAGCCAATCTTGCGTTCAAAAAGTCAAATGGTACTCCCTCCCTTCCAAGCCCCGACGTGCGCCCAAACAGTGGTTTATCCCCACATATGGGGTACCAGCATACTCAGGACAAACTGGGCAACAACTGTTGGGGTCCAATTTCTCCTGTTACCCTTGCAAAAATAAAAAATTACTTGCTAAAACATAATTTTTGAGGAAAGAACAATTATTTTTTATTTTCACGGCTCTGCGTTATAAACTTCTGTGAAGCACTTGGGGGTTGAAAGTGCTCACCACACATCTAGATAAGTTCCTTGGGGGGTCTAGTTTCCAAAATGGGGTCACTTGTGGGGGGTTTCTACTGTTTAGGCACATCAGGGGCTCTGCAAATGCAACGTGACGCCCGCAGACCATTCCATCAAAGTCTGCATTTCAAATGTCACTACTTCCCTTCCGAGCCCTGACGTGCGCCCAAACAGTGGTTTACCCCCACATATGGGGTATCAGCGTACTCACAACAAACTGGGCAACAAATATTGGGGTCCAATTTCTCCTGTTACCCTTGTGAAAATAAAAAAATGCTTGCTAAAACATTTTTTGAGGAAAGAAAAATGATTTTTTATTTTCATGGCTCTGCGTTGTAAACTTCTGTGAAGCACTTTGGGGTTCAAAGTGCTCACCACACATCTAGATAAGTTCCCTTGGGGGTCTAGTTTCCAAAATGGGGTCACTTGTGGGGAGTTCCTACTGTTTAGGCACATCAGGGGCTCTGCAAACGCAACCTGACGCCTGCAGACCATTCCATCAAAGTCTGCATTTCAAAATGTCACTACTTCCTTTCCGAACCCCGACGTGTGCCAAAACAGTGGTTTACCCCCACATATGGGGTATCAGCGTACTCAGGAGAAACTGGACAACAACATTTGGGGTCCAATTTCTCCTGTTACCCTTGGGAAAATAAAAAATTGTGGGCTAAAAAATCATTTTTGAGAAAAGAAAAATTATTTTTTATTTTCATAGCTCTGCGTTATAAACTTCTGTGAAGCACTTGGGGGTTCAAAGTGCTCACCACACATCTAGATTAGTTCCTTGTGGGGTCTAGTTTCCAAAATGGGGTCAATTGTGGGGGATCTCCAATGTTTAGGCACACAGGGGCTCTCCAAAGGCGACATGGTGTCCGCTAATGATTGGAGCTAATTTTCCATTCAAAAAGCCAAATGGCGTGCATTCCCTTCCGAGCCCTGCCGTGCGCCCAAACAGTGGTTTACCCCCACATATGGGGTATCATCATACTCAGGACAAACTGGACAACAACATTTGGGGTCCAACTTCTCCTATTACCCTTGTGAAAATAAAAAATTCTGGGCTAAAAATCATTTTTGAGGAAAGAAAAATTATTTTTTATTTTCACGGCTCTGCGTTATAAACTTCTGTGAAGCACCTGGGGGTTTTAAGTGCTCACTATGCATCTAGATAAGTTCCTTGGGGGGTCTAGTTTCCAAAATGGGGTCACTTGTAGGGGAGCTCCATTGTTTAGGCACACAGGGGCTCTCCAAACGCGACATGGTGTCCGCTAACGATTGGAGCTAATTTTCCATTCAAAAAGTCAAATGGCGCGCCTCCCCTTCCGAGCCTTGCCGTGCACCCAAACAGTGGTTTACCCCCACATATGAGGTATCGGCATACTCAGGAGAAATTGCCCAACAAATTTTAGGATCCATTTTATCCTGTTGCCCATGTGAAAATGAAAAAATTGAGGCTAAAATAAATTTTGTGTGAAAAAAAAGTACTTTTTCATTTTTACGGATCAATTTGTGAAGCACCTGAGGGTTTAAAGTGCTCATTATGCTTCTAGATAAGTTCCTTGGGGGGTCTAGTTTCCAAAATGGGGTCACTTGTGTGGGAGCTCCAATGTTTAGGCACACAGGGGCTCTCCCAACGTGACATGGTGTCCGCTAAAGATTGGAGCCAATTTTTCATTCAAAAAGTCAAATGGCGCTCCTTCCCTTCCGAGCCCTGCCGTGCGCCCAAACAGTGGTTTACCCCCACATATGAGGTATCAGCGTACTCAGGACAAATTGGACAACAACGTTCGTGGTCCAGTTTCTCCTTTTACCCTTGGGAAAATAAAAAAATTGTTGCTAAAAGATCATTTTTGTGACTAAAAAGTAAAATGTTCATTTTTTACTTCCATGTTGCTTCTGCTGCTGTGAAACACCTGAGAGGTTAATAAACTTACTGAATGTGGTTTTGAGCACCGTGAGGGGTGCAGTTTTTAGAATGGTGTCACTTTTGGGTATTTTCAGCCATATAGAACCCTCAAAATGACTTCAAATGTGAGGTGGTCCCTAAAAAAAATGGTTTTGTAAATTTTGTTGTAAAAATAAGAAATCACTGGTCAAATTTTAACCCTTATAACTTCCTAGCAAAAAAAAAATTTGTTTCCAAAATTGTGCTGATGTAAAGTAGACATGTGGAAAATGTTATTTATTAACTATTTTGTGTCACATAACTCTCTGGTTTAACAGAATAAAAATTCAAAATGTGAAAATTGCGAAATTTTCAAAATTTTCGCCAAATTTCCATTTTTTTCACAAATAAACGCAGAAATTATCGACCTAAATTTACCACTAACATGAAGCCCAATATGTCATGAAAAAACAATCTCAGAATCGTTAGGATCCGTTGAAGCGTTCCTGAGTTATTACCTCATAAAGGGACACTGGTCAGAATTGCAAAAAACGGCAAGGTCATTAAGGCCAAAATAGGCTGGGTCATGAAGGGGTTAAAAATGCGGAATTGCAGGGATTCCGCACACCTAGGAGTGCATTGATCTGCTTACTTCCCGCACGGGGCTGTGCACACCATGCGGGAAGTAAGCAGATTATGTGCGGTTGGTATCGAGGGTGGAGGAGAGGAGACTCTCCTCCACGGACTGGGCACCATATAATTGGTAAAAAAAAAAGAATTAAAATAAAAAATAGTGATATACTCACCCTCTGATGGCCCCCGAAGTGTTCCCGCCTCTCCGGTGCATGCCTTCTCTTCCGTTCCTATAGATGGTGTGGTTCAGGACCTGTGATGACGTCGCTGTCTTGTGATTGGTCGCTCATGTGACTCACGCGACCAATCACAAGCCACGACGTCATCGAAGGTCCTGAACCACACCGGCATCTATAGGAACGGACGCCGCTGAGGAGATTGGCTGTCTGCAGAGGGTGAGTATAACCATTTTTTTATTTTTTTTATTATTTTTAAACATTCTATCTTTTACTATAGATGCTGCATAAGCAGCATCTATAGTAAAAAGTTGGTCACACTTGTCAAACGCTATGCAGAAAATTTCCGGTTTTCTTCAGGAAATTTCTGCAAGAAATCCGGACATGTGCACATACCCTCAAAGAAAAAAATAGTTCCTATAAATAATAATTAGTCCAAGTAAAGAAACATATATATTATTTTACATGACAGGTATATTACACAGGTTAGGTACATTACACAGGTTAGGTATCAGCCTTTGATCTTGGGATTCATTCTGATCGCCATATTTGGGGTCAGGAAGGAATTTTTCCCCCTGATATGAGGATATTTGGCCGATTCCTCACAGGGGGTTTTCGCCTTCCTCTGGACCAACACGGCCCATAGATAGGTTTAGTAAAATAGAATGAATAAGTAGCTTCTTCTGTTTATAATAAAAAATATATAATTTATGTAAAATAATAATATAATATTTTGGATTTACAATAACATAGTCGACACAAATATAAACGTAAATTAGCCGAAAAATAGAAATTACTTTTATATTTTTATATAATAAACATTTATATAATAATAATATAATAATAATTTTAAATAATATATATTTTTTACATTAACCCCTTTCTGTCATTGGACGTACTATTCCGTCCATGTGGGGTGGGCCCTACTTCCCAAGGACGGAATAGTACGTCCAGCGCGATCGGCCGCGCTCACGGGGGGAGTGCGGCCTATCGCGGCCGGGTGACAGCTGCCTATCGCAGCTGACATCCGGCGCTACGTGCCAGGAGCGGTCACGGACCGCCCCCGGCACATTAACCCCCGGCACACCGTGATCAAACATGATCGCGGTGTGCCGGCGGTATAGGGAAGCATCGCGCAGGGAGGGGGCTCCCTGCGGGCTTCCCTGAGACCCCCGCAGCAACGCGATGTGATCGCGATGCTCCGAGGGTCTCCTACCTCCTTCCTCGCTGCAGGTCCCGGATCCAAGATGGCCGCGGCATCCGGGTCCTGCAGGGAGGGAGGTGGCTTACCGAGTGCCTGCTCAGAGCAGGCGCTTGGTAAGCCTGCAGTGCTCTAAGTCAGATCGGTGATCTGACAGAGTGCTGTGCAAACTGTCAGATCACCGATCTGTAATGTCCCCCCCGGGACAAAGTAAAAAAGTGTAAAAAAAAAATTTCCACATGTGTAAAAAAAAAATTAAAAAAAAATTCCTAAATAAAGAAAAAATATATATATATTATTCCCATAAATACATTTCTTTATCTAAATAAAAAAACAAAACAATAAAAGTACACATATTTAGTATCGCCGCGTCCATAACGACCCAACCTATAAAACTGTCCCACTAGTTAACCCCTTCAGTAAACACCGTAAGAAAAAAAACGAGGCAAAAAACAACGCTTTATTATCATACCGCCGAATAAGAAGTGGAATAAAACGCGATCAAAAAGACAGATATAAATAACCATGGTACCGCTGAAAGCATCATTTTGTCCCGCAAAAAAAGAGCCAGGATACAGCATCATCAGCAAAAAAGTAAAAAAGTTATAGTCCTCAGAATAAAGCGATGCCAAAATAATTATTTTTTCTATAAAATAGTTTTTATCGTATAAAAGCGCCAAAACATAAAAAAATGATATAAATGAGATATCGCTGTAATCGTACTGACCCGAAGAATAAAAGTGCTTTATCAATTTTACCAAACGCGGAACGGTATAAACACCTCCCCCAAAAGAAATTCATGAATAGCTGGTTTTTGGTCATTCTGCCACACAAAAATCGGAATAAAAAGCGATAAAAAAAGTCACGTGCCCGAAAATGTTAGCAATAAAAACGTCAACTCGTCCCGCAAAAAACAAGACCTCACATGACTCTGTGGTCTCAAATATGGAAAAATTATAGCTCTCAAAATGTGGTAACGCAAAAAATATTTTTTGCAATAAAAAGCGTCTTTCAGTGTGTGACGGCTGCCAATCATAAAAATCCGCTAAAAAACCCGCTATAAAAGTAAATCAAACCCCCCTTCATCACCCCCTTAGTTAGGGAAAAATTATAAAATTAAAAAAACGTATTTATTTCCATTTTCCCATTAGGGCTAGGGTTAGGGTTAGGGCTAGGGCTAGGATTAGGGTTAGGGCTAGGGTTAGGGCTAGGGTTGGGGCTAGGGTTAGGGTTAGGGTTGGGGCTAGGGCTAGGGTTAGGGCTAGGGTTAGGGCTAGGGTTTGGGTTAGGGCTAGGGTTAGGGCTAGGGTTAGGGTTGGGGCTAGGGTTAAGGCTACAGTTAGGGTTGGGGCTAAAGTTAGGGTTGGGGCTAAAGTTAGGGTTAGGGTTTGGATTACATTTACGGTTGGGAATAGGGTTGGGATTAGGGTTAGGGGTGTGTCTGGGTTAGAGGTGTGGTTAGGGTTACCATTGGGATTAGGGTTAGGGGTGTGTTTGCATTAGGGTTTCAGTTATAATTGGGGGGTTTCCACTGTTTAGGCACATCAGGGGCTCTCCAAACGCGACATGGCATCCGATCTCAATTCCAGCCAATTCTGCGTTGTAAAAGTAAAGCAGTGCTCCTTCCCTTCCGAGCTCTCCCATGTGCCCACACAGGGGTTTACCCCAACATATGGGGTATCAGCGTACTCAGGACAAATTGGACAACAACTTTTGGGGTCCAAGTTCTCCTGTTACCCTTGGGAAAATACAAAACTGGGGGCTAAAAAATCATTTTTGTGGGAAAAAAAAGGATTTTTTATTTTCACGGCTCTGCGTTATAAACTGTAGTGAAACACTTGGGGGCTCAAAGTTCTCACAACACATCTAGATAAGTTCCTTGGGGGGTCTAGTTTCCAATATGGGGTCACTTGTGGGGGGTTTCTACTGTTTAGGTACATTAGGGGCTCTGCAAACGCAATGTGACGCCTGCAGACCAATCCATCTAAGTCTGCATTCCAAATGATGCTCCTTCCCTTCCGAGCTCTGCCATGCGCTCAAACTGTGGTTCCCCCCCACATATCAGGTATTAGCATACTCAGGACAAATTGGACAACAATATTTAGGGTGCAATTTCTCCTGTTACCCTTGGAAAAATACAAAACTGGGGGCTAAAAAATAATTTTTGTGGAAAAATAATTTTTTTTATTTGCACAGCTCTGCGTTATAAACTGTAGTGAAACACTTGGTGGGTCAAAGTGCTCACCACACATCTAGATAAGTTCCTTAGGGGGTCTACTTTCCAAAATGGTGTCACTTGTGGGGGGTTTCAATGTTCAGGCACATCAGTGGCTCTCCAAACGCAACATGGCGTCCCATCTCAATTCCTGTCAATTTTGCATTGAAAAGTCAAACGGCGCTCCTTCCCTTCCGAGCTCTCCCATGCGCCCAAACAGTGGTTTACCCCCACATTTGGGGTATCAGCGTACTCAGGACAAATTGTACAACAACTTTTGGGGTCCAATTTCTTCTCTTACCCTTGGTAAAATAAAAAATTGGGGGCGAAAAGATAATTTTTGTGAAAAAAAATGATTTTTTTTTTTTTTGGTTCTGCATTATAAACTTCTGTGAAGCACTTGGTGGGTCAAAGTGCTCACCACACCTCTAGATAAGTTCCTTAGGGGGTCTACTTTCCAAAATGGTGTCACTTGTGCAGGGTTTCAATGTTTAGGCACATCAGTGGCTCTCCAAATGCAACATGGCGTCCCATCTCAATTCCTGTCAATTTTGTATTGAAAAGTCAAACTGCGCTCCTTCCCTTCCGAGCTCTCCCATGCGCCCAAACAGTGGTTTACCCCCACATTTGGGGTATCAGCGTACTCAGGACAAATTGTACAACAACTTTTGGGGTCCAATTTCTTCTCTTACCCTTGGGAAAATAAAAAATTGGGGGCGAAAAGATAATTTTTGTGAAAAAAAATGATTTTTTTATTTTTACGGTTCTGCATTATAAACTTCTGTGAAGCACTTGGTGGGTCAAAGTGCTCACCACACATCTAGATAAGTTCCTTAGGGGGTCTACTTTCCAAAATGGTGTCACTTGTGGGGGGTTTCAATGTTTAGGCACATCAGTGGCTCTCCAAATGCAACGGCGTACTCAGGACAAATTGTACAACAACGTTTGGGGTCAATTTTCTCCTGTTACCCTTGGTAAAATAAAACAAATTGGAGCTGAAGTAAATTTTTTGTGAAAAAAAGTTAAATGTTCATTTTTATTTAAACATTCCAAAAATTCCTGTGAAACACCTGAAGGGTTAATAAACTTCTTGAATGTGGTTTTGAGCACCTTGAGGGGTGCAGTTTTTAAAATGGTGTCACACTTGGGTATTTTCTATCATATAGACCCCTCAAAATGACTTGAAATGAGATGTGGTCCCTAAAAAAAAATGGTGTTGTAAAAATGAGAAATTGCTGGTCAACTTTTAACCCTTATAACTCCCTAACAAAAAAAAATTTTGGTTCCAAGATTGTGCTGATGTAAAGTGGACATGTGGGAAATGTTACTTATTAAGTATTTTGTGTGACATATCTCTGTGATTTAATTGCATAAAAATTCAAAGTTGGAAAATTGCAAAATTTTCAAAATTTTCGCCAAATTTCCATTTTTTTCACAAATAAACGCAGGTAATATCAAAGAAATTTTACCACTGTCATGAAGTACAATATGTCTCGAGAAAACATTGTCAGAATCACTGGGATCCGTTGAAGCGTTCCAGAGTTATAACCTCATAAAGGGACAGTGGTCAGAATTGTAAAAATTGGCCCGGTCCATAACGTGCAAACCACCCTTGGGGGTAAAGGGGTTAAACTTACGTATACACATTAGCTATGAGCCCTTGATCCTGGGATTCATTCTGATCGCCATATTTGGGGTCAGGAAGGAATTTTCCCCCCTAATATGAAGATAATTGGCCGATTCCTCACAGGGGGTTTTCGCCTTCCTCTGGACCAACACGGCCCATAGATAGATTTAGTCTGATAGATGAATAATTTACACATATACATGATATATAACATATAATAACCTCATCTATAAATAAAATCTTCTTTTTACCCCTATACCTTTGTGTTGTCTTTACGCCATTGCTCGGCCATGTAGTCATTATTATACTGCCCCCTATGTCGGGTGGGCGCATACAGCAGGGTCCCCCACACTCCAGGCCTCACAGCCCCAACACATCATGGTGTCAGGATTTCCTTCGTATTTCTCAGGGGGAGAGAACCTGCGGCAGCTTCTGAGGCCTTGATAATAATTCCATCCTCAGTGCAAAATGAAGGAAATCCTGACACCATGATGTGTTGGGGCCGTGAGGACTGGAATTTGGGGATCAATGTCACACATGAGATAAAGCTGGATGAACCCCGATATCGTTATATCCAATGGGGATAAATCAGGTAATTGCTCTGATTCCTGGGAGTGTCAGGTCCAGAGCAGGTGACTCTGGGGCCTTTCTCCATTTCCGCTAATAAATGAGAACCCTGAGCCGCTCCATCCTCTATTACCTCAGAACTTCCTAACAGGACAGAGAAGAATGGGTTTCCAATACCAGACCCCCATATCATAGACAGCCAGTCTGATTAGATCCTCCAGAAAAGATTAATGAAGAAGGAGAATCCCCTGCAGAGGGTGTCCACAGCAAGAGATGTGATAGTAACAGCTTTTGTGACATTTCCTAGTGATCTGTATCTGGAAATAAAGGATGACAATCAAAATGGCCGCCATTATCTCTCCTACAGAGGACATCACTAAGCTTTCATGCACCCTGAACAGTACATGGTGTAATGACACATCCCCTCACATTACCACTGTTACAGAAGTGCCATAAAGCTCTCATAGATCCATGGTCAGCATTAGGGGTAGGCAGATTTGGCATCTGCCTAGTACCCTCACTCCTCCAGGGGCCCCCAGCCAGTGGTATACCGTTAATAGCGGCATACCACGCAGCCGCTAATACCGGCACACCATGAGGCCACTATGGGATCCGTGGGTCAGGGGATGCCGATACAGTTGAAAGCAATGATAGAGGAGAGAGCGTCATCTGAAGCTCCCTCTCCCATCATTCCCCTCTATTTCTGACGCAGTGGGTACGCGATGACGTCAATTAATCGCGCACCATGCTATGCCGGGCAGTGGAGCTGCTGAGACGCTCTGCAGCAGCGGGGGAACTAGGAGGAGACGTGAGTATTGTATTTTTTTTCTTATATTAGTGAGTATGTGCAGCCATAATACTGCAGGACAGTTGGGCTACATGATACTCTATGGGGTGGCTGCATTATACGCTATGGCAGTGTTCCCAAACTCCGGTCATCAAGAGCCACCAACAGGTCATGTTTTCAGGTTTTCCTTAGTATTGCACAAGTGATGGAATTATTGCCTGTGCAGGTGATGCAATTATTACCTCTTCAATATTAAGGAAATCCTGAAAACATGACCTGTTGGTGGCTCTTGAGGACCAGAGTTGGGGAACACTGCTCTATGGGGTGCCTACATTATACTCTATGTAGTGGCTGCATTATACTCTGAGGGGGGATGCATTATGCAGCGCCCCAGAGTCCTGGTCGTTGCAGTACTGATGCTCCGCCGCTAAGGGGGGCTATGGTACGTCTGATGGCACTGAAGGAGTTCATCTGACCAGGTATCACAGACACCAATACATTTCACAGTCTGGCCTCCAGGGGGAGCTAAGGGCACTATGTATTAGGCCACTCCTCACAGTCTGGTAAAACTGGGGGTTGGATAGGAAGTTAGATCAGAAAGCTGACTGGGTTGGAACCAGGCAACACCTTGTGGCAGAGGGTGTTGTAGGGGAAGATTCAGAGGGGTCCCTGTCAGGGGTGGGATCCTGACAGAGGCCTAGCAACCAGAGAGAACGTTACGGGACCGCGCCTGCACTTGATCGCGGCGGTACCCTAAGAAAGGACAAGAAGCGAGGTATATTGTGCTGAGTGAGAAACGAGATCAACGTAACAAGGAGAAATACCAGTAGGAGTCGTGCTGTAAGATCGAGGCAACATCCTACTGAGGCGCGTAGCCGGTGGCCGGAATGCCAAGGAAGTATCAGGCTCCAAGCAATACTTCAAACCTATGGCAGGACAGTCAGCTATAGGCGGGCTGTCTCACACCAATCACCTACGAAGACATGGGGGGCACACTAGGAGAAGGGCGACACTAGGGTCCAGGAAGAGCTCCGAGCCTACCCGTCATACGGGTGCGTCCTAGCCATATCATCTGGGGGTCGAAGAAGAACATCAGAATCCAGTTGTGAGGGAACACGAGAAACAGACACAACAGTTGTGGGGACTATCCCGTAAGCACAGCAGGGGAGGACCGCAACACACAAGCGCTAGAAGGTAGGCACAGATTTCCACCTGCAAAGGGAACTCTGGAGGTGCCATCGGACCGGCCGGACTTGCGCAGCCTGGTTAACCGTATTCCGGACTGAGGACCCTGAAGCCTTCAGTAAAGAGGTAAAGAGACTGCAACCTGGTGTCCTCGTTATTTACTGCGACTGGCACTGCACCGCACTACCACCATCATCCACATCTATTATTGGGCGCCCCTCAGCAGGGTCACGGACCGGGTCTAGCCACCGTGACAATCCCAGAGCAGAGACTCAGAGGCCCTGCGGCAGTGGGGGCGCTGCACATTATACTCTAAGGGGGCTCCATCATACTCTATCAATGACTATGACTAAGGAGTGCATTATCCTTTATGGGGGCTGCATTACACTCCATCGTACTATGGGGAGTGCATTATACTATATGCACTATATGGAAACGGCATTATACTGTATGGAAGGCTATGGGGAATGCATTATACTATATGAAGAACTATGGGGTGGATTGCACTACATGAAGGACTATGGGGGGTGCATTATACAATATTGAGGACTAAAATTAGTGTACTATACTATTTGGAGGACTGAGGAGTGTATTTGTCACAACTCTGTTGTCGGGTGTCCTGGGACCAGGGGCTCATTCCCTGTTCCTAACACTAGGGGCCCCTAGCTTGCCCTGTTCCCCAGGTTACTTCTGATGATGAAGATGCTGTGGCCACATACCTTGCCTTAGCTCCACCATCAGTCTGCACCCTTACCGCACACAGGAAGGAGGTGATTAATAGTGTACCGTAATATACCAACCAGACTAACAAGATAATATGAACAGGGGTAACGAAAAATACCAAACATACAACCCCCCATAGAATATAATACAGCCCACCTCCCCATAGAATATAATGTAGCCCCATCAAAGAGTATGATGCAATCCTCCCTCATAAAATCTAATACAGCCCCCCATAGAATATAATGTAGCCCCCTATGGAATATAATACAGTCCACCTCCCCATAGAATATAATGTAGCCCCCATAGAATATAATGCAGCCCCCCATAGTATGTAACACAGCCTTCCCCATAGAATATAATGCACCCCCGTAGTATATAACACAGCCTCCCCCATAGAAGATAACGTATAATGTACCCACCTTAGTATACAACACAGCCCGCATAGTATACAGCACTGCCCGCATAGTATACAGCACTGCCCGCATAGTATACAGCGCAGCCTCATAGTATACAGAACAGCCTCATAGTATACAGCGCAGCCTCATAGTATACAGAACAGCCTCATAGTATACAGCGCAGCCTCATAGTATACAGAACAGCCTCATAGTATACAGCGCAGCCTCATAGTATACAGAACAGCCTCATAGTATACAGCACAGCCTCATAGTATACAGCGCAGCCTCATAGTATACAGCGCAGCCTCATAATTACCAGTGCAGCCTCATGGTATACAGCACACAGCCTCATGGTATACAGCACTGCCTCATAGTACACAGCGCAGCCTCATGGTATACAGCACACAGCCTCATGGTATACAGCACACAGCCTCATGGTATACAGCGCAGCCTCATAGTATACAGCACACTGCCTCATAGTATACAGCGCAGCTCTCCCCCCCAGAATGGCCCCACAGTCCAGTACTCACTGTTATAGAGTAAAAAAAAACAACAACACAGCACACTCCTCACCTCTCCTCGTGCCCGCGCTGCTTCCAGTTCCTGCTCCTGTCGGCACACAGTGAGTGCGCGGCAGTGTCTGTCAGAGGCAGAGGGGAGGATGATGGGAGAGGGAGCGTCAGCTGACGCTCTCGCCTCCATCATTGCTTTGAACTGTACCGGCAGACGCCGGTATAGTTAAATGCGGCGGGGGAGTCGGCGCTGGCGGCAGGCGGGCCCCCTGCCTCACAGGGGCCCCATAGCAGTTGCGTGATGTGCCGCTAGCTGGGGACCCCTGGGGGAGCGAGGACCTAGGCAGCTGCCTGCCCCAAACGCTGGCCCTGCCTGCAGGGGCCCCGTGGAGCCTCCGGGCCCCTGTGCAGCTGCACAGGTTGAACAGGCGGTATGTCCGCCCATGGTTATATGGTTTACTTTATACATTATCATATATAGGTATTATGGTTACACTGTTCGTTGCACTTTGCTGCCATCTACTGGCCACTGTTATTTTATGTTTTCATGTTCTGAAGCTGTAATTCCCACAATGCCGTTCTCTTTCTCTGCAACTCCCACTATCTTGTTTCCTCAAAGCCTTCCTCTTCTTCATCACTTCATCGTCCCTGACATCTTACCTCATCTCATCAAGGTACTGTGAATAAAACCTGTTAAAATTCATCACTACATCGTCCATGTTACGGCTAGCGGAACGCACCGAATAAATAGAGATATTTTTATTGATATTGGTGCGTTCGCAGCCCGGGGTCCACCATGCAGGAGTACCTGCTGCTAGCAACGGCGGCACGATATGGCGGTATGGACTAACTCAGTTACTTCACCGAGTAGTCGTGAAAGGAAAGTACTGTGCCCTGTTAGACTTCACTGAGGCACAGGCTAACTGCCCAAACAGAGAGCAGTCAGTGGTCACGCATGCACACAAAACTCCTCGCCGGAGGTGCCAGCATTCTAGGGGCTTATTTCAGCCGGGTCCCTGAACACATACTCTCGTGATCACACTGGCGCAAAGCACTTAACAAAGAACAATACTAGTGCATGGCCGTGCGGTCATGCGAACCTTAAATAGCTGCAGCACGTACAGGACCTTCCTAGAAGGACCAATGAGAAGCTACACCAGAGCGTGAGCACCTACAGGACCTTCCTGAAGGAGCCAATGACCTTAGCTGCAGTATCAGATCATGTGACCCTCGATCTCCACTGAGAGATCTTACTCTGGGCATGCTCAGAATGAGCAAAGCAGGACTTAGACCCAGAAGCGTCTGCTCGCCGCTGCCCAGCACTGACTTCAACGGCAGAAGCAGGAAAGGCAGCAGTAACTCTTAGCACAGAGTCAGACTGAGCCAGACGCTCGGACCAACGTCTCCGCTGAGCAGGCTCCACTGCAGCAGGAGAAGAATGGGAGACCGCAGCGGAGATGGACCGAGATTCCCCCTGTGCAGAGGAGGGAACTTGACCTCTAACAGTCCATTCCCAGATTTACCATGCACAGTCGTACAAGCATAAGAGGAGAGATTAGCGAGTAATGTTATCTGCCATTGTCTGTACAGAGATCCGTGCTCATTTCCCTGAGACACATCTCTCCCATGTGCATTGGTGGCAGAGTACTAGACTTGTCATGTCATGGATCAGGTAGCGCACAGAAGTAAACTGTGGTCGGCGAAGGACAGGTAGGTGAAATGGAGAATTCAAGCCATCCTTGATGGATACTCGAAAGTGATGTGTGATGCAGAATATATGAGAAACAAGCCTTGTCCCCGCTTACTATTGTATGTATACTTTATCAGTTCCATCAGTAAAGTTTCTATCATTTGTATAATCAGGACTGAGTCCTTCTTTGCTAATATATATATATGGAGCTCCTGATACATCGGATGGTATGCAGCAAGTGAAAAACATCAGAAGAGTGTATTGTCAGTCACACACCTCTAGGAACATGGTTCACTAGTGTCTGAGGTCCCAATAGAATCCCTCAAAGACAGTATAGGGAGCTTTTTCCTTCATGTTCTCACACTGAGCTCAAAGTGCGGAACTGCTGAGCGGTTTCAGTACATGCAGCAATAACTGCATCACACTCCATGATATTGTGCTTTAACAAAAATAGTAGTCACTAGATGATGATCAAAATAATTTGAGGCAAATCTAGTTAGAGTAAAATTAGTTATTAGTAAAATTTCCCCATCTTGTGCGTGGAGATGGGGACAGCATGGGCCTGTGTGATTTCAAATGCCAGGGCTGAATTTCAGTCCCAGTCCCTACCTGGACTGCAGCCTATCACTAGGGACTGTTTTGATCTCCCCGAGGTCATCCTTATGTTCATAGCCTTTTCACTAGGCACTGCTCCTAATAGCCAGTTTCCTACTCCACACTGATGAGGGGCAAATACCCCGAAACAGCTGTCTGTGGATGGATACCATGTTTTGGTATAGGTGGTTTTCCTTTATTGGATGCTGCCCTTCCCGTGGTTGTTCCTTCCCGGTGAAAGACCTGGCTATTCATTGCTTGCGTTGAGAAACACGTGATGTGTCTCCGCGGCTTTTCTACATTCATTTGCATATTTCCCATAAGGGATGGGGGCAGTGTTCTGGATCACTGCGTTGAGAAACACGTGATGGTGTCTCCTCGGTGTTGGATGTTTTGATCTCCCCGAGGTCATTCATCCTTATGTTCATATCACTAGGGACTATCATACCTTGTATGAAAGCATAGGCAGCCATTGTAGAGTGATTGTAGGATAATGTGCAAATTGCCTCTTCTGAGAAAAAGAAGGCTTAAACTCTATAGCGCCACCTGTTGGAAATAGCGATCCTACAAGTCACAATCAACCCTTTAACGAGTCGTGCAATATGACTTCGGATAAAAGCCAAATCAGAATCTCAATTTGCAGACACGGTGTTTCAGGATATTGGCCCTCATCAGTGCGAAGCATGAGAACGGATTTGGCTAGATGATAATGAGAATTTGTCAGAGCTCATTGCTCAGCAATAGAAATAGGAAGATAAAGCTCTAAATATTGGTCAAATAATCTCGAGATTTATGTGTTCCATGGCTGCAGCATTGAAGAAAATGAGAGCTGTAGTCTGCAAACAAAGTCCAAAATGTGCTTTCCTAACCCTTTATGCCTAAAACAAATAGAAAATAGTTATTGTTCCACAAAAACTTTGCTTCTGTGATCAGGACAATGAAATTTTGAAATTTGACTGTTTTCAGGAAAATTCTCCATTCATATTCTATACTGAGTAGTCTTCATTGTCCTGATCACAGAAGCAAAGTTTTTGTGGAACAACAACTATTATCTATTTGTTTTAGGCATAACGGGTTAGGAAAACACACTTCGGACCCAGGAACAAAAAATAAAAAAACATTTGTTACATAGTGTAATCTAAGCACTTTACTTACACTAGTACATAAAGAAATGACCACTAGGTGGTGATATAACACTAGAAACAATCAACAGGATGACACCAGCCCTCCAACTGGCAGTAAGTAATGATAGTTTATGTGTGTATATATCAATATATGTATAGTTGTGCTCAAAAGTTTATATACCCCAGCAGAGTTTTTGCTTTCTCGGCCTTTTTAAAGGGAACCTGTCACCCCGTTTTTTCAATATGAGTTAAAAATATAGTTCAATAGGGCCTGAGCTCAGCTTTACATCAGTACCTTTCATATCCCCCGATTCCCCACCTTTGCTGCCAAAATACCTTAGTAATCTCTCCGTTTTCGTATGTCAATCACCCCGGTCCGGTCCGATGGGTGGGGCCTAATCACCAATTTTCCCCACCTCCGGCTTTGCTCTACGAATCTTCTTTCTTGCTTTTGCGTAGTTTTCTGCGCCTGCGCATTCCAGTAGCATCTCGCGCGTGGGCAGTATGATTTGCCCAACAGTGGGCAAAGCATTCAACTCATTATTGCGCATGCGCCGGCATTTTCCTTGACGTTCTGTGCCCTGGAAGTCTTTCTATGCTTCCGGGGCACAGAGCACAGGGTCAAAAGCGGGCGCATGCACAATAATGCTTTCATGCTTTGCCCACAGTTGGTCAAAGCATACTGTGCAGGCGCTAGAGGCTAATTGAATGCGCAACCGCAGAAACTGACCGGGATCTGTGGTATTCACAGATCTAGTTACGTCTGACACGTCGAGGAACGGGGGGAGAGACAGGGATTAGGCCCCGCCCATCCGACCGGACTGGGGTGATTGACATACGGAAACAGAGAGATTACTAAGGTATTTTGGCAGCAAAGGTGGGGAATTTGGGGATATGAAAGGTACTGATGTAAAGCTGAGCTCAGGCCCTATTGAACCATTTTTTTATCTCATATCAAAAAAATGAGGTGACAGGTTCCCTTTAAGAAAATATGATTAACTAGATGGAGGCCCGATGCTATCGCATAGGGAGGGTGGTGATGTCACGATGGGGGCAGGCATGCGGCGCTGTTATTGCCTAATGGCATCCTGTGATAATATAATGACTTTTGCATCAGGGGACTCATGTGCTTGACTCCTACACTTATACATTGTTTTTGTCCCAGTGATGCTCTTGCTCTTCAAGAGTCTCATTTGCCCTTTGTTGCCTTCCTTTCATTGTCATTGGCGTACTTTTTATAAGGAGCCATGTTGGCATTGATGTTTGCTTTTTAAAGGGGTTTTCCCACAAACAAAAGTTAATTTTAAAAATTGTCTATGTCTGACCTTGTACCAAACATACCACGGCTCCTGGGCAGGGGAGGAAGCAAAAGACAATACTGACATTACAGCAGGAGATCGCAGAGGATACATTTTGTGAGGTAAAATATTTTTTTAAAACAGTCAGTGAAATATTTTACCTCACAAAATGAATCCACTGTGATACCCTGCTGTAATGTCAGTATTGTCTTTTGCTTCCTCCCCTGCCCAGGAGATGTGGTATGTTCTGTACAGGAGATCACAACAGGAGATCACAAAGGATACATTTTGTGAGGTAAAATATTGTTTAAAAACAGTCAGTGAAATATTTTACCTGACGAAAGAAATCCTCTGTGATCCCCTGTTGTAATGTCAGTATTATCTTTTGCTTCCTCCCCTGCCCAGGAGATGTGGTATGCTCCGTACATGGTCAGACACAGACAATTTTCAAAAATGAACTTTCGTTCGTGGGAAAACCCCTTTAATGTGACCGGCTTCCTCTGCCTGTAGACACATCGCACATCTGCCGCCGGGATCAGCCGAATGATTCACTGCACCTGACGTTTCTGGATTGTGAGTCATGGGGAAAGCAAAATAATTGTCAACGGATCTACGGTAAAAGGTAGTTGAACTGTATAAAACAGGAAAGGGATACAAAAAGATATCCAAGGAATTGATAATGCCAGTCAGCAGAGTTCAAACTGTGCTTAACAAATGGAAAATCAGGGGCTCTGTAAAAACAAAACCAGGTCAGGTAGACCAACAAAAATGTCATCCACAACTGCAAGGAAAATTGTTCAGGATGCAAAGAAAAACCTGCAAATAACAGTTAAAATACAGGACTCTCTGATTCACAATAAGGAGGCACTTGAAGAAAATGGGCTGCATGGTCGAGTCGCCAGAAACAGCATAGAGACAAGCCTCAAAACTTCTGGAACAAGGTAATTTGGATTGATGAGAACAAAATTGAACTTTTTGGCCACAACCATAAATGCTACGTTTGGAGAGGGGTCAACAAGGAATATGATTAAAGGAATTGTATTGTATTGTAAAGCACAGAGATGTTGATGTTTTGGGGATGTGTGAGCTATAAAGGCACATCCTCCTTAATATTATGTCAAAAGTGTTTTTCTCCAAAAAGCTGTGACTATTCGTCGTCATCACCAATTATGACTATATATATCATATATCACTAGAAACATTGTTACACATGTGCTTGTAGGACAACTGAGCCATGGTTCAGGGAGAGCCTGGAGGGGTGTAACTAAGTGACCAACTGGTTCTTCAGAAGAGCCCATGATGGTATGGTTAGACTTGAACCCAGGTGGATGCCAGGTGCAACTCCAGGGCAAACCCCGGAGCTGCAGCAGCTGCCCCACAAAGGGGCAGGGATACAGGACCAGCCAGCAATTTTTTAACAGGACGAAGTGCGGCTGGTAAACACAACCAGGTCTAGGTCAGGAACAAACAGGATAGGTTCAGGAACACAGGGCAGACTTGGGTGCAGTCAAAGGTGCAGGTTCAGACTGGACAGGTGAGGACTGCAGTACAGGTGGAAGCAAGGTGGATCAGGCTCAGGACTGGGTAGCGGCAGGACAGACTCAGGAACAGGTTACAGCAGGACAGGGTTCAGACAGGACAAACAGGATCAGATGGAGACAGGACAGACAGGATCAGGTTCAAGGAGCACAGGCACAGGGAACTTACAACTAGGTAGCTGGATACACACTGATAACTATAGTTGCTAAGGCACCTCCCAATAGAGGAGGGTGCCTTAAATGTCAGGCATATCCCAGCTATTGTCTAATTACAGAAGAGGCAGCACTCACCGTTTCAAATGCAGTTCTTTATTCAGTGGCGTGAACACATGTAGGTTGGAGAGGTGAGTGGAGACAGAGTCGGACTACGGCTTTTTCGTGCTGTGTGCTTTTCCACATATCTTTTGGATTGGTGACCTGGGTTCATGTTTCTGTGGTGGAAGCAGTGCTGAAATTTGGAATCGCAAAAAACACAGCAAAAAACATAGCAAAAACTGCACCAAAACATGTGTTTTTGACGCTGCTTCTTTTCTGCCAAAGGTGCAGGTTTTGCTGCAGAACATAAAAAAACGCAGAAAAAAAGGCCTATTGTGAACATGGCCTAATAGCAACAGGTGCAGTGCTAGTATGGTTCTTATAGAGGCTAAGTCCCCTAAAACACTGTATAGCACATTTAAAATGCATTTTGGGGGTTAGAGACTCACTTTAAGGAACTTTTTGCTGCAATACCACCTCTGTACAGCAGGTGGCACTACTTTCCCATTGTTGCTTCTCTTTAGTATATTTTCAACTTTCTTTTATGTGGAAGATTTGATTTCTGAAAGTTTGCAACTCGGCTCAAACTCAAACTCAGTGTCATCAGTGTGATCTGACTCTCTCACATGAGAGAATCACATCACAGGTGTGGAGAAGATGGAGAACTTAATTTCTCCGTCTTCTCTATTGTCTCTGTGCACGTACATCAGATTGTAATGGGATGATATGAAAGTGGAGTCTGATATTTTACAGGCATCCATAGGCTTGTATGGGTGCGTGTGGTCTGATTTGCGGAGCCGCTCGCAGCATGATGCAATTGTTTTTTCATGCCGAATCACTGATCAACAAATAAGATTTGGAGGAGTTCTATCCGATAAAACATTGCATTGCATTCGGCCACTTTATACGTCCTATATATAAGACTCCCTCTCCCCTAGGGAGTCTCTAATCAACATGTAGAATCAGCAGTTAGAAAAGTGTACTACAAGTGAGGTCCCCTGGTCCTGGTGCAACCAATGTTCTGAACCTGTATCCCTGGTTCTGGTGTGGTCAGTCTTGTATCTTTAATCCCCTGGTCCTGCTGTGGCCAGTTCTGTATCCGACATCCCTTGGTCCTGGTGTTGCCAGTCCTGTATCAGCAGTGCCCTGGCCCCGAAGTGGCCAGTGCCTGTACCTTATCCCCAGGTCCCGGAGTGGCCAGTGCCTGAACATCATCCCTGGTCCCAGAGAGGCCAGTGCCTGAACCTCGTCCACTAGTCCCAGAGCAGCTAGTGCCTGAATCTAGCCCCCTGGTCCCGGAGCGACCAATGGCTGAACCTCTTCCCCAGGTCCAGGAGCAGTCTTGTCTCCCGGTTCGTGTGTGGCCAAATCCTGATTCGGTATCCTAGACTAGCATCGCTGAACCTTACTCTTATCAATGTCAGCTTACCTGACCTCTGAGGTCAGCAGCTGCAGTACCGGGCTCTGCCCAGGAGTGGCACCTGGCAGCTATTTGCCGCACAAGACTGACCTCACTACTAGAGGGTGCAGTGAACACTAAGGTTGCAACTAAAGGCTGAGTCACACATAACGATATCGTTAACGATATCGTTGCAATGTCACGCTTTTGGTGACGTAAGCAACGATCCCGCTAACGATCTCGTTATGTGTGACAGCGACCAACGATCAGGCCCCTGCTGGGAGATCGTTGGTCGATGGGAATGATCAGGACCTTTTTTTGGTCGCTGATCACCCGCTGTCATCACTGGATCGGCGTGTGTGACGCCGATCCAGCGATGTGTTCACTTGTAACCAGGGTAAATATCGGGTTACTAAATGCAGGGCCGCGCTTAGTAACCCGATATTTACCCTGGTTACCATTGTAAAAGTTAAAAAAAAAACAGTACATACATCCTGATGTCTGTCACGTCCCCCAGCGTCCACAGGGTTGACTGTGTCAGCGCCGGCCGTAAAGCAGAGCACAGCGGTGACGTCACCGCTGTGCTCTGCTTTACGGCCGGCGCTGACACATTCAGTGCAGGGAAGCTCTCGGCAGCAGCGCGTGCATTACCAGCGCTCCTGCCGAAAGCAGTTTTAACCCTGTGGACGCCGGGGGACGTGACAGACATCAGAATGTGAGTATGTACTGTTTTTTTTTTTTTACTTTTACAATGGTAACCAGGGTAAATATCGGGTTACTAAGCGCGGCCCTGCACTTAGTAACCCGATGTTTACCCTGGTTACCCGGGTGCTGCAGGGGGACTTCGGCATCGTTGAAGACAGTTTCAACGATGCCGAAGTCGTTCCCCTGATCGTTGGTCGCTGGAGAGAGCTGTCTGTGTGACAGCTCCCCAGCGACCACACAACGACTTACCAACGATCACGGCCAGGTCGTATCGCTGGTCGTGATCGTTGGTAAGTCGTTTAGTGTAACGGTACCTTTAGTTATGCCCCTTCCTGGATAGGCCTAGCCCTGTGGCCAAGATGGTCCACAAATCAATTTGCACCACAGTTGGGAGTAACAGATATGGCTTAAAGGGAACCTGTCACCCCGTTTTTTCGGTATGAGATAAAAATACTGTTAAATAGGGCCTGAGCTGAGCATTACAACAGTGTATTTTGTGGACCCCGATTCCCCACCTATGCTGCCGAAATACGTTACCAAAGTAGTCGTTTTTGCCTGTCAATCAGGCTGGTCAGGTCAGATGGGCGTGGTGTCTTCCCCCAGATCTTGCGTAGTTTTCCGTTGGTGGCGTAGTGGTGTGCGCATGTCCAAGGTCCCGAATCCTGCACAGGGGTGTGAAAATAGCAGCGATGTCCGTTATTCCATTGGTGGTCGGTGGGCGCGGCCATCTTGCTTTGGCCGCGCGTGCGCAGAAGCGGCGCTCTGCTGGCCGCGGCTTCAGGAAAATGGCCGCGGGCATCCGCGTGTGCGCAGATGGCTATCGCGGCGGCCATTTTCGTGAAGCAGAGTTCGCATCTCGGCTTCACGAAAATGGCCGCCGCGATAGCCATGTGCGCACGCGCGGCATCCCGCGGCCATTTTCCTGAAGCCGCGGCCAGCAGAGCGCCGCTTCTGCGCACGCGCGGCCAAAGCAAGATGGCCGCGCCCACCGACCACCAATGGAATAACGGACATCGCTGCTATTTTCACACCCCTGTGCAGGATTCGGGACCTTGGACATGCGCACACCACTACGCCACCAACGGAAAACTACGCAAGATCTGGGGGAAGACACCACGCCCATCTGACCTGACCAGCCTGATTGACAGGCGAAAACGACTACTTTGGTAACGTATTTCGGCAGCATAGGTGGGGAATCGGGGTCCACAAAATACACTGTTGTAATGCTCAGCTCAGGCCCTATTTAACAGTATTTTTATCTCATACCGAAAAAACGGGGTGACAGGTTCCCTTTAAAGTTTACCCACACGTATAGTTCCATCAGAACTCAGTTTCTAAATCACTTCATATGGCCCTTGCCACTTAGCCAGAAATTTACTTTCCACTGTGGGAATCAGTACTATGACTCAATTTCCAGGGCTTAACTGTCTCAACTTTGCTGATCGATTGTAGACCCTTGACTGGGCCTCTTGTGCCGGAGGAGGTTCTCTCTCCCAATCGGCATTACCTCTGGCATTTTCTCCTGTATCTGAGCCACATGCTCGATGATACTTCGGTGGGGTGTAACTTCTGCTTCCCAAGTCTTCTTTGCAACATCCAGGAGACCCAGAGGCTGCCAGCCATACAACAGCTGAAATGGAGAGAACCCCGTAGAGACCTTTGGAACTTTACTGAAGGAAAACAGCAGATACATGAGTAGGGAGTCCCAGTCTCCTTCTCCAAAACTTTCTTGCGCATGGCCTTCAGGGATTTATTAAACCTCTCCACCAAGCCATCCGTTTGTGGAAAGTACCCCCTTGTCCTGAGATGCGCAATCTAGAGGGCCCTACACAGCTCTCTGATCACTTTGGACATAAATGCAGTTACCTGGTCCTTCAGAATCTCCTTTGGGAGGCCGGTCCGGGAAAAGATATGGATCAGTTCTCAGGCTATACTTCTGGTGGAGGAGTTTCTTAGGGGTACCGCCTTCCGGGTACAGTTTTGCATAGTCCAGGACCACCAGGCTATATTGATGCGCTCGGGCGGACTTTACCACAAGACTGACTAAATCCATGGCAATGTGGTCAAACGGGACCTCTATAATGGGTAACGGCACTAGGGACCTCCGGAAGTGAGAGACTGTGGTGTTTAGCTGGCAAGTGGGACAGGCCCTACAATAGTTCAAAATCTCTCAGTGACATCCGGGTCTAGAAGAACATTCGAAGGATCAGCTCTTGGGTCTTGTCTACTCCCAGATGACCATCAAGGATATGAGAATGAGCCATGTCTAACACCCTACGCCTATAGGGCCCTGGTACCACCAATTGTTCCAATACCTCTTGCACTAGCTTAGTCATCCGATATAGCAAATCCCCATTTACTGCAAACTATGGAAAACTTGTGTCGCCCGCAGCTCTTGAGCAACCCCACTTAACACAGTGACATTATCAAATGCCCCTTTTAGCACAAGATTCTTCAGTTGAACAGTTCAAAAGTTCTCCCTAGAAGCCCTCAACTCAGAGATATTGGCCTCATGGGTCGTAGTC
The DNA here is from genome assembly GCF_051348905.1 of Ranitomeya variabilis. Taxonomy (NCBI): domain Eukaryota; kingdom Metazoa; phylum Chordata; class Amphibia; order Anura; family Dendrobatidae; genus Ranitomeya; species Ranitomeya variabilis. The sequence continues at coordinate 201,105,389 of NC_135232.1, read as the reverse complement.
TCATTCTCATCCCCAGAAAGCACACACAGGGGGATCTCACCCACCTCCAATTGCGATGGGCCCTTAAGGGTGAACCTGCTCCAACAAATTAAGTCCTTAAACTAAACTCTCAGGAACTCCTCAGCGGGCCCTTGGGGCAATGGATGCCTCCCATTTGTGACTCTAGTACCCCTTTTTTGACAGTCAGTCTCCTTTTGGGTACCCCAGTATGAGGATGCAATGACGCCTGGTTTCTCTAATGACTTCTCGACCACCCGATACCTTTACACTAGGCCAACCAGGTCATCCACATTCCAAGGATCTCCCTGGGCAACCCAGGTCTGCACCAGTCTAGGAATGGCATGAATAAATTTGTCCATAACCACAAGCTCAACTATCCCGCCTGGAGTGGGTGGAGGAATCTGGCAGCAACCACTTCTGGACAAGATGTAGCAAGTCAAACATTTGAAGGCGGAGGGTTGTCACCGAAATATGCCCAGCAGTGGATCCGTTGTGCCCCCCCCCCCCCAAGAGACAAAATTGTGCCAGTGTTTCTGTCTTTAGTTTGGCATACTCCTTTGCATAGTTAAAGGTGAAATCATAATAAATCTTTTGGGGCTCACCAGTTAGATAGGGCACCAGCACCTCCACTCACTGTTTCTGTGGCAGCTTCTCACGCTCTATGACCATTTGAATACAGCCAAAAATGCCTTGATGTTGTTCCCCGGGGTCATCTTTTGCATGTCATCTTGCCGCCTTGGGAGTGATGTGGTCACCCTGCCATGGACTAATTTGCTAGGAGTTCCATCTGCCCCGTAAACACCTCCAGTTGCTGCCACTGCTGCTGTATCTGCTGCTGTTGCTGTATCTGCTGCACCAACAGCTTATTCATTTACTGTTGTGCTAGCTGGTGGTGTTGCTTGGTAAGCTCCTCCATTTTGTCTAACCACTCTTCTATCCTTATTGTCACCTTTGCCCAGGACATTTAGTTTGTCCACAGCCATCACACTTGTTTCCTGGTGATCTTGCCGCACTTCTAGCACCAACTGTGGTAGATCATCTCACTAGGCTGCTTAATGAGATAGTCAGAGAAATGCTTTTGGTTTAAATCTTCAGCTCAGCCCATGATACCAAGTTTGACTGGGTAGAATTGGTTCTGGCTGATATTGGAGGATCTTGACATTTGAGTAAATAGGAGTCTTGAACTAGATTTTTTTTATTATAAAACCGTCTTCATTGAACAATAAACAAATGGTACATAGATTATTCAGCAGCATTACAAAAGATTTGACAAATAGAGTTTTACAGTACTTTGAACATTAGACAGTGTATTATAACTATAACCAAGCCCCCACCCCACCCCCATACACACATCCACACTTTCATAGAACAATCTAAATCAAGCCCAACAGGAATTCTGCCGTCAATTTGCTCTCTCATGTACCAGTCTGTAAATTGGAAGCAACCGAATCGCCTGGTGTATAGATAATGTCTGGGCATTAATAAAAGAAGACCATGTAAGGAAAAAACCATTTAGTGTATTTTTCTTTATTCAATATGGACTCTATCCAGTCCATCTTGAAGAGATAGGCTACCTTTGTAGTAATTAAGCTCAAAGAAGGAGTATCTTGTGCCCATAAATGAAGAATACTTTTGCGGGTGACTGCCGCCTAGATGAATAAAATGCGGTGCTGCTGACCAGAGAGCCTCACCAACTGATCTTGTGGGAGAATGTTGAATATGGCCCACTCCGGAGAAAGAGAAAGATACACCAAAGGTGTTAGTGAGATGTTGCAAGAGTGTATCCCAAACCTCCCGTATTTTTTGGACAGTCCCAGAAACAATGACAAATATCAGCTGGAGAATGTAAGCATTTAGGTCAGGGAAAATCACCTGAGGGGGACATTTTAGATTTAACCTCTGGGCAGATATATGCTCTATGAAATATTATGAAAGTCATGGTTGTTTAACTATCATATGGTAATAAAGAGTTAATACTAACTCTTAATGGCTTTCAAGAAGTCTTTTACCTGACAGTCAGTTAGTTGAGATACCCATCTCCCCGGGCCTGGTGAAGAGTCTAACCACTGTATGGAAGGTTTCAGTGACTTGTATATAACACTCAAAGAGTAATTCTCCATGTGGACTTTAATGGAGATTAAGTTTAGAGGGTGCACTCTAACATCATCCGGTATATCCCACAGTACCGTGCCTACATATTGTCTAACTTGAGTAATAGTAAAGTTATCCGCCAGGATTGGGTATTTAAAGACGGTGTCCTGCCCTGTAGAAAGGAGGGATTGCCTCGGAAGGGAAGAAACGCCAAAATGGGTCAAGTCCACTAATTCATCTAGCATGGCGCCATCCCAAGATTACTGACCACAGTAGGGGGTTATCCCTAACCTCCACTGGGACCTCAGCTTGTCGTACGTGGAGCAGAACAGGGAGACTAACAGGTCTACACATCGCCTCATCTATTGGAGTAGTAATGAACCGGGTGAAATCATAGATCCAGTCCAGGGAGTGGCAGAAGACAGCCGATATACTGTATAGACGTATATTAGCGAGATTAAGGCTACCTAAGAATTTAGTTTGTTGCAGCTTAAAAATACTAATTCTAAAGCCCCAATTTGAGCCCTAAATAAATTGGCGGAAGACTTTTGTTAAAAACCTGTAATCAACTTTAGATAATAGAACCAGCAGCGTCTGTAAGGGAAAAAGTATTTTAGGGAAAGAGATCATTTTAATTAGATGGGCCTTGCCCGCAAAGGACAGTTTAAAGGATTTCCAGAATTGTATTTCCTGTACAACCGCAAAAATGAGGGGTCGAACATTCAGTTTATAAATATCATGGGGGTTTGAGGGTAGGTACACCCAAAGATAACGCAGGGAGTCCCCCCTCCACTGAAAGGGGAAAGGGAACGGCCACCCTTTCTTAGCAGTTTTGAAGATAGCCAAAGCATGAGATTTGTCGCAATTTATGCAAAATCTTTACTGCTCCAAACTCGTTAAAGGCATCCATTATAGAAGGAATGGATTCCTTAGGGTTGGCTATCATTAGTAAAATATCATCAGCAAATGCCAATGTTTTAAGCGTATGGTGACCGATCCCAATGCCCCCAAAGGAAGGGATCATTTCCAGGTATCTCAGCAAAGGGTCCAAGGCAATATTAAATTACAGAGGTGATAGGGGACATCCCTGCCTTGTACCCCGAAGATGGAAAAAGAGGTTGATTGAATACCATTAAGCCAAATCAAAGATTGGGGGTTGGTATAAATTGTCCTTACAAAGATGAAAAAGGTAAAGCCAAACAATCTATATTTAAGGGTTTGAATGAGGTGAGACCAAAACACTCGATCAAAGGCTTTATCAGCATCAAGGCTGACCAGTATATTCTGCTTGGCTTCAGCCTGGTAACTATGTGTAATGGCAGCCAATGCCATCCTAATATTATAAGTGATAGATGGACCATGGACAAAACCCATTTGAAATGAGGTGAGAATATCAGGAAGTATAGACTGAAGTCTATTAGCCATGATTTTGGTAAGCAATTTAAAATCAATGTTTAGGAGGGAGATCGGCCAGTACGAGGCAGGGAGAAGCGGGTCCCTGCTTGGCTTTGGCAACAAAGATAAACAAGCTTTGTTAAATTGGTCAGGCATAGAATCTGAGTCAATAATATGATTAAAAAGAGAAGTAATGTGGGGAGTGAGTAAAGGTTGTAACATTTTATAGAATTCAACCGAAAACCCATCCAGGCCAGATGCTTTAAGCAACTTTGAAGGATTGATGACTGATCCCACCTCCTCAGGAGAGATCGGCTGATTTAAAATTTCCCTTTGGGATGCGGAAAGTTTTGGCAGATCAACCTTATGTAACAATTTGTATCCATCCTCTCCGGAGTCTAGGGATGGACCATAAATGTCTGCGTAAAAATCTCTAAAAAACGCACAGATTTGAGTTGTGTCACGGGTGATAGAGCCATCGGGTAACGCAATATTAGAAACTCTAGTAACTGCTTTGAATGGCTTCGTTAGGGATTCCAAAAGACGGCCTGGTTTATTACGCCACCGAAAATATTGATTGCGTTGATGAACTAACTGATTGTGTGCCCGTTCATGCAATAGGGTGTTTAAGTTTTGTTTAGCCATAAGGTAAGCCTCTCTGAAGGAGGGAGTATTATGTAATTTATAATTTTTATATGATTGAATAAGCCAGTCTAAGAGAGGCCGCAAGGAAGACAGCATTTTTTTTTTCTGGGACACAAAGGAGATGATATGTCATCTGAGCAGGGGAGGAAGCAAAAGACAATACTGACATTACAGCAGGGGATCACAATGGATTCATTTTGTAAGGTAAAATATTTCACTGACTATTTTTAAAAAATATTTTACCTCACAAAATGTATCCTCTGCGATCTCCTGCTGTAATGTCAGTATTGTTCGATACACGGTCAGACACAGACAGTGGGAAAACCCCTTTAAAAAGCAAATATCAACACCAACATGGCTCCTCATAAAAAGTACGCCAATGACAATGAAAGTAAAGCAGCAAAGGCACAACGTCGAAGACAACATAGGGCAAATGAGACTCTTGAAGAGCAACAGCATCGCTGGGACAAAAACAATCCATATAAGCGTAGGCGTCAAGCACATGAGTCTCCTGATGCAGAAGTCATTAGATTATCACAGGATGCCATTAGGCAACAATAGCACCGCATGCCTGCCCCCATCGTGACATTACCGCCCTCCCGACGTAATGAAATCATATTGTTGTAGAATGGCCACTACTGAACAAATAGACTCCATGTTGAATTTTGTCTTCTGAAGGAATTCTCTCAGATAGGTAAGATCGATTATTAACCGCCATTTCCCTTAGGGCTTTAGAATGGCAAACACTTTGGAATACACTCCCCTGAACTGTTGATGAAATGGAACAGGTTCCAGGGTATGTTTGAGTATGAATTCTCGAATAAGCTGGTAAACTACAACATTTTTACCTGTATTCCAAAGAAATCTGTACGGAGGAGAACGATTCAGCTCTAGTGAGTAACCCCTCCTTATGAGAACCCAAGAATCTGATGATGTGGTAGACCATTTGAGAGAAAATGTTGACCATCTTCCTCCCACAAGTGGTGCTGCAATTTTGGCATCATAACTTGTTAGTTTTCTGGTTGGGCTGTCTCCCTTTAGGGGGGGAACATTTCTCCTGGAGATGAACTGTCTCCTTCCCGTAATAAGTCTTTGAAACCTTGGTGAATTCCTAAATATGGCCGGTTTCACACTAGCGTTTGTGTACGCAGCGTAGGGCTGCATACTTCTTACCTTCAGATCCGCATAGATCCGCATCCGTCCTGCATACCTATCTTTGATACTAGTGTGAAACGCTAGTGTGAAACCGGCCTAAGGCACGCAAATGTCTGGGAAGAGGCTTCTTAATCTGGGGAAAAGATATCCCTTTTCCATAGCTAAGAGATTTTAGCATTTCCTCTAACTGAGAGCTAAAGAGACTTAAATGCTGGAAGGGAAGATTGCAAAATGATATTTAGAGAGGATGTCCTTTTTCCATTCTTTAATCCATAAAACCCTTTTTGCTGCATTAGAAGTGGCCATGAGGCAAACTTCAAAATATCTAAGGGTAAGTCACACAAGGAATCTGCTGATGAAAAGGAGGTAGTTTTAGAAGCATTTCTTCCCTGGACACTCCCTCCTAAATATTTGAAAATAACTGACTAAACCAGATTCTGAGATCTCTAGCCACAGGCATTGTTGACAGAGCAATGTTTTAAATAAAGGTAGCCACAAAATCCGCCTTGTGATCCATAGAATCTTTCAACAAGTGAAAGCTGACTTCTCTGATAAACGAGCTACAGGAAGATCAAATGAAAGTGAGGAAGCCCATTCTGCCACCTCTTTGGGATCTAGCTTATAGAGTGCTGTAAATTTGGTACCTTGCTCAGTACACTTATAAAGTTTAAGCCATTCTTTCTGCAGGCATTTTTTCAGAACCAGTACCCTGGGAAAACTTTTTTTCTGTTTAGGGGAAAATAAAAGAGATGTTGTTTCTTTGGCTTAATTTCAGTATTTTTTGCTGACTCAACTGTATGTTTGACTTCTTTCAAGAGACTTGGTGCTCTATCACTATGGAAGAGGTACAAGTCATCCATCACGGTATTTGAATTAGATGAGGATTCCCCTTCTGAGGAGATGGCAGAGGTAGAACTTACAGTGGGGCAAAAAAGTATTTAGTCAGTCAGCAATAGTGCAAGTTCCACCACTTAAAAAGATGAGAGGCGTCTGTAATTTACATCATAGGTAGACCTCAACTATGGGAGACAAACTGAGAAAAAAAAATCCAGAAAATCACATTGTCTGTTTTTTTATCATTTTATTTGCATATTATGGTGGAAAATAAGTATTTGGTCAGAAACAAAATTTCATCTCAATACTTTGTAATATATCCTTTGTTGGCAATGACAGAGGTCAAACGTTTTCTGTAAGTCTTCACAAGGTTGCCACACACTATTGTTGGTATGTTGGCCCATTCCGCCATGCAGATCTCCTCTAGAGCAGTGATGTTTTTGGCTTTTCGCTTGGCAACATGGACTTTCAACTCCCTCCAAAGGTTTTCTATAGGGTTGAGATCTGGAGACTGGCTAGGCCACTCCAGGACCTTGAAATGCCTCTTACGAAGCCACTCCTTCGTTGCCCTGGCGGTGTGCTTTGGATCATTGTCATGTTGAAAGACCCAGCCACGTTTCATCTTCAATGCCCTTGCTGATGGAAGGAGGTTTGCACTCAAAATCTCAGGATACATGGCCCCATTCATTCTTTCATGTACCCGGATCAGTCGTCATGGCCCCTTTGCAGAGAAACAGCCCCAAAGCATGATGTTTCCACCACCATGCTTTACAGTAGGTATGGTGTTTGATGGATGCAACTCAGTATTCTTTTTCCTCCAAACACGACAAGTTGTGTTTCTACCAAACAGTTCCAGTTTGGTTTCATCAGACCATAGGACATTCTCCCCAAACTCCTCTGGATCATCCAAATGCTCTCTAGCAAACTTCAGACGGGCCCGGACATGTACTGGCTTAAGCAGTGGGACACGTCTGGCACTGCAGGATCTGAGTCCATGGTGGCGTAGTGTAGGCCTTGTTACATTGGTCCCAGCTCTCTGCAGTTCATTCACTAGGTCCCCCCGCGTGGTTCTGGGATTTTTGCTCACCGTTCTTGTGATCATTCTGACCCCACGGGGTGGGATTTTGCATGGAGCCCCAGATCGAGAGAGATTATCAGTGGTCTTGAATGTCTTCCATTTTCTAATTATTGCTCCCACTGTTGATTTCTTCACTCCAAGCTGGTTGGCTATTGCAGATTCAGTCTTCCCAGCCTGGTGCAGGGCTACAATTTTGTTTCTGGTGTCCTTTGACAGCTCTTTGGTCTTCACCATAGTGCAGTTTGGAGTCAGACTGTTTGAGGGTGTGCACAGGTGTCTTTTTATACTGATAACAAGTTTAAACAGGTGCCATTACTACAGGTAATGAGTGGAGGAAAGAGGAGACTCTTAAAGAAGAAGTTACAGGTCTGTGAGAGCCAGAAATCTTGATTGTTTGTTTCTGACCAAATACTTATTTTCCACCATAATATGCAAATAAAATGATAAAAAAACAGACAATGTGATTTTCTGGATTTTTTTTTCTCAGTTTGTCTCCCATAGTTGAGGTCTACCTATGATGTAAATTACAAACGCCTCTCATCTTTTTAAGTGGTGGAACTTGCACTATTGCTGACTGACTAAATACTTTTTTGCCCCACTGTATGTATATCTACTTGTGTCTGAATATGTCCATGACCCCTTTTACGCGACGTAGACTCCAATCTAAATTCTTGGAAGTTTTCCGAGAGTTGCTCTTTAAGCCACTGGAGGAACTCCACTGTCTCAGACTGAAGCAAGTGTGGTGTATCTATTGCAAGGCAGTTGGCTCATACATCTTGGCAATATTGAGAACAGGGCACCGTAAATAGAGCGCTGTATGGGCTCCGTGCATGCGCAGAGAGGACAGAGGGACACCAAGAACGGTAATCTCAAGTGCACTTCCGGTACTCACAAGATGTCACCACAATAGCAGAGCACCTGCTCAAGCCGGAAAAAACACCATAGGCTGTGTTGCAATGGATAAAGAATGGATTGCTCATGTGTCCTACAAGGCAGGGGCAAAATTAAAGTTGCCAGTAATACAGTAAATACAGTGACACAAGATGAGCTTACCTCATAGAAAAGTAAGCACTTCATGCAAGCAGGGCTGAGATACATGAGAACACCTCATGTATGCATTAAGGCAGGCAAAGTCATGTACGCAGGCAGGTAGGGCCAAGAAGTGGGACACAATCTGTTGAGGCGTTAGAACATGACTTCTGCACCAGTAAGAAGGAAAAAAAACGGTATCCTGTGGTTTCCAGTCTCCTTACATTGGGTGCACAGGGTGCTGTGTCCAGTAGGTTTATTTGCATATCTTATTAGTCAGTACTGTGTAACATGTATTCTGCCTCTAAGGCTACTTTCACACTAGTGTCGTGCACTGCTCGTCGCTATGCGTCGTTTTGTAGAAAAAACGCATCCTGCAAAAGTGCTTGCAGGATGCGTTTTTCTCCATTGACTTGCATTAGCGACGCAGTGCCACAAGTCGCAACCGTCGTGCGACGGTTGTGTCGTGTTGCGTCGGACCGTTGCCACCAAAAAACGTTGCATGTAACGTTTTTTGGTGCGTCGTGTCCAGCATTTCTCCGCCCCCTCCTCCCCGCACCTCACAATGGGGCAGCGGATGCATTGAAAAACAGCATCTGCTGCCCCCGTTGTGCGGCGCTTCCACAGTATGCGTCGCTGCGCCGCAACGTCGCATTGCGACGTGCAGAACACGACGCTAATGTGAAAGTAGCCTAAGTAGGGAGCTAACAATTTAACCCATTGTGTGGTGCCAGAAGACGTCCTGGAAATAAATATATAAGCCTATATATTAAACCATATAAAAAATATATACAGTATATCAAAGAACCTATAAATTACAGAACTTTAAAAAAATGAACCTTTAATAGTATTCAAAATAGTGTTTAGTATGTTATATAGGCATTTCTTATACATGTTTTTAAAGGGAACCTGTCACCCCCCCAGGCGTTTTTAACTAAAAGAGCCACCTTGTGCAGCAGTAATGCTGCATTCTGACAAGGTGATCTCTTTTAGTTCTGGGTGCTGTAACTGCCGAAATAATCAGTTTTGTAATTTGTCCTAAATACCTTTTCTTCAGTCAAGGAGGCCGGCGTTTCCCCCCTGCTGCAGACGCCACACAGCCGTCACCAGGTACGGACTGGGATGAAATTCAGCCCTGGCATTTAAAATCACACAAGCCCATGTTGTCCCCGCCCCTGAGCACCAGATGTTGATATTACTAATATTACCCAGGATTGAAGAAAGCAAGATTTACTACAAGACCAATATTTCTAATGATACCCGTTGCCTGTTGGGATAAGTGACGGAGTCAGCGACTTTGTGCTCCGTCACAACTTTTAACAGTATGAATGTCTTGAGAACACCCATTCAGCTAACAACATAGCAGACAAGGCAGCCCACAACCAGACAGGCCCTTCTGGCATTTGCCAGAATTGCCAGATGGCAAGTCCGGCCCTGGCCGTCACTCATGTCTTCTTGGCGCTGGGCGCCATTTTTCTATTTTATGGAGAAGTGGTGTTTTTAACCCTTTAACGCAATGTCATGTACATGATTGTGGGGTTTTCTGTGTGTAGAGTGCTCAAGAGCCGATATCCGATATATACTAAATATCTGGCAAAAAGATTCCATTTAGTTTCAGCCTACTGGTTCAGCCCTCCACAACAGTCATGTTCCCTCATATAGCCCCTTGGAAAAATTAATTGCCCTCCCCTGGGCTAAACTATAATTCATCCGACAGCTATCTTATGTATATGGTGGCTTAATGGATTGCCCATCAAAATGCAACTGACAGACAATAAAGCCCTTGAATACTATGTTTTCCAAAGTATTAGGCTGCGTGTCCACGCTCAGGATGGCCGGCGGCATCGCCGCAGCGGCTAAGCCCCGCCCCCTTTCTGGGACGCGATGATGCCGGATGTGTACTGTGCACATCCGGGATCATCGCACCCCTCGCCATAGGGCCCTGTGATATTACCTGCGGCGACGCAGCGTCGCCGCAGGTAGCACGGACAGGCTGCGATCTGAAAAGACGCGCAGCATGTCCGGAGTCGCAGGGTGGGTTTCCACGCATAGTGGACACGGGATTTCACAAAATCCCCTCCACTATGCTGGAACATCTGGACGCTGCGTGTTTGACGCTGCAGCGTCAATCACGCAGCGTTTACTTACCGTGGACACTCACCCTAACACAAGCAATCAAACGATTGATGAATTGATCATTAGTGGGTCTAAAAGAATTAAATTCAATAATGCGCCCTAACATAGCCACCCCATGTCTCTCACATTAAAAAAAAAAGACTAAAACGTTCAAAACCTTGTCAATGTAATGGACGTTGAGTAATGAAATGCAGCCTAATCAGTTAAACTGTCAGTAGATGATAGTGCTATCAGTAATTACACCCAGTTTACCACGTAGTAAGAAATGTGAGTGTAGTAACAGCATTATGTAAGAAGCATATTTATCTCTAGGGAAATGTCTCCTCTTCGGCCGAATACAAATGACCCAGTTGTCATTACTTTCCTGCACATGTATAATTTCTAATGCTCCAAGATTTCTATATTTCTGTGAATATAAAAGATATCATTATTAGAATTTCTCATTGAGAGATTCATTTACATTCAATCCCTGTGAGAAGGGAATCCAAACCAGCAATGTACCTGAAATAACTGGAAGCAATGGTGCCTTATAAAACCATTACTGTAATAGTAGTTTACACATATTAGTAACACAAATGTCATATGTAACCCAAATAGCCATCTTCTGTTCAGCCTTATTGTATTTCAGTAAAATTGTCATTTTTAAATATTTTTCAGACATCTGGTACAGTGCTGATTATTAAGTTTGAATGTTTTATGCGTCAGCGACCTTTTAACTGATTTACATCACCAGGATCGGCACAAAAATAAAATTATAAATAATTGATGACATGGGATAACTAGTCATGAATGCATTAAATGTTCTCATCTTTTCAGAACTGGAGACAGAGGTATAAAGTGGATTATGTTAGAATAGGGTAAGCAACAGGTGCACGGAATATATTAGTCAGCGCCATTACGATCGCAGTCACAGATGTCGCAACGGTGATTGGGCCTGGAGGGCGCTGCTTTCAATGCTATCCTATCATAATGTGGACAGAGTTGAAAACCGTAAGACTTTCTTGGTGTACAGATTACGCTAGAGCCATATGACACATGTCGTGCAACAGCAATCCGCTAAAACGTTGCGCAACTAATTTAGAGCTTTAATTTTGCTGTAAATAAAACAATCAAGTTGTAGGCGGCAAGTCACTCGCAAGTCGCATGTTGCTTGCGATTTGTAGTTATTTCTAAGGCCAGTGTGTGGCATGCGACTTGCGATCAGCAAGCGGCAGAAAATGAAAAGGAAAAAAAGTGGACAGTGTGCACATCAGAAGAAAAGCAATGAAGAAACAGAGTGCTACTGAGCCTAGCATAACTACTGTGTATAGAAGAGAAAACAATCTGCACAGAATGAATAGTGCACACTAGAGATGAGCGAGCACTAAAACGCTTGGGTGCTCGTTGCTTGAACCCAGCGATTCCTAATACTCGAATACTTAATAATAATACTTTCGAGTAACATGTATAATGGAAGTCAATAGGAAAGCCAAGCTTTTTTCCTGCAGGCCCTACAAAGAGGTCTTGGGAGCAGTGAAAATGTTCATGAGAAATGGATGAATGGATGAGAAAAATGCCAAATGGAAGCATCTCTGACTCCCAGATCGCTGCTGAGAACAATGGTGTCACACTTTTACTTCACTTTAAGGCTATGTTCCCTCAATCAGCATATTCAGGGTATTTTCGCTGCATCCAAAACGCTGCGTTCCAATCACGTACAGTATGTAAATCCGCATGTATTCATTGAACCATGTGGCTATATATTACATGTAATGATTGGCTATGGGTGAGACTACGCAGCGCTGCATATAATTGACATACTACGGCTTGTAAGCCAACACCGTGAATGAGTTTACTCAACATCAACTAGAAACACAGTGGGCATGGGATTTCTATGAGCTCGATCCTCTGTGCTTGTAACTTTGAACGCTGCGTACTAGATGTAGCGCCGGTGAGCTGTGTCCAAAACGCTGCAATTTCAGATCGTGGACACATACCCTAAGGAGTAACAATAAAACATTCGAAACCGACGAGAAATTGCATTTTACAGGAAAAAAATGTTAAGATACATTTTTCCTGTATAGTGACTTGTATAAAGTAAAAATTTAAAAAGGATGTAAAAAAAAAAAAATTAAGTAAACCTAAATTGATTTTTTTTAATTATAAAATAGGAAATATCAGATTAATTTATGAAGGAAGCAAGAACTGCCAAAATAAGGTACTCAGATGTGGCACCCCAGGAGTACCACAGTTATGCTGCCTTCCTCTCGGGGAGGGTAGTGCCATGCCTGGAAACAGTGGGATTCCTTTGGCAGGTAAATCTTACACACAACAGATTCTAACTCCAGGCCAGGAGGGGAAGCTCAGAATCCTGTTTTAGGGGAACTTCCCTGATTTCCATCCTGGTCTGGAGGAGTAGTTCAGTCTGGAGCAGACAGTGAAGGGAGAGGAGTGATTAGGAGCTCAGGGAGGCTGCAATTGGGCCTCCTGTGAGCGAGAGCACAGAAAGCGGGCACCAGGAGCCCGAGATTGTGGATATCTGAAATGTCCACAGTAGAACCGGAGGTGAAACCAGAACACATGAGCTGCGCGCACGGTGAACAAGCCCGTAGAGACATGTTCACACCACCAAGAGACTTGAAAACACACAAAAAAAATCACAGTAAAACCAAAAACATTCTGTTGTAAAAAAAAATCACAGACTCATTCACATTCTGTTCAAATTGTCATGTATTGGTACTCCTAGACTCATATGGATGTAAGGGTATGTGCACACGTTGCGGATTTGGCGGATCCGCAGAAGTTTTCCATGTGGAGTACAGTACCATGTAAACCTATGGAAAACAAAAACCGCTGTGCACATGCTGTGGAAAATTCCATGCAGAAACGCAGCGGTTTATTTTCCGCAGCATTTCAATTCTTTGTGCGGAAGCGCAGCATTTCTGCACCCATTGACTATATATTGAGTAAGGTAAATCCGCACATCAAAAAACGCAAGACAATCTGCAACTAATCCGCAAGTAGTCTGCAAGAAATCTGCATCAAATCCTCATTAAATCCGCAACCATTTTGGCCTGCGTTTTCTGCCAAGAGATGCGGTTTCTGTGCGGAAAAATCCACAGACAAATTTGCAACGTGTGCACATAGCCTTAAGGATATGCAGTTTTGAGGGTTATATACCAAGTTAATGTACTACAGACCATGGAATAGTTTATGAATGAGCAATTTAATACCAATAAGGGTATGTGCACACGTTGGATTAAATCTCTGCACCAACAAGTTTTTGGAGACTTATATAGCAACCAAATGTACCCAAGAAGATGTAATACCCAGTGGATGAGCAATATAATACCATTACATTTTGAACAAGCTTTTTGAGGCTTATATACCAACGAAATGTACCCAAGAAGTTGTAATACCCTATGGGTGATCAATATGATACTGATAAATTTGTAGCAAGTTTTGGGGGGTTATATAGCAATGAAATGTACCCAAGAATATGCAATACCCTATGGACAATTGATATAATACCGATAAATTTTGAACAAGATTTTTGAGGCTTTTATAGCAACTAAATGTACCCAAGAAGATGAAATATCCTATGGGAGAGAAATACAATACTGATACATTTTTAACATGTTTTTTGAAGGTTATATAGCAAAGCAATGTACCAAAGAAGATGTAATACCACATGGGCAAGCGATTGTTACACCCACAGGGCGTGACGATGTATAGTAGATTCACTAGACCACTGATGGTGCAGTGGAAGCTGTATACCCAAGACTCAAGAGACAGGAGGATAAGCTTCAAAAACCAGAGGTATTTATTAACCCCTTCATGACCTTGGGATTTTCCGTTTTTCCGTGTTCGTTTTTCACTCCCCTCCTTCCCAGAGCCATAACTTTTTTATTTTTCTGCCATGTGAGGGCTTATTTTTTTGCGGGACGAGTTGTACTTTTGAACGACATCATTGGTTTTACCATGTCGTGTACTAGAAAACGGGAAAAAAATTCCAAGTGCAGTGAAATTGCAAAAAAAGTGCAGTCCCACACTTGTTTTTTATTTGGCTTTTTTGCTAGGTTCAATAAATGCTAAAACTGACCTGCCATTATGATTCTCTAGGTCAGTACGAGTTCATAGACACCTAACATGACTAGGTTGTTTTTTATCTAAGTGGTGAAAAAAAATTCCAAACTTTGCTAAAAAAAAATTAAAAAAAATTGCGCCATTTTCCGATACACGTAGCGTCTCAATTTTTCATGATCTGGGGTCGGTTGAGGGCTTATTTTTTGTGTGCCGAGCTGGCGTTTTTAATGATTCCAATTCGGTGCAGATACGTTCTTTTGATCGCCCGTTGTTGCATTTTAATGCAATGTCGCGGCGACCAAAAAAACGTAATTCTGGCGTTTCGAATTTTTTTCTCGTTACGCCGTTTAACGATCAGGTTAATGCTTTTTTTTATTGATAGATCGGGCGATTCTGAACGCGGCGATACCAAATATGTGTAGGTTTGATTTTTTTTTTATTGATTTATTTTGATGGGGCGAAAGGGGGGTGATTTAAACTTTTATGTTTTTTTTATTTTTTTCACATTTTTTTTAACTTTTTTTTTTAACTTTTGCCATGCTTCAATAGCCTCCATGGGAGGCTAGAAGCAGGCACAGCACGATCGGCTCTGCTACATAGCAGCGATCTGCTGTTCGCTGCTATGTAGTAGAAAATCAGGTGTGCTGTGAGCGCCGACCAGAGGGTCGCGCTCACAGCTGCCGGGGATCAGTAACCATAGAGGTCTCAAGGACCTCTATGGTTACTATTCTGAAGCATCGCTGACCCCCGATCATGTGACGGGGGTCAGCGATGCGCTCATATCCGGCCGCCCGGCCGGATGTGGTAGTTAAATGCCCCTGTCTGCGTTTGACAGCGGCATTTAACTAGTTAATAGGCGTGGGCAGATCGCGATTCTGCCCGCGCCTATTGCGGGCACATGTCAGCTGTTCAAAACAGCTGACATGTCCCGGCTTTGATGCGGGCTCACCGCGGAGCCCGCATCAAAGCAGGGGAGCTGACCTCAGACGTACTATCCCGTCCGAGGTCAGTAAGGGGTTAAAGAAAGTTTAACAAAAGGGAAATGGTGCCTGAGGGGAAAACCCTCTGGATCACGACACTGTACCACGTAGTGGAGCACCAGGCAAGATGTTCCCCTATACAGGGATTCCTCCCGTCGTGACACCAGGATGCCCAAATGCCGTGAATCCCAAACCAGAGGGACGACCTGCACAGACCGTATAGAAGAGACTGTGGAATACTGGCTCTGTCAGTGGAAAGAATCCCAGAAGCTCTGTGTAATCCTGGAAAGGCTGGTCCAGCCTTTAGAGGTATCTGAATGGTTCCGTGAGGAGGGGCTTGGTCAGCCTGGAATGGAATCCGGAGTATCCAGAGGGATCCAGGATAGGGAACTAACAGCAGTGGATTCTGAGGAGACAGAGGTAATAGTAACAATGCAAAGAAACAGTCTTCAAATCGCACAAATCGCAGAGCACAGCAACATGTGTCCTGAACAGGAAGCAACGATCCTACAGAATGAACAGATTGCCCAGGCACCTTCCTCAAGGAGAGCATACCTTTTTTGCACAGAGCATCACAGCACAGGCAGCTCTAATAGAGAACAGGTGCCCTGCTGCTTTAAGTATGTGCAGGAAGCGGGGCGCACCTCCTAAAAGCATTTCCAGGAGGTCTGCCAAGGGGATGCAGGTTCCAAGCAGAGAACGGAGCCGCCGATCGTCTGGAGCCACGGACAAGGTGAGCAGTACCAGTGGAACTGAGTGATAGGCGACGGTCTTCCTGCACAGCGGAGACTGGACTCGCAGCAGGGACAGAGCGGGTGAGATGCATAGCGCCGCGTGAGGAGCATCGGTCTCCCTGTCCATGAGAGACCGAGTCCTTGGCTGACGGCATGACAGCAATATAGTACCGATAAATTTTTAACAAGTTTTTGGAGGCTTATATAGCAACGAAATCTACCAAAGATGTAATACCCTATGGATGAACAATATAATACCAATAAATTTTTAACATGTTTTTGAGGGTTATATTCCAACTAAATGTAACCAAGAATATGTAATACCTTATGGATGAGCAATATAATACCGATACATTTTGAACAATTTTTTATAAGCTTTTATAGCAACTAAATGTACCCAAGAATACCCTATGGGTAAGTGCAGCGCCCCAGAGTCCTGGTCGTTGCAGTGATGTCGCTCTGCCACTAAGGGGAGTGATGTTACGTCTGATTGCACTAAAGGAGTTTCTCTGATCAGGTAACACTCGCACTACACTTCACACTCCGGCCACCAGGAGGGGTGGTTCTATCTAGTAGGCCACTCCTCACACTCTGGTAAAACTGGGGGTTGGACAGGAAGACAGGGAGAGAAGTAACTGGGAAGAGCTAGTGAGAGGACCTGTCAGGGATGGGATCCTGGCAGACTCCTAAGAGCAGAACTAACCAGTGAACAACGGGAATACAGAAAAGAGGCATTAGGACCAGAAGGAGTCGTGCTGTTAGACCGAGGCAACATCCTTCTGAGGCGCAAACAGTCGGTGGCCGGAACGCCAAGCAAGTAAGAGACTCTAAGTACTACTGCAAACCACGGCCGGACAGCCAATTATAGGTTGGCTGTCTCACACAAATCACCTAAGCAGACAACGGAGGCAGCTGTGGGAGAGGGGCGACTCTAGGGTCCCGGAAGAACTCCAGGCCTACCCCGTCATACGGGTGCGTCCTACCATATCACCTGGGGGACGGAGAGAACGAACATCAGAGACAGACAGAATCAGTTGTGAGGACTATCCCGGGAGCTCAGCAGGGAAGGACTACAACACACAGCGCTAGAAGGTAGACACTGATTCCCACCTGTAAAGAGAACTCCTGATGTGCCTTTGGACCGGCCAGTCTCAAACAGCCCTGTTGACAGCGCTCTGGACTGAGGATTCTAAAACCTTCAGTAAAGAGGTAAAGAGACTGCAACCTGGTGTCCTCGTTATTTATTGCGACCGGCACTTCACAACTTCACCATCATTCACCGCTCTTTTACCGGACGTCCCCCTGACAGGCAGGGCCACGGACCGGGCTTAGCCGCCGTGACAACCCCCCAGAACAGAGACTCTGAGGCCCGGTGCTGGGTACCCCTCGGCCCTGCGGCAGTGGGGGCGCTCCATTTTGGCGTCACAAACAGGATCTACTTAAGCCTGAAGAATCAGGTCATGTGTGCCTTGGAACTGTGATTTATTGTGCTTGGACTGTGTATTGCCATTTACCGCCAAAATTCGCCATTGCCGCGCACGGAGGGAGGAGCCTTAGCTTCGTGGGCGGAACCGGCCAAAAGAAGCGCGGAACGGAAAGCGCGGTAAGGCGCCAATTCCGGAAGAGGAACTCCGACCTCCAGCAGGTTAGTGGGAGGAAGGGACAGCCATGTCCGAGTCGGGAGGAGAGGAGGTGGCGGCTGCAGCCGCGGACGCAGGGGCAGCTCCGGCTCCCGCAGTGGGCGAAGCCGCGGCCCTAATACCACCACTGGCGGCCCCGGAGCCCGCTCCCCCCCTCAGCCAGGCGGACACCGCCGCTACCACAAAGGCCATAATGCCCTTCTCTATGCCATACCTGCCCGGAGCGGCCTGGCTCCCGCGATACTCTGGGGAGTCACATACATTCACTGACTTTAAAGAAGGGCTCTGCAGCCTGCTCGAGTTCTATCCCCTGACCGAGCCTCAGAAGGTTCATATGATAATCGGCCAACTCTTTGGAGCAGCTCTGAGAGAAGTGAAGTCCTGGCCCGCCGCAGATAAGGGAACGGCACAGCAAATTTTTGCAAAACTTAAAGCCACCTTCGATACCCGTACAGCTACAGAAATTAAATTGACTTTCTATGGATGCAAACAGAGACCGCAGGATAGCTTACGGGACTATGCCCTTAATCTCCAGGAGGCGATGCGGGCCATTAAGCAGAGTGACCCCGACAGCATGCAGGATGAGGATAAACTCCTGAAGGAGCGGTTCATTGAGGGGCTCCTGTGCAGTCACCAACGGGGCCAATTGTACTTCTTGGCCATGCAAAATCCAGACTTGACTTTTGCGCAATTCAAGGATAAAGCTATCCAGGCATTGCAGGAGCGACAGCCTAGCCGTGCAGCACCTCTCAGGCGCCCCGCTCTCACATACCACCAGGAGGTGGCGTCGGATGTTCCAGTCGCCGCCGAGGCCGATGCCCAGAGCCTAGAAGACGATTCCCCTGCAGGACTCCGCCTCCAGATGCCGTAGCTGACCAAGAGCGTTGCTGCCCTGGCCCGGACGGTGCAGTCCCTACAGGAGGCCCCCAAGGAGAAGATCCAGCTGGCCTCCAGACGGGAGGATGTTCCTTGGATGCGACAGAGGACTCCGCCGACCAGAGGCCGGGCCGACGATCGCTTCCATCAGGATGGACGACCCATCTGCCGCCGCTGTCATCAGGTGGGCCACCTTGCAAGGTACTGTCCTTTAAACGAGCAACCCCTGGGGCAAAGGGCCAACCCCCAGGAGTAAGATGGTCAGGCCCGCAGCATTGGAGAACCAAATACATTGGAGGACGACCAGTTCTCCCCGTAGTGGTTGATGGGATCCCCTTGAACGCTTTGCTGGACACCGGTTCTCAGGTGACGACTATACCTTACGTGCTTTATAAACGGTATTGGGAGGACACCGATATTACTCGTGGCCCTGACGATGATTTCACCATAATAGCCAGTAATGGTCAGCCGTTACCACAAGTGGGGTATAAGGAAGTCACCATCAAAGTGGGGCGGGTGGAATTGAAAGCCCAAGGGATTGTGATTGTTGATATTGATCGTCGAGAATGTAATCCCATGATGACTCTTGGTACTAATGTTATAGAAAATTGTCTTGCAGAAGTTATTGTTTTGTTGCAACAGGTGGCAGAAACTGCTGGTCACAGTGAGCAACGTGCCCTGCAGAAGGAAATCAGAGCTCTGATGCAGAGACAGCAGGTAGAGCTGACTGGTGGTGAGATTGGTCGTGTCACTGTGAGTGATTCAAACCCCATCGCGATACCCCCCAGGAGTGAAATGTTAATATGGTGTCGGGCAGCCATAGGCCTCAGGGGAAAGGACAACCAGGCCTTGGTAGAACCCGTATATTCAGACAATAGGCCTACTATTCTAACTGCCAGGGGGGTGGTTGACGTTCGCCAGGGGAGGGTGCCTGTACGTGTCCTCAATTGTGGGGAGGAAGAAATTCACCTCACCAAGTATGCCACACTCGCCAAATTGTTCACTGTTAATAATAGTGTGATACAGACACCTGAACCCTTGGTCCCGTCAAACGTGGCAGGGGACAACGCTTCTGCAGAGCACTCGAAAGACTGGTGTCGGGAATTGCATGTGGGCACTGATTCTACCCCATTCCATCAAAAACAGGGGGCCTACAGGGTGGTACACGAGTACGAGCAGGTATTCAGCAAACACCCCTTAGATTTCGGGCAGGTGAAAGGGATCCAACATCATATCCCCACGGGAGATCACCGACCCATAAAAGAGAGATATCGTCCTGTACCCCCAGCTCATTACCAGTGTGCCAAAGACATGTTGCGGGAAATGAAGGAGGCTGGGGTGGTGAGAGACAGCTGTAGCCCCTGGGCAGCTCCGTTAGTCCTTGTTAAAAAGAAAGATGGTACAATGAGGATGTGTGTTGATTACAGGCAGTTGAATCGCATTACACATAAGGACGCATACCCACTGCCCAGGATAGAGGAGTCTCTGGCTGCTTTAAAATCTGCTAACTATTTCTCTACCTTAGATCTCACCAGTGGGTACTGGCAGGTTCCTGTGGCGGAGGCGGACAAAGAGAAGACGGCCTTCACGACACCAATGGGTCTCTGCGAATTCAATTACATGCCCTTCGGATTGTGCAATGCTCCAGGGACGTTCCAGAGGATGATGGAGTGCTGCCTGGGACACATGAACTTTGAAACCGTGCTGCTGTATTTGGATGATGTTATTGTTTTCTCTAAGACCTACGAAGACCATCTGAAGCACCTGGCCGAGGTGTTTGAAGCTCTGTCCAACTTTGGCTTAAAGGTGAAACCGTCCAAGTGTCATCTGCTGAAACCTAAAGTGCAGTACCTGGGCCATGTGGTGAGCGCTGAAGGAGTGGCCCCAGACCCAGACAAGGTCACGGTGATCAAGGACTGGCCAAAGCCCAGTGACCTCCACGAAGTCCGGCAGTTCCTCGGGCTGGTCGGCTATTACCGGAGGTTCATCAAGGACTTCACCAAGAAGGCCGCACCCTTGCAAAACCTGTTGGTGGGACAACCAAAGAAGACTAAGGGGAGGTACACCCCATTTGACTGGAATGAGGAGCTGGAGGGATCCTTTACTTGTTTGAAGTCGGCACTGATGGGTGAAGAGGTACTGGCCTACCCCGAATACGACCAACCGTTTGTGCTCTACACGGATGTCAGCATTGTGGGATTGGGAGCCGTGCTGTCCCAGGTCCAGAAAGGCAAAGAGAGGGTGATCGCTTACGCCAGCAGAAAACTCCGTCCCATGGAAAGAAACCCTGACAACTACAGTTCCTTTAAGCTGGAATTCCTTGCCATCGTCTGGGCAGTGACAGAGAGGTTTAAACACTACCTGGCCTCCGCGAAATTCACCGTCTTCACGGACAACAATCCGCTAACGCATCTGGACACTGCCAAACTCGGGGCCTTGGAACAGCGGTGGATGGCCCAGCTGTCCAACTATGATTTCACCATCAAGTACCGGGCAGGACACAAGAATGCTAATGCCGATGCCTTGTCCCGAATGCCCAATTTGCCAGAAACGGGAGAAGACCCGGAGGCACTTGAAGAGGTGGAGCTGCCTGCCTTCCATCGCCCCAAAGCCACTCAGAACTCTCATCATGTGAAGAACAGGCACAAGAACCAAACGGATGCCACGCTGAATCCCCTGCCCCATCCCGGATGGGCGGAAACCCAGGATGGTGACCCCGCGGTCCGTCGGGTGAAAGAGCTCTTGACGCAGGTAGGGTTGCACCCTGGCCCAGATGATCCACAGGAGACCCAACAGCTGTGGAAGGGGAGAAGCAAATTGTTTATCCATGATGGCAAGCTGTGCCGGAGGAGTATCGACCCACGTACTCATGAATTGGTGTGGCAGATAGTGGTGCCAAGGCGAGATGCGCCCATGGTTCTGGGAGCCTACCACGATGGAGCCGGACACTTCGGATGGAGGAAGCTAGAGAGGCTACTCCGAGGGAGGTTCTATTGGATTGGCATGAAGAGAGCCATTGAGAAGTGGTGTCGGGAGTGTGGTCCATGTAGTCTACGCAGGAAGGACCGTGGTAGTCAACAGGCTCCCCTGCGGCCTATCATCACCAAACGGCCGCTCGAACTGGTCGCACTGGATCATGTGAAACTGACACCTAGCCGG
Source organism: Ranitomeya variabilis (assembly GCF_051348905.1). NCBI lineage: Eukaryota > Metazoa > Chordata > Amphibia > Anura > Dendrobatidae > Ranitomeya > Ranitomeya variabilis. The sequence goes on along the minus strand of NC_135232.1, from coordinate 201,083,572 downwards.
TCAGGCTATATCTACGCCCTTACCATCGTAGATCACTACTCCAGATTTTTGGTGGTCGTACCTGTTAAGGATCTAACGGCTAGGACTGCCGCCAAAGCCTTCCAGCAGTACTTTTGTCGGCCCCACGGCTACCCGGAGAAGGTACTGACCGATCAGGGACCAGCATTCGAAGCAGAAGTGTTCCAAGAGTTCTGCCAACTGTACGGGTGTAAGAAGATCAGAACCACCCCATACCATCCTCAAACCAATGGGATGTGCGAAAAGATGAACCAAGTGGTGATCGACTTATTGAAGACCTTACCCGTGGAGGAACGGAACATGTGGCCGACCAAGTTGCCTGACTTGGTGGATATGTACAACCACATCCCAGTAAATTCCACCAATTGCACTCCAGCGTACCTGATGCGAGGAAGGTCTAGCCAGTTACCTGTTGATCTGGACATGGGGGTCCTAGTCCCCGAAGATACCTCGTCGGATGCGGATTGGGATGCAGAAAAGCAGCGAAGGTACCGCCAAGTACAGGAGTGCGTGGAAAGAAGTCTTGCCCAGGCTAGGCAGAAACAAGAAAGGGACTACAACCAGCGTGCTCCCGCGATTCCCCTGTCCCCTGGTGAGCAAGTACTCAAGCGAAAGAGGAGACTACACAAGCTCGATGACCAATGGGAAGCGGAACCGTATACCATCCTGCCATCCGATTTTGACAACACGAAGGTCTGTCTCATCAGCAAGGACGGAGGGGAGACCTCGACAGCGATATCCAGGGATCACCTTAAGGTCTGCCCCGATAAGTTGAGAGAGAGGGACGCGGCCCCAGAAATCTCCCCACCGGTGGAAAAGGAGATGATCCACACCGTCCTTGGAGACTTTCCCCAGTCCTGGACTCAGATAAATCACGCCATCGTGGTACCTGTTCTAACATTCCCACAGCCGGACCTACCAGAAACAATGGTAGTACCCGACCATCCGGCCCCGCAACCTCAACAAGCCCTACCTGAAGATGCTGTGCCGACCGCTGAACTGGCAGATCCTCCCTCTGCTATCGGTGAGCCTGCCGTACCCACTGTTGCTAGCAGCAGCCCTGAGAGCTCTAGCCTGCCAGCGCTACCCAGACTCACTAGAAGTGTAGCGAGAAGACAGTGCACTACACCAGCGGTAGCAAGTATAGCGGGCCCTGTTAGGTCAATAGCAACCCCTGCGCTGCGAAGGTCCACGCGCAGCACTCAGAATCAAACTCCCCTCCGCTACAAAACTTGGAGGTATTAATAAGGGCTGCTATTTAGTTGAAAATGTTTGTGTACATATCTTTTGTTACAGGTTGTAAAATGGACAATAGAGTAATGGACGGTGAATTGCTCAAAAACTTTCCAAAGGGGGGACCCCTTTGTTTACCCGGGGTCCCCGCTGTTTAAATCATTGAACTGAGAGTCATAAACTGTGCATGACCTAACTTTTGCAACGTTCAAGAGTCCTCACCTCCCATAAAGGGAAGCACTGTTATGTTTAATTGTTTATGCTATTTTAAAATTTTGTGTGTTTTCTGTTAACATGTATTGTTGTTCTTGTTTTCCCAGTCCGGGAGTACTGGATTTAACCGGGGGGGAGTGCAGCGCCCCAGAGTCCTGGTCTTGCAGTGATGTCGCTCTGCCACTAAGGGGAGTGATGTTACGTCTGATTGCACTAAAGGAGTTTCTCTGATCAGGTAACACTCGCACTACACTTCACACTCCGGCCACCAGGAGGGGTGGTTCTATCTAGTAGGCCACTCCTCACACTCTGGTAAAACTGGGGGTTGGACAGGAAGACAGGGAGAGAAGTAACTGGGAAGAGCTAGTGAGAGGACCTGTCAGGGATGGGATCCTGGCAGACTCCTAAGAGCAGAACTAACCAGTGAACAACGGGAATACAGAAAAGAGGCATTAGGACCAGAAGGAGTCGTGCTGTTAGACCGAGGCAACATCCTTCTGAGGCGCAAACAGTCGGTGGCCGGAACGCCGAGCAAGTAAGAGACTCTAAGTACTACTGCAAACCACGGCCGGACAGCCAATTATAGGTTGGCTGTCTCACACAAATCACCTAAGCAGACAACGGAGGCAGCTGTGGGAGAGGGGCGACTCTAGGGTCCCGGAAGAACTCCAGGCCTACCCCGTCATACGGGTGCGTCCTACCATATCACCTGGGGGACGGAGAGAACGAACATCAGAGACAGACAGAATCAGTTGTGAGGACTATCCCGGGAGCTCAGCAGGGAAGGACTACAACACACAGCGCTAGAAGGTAGACACTGATTCCCACCTGTAAAGAGAACTCCTGATGTGCCTTTGGACCGGCCGGTCTCAAACAGCCCTGTTGACAGCGCTCTGGACTGAGGATTCTAAAACCTTCAGTAAAGAGGTAAAGAGACTGCAACCTGGTGTCCTCGTTATTTATTGCGACCGGCACTTCACAACTTCACCATCATTCACCGCTCTTTTACCGGACGTCCCCCTGACAGGCAGGGCCACGGACCGGGCTTAGCCGCCGTGACAACCCCCCAGAACAGAGACTCTGAGGCCCGGTGCCGGGTACCCCTCGGCCCTGCGGCAGTGGGGGTGCTCCATAAGTAATATGATACCGATAAATTTGGAAGAAGTTTTTGGAGGCTTATATAGCAACTAAATGTACCCAAAAGATGTAATACCCTATGGGTGAGCAATATGTTACTGATAAATTTTGAACAAGTTTTTTGAATGTAATATACCAACATTTTTTGAGGCTTTTATAGCAACAAAATGTACCAAATAAGATGTAATACCTAGTAATGAGCAAATACATTCGGCACTATTCGTTACTCGCACTAATAGTTCGCTGTTCGGGCTATTCATTATTCGGTGAGTAATTAGCTATTCGGATCGGTATATTCGAGTGGCCCACCCAGCATGTTTGGCGCTTTATTTGCAGCCAATTGACATTCTGGGTTTTCTTGACAATCACAATAATGCTGTCGCCATCTTTGTTGTGGCATTACTGTGATTGGCTGGCCTTACAGCATCATAGGGGAATATTTAAGCCCTACCGACATCATCTTGTGCACATTGCATGCGGAAACACCATAGTCAAAGCTTAGGCTGCTTTCACACATCAGTTTTTTTGCCATCAGTCACAATCCGGCGAATTTTGAAAAAACGGATCCGGCAAAAGTTGCCGCCAGATCCGTTTTTTTCTCATAGGCTTGTGTTAGTAACAGATTGTGACGGATGGCCTCACGTTTCATCCGTTTTTCTACGGATCCATCGAAAATTGTTTTTGCGGCAGCCGGAGAAAACAGACATAGTAACGTTTTTTGTGTCCGTCGAAAAAAACAGACAGCGACAGATCCATCGCCATCCGTCATTTGCTAGAATGGCACCCTATGGTGCCAGATCCGTCAAATGACAGAATCCAGCAACGGATTCCAGTTTTTTTTAACTGAGCATGCTCCAATTTTATTAGAATCCAATTAGCTGGATCAGCTAGCCGGATCCGTCGAAAAAACGGATCTGTTGCATCAGTTTTTCACAATCTGCGACAGATCCGTTTTTTTCAACATTTGTCGGATTGTGACTGAATAGTCTGTTAGAATTTGTATTATGGCAAGAAAAAAGCAGCTAAGTAAAGAAAAACGAATGGCCATCATTACTTTAAGAAATGAAGGTCAGTCAGTCTGAAAAATTGGGAAAATTTTTAAAGTGTCCCCAATGCAGTTGCAAAAACTATCAAGCGCTACAAAGAAACTGGCTCACATGAGGACCGCCCCAGGAAAGGAAGACCAAGAGTCACCTCTGCTTCTGAGGATAAGTTTATCTGAGTCACCAGCCTCAGAAATCGCAGGTTAACAGCAGCTCAGATTAGAGACCAGGTCAATGCCACACAGAGGTCTGGCAGCAGACACATCTTTACAACAACTGTTAAGAGGAGACTTTGTGCAGCAGGCCTTCATGGTAAAATAGCTGCTAGGAAACCACTGCTAAGGACAGGCAACAAGCAGAAGAGACTTGTTAGGGCTAAAAAACACAAGGAATGGACATTAGACCAGTGGAAATCTGTGTTTTGGTCTGATGAGTCCAAATTTGAGATCTTTGGTTCCAACCACCGTTTCTTTGTGCGACGCAGAAAAGGTGAACGGATGGACTCTACATGCCTGGTTCCCACCATGAAGCATGTAGGAGGAGGTGTGATGGTGTGGGGGTGCTTTGTTGGTGACACTGTTGGGGATTTAGTCAAAATTGAAGGCATACTGAACCAGCATGGCTACCACAGCATCTTGCAGTGGCATGCTATTCCATCCGGTTTGCGTTTAGTTGGACGATCATTTATTTTTCAACAAGACAATGACCCCCAAACACACCTCCAGGCTGTGTAAGGGCTATTTGACCAAGAAGGAGAGTGATGGGGTGCTATGCCAGATGACCTGGCCTCTACAGTCACCAGACCTGAACCCAGTTGAGATGGTTTGGGGTGAGCTGGACCGCAGAGTGAAGGCAAAAGGGCCAACAAGTGCTAAGCATCTCTGGGAACTCCTTCAAGATTGTTGGAAGACCATTTCCGGTGACTACCTCTTGAAGCTCATCAAGAGAATGCCAAGAATGTGCAAAGCAGTCATCAAAGCAAAAGGTGGCTACTTTGAAGAATCTAGAATATAAGACATATTTTCAGTTGTTTCACACTTTTTTGTTAAGTATATAATTCCACAAGTGTTAATTCATAGTTTTGATGCCTTCAGTGTGAATTTACAATTTTCATAGTCATGAAAATACAGAAAAAGATTTAAATGAGAAGGTGTGTCCAAACTTTTGGTCTATACTGTACTAAACAGCTTTTTTTAGAGGTAAAAAAAAATCCTCAGCACCAGGATATACTATACATTAGAGATGAGCGAGTGTACTCGTTGCTTGGGTTTTCCAGAGCACGCTCGGGTAACCTCCGAGTATTTATGACTGCTCGGAGATTTAGTTTTCATCGTGGCAGCTACAGTCTGTGGCGTAGCCGTGGCGTACAGCTACTAGCCTGTTTTATTACTTGTGGGGATTCCCTAGCAACCGGGCAACCCCCACATGCACTCAGCCTGGCTACTAGCTGTAAATCATTCAGCTGCCCCGATGAAAACTAAATCTCCGAGCAGTCAAAAATACTCGGCGGTCACCCGAGTGTGCTTGGGAAAACCCGAGCAACAGCAACGAGTACACTCGTTCATCACTACTATACATCTTTTTTTTTTTAGAGCTAAATAATATTCCTTGCCTATTTGTGAAATAGCGTATATTTATCTAGCAGTTGTGCGACTGACGTAAATCCTACTGACATACGCAAACGTCACTATTTATCAGTAATTTACCTGAGTCTGCTGTTGGCATGTGTAATAAAGGCAATTTAAAAAAAAAGCTGTGCTATTGGTGAAATAGTGAACATTTACGTGGCAGTTGTGCGAATGGCGTAAAGCCTGCTGACATATGTAACCATCACTATTTACCAGTAATTTACCTGAGCCTGCTGTTGGCGTGTGTAATAAAGGTGATATAAAAAAAATTGCTATGCTATTGGTGAAATAGAGAACATTTATCTACCAGTTGTGCAACTGGAGTAAAGCCTGCTGACATATCCAAACGTCGTTATTTACCAGTAACTTACCTGAGACAGCTGTTGCCGTGTGTAATAAAGCTGATAGCTAAAAAAAATAACCACAGGGAATTTGTACATAACACCTCTGTGAGGGTACTTGTGAAAAAAAAGCCAGGATTTTTTTTTTCATAATGCATACAATATGAGAAAGGGTGACGTTAAGGAACAGGGAAATGGATGTGGTGGTGCCCGTAAATGCCATGTGACAGATTAGAAGGTGATTTTATCTCCTTCTGGCTTCCTATCAAAATATGGTCTGCTTGCTACACCACTGTCGAACCCAGACAAATGCGAGGATGTTGTGGATTGGATGGCAGACAAATGCTCCAGTGTGTTGACAAGCCACACCATCAAGTCTTCCACGCGGTCCAGTCTCAGTAGCCAAGAGGCTGGTCCTTACAATCCTCAACCTGATCTTCCTTCCTCCCCCCATCAAGAGTCCCAGGAGACATATGACTCCAAAGTTGGCCACTCCGAAGAACTGGTTACATTCCCGTGTAATTAATTATTCTAGCCTCTCACCGTGCACCATTAAAGAGGGTCATGAGGAGGTGGAGTGCAGTGATGTACAAACATTTGAGCACATAGGTCCATAAGAAAGCCACGTTGGGGAACGTCAATTTATGTCTGAAGAGGTGGAGGATAATGATGACTCACTGTTGCCATCTAGTCAGCCTAAAATCTCAACTCAGAAGGAAGATCAGATTGATGAATTGGAAGACAATGTGGTTGATGATGAGACAACCGATCCAACCTGGCACTGTAGCACGCATAGCCAGCACAGCAGTACAGAGAGAGATGGATACGTAGCACAAAAACAGGCAAGAAGAGGTAGTGGTTTGACCAGACAGAGAACTCGGTCAACTGTTCCACAGAGCCCCCCTACTCAGTTAGATCACAGGCCAAGAATGCGTTATTCCCCCTGTATGGCAGTTTTTTTCTGAAAGTCCTTCATACAAAACAACAGTAATTTTCAGCATCTGCCATACCAAGCTGAGAAGAGGCAAGAACACTTTCAACCTGAGCACCACCAGCATGCAGAAGAACATGGCAGCCAAGCACCCCAGTAGGTGGGTGGAATGCCTGCATTCAAAATCTGTGTCTGAGGGTGTAACCACTGCCACTTCCCCTGTGTTATGGCCTTCCCAATATGCTGCCCAGGAAGCAGTAGCACAGGCACAACAGTCGGCAACCACATCCAGTTCATTGTTCCAGTGCAGTGTTCAGTTGTCCCTACCCCAGATATTTAACAGGAACCAGAAATATCCACCCACCCACAGGCCCAAATGCTAAATGCCCACATTGCCAGATTGCTAGCCCTGAAAATGTTGCCACTGTTACCTTTTTGGTGGTGGCAGCCCCACTGTACTCGCTTCCCAGCTAACACTACTTTACCCAGTGTGCCTTCTCTGCATTACAGAAACACATTGTGATGCAGTGACCCCTGTAACAGGTAGGGGGCGCTGCATGGTCTCCCCGGTATGTGCACGGAGTCATATTGAGGCCGTGAGAATCGACCTGCAGTGATGTCAGGATCACGTGACCAGCCCAGGTGATCCATTACTGTGGGTGTGCTTACGGGTACATAATGTGGCCAGGGTGTGGGTCACATGGTTCCTGTGTGGTTCCAGTGTTTGGATCTGAATGGTCCAAGTGCAAGGTCCTGGAAGCCTGTGTTGGAAGACCTGGGAGGAGGCTTCCTGGAAAGCACATGGCTTGGACCTGGTGGCCTGTGGTGTTGGACTAAGGGTACCGTCACACAGTGACATTTTCATCGCTACGACGGCACGATTCGTGACGTTGCAGCGTCGTATGATTATCGCTCCAGCGTCGTAGACTGCGGTCACACGTTGCAATACACGGCGCTGGAGCGATAATTTCATGACGTATTTGCGATGTAGAAGCCGTTGGTTACTGTGCGCACATCGTATACAATCTGTGTCACACGATGCAATCATGCCGCCACAGCGGGACACTAGACGACAAAAGAAAGTTTCAAACGATCTGCTACGACGTACGATTCTCATCGGGGTTCCGGATCGCAGTAGCGTGTCAGACACAGCGATATCGTAACGATATCGCTAGAACGTCACGAATCGTGCCGTCGTAGCGATGAAAATGCCACTGTGTGACGGTACCCTAAGTCCTGAATAGCACCCAGACAGGCCACATGCCTCTGTGTTGGACGGTCCCAGGTGGGATGGACGTTCTGAAGACCACAGTGTGATCATGGTCCTGGACAGTCTGTGTTAGAAGCTCCCGTGAGTGGAGTCTTCTTGGAGCACCTGAGAGACTGTGGACCTGGATGATCGGTGTTGGGGAAGCTACCGGCCTTCGGTGGCTCTGGACTGACTGATGTGTGCCGGCCAGTCAAGTTGGTGAACCCCGTAAGGCAGTTTCCCCAGGAGAGAGGGCTGACAAGGAGTCAGCAGATGGAGCAGGAGCTCCCATAAGGTACCTCCATAAACTGTTGGTGCTTGTAACATGAACTGTGTGGTAACCCACGGCAACTGGTCAGTGAGGACCAGCGTGTTTAGTTGCCACAGAATAAGGGCCTGAAACTTGAAGTGATGTCCTGGTTCAGTATGTAAATGGACTGCTCATGGTATGGTTTATGAGGCATAATAAACCGTATGGACTGTTTTATTTTAAAAACCCGTGCCCGTGTGCTGAATATCGCGGCCAAGCGAGTGTCCCCCAATACACTCAGTAAGAGTAGTCTTACATTTGGTGCTCGATGCGGGCAACGATCCAGCACGCACACGTGGGAGTTAATTGCTGTGGCTCGGCGGGGCCACGAAGATTGCGTCTGGCTGTAACTCGGCGGGGTTACGAAGCTGACAAGCGTCTGGCTGTAACTCGGCGGGGTTACGAAGGGGACAAGCGGCGTCCTGTGGATTGGCGGGTCCACGAAGTCGGCGGTAGAGCCTTGTGGAGCGTAGCTGCAGTTCCAGCAAGAGGTTCCACAGCAGGAGTAGCTGCAGTGGCAGCAAGAGGTTCCACAGCAGACGGAGCTGCAGTGGCTTGTGGTTGGCAGCCGGAGGTGCCGGTTGTATGTGACTGCAGCGGGAGCTGTGGCAGTACCAGCAGGAGCTGGTGAAGTGACATATAAAAGGGAAAAAAAAAAAATTATTTTTTTTTCTCTCCCTTTTCCTCCAAGTTGTGCTGACTCTTAAAGGGCCAGTACAAGCCCAGAGACAAAGGGGTGTACTGTGCGAACTGGGGCCTGAGTGCCGTGGGGAAGTCCACGGGGTGTATCCCAGGGTGGGGAGTATCCCTAATAGTGAGCGGTGACCCAAATGGAGATGGTTGCCCAAAAGGGGGCGGAGTCCCAGAAAGGGGCGGTAACCCGAACAAGGGTAATGGCCCAAAAAGGGGTGGAATCCTGCAGGGGGGCTGAATCCCGAACAGGGGTGGTGTCAAAAAGCAGAGCACTTGTCCAAAAAGGGGGCGGAGCCAAAAAGGGGCGGCAATCAGTGAGGAGTCACGACTGTGTTCTTTTTGGCTGGATGGAGAGTGTGTGCGGGCGTTGATAGACCCAGGGAGAGAAGCGTCTTTGCTGAGAACCCTTCCAGGAAATTCTGTGTCACCTGGGGACACTAAATATCTCCAGGTAGCCACTATCTACATTGTCGCAGCGGAGGTTTCCATATACCATGAGGTGGCTGTAGTCCCGGACTTGCCGTGTCTTATGGTAATAGGATAAGATTTGGAAGCACTGTGGGAAAAGGGTGAAGTGTTTGTGGATATAATGTGGATGGGAGGTAGTAATGTTGAGAAGGCGCCCCCTAGAGTTGACAGTCCTAAGGTAGGCCTGACCAAGGGAAAAGGTGCGACTGCCCAACTAACTGACCTAACGTCACCTGAAGTGTGCCACAATACGGCTGGTAGTGGTCTGGTGGATAAAACAAGTGGAGCTGACACCCAGACAGAGAGTGACTTGCGGGGTCATCATACTATGGGGTGTGACACAGACTCTGGGGGTGACTGTGACAAGTCGTGGCCAGTAACAAGCACATGTGCCATGGTGACAGGTGGAGGACGGGGTCCAGGACCTGTGGTGACGGGTGGTGGTGACTCCCATTCAGACAGTGATGCCAGTGGGAAAGAGTGCAATAAGGTTGACTCAGGTACAAATGGCAAGTCTTCCTCCCGTCGCCGGAGACGTAAAAGAGGCAAAGGGACTGAACCAGTTGTTCCGTGTGAAGAATTGACGGAAGATGCTGAGGACCTGGGGTGTATGAAGTACTCTGAAGTCCCAGGGAAAAGGGACGAACCTAATGATGTCACCGCTGAGACCCAAGAGAGGGCCGACCCTGACAGTGCAGAGTCTGAGGGTGCAGAAGTGGAGGAGGCCACCAAAGAAGTGGTGCCTGAAGTAAATACCTCCTCAAGTGATGGATGTTCCACCAATCCAGAGGATGGGAAAAGCGAGATAGAATTGATTAAAGAGACAGTGAAAGACCATGTTGAACGAGAACGGGTCCTGAGACAAGCGGCTGAGCACAGGATGGATGAGCTGGAGAAGGAAGTCTCTGAGCTCAGAGGTCACCTGTTCACATGGCAAAGTATGTATAAGACCCTAAAGGAAGACATTGTAGTGCTCAGAGAAGCACTAAAAGGCCCTCTACAAGAGAAAGAGGTGGTGGTCGCAGACTTCCCCTGCCAGTACCAGGGTGGTAAGGAGGTGAAGCTGCTAATGCCCATCTTGACCAGGGGTCTGGAAGAGGGTAAAGCTGAAGAGGAGTTGGCGCTAAAAGCAGAACAAGATAGTCACCCGGTTGTGACAGGTGTCTTGATGGAAAGGTCCATGGCAAAGCAGGAGCCGTCCGTTCCTGAAGAAAGTGAGACTCCGCTCTTCAAGTGCGTGATAGATGTACCCGAAGAGGCGCAAGATGCATGTACCAGTGAGGGTGTGCATGAGGCCTTTAAAAAGGCAGTAGAAGCGTGTAGTGTGCACTGGGCACTGGAGACGAAACAGTTGGTGATACTGTCTACTAAGGAAGTCACAGTGAAGAGGGTGGCTGTCCTGAGGGACATGCACCAACAGTGCCTCCGCACGAAACAGATGATCCTGTTGAGGAATAATGAGGCCAATCGATGTTTGGAGCAAGCCAGGAAAGCTCAAAGTCGTCTGGGCTTGGTAGAGGACACGGTCCAAGTGCCCAAAGCTCTGGTAGCGAAGCTCATTGGCAGATTTGGGAAAGTGATGCAGGAGATGGTGGATATATCCGGTGTGAAGAGACTGAGGATTCCGGCTGAAGACGAGGCCCAGGTGGGTGAAGATGGGATGGTGTCATTCCTGGTTGTCGGGTCCAAGGAGAGTCTAGGGAATATCCGGATGCTCCTGAGGTATCGCGTGGCATACCTGAGAGAAGTAGAGCAGCTAAGACTGTACAGACGGCAGGTCAATAAACAGCTGCAGAACATAAGGTGGCGGCCGCCTTCTTCCCAAGGAAAAGAAAACAAAAGGGACCCTCCAAAGAATGGAATGGCTGACCACCAAGGATGTTCAGAGAGACAGAGTGGTCGAATATCTGTCTACTCCCTGTACAAAGCTAAGGGACATGAACAGTAGTAGACGTAGTGATGGAGGGTCAGACTCTGGTCAGTTGCTAGTCTCGACTGTAAGTGGGACTAATGACCGCACCAACCTTGGGTGGTGACCCTGGAGAGAAAGGTCGAGTGAAGAGACAAACTTGACTAAAGGTTTGGTGACACAGACAGACTGTGACTTAAGGGCCAAAGCTCAAGGCCTACATGTTGACCGCTGGGGGCGGGGTAAACTCTACAACTGGATGGTTGTGTGTCATGCTCAAAACCGACTGAGACGGTTCTCTCGACTGGTAGGGCAAGGTAACGTGCGTGACATATCTCGTGACCCCACGTGTATGACAGGTGTTCAACCCCACAAGCTTGAACAGAGGGGGGGGATATGTGATGCAGTGACCCCTGTAACAGGTAGGGGGCGCTGCATGGTCTCCCCGGTATGTGCACGGAGTTGTATTGAGGCCGTGAGAATCGACCTGCAGTGATGTCAGGATCACGTGACCAGCCCAGGTGATCCATTACTGTGGGTGTGCTTACGGGTACATAATGTGGCCAGGGTGTGGGTCACATGGTTCCTGTGTGGTTCCAGTGTTTGGATCTGAATGGTCCAAGTGCAAGGTCCTGGAAGCCTGTGTTGGAAGACCTGGGAGGAGGCTTCCTGGAAAGCACATAGCTTGGACCTGGTGGCCTGTGGTGTTGGACTAAGTCCTGAATAGCACCCAGACAGGCCACATGCCTCTGTGTTGGACGGTCCCAGGTGGGATGGACGTTCTGAAGACCACAGTGTGATCATGGTCCTGGACAGTCTGTGTTAGAAGCTCCTGTGAGTGGAGTCTTCTTGGAGCACCTGAGAGACTGTGGACCTGGATGATCGGTGTTGGGGAAGCTACCGGCCTTCGGTGGCTCTGGACTGACTGATGTGTGCCGGCCAGGCAAGTTGGTGAACCCCGTAAGGCAGTTTCCCCAGGAGAGAGGGCTGACAAGGAGTCAGCAGATGGAGCAGGAGCTCCCATAAGGTACCTCCATAAACTGTTGGTGCTTGTAACATGAACTGTGTGGTAACCCACGGCAACTGGTCAGTGAGGACCAGCGTGTTTAGTTGCCACAGAATAAGGGCCTGAAACTTGAAGTGATGTCCTGGTTCAGTATGTAAATGGACTGCTCATGGTATGGTTTATGAGGCATAATAAACCGTATGGACTGTTTTAAAAACCCGTGCCCGTGTGCTGAATATCGCGGCCAAGCGAGTGTCCCCCAATACACTCAGTAAGAGTAGTCTTACAACGTGTTACAAAATATGAGCCGTGCACTGGCCAGCACAGTAACAGGGAAGGTCCACCTAACTACAGACACGTGGACAAGTTCTTGTGGACAGGGACGCTATATTTCCCTGATGGCACACTGGGTGAACCTGGTGGAGTCTGGGACAGAGTCAGGGGCTGGGACATCACAGATCTTACCCACACCAAGAATAGCATGCCCAACTTCCATCAGGGTCTCAGTCTCCTCATATGACAGTTCCTGTCTCTCCTCATCCTCAGCTGAACTAGCCTCCCCATCACTCCTCAGCTGGGAGCTCTGCAGCACTGCCTTGGCAAAGCAACAGCACGCTTTGATAAAGCTCTTCTGTTTAGGTGTTAAAGCTCACTATGCAGCAGAGCTGTTCAAAGGGATAAAAGACCAGACCGATCAGTGCCTCTCCCTGCTGAACATCCAGCCAGGTCTGGTTGTGTGCAATAATGGGCATAACTTGGTGGCGGCTTTAAAACTCAGCAAGCTGTTACACATTCCATGCATGGCCCACATGCTGAACTTGGTTGTACATCGGGTTTTAAAAACATACCCTGACTTGCCAAACCTACTTGCCAAGGTACGCCATGTCAGTGCCCATTTCCGAAAGTCATCTCATGCTTTTGCCAGTATGGCTGTGCAGCGGCACCTTCAAGGTGCCGGGAGAGCAGCGCGAACTGAAGTTAATCACTAACCGATTACTTCAAGTTCTACTCACCAGTCACCACACAGCAGTAGCCAGCACAGCGGGAGCCTGGAGAGCAAGGCTTCACCAATAGAGCGGGAAAAAGAGCGTGGTCAGGTGCATCACGTGTCACCGCCCACAAAGAACGTCAAGGTCCTTATCGTCAAGGATCTTATCCTGTTGGTGGCGACTGTTGTGATCCTAATGGCAGAGGATCTCAGGGTCTTCAGCAAAGTCTGCAAACATAAAAACTAGCTCTTAGGGAGGTAGTAACTGAGCTGACCACATACCTGATCCTAGCCCACAAATAATAGCAGCCGGGGAACGTGCCTACGTTGGTTCTAGACGTCTCGCGCCAGCCGGAGATCTAACTAACCCTTTCAGAGAAAATACAGACCTCACTTGCCTCCAGAGAAAGATACCCCAAAGTAGATACAGGCCCCCAACAAATAATAACGGTGAGGTAAGAGGAAAAGACAAACGTAAGTATGAACTAGATTCAGCAAAGAGAGGCCCACTAAATAATAGCAGAAATATAGAAAAGCGGACTTATGTGGTCACTGGTCAGCGAAAAACCCTACTAAAATATCCACGCTGAATATCCAAGAACCCCCGTACGGACTAACGGTATGGGGGGAGAATATCAGCCCCCTAAGAGCTTCCAGCAAAATCAGGAATCACATTATGAACAAGCTGGACAAAAAACAGAATAATACAAATAACAAAAAACAAGAAAGCAGGACTTAGCTTATATTGCAAAAATCAGGACCAGTAGACAAGAGCAACCAGACAAGGACTGATTACATGGATGCCAGGCAATGGACTAAGACTCCAGGAAGTTTAAATAGAAACACCCAGAGTCTTAACGAACAGGTGACTACCAACCTGAGGAAAGAGAATCCAAGAGCCATACCGCAAGTGACCACAAGAGGGAGCCCAAAAGTATAGTTCATAACAGTACCCCCCCTTTAAGGAGGGGTCACCGAACCCTCACTACGACCACCAGGGCGATCAGGATGGGCAGCGTGAAAAGCACGAACCAAATCGGCCGCATGAACATCAGAGGCAACCACCCAGGAATTATCCTCCTGACCATAGCCCTTCCATTTGACCAGATACTGAAGCCTCCGTCTAGAGAGACGAGAATCTAAGATCTTCTCCACCACATACTCCAACTCGCCCTCAACCAAGACTGGAGCAGGAGGGTCAACAGCAGGAACCACAGGCACAATGTACCGCCGCAACAAAGACCTATGGAACACATTGTGAATGGCAAACGACACAGGAAGATCCAAACGAAAAGACACCGGATTAAGGACCTCCAAAATTCTATAAGGACCAATAAAGCGAGGCTTAAACTTAGGAGAGGAAACCTTCAGAGGGACAAACCGAGAAGACAACCAAACCAAATCCCCAACATGAAGTCGGGGACCCACACCGCGGCGGCGGTTGGCAAAACGCTGAGCCTTCTCCTGTGACAACTTCAAGTTGTCCACCACATGACTCCAAGTCCGCTGCAACCTATCAACCACAGAATCCACCCCAGGACAGTCAGAAGGCTCAACATGACCCGAGGAGAAACGAGGATGAAAACCAGAGTTGCAGAAAAATGGCGAAACCAAAGTAGCGGAACTAGCCCGATTATTGAGGGCAAACTCAGCCAATGGCAAGAAGGTCACCCAATCATCCTGATCCGCAGAAACAAAACATCTCAAATAAGCCTCCAGCGTCTGATTAGTTCGCTCCGTTTGGCCATTAGTCTGAGGATGAAAGGCAGACGAGAACGACAGATCAATGCCCATCTTAGCACAAAAAGATCGCCAGAATCTGGACACAAACTGGGATCCTCTGTCAGACACGATATTCTCAGGAATGCCGTGCAAACGAACCACATTCTGAAAAAACAAAGGAACCAGATCGGAAGAGGAAGGCAACTTAGGCAAGGGCACCAAATGGACCATCTTGGAAAAACGATCACACACCACCCAGATGACAGACATTCCCTGAGACACCGGAAGATCTGAAATGAAATCCATGGAAATGTGTGTCCAAGGCCTCTTCGGGACGGGCAAGGGCAAAAGCAACCCGCTGGCACGAGAACAGCAAGGCTTAGCCCGAGCACAAGTCCCACAGGACTGCACAAAAGCACGCACATCCCGTGACAAGGAAGGCCACCAAAAGGACCTAGCCACCAAATCTCTGGTACCAAAAATCCCCGGATGCCCTGCCAACACCGAGGAATGAACCTCGGAAATAACTCTGCTGGTCCATTTATCAGGAACAAACAGTCTATCAGGTGGACAAGAGTCAGGTCTACCAGCCTGAAATCTCTGCAACACACGTCGCAAATCAGGAGAAATGGCCGACAAAATCACTCCCTCTTTAAGAATACCAGCCGGCTCTGAGACTCCAGGAGAATCAGGCACAAAGCTCCTAGAGAGAGCATCAGCCTTCACATTTTTCGAACCAGGCAGGTACGAGACCACAAAGTCAAAACGGGAGAAAAACAATGACCAACGAGCCTGTCTAGGATTCAGGCGTTTAGCAGACTCGAGATACATCAGGTTCTTGTGATCAGTCAAGACCACCACACGATGCTTAGCTCCCTCGAGCCAATGACGCCACTCCTCAAATGCCCACTTCATGGCCAACAACTCCCGATTACCAACATCATAGCTCCGCTCAGCCGGCGAAAACTTCCTGGAAAAGAAAGCACATGGTTTCATCATAGAGCAATCAGAGCCTCTCTGCGACAAAACAGCTCCTGCACCAATCTCAGAAGCATCCACTTCAACCTGAAAGGGAAGTGAGACATCAGGCTGGCACAAAACAGGCGCCGAAGTAAACCGGCGCTTCAGCTCCCGGAAGGCCTCAATGGCCGCAGGAGCCCAATTAGCGACATCAGAACCTTTCTTGGTCATATCCGTCAGAGGTTTAACAACGCTAGAAAAGTTAGCAATAAAACGACGGTAGAAATTAGCAAAACCCAAAAACTTCTGAAGACTCTTAACAGACGTGGGTTGAGTCCAATCATGAATAGCTCGGACCTTGACTGGGTCCATCTCCACAGCAGAAGGGGAAAAGATAAAGCCCAAAAAGGAAACCTTCTGCACTCCAAAGAGACACTTTGAGCCCTTCACAAACAAAGCATTATCACGCAAAACCTGAAACACCATCCTGACCTGCTTTACATGAGAATCCCAATCATCAGAAAAAACTAAAATGTCATCCAGATAAACAATCACAAATTTATCTAGATACTTCCGGAAGATGTCATGCATAAAGGATTGAAACACTGAAGGAGCATTAGAGAGCCCAAAAGGCATCACCAAGTACTCAAAATGACCTTCGGGCGTATTAAATGCAGTTTTCCATTCATCTCCCTGCCTAATGCGCACAAGGTTGTACGCACCACGAAGATCTATCTTGGTGAACCAACAGGCACCCTTAATCCGAGCAAACAAGTCCGACAATAGTGGCAGAGGGTACTGAAATTTAACCGTGATTTTATTCAGAAGCCGATAGTCTATACAAGGTCTCAAAGATCCGTCTTTCTTGGCCACAAAAAAGAATCCCGCACCAAGAGGGGAAGAGGATGGACGAATATGTCCTTTCTCCAAAGACTCCTTTATATAAGAACGCATCGCGGCATGCTCAGGTACCGACAGATTAAATAATCGTCCCTTAGGAAACTTGCTACCAGGAATCAAATCTATAGCGCAGTCACAGTCCCTATGAGGAGGAAGAGCACTGGACCTGGACTCACTGAACACATCCTGATAGTCAAGCAAAAACTCAGGAACTTCTGAAGGAGGTGAGGAAGCAATAGACACCGACGGGGAATCGCAATGAATTCCCTGACAACCCCAACTTGACACAGACATAGCCCTCCAATCCAGAACAGGATTATGAGCCTGTAACCATGGCAGACCCAAAACGACCAAATCATGCATTTTATGCAGAACAAGAAAACGAATCACCTCCCGATGTTCAGGAGTCATGCACATGGTCACTTGTGTCCAATACTGCGGTTTATTCTCCGCCAATGGCGTAGCATCAATTCCTCTAAGAGGAATAGGATTTTCTAAAGGCTCCAGGACAAAACCACAGCGCCTGGCAAACGACAAGTCCATAAGACTCAGGGCAGCGCCTGAATCCACAAACACCATAACAGGGTAGGAAGACAATGAGCAAATTAAAGTCACAGACAAAATAAATTTAGGCTGTAAGTTACCAACGGCGACAGGACTAACAAACTTTGTTAGGCATTTAGAGCATGCTGATATAACATGTGTAGAATCACCACAGTAAAAACACAACCCATTCTGACTTCTATGATTTTGCCGTTCAGTTCTAGTCTGAATTCTATCACATTGCATTAAATCAGGCGTCTGTTCAGACAACACCGCCAAAGGATTAGCGGATTTGCGCTCCCGCAAACGCCGATCAATCTGAATGGCCAGCGTCATAGAATCATTCAGACTTGTAGGAATGGGAAAGCCCACCATCACATTCTTAATAGTTTCAGAAAGGCCATTTCTGAAATTTGCGGCCAGAGCACACTCATTCCACTGAGTAAGCACGGACCATTTCCGAAATTTTTGGCAATACACTTCGGCTTCATCCTGGCCCTGAGAAATAGCCAGCAAAGCCTTCTCTGCCTGAATTTCAAGATTGGGCTCCTCATAAAGCAATCCGAGCGCCAGAAAAAAGGCATCAATATTCGCCAATGCCGGATCTCCTGGCGCCAATGAGAAAGCCCAATCCTGAGGGTCGCCCTGCAAGAAGGAGATAACAATTTTAACTTGCTGAGCTGAGTCTCCAGACGAACGAGGTCTCAAAGATAGAAACAATTTACAATTATTCCTAAAATTCCTAAATTTAAATCGATCTCCAGAGAACAGCTCAGGAATAGGAATCTTAGGCTCTGACATAGGACTGCCAATAACAAAATCCTGTATGCTCTGCACACGAGCAGCAAGCTGATCCACACTAGTAATCAGAGTTTGCACATTCATGTCTGCAGCAGAGTTTCAAGCCATTCAGAGGTAAAGGGGAAGGAAGAAAAAAAAACAAAAAACTCAGAACTTCTTTTTTCTTTTAATCCCACTTTTGCAATGCATTAACTATTCAGTGGCCTGGCATACTGTTGTGATCCTAATGGCAGAGGATCTCAGGGTCTTCAGCAAAGTCTGCAAACATAAAAACTAGCTCTTAGGTAGGTGGTAACTGAGCTGACCACATACCTGATCCTAGCCCACAAATAATAGCAGCCGGGGAACGTGCCTACGTTGGTTCTAGACGTCTCGCGCCAGCCGGAGATCTAACTAACCCTTTCAGAGAAAATACAGACCTCACTTGCCTCCAGAGAAAGATACCCCAAAGTAGATACAGGCCCCCAACAAATAATAACGGTGAGGTAAGAGGAAAAGACAAACGTAAGTATGAACTAGATTCAGCAAAGAGAGGCCCACTAAATAATAGCAGAAATATAGAAAAGCGGACTTATGTGGTCAGCGAAAAACCCTACTAAAATATCCACGCTGAATATCCAAGAACCCCCGTACCGACTAACGGTATGGGGGGAGAATATCAGCCCCCTAAGAGCTTCCAGCAAAATCAGGAATCACATTATGAACAAGCTGGACAAAAAACAGAATAATACAAATAACAAAAAACAAGAAAGCAGGAATTAGCTTAGACCCAGAGTCTTAACGAACAGGTGACTACCAACCTGAGGAAAGAGAATCCAAGAGCCATACCGCAAGTGACCACAAGAGGGAGCCCAAAAGTATAGTTCATAACAGGCGACGCCACAGTGAGGGAGGCCAGCGTCGCTGCATTCTTCAGAGCAGCAGAGCCGAGCCCGCCCCGTATCATGGTACGTGTGCTCGCACATCACTCAAAAAACTTAGGACGCACTTTTAAAGGGTCCCTGTTTTTAAAGGGCCCCCCGCGACCCCGGGGCCCACCAGGCATTTACCTGCTACCCCGCCAGGCCAGTCCAACCATGGCTGCGCTGCAGCAGTGCTTTAATTTGCTTAATCACCGACTGATTTGTGACCTGCATAACAACTGCCCAGTGGGTGTGGATCACTGACATATGTGAGGTTCTTCAAAGTTTTGAGCAGTGCGCTAAGATGGTGAGCTCTGATGATGTTATTATCAGCATTACCATCCCGCTGCTCTGTCTATTAAAACGTTCACTGCAAAATCTCAAAGAGGGAGGTTTGAATGCCGAGAAGATGGCAATGGAGCAAGATTTAACATTGGCTGATACCACACAGTCCAGTCTCAGACAATATTCTCAGGCCACATTGTGTGATGACAAAAAACAGGAAGATGAGGAGGAACACAAGTTTTTTGTTCGTGCTACAGAGGGGACTCCCAATCCCTGCTTCATGCCTGTTCGGCATGGATAGCCTGAAGAGGAGAAGGAGGAAGTGAGGCGTCTTGAGGAGGAAAGGATGGTTAGTGTTCGTCCTGGTGGGGGAACACTGAATGTTTGACTCTTTGTAGTCTGCCATTGTCAGACATTGCCAGATGTCTTTCAAGACCCAAGACATTTTGTCAACAGAAAATGCTGACAGGCTGACTCTTTTAAAATTGAACAAGGGCTGGATTTTCTCTAACTTTTTAAGCCTTACGGATGACAGCAAACCAACCTAAATGCACCCCAAATGTCCTTTTTGTAAGTTGCCTTAACGTCCATCCCTTACCATCCAAACCCAATTTGCTTAGGAAATCATGGCCTACTCCTCTTGCCTCTGCAACAAGTACTAGTCATATATGTATACCCCCCCCCCCCCCCCCCCCCGTGGGTAATGTTTCTAAATTTGTAAACCTTTGTACATTGTGCAATGGTGAAACTTGTACTCCCTATCGCTAGCAATTATAATAACTACAAAATTTATTCTGAGATCCTCATCACGGTCTCCTTCATCGTGTAGGATACAGACCCCTTAGCTAATTTTTGGAAACCTTTATACATTGTGCAATGATCAAATTTCTACTCTCAAACTCTATATATTCTATTATTTTAATAGTTTTTTTATTGTGTTGCCCTTCTCACCACTGCCTCTTTCAGCGCGTATCTGGGAGCCTGATGTTGATTTTTGGGACTGCACTTGGACATTGTGGAACATCGATGCATTAATATGCTCCACACAATTCTTCAGGTTTCAGCCTTACACAGAATAATAATATGAGTAATGAAATATGATCTATATATGCTGCTAGTTCTAAAATCTTACCCACAAATCACTTTATAAAGGGAAATTTGACATAATAATACCTCTGTTAGCATACACCATATACTGCTGACATACGCAGCACCCCTGTAGGTGGACAGAACACCTGGGTTCAAGCTCTATGTCTCAGGGTGAAACCACTGGCACTTCCCCTGTGTTACGTCCTTCCCAAAAATTACTTCATTTCTGTTTTTTTCAGGCAAGATGGGGTGCAGAGTGTACATTAATGAGAAAAAATAACTTTTTTGAATTTACGAAATGGCTGCAATGAAACAAAGAATGAAAAATTTAAAGGAGTCTGAATACTTTCCGTACCCACTGTATGTTTCTTCCCAAATTATTACTTTGATAGGGCATATACAGTATATTCGTTACCAATTTACATTGTCTGTTGTGAATTCTGCTCTTGGGCTCCCTCCGGTGGTTGTAAGTGGTAGCGCTGCTGTCTCTGAATCGCAGCATTTATCAGGTGTGTTCACTTTTTGCAATTTTGACTGGGCTATTTAGTCTTGCTTCACC
This sequence comes from Ranitomeya variabilis, assembly GCF_051348905.1. NCBI lineage: Eukaryota > Metazoa > Chordata > Amphibia > Anura > Dendrobatidae > Ranitomeya > Ranitomeya variabilis. Next base: position 201,062,644 of record NC_135232.1, on the reverse strand, counting down.
CTTTAGTCAGTGCCAGTTGTCCATTGTTCCTGGAGGATTCACATCCCTGCCTGGTCTCTTCTGCTTTGCAGTTCATTTCAACAAAGATAAGTTCTGGCCTTGATTTTTGCTGTCCACATGCTGTGGCCTTATTGTTCAGTTCTTTTCCATGTTTTTGTCTTGTCCAGCTTGGTCTGTATAAGGATTTGTTTAGCCAAGCTGGTATCTCTGGAGATGCAGATATACCCTCCATATCTTTAGTTAGCTGTGGAGATTTTGTATTTTCTGTGGTGGATATTTTCTAGTGTTTTAATACTGACCGCATAGTACTCTGTCCTATCCTTTCTATTTAGCTAGAAGTGGCCTCCTTTGCTAAATTCTCATTTCAGTCTGTGTATGTTTTTTCCCTCTCCTCTCACAGTCAATATTTGTGGGGGGCTGTCTATCCTTTGGGGATTTTCTCTGAGGCAAGATAGTTTTCCCTTTTCTATCTCTAGGGGTAATTAGTCCTCCGGCTGTGTCGAGATGTCTAGGAAGCGCTAGGTACATTCCACGGCTACTTCTAGTTGCGGTGTTAAGTTCAGGGTCTGCGGTCAGTACAGGTACCACCTTCTCCAGAGTACGTCTCATGCTGCTCTTAGGCCACCAGATCATAACAGTACAACTGGCCAACAATGAGTTAACCGCATCTCAGAAGAAGGGAAGGAAAGTGTTGAGCCATTTTTTCTTCTGTAGTCTGTTGTGTTTTTTTTTTTTTTCTTCCCTCTTTACCTCCGGGTGGCTCAGGAGTTCGGCGCTGATATGGATGTTCAGGGATTGGCTTCTCGTGTGGATCAACTTGCTGCTAGAGTACAGGGTATTTCCGATTATATCGTTCAGACTCCGGTTTTAGAGCCTAGAATTCCAACTCCTGATTTGTTTTTTGGGGATAGGTCCAAATTTCTGAGCTTTAAAAATAACTGTAAACTGTTTTTTGCTCTGAAACCCCGTTCCTCTGGTGATCCCATCCAGCAGGTTAAAATTGTTATATCTCTGCTGCGTGGTGACCCCCAGGATTGGGCATTTGCCCTGGAACCTGGGAATCCGGCGTTGCTTAATGTAGACACCTTTTTTCAGGCGCTTGGGTTATTGTATGACGAACCTAATTCAGTGGATCATGCTGAGAAGACCTTGTCTCAGGGTCAAGAAGCGGCAGAATCATATTGCCAGAAGTTTAGAAAATGGTCTGTACTGACTAAATGGAATGAGGATGCCTTGGCGGCAATCTTCAGAAAGGGTCTTTCTGAATCCGTTAAAGATGTTATGGTGGGGTTCCCCACACCTGCTGGTCTGAGTGATTCTATGTCTCTGGCCATTCAGATTGATCGGCGCTTGCGCAAGCGCAGAGTTGTGCACACTATGGCATTGTCTTCCGAGCGGAGTCCTGAGCCTATGCAGTGTGATAGGATTGTGTCTAGAGCTGAACGACAAGGATTCAGACGTCAGAATAGGTTGTGTTTTTACTGCGGCGATTCTGCTCATGTTATTTCTGATTGCCCTAAGCGTACCAAGAGAATCGCTAGTTCTGTTACCATCAGTACTGTACAACCTAAATTTCTGTTATCTGTGACCCTGATCTGCTCATTATCGTCATTTTCTGTCATGGCATTTGTGGATTCAGGCACCGCTCTAAACTTAATGGACTTAGAATTTGCCAGACATTGTGGTTTCCCCTTGCAGCCTTTGCAGAGTCCTATTCCTTTGAGGGGCATTGATGCTGCACCGTTGACTAAAAATAAATCTCAGATTTGGACACAGCTGACCATGTGCATGGCGCCAGCCCATCAGGAAGATTGTCGTTTTCTGGTGTTGCATAATTTGCATTATGCTATTGTGCTGGGTTTCCAATGGTTACAGGTGCATAATCCGGTATTAGATTGGAAATCTATGTCTGTGACTAGTTGGGGTTGTCAGGGGGTTCATGGTGACGTTCCTTTGATGTCAATTGCCTCCTCCCCCTTTTCTGAAATTCCTGAGTTTTTGTCAGATTTCCAGGATGTATTCAATGAGCCCAAGTCCAGTTCCCTTCCACCGCATAGGGACTGTGATTGTGCTATTGACTTGATTCCAGGCTGTAAGTTCCCTAAGTGTTGTGAATTAAACTTTTTGGCTCCCTCTTGTGGTCACTAGCGACATGACACTTTGATTTTCTTTCCCCAGCTTGGTACCCACCTGGTTCGTTAGTCCAGGGGTGTTGCTATTTAAACTCCCTGGATTCTCAGTCTGGTGCCTGGTATCGTTGTAATCAGTTCCTTTCTGTTTGCTCCTGTCTGCTGGTCCTGGTTCTTTGCAAAATAAGCTAAGTCCTGCTTCCTTATTTTTTGGTTATTTGCATTGCTCTTATTTTTGTCCAGCTTGTACTAAATGTGATTCCTGATATTGCTGGAAGCTCTAGGGGGCTGATATCCCCCCCCCCGTGCCGTTAGACGGTTCGGGGGTTCTTGAATATTCAGCGTGGAAATTTTGATAGTGTTTTTGCTGACCGTATAAGTCATCTTCCTATATTCTGCTATTAGTCAGTGGGCCTCTCTTTGCTAAAACCTAGTTCATTCTTACGTTTGTCTTTCTTCTTCTTTCTGGAGGCAAGAAAGGTCTATTGTTTCCCTTCTAGGGTTAGTTAGTTCTCCGGCTGGCGCGAGACGTCTAGAACCAACGTAGGTACGTTCCCCGGCTACTGCTATTTGTTGTGCTAGGATCAGGTATACGGTTAGCCTAGTTACCACTGCCCTATGAGCTGGTTTTTTGTGTGTGCAGACTTGGTAATAACCTCTGAGACCCTCTGCCATTGGGGTCATAACAGTATGCCAGGCCAAAAGTAATACTTAATGCATTGCAGAAGTGGGATTATATGAAAGGAAATTCTGAGTTTTTTTTTTTTGTTTTTGTTTTCTTTCTTCCTCCCCTTTATCTCTGAGTGGCTTGAGCTTGCTGCAGACATGAATGTCCAGACTTTGATTACTAGTGTGGATCAGCTTGCTGCTCGTGTGCAGGGCATTCAAGATTTTGTTACTTGTAGTCCTATGTCAGAACCTAAAATACCTATTCCTGAACTGTTCTCTGGAGACCGATTTAAGTTTAGGAATTTCAGGAATAATTGTAAATTGTTTCTATCTCTGAGACCTCGTTCGTCTGGAGACTCAGCTCAGCAAGTAAAAATTGTTATCTCTCTCTTGCGGGGCGACCCTCAGGATTGGGCCTTCTCGTTAGCGCCAGGAGATCCGGCATTGGCAAATATTGATGCGTTTTTTCTGGCGCTCGGGTTGCTTTACGAGGAGCCCAATCTTGAAATTCAGGCAGAAAAAGCTTTGCTGGCTATCTCTCAGGGCCAGGATGAAGCTGAAGTGTATTGCCAAAAATTTCGGAAATGGTCCGTGCTTACTCAGTGGAATGAGTGTGCTCTGGCCGCAAATTTCAGAAATGGCCTTTCTGAAGCCATTAAGAATGTGATGGTGGGTTTCTCCATTCCTACAAGTCTGAATGATTCCATGGCGCTGGCTATTCAAATTGACCGGCGTTTGCGGGAGCGCAAAGCCGCTAATCCTCTGGTGGTGTTGTCTGAACAAACACCTGATTTAATGCAATGTGGTAGAATTCAGACTAGAAATGAACGGAAAAATCATAGATGTCAGAATGGGTTGTGTTTTTACTGTGGTGATCCTACACATGTTATATCAGCATGCTCTAAACGCTTAACAAAGGTGGTTAGTCCTGTCGCCATTGGTAATTTGCAACCTAAATTTATTTTGTCTGTGACTTTAATTTGCTCATTGTCTATCTACCCTGTTATGGCGTTTGTGGATTCAGGTGCTGCCCTGAGTCTTATGGATTTTTCATTTGCCAAACGCTGTGGTTTTGTTCTTGAGCCGTTGGTAAATCCTATCCCTCTTAGAGGTATTGATGCTACACCATTGGCGGAAAATAAGCCGCAGTTTTGGACACAGGTAACCATGTGCATGACTCCTGAACATCGGGAGGTGATTCGTTTTCTGGTTCTGCATAAAATGCATGATTTGGTCGTTTTGGGTCTGCCATGGTTACAGACCCATAATCCAGTTTTGGATTGGAAGGCAATTTCTGTGTCAAGTTGGGGCTGTCAGGGAATTCATGGCGATTCCCCGCCGGTGTCTATTGCTTCCTCTACTCCTTCGGAAGTTCCTGAGTATTTGTCTGATTATCAGGATGTATTCAGCGAGTCCAGGTCCAGTGCTCTTCCTCCTCATAGGGACTGTGACTGCGCTATAGATTTGATTCCGGGTAGTAAATTTCCTAAGGGAAGATTATTTAATCTGTCTGTACCTGAGCATACCGCAATGCGTTCGTATATCAAGGAGTCTCTGGAGAAGGGGCATATTCGTCCATCCTCTTCCCCTCTTGGTGCGGGATTCTTTTTTGTGGCCAAGAAGGACGGATCTTTGAGACCTTGTATAGACTATCGGCTTCTGAATAAAATCACTGTTAAATTTCAGTATCCTTTGCCTTTGTTGTCGGACTTGTTTGCCCGGATTAAGGGTGCCAAGTGGTTCACCAAGATAGATCTTCGTGGTGCGTACAACCTTGTGCGCATTAAGCAGGGAGATGAATGGAAAACTGCATTTAATACGCCCGAAGGTCATTTTGAGTACTTGGTGATGCCTTTTGGGCTCTCTAATGCCCCTTCAGTGTTTCAGTCCTTTATGCATGATATTTTCCGGAAGTACCTGGATAGATTTATGATCGTTTATCTGGATGATATTCTGGTTTTTTCTGATGATTGGGACTCCCATGTAAAGCAGGTCAGGATGGTGTTTCAGGTTTTGCGTGAGAATGCTTTGTTTGTCAAGGGCTCAAAGTGTCTCTTTGGAGTGCAGAAGGTTCCCTTTTTGGGTTTTATTTTCTCCCCTTCTGCGGTGGAGATGGACCCAGTCAAGGTCCGAGCTATTCATGATTGGACTCAACCCACGTCAGTTAAGAGTCATCAGAAGTTCTTGGGTTTTGCTAACTTCTACCGTCGTTTTATCGCTAACTTTTCTAGCGTTGTTAAACCTTTGACGGATATGACCAAGAAAGGTTCTGATGTTGCTAACTGGGCTCCTGCAGCCGTGGAAGCTTTCCAAGAGCTGAAGCGCCGGTTTACTTCGGCGCCTGTTTTGTGTCAGCCTGATGTCTCACTTCCCTTCCAGGTTGAAGTGGATGCTTCTGAGATCGGTGCAGGGGCCGTTATGTCGCAGAGAGACCCTGGTTGCTCTATAATGAGACCATGTGCTTTTTTTTCTAGGAAGTTTTCGCCTGCTGAGCGGAACTATGATGTTGGCAATCGGGAGTTGTTGGCCATGAAGTGGGCATTTGAGGAGTGGCGTCATTGGCTCGAGGGTGCTAAGCATCGTGTGGTGGTCTTGACTGATCACAAAAATCTGATGTATCTCGAGTCTGCTAAACGCCTGAATCCTAGACAGGCCCGTTGGTCATTGTTTTTCTCCTGTTTTGACTTTGTGGTCTCGTACCTACCGGGTTCAAAGAATGTGAAGGCTGATGCTCTTTCTAGGAGCTTTGTGCCTGACTCTCCTGGAGTCTCAGAGCCAGCTGGTATTCTTAAAGAGGGAGTTATCTTGTCGGCCATTTCTCCGGATTTGCGACGTGTGTTGCAGAGATTTCAGGCTGGTAGACCTGACTCTTGTCCACCTGACAGACTGTTTGTTCCTGATAAATGGACCAGCAGAGTCATTTCCGAGGTTCATTCCTCGGTGTTGGCAGGGCATCCGGGGATTTTTGGCACCAGAGATTTGGTGGCTAGGTCCTTTTGGTGGCCTTCCTTGTCACGGGATGTGCGGTCGTTTGTGCAGTCCTGTGGGACTTGTGCTCGAGCTAAGCCTTGCTGTTCTCGTGCCAGCGGGTTGCTCTTGCCCTTGCCTGTCCCGAAGAGGCCTTGGACACACATTTCCATGGATTTCATTTCAGATCTTCCTGTGTCTCAGGGCATGTCTGTCATCTGGGTGGTATGTGATCGTTTTTCCAAGATGGTCCATTTGGTGTCCTTGCCTAAGCTGCCTTCCTCTTCCGATCTGGTTCCTTTATTCTTTCAGAATGTGGTTCGTTTGCACGGCATTCCTGAGAATATCGTGTCTGACAGAGGATCCCAGTTTGTTTCCAGGTTCTGGCGATCCTTTTGTGCTAAGATGGGCATTGATTTGTCGTTTTCATCTGCCTTTCATCCTCAGACTAATGGCCAAACTGAGCGAACAAATCAGACTCTAGAGGCTTATTTGAGGTGTTTTGTTTCTGCAGATCAGGATGATTGGGTGACCTTTTTGCCATTGGCTGAGTTTGCCCTTAATAATCGGGCTAGTTCCGCTACTTTGGTTTCGCCATTTTTCTGCAACTCTGGTTTTCATCCTCGTTTTTCCTCGGGACATGTTGAGCCCTCTGACTGTCCTGGGGTAGATTCTGTGGTGGATAGGTTGCAGCGGATTTGGAATCATGTGGTGGACAACTTAAAGTTGTCACAGGAGAAGGCTCAGCGTTTTGCCAACCGCCGCCGCGGTGTGGGTCCCCGACTTCGCGTTGGGGATTTGGTGTGGCTGTCTTCTCGGTTGGTTCCTATGAAGGTCTCCTCTCCTAAATTTAAGCCTCGCTTCATCGGTCCTTATAAGATTTTGGAAATCCTTAATCCAGTGTCCTTTCGCTTGGATCTTCCGGTGTCGTTTGCCATTCACAACGTGTTCCATAGGTCTTTGTTGCGGCGGTATGTTGTGCCGGTGGTTCCTTCTGTTGAGCCTCCTGCTCCGGTGTTGGTTGAGGGCGAGTTGGAGTACGTGGTGGAGAAGATCTTGGATTCTCGTCTCTCCAGACGGAGGCTTCAGTATCTGGTCAAGTGGAAGGGCTATGGTCAGGAGGATAATTCCTGGGTGGTCGCCTCTGATGTTCATGCGGCCGATTTGGTTCGTGCCTTGCACGCTGCTCATCCTGATCGCCCTGGTGGTCTTGGTGAGGGTTCGGTGACCCCTCCTTAAGGGGGGGGTACTGTTGTGAATTAAACTTTTTGGCTCCCTCTTGTGGTCACTAGCGACATGACACTTTGATTTTCTTTCCCCAGCTTGGTACCCACCTGGTTCGTTAGTCCAGGGGTGTTGCTATTTAAACTCCCTGGATTCTCAGTCTGGTGCCTGGCATCGTTGTAATCAGTTCCTTTCTGTTTGCTCCTGTCTGCTGGTCCTGGTTCTTTGCAAAATAAGCTAAGTCCTGCTTCCTTATTTTTTGGTTATTTGCATTGCTCTTATTTTTTCCAGCTTGTACTAAATGTGATTCCTGATATTGCTGGAACCTCTAGGGGGCTGATATTCCCCCCCCCCCCCGTGCCGTTAGACGGTTCGGGGGTTCTTGAATATTCAGCGTGGAAATTTTGATAGTGTTTTTGCTGACCGTATAAGTCATCTTCCTATATTCTGCTATTAGTCAGTGAGCCTCTCTTTGCTAAAACCTAGTTCATTCTTACGTTTGTCTTTTCTTCTTACCTCACCGTTATTATTTGTTGGGGGCTTGTATCCAACTTTTGGGGTCTTTTTTCTGGAGGCAAGAAAGGTCTATTGTTTCCCTTCTAGGGTTAGTTAGTTCTCCGGCTGGCGCGAGACGTCTAGAACCAACGTAGGTACGTTCCCCGGCTACTGCTATTTGTTGTGCTAGGATCAGGTATACGGTTAGCCTAGTTACCACTGCCCTATGAGCTGGTTTTTTGTGTGTGCAGACTTGGTAATAACCTCTGAGACCCTCTGCCATTGGGGTCATAACACCTAAGGGCCGACTTTTCAACCTGTCTGTGCCAGAACATACCGCCATGCGGAGCTATGTTAAGGAGTCCTTGGAGAAGGGGCATATTCGGCCATCTTCTTCACCATTGGGAGCAGGTTTTTTTTTTGTTGCCAAAAAAGATGGCTCCTTGAGACCCTGTATTGATTATCGCCTCTTGAATAAGATCACGGTCAAATTCCAATACCCTTTGCCTTTGCTTTCTGATCTGTTTGCTAGGATTAAGGGGGCTAGTTGGTTTACTAAGATTGACCTTCGAGGGGCATATAATCTTGTTCGTATTAAGCAGGGTGACGAATGGAAAACTGCGTTTAATACGCCCGAAGGCCATTTTGAATACCTTGTGATGCCATTCGGACTCTCTAATGCTCCATCTGTGTTTCAGTCCTTCATGCATGATATATTTCGGAATTATCTTGATAAATTCATGATTGTATATTTGGATGATATTTTGATTTTTTTCAGATGATTGGGAGTCTCATGTGAAACAAGTCAGGATGGTATTTCAGATCCTTCGTGATAATGCCTTGTTTGTGAAGGGGTCTAAGTGCCTCTTTGGAGTACAGAAGATTTCTTTTTTGGGCTTCATTTTTTCTCCCTCATCTATAGAAATGGATCCGGTTAAGGTTCAGGTCATTCATGATTGGATCCAGCCCACATCCGTGAAGAGCCTTCAGAAATTTTTGGGCTTTGCTAATTTTTATCGCCGTTTCATTGCCAACTTCTCCAGTGTGGTTAAACCCCTGACCGATTTGACGAAGAAAGGCGCTGATGTGACGAATTGGTCCTCTGCGGCTGTTTCTGCCTTTCAGGAGCTTAAACGCCGATTTACTTCTGCCCCTGTGTTGCGTCAGCCGGATGTTTCTCTTCCTTTTCAGGTTGAGGTTGACGCTTCTGAGATTGGGGCAGGGGCCGTTTTGTCTCAGAGGAATTCTGATGGTTCCTTGATGAAACCGTGTGCCTTCTTTTCTCGAAAGTTTTCGCCTGCGGAACGCAATTATGATGTCGGCAATCGTGAGTTGTTGGCTATGAAGTGGGCATTTGAGGAGTGGCGACATTGGCTTGAGGGGGCCAAGCATCGTATTGTGGTCTTGACCGATCATAAGAATCTGATTTATCTCGAGTCTGCCAAACGGCTGAATCCTAGACAGGCCCGATGGTCCCTGTTTTTCTCCCGTTTTGATTTTGTGGTCTCGTATCTTCCGGGTTCTAAGAATGTTAAGGCTGATGCCCTCTCTAGGAGCTTTTTGCCTGATTCTTCTGGGGTCCTTGAGCCGGTCGGTATTCTGAAGGAAGGGGTGATTCTTTCTGCCATGTCCCCTGATTTACGACGGGTTCTTCAGGAATTTCAGGCTGATAAACCTGACCGCTGTCCAGTGGGGAAATTGTTTGTTCCTGACAGATGGACTAGTAAAGTGATTTCGGAGGTTCATTGTTCCGTGTTAGCTGGTCATCCTGGGATTTTTGGTACCAGAGATTTGGTTGGTAGGTCCTTTTGGTGGCCTTCTTTGTCACGGGATGTGCATTCTTTTGTGCAGTCCTGTGGGACTTGTGCGCGGGCCAAGCCTTGTTGTTCCCGCGCTAGTGGGTTGCTTTTGCCTTTGCCGGTCCCTGAGAGGCCTTGGACGCATATTTCTATGGATTTTATTTCGGATCTTCCGGTTTCCCAGAGGATGTCAGTTATCTGGGTGGTTTGTGAAGAGTTTTCTAAGATGGTTCATTTGGTACCTTTGCCTAAGTTGCCTTCCTCTTCTGATTTGGTTCCGTTGTTTTTTCAGCATGTGGTTCATTTGCATGGCATTCCGGAGAATATTGTGTCCGATAGAGGTTCCCAGTTTGTTTCTAGGTTTTGGCGGGCCTTTTGTGCTAGGCTGGGCATTGATTTGTCTTTTTCTTCCGCGTTTCATCCTCAGACAAATGGCCAAACCGAGCGAACTAATCAGACTTTGGAAACTTATTTGAGATGCTTTGTGTCTGCTGATCAGGATGATTGGGTGGCTTTCTTGCCATTGGCCGAGTTTGCCCTTAATAATCGGGCTAGTTCTGCTACCTTGGTTTCACCCTTCTTTTGTAACTCTGGTTTTCATCCTCGTTTTTCTTTGGGGCAGGTTGAGCCTTCTGATTGTCCTGGGGTGGACTCTGTGGTTGACAGGTTGCAGCAAATTTGGGCTCATGTTGTTGACAATTTGGTGTTGTCTCAGGAGGGGGCTCAGCGTTTTGCTAACCGTCGTCGGTGTGTTGGTTCCCGGCTTCGGGTTGGGGATTTGGTCTGGTTGTCTTCCCGTCATGTCCCTATGAAGGTTTCTTCCCCTAAGTTTAAGCCTCGGTTTATTGGCCCTTATAGGATTTCTGAGATTATCAATCCAGTGTCTTTTCGTTTGGCCCTTCAGCCTCTTTTTCCATCCATAATGTTTTTCTTAGATCTTTGTTGTGGAAATATCTGGTGCCCGTTGTTCCCTCTGTTGATCCTCCTGCCCCGGTGTTGATTGATGGGGAGTTGGAGTATGTGGTTGAGAAGATTTTGGATTCTCGTTTTTCGAGGCGGAAGCTTCAGTATCTTGTCAAATGGAAGGGTTATGGCCAGGAGGATAATTCTTGGGTTGTTGCCTCTGATGTTCATGCCGATGATTTGGTTCATGCCTTTCATTTGGCTCGTCCGGATCATCCTAGGGGCTCTGGTGAGGGTTCGGTGACCCCTCCTCAAGGGGGGGGGTACTGTTGTGAATTCTGCTCTTGGGCTCCCTCCGGTGGTTGTAAGTGGTAGCGCTGCTGTCTCTGAATCGCAGCATTTATCAGGTGTGTTCACTTTTTGCAATTTTGACTGGGCTATTTAGTCTTGCTTCCCCCTTTAGTCAGTGCCAGTTGTCCATTGTTCCTGGAGGATTCACATCCCTGCCTGGTCTCTTCTGCTTTGCAGTTCATTTCAACAAAGATAAGTTCTGGCCTTGATTTTTCTGTCCACATGCTGTGGCCTTATTGTTCAGTTCTTTTCCATGTTTTTGTCTTGTCCAGCTTGGTCTGTATAAGGATTTGTTTAGCCAAGCTGGTATCTCTGGAGATGCAGATATACCCTCCATATCTTTAGTTAGCTGTGGAGATTTTGTATTTTCTGTGGTGGATATTTTCTAGTGTTTTAATACTGACCGCATAGTACCCTGTCCTATCCTTTCTATTTAGCTAGAAGTGGCCTCCTTTGCTAAATTCTCATTTCAGTCTGTGTATGTTTTTTCCCTCTCCTCTCACAGTCAATATTTGTGGGGGGCTGTCTATCCTTTGGGGATTTTCTCTGAGGCAAGATAGTTTTCCCTTTTCTATCTCTAGGGGTAATTAGTCCTCCGGCTGTGTCGAGATGTCTAGGAAGCGCTAGGTACATTCCATGGCTACTTCTAGTTGCGGTGTTAGGTTCAGGGTCTGCGGTCAGTACAGGTACCACCTTCTCCAGAGTACATCTCATGCTGCTCTTAGGCCACCAGATCATAACAATTGTCCGGTGCTGGCCAAAGACCATTCCTGGCTTTTCCAGGCTCCTAAATGAGATTTGTGTCTCTTTATTAAACCGGCGCTTCCTTTCAATTTTCTAAATTGTGGTAAAAAAAATGGTGGTGGGGTACTGGCCAGTTTCTGTAAATTTTAAGCAGATCTAAGAGACTTGGTTAATACAATCCACAGACCTATCGAGGACGCAGCTGCGCCCCCTGGTGGCATAAACTCATATGAACTGTAGCGCGGGAATATTTCAGAATATTTTCTCACGCTAGAGTTCATAAGAGTTTATGGCACCAGGGGGCACAGCACCACAAGTCAACGAAGCTGCATTCCATTCATTCCCCAGTTTTTACAGCCAGAGGCAGTTGCATTAGCAGAGATACTGGTTGTAAATTTAACCCCTTCAGATGGATTTACATCGTGGGACATGACTGTACAGCCGATAGGTATGGGATATTGTAGGTTTTTTATTTTTCCTTTTTTTCAGAAGATCGAGTTCATCAGTTGGATTGAGAGTACAATAAAGATATTAAAACCCCATGTGTTTATTTATTTCATTAAAATACTTTATTCATAATGTGTGTGTGTTTATTTAACCCTTTATTACTATTGGATTAATAATGGATAGGTGTCTTATTGACATCTCTCCATTACTAACCTGGCTTAATGCCACCTTACATTAGCAAGGTGACATTAACCCCTTATTACCCCATATCCCACTGCTACTCGGGAGTGGGAAGAGAGTGGCTAAGTGCCAGAATAGGCACATCTTACAGATGCGCCTTTTCTGGGGTGGCTGGGGGCAGATGTTTTTAGCTGAGGGGGGACAGTATCCATGGTCCCTCTCTAGGCTATTAATATCTGTCCTCAGTCACTGGCTTTCCCACTCTGGTGGAGAAAATTGCACGGGAGCCCACGCCAGTTTTTCCGTGATTTAACCCATTATTTTAACACCTAGAGCTCCCAAATTTTACACACAGACACTTCTAACATTATTAGTGAGGAATATGTAAAAATATAAGGGATACTGTATGTAAACCATGTCTCATATCCTGTCGGGTTTGAGAAGGATATAGCAAAAGCCGGCAATTGAATTACCGGCTTTTAAGCTGTCTAGCTCTGTATGAAATATAAATATATACAGTATATATGTGTCTCACTGACATATATATATATATATATATATATATATATATATATATAGACTGTATATATGTTTTCACGAATATTTGAGCCCATGGATCCATTCTATGTCCATTTTGCAAGCCGACGAGAAAATCTCGCCGTACGGATACCATACGGATGACATATGGATGACATAACAGACGACATACGGATGACATACAGATAATTTTTGGACAAAAAATCGCATCCTCGCATTGAATATGGATCACTGTTCAGAACATTTTCTGCATATCTCGGCCGTAAAAAATGGACCGTATTTTGATACGTTATGTGTGACCCCGGCCTAAGGCTATGTGCCCACGTTGCAGAAATGCTACGGAAATGTCCGCAGCATTTCATCAACTCCCTTCCGTGGGTAAAATACATGCGGAATTCGCATGCATTTTCTCGCAAAAAGCGTTTTGCAATAGTTTTTAGCTTGCAGAATGCTTGCATTTTCCAAGCGATTTGAAGCATCGCTTGGAAAAGTGATTGACAGGTTGGTCACACTTGTCAAGCATAGTGCTTCACAAGTGAGACCAACTTTTTACTATTGATGCTGCCTATGCAGCATCAATAGTAAAAGATAGAATGTTAAAAATTATTAAAAAAATAAAAAATATGGTTATTCTCACCTTCTGACGGCCCCGATCTCCTCAGCGGCGCTCTCGGTCCATTCCGTTCCCAGGGATGCTTTGCGCGAAGGACCTTTGTGTCGTTACGGTCGCGTGACCGCAACGTCATCCCAGGTGATTCGCGCAATGCGTCCCTGGGAACAGAAGCCGCCGCGTGCACCGCTGAGAGGCGGGTGGACTCCGGGGGCCATCGCAAGGAAGTATATCCATATTTTTTATTTTAATTCTTTTTATTTTACAGAAATATGGTTCCCAAGGGCCTCGAGGAGAGTCTCCTCTCCTCCAGACCCGGGTACCATCCGCACATGAAGCACCCACTTTACGCATGGTGGGCATAGCCACATGCGTAAAGTGAGCGTTTCAATGCAATCCTATGGCTGCAGAATCGCCATGATTCCGCAGAAATAATGAACATAATGAATCCGCAGCATGGGCACAGCAACTGTGGAATCCCATAGGATTGCATAGGAATGGGGATTTTAAGCGTTTTTATGCGTTTCCGCTGCAGCAAAAAACGGGGCAGAAACGCATAAAAAACGCAACATGGGCACACAGCGTAAATGAACCTGGGCATACCCTTTAAATCTTTATCATTTTCTCTTTACTGTAGTTAGATGAACAATTCAGAATAATATTGGATCATACATCTAACCTCATAAAACAAGATACTCTACTTTATATTCTGGGTCACTTTGTAGCAGACATCACAGCAATTATTTTTAGCATTGCTGTCTATGGAATATTTCCTGATAATTAACTGCAAATGCAATCATATAAATAGTAAATGCAATTCAACAGAGTATCTAAATATAATTATATGCAAAATGCTAATTAGCAACTAATGTACTTTAAATGTGTCTTATGCTTTGTCAAACCAGGGAACCAATCTCCATTGATCTAAAATATCAAATTATCACCAAAAATACAGAAATATGCAGAAATGATACAGAACTGTATTACATACAGTCATATCTATTTACAAAGCTTTTACAGTACTTAGTAGCCATAATGCTTATGCTATTGAACAAGAACTGAGTACTAATTGCTCCAGTTACATGTTATTTTAAAAAACAGGTCATGAATCCACCCACACATGAGCAGAGTGACGCATAGGAAAGTTTTACATCTGTATGGACACTAACCTAATAAACATTAATGATATTGAGAAGTGACTGAGAGTTTCCAAGTGACGCATGAATCAGGATGACAATGAAACAACCAGTAGAGATGGAAGAAGGAGCACAGATTTAGCAAGGTGTTATGTGTCTATTTGTACTCCATTTACTACATGATCATTGCACATCAAAGAGCCACTATAGAGCCCATTAGATGAGTGGGCCCTGATGCCAAACACCACTGCCGCTTTTCCAAACGGCGTCTTAATTTCAAGAGTATCTTAACCAAAAAAATGAACTGGAGTATGAGTTGGTATACATGCAAATATAGGAGCATATTCACTCTGCTTTATGTAAATAAGTAAAAGCAACTTCAACCCTCAGCTGTTAGCATTAGCAAGGCTGGTTATCAAAAGTAAAGGGACCTCACGCTGTTTTTTTAATTATTTAAATAAATAATTTAAAAAAATGGCGTGTGGTCCCCCCCATTGTTGACAACCAGCCTTGCTAAAGGAGACAGCTGGGGGCTGGTATTCTCAAGCTGGTAAGGGGCCATTGATGTTGGCCTCCCCATCCTAAAAATAGCAGACCGCAGCCGCCCAGAAAAAGCACATCTATAAGATGCGAAAATTCTGGGGCTTTGCCCGGCTCTGCCCACTTGCCTTGTAGCGGTGGCAAGTGGGATTCATATTTGTGAGGTAGTCCCATCAGCCGATGCCAGTGACCGGAGGTAAACCTTTTACCTCCAATCACAGCTGCGGGCTCATGTTGTCATTTGACAGAGTGGGAACCGCTGCTGTCTGACTGGCGGTAATAATTTTAGCAGTGTTTGCTGTTCTGTCGTGCACATGACAGCGCAACAAACACCCGGTGTTCGGGGAGCTGAACCTGAACGGTTACACGGAATTCCTGGTGAAGTCCGTGTTTGGTGTCTGTGCCCAAACAGTAGGTGTTTGGTACAGACACTGAACTTTACTGTTTGGGTTCGCACATCTCTAGCCATAACCTTAGGAGGCTAATTAAGGTTTGAAACCTTGGTCAAAGTTATCGGAGTATACAAATCTCCAAGGGTGCCCAAACTTTTGTTTTGGTCCATTTTCCTTTTTGTAATTTTTAAAATGTAAAAAATGACAAAATCCCTTTGTTTTTAATTTGTTGAAAATTTGTGTGAAACCACTAGACCTAAAATGTATCAACGTTAAACATATTATGGCCTTAAATTGAATGTCCAACTCCATAATGACTGCCAATATGCCTTTTTCCTAACCTGAGGAACAATGGAATAATGCCAGTGAAAGGTGAAAATGTAGCAGATGTTAGCTATATTCTGTCAGTCAACATCCTGCTGCATTTGTTAGCACTGATCATGGCCATTTCACCCCTAGATGCTGCTGCCAACAGAGACAGCATTATCTAGATGGTTAATAGAGGGAGAGGGCTCCCCCTTTAACTCCATTGACAACCATCGATTGCTATTGTGTGGTCCAGATGGTTACCATTGCAACCGTATTCCAAATAATGGCCTCAGGGTCTGCCAGCTATCGTGGCCTGTTAGCACCATTTTAGTGGAAAAAAAAAAAACTTTTAAAGGGAACCTGTCAGCAGGATTGTGCACAGTAACCTACGCTTAGTGTAGTGACACCTATCTCTCCTTCACCTACTATATACAGTCTCTTGCCCGCTCTTGTTGCTTACACCTGAAGAACGTCTCTAGAATGTTGCCCTGATCCACTCCCGCCTTGACTACTGTAATTCTCTACTAATTGGCCTCCCTCTCACTTGACTTTCCCCTCTCCAGTCCATTTTTAATGCAGCAGCCAGGGTCATCCATCTAGCTAATCGTTACCCGAACACTTCCGCTCTGTGCCAGTCATTGCACTGGCTGCCTATACATTATAGGATCCAATTTAATTTGATTATTCTCACCGACAAAACTCTCCACAGTGTGGCACCCCCTACATCTACTACCTTATTTCTGTTTAACGGCCTAAACACTTTCTATGCTCCGCAGGCGACTTTCGACTAACGTCCTCAGTAATCGGTACCTCCCACTCCCAGCTCCAAGACTTCTCCCAAGTTGCGCCATTTCTTGGAATACTCTACCCCAAGAAATGAGGATTAACCACAACTTACACAGTTTTAGGTGTCCCCTAAAAACACATCTGTTTAGGGTGGCCTATCATATTCCCTTATCAAAGTCCTTTTTACATATAGTCCATTCACTATTTCTCCAAATATAATTCTCCCTCAAACTCCACCACACCCAAAAGCACTACAAATATTGGCTGGTGAGCAGCTCATGCAGCCTTTATCTACCTCCTATTCCCTCAAGATGGCTGGATCATCATTGTAAATATGCACCTGTACTTTGTGTCTCCCCCACCTCAATGTTGATTGTAAGCTCTTACGAGCAGGGTCGTCATTATCTTTGCTTTATTAGTTTTCTTAAACTGTTACTTATGACTGTTGTATATGAACCTCTGAACTGTAAAGCGCTGCAAAATTTGTTGGCGCTATAGAAATGAAGATTATTATTATTATCATCTTTAACACCTACAAATCTGTAATTCCCTTCTGCATTCTATTCCGATATGTAGCATGGAAACAGCAAACGGATACTGCTGATTACACACACGTATACATGGATGGCAAACAGACACACATCACGATAACACCTGCACTGTTTTTTTCAGTACTGGAAACATCAGGATTTGTGAAGGGTGCCTTAACGAAATAATTCCTGAAATGTGAATATTTTTCTGAAATCCCGCTGATCTGCTTTGTCTCTCACATACATTTCCATTCATTTCAGACCATTAAAATAAAATTGAACTAATTTCCTGCTCAATATTCCTGCTAAGCAAGATTGCTGCAGGTGTACCATGGTCTAGCAAACAGCTGGAAGGGACACAGACAGCAGACAAACCTGTTACTCTTCTTTTGTGTAGAAAAAGTAAAGGTACCTTCACACGAAGCGACGCTGCAGCGATAGCGACAACGATGCCGATCGCTGCAGCGTCGCTGTTTGATCGCTGGAGAGCTGTCACACAGACCGCTCTCCAGCGACCAACGATGCCGAGGTCCCCGGGTAACCAGGGTAAACATCGGGTTGCTAAGCGCAGGGCCGCGCTTAGTAACCCGATGTTTACCCTGGTTACCAGCGTAAAAGTAAAAAAAACAAACAGTACATACTCACCTGCGCGTCCCCCAGCGTCTGCTTCCTGACACTGACTGAGCTCCGGCCCTAACAGCAGAGCGGTGACGTCACCGCTGTGCTTTCACTTTCACTTTAGGGCCGGCGCTCAGTCAGTGTCAGGAAGCAGACGCTGGGGGACGCGCAGGTGAGCATGTACTGTTTGTTTTTTTTACTTTTACGCTGGTAACCAGGGTAAACATCGGGTTACTAAGCGCGGCCCTGCGCTTGGTAACCCGAGGTTTACCCTGGTTACCAGTGTAAAATATCGCTGGTATCGTTGCTTTTGCTTTCAAACACAACGATACACGGCGATCTGACGACCAAATAAAGTTCTGGACTTTATTCAGCGACCAGCGACATCACAGCAGGATCCTGATCGCTGCTGCGTGTCAAACGAAACGATATCGCTAGCGAGGACGCTGCAACGTCACGGATCGCTAGCGATGTCGTTTCGTGTGAAGGTACCTTAAAAGTGGAGGTTTATCTTGTTTGTGCCTATGTCTCCACGTGTAAAATGACTAAACATTGTCACTCAAAGAGAGTGAGACCTATGTGTATAATAAAGCTTATTTCTGTCTTAGCCATGAAGCTTCATTTTATATTCAGAATCAATGAAACTACAACCAAACAGTGATAAAATGCTAGAGCATTATGGAGCTCCTGATTACAGTAAAGGATAAATAAATGGATTGATTATCGCGCTGGGCAAACAAATGTACATGGATGTGGTATTAAAGGCCAAAGTCCGAGAAAAGGAGGAAAGTCTGCGGAGTAGCGCAGCAATTTTCTCAAGCATAAAAATGATTGATAGAAGAAGGAAATTTGCTTCAGGAATTTGGGGTAATTTCATTACTGCTAAAATCTAATGCTAAGTAGATAAGGCCAGTGTCTCATGGCTGCCTTTACAGGCTAGGAGTAGTGTGCTGCATGCTTAAGTAAACTTTGACTTTCTATTAATAATTTAAGAATTATTGATTTACTGATTAATACTGTTTACCTCATCAAATTAAGGTTTAGTGGCCATGCTAATGTTTTTGCCCTCATAATCTTTACTTTTTCAATGGGACCAGAGTACTAGTCACTATTTCATTCAACACAAAATATGCTCAGGAGCAATGTTATGCCACATAAAAAGATTATTCACTGTCAAATCCAATTGGAGTAATTAAAATACAGTTTTTAATGTATGTATTAAAAAAAGCAACAAAAGGAACACACAAACGTAACCATATTTCCACAAAGGAGCCAATTAAATGTACAATCCATCACAGGAACTTGCGGTATTTGTGACGATCTCTCAAAGAATTGAACAATCACAATTCAGAGAAATTGTCTGTTATAAATAGGTACAATCGTAACTGCTTGGACTTAGCTATAATCACTCAGCAATAAGTAGTGATGTCCACTGGTTATAGAATAAACTGCTCTATAAGGGTTTACGACCCTAAACTTGATAATCAAAGTCATCATCGTAATATTCTTGTTGTTAAACCTAATAAATGGCAGATTATATACAATCACTCAGCTTGGTGGCTATAATTGATACCTGTTTATATATCATGTGTGAAAGGACAAACACTAGTCTTGATGATTGTATTTAACCCGTTCTTGTCTAAGAGTAACCCAATAATTGTAGTGGGTACTAATAATCAGACTGTATAGTTATTAGCCTATGTTAAAGGATAGACACTCATCTTGGTGGCCAAATTTACCATGCTAATAACTGAAAGTGACCAGTAGTTGTAGTAGACACTACTCCGGCTGCCTAATTATGAACTTTAAATGCGCTAGAGGATAAGTCCTACGCATTTCATCCATAAGCTGTCACTGCTTTGAGTCATCAGCAGCTAGCAGTGGATAAAGTGATGCGTGCATTAGATTTCATGATATATAACGATAATGTGTCAGCATGGTTGCTGGTCGCATTCGAAGGCCAAACCACCATCCTTAAAAAGGCTTGAATTCCCCGCCTTACCCAATTAGGCAACACCCCTTCACCAATTAGATAACGGAGGCTCAACTGCATGTACTCCTGCTCACCAGTGATCAACCAGGGCATAAGGAAGGCTCAACTGCGTCATCCTATACAAATCAACCATATCATAATCTCATGGTCCAATTACAGCCTCCACCATCACAGGCTCATCACAGTTTTCTGGCCAATCCAGCATTTTTGTCTTGGGTTCTGTCTGTTTGATGGTCAATGTGAACTTTCTCCTATTTTGCATACATACCAGCTTACACTCCAGTTCATTTTTTTCGGTTTAGTTTCATATCCCTCCTTTGAGCTGGACATCTATCTATATAATCGTCTAAGGTCCACTTCCATCTGTTTGTTTGTCTGTCACGGAAATCCCGCGTCGCTGATTGGTCATGGCCTGCTGGGCGCGACCAATCAGCGACAGGCACAGACAGGCCGTGAATTGGCCCCTCCCTACTCCCCTCCAGTCAGTGGCCCCACCATACTGCCCCCAGTCAGTGCCAACATAGCGTTTTAGCAGTCCGTTAAATGGACTGCGTTATACCGCGGCATAACGCGGTGTAATGCTGCCATTAACCCTGTGTGACCAACTTTTTACTATTGATGCTGCCTATGCAGCATAGTTAAAAATAATTATAAAAAAAATCATTATATTCTCACCTTCCGGCGTCCACAGCAGCCTTTCCAGCTCCTTGCGACACTCCTGTCCCAAGAATGCATTGCGGCAATGACCCGTGATGAGGTAGCGGTCTCGCAAGATCATGACATAGCGGTCTTGTGAGACCGCTACATCATCACGGGTTATTGCCACAAGGCATTACTGGGAACGGAGCGTCGCGAGGAGCATCGCTAAAGGCCTGGGCTGGATTCGGGGGCCGCCGGAAGGTGAGTATATAACTATTTTTTATTTTAATTCTTTTTTTAACAGGGATATGGTGCCCACATTGCTATATACTACGTGGGCTGTGTTATATACTACGGGGGCTGTGTTACATACTGCATGGGCTGTGATATATACTGCGTGGGCTGTTTATATACTACGTCGCTGTGCTCTACACTACGTGGGCTGTGCTATACACTACGTGGCTGTGCAATATACTACGTGGCTGTGCTATATACTATGTGGCTGTGTTATATACTTTGTGGGCTGTTATACACTGCATGGGCTGTGCTATATACTACGTGGGCTGTGCTATATACTACGTGGGCTGTGTTATATACTGCGTGGGTTGTGTTATATGCTACGTGGGCTGTGCTATATACTACGTGGGCTGTGTTATATACTGCGTGGGCTGTGCTATATACTACGTGGCTCTGCAATATACTACGTGGCTGTGCTATATACTATGTGGCTGTGTTATATACTACGTAGCTGTGCTATATACTACATGCCTGTGCTATATATTACATGGCTGTGCAATATACTATGTGGCTGTGCCATATACTACGTGCCTGTGTTATATACTGCGTGGGCTGTGCTGTATACTACGTGCCTGTGCTATATACTATGTGGCTGGGCTATATATGCTACGTGGCTGCTATATACTATGTGGCTGTGGTATATACTACATGGCTGTGTTATATACTACGTAGCTGTGCTATATACTACGTGCCTGTGCTATATACTACGTGGCTGTGCTATATACTACGTGGCTTTGCGATATGCTACGTGGGCTGTGTTATATGCTATGTGGGCTGTGAGACTCTTTCGCCCTGGGCCCTCAAAAACCTGCAGCTGGCCCTGGCTTCACTGATTGGTTGCGGTGTGGGATTTGAACCACGCTTCGCTAATTGGTCGCGCCCAGCCGGCCGAATCCTGTGTATTCATTGCATTATTCTGAAATCTTCATAAATAAACTACATACATATTCTAGAATACCCGATCAGTTAGAATCGGGCCACCATCTACTTACATTTATATTGCTTTCCATATGATGTTTGTCCATGTTCGGGACCCGGTCCTTCACAGCTTCTCATTCACACTGATGTCAGTATGACACATGGTAAGGTTTCAATACAAAAGGCTAGTACCATCCTGAATTTGGGACGCTGGTGGGATGGCTTTTACGCTTTTTTTATCGAAAGCAGTGTTTACTAGTAAGTACCCAATTTAATTTATATGCGTTATTGCTTTTACTTATTTACTTACAGCAGATTATGTGTTTATTTTTTGGGTTTTTTCACATGCTTTTCAGGAGTGAAGCCACACTTCCCAGTTGGCTCTGCTACAGCCAGGTACCTGATTATTTACTCAGCTTGAGTGCTTTCAAGAATCTAGGTCCTATTACCAACTCGGCTTTGCTGTTCCTGATGAATCCACACCATCAATCCAGCTTGATCTGTGTAGTTGGCAGCCTACTTGGTTCTACTATAAACAATCCCTAGTAGCACAGTACCAGCTGTCACTACTGGTCTTCACCAAATTTCTGGTACCTGTGTTGGAAGCTAAGGCCAGAGTCAGACTACCATAGAATACGGGCGAGCGCTATGAGAGAAAACATTGCATAGCACTCGGACCAGTGTTAATTTATGGGGCAGCTCACATCGACGTTTTTTTCTCAGGCGTATTCAACGTACGTGTAAAATTACTGCATGCTGCGATTGTACGCGTATATCGGTGCGAGAAAAACTCAGACGCCACATGGACCTTCCGTCTAGCTTGTGACAAATATGCACACATTGTCCTTATTTAACCCTATTTAGCAATTTAATTCATGGGGGAAAATCAGTGAGAAATGTCAAGCCATACGCATGTCATACAGATGCCGTACGGATACATAAGTGGGAGAAAATCACAACATCGCATTGCACACGCATTACACACCGATTACCATACAGAGGACACTTGTGCGACACTCGGCAGGGAGACTCAGACCGATTATTCATACTTTTAGTCTGACTCTGGCCTAAGACCCCAATTCATTAAGATTGTCGTTTTGTACACCAGTCTTAATGAGGTGCGTGAAGGAATAAGATGTGCCTAATTCATTAACCCCTTTCTGCCAGCTGACGGAAGTCAGCTGGCAGAACCCCCGCTTTGAGGTGGGCTCCGGCGGTGAGCCCACCTCAAAGCCACGACATGTCAGCTGTTTTGTACAGCTGACATATGCGCACAATGAGCGCGAGCGGAATCGCGATCAGCCCGCGCCCATTAACACTGACAGCGGCATTTAACTAGCGCTCCCGGCCGCGCGGCCAGGGATGCTCGCACCGCTGACCCCTGTCACATGATCCGGGGTCATTGATACATTGCCATAACAACCAGAGGTCTCCTTGAGACCTCTATGGTTGTTGATGGCCGATTGCTTTGAGCGCCACCCTGTGGTCGGCGTTCAAAGCAACCCTGCATTTCTGCTACATAGAGGTGATCTGTGCTTCACCTCTATGTAGCAGAGGCGATCGTGTAGTGCATGCTTCTTGCCTCCTATGGAGGCTATTGAAGCATGCCAAAATTTAAAAAAAAGTGTTTAAAAATATAAAAAAAATAAAAAATATATAAAAGTTCAAATCACCCCCCTTTCGCCCCAATCAAAATAAAACAATAAAAAAAATCAAACCTACACATATTTGGTATCGCCGCGTTCAGAATCGCCCAATCTATCAATAAAAACAAAGGATTAACCTGATCGCTAAATAGCGTAGCGAGAAAAAAAATCAAACCGCCAAAATTACGTTTTTTTGGTCGCCGCAACATTGCATTAAAATGCAATATCAAGCGATCAAAAGAACGTATCTGCACCAAAATGGTATAATTAAAAACGCCAGCTCGGCACGCAAAATATAAGTCCTCACCCGACCCCACAAAATTTGGAGACGCTATGGGTATCGGAAAATTGCGCAATATTTTATTTATTTTTTAGCAAACTTTGGAAACTTTTTTTTACCACTTAGATAAAAAAGAACCTAGACATGTTTGGTGTCTATGAACTTGTAATGACCTGGAGAATCATAATGGCAGGTTAGTTTTAGCATTTGGTGAACCCAGCAAAAAGTGTGAGATTGCACTTTTTTTGCAATTTCATCGCACTTGGAATTTTTTTCCTGTTTTGTGTTACACGACATGGTAAAACCAATGGTATCGTTCAAAAGTACATCTCGTCCCGCAAAAAATAAGCCCTCACATGACCATATTAACAGAAAAATAAAAAAGTTATGGCTTTGGGAAGGAGGGGAGCGAAAAACGAAAACGAAAAAAGCTCCGGGGGTGAAGGGGTTAAGAAGTGCACACCACTTAATGAATTTGGTGAATCTTATCAGTGGCATGTGCCTCGCCAGAAATTATAATTCAGTCAGAAACTGGAGTAACATTTCTGGGGTAAGAAATGCTGCCACTTTTCATAAATTTGACAGGCAGGCATACTTACGCCTTGGCTGCTCTTGACCTTAGCCCATTCTGGTGGAGTTGCCTGAAACTGGCCTAAAAACGTTAAGGCTGTGTGCACACGTAGAAGATTTTTCGCATTTTTTTCGCTATAAAAACGCTATAAAACCACGAAAAAAACGCTCACATTAAGCATCCTATTTAATAGAATGCAATCCGCATTTTTTGTGCACATGCTGCGTTGTTTTCCTGAGTGGAATCGCATTCCAGAAAAAAACGCAGCATGTTCATTAAATTTGCGGAATCGCGGGGATTCCGCACACCTAGGAATGCATTGATCTGCTTACTTCCCGCACGGGGCTATGCCCACCATGCGGGAAGTAAGCAGATCATGTGCGGTTGGTACCCAGGGTGGAGGAGAGGAGAGGAGAATTGTTAAAAAAAAAGAATTAAAATAAAAAATCATGATATACTCACCTTCTGATGGCCCCGGAGTCTTCCCGCCTCTCAGCGGTGCACGTGGCCGCTTCCGTTCCTATAGATGCTTTGTGTGAAGGACCTGCGATGACGTCGTGGTCACGTGACTGCGACGTCATCGAAGGTCCTGCACACAAAGCATCTATAGGAACAGAAGCCGCTGAGGAGATAGGCTGTCTGCGGAAGGTGAGAATAACCATTTTTTTTATTTTTTTTAACATTCTATCTTTTACTATTGATGCTGCATAGGCTGCATCAATAGTAAAAAGTTGGTCACACTTGTCAAACACTATGTTTGACAAGTGTGACCAACCTGTCAATCAGTTTTCCAAGCGATGCTACAGATTGCTTGGAAAACGCTAGCATTCTGCAAGCTAATTACGCTTGCAAAACGCTAGTTTTTAGCGGGAAAATGCATGCCAATTCCGCATGCGATATACCCGCGGCAGGAGTTGCAGAATTGCCGTGAAAATTTCCGCGGCAATTCTGCAACGAGTGCACTTAGCCTAAAAGCTGGAATATGTTTGAACAACTGTATGTTGCACAAAAACTTTACAAGGTATTTTACATCACATTTCTGACCGAACCATTTTTTTTCCACTTATTCTCTCAAGACTTCTAACAGTGTCCCTGTATTGTTGACACTATGTTCACACAAAGTTTCTTGTAGGAGATTTTCTGTATTAAATTGTTTTGAAAAATCACTTCCTAATGGTTGAAAAACTGTACCAATTAATTTCAACTGGAAATCCACTTTCCTGTTTGTTCACATAAGTATTTTTTATTAAGATTTTTCTTTCCTGAAGAGTTGTTGAAAAATGCCAGGTGGTAAAAAAACATGAGTATCACTTCGATGCAAATCCTGAAGGAAATCTCTCCAAACTAGGCACTGTCAAATCAAATGGCTGAAAAGAATGCTTCCGATAAAACTCTTTCAAACCTCTGCTGCGTTTCTGCACCCATTTCATAATAGAAATCAATGACAAAATAATTATATAAACAGGAATATATTGGTTAATGTACAATGGGGAATATCAGCATAAACTCAGAGTCTACAACCTAATTCTAGTATGGAGAAGGGTAAATGCTGTACTTGGTGTGAACAGTCTGCAAGAACCTCCTTGGCTTTCTGGGCCTGAAATGGGCCGCTGCTCCGTCTCACTAGCCGCCCGTTTTCTGAACATAGTCTAACGGTTGCTTCTGGGCCACTCTAGCACTCTAGCATCAGTCGGAACCAGTCTGGTACACAGCCCTCTCTCTGCCCACACCCAGTAATGTAAGTCTTTGATGAAAGTGACGGCCTATCCCGCACGTCTCCTTTGATCACTGGTCCAGTTATGGCTCTCTGGCCGAGTATCCTCAGGGCTTCTTTTGTACTTGACCGCTGAGGAGTATCTCCTTGGTCCGTATTAATGGGAGCTGTTCCTTGGCTGTTGATCGGCGCCGTTCATTTTTTTGTGCTTGACCGTCGAAGGGTGAAGTCTGGTCCTTGACTGGCGTAGCTCTGGTCTTTGGTGCTTGATCGCCATCGTCTGAGTCTGGACCTTGCTGGTACATACGGCTGCAGTAAACTATCATGGCTGAACTCATCATCTTTCCTCCATCCCACAGATCTTCCTTACCTGACCTATCTATCGCAATCAATGACATCATGCTTTCCCCCGTACCAGAAGTCCGCTGCCTCGGAGTAACCTTCGACTCTGCCCTGTCCTTCAAACCGCACATCCAAGCTCTTTCCACCTCCTGTCGCCTCCAGCTCAAAAATATAACTCCAGAATCCATCCTTTCCTCAACTTTCAATCTACTAAAATGCTTGTGCATGCCCTCATCATCTCCCGCCTTGACTACTGCAACATCCTTTTCTGCGGCCTCCCTGCTAACACCCTTGCACCTCTCCAGTCCATCCTAATCTCTGCTGCCCGACTAATCCATCTCTCTCCTCGCTACTCCTCCGCTTCCCCCCTCTGCAAATCTCTTCACTGGCTCCCATTCCCTCAGCGTATCCAGTTCAAATTACTAATACTGACCTACAAAGCCATCCATAACCTGTCTCCTCCATATATCTCTGAACTAATCTCCCGATATCTTCCCTCACGTAATCTCCGGTCCTCCCAAGACCTCCTTCTTTCCTCCACACTTATTCGCTCCTCATCCAATCGCCTCAAAGACTTCTCCTGAATATCCCCCATCCTCTGGAACTCTCTGCCCCAACACGTCCGACTATCAACCACATTCGGATCCTTCAGACGGAACCTGAAAACTCATCTCTTCAGGAAAGCCTACAGCCTGCACTGACCCCGCTGCCTCCTCATCACTACCGAAGCTACCGCCTCACAAACACCGGAGCTCCTGCAACCGCCAACCTACTGTCTCCTTCCCCATAATCCTGCAGAATGTAAGCCAGCAAGGGCAGGGTCCTCGCCCCTCTGATTCAGTCTGTCATTGTTAGTTTGTTTACTGTAAGTGATATCTGTAACTTGTATGTAACCCCTTCTCATGTACAGCACCATAGAATCAATGGTGCTATATAATTAAATAATAATAATAATAATAATGGCTGCTGGAGTTGCAGCAGGACCACTGTCACTTCCCTTGGTGCCCAATCTTCTTCTGCTTTTGCGCTCTGGCCTTTCCTTTCCAAGGCTGGCTTTGTTGCTATCATCTGACTCTGAGCATTGACTAATTCCGTCCCTCCTGCAACGTCTTTCCTCCAGATCAGTTCTGCAGCTTTTTGTTGACGCCTGGAAGCCATATGGTATTGCAGTATTTCATCTCCTGTGCTCTGTTCTCCTACACATCTTCACAATGGAAAGCATGTGAAGAATTTTCGTCTCAGTTCTTTTAACTGCTTGGCGTCTTTGGAAACCTGAAACAGTTAAAACACGCTCAAAACACTGATAATATGAACAATAAGGCTTCTTTCACACTTCTGTCGGTACGGGGCCATCGCTAAGCAACGTACCGACGGACGTTGTGAAAATTCGGCACAACGTGGGCAGCGGATGAAGTTTTTCAACACATCCACTGCCCATTCTAAAGTCCCAGGGAGGAGGGAGCGGAGTTCTGGCCACGTATGCGCAGTAGGAAATGCAGGACCCGACGTACAAAAAAACGTTCCCTTGAATGTTTTTTCGTGATGACGGTCTGCCAAAACACGACGCATCCAGTGCACGACGGACACGACGTATGGCCATACGTTGCGATCCGTCGGCAATATAAGTCTATGGGAAAAAAATGCATCCTGCGGGCACATTTGCAGGATGCGTTTTTTCCCAAAACGATGCATTGCGACGGAGGCCAAACGACGCAAGTGTAGCCTAAGTCTTTTACATAGAGATTTATATGTTAAATCATTTGAGTGATTTCTGAAAACTTTTTCAGGCGCGTTTTGGAGTCGACCCATCTGAAAAACATCATGTTCACAGATCCTAATACTCTTCTACCATGAGCTGATTTAGATATCCATATCAATATGTAATCAAATGACTATTGAAGCATAAATTTCTATGAGTCAAAGGTGTGCAGTAAGCAATGAATAATGCCTTATTATTTTCACACCTTTATGAATGAGTCTCTGTTTAATATGTGTCCACACCCAGGGCTCGCAGTTTAAACAGTCTGCGATAAAGGTAACTAGAGAAGTCTGCGAAACAGAATACTTAATGTGTGAAAACACAAGTAGCCTTGTCCCATGGACTTACACTAAACTTATACCATATCTCTGACGTCAGGGATAATTTACAATTCTCATCATTTATAGCACATCAAGCAAACTCTTTACATGTCCCTCCCATTACTAAAACAAACCATACCTTGGTAAATACCGTACTTTTATTGCCTGTGAAAGTGTGTCTGTATTTTTTTATTGTGCCATAATGTGGTAAAGACAAATTTATTTGATGCTGTGCTGGATCCGAATGACAATGCTGGCAAATTAAAAAGACAATAATGGAAATTATATAATTTTCCAGAGTTCCTAACTTGCAACACATTTTTGTTATGTCATTCAAGACTTCTTGGAAATAGATAATTAAGGCAAGTGGATGGGGGAAGAAGGTCAGACATTAGACCTGGGGGTAGCCTAAGAGGTGACTCCCACATAGCAGCATTATGCTGCCCCCTGCAAGTGAGAAGTGACTGCTCTCTGAGCCGGTTGTCAGACTGACATGTTCAGAGAACATGTAAAATCCCAGATCCCTAAATTCAGTTGAACTTGTGTCTCTCAGGTGTGATTGAAGCCCTGAATGCCGATACTTCTTGGGTTAGAGCAACATCAACAGCATCAGCTTATTACACTGTTAACAAGATTCCTACACCCTAAAGGTGAGAGATTGTCATAAGATGTTGAGGGAACTGTATAAGGCAAGTGTAAGTGGACAGTATGGGTGTAAAAAAGTGTGAGGGGACACTATGGGGGGGAATGTTAGAGCGCGGTATGGGGGAAGTGTAAGAAGATAGTATAGGAGGGATTTGAGGGGATAGTATAGAGAAGTGTGAAGGGACATCATGGGGGAAAAATGTGAAGGGCACTATTGGGGGAAAGTTTGAGGGGTGACAGTATAGAGACTGAGTATTGTGGGTGGCGTTACAGGGCAATATAAGTGCACAGCAAGGAGGGGAAAGTATTGAGAGGGGGTGTGTGAGCATGTGGTACAGTATAGACAATGGGTGGTATAGGGGAGGCACAGTGTGAGGGAATATTCTGAAGAGAGGGTCCAGTATGGAAATGTGGTGGTTTGATCAAATCAGTGCATACATTGAAGCAGTTATAGTGAATAAAGCTGGATAGTGTGGCAGTTATAGCTAATAAGAGAGAGCAGTGTGGCGGTTATAGCTAATAAGGATGAACAGTGGGGTTAGAGAGGCCAGACAGCTTGGAGGCAATATTTTATCAAAGAGGACAGTTTGGAGACTGTGGTTCAAAGGAGGGACAGTGTGGGGGTCATATTTTGTGCATGTAGGCTGGTGAGGGGAAATTAATTATTCAGGGGCACAGCATAGGGAAGATATTTTTTTCAGGATCATTATAACAACATTGTTGTTTTTATGGGAACCGTGTTGGGATGTGCAGCAGAAGACTGGAAAAGATGGAAGTCTGCAGAGACAAGCTATGTATGTTTGAAGTCCTTATGGCATCTGGGCCAGATGAAGAAAAGAAAGAGAATGACTCCAGTCAGAGAAGAGACGGCATCATCTATAAAGTACCTGGATGTAAATTTTTATTTGTGATATGGATTATGCAGGGCTGCCACTAAGAATTTCGGGCCCCATACTACCAAAATTTTCGGGGCCCCCTTGAGACTCCAACCAGGCTTCACCCCAGCCCCACCTCCACCCCTTGAACTGTCCACAGTCCCACCGTCCACTCTTGGAAAAACTCCACTTCTCACCAATCACACATTTAGGCTGTGTGCCCACGTTGTGTTTTTTTATGCGTTTCTGCTGCATTTTTTGCCGCAGCGGAAACTATTAAAAACGCTTAACAAGCGCATCCCCATGTAATCCTATGGGATTCCGCAGTTGCTGTGCCCATGCTGCGGATTTTCCCGCTGCGGAATCGCATAGCGGTAAAATCCGCAGCATGTTCATTATTTTTGCAGAATCGTGGCGATTCCGCAGCCATAGGATTGCATTGAAATGCTCACTTTACGCATGTGGCTATGCCCACCATGCGTAAAGTGAGCGCTTCATGATGGTACCCAGGGTCTGCAGGAGAGGAGACTCTCCTTCAGGCCCTGGGATCCCTATTCATGTAAAAAAAAGAATTAAAATAAAAAATAAGGATATACTTACCTTCTGATGGCCCCCGGAGTCCTCCAGCCTCTCAGCAGTGCACGTGGCGGCTTCCATTCCCAGGGATGCATTGCGCAAATCACCTGGGATGACGTCGCGGTCACGCGACCGTGACGTCACAAAGGTCCTTCGCGCAAAGCATCCCTGGGAATGGAACGTACCGGGAATGCTGCTGAGGAGATCGGGGGCCGTCAGAAGGTGAGAATAACCATATTTTTATTTTTTTAATAATTTTTAACATTCTATCTTTTTACTATTGATGCTGCATAGGCAGCATCAATAGTAAAAAGTTGGTCACACTTGTGAAGCACTATGCTTGACAAATGTGACCAACCTGTCAATCACTTTTCCAAGCGATGCTTCAAATTGCTTGGAAAACGCAAGCATTCTGCAAGCAAAAAACGCTTGTGTTCTGTGGGAAAACGCATGCAAATTCCGCATGCGTTTTACCCGCGGCAGGGAGTTGCGGAAATGCTGCGGACATTTCCGCAGCATTTCTGCAATGTGGGTGCATAGCCTAACAGTTCCCATCATCAGATCACACATATAGCCACCTGCTTTTGTTTTGGCCAAAAGATTTTTTTAAGCCACCAAAATTACAAGGCAGACTCTTTTGCCGAGCCCTACTCTACTCTAACCTATTAAACATTTGTTAAAATATCCAATACAATTTAGGTATATTTTTATTTATTTTTACATTTTTAAAATGACCAATAATATCACATACAAGGGACAAATACCACCACACCATGACCAGACACCATATTACCACCACATACTGACCAACAAATACCGCCACACACTGACCAGATCGCATATTACCACCACATAGAGATCTATAATACCACATACAAGGAACAAAGACCACCGCATTATGTCCAGACCACATATTACCACCACAGTGACCGAATAATACCACATACAAGGAATAAATACCACCACACCATGACCAGACAACATATTACCACCACAGTGCCCAAATAATACCACATGCAAAGAACAAATACCACCGCACCATGTCCGGACCACATATTGCCACCACATGGTGGTCAATAATAGCACATTCAAGGAACAAATACCACCACACCATGACCAGACCACATATTACCACCACATAGTGACCAAATAATAGCACATATAAGGAACAAATACCACCACACCATGACCGGACAACATATTACCACCACATAGTGAATGAATACTACAATACTTATCAGTAATAGAAAAAACCACAATACTAATATTACTGTAAGTGCCATTATACACAGGAGATCTGTACTTGGCATGCGGTGTCTGTGTACAGGTAATACAGTGATTAACGGTGACATTATACATATGAGAACTGTATATATTGTACAGGTTATACAGTGATCAATGACATTATACATAGGAGCTTTGTGTATAGTGTCAGTGTACAGGTAATACAGTGATTACTGGTGACTAGTGTTGAGCATTCCGATACCGCAAGTATCGGGTATCGGCCGATATTTGCGGTATCGGAATTCCGATACTGAGTTCCGATATTTTTGTGGTATCGGAAATCGGAATCGGAAGTTCCCAGTGTATGGTTCCCAGGGTCTGGAGGAGAGGAAACTCTCCTTCAGGCCCTGGGATCCATATTCATGTGTAAAATAAAGAATAAAAATAAAAAATAGGGATATACTCACCCTCTGACGCGCCCTGGTTGTAACCGCTGCAACTGGCAGCCTCCGTTCCTAAGAATAAGCGAGTGAAGGACCTGCGATAACGTCGCGGCTTGTGATTGGTCGCGTGAGCGGTCACATGAGCGGTCATGCGACCAATCACAAGCCGCGACGTCATCGAAGGTCCTTAACTCGGCATTCTTAGGAACGGAGGCACCGCTAAGAGCAGGGGCCGCTGGAGGGGTGAGTATATCAATATTTTTTATTTTTATTCTTTATTTTATAAATGAATATGGATCCCAGGGCCAGGTATCACAAGTCACACACTACACTTCACACTCCAGTCCACCAGGGGGAGCCTTGCTTCTATCTATTAGGGCACTCCTCACACACGGCAAAAACTGGTGGGTTGGGTAGGAAGTCAGTAAGAAGCTGCCTGGGTTTGACGCAGAGAGGACCTGTCAGGCAGACAGAGGGAGAAGGAGGAACATTGGAGCTGCAGACAGAGGGTCCCTGTCAGGGGTGGGATCCTGACAGAGGCCTAGCAAGAGACAGAATGCTACGGAGCTGCGCCTGCACCCCATGCGGCAGCATCCTAAGAAAGGACACGAAGTGAAGTGTATTGTGGAGAGTGAGAAACGAAGTCACAGCACAAGGAGATAACACCGGGAGGAGATCTGCCCCGAGATCGGCAGCCTTCTTCTGAGGCGTGCAGCCGGTGGCCGGAACACCGAGGGAGTAATTGACTCTACGCATTACTTCAGAGACCGGCAGGACAGTCAATTCCAAGTTGTCTGCCCGACCTTAATACCTAAGAAGACACGGAGGCAAATTGTGGGAGAGGGGCGTCTCTAGGGTCCCTATAAATAAGCTCCAGGCCTACCCCGTCATACGGGTTGTCCTATCCATACCATCTTGGGGACAGAGAGAGAGAGAGAACATCAGAAACATCTACAAAGGTTGTGAGGACTATCCCGTGGTGCTCAGCAGGGAGGTACTACAACACACAGGCGCTAGTAGGAAGGCTACTGATTTCTACCTGGTTAAGGGAACTCTGGATATGCCTTTGGACCAGCCGGACTCTGCCTGCCCTGTGAACGGTACTCTGGACTGTGGACGCTGAAGTCTTCAGTAAAAGGTAAAGAGACTGCAAACCTGTCTCCTCGTTCTTTACTGCACCTTGCCCATACATAATGTCACATTACTGGCGATACAGGACTGAAGGTCAGTGGCCGAAGCAGGTGTATACAAGTGACCGGACCGTGGAAAGACCTCTGGAGATGCAATATATGGCAGTGGCAGTTCAATATATCCGCAGATGCAGGGACCAGCCCGAGCAAGGGCCAGCCTGGATCACACACGTGCACAAAGTCCGTATGAGCAGCAGGAGTTCAGGGTAGTAGCAGCAGAATATCAATAAGAAGCAGGGAGATGCCAGCAAGACACCTTCCAAACAGGAGCTCAGAGATTGCTTCACTCAGTTAGACTGAGCACACAAAATACTCAGCAACAGGAAGCTGCACAGGGCCAGGTATATATAGCAGGTCCAATCAAGCTCAGTCAGGGCGGGGACAAATCAGCAGGGCAAGTGATGATCTCTATCCCAGACGAAGTTCATATGGTTTCAGGCAGAAGTCAAGCAAGTTCCAAATAGCTCATCAAGCAAAGGAACAGACTAGTAAACAAAGAGTCGCAGGTTCAAATCCTAACACATAAACTCTTTTTCTGGACGCCCCTGAGGGCCACAGACCGGGTCAGCCACCGTGATACCCCCCATATCGCAGGACCCGGTACCGAGTACCCCATTGCCCTACTCTGGGGGCGATCCATGATGTCCCCACAGCTCTCCTATACTCACCATAATGCCCCTGTCATGGTTTGCCCAGGAGTTCTTTGGCAATACTTCTAGAGTTAATACTATGTGACCTCTCATTGGTTGGGGGAGGGCTATATCTACCCACCCCTGTGCTGTGTTGGTTGTCAGTTATACGTCTGTTCTCAGCTGGGCAGCTGACCCCTGTATTTCTGTGCACATTGCCTGTCTTGTATGTTTGTCTGTGAATGACCTGTCTGTTCCTCATTTGCTATCTGCCTGTTGACTCTGTACTGTCTGCTACACTCTTGGTTTTGACCTCGGCTATGTCCCCTGACTTCCATTTTACTTGTCCTTCCGACTTATCTCTTACCACTCTACTGGTCTGCCCCTTTTGGTTACTGCGCTGTTTTCTGGCTTCGACCTTGGCTAGTGTTGACACTCCTACAGGCTTGCCTGTCCAGCGATTATCCCCAGGAGACCGGGACCTTTGTCCGCCTCCAGACACTCCCCCAGCAGTCACGTGCTACAGGTCCTGTTCACTTGCTGCACATTCACAACCGCACTCACATGACTCTGTAGGACTTCTCCCCGGGGTTCCCCAGCACATTCCTGGACACGTGCAGTCTCTGGTAGTGAGTCTGGTATGGTGTCCATCACAGCCCCCATACTATATGTTGTCCCTCACACTGTATGATGGCCCTCGCAGTAGTCCTCACACTGTGTGATGGCCTCTCAGCAGCTCCCACACTGCTTGATGGCCCCCCACACAGTATTATGACCTCCATACTGTGTTATTGCCCCCACAGTAGCCGCAACACTGTATGATGGTAACCTTAGTATCCCCCATACTGTATGGTAGTACGCTTAGTACCCTCCACTCTGTATGATGGCCTCCTTAATAGCTCTACTTTGCCTAATGGTCTCTTACTGGCCCCCTAACTGTGATGTTCCACATTAGCATCCTCACTCAGTATGATGACCCCCTTAGCAACTTCCACACTGTTGATTGCCCCTGCTTAGTAGCCCTTATGCTGTATGATAGCCCCTCTTAGCAGCTGCCACTCTGTATGATGGCCCCTCTTAGTAACCACCACACTTTAACATGGCCTCCTTACCATCCCCTACTCTGTTATATGGCCTCCTTAGTAGCCTCCACACTGTATGATGGCCCACACACTGTATGATGGCCCACTTAGTAGACCAACTTGGTATGAAGGTATCAAGGGTGTGTCGGGTGTGACAGTCATCCTGAATCCAGCTGTAGAAGGTCATTGCATTTAGCTCTACAAACACCTGAGTGATTTTTGAATCAACACACCTTTGCTGAAGGTTTAAATACATTCAGGTTCTTCAGCAGGGCGGTGGTGTTAGCTCAATTTCCCTCTGTCTTGTTCGAAGTATTAGCAGTTGGCTAGTGTCTTCTTGGAGCCTCTTGGAAGATTGATGGCGTGATATCTCGGTGTTCTTCTCAAGCTAAGTGTATCTCCTTGTTTGTCCACCCTCTGTGCCATTAGTTGTAGTGGGGGCTGACTCACGAACACCCCGTCCCTTCCCTATCCACGGTCAATTGTTAGGGTCAGGCAGGGATTAGGTTCCTACTTGGCTATAGGTGCAGAACCTATTTGGGGATGTTTAGGGCAGACAGGGTGTTGTTAGATCTGGCTAGGGGTCTCCACTCCCCTCTTCCCTAGTGTTTGGGCTTCCCCCTTCTTCTCCCCGTTGTTTTGCACCTTATTTCTCCCTCACCCAGAGTGACAGAAGGCAAACTTAGTGCTCCACACTGTATGACGGCCATATTTGTAACCCCTATTTTGTATGATGGCCTCCCTTAGTAGCCTCCACAATGTATGATAGTCCTTCTTAGTAGCTGCCAGACTGTGATGGCCCATCTTAACAGCCCTACTCCATTGCTGGCCCCCTTAGGAGCCTTTACACTGTATTAATGCTCACTTAAAAGCACCTATGTTGTATGATAGCCGCCTTAGTAGCCCCTATGCTATTTGATGGTCCTCTTATTGGTCCGCAGGCTGTATTATGGCCCCCACACTATATGATGGCCCTCTTAGTAGCCTCCATGCTACATGAAAAAATGTGGAGTAATAAAAACTGTCTTCAAAGTAAATACAAAAACAGTACAAGAGTAAAATTAGATGCACATAAAGTTCAAATAGGTATCTAAGGCATGAAGGATACAGGTAAAGAGAGTCCAGAAGACAACACTGATAAAAACAAAGTGAAGTCCGACCAGCGAAATCAAGTTCTTTAGGCTATTAGACAATAAAATATAATGTGTATACACCTTTAAGAACATCTAATCAATTTGGCTAGCCAAAGATTAATTCTCACCCATATTGGTCACAGTGTGGCAATGGACTGCCAGCCCCTACGTGGACTGCCAGCCCCCTGAAGAAGCCTACACGAAACCCACGTAGGGGCTGGCAGTGCGACCAATATGGGTGAGGATCAATCTTTGGCTAGCCAAATTTATTAGATGCTCTTAAAGGTATATGCGAATTATATTTTATGGTCTAATAGCCTAAAGAACTTGATTTCTCTGGTCGGACTTCACTTAGTTTTTATCACTGTGGTCTTTTGGACTCTCTTTACCTGTGTCCTTCATGCCTTAGATACCCATTTGAACTTTATGTATATCAAATTTTACTCTTGAACTGTTTATACTATTTCACGTGATATTGGTATTTAATAAATGAGTTTTTGTATTTACTTTGAAGACAGTTTTTATGACTCCAATTTTTTTGAATTTTGCATATGTTTGGGAGTTTTTCTGTCGTATTGGCACATTGTGTTTATTCCAATGTTGCCAGATCTTGTATAGTACTATTATTGCTCTGATCTATATTTTTATATGATGACCCCCTTTGTAGTACCTATTCTTTATGATTGCCCATTTAGTAGCCCCACTCTGTAAGATGGCCCCCAGGGTATCACCCACACTGTATGATGGACCCTTTAGAAGCCCCCATGCTACATGATGGACCTCTTCGTAGCCCTTAGGCTAGGTTCACATTGCGCTAGGTGAGTCCGTCTAACGGACACGTTTTTAAGTAGTGAAAACGCAATATAACGCACATACTAACGCGCCCATAGACTTGCATTGTCTGACGCCTCGTGACGCATGCCAAATTTGGCATACGTTAGTCAC
Organism: Ranitomeya variabilis; assembly: GCF_051348905.1. Lineage (NCBI taxonomy): Eukaryota > Metazoa > Chordata > Amphibia > Anura > Dendrobatidae > Ranitomeya > Ranitomeya variabilis. The sequence continues at coordinate 201,026,057 of NC_135232.1, read as the reverse complement.
ATAACGTTTTTTTCTGACGGACCTTGGAACGCGGCTTGCAGCGTTTTTGGGTCCGGCCAAGCTAACGCAATACTAACGGAAGCGTTAATTCTGCCATTGATGTCTATTGCAAACGCAGCCAGACGCAAATCTTGATAAATTTAAAAAAAGAACCATACGTTTTAATAGCGTTTGAGGGATGTCCATGTGGTCATGTGACAGGAAACAGGATTTCGGCCATTACTGTCCCCAGCGCACATCCTGAGGCCTGCTGCACACCAGAGAAAAAGTGTCTTGCAAAAGATCACAGGAAATGTAAGTACATTTGTATATATATATATATATATATATATATATATATATATACTAGATGGTGGCCCGATAATGCATTGGGTATTCTAGAATATGCATGTCCACGTAGTATATTGCCCAGCCATGTAGCATGTAGTATATTGCCCAGCTACGTAGTATATTGCCCAGTGACGTAGTATACATCACAGAGCCACGTAGTGTATTGCACAGTGAAGTAGTATACAGCACCCAGCGACGTAGTATACAGAACCCAGTCACGTAGTATATTGCACAGCGACGTTTGTCACAGTACCCTGTGTGAGCGGTGAGCAGAGGGGTGTATGCGGGCGCCGGGCAGTGAGTGCGGGGCAGCCCTTTTTTTTCTGACTGTGTGCGTCGCTGATTGGCCGCGGCAGCCATGACAGGCAGCTGCCGAGGCCAATCAGCGAATTAATACCGTGACAGAAGGACAGAAAGACGGAAGTTCCCTAGACAATTATATAGTAGATATCTCTGTATACATCATGGGAGTCTGTATTGTACGACGGATGTGTGTGTACTAAAAATGTATTGCTTTGTTGCAGATGTCGGATAGTGAGGGAAGCAGCAGCAGCAGCAGCGTGTCTGCGGTTTTTTCTTCTCAGTCGGTAGGCTTGCACTTTAAAAAACCACTAAAATTTGTGTGAAAATTCAGTGTATTAAGCTATATATATATGTATAATCATGTTTCTATTGCAAATAGGAGTCTTCGGAGCCCGAGGCTGCTAGGCCCCCCCCAAAAAAACAGGCAAAACCAACAAAGGTACATAGCAGACATTTTTAAGTTTTGCAAACATAAATTTATTGATCAAAGAAATGTAATTTTTTTTTCCATTTACATACTCAATAGGTTGTGGCACACGGAGGACACAAGAGGAAGAAGGTTCCTCGCCGTCTGTCGTCTCCACAACTGCCAGTGGTAAATATAAAACTAGAAATGTATCTACAATCTATCTATTCACTTTCTATCTGCTATATCTATAAACTATCTATCCACTATCTCTCTCTCTCTCTCTCTATCTTTCGCTGTATCTATCTATGTATCTATCTATCTATGTATCTAGCTATGTATCTATCTATCTCTGTATCTATCTATCTCTGTATCTATCTATAATTGAACCTTTCAACATTACGCTTTGTGTTTACATAGTCCAAGTCAGCAAGCCAAAAAAAAAAAAGGATTGTGGTTGATGAAGAGCCGTTGACCATTCACAATGAGACACTGATCAACCTTGTGGAAGCCAACCCCTCAATATGGGACCAAAGCGACAGCTCCCACCATGACATAGTAAAGAACCGGAAGTTGTGGGATCAAATTATCTCTCACTTCGATCCCCGATACATGGAGAAGTCGTCAACCTCAAAGAAAAAAATTGGTAAATATTGGTGATGTTAAATTGTCTACTATCTATCTCTGAACTATCAACTACCTATACACTAAACTATATCTCTATCATCTATAATTACTATCTATCAACTATCTATCTACTAGCTATATATCAACTATCTTAACTAACTATACACAATTTTTAAACTATCAAAGTAAGAACTGTCTACTAATATATATATATATATTTTTTTTTTACCTTTTTTTAAAAATTACAGCGGATGCGGTCCATACCCGTTGGAAATCAATAAGGGACCGCTTTGTCCGTGACTACCGGAATAGTCAAAATCCACCAAGTGGATCAGGTGCCAAACGGGTGACCCCGTATGTGCATTACGAGCAATTGCTCTTTCTTCAAAAAACAGTGTCTCAGCGCTCGTAAGTACAAATTAGTCTGCGTGCGAGACAAAATTGTTTAAAAATTAAAGCTAAATATATTTTTTTTTTTGGTTCCAGCACGATATGCAGTACCGCCGCGCCTAGACAGGCAGAAGAACTGGAGCCATCTCCACTGGAACCAAGTCAGCAGACGGGCACTGAAGACGTCTCTGTCATCAGCGAGCCACGATCTGGGGAGAGAAGCACTGTGGCTTCAGGTGTGAGTGCCCGGTTGCAATCAGTGCGTGGACGCAAGCGAGCTTCACAAAAAGATGAAGCTGATGCCATTATTGTCGATGGACTTCAGCGGGTTGAGGACATGTGTCGGAGTGAACTGAAAGACCTGAGGCGGGAAATTACCGACTTACAATCTCGCGAGTCTGTATATTCTGCAAATGAGTGGAAGCTACTTTTTTTGTCCTATGTTCCCGTAGCACAAAATATCCCGGCACACAGAAACCTTTTGTTTCGGCAAAGACTGAATGACCTTCTTGAGGAATTTGTGGGACCCCAGGAGCCAGCTCCATCGAGAACCAGAAGCATAGACATGCCGGCCTACAACCCTCAATATAGAGCCCGGTGTGAACCGAGCATTGAACATCAGAGACAAAGTAGCAGTCCATCATACACCTGGGCGGACAATACACCCGCGCAATACCAGAGTCTATAGTACAGCTCAGTGTCCCCAGCCAGGTGCAAACTGTGTTTCACGTTCTTTGGTTTATTGTTTTTTTACCACCCAATTTCGTGTGTGTTTTTTTACATCCCTATGGGATATCATATGTAACAAGTTCACAACTGTTCTTTCATAAAAATTCAGAAACTTAAGTAAACTGTTTAAAATCTGATTCTTGTATGACTGTGAACACAACATAACAGTAATGTAACATTTTACAAGACATATTTTACAAGACATATGGGAAATAAAAAAAACCCAAAAAACAAAAAACACATCAGGACACAGCTTCAGACTTGAAATAAATTTTACACGTGTCTGTCTTGCCATGGAACATGCCCCTCATGTATGAAGTACTGTGCAAATTGGTCACGGATCCTCATTATTTGTGCTGCAGACCGAACAGCAGTAGATTCAATGCTCATGAGGTTCGACTCACATTCATCGGGGTCAACCACCTGGGGTTCATGTCTGGCCACAAAATTATGCAGACAGATGCATGCCTTCACAACACGGTCCACATTTTCTGGTTGCAGTTGCATGCACGTTAATAGAATTCGCCATTTTAATGTCAAAATCCCAAAGGCGCACTCCACATAACGTCTTGCCCGGCTCAAGCGATAATTAAAAATGCGCTTGGTGGAGTTCAGACTGCGGCTTGAGTACGGTTTGAGGAGATTTTGCCCAAGTTGGAATGCCTCATCACCAACTAAAACAAAGGGCAAACTTGGGTCTTCGGTCCCCGGTAGAGGTCGTGATGAGGGCAAGTTAAAATTGTTGCTATACAAACATCTCCCCATGTTGGAGTCTCTGAAGACTCTTGAATCGTTAGTACGGCCATACGCACCAATATCCACAGCTACAAACCGGTATCTTGCATCCGCAATAGCCATCAAGATTATCGAGAAGTATTTTTTATAATTATAGTACAGGGACCCACTATGCGCTGGTTTCTGAATCCGTATGTGCTTGCCGTCCACGGCACCAATACAATTGGGGAAATTAGCCACATCCTCGAACTGTTGGGAAATCGCTAGCCACATTTCTGATGTTGGGGTTGGTAGCACAAGTGGTTGCAAGTTGTTCCAAATGGCATCACAAGTTTCCCGAACCAGTTGGCAAATTGTTGACTTCCCCAGTCTAAATTGGTAATGCAGTGACGCAAAAGATTCTCCGGTAGCCAGATATCTGTCGGCATTGAAAAAGAAAAAAAAAAAAAATGTTAATGTTTAGGATTTTTAAGGACAACTAAAAGGCTACATAAATAGAATATACAATTGCTAAATGACCATTATGCCCCACGATACCTAGATCTAGTCTTTGTCAATAGAATGAGAAAAAATTTCATAATTACCTCACAGTCACTACTAATCGTTCCTCCGCACAGATGCTTTCACGGAAAGTGCTGCGCTGATGATGTATCTCATCCTTCACAAGTGAAAGCAGAACATCAAAGGTCTCAATGGACATCTGTAGATAGCGTTGGAATTTTGAAGGGTGATCCCGAAGCTGAAGATACAGGGTGTGAAAGGCACCATATGTATTCCGCAAGAAATTCACTTCGTGGATCCAATATCTCCTTTGCGAACTACGCTTTCTCTGGCGAAGTCGCAACCGCATCAAGCGAAATCGAACCAGCTCAGACACAAACATCTTGCTAGCAGAAGTTCACTCAATGCTTTCAAAATGGAGAATGAGTCTGCACCTACACCCCGACGAGGACAAAAGGAGAAAAAAAAAAAAAAAAACTTTATTGACAGTGACAAACGCAGACAAACGGATACATCGCGAACGGACATCAAAATGAGAAAAACGCTGTCAAAAGCGTTAACGCAAGCGTTAACGTGAAGCCGATTTTTCAACAAATTTGATCCTTTTCTGTACATGCGTTTAACGGATCCGTTTAACGCCATGTACTTGACGCAATGTGAACCTAGCCTTACTCTGTATGATGGCCCACCTTAGCAGCCTCTATGATATTGATGGGCCCGCTTAGTAGTCCCCATGCAGTTGATAGCCCCCCTTAGCATCCTCAATGCTGTATGATGGCCCTCTTAGTAGCTCACACTCAGTTTATGGCCCCTTTTAGGAGCCCTTACACTGTGTGAAGACTCCTTTAGAAGTGCCCACTCTCTATAATGGCTTCCCTTAGTAGCCTCCTTCTGTATGATGACCCCCTTAGTAGTCCCCATACTGTATGATGGCCCCCTTTGTAGCCCCCACTCTGTATGATGGCCTTCTTTAGTAGCTTCCACACTGTAAAATGGTCATGCTTATTGGCCCCACACTGCATGATGGCCCCCACTCTGTTTTGGCCCAGCTTAGCAGCCACTATCATATTGATGAGCCTGCTTAGTAGCCTGCATGCAGTTCATAGCCCCCTTAGCAGCCCAAACTCTATTTGAAAGCCCCTTTTCTAATCCCATTCAGTATGATAGCACATTTACAGTAGTAGCTCCCACACTGTATTATGACCCTCAGACTGTATGATAGCCCTCTTAGTAGCGCACATGCTTTATAATCGCCCCCTTTGTATACCTTATTGTTTGATGGCCACCTTAGTAGCCCCCATACTGTATAATAGCCCCCTAAATAGCATACACTCTGTATGATGTCCACTTTAGTACTCCCGACACTATATGATGGCCCCATTAGTAGCCCCACCCTGTATGATGGTCTCTTAGTGGCCCACACACTGTGATGACCCACCTTAGCATCCCCACACTATATGATGGCCCCCTTAGTAGCCCAAATACTATTGATTGTCCCCTCATAGTAGCCTTTATGTCATATGATACCCCCTTAGCAGTCCCCACTCTGTATGTTGGTCCCCTTAGAAACCACCACACTGTATGATTTCCCCCTTAATAGTCCCCACACTGTATGATGGCCCCCCTTAGCAACCACACTTTATGATTGCCCCCTTAGGATCCACCAGTCTGTTATATGGCCCCCTTAGTAGTCTCCACACTGTATGATGGTCCACACATTAATAAATAATAATAATAATTTTTATTTATATAGCGCCTACATATTCTGCAGCACTTTACAATTAAGTGGGGACATGTACAGACAAATTCAATACAAGTTAAGACAATTTAAACAATGACATTAGGAGTGAGGTCCCTGCTCGCAAGCTTACAATCTACAACATTGTATGATGCCCACTTAGTAGCCCCCACACTGTATCATGTCCGCATTTGTCAGCCCTATTCTGTATGATGGCTTCCCTTAGTAGCCACCCCATTGTTTTATGGCCTCCCTTAGTAGCTCCCAGACTGTGATAGCCCAACTTAGCAGCCCCACTCTGTGGATGGCCACTCCTTAGGAGCCTCCATGCTGTATGATAGCCACCCTAGTAGCTCCTATGGTGTAGGATGGCCCCCTCATTAGTCCCCATACTGTATAATGCTCCTTTTAGTAGCCTCCATGCTGCATGATAGCTCTCTTTGTTGCCTCTACTCTGTATGATTGTTCCTTTACTAGCCCCCGTCCTGCAAGATGAAAACCCCTTAGAAGCCCCAATGCTATATGATGGAACCCACAGCATCCCCAATGCTGTATGATGGTGGCCTCTTTAGAAGCTCCCATTCAGTTTATGGCACCCTTTAGGAGCCCTTGCACTGTGTGAAGGCCCCCTTAGCAGCCCTCCACTCTGTATAATGGATTCCCATAGTAGCCTCAGTCTGTGTGATGGTCCCTTTAGTCATCCCCATACTGCATGATGGCCCCCTTTGTAGCCCCCACTCTATATAATGGCCTCCTTTAGTAACCTCCACACTGTATGACGGACCTCCTTATTGACCCCACACTGTATTATGGCCTCCCTTGGTAGTGGCAGTGGTAGTCTCCACTCTGATTGATGGACCAGCTTAGCAACCCCTTTGTTATAGATGGGCCTGCTTAGTATCCCCCACACTGTACGATGGCCCCCTTAATAGCCCCCACTCTGTCTGATGGCCCCCTTTGTAGCCCCCACTCTCTATGCTGGCATCTTTTAGTAGCACTGCGGTCCCGGACGTCTTCTGAATGTCCCTCACTGCCACTGCTCCTCTGACATCTCCTTTTGCCAGAATAGAAAGAAATGATAATTGGGTGTGGATAAAGGTTGTGGCCAAAATTTGCCACTGCGCACTATGTGCGCCGCATAGTTTGTACCTGTTTCTGTTGTTCAAAAGTTGGAAAGTGTGGCTTTAGTTTGGGGTATACAATCCTGATGACAGGTTCTCTTTAAGCACAATGATGGATAATAAGATTGTTGAGAGGGAAATCTGCCAGACCCCCACATAATGTCAATTCTGAGCTGCTGAACTACTAAGTGGTAGTTGCATATACAGTAAATGTGGCCTAGATTCAGTGAAATAACACGGTGTGTCTAGATGATCTGACAGTTTAATGATATGGAATCTTATCTCCACTTTGCGTAGACTGTCCTTACATTTAGGTAATAGTACACTGGATGTGGACAGTGGAGCAGTTTCTTCATGGCCTCACTGCTCTCTGAAAATGTTTTCTTTGAATGATTGCATCAGTTGGCAAGGACGGTTACAATATTTGCATGTTTTGGCCATATGCCTGTGAAAGGGAAGTTAGTTCAACTGTAAAAACTACGCAGGATTCTCATGTAATAGTCAAGTGATTTCATTTGACAATGAACAGTCAGTAAATATTTTATGCATAGACAGAACTTGTACCATAAATGCACAAAGTAATGATGTATATGAATTAGGAATGGTAAATTCACTGAGAATGTCAATACTGCAAGCTTCTAATTACCAGAAAAATAAGGACTGAACCCCATTTTGGCTATTTAATGCAAATACAGCCTTATTAGGCCTCTTTCAGACATCAGTGACTTTTCACGTGCGCAAGTGCAGCGCCCCAGAGACCTGGTCGTTGCAGTAACGTCGCTCTGCCGCTAAGGGGAGTGATGTTACGTCTGATAGCACCAAAAGAGTTCACCTGACCAGGTATCACAGTCACACGCTACACTTACAATGAATAACACAGTGCGGGGCGGGGATTCAGCAACAGGGTGGCCGCACTGCCCGCACAGGCGCAGTCAGGCACCCTGCGTCTGAGCTGTGACTGACAATGAAGACTGCGCAGGCCCCAGGCAGGCACGCACAGCGCAGGCGCCGGATTTAAGAAGAAACACCGCGAAGGGGGCGGCGACCACATCCCCAGAAGAGAAGAGTGACGGCAGTTGGGAGATTCATAGAGGACGATTCGGACCGCCTCCAGGTACAATATCTGGTATTTGTGGCCAATTTTTAAAACGCTTTATTGAGGTAATAAATGAATCAAAAACTAAAAGAGCCACCTTGTTAGACTGCAGCATTACTGCTGCACAAGTTGGCTCTTTTAGTTTATAACGGCTGGAGGGGGTGACAGTGGCCCTTTAAGTAGTCAAAATTTCTAGTTATTTTTAGGATTGAGAATCTTAGCTTAGTGTCTTCTAATTTCCCCCGAAAGCTGCAACCACCTGACACCTGCTGTGTGGTGCATGGTTAGTCTCATCTCTCATATACATTTCATAGTGAGATACAGAATTACTCATGTCTCTGTCGTTCAGTAACTCTGTTCCGTTCTTCTGGTATCTTACACGTTTTTTAAAATATGACTATTAGAAGAATTTAAAGATAAGAAAAGTCAGAAAGGTATCAAACATTACATTTTAGCAAAGCCTAAAGTAAAAATTACAAGTTGTCCATGTAGATTGTTTATTATATATGTGTCTTGTTTCAGTAACCTTTATGTATGAAATACATTTTTGAGGATAGATCTGACTCCAATAGACATAGGCTTGTATAAATACTTGTTATATAATCCATTGACACTCAGTTAAAAGGAAGGTTCTTGCTGCTCCATCTCAGAGCAGAATAATGTAGGGACAGAGCCTCCGATTCCAGCATTGTATTATTTATTGAGCTGTTTGCTGTCATTTTAATAAAATCACTATTTATCTGCTGCAGATCTACCAGTTCTCCGAATGTTCAGCTCTGTATAACCTCGCCAAAACCACAGATTGGCAGCTTTCTGCCCATGTACAGAGTACCCAGAAAGCTGCCAATCAGTGGAGGAGGTGGGGATAAACAGAGATCACGAATATGCAGCGCCCCCACCGCCGCAGGGCCGAGGGGTACCTGGTACCGGGCCTCGGCTTCTCTGCTCACGGCGGCTAGGCCCCGGTCCGTGACCCTGCCGTGGGGCGCACAGTTCTATAACAGGTGTGGATGATGTTAGTGGTGATGCGGTGCAGTAAATAACGAGGACACCAGGTTGCAGTCTCTTTACCTCTTTACTGAAGATCTCTGGGTCCTCAGTCCGGAATACGGTTCACCAGGCTGCGCAAGTCCGGCCGGTCCGATGGCACCTCCAGAGCTCACTTCACAGGTGGAAATCGGTGCCTTCCTTCTAGCGCTATGTGTTGCGGTCCTCCCCTGCTGTGCTTACGGAAAGTCCCCACAACCGTTGTGTCTGTTTCTTAAGTTCCCTCACAACTCGATTAAATGATGTTCTTCTAATCCTCCGTCCCTCCCTGTTGTTCTGGTTGGGACGGCACCCGTTTGACGGGTAGGCTCGGAGCTCTTCCGGGACCCTAGAGTCGCCCCTCTCCACAAGGTGCCCCCCAAGACTTCATAGGTGATTTGTGTGAGACAGCCCGCCTTAGACTGACTGTCCTGCCGCTGTTTAGAGTATTGCCTGAAGCTGAATGTTATGATACTCCCTCGGCGTTCCGGCCACCGGTAGTGCGCCTCAGTAGGGTGTTGCTCCGGTCTTACAGCACGACCCCTACTGGTATTCTCCTATCGCTTGATCTCGTTTCTCACTCAGCACAATCTATCTCGCTTCTTAGTCCTTTCTTGGGCCCCGCCGCTTCCCGGAGCTGGCACGGACCCGTTACGTTCTTTCCAATGCCAAGCCTCTGTCAGGATCCCACCCCTGACAGAGACCCTACTGTCTCTTCCTCCACAACACCCTCTGCCACCAGGTGTTGCTTCGTCAAATCCAGTCAGCTTTCTGATCTAACTTCCTGCCTGACCCCCAGTTTACCCACTATGGTGGGGAGTGGCCTAATGAATAGCACCCTTAGCTCCCCCCGGAGGCCCAGCTGTGAAATGTATTGGTGTCTGTGATACCTGATCAGATGAACCCCTTCAGTGCCATCAGACGCACCGTAGCTCCCCATAGTGGCGGAGCCACAGTACTGCAACGACCAGGACTCTGGGGCGCTGCACTCCCCCCTGGTTAAACACAGTACTCCGGGACTGGGAAGAAAACAACAATACAAGTTAGCAAAAAGACATACAATTTTGTTGAGTGCAATAACAATAAGTATACTTGAACAGGCTTCCCTTTATGGGAGGTACGGACACTTGACTGTTACAAACATGGTTAAATATCATAGCAACATGCTATAATTAGCTTCTCTTACCCAACCAGGTATTCTACTAAGTACAAAATTGTTAAACAATAATTTAACGTTGCCTTTAAGGACATACACTCTGCATCCACTAAAGACCTTCCTATAATCACATTATAAGGCAATTTAACTTTTACATTCTCCTTCTTTAAATCTGCAGGACCGCCTGTCCTATCGGCACCAGACCTACTGCCTCTCCTTTCTGTTACAGGACCGCCCCGTTCAGCCAGGGCCTACTGCCTTTTCAACTACTATACACAGTATAGAACATAACATTACTTTCAGTTTAAGAGCACTAAGTCATCTCTACATGACTCCTATGAGGACTCAGGGTTTACCTTCTATCCTAACTATCTATCAGCATTATCAAAACATTTTCTATTGAACATTAAGCCTTCTCATTATCTTTCTCTCTTTCTTTCTATCATGCATGCTGGACACCACGTCTATCCCTACGGGTCCACTGCATCCTTCTTCTATCTTTCACCTTTTTCCTCTCAGATAACATCCTTAACATTTCTTCACAATTAACCAGTTGAACACATATAACTTTCTCGTACAAACATTATCATCACTTTTCTCTCATCAACATTATTGCTACTTGTCTTAAGCAATATTACTACTGAAGTGCGGCAAATGAACATCCCCTTTAAGAGGGGACCAAGTCTCTGTGAGGTAGCGTATCTTCTCAAGCTACCAGTCCATACTCAGCAAAGGTTCCAGTGCGGTATCTTCGCAAAGAGTCCTTCTTTAGGTAAAACCAGTAGGGAGCGCCTTTAATAAGGTGCAAACTATATACACGAAGTTCGGATCATGCACTGTTCATGATTTCAGCAGTTTTTTAAATAACGTAGAAAAATAGAAAATAACCAAAAACAATAGGGATCCCGGGTCAACAAAGGGATCCCTTTTAAAGTTTACCCTGAACGGGTTTTAGCAGCAACATAAAAGCAGTAAAACAGTAACTATTTACAAGTAAGAAAGAACAGTAAAATCTTACTGTGGTGGTCTCCGATCTGGCCTCACCAGGCCAACGGATCGCACTGGTGAGCCAGGAAGCGGTTCCGGTCCCAGCAGCGATAAAATACCTCGCCGGGAAGCCCTTCTTGCTGGCAGATGCACACGCTCCTCCGGGGCACGGCGAGGCCGGGCTTCTCGAGGTTCCGCGGGGCCGGGCTCTGCTGTTTTCCCCACGGGATCATCTTCTTCCGGTGTTCCGGCAGCAGCCTGGAGGGCAATGCATCGCTGCACGCCTCGCGCCATCCAGCCAGCCTCTCCCGTAGCCCTCCTCCATCTGGTATAAGTCACCGCATCACCTGGCTCCAGGTCGCGGGGAAATCTTCCGCTGCAGGGCTCCACCTCCTCCCGATCCACGTGAATTTGTAGCGGCTCCCCGATTTCTTGGATAACCCCGCGTCCATATCGGGGGTTGAAGGAGACCACTACACCCCAGTGGGACAGCGGGATCTCCGGAGCTCTGACCAAGTCAATCGGCGCTGCAGGCTGGGGCCGGCTCCGCCATGCTGCCATCAGACGCCGTAGATGTTCGGCGTCCGGCAAGATCTTCAGGTCCGGCGTCTGTAGCGTACCTCCAGCCGCGGCCAGGCGGGAGGGAACAGGGGACACTGGGGACAAACGGATCTCCGTAGGCTGGCCTAGCCGAGTAAGCACGCGGGCATCAGCCTCCAGCCGGCGGGCTAGCTGTCGGGCCTCGGCTGCAGCCACACACTCCTCAGACAGCGGCAAAGGGGGTCGGCCCACCGGTGGTTCCGTAAGGGTCAGACCCCGCAGCGTCGGCGCTTCTGGGGCTGTGTCGGGTTGCGCGGCCTCAGGCCGGATTGGGTCAGTCCCACGCGGGGTTCCTGGTGTCGCCATCTTTGCCTTCTCTCCAATGTCCTCTTCCCACGGTCTCTTTCGTGGGTGGCCCCGTCTCCATGGTCTCCACCCTCCAAACAGGATCAGGAGGCGGACCTCAGCTGTTGACGGACACGTCCTCAGGACACAGAAATATTTAGACTGGGCGGCCATTGCTGATCGCGCTCTCCAGCTTGCCCACGCCTACTTCACGCCCCTCTTTTCCTCCCGCGCTCTCCTCAGCGCTGTAATGGCGGCGGATTTTGGCGGCAAATGGCACAGCACACAGTCTCTCAATAAAGTACAGTCCAAGCATAACAAATTACAGTTCCAAGGCACGCATGACCTGATTCTTCAGGCTTAAGTAGATCCTGTTCGTGACGCCAAGTTGTAGCGCCCCCACCGCCGCAGGGCCGAGGGGTACCCGGTACCGGGCCTCGGCTTCTCTGCTCTGGGGTTGTCACGGCGGCTAGGCCCCGGTCCGTGACCCTGCCGTGGGGCGCACAGTTCTATAACAGGTGTGGATGATGTTAGTGGTGATGCGGTGCAGTAAATAACGAGGACACCAGGTTGCAGTCTCTTTACCTCTTTACTGAAGATCTCTGGGTCCTCAGTCCGGAATACGGTTCACCAGGCTGCGCAAGTCCGGCCGGTCCGATGGCACCTCCAGAGCTCACTTCACAGGTGGAAATCGGTGCCTTCCTTCTAGCGCTATGTGTTGCGGTCCTCCCCTGCTGTGCTTACGGAAAGTCCCCACAACCGTTGTGTCTGTTTCTTAAGTTCCCTCACAACTCGATTAAATGATGTTCTTCTAATCCTCCGTCCCTCCCTGTTGTTCTGGTTGGGACGGCACCCGTTTGACGGGTAGGCTCGGAGCTCTTCCGGGACCCTAGAGTCGCCCCTCTCCACAAGGTGCCCCCCAAGACTTCATAGGTGATTTGTGTGAGACAGCCCGCCTTAGACTGACTGTCCTGCCGCTGTTTAGAGTATTGCCTGAAGCTGAATGTTATGATACTCCCTCGGCGTTCCGGCCACCGGTAGTGCGCCTCAGTAGGGTGTTGCTCCGGTCTTACAGCACGACCCCTACTGGTATTCTCCTATCGCTTGATCTCGTTTCTCACTCAGCACAATCTATCTCGCTTCTTAGTCCTTTCTTGGGCCCCGCCGCTTCCCGGAGCTGGCACGGACCCGTTACGTTCTTTCCAATGCCAAGCCTCTGTCAGGATCCCACCCCTGACAGAGACCCTACTGTCTCTTCCTCCACAACACCCTCTGCCACCAGGTGTTGCTTCGTCCAATCCAGTCAGCTTTCTGATCTAACTTCCTGCCTGACTCCCAGTTTACCCACTATGGTGGGGAGTGGCCTAATGAATAGCACCCTTAGCTCCCCCCGGAGGCCCAGCTGTGAAATGTATTGGTGTCTGTGATACCTGATCAGATGAACCCCTTCAGTGCCATCAGACGCACCGTAGCTCCCCATAGTGGCGGAGCCACAGTACTGCAACGACCAGGACTCTGGGGCGCTGCAAATATTCTTGACTATTTGGCAGAAGGTTTACTAGTCTTCTATAGATAATCTGAAAAAACGGAGATTGTATCAAAACTACAGCAAGCAGCCCAGTTAGTTACACATCACTGGAATCAGGGTCTCTGTCTCTACATTATGCTTCCCTCAGATAAGGTGTTACAAACTTGGTGACAGATTCCCTTTAAGTATTGAGTCTGAGTTCATCATGTATGAATATATATTATCATGTATAACTATATTCCTGAGAAAAGAGAAAGAAGGCAATGCCCATTGTTTGATTTATCTCTTTAATTATTATTATATTATTTAACAGCCTTCGGCTCAACCTTGAGCCATGGCGTCTTGGTGGATGAATGATCTGTAGGAATATCGATCTTGTACAAGCCTAGATAGGTCCATCAGGGTCTTCTCTGCCGTAATCTTGATAGTATCAAGCCATCGGGTTGCTGGTTTTACTCTTTGCCTTGTTCCTTCTATTCTTCCAGCCATGATGTCCTTCTCCAGTGATTGTCCTTTTCGCATGATGTGCCCAAAGTAGGCACATTGTAGCTTGGTGATCCTTGCTTCAAGTGACATGTCAGGCTTGCTTTGTTCCAATATTGTTTTGTTTGTACGTCTTGCCATCCATGGTATTGATAACTTCCTTCTGCAGCACCATATTTTGAAGACGCTGATTCTTTTCCTGTCTTGTTTCTTTATAGTCCACATTTCGCATCCGTATGTTACCACACAAAAGACCAAACTATGTACAAGTCGTGTCCTCATCACCAGTGAAATGTTCCTCGATTTGAAGACCTTATATCTTTCTAAATTGCTCAAAAATGGCAGAATTCTGTATCTACAGTTAAGTCCTTATATATTTCGACAGAGACAAAATTTTTCTAATTTTGGTTATAGACATTACCACAATGAATTTTGAACAAAACAATTCAGATGCAGTTGAAGTTCCGACTTTCAGCTTTCATTTGAGGGTATCCACATTAAAATTGGATGAAGGGTTTAGGAGTTTCAGCTCCTTAACATGTTCCACCCTCTTTTTAAAGGGACCAAAAGTAATTGGACAATTGACTCCAAGACTATTTCATGGACAGGTGTGGGCAATCCCTTTGTTATGTCATTCTCAATTAAGCAGATAAAAGGCCTGGAGTTGATCTGAGGTGTGGTGCTTGCATTTGGAAGGTTTTGCTGTGAAGTAAACATGCGGTCAAAGGAGCTCTCCATGCAGGTGAAACAAGCCATCCTTAAGCTGCGAAAACAGAAAAAAACCATCCGAGAAATTGCTACAATATTAGGAGTGGCAAAATCTACAGTTTGGTACATCCTGAGAAAGAAAGAAAGAACTGGTGAACTCATCAATGCAAAAAGACCTGGGCGCCCACGGAAGACAACAGTGGTGGATGATCGCAGAATAATTTCCATGGTGAAGAGAAACCCCTCCACAACAGCCAACTAAGTGAACAACACTCTCCAGGAGGTAGGCATATCAATATTCAAATCTACCATAAAGAGAACACTGCATGAAAGTAAATACAGAGGGTTCACTGCACGGTGCAAGCCACTCATAAGCATCAAGAATAAAAGGGCTAGACTGGACTTTGCTAAAAAACATCTAAAAAAGCCAGCACAGTTCTGGAAGAACATTTTTTGGACAGATGAAACCAAGATCAACCTCTACCAGAATGATGGAAAGAGAAAAGTATGGTGAAGGCGTGGTACAGCTCATGATCCAAAGCATACCACATCATCTGTAAACACGGCGGAGGCAGTGTGATGGCTTGGGCATGCATGGCTGCCAGTGGCACTGGGTCACTAGTATTTATTGATGATGTGACACAGGACAGAAGCAGCCGAATGAATTCTGAGATATTCAGAGCCATACTGTGTGCTGAGATTCAGCCAAATGCAGCCAAACTGATTGGTCGTCGTTTCATACTACAGATGGACAATGACCCAAAACATAAAGCCATTGCAACCCAGGAGTTTATTAAAGCAAAGAAGTGGAATATTCTTGAATGGCCAAGTCAGTCACCTGATCTCAACCCAATTGAGCATGCATTTCACTTGTTAAAGGCTAAACTTCAGACAGAAAGGCCCACAAACAAACAGCAACTGAAAACCACTGCAGTGAAGGCCTGGCAGAGCATAAAAAAGGAGGAAACACAGAGTCTGGTAATGTCCATGAGTTCAAGACTTCAGGCAGTCATGCCAACAAAGGGTTTTCAACCAAGTACTAGAAATGAACATTTTATTTAAAATTATTGAATCTGTCCAATTACTTTGGGTCCCTTTAAAAACAGGGTGGCACATGTTAAGGAGCTGACACTCCTAAACCCTTCATCCAATTTTAATGTGGATACCCTCAAATGAAAGCTGAAAGTCTGAACTTCAACTGCATCTGAATTGTTTTGTTTAAAATTCATTGTGGTAATGTCTATAACCAAAGTTAGAAAAATGTTGTCTCTGTCCAAATATATATGGACTTAACTTGACATTGGTATGGTCGATAACCAGATAAGGGGGTTATATTCTTAAATCAATAAACCCCCAAGCCCCTAATCAGAGCTCCCCACCAACCAGGTAACGACAGGGCTACGGAATTGGATAATAATTGGCCACAGTGGCCTTTATTATAAAACGTACAAAACATGTAACAGTAATATAAGCTGGGGAGAGGTCCTTGAAGCTCAAAATCTGGTGTTAACCATACGTGAAAATTAGTGGACATAAACAAACCATAATTTACCCTCAGCCATTACCCCACTGGCTCGAGAACACCAAAAATACCCCGAAGGGCATTGTCCACTTACAACTTGGGAATCTGGCCCACCGTTGCCAAGATTCCCCCAAAACACCAGACCCGTAACCAAAATTTTATACCAACTGAAGAATCCATATCCCGACGGATCCCCAGGCCAATTTAGCACCAACTCCAAGGACCCCACCCAGCACCACAACGAGGGTACTTGACCACCTCAAGTACCCAAGACCCCCTGACCCTGAACCGCTATGGTTCTCTCAATGCCATTCTGTAACCCAAGGGCCCATAAATCAATGCCCACCGCGTTCAAATGCATGCCATCTCCCAGAAGAAATTCTTCACCCCCATTTTCCAAATACACATGATGAACTGCTAGGCCCCCATTCCTGACCACAAAACCAGATACTGCCCGATTTAACTTAATGCGAGCTTTATTGATGTTGACCACTGATCTGGCATGCCTCCAACAATTCCGAGGCACGATATCCGACCACACTATAACCATTTCCCGAAAAGAAACTCATAGCCTGAGCAAATCGTGCTTAATATCCCGTATTAGCTCGCGAACCGGGCGAACGCCCAAATCGTTCCCCCCAACATGCAACACCAAAATGTCAGGAGGCCTATCTAACCGATCCCAATTATGTACCTCCTGCAAAACTCTGTTCCAATTCAAACCCCTAAAACCGAACCACCTGATGACAGCCACCTCCCTGGAAAAACTGAGTTGTCTTCCATCATGCCGTATGTCTGCATGCTTCGCACCCCAATAAACGTAAGAATGGCCGACAATCCAAACCAACAGAGAATTTGAACCTAGAAAAAACAGAAACAACTTAGAATCCACACAAACGAAAACAGAAATTCCAGCCGATAAGAAACCTACCCTTCAGGGTCTAATGTAACTCCTATAACGGCCAGACTCCCATCTCCCAATCCTCCGCACCACTTCAGGAGCCAAACCTCCCAACGCTGCCTCAGTCGCTGCCCCGAGACGAAAAGAATGGGATGCAAACCGAGAATAGTCAAGACCAAGAGCCGACAATGTTCGCCGAAAAACTGCGACAAACTGGAATCTAGAAAGAAAGGACCCATCCTCATGACACAATAAAGGCCCATTTTTTCGCAGCTGGAAACTCTCGAAAACCCGCCAACAATGAATCGGACACATGGCAGAACCTGGGACCGCACCCAGCACCACCTTTTTAAACTTACCCGCATGGTCCGTCTTAGACCTCTGAATCCAAAATTGCAAATGGCCCCCAAAGACCAACACGTCCCTAGCCCACAGCCCCCCTTGCCTGCAAGTAGTAGGAGACACAATTTCCCCAACCCTCAAAGCTCCAAAAAAGGCAAGGGAAAAAGCCAAACGAAACAGGGCCACTTCAAAGCTAGATACACAAATTTTCTCCAAACGCGCAACTAAAAGCTCTAAGACTCCAAAAGAAACCGGATGCCTGCGATCTCCCCAGTCCCCCGATCTTTTAAACCCCTTAACTGCTTGTTTCACCAAAAATACCTTTGTCAAATCCCTAACACCCCGAAGCCAAAAACCAAAAGCCAAAGCCACATTAATTCTATCGACCTTCGCCGCTGACCAAACTTCATCGGCCCCACGCCTCAAAAACAACAACAAACCTCCCATCTGATCGTCACCAGCATCGGTAGCCCTGCATGACACCAACCAAGTCTCCCACGAACACCATACCGACCAATAAGCAGACTACGTGCTGGGAGCCAATGACGCCTAAATCAAAGGTTCTGCAGCCCGGATACCACACTCCAAAGCTCCGGTGGGCATTCCAGACCCAGCTCCTCCGCGTCCAGAGCCAGGGACCGAAAACGCTCCCACTGAAAACGAGACAAAGAGTCGGCAATGGAATTTTTAACTCCAGGCACATGAGACGCCTTAAAATGCGCATTAATGGACAAGCAAGATAAAACCAACTGTTGAAGGACCTTAATAACCGGAGGCGAAGATGTCGTTAGACTGTTGATGGCACAGACAACAGCCATGTTGTCACAATTAAAGCGAACCCGTTTGTTTTGTAAATCACCTTTCCACAGATGGACCGCAACCAGAATTGGAAAAATTTCCAGCAAAGTAATATTCTTCACCAACCCGACTACAAACGATTCCTCAGGCCATCTAGCGGCACACCACCGGCCATCTAGTGGCACACCACCGGCCACCGAAAAAGGCCCCAAAACCAACACCACCAGAAGCATCAGTGAAAAGATCCAAATCCACGTTACTCACCACTTCCTCCATCAACCACGATCGACCGTTGTAACATACCAAAAAAAGGTCCCAAACTTCCAAATCGGCCTTGGACTCAAATGATAATCGAACAAAATGATGTGGGGCCCCCCACAAAATAGCACTAGCCAGCCGTCACGAAAAGACCCTCCCCATTGGGATAATTCTACACGCAAAAGTCAGTTTCCCAAAAAGTGACTGAACTTCCCGCAGCGGCAACTTCTTCAAACGCCTTGCTCGAGCCACTTCACACCTCAAACCTGTCACCTTTTCTTCAGGCAACATGAACTCCCAATTAACCAAATCAATAACAATACCTAAAAAAGATAGGCTCGCACACGGACCCTCTGTTTTTCCCGGCGCTAATGGGACGCCAAAACGCTCTGCAATCCAGATGACCATCTTTAAAATGACTTCACATCACCGAGACTGACCCGGCCCAATGCACAGGAAGTCATCCAAATAATGTATAACGGAATCCAAACCGCTGGGGCACCTGAGGCAGGTCAGGAGATAAATGCTCCGGAGGCCTTACCCACTGGGAACGCCGCTCCCCTGTAGCGCCCGCCTGGGGACCCGCGCTGCCACCGCTGAGGATACCGGACAACTGGGACTCCAACCAGCCAGGAGGCTGATTCACTGCAGCCGCCCGCAGCTGTTCCAGCACCTGGTCCACAGAATTCATCTTTGATGAGTAGGGATGTCCTACTCAATGGCCTCCAGAGCGGGAAGTGAGTAACCCCACCCCCCAATACCTATAACCCCTTCTCCTGCGTACTCCTCCCCCTAAAATAACCCCACCCCCTACCCTTCTCCAAACCCCCTGTCATGCTGACTTCCACATACGCCGCCTGTGGGGGAGGGTGGGGCGGCTCGCTCCAGCCTGTCCTGTATCTGCTGAGATGAGTGTGGTCAACAGGAGAAAGAGGATATACATGGGTAAGTGTGAGTATATATAGTTTTTTGTTGTGTTTTTTTTCTGCTTCAAAATTCCATGGCCTAAGAACTCATAACCAGGTTTTTGGAGCACTTTTGGTATCATATTTTTTGTGTATTGAGAGTTTTTTTGCTTTAATTCATTCAGTGATCGAATTTAGTGCATTTTTATTCAAGCAGAAATGCCTTTAAAAGTGACATCTAGCCTCTTTTTAGGGTATGCTGTCACAGAATAACATTGACATGTTTCTTCTTTTTTGGATATATGCACACAGAGTTTTTTATATGTATTTTAATAACAGATCCTGAATGCTTTGTTCCAATGATGAGTAACTGGTGAGTTTTTGATGTAGCAGATTTTCTGCAGAATTTCTGCATCTTTTGCTTTTGAGTTTTTTTACATACTTAGGTACTGTTTTTTTTTACTGCTTTGGTTTTGATGTTTCCTGGTATTTGGCTTTGACAAAACTTTACTGATACAGTTGTGTGCGGATCACATGCATTTTTAGTGTGTTTTTCGCAGCAGAAATACACTAAAAACATACTGCAATACTGTGAGTAAAATACGCACATAAAACTCAATGTAATTGCAAGAGAAATTGACATGCTGAGTATTTCAAACACACACTACAGGTCCGTTTACTCTGCATAAAAAGGCACAGTAGGCACAGATTTCTATAAGTCCCATCTACTTTGCTGGAACTTTAATATTCTGCGTTTCAGCACAGCAAAGATACACAATCAAAAACTCACCTAAAGCCATGTTCAAACTTTCAGTATTTATTCAGTATTTTACATCAGTATTTGTTCAGAAATACAGAAGTGGTGACGTGTTTCTATTATACTTTTTCCTCTGATTGTCCCACTCCTGGTTTTTGTCTTACAAATACTGATGTAAAATACTGATATGTGAATGTGGCCTAAAACTCATTGTGGCGTGGGAGCGTAACCTAAAACTCCATATGAACATACACAAACATAGACGAAAACAGCTTCATGTCCACTATAGGCGTGTTTTCCCATTAATATCAATAGGAAGATTATGAATAAAATATTTGAAGGTTTTATTAATGGACATTTTCTAGCAGAACCAGAACTCCACACAAAAAAAAAACATCCATGTGAAATATGTCATTAGAAGTATTATCAATCTAAAGCCTCCCATAAACAATAGATTAGTCTGACAGCTACTTCTCTTCCCTCCCCCATGCACAGGAATATTCGGCTCTATGAAGAGAGCCAATGTCAATGCCCAACTCCCAGAGGCATAGCTAGGGTTTTGGTTCAGGGGGGGCGAAGCTTCTGAGTGGGCCCCTAACCAGGTAACCTTCATTACAACTCGGTGACGCCTCCTGGAGGAGAACCTCAGCAGATGACCGCGCTATTACTGAAAACTGAAGATAATCTCTATATAAAGACCAACATGGATATTACTGCCATATGGTCAGTGGTAGATACCAGTCCTACCGAACATATAAGAGATCACAGCACAATTACAGATAATGTCTTACCGCTGATGTTCTTTCGGATGGAATCGACCCTGTAGTATAAGGTAGCACTCCACAGGCAGACCCTGTAGTATAAAGCAGCACCCCTATAGGCAGACCCTGTAGTATAAGATAGCACCCCTATAAGCAGACCCTGTAGTATAAGGCAGCACCCCATAGGCAGACCCTGTAGTGTAAGACAGTACCCCATAGACAGATCCTGTAGTATAAGACAGCACCCCCCATAGGCAGACCCTGTATTATAAGGTAGACCCCCATAGGCAGACCCTGTAGTATAATGCAGACCCCACATAGGCAGACCCTGTAGTATAAGGCAGACCCCCATAGGCAGACGCTGCAGTATTAGGCAGACCCCCCATAGGCAGACCCTGTAGTATAAGGCAGACCCCCATAGGCAGACCCTGTAGTATAAGGCAGACCCCCATAGGCAGACCCTGTAGTATTAGGCAGACCCCCATAGGCAGACACTGTAGTATAGGGCAGACCCCCCATAGGCTGACCCTGCAGTATTAGGCAGACCCCCCCCATAGGCAGACCCTGTAGTATTAGGCAGACCCCCCACAGGCAGACCCTGTAGTATTAGGCAGACCCCCCATAGGCAGACCCTGTAGTATTAGGCAGACCCCCCATAGGCCAACCCTGTAGTATTAGGCAGACCCCCCATAGGCAGATCCTGTAGTATAAGACAGCACCCCCCATAGGCAGGTTCTGTAGTATAAGGCAGCACCCCTTAAAAAAATAAATAAATGCTCACCTTTCTTCCTGGTTCCTGCACTGCTCCGAGCTCCCACTCGTCTCCTGACAGCGGGCACCAGGCAGTGACTCATTGCACCCCCTGCGCGCGCCGATACAGTTACAGTAGCGTAGCTCTGGGTGGGCCCCCTCTGAGCACCGGGCCTGGGGCGCCCGCACCCTCTGCCCCCCAGTACTGCCAACTCCTCTAGCAGAAAGTTATCTCCTGACACACATTACACTGTTGGCCTTACATGGATAATGTTAGCCTAAAATGTTTGCCTAATATATTCATATGCGCCTTATGGACATCAGTAAAATTCCATCCATTGATATCCTTCTCTCTGTCCGGGGAAAGTCTTGTTAAAGGACAGTGGTACTATTGGCCACATAGTTGACTTTACGGGCCACTCCGCATGCTCAAACTGTCATGCAAAACTAATGACAACCAATATAAAGCAGGTAACAGTCACTTTTTATAATTTCCACTTCTTTTCTATAAATCAGTCACATTAGCTTTTGTTTTTGTTGTCATTTATTAAATCAGTTTGGATCATGTAAAAAATGTGTTTTGATGACCAAGAAATTGAAAATTCACATATAGATAATTTTGAACAAGGTCCTAAAATGTGCCAATTTGTCAATTAAAAACTTCCACGTTCAATGATGTCCTGTACCCCTTGCGATTAGTCTAATTAGTAGTTTTACATCTAATAATGAGCATTTCTGACAGTTTAAAGTAATTTCCACCTTGCTTGTACAGTTGAGTTCTTATTCGGTCTGTAGATGAAGCTATAACATTGAACACATGTTGTCCGGCCAAGATTACAAGAATCTCTTATTATAAATGCACCTTTTGACATCAGAACAAATATCAAAGTAGAATGCATTTCAGGATATGAGTTTACTAGTTTTGTAGCCAGCTCTGGCAGTACTTGCAAGGTAGGTTTCATCATATAAGAAAGCTAATTTGCTAGTATTCTTCTGCTCTATTTTTTTAACGGCCTTCGGCTCCACCTCAAGTCATGGTGACTTGATGGATGAATGATCTGTAAGAAGATCGATCTTGTGCAAGCCTACATAGGTCCACCAGGGTCTTCTCCGCTGTTACCTTGATTGTATCAAGCCATTGAGTTGCTGGTCTTTCTCTTAAGGTACCTTCACACTAAGCAACTTTGCAGCGAGAACGACGACGATCCGTGACGTTGCAGCGTCCTGGATAGCGATCTCGTTGTGTTTGACACGCAGCAGCGATCTGGATCCCGCTGTGATATCGCTGGTCGGAGCTAGAAGTCCAGAACGTTATTTCGTCGCTGATCACCTGCTGTCATCTCTGGACGCGTGTGTGACGCCGATCCAGCGATGTGTTCACTTGTAACCAGGGTAAATATCGGGTTACTAAGCGCAGGGCCGCGCTTAGTAACCCGATATTTACCCTGGTTACCATTGTAAAAGTTAAAAAAAAAACACTACATACTCACATTCTGATGACTGTCACGTCCCCCGGCGTCCACAGGGTTACGCGCTGCTGCTCAGAGCTTCCTGCACTGAATGTGTCAGCGCCCGGCAGTAAAGCAGAGCACAGCGGTGACGATATTTACCCTGGTTACCCGGGTGCTGCAGGGGGACTTCGGCATCGTTGAAGACAGTTTCAACGATGCCGAAGTCGTTCCCCTGATCGTTGGTCGCTGGAGAGAGCTGTCTGTGTGACAGCTCCCCAGCGACCACACAACGACTTACCAACGATCACGGCCAGGTCGTATCGCTGGTCGTGATCGTTGGTAAGTCGTTTAGTGTAATGGTACCTTTTGCCTTGTTCCTTTTATTTTTCCGACCATGATGTCCTTCTCCACTGATTGCTCTCTTCGTGTCCATAGTAGGCATGTCAGAGCTTGGTGATAGTTGTGTTCTTGTATATGCTATCTAATCTAGGTGAGTTCGAAATGATCACTGGGTGCATTGATATCACTCTATTCTCAATTATTCATTATCTCTGGATTATGACAGTTTTGTCTGATTAGGAACTTTTTTGCACTTCCCAGACAAAAAAAAGGTTTCGTTTTTAGCTTTGCCCGCTTCAATGGCGCATAATAATCCCATAATGAATGACCTTTATTTAAATGTCTTTCACTGTGTGTATATTTCCTCTCTCCATGCTCCACATGTTTCGTTTCTCAGCTTTATCCTGCACAGTGAAGCACATTAGAGATCTTGGCATGACTAGAAATACATAACCGACTTGTATAAATAAAGGGCTTTGGAAAATCTTACTCTGGTAAACATAACCTGGACATGTTATCGACATTAAATTTGGTTTAAATTGTCCATTCTCACAAAGCTTGTCTTTCAGGTGGTTAGTTTCTTTGAAAATAATGCTCAGTCAATAAACCATGCAGTAATCCCATCCTGTTGATAATGGTCCTAGCTCAGCTTCTTCGTTGTCTACTTATTGGAGTCCTTATTCAGAATTTTAAACAAAGATTTGACCATAATGACAAAGAATTGTACATATTTTTTAATAAGCTATATACAGTACTTGTGATAGACATAGAGGAGCTCTCTGGAAAGATCTTACAATGTGTTGTGCAGAGCAGAGGCATTAACAACAGTGAATTTAGTGACACAGTAACTCAACAAGTTAAGTAAATGTCCTTTAATGTCCAAATACTGCATACATGGAATCGCTCACCTCCGGATCGCAACCGGGAGCACGCCGTAATTTATCGGGCGCTGCCATGTACGTCCCCGTTGCTGGAACTGGCTTGTGTTAGCTTCACACTGTCAGACATACAACCACAGCACCTTCAGCCCTGCTGCATGTAAAACCAAACACAAAACTGACACATCCAAACCTGAACTGGAGGGAGTGGAGGGAGAGATCCATCCCATTACCAATTCCATAGAGCCAGGGCCGGACTGGCCATCTGGCAATTCTGGCAAATGCCAGAAGGGCCTGTCTGGGTGTGGGCTGCCTTGTCTACTATGTTGTTAACAGAATGGGTGTTTCTCAAGACACCCATACTGTTAAGAGTTGTGATGAAGCACAAATACGTGACTCTGTCAATTACCCCAGCAGGCCTCTGGCATCATTAGAAATATTGGTCTTGTAGTAAATCTTGCTTTCCTCTATCCAGGGTAATATTAGTAATATATCCCATCTGGTGCTTGGGGACAGTGACAGCATGGGCCTGTGTGATTTCAAATGCCAGGGCTGAATTTCAGTCCCAGTCCGTACCTGTATAGAGCTCTCCAAACATAAAAGCCCATGTCAGGTTTTCTTAAATCTGAGTTAGACAAATACTTTGACCAAATCCACGCTCTCTTTTATTTTGCATTATTACCACTGGCAAGGCTGTAATTACAATGCTCTCCAGCAGGTTCAGCATGTCTCTATGTGCATCCTGGGGGACTCATAACAATCCTCGTATATGATTCCCCTCACTGGTTTGTGTATTCAAGCCCCCATAATGTCTCCAAGTATCTAGTGGTAACACCCAAGTCTCATGCATGCCTTGAGCTGCCTCTTTCCAGCTGCCTACTCTGTAGCTGATACCAGCAGGTATGGCGTACAAGAGGCTGCCACTGGAGACCTTGTACTCAAAGTAGCATCTTGGGAGTTAAGATGGCAGTCTTGCCTTCTGGCTGGGCTCAGCTAGTCTCCTTCCCACCTGTACAGAACCTTGAATCCCTGGTGCTTCCTAAGGGCTTGCTGTCTGCATGATGCTTCCAACTCCTATTTAGACTTAAGTTAGACTTAGACCTAGTCATCTCTTTATTCCACCCATATAGTGACAATTAACCCCCTCCCACAGATGGCAGCCCCCACTTACTTTTAAGTAGCCTCTGTCTCTCGCAGCTTGTGCATATGTGGATTAAGCAGCAAGCTAGACAAATGCAGCTTCTGCCATCTTTACTTAGCCCTACTGGCCATTAGTCTCTGCACCCTTTCCACATATTAGTCAGTTAAAGAGAACCTGTCAGCAGGATTGAGACCTATAAACTAAAGACATGGCTATAATGGCGCTGTGATGCTGATTAATATGATACCTGATGTGAATGGATTCACTCAGTGATTGTTTAATACTCGCCTTATGAAATAATGACATCTTATGTACTTCGGGGTGGGACTTGGTGCAGGGTCTTCTTCTCGTGCCCTGCCCCCTCCCTAGCCTCCTCTTCTTGTGAGGTCAGTGATTATTCAGTGGTTTACCTCCTTTTTAAAATTCCACACTGCCATCATCATCATTGTTTGGGTGGAGTGTGAGCCGGCATCCTGTGTGCAGGACTTCAATAAAATGGCGCCGGAGGCGATAAATAAATAAATAAAGTAAAGCAAAATATGCTGTAAAAAACAATCAAAATGTCACATCTATCACAAAATGGTATAAAAAATGTCATCTCACGCCATAATCACAGCTCCATCGACTGAAAAATCAAAGTGTTATGGGCCTCAGAATATGGCGACACAATCAACACAATTTTTTTCCCAATGTTTGATTTTTTTTCACCATGAAAATAATAAAAAGCTGGACAAGTTTTGGTATCTTTATAATAGTATTGGAGAATCATTTTGCTAGCTTATTTTCACGACACAATGTACACTGTAAAAGCAATTCTCAAAAAACAATGTCAGAATTGCATGTTTTTTTGCAATTTCACCGCTCTTGGAATTTTTTTTTCTAATTTTCCAGTACATTATCTGTTAATCAGGATCAATTATTGCTGGAAACTGTTTCTTTCTAGGATCTTTTTTGGGGTCCCCTTGGCTAAGAATTAGAACTTTATGAACTTTTAGATCTGGTTAAGAGTTTTCTACTTTTAATCACCCGTACGCATTAGACTAATGTCATCTGAACCTGCTAATATTGACAGATTTGGTCACCAGTCTAAGGCTACTTTCACACTTGCGTTTACCTGAACTGCGGCAGGCTGCGGACTTCCTCCGTGAAGCCCCGCCCTCGGCCGCACCTCCGCCGCTAGCTCCGCCTACTTCTGCATGCGGCCCGCATGCGACCTCCGTACCTATCTTTAACATTAGGTACGCAGGTCGTGCGGCTGTATGCGGATGCTGCCGCATGCGTCGTTTTGACGATGCAGTGACCAGCGTAGGACGCAGCCTGTAGCATTTTTTTTTCCGCATCGTCAAAACGACGCATGCGGCAGCATCCGCATACAGCCGCACGACCTGCGTACCTAATGTTAAAGATAGGTACGGAGGTCGCATGCGGGCCGCATGCAGAAGTAGGCGGAGCTAGCGGCGGAGGTGCGGCCGAGGGCGGGGCTTCACGGAGGAAGTCCGCAGCCTGCCGCAGATCAGGTAAACGCAAGTGTGAAAGTAGCCTAATATAGTATGTATGGGGAAGCTGGCTGACTGATAGTTGGGGGAGATGTCTATTGCAAACGTCCGACTTTGCATTGCCGATCACATTCTTTTTCAGGTAC
This sequence comes from Ranitomeya variabilis, assembly GCF_051348905.1. Taxonomy (NCBI): domain Eukaryota; kingdom Metazoa; phylum Chordata; class Amphibia; order Anura; family Dendrobatidae; genus Ranitomeya; species Ranitomeya variabilis. Next base: position 200,998,863 of record NC_135232.1, on the reverse strand, counting down.
CATGTCAGCTGGCATGTTTCTATTAGAAAACACAGGCAATCACTGCTGAGTGAGTGCTCCTGTGTATGGGGGATTTGGAGGAGATGGCAGTTGGTTGGAGAATGGTTCCGCAAACAATCATCTATATGGTCAGCTTTACTCTTCCCTTAAAAATAAGGGGTTGTTCAAATCACCTTGTAAGGAGCAACATAATAAGTAGCAGGTCAAGACATCAAGACAGTTATAAAAGCATGAAGGTACTGATCATCGAAGCTAAGCCGTTTCGGGCTTGATTAATACTATGTAGGTGTAGAGTTGAGCGACTTTTACTTTTTTCGGATCGAGTCGGGTTTCGCGAAACCCGACTTTGTCAAAAGTTGGGTCGGGTGAAATCGGCCGATTATTGCGAAAAGTCGGGGGCCAACTGAAACACGACACCCAATGCAAGTCAATGGGAAATCAAAGTCGGCAGAGAGTGGAGGACAGGAAAACACCTACAGTGCCTATTTTAATGCCAAAAACATAAATTCTTATTACTGAAGCTTGTCAATCTTAATTTACTTTATAATAACAGTTAGGCATTGAAAACTGGGGGTCATTTGGCTAAAGTTGTGGGGGGGTAGGGCTTGCTCAAGATTTTCGCGGGCCCAGGAAATGCAGAATACGTCACGGCGGTGGAGCAGGGAGAGGTAAGTATTTCAACTTTGCAAGTGCTGTGATCCTGAGCAAGCAGGGGGGGCCCACTCATTCGTAGGAAGGTGCAGATGAAAGTGCAGGTTCCTTTATCAGGTGGGGGGGCATACTCGTTGGCGACGTCACTGGCACAGGGCCCCTCATAGTACGGCGGTGTGTTTGACGGCGGGTGGCGCCTCCCACTGGCAGAGACACTTTTGCATACTATGAGGGGCCCTGTGCCAGTGACGTCGCCAACGAGTATGCCCTCCCACCTGATGAAGGAACCTGCACTTTCATCTGCACCTTCCTCTTTGTCCCCGTGTAAGGTGGTATAGTATGTGGGAAGGGGAACCTGACTTTCAGCAGGGTCAGATTCTGACTGTGTAGAGTGCAAGAGGAATGTAGTGGTCTGGGTCAATGTACCAGCAGACTCATCTAGCAGTGGCTGGGAAATGAGCAGGATGAGGAGGAAACACAGTTAGTAGGCCCAAATAATAAAGTAGGCTAAATGCAGTTCAAATGTGGTAACAGGACTAAACAGGCGGCATTGCTTTGTTCAGTGGAGGAAAACTGTAATGAGTGGCAGACACAGTTAGTAGGCCCAAATAATAAAGTGGGCTAAATGTCTGCCAAAAAATTGTTCATAAATAAACAGGTAGCATAGCTAGGTACAGGGGTGGGCTCCTCTGCTGAGTAGCAGACAGTGGTAGTAGGCGCAAAGTATTAACTGGTCTAAATGGAGGCCAGGGCCCCTGTATATTTTAACTATCATCTATCATTTCAACAAATTTGTATTGGCAGTACCATTGAAGGATTTAACAGCACAGACTATACAGTGGTGGAGCAGGGAGAGGTAAGTATTGCAAGTGGTAGAGCACTGTTTGAGCTGGGGGGAACACTCTCTCGTGGGCAGCGGTACTGGCACAGGGCCCCTCATACTACGACGGTGTGTCTGACGTTGGTTGTGCACCACCACCATCAGAGACACTTCATTGTACTATGAGGGACCCTGTGCCAGTGCCGTCGCCCAAGAGTGGGCCCACCCACCTGTCCAGGCAAATGGCACTCGCACGGGTGCTTGCGCCAGGTGGTGACCACGGCCCTGTGGGGGGAGTCAGCCCATTTAGGGAGGTATACAAATGGCCTATGGTGGACATTCAGCAGCTGCAAATGGAGGAATTGGAGAAGTCAGTAAGAGGAGGCCAAAAGCAAGACAACCGTTATATGGTACTGTAAAACAAGGTAGAAGGTGTATATAAACTTGTTGAGAATTTAAATCTCCCTTTTATTTTGGGAGACTGAACCAAAACACAGGCCCTGTGCATAAAACAACACAATGTAAGTGGCAGAAAGTGGCTGGCTAATATACGACAAACTAACAGGACTGAAGTATATCCACTTTGTGAGAATTTGAATCTCACTTTTTTGGGGGGAGACTGAACCAAAACTCAGGCCCAGTGTATAAAACAACACAATGTAAGTGGCAGAAAGTGGCTGGCTGATATATGACAAACTAACAGGACTGAAGTATATCCACTTTGTGAGAATTTGAATCTCACTTTTTTGGGGGGGAGACTGAACCAAAACTCAGGCCCAGTGTATAAAACAACACAATGTAAGTGGCAGAAAGTGGCTGGCTGACATATGACAAACTAACAGGACTAAAGTATATCCACTTTGTGAGAATTTGAATCTCACTTTTTTGGGGGGAAGACTGAACCAAAACTCAGGCCCAGTGTATAAAACAACACAATGTAAGTTGCAGAAAGTGGCTGGCTGATATACGACAAACTAACAGGACTGAAGTATATCCACTTTGTGAGAATTTGAATCTCACTTTTTTGGGGGGAGACTGAACCAAAACTCAGGCCCAGTGTATAAAACAACACAATGTAAGTGGCAGAAAGTGGCTGGAAGATATATGAAAAAATTGAAGGACTGTAGTACAATTTCAATCTCCCTACAATGATCTCAGGACAAGTATGGCAGCAATAAAAAGGACTGCTGCACACAAAAGTGTGGACAAATAAACAAGATAACTGTGCAGAAAGGAGCAACAGGATTTTTGCTTTTAAAAAAGCAGTTGGTTTGCACAGCAGCGTGCAAACAGCAATGTAGCTATCAGGGAGCCTTATAAGGCAGCCTAATTATTTTTAGAATTAGAAGAGCGATTGTCCATGAAGCTGAAAGATATACACAAAATTATATATTTTTTTTATTATAATGTAGCTAACATTAATATGGTGATTTTTAACTAAAAATACAGAACTACGGTATTTCACCTGAGTAATGCATCCACTTGACCAGATCACTAAAAGCTCTCTTGAACTTGCGCATTAAAAAGTATTTCCTTCTCCACTATCTCCACTCTAATGGCCACAGATGCTGCTACGCGCCAGGTACAAGGACCTTGCAAAGGAACAAGTGTAATTCATTACGAGTGGAGAATAGGCAATTCCAGCAGCTAAATGGAAAGGATTCTTTACAGTTACAGTTCGAGATAATAATGAGGTCAGCTACCTTTCTCATATCAGTTGACGTCATAGGTTTTAGATTTGTCATTAGAGAATGCATAACTGATCAAGGAAGGTTGAACTTGATGGACATAAGTCTTTGTTTAATCTTTGTAACTCAAATTTTTAGAATAAATAATACTTTAAGTAAAATTTACAACTAATCATATAATACTTAAATGGAACAAATTTATTAATAATTATAAGCTAAAAAACCACCAACCTGTGGTTACACCAAAGAAAAAACACAAAAACACACCGTGGAAAAACTAGTGTGGGGGAACTGAAAAACCCCTATACTCCGTCTATGCTGAGAACTACCTATCTGCGGGGGTTGGCGCCCTATGGGATGCGTGTTGGTGCCCCCGCTCCACGTAGGCTGTCCCTGGTGTCCCTGGGATGCCCTGATCTACCCGTTGGGCCCCTCTACCCACACAATGTTATCTAAAGGTCCTCTACGAACTATACAAAGACCAATCCTATTTCTAAGGAGTCCTGTACCCCACACTGTGAATTAAAAACAGACTGAGAACATGAAAAGAAAAGCTGTCAGTGGCAATTGCGAGGTGGCTGAATTTAGTTTCTCCCCATTGGAGTACATATGCAGGCGGTTTATTGATACATATATACCAGTCCGATAACGATACTTTTCTAACTGGCAGCCGTCATATGAAAACAGCCACAAACAAATTCTAACTACCACATTGCATCAGAGATGTAGTGTATTTATGAAAGCTATATTGATACTTATCGCAATATAGGATGCCGCCCGCCCTATGCCTGTGTAGCCTCAACGCGTTTCGCCTCTCTGGCTCATCAGGAGGCTTGATTCAATGCCATGTGTCTCGATATATTAAGATGCTCCAATGTCTGATGCTGGTTACCTCAGTTTTATAGCCGCACAGCCGGTAAAACACGCCACACACGCTTCCTGTGTTTGAACCGGAAGTCGCGTCACAAGCCACTCCCCTTGTGACGACCGGGGTGTCTCAGTGCGCATATCCCAGGTGGAACGCTCGATGACTTTTCTGCGTCTCACCTTGGGCTTTGTGCGCTTGCTCCCTGCTGCCAGAAGTGCTTCCTGTTGTCAAACCGGAGGTTACGTCACACTAACCTCCATCTATGACCTCAGGAATGTCTCAGTGCGCATGCCCTAGGTGATAGACTCTATACCTCTCTGTGTCTCACCATGGGCTTTGTGCGCATGCTCCCTACTGACCGCAATATACTTTCAGTGCAGCGGTCTCAGTATAAACTGCGCATGCGCTGATTTAGTCAAACGGACCTCAATCGGCCCTGCTGCCACCGCTTAACTGCGCATGTGCTTGGTAACGTAGAAGAGTGCCTGGCATGCACCAGGCTCTGATAGGACTCCTTAGAGAAAATGAACAGGGGTCAAACACAGGGAGGGGGCCATTTACCAAGTTGAAAAACAAGAGCATCAAAATGCCACCAACAGGTGAAACTAGTAATATTGACATCTTCTTGCAACTAGTAGAGAGGGACTTGAGAAAAATCAAGAGTTTTGACCCCAAAACAGAATGTAATCTTACTGAAGGGGAAAGGCAAGCATTAGAAACCCTTAAAAATAATGATCAGCTGATAATAAAGGCGTCTGACAAGGGTGGTAATCTTGTCATCATGAACCATCAGGTATACTGTGATATGTGCCATAACATCCTTCAGGATAGAAACACGTACGAGATTCTGAGGTCTGATCCCCTAAATGAGTACAAAAATACTCTTAAAGATATCCTAGATAGTGCTTTGGGGAAAAACTTGCTATCAAGGTCTGAGTTTGAATTCCTCCTTCCTTCCTTCCCTCTGCAGGCCACCTTCTACACACTACTGAAGGCGCACAAGGGGTTAAACCCACTCAAGGGATGACCCATTGTGTCCGGGGTTGACTTGTTGACCCAAAATTGTGGCCTATATTTAGAGGAAATTCTTCGACCATTCGTCATATCCATTCCCTCTTATTTGAGGGATACGACAGATCTATTACAGAAGTTGGAGGGCTTACAGCTCGATAGCGGCTCTTGGCTGGCATCAATCGATGTCGAAGCCCTATACAGCAACATACCGCATGAGGAGGGAATTAGAGGGATCCAATATTATCTCAGACAAAGATCGATAACGTGTAAAGAACACAATGAGTTTGTCATCTCCCTGCTTGAATTCGTGTTGACTCACAATGCGTTCAAATTTAATGGCAAGCACTACCACCAGCTCAGGGGCACTGCGATGGGGTGTCCCTGTGCCCCATCGTATGCAAATTTGTTCCTGGGCTGGTGGGAGGAAACGGTGGTGTTTGGAGAAAGCAGTAAGTGGTGGCATGAATTGATAGCCATGTGGCTGAGATTTATTGACGATGTCTTCATTATCTGGTTGGGGACAAGAGAACAGTTCTCCAGGTTTGTGGCTGAGCTAAATGTTAATTCCATCAATTTAAGGTTTACTTCTGAGATCCACAGGGAGGAATTAGCCTTCCTCGATGTGAAGATTAAGAAGGCACCAAATGGAGGGTTGGTTACAAATATCTACCGTAAACCTACAAGTACAAACAGCCTCCTTGACTGGAACAGTCACCACCCCTTGCCCCTGAAGAGGGGCATCCCGAAGGGCCAGTTTTTAAGGTTGAGGCGAAACTGCTCGGATGTAAACACTTTTCATAGTCAAGCAGGAGATATGATGCATAGGTTTAGAGAAAAAAACTACCCGCCACAGGTCCTGAATGTAGCCTACCAAACTGCGGCCAATATGGATAGAAAACACCTACTGCACAAACAAGAGGCGCCGGCAGGAGCTAATGAAATTATCAGGATTATTGGCACCTTTGATCACCAACATAAAAGGGTGAGGGAGGCCATCAATAGACATTGGGATGTCCTGATGATGGATCCAGACCTCAGGGAGATTCTGGGTGCCCGTCCGGACATAACTTTCCGAAAATGGAAATCGCTAAAAGATTCCCTGGTCCATAGCCACTACAGAAAGCCGGTGGCAACAGATTCCTGGCTAGGTAGAAAGCCATGTGGTTTCTAACGGTGTGGCGACTGTCAGCTATGCAGGTGGATGAAGCCCAATAAGTCGTTTGTGAGCTCATGTACAGGAAAGGTCTTCTACCAACGAGACTTTTCAAATTGCAAATCGGTAGGAGTAGTATATATGGCCACCTGTCCATGCCCTAAAGACTATATTGGAAAGACAAAAAGGGAATTTCGGAGGAGGGTTGGCGAGCATATTGGCGATATTAGGAAAGGGAGAGAGACCACCCTTGCTAGTCATATGAGATCACAACATGCCAATGATATGATGAATATCAATTTTGCCATTATTGAAGTGGTAAAACCCAACCCAAGGGGGGGAATTGGGATAGGACTATCCTGCAAAGGGAATGTGAATGGACATTTAGGATGGACACGATGTCCCCCAGGGGACTAAATGAACAACAGTCATTCACATGTTTTCTCTAGTCAACATTTCCATGACTTCGGTCCCTACCAGTTAAGAGCCTGTTTTTGATATGGCACTGATATAAATTGTAAGAAGCTGGACATATTTATCATTGCCTTTAGGCCCCATTTGTTATAGGGGTCCGCATAGATCGGTATGTGTAATTTGAGTATAGAAATCCTCAGTTACTGGTTGAACTTGCGGTATAATGGGTGACATATGTGTAATAGGGGATATAATTGTGTTTTAAATATCAATGGATCTCCTACTGAAGTGAATAAATCAGTGGCTATGTATGCCCATTCATCCTTGACTTTTGGGAATATTGCTCTATATTGCTTTTCCGTATATAGGATTTTACAAGATAAATGTTACCTATCTGCATGCCAGGCACTCTTCTACGTTACCAAGCACATGCGCAGTTAAGCGGTGGCTGCAGGGCCGATTGAGGTCCGTTTGACTAAATCAGCGCGTGCGCAGTTTATACTGAGACCACTGCACTGAAATTATATTGCGGTCAGTAGGGAGCATGCGCACAAAGCCCATGGTGAGACGCAGAGAGGTATAGAGTCTATCACCTAGGGCATGCGCACTGAGACATTCCTGAGGTCATAGATGGAGGTTAGTGTGACGTAACCTCCGGTTTGACAACAGGAAGCACTTCTGGCAGCAGGGAGCAAGCGCACAAAGCCCAAGGTGAGACGCAGAAAAGTCATCGAGCGTTCCACCTGGGATATGCGCACTGAGACACCCCGGTCGTCACAAGGGGAGTGGCTTGTGACGCGACTTCCGGTTCAACCACAGGAAGCGTGTGTGGCGTGTTTTATCGGCTGTGCGGCTATAAAACTGAGGTAACCAGCATCAGACATTGGAGCATCTTAATATATCGAGACACATGGCATTGAATCGAGCCTCCTGATGAGCCAGAGAGGCGAAACGCGTTGAGGCTACACAGGCATAGGGCGGGCGGCATCCTATATTGCGATAAGTATCAATATAGCTTTCATAAATACACTACATCTCTGATGCAATGTGGTAGTTAGAATTTGTTTGTGGCTGTTTTCATATGACGGCTGCCAGTTAGAAAAGTATCGTTATCGAACTGGTATATATGTATCAATAAACCGCTTGGATATGTACTCCAATGGGGAGAAACTAAATTCAGCCACCTCACAATTGCCGCTGACAGCTCTTCTTTTCATGTTCTCAGTCTGTTTTTAATTCACAGTGTGGGGTACAGGACTCCTTAGAAATAGGATTGGTCTTTGTATAGTTCGTAGAGGACCTTTAGATAACATTGTGTGGGTAGAGGGGCCCAACGGGTAGATCAGGGCATCCCAGGGACCCCAGGGACAGCCTACGTGGAGCGGGGGCGCCAACACGCATCCCATAGGGCGCCAACCCCCGCAGATAGGTAGTTCTCAGCATAGACGGAGTATAGGGGTTTTTCAGTTCCCCCAGACTAGTTTTTCCACGGTGTGTTTTTGTGTTTTTTCTTTGGTGTAACCACAGGTTGGTGGTTTTTTAGCTTATAATTATTAATAAATTTGTTCCATTTAAGTATTATATGATTAATCTTTGTAACTCCTCACTTATGCATCCGGTTTCATTTGGTTTCAGGAGAAATCTTGGGGATTAGTTTTGTGCCCTGGGGTCTTTCTCTAGTTTCAGTTGAGCTCAGGGGCAAAATATTGAGATTGGCTGGGTTTGTTACAGATTTAGGGTTAAACAGATTTCGATTTAAAGTTTAAATAAGATTTCTGCCTTCCTATTAGTTTGATCATTGTTGCACCATTTGGCATTGTAATATCTAAAGTATAACAAATGTTTTGTTTCTGCCATGTCACTGGAATAGATAGCTTATTTCTTTCCATTTTCTGTTGGCAGAAGGGGTTTTTGACCTCTAAAATAGAAATGAAATGATCTACACAGTGGTATAGGGATGTCTACACTTGCTACAGTTCTTGGTGTCTTAGTGTAGTCAACGACGTCCACATAGCCCTAGTGGAGGAGAACGCGTTCGCATATACTGTGTGTGTCGACACTGACACTATGCGTGTGGCTGGGCTCAGGCAGTGTCAGTGTGCATGTGCACACACGCACCCTGAGTTCAGACCATGCATGGCCTGGGAAATGATTACTGTCAATCAGAACCATAAACATGCAAAATGAGGAAGCTTAATGGTGCAACAAACTCTTGGCCATGCCAAAGATGCACTCAAGCCCCCTCATCTGCATGCAGAACCACTAACAGGCACAGTGCTAGCATGATTGTTACAGAGGCTAAGTCCTCTATATCACCGCATAGGTCGTTTAGTATTGATTTTGGGGGTGACAGACTCCCTTTAATGTTAGATAAAATATTTCTCCCTTCAATGAAAAATGTGTCATGTTCTTCCAAGAAGCCCTCTCCCAACGCAGTTCTGTGGGTCGCCGCCATAATCAAACAAAGAAAGTTTACCTTATTATCAACAGCTGGTCTGGGTGGATCCAGAACTACAAGAAAAGCAAATAAATAGATGAATTTATGAGCAGGGAGAAATTGTAATGTGACTGCTTTAACCTCTTATTGACCATTTTGTTTTATTTTATTTTTATTTCAAAAATACAGCTAATAATTTATTCTAGCTATAAACATATCGGATGGGTTATAAACATATCGGATGGGTTAGTTATTATACTGCAAGGAAAATTAAATGAGGTCTTAAGAATGTAGCACAACTATAGAAGAAATTAAAAAAGAAGGAAATAATCAAGATTGAACATATTTAGCTCTGACTTAATTTTTTAAAAATTGTCATTACCTGTTTGATGTTATATTATGTTAATCTCCCTGATCTATGTCAAATTCAGTGTTGATTGTTGGTCCCTAACCTTTCTACCTGTTTCAATTTACCCAAACTAACACCTTGTCCCTTCAGGGCTCGGCTTAACTGACATCCACCTGGGTCCTGAAGCCTTATCTGTCCTTCAGTCTCTTAATCTAAGGGTACTGTCACACAGTACCATTTTGATCGCTACGACGGCACGATCCGTGACGTCGCAGCGATCGTATGAATATCGCTCCAGCGTCGTAGACTGCGGTCACACGTTGCAATCACGGCGCTGGAGCGATGCCGAAGTCCCCGGTAACCAGGGTAAACATCGGGTAACTAAGCGCAGGGCCGCGCTTAGTAACCCGATGTTTACCGTGGTTACCAGCGTAAACGTAAAAAAAACAAACAGTACATACTTACATTCCGGTGTCTGTCCCCGGCGTTCTGCTTCTCTCCACTGTGTAAGCGCCATAGCCGGCAAGCACAGCGGTGACGTCAGACGTCACCGCTGTGCTCGCTTTCCGGCTGGCAGACGCTCACACAGTGGAGAGAAGCTGAGACGCTGGAGGACAGACACCGGAATGTAAGTATGTACTGTTTGTTTTTTTACGTTTACGCTGGTAACCACGGTAAACATCGGGTTACTAAGCGCGGCCCTGCGCTTAGTTACCCGATGTTTACCCTGGTTACAAGCGAACACATCGCTGGATCGCTGTCACACACAACGATCCAGCGATGTCAGCGGGTGATCAAGCGACGAAAGAAAGTTCCACACGATCTGCTACGACGTACGATTCTCAGCAGGATCCCTGATCGCTGCTGCGTGTCAGACACTGCGATATCGTAACGATATCGCTTGAACGTCACGAATCGTACCGTCGTAGCGATCAAAATGGTACTGTGTGACAGTACCCTAAGAGACCATAATAATTGAGGTTAATCTGGTACTCACCACTTCCTACATCGGAATCACTACCTGCTAAATCCACCCAGTTCACCTTATCTCCCCCCTTTCTAAAACATAAATATAATAATTATAACCCATAATGCATTGTTCTTTACAATTCTCTATGACCCTTTAGTGTTTCTACACACTGCTGCTTAGCACGTTGTGCTTAGCACTATTCAATACTTGCTACATACTCCCTTCCCGCTTTGTCCTCTATATCTTGTACAAGACACTAACTGTTCTACCCACCTTAACCCTCACCCCTCTTAACTGCCCGAGGGGACTCAATTTACCACTCCCATTATTATACTCCCAATGCCCATTATCAATTACAGGCCACATGAGGGACCTTTCTATATAACCCTGACATCCTTAACAATATGCCTTTAACCATTTTATCATCACACAATGTGCAGGGGTCTTAATTCCCCGTTCAAACGTACCAAAGCTTTCCGCTAATACAGATCCCAATAAGCAGACGTGATTTGCCTTCAAGAGACACATTTCTCTACCTCATCATACTCAAAGTTTTTGTCCCCCTCTTACCCATTTTTCTACACAGCTAGTGCCCCAAATAAAACTAACTAAAGTTGTTGCTATTTGCTTCAAGAAATCTGTACCCTTCATTTTTCAATCACTAGTTGCAGATAAAGAGAGCCGTTATCTCATGGTGACTGGTTCTATTTCTGATGAGGTGGTGAGTGGTGACCTTTGTCTCCTACTATGCTCCCAATACTCATCAATCTGCCTTTTTCTCTCAACTACTTGATATAGTCTCCAAATATGCCCAAGGCACTACACTACCATGTGGTCACTCCAACACTATACTTAACACTGCTCTCAACAAGTATACAAACCCTCAAACTCTGACTCCCTCAATAGCTCCTCTTTCTACAGATTCAGCTGCTCTAAACAAACTCCTTTCCCTGTACCAATGGGTGGATTTATGGAGAGAACAATTTCCCTCTGTCAAAGACTATACATATTTCTCTGCACGACATTTAGTATACACTAGGATAGACCACATATTGGCCCACCCATCATTCATACCTAATATAACAAGCATTATTATACAGCTCACCTGCTCCACTTTACACCCACCACGACCCTGTTCATTCAACTAGACTCTGAATGACTCCATACTCTCTTATCCTGAAATTGCTCAGAGATTGAAAGATCAATTCATTTCAATGAATATTTTTCTCTGAACATTCAATCAGCTTCTTCCCCAGTCTCCCTTTGGGAAGCTCATAAAGCAGTGTTGAGAGGCTTCTGCATTCAAGAAGTTTCTCAGAAGAAGAAATATGCTAATTATGCAAATTGTCTCTTCAGAGAGGAAGAGAACTAAAACTCTAGTGCCACCTATTGGAAGGTAGCAATCCTACAAGTCAATGTTGACCCTTTAACGAACCTTGTCACATGACTTAGGATAATAGCCAAACCAGAATCTCAGTTTGCAGACACTGTGTTTCGAGGTACTGCCCCTCGTCAGTGCAAAGCAGAGATCTGGTTTGGCTGTGTGAGAGGCGTCCAACCGTTATCCAAGAAGTATTGTTTCTCTTTGCGGAGATCGACGTGCTAAGCAAATTGAGATTCTGGTTTGGCTATTATCCTTCCAATAGGTGGCACTAGAGGTCTAGTTCTCTTCCTCTCTGAAGAGACAATTTGCATAATTAGCATATTTGCCAGAGGAGCATTGCGGCTTTAAGTCTCTTCATCTCGGCATGCTTAGCATGTCGATCTTCGCAAGGAGAAACAATACTTCTTGAATCATAAGAAGAAAGAAAGATATGCAAGAATAACTGCTCTGGAGAATAGGGTTGCAAAATTCCCAGATGAAGAACTCGTCCTTCCCTTTATATACCATGACCTCACACATGCACATTCTGAACTCAATGCAACAAAATGCAACATGTTGCGTTCGGCGCAGCGTGAAATGACACATGCGGATGCATCCGCATGGTCTGCCTACCCAATGTTAAAGATAGGTATGCAGGATGCATGCAAATGTAGGCGGAGCTGAATGGAAGAGGTGCAGCAGTGGGTGGGGCTTAACGGAGGAAGTACGCAGCCCTCCGCAGCTCTGCCCTACATAAGTGTGAAACTAGCCTTAGAGTCCCTTTTCTCTGCCAACTATCCTCAAATGCTTCACAAACATCGTTCACAACTTCAGAATTGGGACAAGCTGCATCTCTCTTGGCTGGGTAGGATACGGACAATTAGCATGACTTTTCTTCCCAGAATACTCTATTTATTTTGTGTATTGCCTATCCCTGTTCCATCATGCTACCTCAAATTAGCACAACATCTAGTTAGCACTTTTGCTTGGAAGGGTGGGCTCCCTAGAGTTAACAGAGCAACTCCTTACTGACGCAGCCTAAAAGGAGATCTGGGAGTCCCTAACCTTTCCAATTATTACCAGGCAGCCCAGTTAACTCTATACCATGCTTATTCAGAACCCCCACAATGGCTTTCCTTAGAAGCCCCTAAGTGTCACACAATGACCCTTGATGCTTTATTATGGATCCTCCCAGCACAACGCAAACAAATCACATTCACTCAAAATATGGGATTCTCTAAACTATTCCTCAAACTTAATTTTCCCCTTCATACCTCTCGCCCCACTATGGGGCAAATTGCAGTTCCCCACGGGAAATGAGACTCTCTGGAGCTTTCATCTTTGGGTCATCGCAGGGATTACGAGAGTCCACCATCTATTTAACTTTGATGGTATTATTCCATTCCCAGCCCTCCAAAAGAAGTACAAACTCCCTCCTAGAGAAATATTCCGCTATTTATAATTGAAGTACTTTATTGCCACACTTTTGAGAAACTCTACCCTGCCTTATACATTCGCAAAGATGTCGCCAAAATCCACACACCCCAGCTACCATCTCACTCCTCTTCCCACATATCAACTAAACCGCACACAGGTGTAATTTAACTTACACCTCTCGCTGGGAGTCTGATATCGGCTCTGCCCTTACTGACTCAGAATGGTCTCAGATTTGGTCTTCTTCAACCAATGTAATTCTAAATACCTTAATGCTAGATACAAACTATAAGGTGATAACTAGATGGTACTTAACCACAGATAGAGTTGCCAAGGCAGTTCCCGGCTACTCTCCCAAGTATTTCAGAAATTGTGATTCTGACGGGGATATGTACCATATTTGGTGGATGCTCTCTGATCGAGCACTCCGCCCTCCCCATAAAATCAAATTTTGAAGAGAGGTATTCATTCACATCTACCTAGGAAATAGGAATTCAGACGACTTCAGTCTTAGGGAGGTATTCACACTAGACATGTTAAGACCCAGCAGATTTGAGACCGCCTTGTCGTTGGCTTGCTGGGCATGCATGAATTGGCCAAATTATGTTCTAAGCGTCTCATTTTTTTCCTAGTATCCAGAAGCAGTATTGCTATTCATATTTCATATTGACATGCTTTAGCACTTCAGAGTGCAACTTTTTTTCTTTATAGTATTTTGTATGGCATACTATAGAAAATGTTGATTCTGAAAGGAAACTAAAGGTTTTCTGACAAATTTGGGTGCAAGCATTTATGCTGAGCACTGTACCTGGATCTTTGTTCTCTTGACAGATAAGAACTAAAGTTGCTTGTCTAGTAGCCATTTTGGAGTTCACATATAACAGGGGTGGGCAATTAATTTTCCCGAGGGGCCACATGAGAGACCGAGACCATTGTGGAGGGCCGAAACAATAGGCCGAAATTAATTCAGCTCAATATTAATATTGATATATTATAATTATTATATTATTGATGATTTTATTGAGCAGAATTAAGAATGCTGACATCCCCTTATATATCGTTTGAACTCGAGCACAGCCCCTTCGGTATATAGTATGAGCCCCCCAACAGCCCCTTATATGCGGCATGAGCCCCACACAGCCTCCCCCCATATGCGGCATGAGCCCCACACAGCTTCCCTACATACACTGCATGAGCTCCACACAGCCTCCCCATATACTGCATAAGCCCCACACAGCCTCGCCAAATAAACACTGCATGTCACCCCCATAGCCTCCCCATGTGCCACATGTCACCCCCACATGCAGCACCATGTCACCCCCATGTGCAGCATCATGTCGCCCCATGTTTGCAGCACCATGTCACCCCCCATGTGCAGCACCATGTCGCCTCATGTGTGCAGCACCATGTCATGCCATGTGTGCAGCACCATGTCACGCCATGTGTGCAGCACCATGTCGCCCCATGTGTGCAGCACCATGTCGCCCCATGTGTACAGTACCATTTCGCCCCTATGTGTGCAGCACCATGTCACCCCATGTGTGCAGCAGCATGTCGCCCCACGTGTGCAGCACCATGTCGCCCCACGTGTGCAGCACCATGTCGCCCCACGTGTGCAGCACCATGTCGCCCCACGTGTGCAGCACCATGTCGCCCCATGTGTGCAGCACCATGTCGCCTCATGTGTGCAGCACCATGTCGCCCCCATGTGCAGCACCATGTTGCCCCTATGTGTGCAGCACCATGTTGCCCCCATGTGTGCAGCACCATGTCGCCCCATGTGTGCAGCACCATGTCGCCCCTTGTGTGCAGCACCATGTCGCCCCATGTGTGCAGCACCATGTCACCCCATGTGTGCAGCACCTTGTTGCCCCATGTGTGCAGCACCAAGTCACCCCATGTGTGCACACCATGTTACCCCCTATTTGCAGCACCATGTCACCCCATGTGTGCAGTACCATGTCACCCCCCTGTGTGCAGCACCATGTTGCCCCCATGTGTGCAGCACCATGTCACCCCCATGTGTGCAGCACCAAGTCACCCCATGTGTGCAACACCATGTTACCCCCCATTTGCAGCACCATGTCACCCCATGTGTGCAGCACCATGTCACCCCCCTGTGTGCAGCACCATGTTGCCCCATATGTGCAGCACCATGTCACCCCCCATAGCCTTCCCATGCCCGCCCAAACAGCTCATACACATGAGAAAAAAAAACACCACATACTAACCTTGGTCCCATTCCCTGACACTCTGCTTCTCTCCCCACCTCCGCTCACATGCTGATTGGTGGAGGAAGTGGCCGGAGGCCCCTCTTCCACCCAAGGAGTTAGCGGCGAGCGCAGCACAGAGCCGCACATGGAGACAGCGAGCGGGCGGGCGCCGTGCGGCCCGTGGACCTCGGATTTCCAGCCTCATGGCTGTCTCGGTCCGCACTTTGCCCATGCCTGACATATCACAATATATAAAAGTTAATAAATCACAAAAAAGCTTTACTTATACTGGCCATAACAAATTCCGGATTGTATCATCAGCTAGCACATCGACTTTTAGCAAAATTAGTTCTTCAATTTACATTCTATTAAGGTCATTTCATTAGCAGAAAGGGTGTGGAAAACCATTGTGACTTTTACACAGTTCTATGGAAATTACAATGAAGAGGAAGGGAAAAAGAACAGATGTTATTTCAGGAGAAAGTGTCAACATTGTTGTGCAAGCGAGCAGCAACGTACAGAACCCTGGCAAATATTAGCACTGCACACGGATCAGGCATTAAGCAATCTATACTCCGCAGGCCAGACCACCAAGGGCTACAGCCTGACATGAAGGAAAAGATCAGTTCCACATGTAGTATATGATTCTGGCCCATTATAAAATTTTTCCCATGCAGCATGTATTACAGATATTATATCACTAGCATTCACTATATTAGCTGACAATGAGGAAATATAGTTCAGAGAACAAAATAACTTGGTTGAATTCATGTCATAAGGTACCGTCACACTGACCAACTTTCCAACGAGAACGACAGCGATCCGTGATGTTGCAGTGTCCTGGATAGCGATCTCGTTGTGTTTGACACGCAGCAGCGATCTGGATCCTGCTGTGATATCGCTGGTCGGAGCTAGAAGTCCAGAACTTTATTTGGTCGTCAGGTCGGCGTGTATCGTTGTGTTTGACAGCAAAAGCAACGATGCCAGCAATGTTTTACAATGGTAACCAGGGTAAATATCGGGTTACTAAGCGCAGGGCCGCGCTTAGTAACCCGATATTTACCCTGGTTACCATTGTAAAAGTTAAAAAAAAAAACACGACATACTCACATTCTGATGTCTGTCACGTCCCCGCCGGCGTCCACAGGGTTAAAACTGCTTTCGGCAGGAGCGTTACTAATGCTGCGCTGCTGCCGAGAGCTTCCCTGCACTGACTGTCAGTGCCGGCCGTAAAGCAGAGCACAGCGGTGACGTCACCGCTGTCTGCCGGCGCTGACACATTCAGTGCAGGGAAGCTCTCGGCAGCAGCGCAGCATTAGCAAGCGCTCCTGCCGAAAGCAGTGTAACCTTGTGGACGCCGGCGGGGGACGTGACAGACATCAGAATGTGAGTATGTAGTGTTTTTTTTTTTACTTTTACAATGGTAACCAGGGTAAATATCGGGTTACTAAGCGCGGCCCTGCGCTTAGTAACCCGATGTTTACCCTGGTTACCCGGGTGCTGCAGGGGGACTTCGGCATCGTTGAAGTAATTCCCCTGATCGTTGGTCGCTGGAGAGAGCTGTCTGTGTGACAGCTCCCCAGCGACCACACAACGACTTACCGACGATCACGGCCAGGTCGTATCGCTGGTCGTGATCGTTGGTAAGTCGTTTAGTGTAACGGTACCCTTAGCAGACAGGCACAATATGTTGATCCCTTCCCTCCATGGTCAATTTTTGTTCTTGTGCTTTAGCTTTTTCCTCCCTTTTTCCCAATGGTATACGGTAACTTTTTCATTTTTCCATTGACACCACAGTATGTGGGCTTGTCGTTGCATGACAACTTAAATTTTACCACACAACATACCTTTTTATGTTGTTTTTGTGCAGTGAAAATGGCAACACCAAACATACACTTTTTTATCTAAGTGGTGAAATCTTTTATGTTCTGAGACCCATTAATTTTATACTTTTCTTTCCATTTCCAAGTATTCACTGTTTAGTTTTATATTTTGATGGAACAGACATTTATGGATATAGCAATACCAAACATGCTTATTTTTTATTTCCATGTTTTTAGAAAAAGAGGTAAAGTAAGGGGTATTTTTTTCAACAGTTTTTTTTTTTTACTTTATTTTTTTTTCATCCCCCTAGGACAGGGGTGGGGAGCCACCAGCTCACAAACCCTTTTCTACAGCCCCTGGGCATGTTCCCGTGGACCTCAGTGCTCGGACCTGCATTTTGCCAGCCTTGGGCCTTTTTATAGCACCTGAGACTGCGAGCAGGCACAGTAAGCATGCATTACAGAACGCTGACAGCGCTGACGTACCTTGGAGTCAATCACCTCTGCAGTCTCGTCCCACCAACAATGACGACAGCAATGGCAGCCCCAGCCCGTTCCGTGATATCTATATGCCCCCAGCCCATCTTCTGATATCTATACACTCCCTGACAGAAGTTATGTCGCTTATCCATGTTATGTAAATAAAAGCTTATAACCTGACGTTAAATTCATCCATTGGTTGTATAAATTATTTTTTTGAAAGCTGAAACCCTCTGAAATGTGGTTTAAATTAAGAAAATAAATTGCCATCAATGCAGAAATATTGATCAGTTAATGGACACAGAATGGTCAGATTTTGGCAAGACAAAACTTTTGTCGCCTGGTCATATAATGCACCCAATCCTAGTTTACATCCTCACCTGTGCTCAGTAAATGATCGGTTAATTAGTGTGTGTATAAAAAGAAACCCAGCACCCCAGACCTTCATTTGAACTGCAACTTGAGCTCTGACAACATGCCAAAAATCCACCCTGCGACCAAAGCCTGGATTATCAAGAGGCTGAAGATCAGATCCACTGAAGAGGTGGCTAGCACCTTTAATGTGATGCATACATGCCTCCATCCCTCCTGTGATGCGTATATGCCCTCAATGTCTCCTGTGATGCGTATATGCCCTCAGCCCCTCCTGTGATGTGTGTATGCCCCCCCAGTCCCTCCTGTGACATGTATAAGCCACCAGTGTCTCCCGCCATATTTATATATGCCCCCAGTGTTGTGAATTCTGCTCTTGGGCTCTCTCCGGTGGTTGTTGATAGTAATGCAGTTGCGGTTTTCCGTGGTTGCAGGCACATAATCCTGTGTTGGATTGGAAGTCTATGTCTGTGACTAGTTGGGGATGTCAGGGGATTCATAATGATGTTCCTTTGATGTCAATCTCCTCTTCTTCCACTTCTGAAATTCCAGAGTTTTTGTCTGATTTTCAGGATGTATTCAATGAGCCCAAGTCCAGTTCCCTTCCACCGCATAGGGACTGTGATTGTGCGATTGACTTGATTCCAGGCTGTAAGTTTCCTAAGGGCCGACTTTTCAACCTGTCTGTGCCTGAACATACCGCCATGCGGAGTTATGTTAAGGAGTCTTTGGAGAAAGGACATATTCGGCCATCTTCTTCGCCTTTGGGAGCAGGTTTTTTTTTTGTTGCTAAGAAGGATGGCTCCTTGAGACCCTGTATTGATTATCGCCTCTTGAATAAGATCACGGTCAAGTTTCAATACCCTTTACCTCTGCTTTCCGATTTGTTTGCCAGGATTAAGGGGGCTAGTTGGTTTACTAAGATTGACCTTCGGGGGGCATATAATCTTGTTCGTATTAAGCAGGGTGATGAATGGAAAACTGCGTTTAATACGCCCGAAGGCCATTTTGAATACCTTGTGATGCCATTCGGGCTCTCTAATGCTCCATCTGTTTTTCAGTCCTTCATGCTCGATATCTTCCGGACTTATCTTGATAAATTCATGATTGTATGTTTGGATGACATTTTAATTTTTTCCGACGATTGGGAGTCTCATGTGAAACAGGTCAGGATGGTATTTCAGATCCTTCGTGATAATGCTTTGTTTGTGAAGGGGGTCTAAGTGTCTCTTTGGGGTGCAGAAGGTTTCTTTTTTGTGCTTTATTTTCTCTCCCTCATCTATAGAGATGGATCCGGTTAAGGTTCAGGCCATTCATGATTGGATTCAAAGAAAAACCAAACCAAACAAGGATCCCTAAAACTTAACTTTTAATAGAACAATTTAAAAGTAGACTTTACTTGTCAAATAGATATTAAAAGGTAAGAAGGCATCCAATGTACCTAAACCACCCTGTGTAATCTACTAATGAACCCTACCTAGCAGTGGAGGTAGGCACCCTACTTTGCTGCGGTAGGCGCCCCCACTCCTCGAAGGCTCACCCTGTTGTTACCCTAAGTACTCCCTTCAATAAAGGAAACCTATTAAGTACTACAACAGACCACTAACGTGACACCTACCTAGCAGTGGAGGTAGGCACCCTAAGTTGTTTTCGGTAGGCGCCCCCACTCAACGGTGGCTGACCCTAGGGTCCCTTACTCACCCTGAACTCAGGGGAGATAAAAGATACATGTCCCAATGCACCACAGGTACCCGTAAAGAAATAAACAAATAAAGAAGCAAAAAAACAAACAAAATGGAAAAAATAATAGAATAAATTATCAAAACTCAAAAAAATATAAATGTAAGTATTTTTCAGAAAACTGAAGCCCAGAGAAATGAAATGTAGAGAACTCTGGCTAGATAAACAGTAATCTGATTAATCCCATACAGGATAACGGGTAACCGGAGTGTAAAAATACAAAATAATCCGAATAAATGGTTATAAGTACTATTAGCACAAGAATGCCTTACAACGTGCAAATGTAAAATATGCTATCAGCAATCCTCTAATAATCTAAAGAGATCTAGTCTTATCTTGCAATATAGTGCTCAAAAGATAACAGACTGAACACTATTAAACACTGCAGTCTCTATTGGACTGATAGTCCACAGGCTCAATTCCTGGCAACTAATATGCCTAAGCAAGACAGAGGTGCAAAAAATAATAATTAGGAGAGAAGACCTACAGATAGTACGGACATATTAACATATTGATAGTCACTCATAGTTGGTACTTAGATAGGGGAATTATACCAGCTTGCTTTCACAGGTACATAGAAGGACTCAATCGTCCTGCAAAATAGGAGCAAATGCACAAAGTATACTTATCAACACGCTGGGAACTCCCATCTCGTTTGTCCCACTACTGCCCCAGATGAGGGTGGTCTCGATGGTCAATTGCTCTCACAAAGTCCCCATATAGTGCCCGACGCGTTTCCCCCCCGTTTTTTGAGGATACCGGGGGTTCATCAGGGGTAACACAGCCACATACACCAGTGAAAAAAATAGAGGAGCTGTAAGGATAAGATCCACTCACCAAAGCCCCCTTTTTATAAAAGAGCCGTGGGCTCTCATACCCGGCGTCTCAACCGCATGGAGTGTGCGTCATCACCAGGCGCCCAAGCTGACGATGAATCCAGCGGCCAGAACTGATATGCTAGAGGTCAGCAGCCGGCGAAATATACCCAATTCCATTGGCTACAAAAACATGGCCGACAACGCCGCGTCACGGTCACGTGTAGTGTGCATCAGTAATAAAGCACGCCTATGTTCCAGACAGTAACGGACCGGAAATGACAAGTCAGAAACCAGCAAAGTATCGCCAGTTCAAACGGATACACAGAAGGCCGACGGCGCTGCGCATGCGTATTAATAAACAGCCAATATGGCACAAATTACACCAGATTTAGATACTACCAAACGTAACTAGAGGTTCCTCAGAATAGATAATAATCAAGAAACAATTATATTAAAGGGGGAAATGTACAAAGAGGGATAAATCATGAAACACGCATTCGGAAAATCGGAACAATGAATGAAAAATAAAGTCAAATATAAAAAATATATAAATTGGATAATCTTCAATGACCCAAAAACAATCAATAATATAAATATAAATGGCTTAAGTTGAAGGACCACGATAAATGGCTAGATGAAACTAACAAAGGACAGTTGTTCATTAAGGCCCAGAGGGCTCATAGATTTCAGTAGATAAATCCATCTGGATTCACGTTGTAAGATCTTCCTATCCCAGTCCCCCAACCTGATCGATGGTGCAATTACCTCAATAACCTTAAAGGATAGAGAACCCAGATCTCCACCATGCACAGTGTTGACATGACGTGCGACTGGTGTATCTCGACCATGTCTGATATCTCCCAGATGCTCGCTGATGCGAACCCGAAATTCACGTCTGGCTTTCCCTATATAATCCTTTTGACAAGAACACGTGCAGAGGTATACCAGACCAGTCGTTCTGCAGTTGGCAAACTGTCTCATTGAAAATGTCCTGCCAGTGGCAGAGCTCTTAAAGGTCTTAGACACTTCAACAAATTTACAGAAGGAACAGTGTCCACATTTATAGGTGCCCGTCGATCTATTCACCAACCAGGTGTTTTGTTTTTTAGGGGGGATAAAATGACTATGGACTATACTGTCCTTAATAGATCTTCCCCTCCGATATGTTATCGACGGGTGTGAGGACACAAAATTGCCAATCTCAGGATCAGATCTCAAAATCTGCCAGTGTCGTTTAAAGATATCATACACCCTTCTGGACTGGTCATCAAAGGTCCCAATGAGCCTTGTGATATTTGGACCATCCATATGGGTCCTTAGTACCAGTAGCGATGTTCTACTCGAACTTAGAGCAGCAGAATACGCGGAATCTACTACATCACCCGGGTATCCCCTCTCACAGAACCGATGTTTAAGTTCCAGTGATTTAACCTTGAAATCATTCAAGGAAGAACAGTTCCTACGAAGCCGCAGGAACTGTCCTTTCGGGATCCCTCTTTTCAGCGGAAAAGGGTGGTGGCTCTCCCAACGTAGGAGGCTATTGGTAGCCGTTGCTTTACGGAAGATGCTTGTACCTAGAGAACCATCCACCTGTCTGCAGATGGTGACATCAAGGAAGTTTATGCTCTGCCCACCAATTTCATAAGTGAAAAATAAACTCTCCAGAGTGGTATTCAAATATTTTAGAAAGTTAGTAAAAGAGCAGGCATCACCCTTCCACAGTATCAAGATATCATCGATAAACCTGCCCCAGAAAATAATTCTGGGGCTCCACATGTCATCCTCATCCTTGAAGACAAAAGTATCTTCCCACCAGCCCAGGAGCAAGTTGGCATACGTGGGGGCACAAGGGCTCCCCATCGCTGTGCCCCATAGCTGGCGGTAGTACTTTCCGCTGAAAAGAAAGTAATTCCGCTGTAACACAAAATTGAGAAGTTCAAGTAAAAAAGTATTGTGTAATGTATATTGAACTCCCCTGCTGCTCAAGAAATAACCAATGGCTTTGAGACCATCTTTATGTGCAATGCTACTGTAGAGTGCCTCTACATCAATAGATGCAATAATAGTGTCTGGCTCAATGGAGACCCCTTCCAATTTAGTTAACAAATCACTGGTGTCCCTGATGTAAGATGGGAGGGCTGTCACAAATGGTCTCAGTATTCTGTCCAGGTAGATACTTGAATTTTGAGATAGGGCATCTATCCCAGACACAATGGGGCGTCCCTTAAGGGGACTTAGCCCCTTGTGGATCTTAGGCATAGCGTAAAAAGTCGCTACCATGGGGGATTTTGGAAGAAGAAAATCAAATTCACTTTTTGAGATGAGTCTAGACTCTAAGGCCCTTGTTAAAATACTCAATAACTCAGAGGAGAAGCCAGCCATTGGATCATTTTTTAGTACTTCGTATGATGACCTGTCAGACAGAATGGACATACACATCTCAGTGTATTTAGCATGATCCATAACAACAATATTACCGCCGTTGTCGGAAGGCTTCACGACAATAGACGTATTGTTCCTCAGATCTTCTAAAGATCTCATTTCTGATCTAGTTAAATTAGGGTGAGTTGAATCAAAAGCTGGAATAATGTTATTGATCTCATCTGTCACCAATTTCTGGAACACATCAATACTGCCAAAGCCACTCACTGGTGGCATCTTTTTACTGACAGATCTGAGATCCGAAAAGGGACCCTCGCCAGTTGTCCTACTCCCCTCCACACTCAGTTCCGTTAGTATTTCAAGATCAGTCAGATCATCAGGCGAGATACCCAATTGCTGACATTTCTGTATATCATTTTTATGAAAAAATTGTCTCCATCTGAGTTTTCTCGTGAACAGGTTGAGGTCCTTAATCCAGGAGAAAGGATCAAATCTCATTGTTGGAACAAAAGTAAGACCCTTACTCAATACTTGTTTTTCTGTTGTGGTCAGGAGGTATGATGATAAATTGATGATCTGATTATCATCTCTTACAGGCCGTGTCATTACTTCTGATAGCTGATAGGGGTTCGATTCCGAAGGTCGTACATAAGACCCCCTCGATCCTCTAAAAAAGAGGACGAAGAGGAGGTAGAAGGTTGATAACCCCTGTCTGAACCATAATTTTGCCATCTCCACCCTCCTCTCCGACCACGACTCTTTGATCTAGAGAATTGTTTAGACACGGCCCCCCTGGGTGTTGAGTCAATATCTGAGGAATCAATATCTGAGGAGGAGGCCTCCACCCTCGCTGTCGTGATGGTCTGTAGGGAAGGATACGCTCTCTTCTCCTTAAATTCTAGACAATCTTTAATGAAACGTTTATGTTTCCTCTCTTTTATTTCAAGATGGAATTTCTCCACTGAGTTCTTGAGAGTTTCCTCTCGATTAGCAAATTCAGAGTCATTTTTATGTTTCAAGATGTTCTCAATAAGCTCCTTTAGTTTGGAGGAGGAGTTTTCTAAAGTCTTTTTCTCCTCTTCCAAAAGTATATGCATAAACCTCAGTGAAGAGGCAATTGACTCCTCCTCCCACTTTAACAATAAAGCGGGGGACACACACCTTGGGGCCGGTAACAGATGTATTCTTAGACCACGTGGTACGATTTTATGTTTGATATAATTGTCCAGAGACTGGACTTCCCACCAGGATTTGATGTTATTTTTATATGCTAATAATACATCCGAAAAGAGTGACCTCAACGACGGGGTGGAAGATGAACCACTTACACCATCAATATCAGAAAAGACCTCCCTCGCATCATCAAGCCATCTTTTATTATCCAGTGGTCCTGAAAGAAAACTAGCCATCACAACAAAACTAACCACAAAAACCAAACTACTATAGATCAGAATCCTAGAAACAAAGAAAAACCAAACCAAACAAGGATCCCTAAAATTTAACTTTTAATAGAACAATTTAAAAGTAGACTTTACTTGTCAAATAGATATTAAAAGGTAAGAAGGCATCCAATGTACCTAAACCACCCTGTGTAATCTACTAATGAACCCTACCTAGCAGTGGAGGTAGGCACCCTACTTTGCTGCGGTAGGCGCCCCCACTCCTCGAAGGCTCACCCTGTTGTTACCCTAAGTACTCCCTTCAATAAAGGAAACCTATTAAGTACTACAACAGACCACTAACGTGACACCTACCTAGCAGTGGAGGTAGGCACCCTAAGTTGTTTTCGGTAGGCGCCCCCACTCAACGGTGGCTGACCCTAGGGTCCCTTACTCACCCTGAACTCAGGGGAGATAAAAGATACATGTCCCAATACACCACAGGTACCCGTAAAGAAATAAACAAATAAAGAAGCAAAAAAACAAACAAAATGGAAAAAAAAATAGAAAAAATTATCAAAACTCAAAAAAATATAAATGTAAGTATTTTTCAGAAAACTGAAGCCCAGAGAAATGAAATGTAGAGTACTCTGGCTAGATAAACAGTAATCTGATTAATCCCATACAGGATAACGGGTAACCGGAGTGTAAAAATACAAAATAATCCGAATAAATGGTTATAAGTACTATTAGCACAAGAATGCCTTACAACGTGCAAATGTAAAATATGCTATCAGCAATCCTCTAATAATCTAAAGAGATCTAGTCTTATCTTGCAATATAGTGCTCAAAAGATAACAGACTGAACACTATTAAACACTGCAGTCTCTATTGGACTGATAGTCCACAGGCTCAATTCCTGGCAACTAATATGCCTAAGCAAGACAGAGGTGCAAAAAATAATAATTAGGAGAGAAGACCTACAGATAGTACGGACATATTAACATATTGATAGTCACTCATAGTTGGTACTTAGATAGGGGAATTATACCAGCTTGCTTTCACAGGTACATAGAAGGACTCAATCGTCCTGCAAAATAGGAGCAAATGCTCAAAGTATACTTATCAACACGCTGGGAACTCCCATCTCGTTTGTCCCACTACTGCCCCAGATGAGGGTGGTCTCGATGGTCAATTGCTCTCACAAAGTCCCCATATAGTGCCCAACGCGTTTCCCCCCCGTTTTTTGGGGATACCGAGGGTTCATCAGGGGTAACACAGCCACATACACCAGTGAAAAAAATAGAGGAGCTGTAAGGATAAGATCCACTCACCAAAGCCCCCTTTTTATAAAAGAGCCGTGGGCTCTCATACCCGGCGTCTCAACCGCATGGAGTGTGCGTCATCACCAGGCGCCCAAGCTGACGATGAATCCAGCGGCCAGAACTGATATGCTAGAGGTCAGCGGCCGGATTGGATTCAACCCATATCTGTGAAGAGCCTTCAGAAATGTTTGGGCTTTGCTAATTTTTATCGCCGTTTCATTGCTAACCTCTCCAGTGTGGTTAAACCCTTGACCGATTTGACGAAGAAAGGCGCTGATGTGACGAATTGGTCCTCTGCGGCTGTCTCTGCCTTTCAGGAGCTTAAACGCCGATTTACTTCTGCCCCGGTGTTGCGTCAACCAGATGTTTCTCTTCCGTTTCAGGTTGAGGTTGACGCTTCTGAGATTGGGGCAAGGGCCATTTTGTCTCAGAGGGATCCTGTTGGTTCCTTGATGAAACCGTGTGACTTCTTTTCCCGTAAGTTTTTAAGTGAACGCAATTATGATGTCGGCAATCGGCAGTTGTTGGCTATGAAGTGGGCGTTTGAGGAGTGGCGACATTGGCTCGAGGGAGCTAAGCACCGTATTGTGGTCTTGACCGATCATAAAAATCTGATTTACCTCGAGTCTGCCAGGCGGCTGAATCCTAGACAGGCTCGATGGTCCTTGTTTTTTTTTCCCGTTTTGATTTCGTGGTCTTGTATCTTCCAGGTTCTAAGAATATTAAGGCTGATGCCCTCTCTAGGAGTTTTTTGCCTGATTCTCCTGAGGTCCTTGAACCGGTTGGCATTCTGAAAGAAGGGGTGGTCCTTTTTGCCATTTCCCCTGATTTACGACGGGTTCTTCAGGAATTTCAGGCTGACAAACCTGACCGCTGTCCAGTGGGGAAACTGTTTGTTCCTGATAGATGGACTAGTAGAGTGATTTCTGAGGTTCATTGTTCTGTGTTGGCTGGCCATTCTGGTATTTTTGGTACCAGAGATTTGGTTGGTAGGTCCTTTTGGTGGCCTTCTTTGTCACGTGATGTGCGTTCTTTTGTGCAGTCCTGTGGGACTTGTGCGCGGGCCAAGCCTTGTTGTTCCCGTGCTAGTGGGTTGCTTTTGCCTTTGCCGGTCCCTGAGAGGCCCTGGATGCATATTTCTATGGATTTTATTTCTGATCTTCCGGTTTCCCAGAAGATGTCTGTCATCTGGGTTGTTTGTGACCGGTTCTCTAAGATGGTCCATTTGGTGCCTTTGCCTAAATTGCCTTCCTCTTCTGATTTGGTTCCGTTGTTTTTTCAGCATGTGGTTCGTTTGCATGGTATTCCGGAGAATATTGTGTCCGACAGAGGGTCCCAGTTTGTTTCTCGGTTTTGGCGGGCTTTTGTGCTAAGCTGGGCATTGATTTGTCTTTTTCTTCCGCATTTCATCCTCAGACAAATGGCCAGACCAAGCGAACTAATCAGACTTTAGAAACTTATCTGAGATGCTTTGTGTCTGCTGATCAGGATGATTGGGTGGCTTTCTTGCCATTGGCCGAGTTTGCCCTTAATAATCGGGCTAGTTCGGCTACCTTGGTTTTGCCCTTCTTTTGTAATTTTGGTTTTCATCCTCGTTTTTCTTCGGGGCAGGTGGAGCCTTCTGACTGTCCTGGTGTGGATTCTGTGGTTGACAAGTTGCAGCAGATTTGGGCTCATGTGGTGGACAATTTGGTATTGTCTCAGGAGGAGGCTCAACGTTTTGCTAACTGTCGTCGGTGTGTTGGTTCCCGGCTTCGGGTTGGGGATCTGGTCTGGTTGTCTTCCCGTCATGTTCCTATGAAGGTTTCTTCCCCTAAGTTTAAGCCTCGCTTTATTGGTCCTTATAGGATTTCTCAGATTATTAATCCGGTGTCTTTTCGATTGGCCCTTCCGGCTTCTTTTGCTATCCATAATGTCTTCCATAGATCTTTATTGCGGAAATATGTGGTGCCCATTGTTCCCTCTGTTCATCCTCCGGCCCCTGTGTTAGTTGATGGGGAGTTGGAGTATGTGGTTGAGAAGATTTTGGATTCTCGCTTTTCGAGGCGGAGGCTTCAGTACCTTGTTAAATGGAAGGGTTATGGCCAGGAGGATAATTCTTGGGTTTTTGCCTCTGATGTCCATGCTGCTGATTTGGTCCGTGCCTTTCATCTGGCTCGTCTTGATCGGCCTGGGGGCTCTGGTGAGGGTTCGGTGACTGTTATGACCCCAATGGCAGAGGGTCTCTGCAATAAATACCAAGTCTGCAAACACAAAAAACCAGCTCATAGTGCAGTGGTACCTGGGCTGACCGTATATCTAATCCTAGCACCACAAATAGCAGCAGCCGGGGAACGTGCCTACGTTGGTTCTAGACGTCTCGCGCCAGCCGGAGAACTAACTAACCCTAGAAGGGAAAAGATAGACCTTTCTTGCCTCCAGAGAAAAGACCCCAAAAGTTGGATACAAGCCCCCAACAAATAATAACGGTGAGGTAAGAAGAAAAGACAAACGTAAGAATGAACTAGGTATTTAGCAAAGAGAGGCCCACTGACTAATAGCAGAATATAGTAAGATGACTTATACGGTCAGCAAAAACCCTATCAAAAATATCCACGCTGGATATTCAAGAACCCCCGAACCGTCTAACGGCCCGGGGGGAGAATACCAGCCCCCTAGAGCTTCCAGCAAAATCAGGAATCACATTTAGTACAAGCTGGACCAAAAATAAGAGCAATACAAATAACCAAAAAACAAGGAAGCAAGACTTAGCTTAATTTTGCATGAACCAGGACCAGCAGACAGGAGCAAACAGAAAGGACTGATTACAACGATGCCAGGCACCAGACTAAGAATTCAGGAAGTTCATATAGCAACACCCCTGGACTAACGACCCAGGTGGGTGCCAAACTAGGGAAAGACAAACTCAGAGTCATACCACTAGTGACCACAAGAGGGAGCCAAAAAAGTCTTAATTCACAACAGTACCCCCCCTTTAAGGAGGGGTCACCGAACCCTCACCAAGACCACCAGGGCGATCAGGATGAGCAGCGTGAAAGGCACAAACTAAATCGGCCGCATGCACATCAGAGGCAACCACCCAGGAATTATCCTCCTGACCATAGCCCTTCCACTTGACCAGATACTGAAGCCTCCATCTGGAGAGACGAGAATCCAAGATTTTCTCCACCACGTACTCCAACTCGCCCTCAACCAACACCGGAGCAGGAGGCTCAACAGAGGGAACCACAGGTACAACGTACCGCCGCAACAAAGACCTATGGAACACGTTGTGAATGGCAAACGACACCGGAAGATCCAAGCGAAAGGACACAGGATTAAGGATTTCCAATATCTTGTAAGGACCGATGAAGCGAGGCTTGAATTTAGGAGAGGAGACCTTCATAGGAACAAATCGAGAAGACAGCCACACCAAATCCCCAACACGAAGTCGGGGACCTACACCGCGGCGGCGGTTGGCAAAACGCTGAGCCTTCTCCTGTGACAACTTCAAGTTGTCCACCACATGATTCCAAATCTGCTGCAACCTATCCACCACAGAATCTACCCCAGGACAGTCAGAAGGCTCCACATGTCCCGAGGAAAAACGAGGATGGAAACCAGAGTTGCAGAAAAATGGCGAGACCTAAGTAGTGGAACTAGCCCGATTATTAAGGGCAAACTCAGCCAACGGCAAGAAGGTCACCCAATCATCCTGATCCGCAGAAACAAAACACCTCAAATAAGCCTCCAAAGTTTGATTAGTTCGCTCCGTTTGTCCATTAGTCTGAGGATGAAAGGCAGACGAAAACGACAAATCAATGCCCATCTTAGCACAAAAGGATCGCCAGAACCTGGAAACAAACTGGGATCCTCTGTCAGACACGGTATTCTCAGGAATGCCATGCAAACGAACCACATTCTGAAAGAACAAAGGAACCAGATCGGAAGAGGAAGGCAGCTTAGGCAAAGATACCAAATGGACCATCTTGGAAAAGCGATCACATACCACCCAGATGACAGACATGCCCTGAGACACCGGAAGATCTGAAATGAAATCCATGGAAATGTGTGTCCAAGGCCTCTTTGGGACAGGCAAGGGCAAGAGCAACCCGCTGGCACGAGAACAGCAAGGCTTAGCTCGAGCACAAGTCCCACAGGACTGCACAAATGACCGCACATCCCGCGACAAGGAAGGCCACCAAAAGGACCTAGCCACCAAATCTCTGGTGCCAAAAATTCCCGGATGCCCTGCCAACACCGAGGAATGAACCTCGGAAATGACTCTGCTGGTCCATTTAACAGGAACAAACAGTCTGTCAGGTGGACAAGAGTCAGGTCTACCAGCCTGAAATCTCTGCAACACACGTCGCAAATCCGGAGAAATGGCTGACAAGATTACTCCCTCTTTAAGAATACCAACCGGTTCTGCGACTCCAGGAGAGTCAGGCACAAAGCTCCTTGAAAGAGCATCAGCCTTCACATTCTTTGAACCTGGTAAATACGAGACCACAAAGTCAAAACGGGAGAAAAACAATGACCAACGGGCCTGTCTAGGATTCAAGCGTTTAGCAGACTCGAGATACATCAGATTTTTGTGATCAGTCAAGACCACCACACGATGCTTAGCACCCTCGAGCCAATGACGCCACTCCTCAAATGCCCACTTCATGGCCAGCAACTCCCGATTGCCAACATCATAATTCCGCTCAGCAGGCAAAAACTTCCTACAGAAAAAAGCACATGGTCTTATTACAGAGCAACCAGGGCCTCTCTGCGACAAAACGGCCCCTGCCCCAATCTCAGAAGCATCCACTTCAACCTGAAATGGAAGTGAGACATCAGGCTGGCACAAAACAGGCGCTGAAGTAAACAGGCGCTTCAACTCTTGGAAAGCCTCCACGGCTGCAGGAGCCCAGTTAGCAACATCAGAACCTTTCTTGGTCATATCCGTCAAAGGTTTAACAACGCTAGAAAAATTAGCGATAAAACGACAGTAGAAGTTAGCAAAGCCCAAGAACTTCTGAAGACTCTTAACTGACGTGGGTTGAGTCCAATCATGAATAGCTCGGACCTTGACTGGGTCCATCTCCACCGCAGAAGGGGAGAAAATAAAACCCAAAAAGGGAACCTTCTGTACTCCAAAGAGACACTTTGAGCCCTTAACAAACAAAGCATTCTCACGCAAAACCTGAAACACCATCCTGACCTGCTCTACATGCGAGTCCCAATCATCAGAAAAAAACAGAATATCATCCAGATAAACAATCATAAATTTATCCAGATACTTCCGGAAAATATCATGCATAAAGGACTGAAACACTGAAGGAGCATTAGAGAGCCCAAAAGGCATCACCAAGTACTCAAAATGACCTTTGGGCGTATTAAATGCAGTTTTCCATTCATCTCCTTGCTTAATGCGCACAAGGTTGTACGCACCACGAAGATCTATCTTGGTGAACCACTTGGCACCTTTAATCCGAGCAAACAAGTCCGACAACAGAGGCAAAGGATACTGAAATTTAACAGTGATTTTATTCAGAAGCCGATAGTCAATACAAGGTCTCAAAGATCCGTCCTTCTTGGCCACAAAAAAGAATCCCGCAACAAGAGGGGAAGAGGATGGACGGATATGCCCCTTCTCCAGAGACTCCTTGATATACGAACGCATTGCGGCATGCTCAGGTACAGACAGATTAAATAATCTTCCCTTAGGAAATTTACTACCCGGAATCAAATCTATAGCGCAGTCACAGTCCCTATGAGGAGGAAGAGCACTGGACCTGGACTCGCTGAATACATCCTGATAATCAGACAAATACTCAGGAACTTCCGAAGGAGTAGAGGAAGCAATAGACACCGGCGGGGAATCACCATGAATTCCCTGACAGCCCCAACTTGACACAGACATTGCCTTCCAATCCAAGACTGGATTATGGGTCTGTAACCATGGCAGACCCAAAACGACCAAATCATGCATTTTATGCAGAACAAGAAAACGAATCACCTCCCGATGTTCAGGAGTCATGCACATGGTTACCTGTGTCCAAAACTGCGGTTTATTTTCCGCCAATGGCGTAGCATCAATACCTCTAAGAGGGATAGGATTTACCAATGGCTCAAGAACAAAACCACAGCGCTTGGCAAACGACAGATCCATAAGACTCAGGGCAGCACCTGAATCCACAAACGCCATAACAGGGTAGGAAGACAATGAGCAAATTAAAGTCACAGACAAAATAAATTTAGGTTGCAAATTACCAATGGCGACAGGGCTAACAACCCTTGTAAGGCGTTTAGAGCATGCTGATATAACATGTGTAGAATCACCACAGTAAAAACACAACCCATTCTGCCGTCTATGATTTTTCCGTTCATTTCTAGTCTGAATTCTATCACATTGCATTAAATCAGGTGTTTGTTCAGACAACACCACCAGAGGATTAGCAGTTTTGCGCTCCCGCAAACGCCGGTCAATTTGAATAGCCAGCGCCATGGAATCATTCAGACTTGTAGGAATGGAGAAACCCACCATCACATTCTTAATGGCTTCAGAAAGGCCATTTCTGAAATTTGCGGCCAGAGCACACTCATTCCACTGAGTAAGCACGGACCATTTCCGAAATTTTTGGCAATACACTTCAGCTTCATCCTGGCCCTGAGAAATAGCCAGCAAGGCTTTTTCTGCCTGAATTTCAAGATTGGGTTCCTCGTAAAGCAATCCGAGCGCCAGAAAAAACGCATCAATATTCGCCAATGCCGGATCTCCTGGTGCTAGCGAGAAAGCCCAATCCTGAGGGTCGCCCCGCAAGAAAAAGATAACAATTTTAACTTGCTGAGCTGAGTCTCCAGACGAACGGGGTCTCAGAGAAAGAAACAATTTACAATTATTCCTGAAATTCCTAAACTTAAATCGATCTCCAGAGAACAGTTCAGGAATAGGTATTTTAGGTTCAGACATAGGACTACTGGTAACAAAATCTTGTATGCCCTGCACACGAGCAGCAAGCTGATCCACACTTGTAATCAGAGTCTGGACATTCATGCCTGCAGCAAGCTTAAGCCACTCAGAGGTAAAGGGGAGAAAGAAAGAGAGGAAAAAAAAAACTCAGAATTTCCTTTCTTATAATCCCACTTCTGCAATGCATTAAACATTCAACTTTGGCCTGGCATACTGTTATGACCCCAATGGCAGAGGGTCTCTGCAATAAATACCAAGTCTGCAAACACAAAAAAACAGCTCATAGGGCAGTGGTACCTGGGCTGACCGTATATCTAATCCTAGCACCACAAATAGCAGCAGCCGGGGAACGTGCCTACGTTGGTTCTAGACGTCTCGCGCCAGCCGGAGAACTAACTAACCCTAGAAGGGAAAAGATAGACCTTTCTTGCCTCCAGAGAAAAGACCCCAAAAGTTGGATACAAGCCCCCAACAAATAATAACGGTGAGGTAAGAAGAAAAGACAAACGTAAGAATGAACTAGGTATTTAGCAAAGAGAGGTCCACTGACTAATAGCAGAATATAGTAAGATGACTTATACGGTCAGCAAAAACCCTATCAAAAATATCCACGCTGGATATTCAAGAACCCCCGAACCGTCTAACGGCCCGGGGGGAGAATACCAGCCCCCTAGAGCTTCCAGCAAAATCAGGAAACACATTTAGTACAAGCTGGACAAAAAATAAGAGCAATACAAATAACCAAAAAACAAGGAAGCAAGACTTAGCTTAATTTTGCATGAACCAGGACCAGCAGACAGGAGCAAACAGAAAGGACTGATTACAACGATGCCAGGCACCAGACTAAGAATTCAGGAAGTTCATATAGCAACACCCCTGGACTAACGACCCAGGTGGGTGCCAAACTAGGGAAAGACAAACTCAGAGTCATACCACTAGTGACCACAAGAGGGAGCCAAAAAAGTCTAATTCACAACAGGTGACCCCTCTTCAAGGGGGGGGGTACTGTTGTGAATTCTGCTCTTGGGTTCCCTCCGGTGGTTGTTGATAGTAATGCAGTTGTCCCTGGGTTGCAATCCTGGGCAGGTGTCCCTGCTGATTGCAGCTCTGACTGGGATATTTAGGTGTGCAGGATTCATTAGCCCTTGCCAGTTGTCCATTGTTCTTGGAGGTTTTGCATCTCTGTCTGGTTCCTTCTGCCCTGCTGCCAAATCAGCAAAGATAAGTGTCTGGTTTTGTTTCTACAGCACACATGCTGTGTGCTTTACAATTCAGTACTATTCAATGTTTTTTCTTGTCCAGCTTAGACTGTGTTTGGATATTTCAGTCAAGTTGGATTCTCAGGAGATGCAGATATACATTCCATGTCTTTAGTTAGATGGTGGAATTTTTGTATTATCTGCTGTGGATATTTTTAGGGTTTTAATACTGGCCGCTTAGTATTCTGTCCTATCCTTTCCTATTTAGCTAGCGTGGCCTCTTTTGCTAAATCCTGATTTCTGTCTGTGTGTGTCTTTCCTCTAATACTCACAGTCAATATTTGTGGGGGGCTGCCTATACTTTGGGGTTCTTGTTATGGTTCCCAATGGCAGGGGAACATCAGAAACATAGAAAAACGGACAAGCTCTCGGGTGATGGAAACTAGAGCTGACCGCGATGCTAAACCTATAC
The DNA here is from genome assembly GCF_051348905.1 of Ranitomeya variabilis. Taxonomy (NCBI): domain Eukaryota; kingdom Metazoa; phylum Chordata; class Amphibia; order Anura; family Dendrobatidae; genus Ranitomeya; species Ranitomeya variabilis. Next base: position 200,964,559 of record NC_135232.1, on the reverse strand, counting down.
ACACAACTAATAGTAGCCAGGGAACGTGCCTACGTTTTCGCTAGACGTCTCGCACCAGCCGGAGGACTAACTACCCCTAATAGATGAAACACAGTCCTGGCTTGCCTCCAGAGGAAAATTCCCCACAGGAGATAGTAGCCCCCCACATATAATAACGGTGAGTTAAGGTGAAAAGACAAACGTAGTATGAAAACAGATTTAGCACAGCGAGGCCCACTAACTAGATAGCAGAAGGATACAATAGTGGACTTCGCAGTCAGCTACAAAACCCTATCAAAAACCATCCTGAAATTACCTTAAACTCATGTGCCAACTCATGGCACCGGAGTGGCAATTTCAGCCCACAAGAGCTTCCAGCTGCAGAGAATCACATAACTGCAAACTGGACAAAACATACAAAAATAGACTAAGGACAGAAATGTCCAACTTAGCTGGTCAGCAGACTGGGAGCAGGTACATGCAACAGAAAGACTCTGGTTACATTGATGGCCGGCATTGGAATGACTGAGGAACAAGGCTAAATAGGAAACTCCCACATCCTGATAGAAACAGGTGAAAAGCTCACAAGACACCAGTACCACAAGCGACCACTGGGGGAGCCAAATAACCGAATCACAACAGTACCCCTCCCTTAAGGAGGGGGCACCGAACCCTCACCAGAACCACCAGGGCGATCTGGATGAGCCCTATGAAAGGCACGGACCAAATCAGAGGCATGAACATCTGAAGCTGAAACCCAAGAATTATCCTCCTGACCGTAGCCCTTCCACTTAACCAGATATTGAAGTCTCCGTCTGGAAACACGGGAGTCCAAGATTTTCTCCACCACGTACTCCAATTCACCCTCAACCAGCACAGGAGCAGGAGGCTCAACAGAAGGCACAACTGGCACCTCATACCTCCGCAATAACGACCGATGGAAAACATTATGGATAGCAAAGGATGCTGGGAGGTCCAAACGAAAAGACACAGGGTTAAGAATTTCCAAAATCCTATAAGGACCGATGAACCGAGGCTTAAACTTAGGAGAAGAGACCCTCATAGGGACAAAACGGGAAGACAACCACACCAAGTCCCCAACACGAAGACGAGGACCAACACGACGATGGCGATTAGCAAAATGCTGAGTCCTCTCCTGGGACAACTTTAAATTGTCCACCACCTGACCCCAAATACGATGCAACCTGTCCACTATAGTATCCACTCCAGGACAATCCGAAGATTCCACCTGACCAGATGAAAAACGAGGATGGAACCCCGAATTGCAAAAGAAAGGGGAAACCAAAGTGGCAGAACTGGCCCGATTATTAAGGGCAAACTCTGCCAACGGCAAAAAGGTGACCCAGTCATCCTGATCAGCAGACACAAAACACCTCAAATAAGTCTCCAAGGTCTGATTAGTACGCTCCGTCTGGCCATTCATCTGAGGATGAAATGCAGACGAAAAAGACAAATCAATGCCCATCCTGGCACAAAACGCCCGCCAAAATCTGGACACAAACTGGGATCCCCTGTCAGAAACTATATTCTCCGGGATACCATGCAACCGAACCACATTCTGAAAAAACAGAGGCACCAACTCAGATGAGGAAGGCAACTTGGGCAAAGGTACCAAATGAACCATCTTAGAAAAACGGTCACACACCACCCAGATGACAGACATTTTCTGAGAAACAGGGAGATCAGAAATAAAATCCATAGAGATGTGTGTCCAAGGCCTCTTAGGAATAGGCAAGGACAACAACAATCCTCTAGCCCGAGAACAACAAGGCTTGGCCCGAGCACAAACATCACAAGACTGCACAAAAGTACGCACGTCCCGAGACAGGGAAGGCCACCAGAAGGACCTAGCCACCAAATCCCTGGTACCAAAAATTCCCAGATGACCTGCCAACGCAGAAGAATGAACCTCCGAGATGACTCTACTGGTCCACTCATCCGGCACAAACAATCTACCAGGCGGACAACGATCAGGCTGATCCGCCTGAAACTCTTGTAAAGCACGTCGCAGGTCAGGGGAGACAGCAGACAATATCACCCCATCCTTAAGGATACCCGTAGGTTTGGAATCACCTGGGAAATCAGGTTCAAAACTCCTAGAAAGGGCATCAGCCTTCACATTTTTAGAACCTGGCAGATACGAGACCACAAAATTAAACCGAGAGAAAAACAACGACCAGCGCGCCTGTCTAGGATTCAGACGTCTGGCCGACTCAAGATAAATCAAATTCTTGTGATCAGTCAAGACCACCACCTGATGTCTAGCACCCTCAAGCCAATGACGCCACTTCTCGAATGCCCATTTCATCGCCAAAAGCTCCCGATTACCAACATCATAGTTTCGCTCGGCGGGCGAAAATTTTCGAGAAAAGAACGCACAAGGTCTCATCACTGAACCATCTGAACTTTTCTGTGACAAAACCGCCCCCGCTCCAATCTCGGAAGCATCAACTTCCAACTGAAAAGGAAGTGAAACATCAGGCTGGCGCAACACAGGGGCAGAAGAAAAGCGGCGCTTAAGCTCTCGAAAGGCCTCCAGAGCAGCAGGAGACCAATCGGCAACATCAGCACCTTTTTTAGTCAAATCAGTCAAAGGCTTGACCACGCTAGAAAAACCAGTTATGAATCGACGATAAAAATTAGCAAAGCCCAAAAATTTCTGAAGGCTCTTAAGAGAAGTCGGCTGCGTCCAGTCACAAATTGCCCGAACCTTAACAGGATCCATCTCAATAGAAGAAGGGGAAAAAATGTACCCCAGAAAAGAAATCTTCTGAACCCCAAAAACACACTTTGCACCCTTTACAAACAGAGAATTGGTCCGCAAAACCTGAAAAACCTTCCTAACCTGTTGAACATGAGACTCCCAGTCATCCGAAAAAATCAAAACATCATCCAGATACACAACCATGAATTTATCCAGATATTCACGGAAAATATTGTGCATAAAAGACTGAAAGACCGAAGGGGCATTTGACAAACCAAAAGGCATTACCAAATACTCAAAATGGCCCTCGGGCGTATTAAATGCGGTTTTCCACTCATCCCCCTGCTTAATTCGCACCAAATTATACGCACCGCGAAGATCAATCTTAGAGAACCACTTAGCTCCCTTAATGCGAGCAAATAAATCTGTCAGCAATGGCAAAGGATACTGATATTTGACTGTGATCTTATTTAAGAGTCTATAATCAATACAAGGTCTCAAAGAACCATCTCTTTTGGCTACAAAAAAGAACCCTGCTCCTAAAGGAGACGAAGAAGGACGAATATGTCCTTTTTCCAAGGACTCCCTAATATACTCTCGCATAGCAGCATGTTCAGGTACAGACAGATTGAATAAACGACCCTTAGGAAATTTACTGCCAGGAATCAAATCTATGGCGCAATCACAATCTCTGTGAGGGGGAAGAGAATTAAGAGTAGACTCCTCAAAAACATCACAATAATCAGACAAAAAAGCCGGGATCTCAGAGGGAATAGATGAAGCAATGGAAACCAAAGATGCGCCCCCATGATTTCCCTGACATCCCCAGCTTAGTACAGACATTGTTTTCCAGTCAAGGACTGGGTTATGGGTTTGCAACCATGGCAATCCCAGCACTAATACATCATGTAGATTAAACAACACAAGGAAGCGAATCACCTCCTGATGGTCTGGAGTCATACGCATAGTCACTTGTGTCCAGTATTGTGGTTTATTACTAGCCAATGGTGTAGAATCAATACCCTTTAAAGGTATAGGGACTTCCAGAGGCTCTAGATCAAACCCACAGCGCCTGGCAAAGGACCAATCCATAAGACTCAAAGCGGCACCAGAATCCACATAAGCATCCGCGACAATAGAAGATAACGAACAAATTAAAGTCACAGACAAAATAAACTTGGACTGCAAAGTGCCAATAGCAGAGGATTTAGCAACTTTGTTTGTTCGTTTTGAGCATGCTGATATAACATGAGTTGAATTCCCACAATAGAAGCACAACTTATTTTTGCGCCTATAATTCTGTCGTTCGCTTCTGGACAGAAAACTATCACATTGCATACTCTCTGGTACCCTCTCAGAAGACACCGCCAAATGGTGCACAGGTTTGCGTTCCCGTAAACGCCGATCAATCTGAATAGCCATTGTCATGGACTCATTCAGACCCGTAGGCGTAGGAAACCCCACCATGACGTCTTTTACGGCATCAGAGAGACCTTCTCTGAAATTTGCCGCCAGAGCGCACTCATTCCACTGAGTAAGCACAGACCATTTTCGAAATTTTTGGCAATATATTTCGGCTTCATCTTGCCCCTGAGAGAGGGCTATCAAGGCCTTTTCAGCCTGTATCTCTAAATTAGGTTCCTCATAAAGCAACCCTAAGGCCAGAAAAAACGCATCCACATTGAGCAACGCAGGATCCCCTGGCGCCAATGAAAATGCCCAGTTTTGAGGGTCACCCCGCAATAATGAAATCACTATTTTAACCTGCTGTGCAGGATCTCCAGCAGAGTGAGATCTCAGAGAAAGAAACAATTTACAATTGTATTTAAAATTCAGAAAACAAGATCGATCTCCGGAGAAAAACTCTGGTAAAGGAATTTTAGGTTCAGACCGAGGAGCATGTATAACAAAATCTTGTATATTCTGAACTTTAGCAGCAAGATTATTCAAATTTGTAGCCAGACTCTGGAGATCCATATTTCAACAGATAAAATCTGAGCCATTCAGGGGTTAAGAGGAGAGGAAAGCAGGAGACTGCAATTAGAGCTGGAGTGCAACTTCAGAGAAAAAAAAAAAAAAAATTCCACACAGTTCCTTTTTCTCTCCTGCTTCAGCCCATAGATTAAACATGTAGGCCGGCCATACTGTTATGGTTCCCAATGGCAGGGGAACATCAGAAACATAGAAAAACGGACAAGCTCTCGGGTGATGGAAACTAGAGCTGACCGCGATGCTAAACCTATACACACAACTAATAGTAGCCAGGGAACGTGCCTACGTTTTCGCTAGACGTCTCGCACCAGCCGGAGGACTAACTACCCCTAATAGATGAAACACAGTCCTGGCTTGCCTCCAGAGGAAAATTCCCCACAGGAGATAGTAGCCCCCCACATATAATAACGGTGAGTTAAGGTGAAAAGACAAACGTAGTATGAAAACAGATTTAGCACAGCGAGGCCCACTAACTAGATAGCAGAAGGATACAATAGTGGACTTCGCAGTCAGCTACAAAACCCTATCAAAAACCATCCTGAAATTACCTTAAACTCATGTGCCAACTCATGGCACCGGAGTGGCAATTTCAGCCCACAAGAGCTTCCAGCTGCAGAGAATCACATAACTGCAAACTGGACAAAACATACAAAAATAGACTAAGGACAGAAATGTCCAACTTAGCTGGTCAGCAGACTGGGAGCAGGTACATGCAACAGAAAGACTCTGGTTACATTGATGGCCGGCATTGGAATGACTGAGGAACAAGGCTAAATAGGAAACTCCCACATCCTGATAGAAACAGGTGAAAAGCTCACAAGACACCAGTACCACAAGCGACCACTGGGGGAGCCAAATAACCGAATCACAACAGGTTCTGCTCTGAGGCAAGATAGAATTCCCATTTCCATCTATAGGGGTATTTAGTCCTCCGGCTGTGTCGAGGTGTCTAGGATGTGTTAGGTACACCCCGCAGCTACTTCTAGTTGCGGTGACAGTTTAGGGTTTGCGGTCAGTATAGGTTCCACCTACTCCTGAGAAAGTATCATGCGGCTCCAAGGTCACCGGATCATAACACCCCAGTATCTCCTGTGTTCAGAAATTACTGTTGTGAGTTCTTTTCAAAACTTGTCATAAAGAGTTGACTCCAGCCTGATACAAACCTAGAAAGGCAGTTACAACTAGCAATGCCAACACACATCACACCACAGAGAATCAGCTACAGCCATCACATTAGGGGTGAGTTGACTAATTGCTTGACCAAATATAGCAGGATAAAGTTCAAATTGATAATTGTGAATGATGGTATAAATATCCAAATGGTCCCTAGCAAAAATAGGTTCTCCACCCCTGCCCTAGAGGACTAGAACCTGTTATTATTTATTGCTAGTTCAAAAATATCACATTTACAGGAGGCCCAAGATGGCAGCAATGGATGGCCTTCAGCAGGCCCCAGACTACTATGACTAGTGTTGAGCATTCCGATACTGCAAATATCGGGTATCGGCCGATATTCGCTGTATCGGAATTCCGATACCGAGTTCCAATATTTTTGTGATATCGGAAATCGGAATCGGAAGTTCCTATAAGTTCCCAGGCGTGTGCGGTGCGTATGGTTCCCAGGGTCTGGAGGAGAGGAGACTCTCCTTCAGGCCCTGGGATCCATATTCATGTAAAAAATAAAGAATAAAAATAAAAACTATGGATATACTCACCCCTCCGACGGACCCTGGACCTCAGCGGTGCAACCGGCAGCCTCCGTTCCTAAGAATGCAGTGAGTGTAGGACCTGCGATGACGTTGCGGTCTTGTGATTGGTCGCGTGACCGCTCATGTGACTGCGACGTCATCGAAGGTCCTTCACTCACTGCATTCTTAGGAACGGAGGCAGACGCTTGCACCGGTGAGAGCCAGGGTCCGTCGGAGGGGTGAGTATATCCATATTTTTTATTTTTATTCTTTATTTTTTACATGAATATGGATCCCAGGGCCTGAAGGAGAGTTTCCTCTCCTTCAGACCCTGGGAACCATCCAGGATAGCTTCCGATATTTGTGTCCCATTGACTTGTATTGGTATCGGGTATCGGTATCGGATTTCGGCCGATCCAATCCGATACCGATACTTTTGAATATCGGAAGGTATCGCTCAACACTAATGATGACCCATTGGCACCTTGCAATCGTGTTGTGTATTGGTATAAAGGGTTTGAATGCACCCACTCACTTGCATTCATAGCATTTAAATATTGCAGTCAGGTGAATTTGAATATTTAAATAGCAGCAATAAGATTAATCCCTTAACAACCAGAGGTATTTTTGGTTTTGCATTTTCATTTTTTGTTCCCCTTCTTCCCAGAGCCATAACTTTTTAATTTTTTTGTCAAAATGGCCATGTGAGGGCTTATTTTTTTTCAAAACGAGTTGTACTTTTGAAGGACACCATTGGTTTTAGGTATAACAGGACCCACACCGTGCAACACTCCGCCTTGTGCTGAGCATGTGTGAGAGATTAATATTTATGTCTTCCCCTTTGGTCTGTATTTATCATTTTCCGATACCCGTAGCGTCTCCATTTTTTGTGATCTGGGGTTGGGTGTGGGATTATTTTTTGCATGCCAAGCTGATGTTTTTAATTATACCATTTTAGTGCAGATACGTTCTTTTGATCACCCGTTATTGCATTTTAAAGCAATGTCACGGCGACCAAAAAATGTAATTCTGGCGTTTCGACTTTTTTCTCGCTACGCAGTTTAGCGATCAGGTTAATCTTTTTTTTTTGACAGATCAGGCGATTCTCAATGTGGCGATACCAAATATGCGTATGTTTTATTTTTTTAAAAAATTGTTTTACTAGATGAGGCCCGATGCTATCGCATCGGGAGGGTGGTGACGTCCCGATGGGAACTCCATACAAAATACGCCCCATATAATGCTCCATAAAGTTCATGATGGGCCCCATAAGATGCTCTATAATAAAATATGGCCCATATAATGCTCCATAAAGTTTATGATGGGCCCCATAAGATGCTTCATACAAAAATATGCCCCATATAATGCTGCACAAAGGTTGATTATGGCCCCATAAGATGCTCCATAGAAACAATTGCCCCATATAATGCTGCATAAAGGTTGATTATGGCCACATAAGATGATCCATAGAAACATTTGCCCCATATAATGCTGCATAAAGGATGATTATGGCCCCATAAGATGCTCCACAGAAAATGTGCCCCATATAATGCTGCATAATGGTTGATTATGGCCCCATAAGATGCTCCATAGAAACATTTGCCCCATACAATGCTGCACAAAGGTTGATTATGGACCCATAAGATGCTCCATAGAAACATTTGCCTCATATAATGCTGCATAAAGTTTGATAATGGCCCCATAAGAAGCTCCATAGAAACATTTGCCCCATATAATGCTGCATAAAGGTTGATTATGGCCCCATAAGGTGCCCCATAGAAACATTTGCCCCATATAATGCTGCATAAAGGTTGATTATGGCCCCAAAAGATGCACCATAGAAAGATTTGCCCCATATAATGCTGCATAAAGGTTGATTAAGGCCCCATAAGATGCTCAATAGAAACATTTGCCCCATATAATGCTGCATAAAGGATGATTATGGCCCCATAAGATGATCCATAGAAAATGTGCCCCATATAATGCTGCATAAAGGATGATTATGGCCCCATAAGATGCTCCATAGAAAATGTGCCCCATATAATGCTGCACAAAGGTTGATTATGGCCCCATAAGGTGCTCCACAGAAAATGTGCCCCATATAATGCTGCACAAAGGTTGATTATGGACCCCATAAGATGTTCCATAGAAACATTTGCTCCATACAATCCTGCATAAAGGTTGATTATGGCCCCATAAGATGCTCCATAGAAATATTTGCCCCATATAATGCTGCACAAAGGTTGATTATGGCCCCATAAGATGCTCCATAGAAAATGTTCCCCATATAATGCTGCACAAAGGTTGATTATGGCCCCATAAGATGCTCCATAGAAACAATTGCCCCATATAATGCTGCATAAAGGTTGATTATGGCCACATAAGATGATCCATAGAAACATTTGCCCCATATAATGCTGCATAAAGGTTGATTATGGACCCATAAGATGCTCCATAGAAACATTTGCCTCATATAATGCTGCATAAAGTTTGATAATGGCCCCATAAGAAGCTCCATAGAAACATTTGCCCCATATAATGCTGCATAAAGGTTGATTATGGCCCCATAAGGTGCCCCATAGAAACATTTGCCCCATATAATGCTGCATAAAGGTTGATTATGGCCCCAAAAGATGCACCATAGAAAGATTTGCCCCATATAATGCTGCATAAAGGTTGATTAAGGCCCCATAAGATGCTCAATAGAAACATTTGCCCCATATAATGCTGCATAAAGGATGATTATGGCCCCATAAGATGATCCATAGAAAATGTGCCCCATATAATGCTGCATAAAGGATGATTATGGCCCCATAAGATGCTCCATAGAAAATGTGCCCCATATAATGCTGCACAAAGGTTGATTATGGCCCCATAAGGTGCTCCACAGAAAATGTGCCCCATATAATGCTGCACAAAGGTTGATTATGGACCCCATAAGATGTTCCATAGAAACATTTGCCCCATACAATGCTGCACAAAGGTTGATTATGGACCCATAAGATGCTCCATAGAAACATTTGCCTCATATAATGCTGCATAAAGTTTGATAATGGCCCCATAAGAAGCTCCATAGAAACATTTGCCCCATATAATGCTGCATAAAGGTTGATTATGGCCCCATAAGATGCTCAATAGAAACATTTGCCCCATATAATGCTGCATAAAGGATGATTATGGCCCCATAAGATGCTCCATAGAAAATGTGCCCCATATAATGCTGCACAAAGGTTGATTATGGCCCCATAAGGTGCTCCACAGAAAATGTGCCCCATATAATGCTGCACAAAGGTTGATTATGGACCCCATAAGATGTTCCATAGAAACATTTGCTCCATACAATCCTGCATAAAGGTTGATTATGGCCCCATAAGATGCTCCATAGAAAATGTGCCCCATATAATGCTGCATAAAGGATGATTATGGCCCCATAAGATGCTCCATAGAAAATGTGCCCCATATAATGCTGCACAAAGGTTGATTATGGCCCCATAAGGTGCTCCACAGAAAATGTGCCCCATATAATGCTGCACAAAGGTTGATTATGGACCCCATAAGATGTTCCATAGAAACATTTGCTCCATACAATCCTGCATAAAGGTTGATTATGGCCCCATAAGATGCTCCATAGAAATATTTGCCCCATATAATGCTGCACAAAGGTTGATTATGGCCCCATAAGATGCTCCATAGAAAATGTTCCCCATATAATGCTGCACAAAGGTTGATTATGGCCCCATAAGATGCTCCATAGAAACATTTGCCCCATATAATGCTGCATAAAGGATGATTATGGCCCCATAAGATGCTCCACAGAAAATGTGCCCCATATAATGCTGCACAAAGGTTGATTATGGACCCATAAGATGCTCCATAAGAAACATTTGCCTCATATAATGCTGCATAAAGTTTGATAATGGCCCCATAAGAAGCTCCATAGAAACATTTGCCCCATATAATGCTGCATAAAGGTTGATTATGACCCCATAAGATGCTCCATAGAAAATGTGCCCCATATAATGCTGCATAATGGTTGACTATGGCCCCACAAGATGCTTCATTGAAACATTTGCCCCATGTGCTGCTGCTACGATAAAAAAAAAAAATGACATACTCACCTCTTGTCCTGAGCGCTCCGTCTTCTGCGTCCTCTTCAGTGACTGTTCAGGCAGATGGCGGTGCGCGCACTAAACACGTCATCGCACCCCCTATCGGAATGCTCACCCTCCCCCGTTATACTCACCTGCTTCCAGACCGGTCCCTGCTTCTCACTGACAGATGGCCTCCGGCGCCGGCAGCTTCTTTCTATGTTCAGCGGTCACATCGTACCGCTAAACACAGGAAGAAGCAGCTGGCGCCGGAGAAGCAGGGACATGCAGAGACGCGCCGGGAGCAGGTGAGTATGATATGACATGCTGGTGGTACTGCGCAAGGGCCCGGTACCACCAGCGTGTGCCATATTGGAATACCCATCACTTGGGTATTCCAATATGGTGGTCGGCTACTTCCGGCGCAGTGGATTGTGGTAGCGACACAATTGCTGGAAGCTGTGACAGAGCCGACTGAGAATTACATTGTTTTATTTTGCATGGGGTGAAAGGGGTGTAATTTGAACTTTCATATTTTTTTAAAAATATTTTTTTTACTTTTGGCATGCTTCAATAGTCTCCATGGGGGACTACAAGCTACCATAACCCTATCGACTCTGCTACATAGAGGCGATGATCAGATCACCTGTATATTATATAATGCTAACATATTCCGCAGCGCTTTACAGTTTGCACACATTATCATCACTGTCCCCGATGGGGCTCACAATCTAAATTCCCTATCAGTATGTCTTTGGAGTGTGGGAGGAAACCGGAGTACCCGGAGGAAACCCACGCAAACACGGGGAGAACATACAAACTCTTTGCAGATGTTGTCCAAGGTGGGATTAGAACCCAGGACTCCAGCGCTGCAGTGCTATCCACTGAGCCACCGTGCTGCCCATTGAAAAGTGAACTCTGGCTCACTCCAAAAAACACTGGAGCAAGCCAGCAGGCCACAACCTGCTGAAGACCAATAGGAGTGGCGCTGATAGACGGTGAAGATGGTGGAGGGTAAGTACAAGAACAGTTGCAGAGATCTTAGATTAGAAGCACCACTCCAGTTCTGCCATAAAAAAATGCTGGACTGGTGCTTTAAGTGATAGCATCCGAGATACTTGCTGGTTTACCAGAGTAACCCACCGTGGATTAGTACAGAGGGAGCTGGCCATAAGAGAAGGGAGCAATGCCCTGCGCCGGAGCCAGGACAGGCGAGTAGCAATGGGTAGGATTTGCCCTCTCTGACACTCAATCCTTCCTCCAGAACATTCACAAAAGCATCCAAGTTAGGACCCATTAAACATTTATGGCATGTATTGCTGATGTACAACAATATATTTATAGGTCTGTCCCTTTAACCCCTTACCAACTTATGATATAATACAGTAGTACTGTCGGGGTCGTCACGACAATAACCCTCATTCACCAGTCATCCCAAATTAAATTATGAGCAGAGCATTTGGTACCGGGTAAGAATGAGTCAGACAAAGGGCTGGTTCAATCTCAGTTGATGCTCGTGCGTCTACAAGTATCGGCAACGATCACAGCAACTAACTTTATTTCCGGATACGCAGTACTATATTGTGTGTTAGGAGAAGGAATGCAATAGGCGGGGTTTAAGCAGTATATGTCTAGTATTCAGTCTTTCTGATTTGTCCTGATGTCTTCTGGTGGATCCTCCTTTCTTCACATTCCTCAAGTTTCGATTTCAGAAGAAATGATACTTCTTTTCTCAGAGACGAAAAGTAGGGCATAGGTGAATACTGGCAGCCATTTTAAATACAGTTACATTAGCATCTGCAAGCATGGGGAAAACTTATTGTTTCACATAACAGTACAAAAAGTGTATAAAGATATATCTTTTTCACCTTGACAGTACATCCTACATAAGGTCCCCTTATGGGATCTGTAGCTGATTCTACGCCATGCTTAGCAGATGCAATTTGTGATGCACGGCCTGCACCTTCCTGTAACAGCAGTGACCTTAATTATACCATAAATGTTTTTTTTGAGGTTGGAATACCACTTTAATCACTGTATCCAGTGAAAAGGTTTGTAACTTTTATTATATTTTGAGTTTTCATTCCTCCCCATACTACATACTGAGTATATTAGTTTGCTGTAAAGAGACGTGGATGCAGGTTTTCCCGCTGTAGACAATGCTTAATAAGTAAACAGCCCGCCTTTCAGATTGTTACTGTAGCACGAGAGATTTTTTTAGTTGCTGTTTTACAAAATCTTCAACTACACTGTACCAAAACTGGCTTCATTAAGGTGTAAAAAAAATAATTCACACTCTCATGGCAGTGACATGAGTAACACAGGAGACCAAATGGGGCTTGTTTTTAAAAAGTGTCTTTGTGAGTATAATTGTGGGTGCGCAAATGCAACATTTACAAGATTTCACTAATTTGTGCTCAATTTGTAAATTTGCCACAGGCACCAGATTTTGAAGCATGTATCCAAAAGCCTAAAATGTACAGTTTGTGAACAGAATCTATATGTACAGCAGTGCTATAAAGCGCTATCACAGCTTTTCAAAGTTTTCAGCATTGTCTCTTTGTGTACTTCTTGTACTTTTTTAAAAGATTTGATGTTAAAGTTCTATCACTATTCTAGGAAAAAAAACATGCTCCTGCAATATATCTCTTTGCGAACAAAAATAAGGCACTGCATTCAGTTATCGGGACTCGTCCTCATTGCTTCACATCTATAAGGCTGCTGTCACACTAGCAGTATGTGGTCAGTATTTTACACCAATATTTGTAAGCCAAAACCAGGAGTGGAACAATTAGAGGAAAAGTATAATAGAAACATATTCACCACTTCTGCATTTATCACCCACTCCTGGTTTTGGCTTACAAATACTGATGTAAAATACTGACCAAATACTGCTAGTGTGACAGCAGCCTGACAGGTATTTAGTCTTAAGTGCAGTAATGTGAATCTGTGCTTTTAGACTTCATGTAAAGTTATGTGCACACAGTGTCTTACAGACGCCGACATACTGGCATAGTTTGTAAAGCAGAAGACTCTTCAGAAAAACTCACCTTTCCTCCAATTTTTTCAGAGACTCAGTATTTTATAAATAAGCGAAAGCTGCCAGAAAAATGGTCAGGTCACTTTGATGTAGCCGCTTCAAAGCTTTCAAAGCCTGAAGCGGTTAAAAGACGTTAAATGGAATCTGTCATCAGATTTTTGCTACCTAATCTGAGAGCAGCACAATGTAGGGATAGATCCAAAAACATACTGATAGGGATTCTAGATTGTGAGCCCCATCAGGGACAGTGATGATAATGTGTGCAACCTGTAAAGCGCTGCGGAATATGTTAGTGCTATATAAAATATAAAAATAAAGATTATTATTATTATTATTATAGAGATTAGAGGTGAGCGACTATGGCAATCGTTTTCTGAACAAACATAAGTTCGGCACGAATACGGCACATTTTGATTTGTGATCGGAAACGCGAGCATTTTTTCTTAAAATCATAAAAATAATTGCGTTGCCACTAAAGCATTTTAGCCCCTTAATGACCGCCAATACGTCTTTTTTACTGACCTGAGATTTAAGAGAATAGCTTCCCCATACAGGTGACAATCTAGCAGCTGTCGTCTGTACACTATAGCTGACAACTTGCTGCATCAGCCACGATCAGTGCTGGCAACGGTCATGCTGTCAATAGTGACTACATCATATAAATGGTTAACAGAGTGTGGGGGCTTCCTCTTTACCCCCATCAGCACCCTGAGATCATGATTGTGTGGCCCTGATGTTTCCCATTACATTTTATGACCAAATAGCGGCCTTAGGCCGGCCTCACACTAGCGAGTTTTACGGACGTATGAGCGCATAAACTACGTCCGTAAAATACGCATAACACACGGCCCAATGATTCCCTATGTCCCAGCTCCTATCAGCCGTATTTTACTGATCCATATTATACGGTCTTGTACGGCCGTACAAAATCGCAGCATGCTGCGTTTGTCACCGTATTGCGCAAAAAAATCGCCAATGAAAGTCTATGGGGGCGAGTAAAATACGGATTACACACGGACCAGCAGTGTGACCTGCGAGAAATACGCACCGGTGTTAGAGAGAAAAGCCGGTAATTCAATTGCGATATTTTCTCGCAGGCTTGCAAAACCGACATCTAATGGATTTATGTGCTCAAATGTTCGTTAAAACATATATACAGTATATATATATATATATATATATATATATATATATATGTCATTGAGACACATATATATATATTCTGTATTTATATTTAATTCAGCGCGATATATGTGAAAAGCCAGTAATTCAATTGCCGGCTTTTCATTTCTCCTTCACAAACCCGACATGATATGAGACATGGTTTACATACAGTAAACCATCTCATATCCCTTTTTTTTTTGCATATTCCACACTACTAATGTTAGTAGTGTGTATGTGCAAAATTTGTGTGCTGTAGCTGCTAAAATAAAGGGTTAAATGGCGGAAAAAATTGGCGTGGGCTCCCGCGCAATTTTCTCCGCCAGAGTGGTAAAGCCAGTGACTGAGGGCAGATATTAATTGCCTAGAGAGGGTCCATGGTTATTGGCCCCCCCCTGGCTACAAACATCTGCCCCAGCCACCCCAGAAAAGGCACATCTGGAAGATGCGCCTATTCTGGCACTTGGCCACTCTCTTCCCACTCCCGTGTAGCAGTGGGATATGGGGTAATGAAGGGTTAATGTCACCTTGCTATTGTAAGGTGATATTAAGCCAGATTAATAATGTAGAGGTGTCAATTATGACACCTATCCATTATTAATCCAATAGTACTAAATGGTTAAAACACACACACATTATTACAAAGTATTTTAATGAAATAAAGACACATGTTGTTGTAATATTTTATTAGACTCTTAATCCACCTGAAGACCATCGTCCTGAAACAAAGTAAAAAAAACAAACAACAATATTCCATACCTTCCGTCGTTATGTCCCACGATGTAAATCCATCTGAAGGAGTTAAATCATTTTACAGCCAGGAGCTGTGCTAATGCACTCACTCGTGCCTGTAAACCCCGGGTACTGAAAGGAAAGCTGGGTGATCTGTAGTTTCCTTGAGTTGCGGTGATGCGCCCTCTGCTGGATGTCCTCATGAACTGGAGCCTTGGAAAAGTTCCCACGCTCGAGTTCATATGAGGACATCCAGCAGAGGGCGCCTCACCGCAACTCAAGGTAACTACAGGTCACCGAGCTTTCCTTTCAGTACCCGGGATTTACAGGCAGGAGCGAGTGCATTAGCACAGCTCCTGGCTGTAAAATGATTTAACCCCTTCAGATGGATTTACATCGTGGGACATAACAACGGAAGGTATGGAATATTGTTGTTTGTTTTTTAACTTTGTTACAGAATGAGGGTCTTCAGGTGGATTATGAGTCTAATAAAATATTACAACACCCTGTGTCTTTATTTCATTAAAATACTTTGTAATCATGTGTGTGTGTTTTATTAACCATTTAGTACTATTGGATTAATAATGGATAGGTGTCATAATTGACGCCTCTCCATTATTAATCTGGCTTAATGTCACCTTACAATAGCAAGGTGACATTAACCCTTCATTACCCCATATCCCACCCCTATACGGGAGTGGGAAGAGAGTGGCCAAGTGCCAGAATAGGCGCATCTTCCAGATGTGCCTTTTCTGGGGTGGCTGGGGGCAGATGTTTGTAGCCAGGGGGGGCCAATAACCATGGACCCTCTCTAGGCTATTAATATCTGCCCTCAGTCACTGGCTTTACCACTCTGGCGGAGAAAATTGCGCCGGAGCCCACGCCAATTTTTTCCGCGATTTAACCCTTTATTTTACAAGCTACAGCGCCCAAATTTTGCACATACACACTACTAACATTAGTAGTGTGGAATATGCAAAAATAAAAAGGGATATGAGATGGTTTACTGTATGTAAACCATGTCTCATATCCTGTCGGGTTTGTGAAGGAGAAATGAAAAGCCAGCAATTGAATTACCGGCTTTTCACATATATCGCGCTGAATTAAATATAAATACAGAATATATATATATATATGTGTCTCAATGACATATATATATATATATAGACTGTATATATGTTTTACCGAACATTTGAGCACATAAATCCATTAGATGTCGGTTTTGCAAGCCTGCGAGAAAATATCGCAGTACGGATGCCATACGGATTACATACGGAGGATGCCATGCGCAAAATACGCTGACACACCCTGCCTACGGATGACATACGGATCACTATTTTGGGGACTTTTCTGCGTATTACGGCTGTAAAAAACGGACCGTATTTACATACGCTGAGTGTGAGGCCGGCCTTAGAGTCTGCCAGCTATAGTGACCTGTTCAGAAGTTAACGACATTTGGGTGGTAAAAGTACACTTTATAATTCCTATCATGCCACTTTGCATTAATTCATGAAAAGCACCTGAAGGGTTAATAAACTATCTGACAGCAGTTTTTAAAATGGGTGCTGTTTTTAAAATGGTATCAAAAAATGCAAAATTACTGCTACCTTTGTAAACCTCCTAAAAGGCTAACAAAATGAAATACATTTCACAAATTGTGCTGATGTAAAGCAGACATGAGGGAAATGTTATTAATATTTTTCCATGGTATGACTATCTGGATTAAAGGGATAATTATTAAAATTTTGAAAATTGCATTTTTTTTTACATTCTCATCAAATTTCTGATTTTTTTTAAATAAAAACAAAATATGTCAACTTAAATTTACCATTATCATAAATTATAATGTGCCACGAAAAACAGTCTCAAAATCACTGGGATTTGTTGAAGCATTTAAGAGTTATTACCACATAAACTGACACTGTAAAAACACAAAGGACCCCAATAAGCATAATTAAAGCAGCAGGGGATCAGACAGTATATTCAACCATATGATACATTTTATTAGCATAAATGAGCACATTAAAACAAGTCTAAACAGAGTATCACTACCAAAGCAGGACTAGTTGGGGAACAGTAATAGAAGTTTAGCCAGGAGTACAGATGTGTAATATAAATACGTTTATGTAAAGCACCCCTGTCCATTATAATAAATTGTAAATGGAAATAATCTTGACTGAAGTAACCTGTCAGCAAGCAATTAATCAATATACATGAGCAGAGCAGGAGTAAAGAGTTAATGTGAACACAGAAGTCCTAGTTAAGTCTGGCAGCCACTCATGAAACCCAGGCAAAGGGTAATGTCCTCATGTGAGATGGAGGATGTCAGATTGTGATCAAATACATTATGTCAAAATAAGCATAAAGTGCATGCTGTGCAAGACAAAGATATTGTAAAGTGCATATGTTAGGCTAAGACTTACAAGAGTGTAGTGCAATAGGATCCCGGCCTGCCGCCCCTACGTGCGTTTCACCGTGTCTTCATCACGCTTCCTGACGAAGACATCAGCCTAACATAAGACTAAGTAGTCAAGAGTAAAAGTTGCAAGGTTTCAGAAATTTGTTTTAAAATACAGTGCTTTGGAAAAATGTTGGAAAAATGCTGCAAATCAAGAATGCTTTATAACATAAACTTGCTAATACCGTAGTTTAGGCCATATACAGTACAGACCAAAAGTTTGGACAGACCTTCCATGACTATGAAATTGTACATTCACACTGAAGGCATCAAAACTATGAATGAACACATGTGGAATTATATACTTAACAAAAAAAGTGTGAAACAACTGAAATTATGTCTTATATTCTAGGTTCTTCAAAGTAGCCACCTTTTGCTTTAATGACTGCTTTGCACACTCTTGGCATTCTCTTGATGAGCTTAGATGGGGTCTAATGTGAATCGGCTGTAGACATTGTTGTGGGAGATAAGTATTCAGCATGATAGATTAAGAACTAACGATCCGTTTGTTATTTTTGAGAATAGCTGCTGCTAGAGATGTCTCTCATAGAGAACACTCCTATGTATGGGAGAGATGGCTGAAATAGCTGCCGGCCGATTAGTGGTTCAGCTGACAGCCATCAAAGGTGTATGGAGGGCTTTACTTGTGACAAAGTTGGTTTAAGGTGACAAGCTTGCACAGAGATGTGTGATAACATAATAGTGTTTAAGCCAATCCATTACTTTCCTTCTCTTGCACACTAAGGGTATTTATGAGTTGATTATAGTGAACAAGTGTTCTGTGAGTAAACCAGATGCTTGTTCATCAGTGAAATGAATTTTAAGTTGGCAACACATCGTCCTGTGTAAACAGGACCTACACTGCCAAAAAAAAATGACAGTCTATGGGTACAGAACAATCTACTGATTGTTCTGTGCGCATTGGATGGGAGCCCAGCCTGTGACAGGCTATAAAACATGCACTTATAAGCAGATGTGTAGCCAATCAGCAGACATCTAACTATGAAGGTTGGCTAGTGTAAAGCCGCCTTTAGGCTACGTCCCCACGGTCAGTAATCGGCAGCGCTTTGAATGCAGCACATGTCCGCTCCTTCCAAAACGTTGCCGGCTTTTGAACGCTGGTGATGCCGCATGTGTTCATTAAATTGTGTGGAATCACGGCGCCCAATACATCGGACTGATGATATCTATCTTGTGGAGACTGAGCGTCTCTGCAAGATAAATAGACATGCTGCGCTCTGGAAAGACGCATCGCATGTCCGTCTCTGCAGGGCAGCCGGAGGCATGTGTGCAAGCATAGTGGAGATGGGATTTCTTGAAATCCCAACCACTATGCTGTAAAATCTGGCCGCTGCGGGGTGGACGCTGCGGATGTACTAACCATGGGAACATACCCTTAATCTTTCAGATTTTCACTTCTTTCTCCTTATGCCTGCCGTGTCCTCGCAACAGGTTACTGCTCATCATCTATAATATACCACTAATAGAACAACTGAAATAGTATACACTGCGTGCAGAATTATTAGGCAAGTTGTTTTTTGGATCACATGATACTTTTTATACATGTTGTCCTACTCCAAGCTGTTCATTTTTGAGAGCCAACTACCAATTAAGTAAATCATGTGATGTGCATCTCTGTAATGAGAAGGGGTGTTGTCTAATGACATCAACACCCTATATAAGGTGTGCGTAATTATTAGGCAACTTCCTTCCCTTTGGCAAAATGGGTCAGAAGAGAGATTTGACAGGCTCTGAAAAGTCCAAAATTGTGAGATGTCTTGCACAGGGATGCAGCAGTGTTGAAATTGCCAAACATTTGAAGCGTGATCACCGAACAATCAAGCATTTCATGGCAAATAGCCAACAGGGTCGCAAAAAGCGTGTTGGGCAAAAAAGGCGCAAAATAACTCCCATGAATTGAAGAAAATCAAGCGTGAAGCTGCCAAGATGCCATTTGCCACCAGTTTTGCCATATTTCAGAGCTGCAACGTTACTGGAGTATCAAAAAGCACAAGGTGTGTGATACTGAGGGACATGGCCAAGGTAAGGAAGGCTGAAAAATGACCACCTTTGAACAAGAAACAAGATAAAACGTCAAGACTGGTCCAAGAAATATCTTAAGACTGACTTTTCAAAGGTTTTATGGACTGATGAAATGAAAGTGACTCTTGATGGGCCAGATGGATGGGCCAGAGGCTGGATCAGTAAAGGGCAGAGAGCTTCACTCCGACTCAGACGCCAGCAAGGTGGAGGTGGGGTACTGGTATGGGCTGGTATCAGAGTTGAAATTGTGGGACCTTTTCGGATTGAGGATGGAGTGAAGCTCAACTCCCAGACCTACTGCCAGTTTCTGGAAGACAACTTCTTCAAGCAGTGGTGCAGGAAGAAGTCGGTATCGTTCAAGAAAAACATGATTTTCATGCAGGACAATGCTCCATCACATGCCTCCAACCACTTCACAGCGTGGCTGGCCAGTAAAGGTCTCAAAGAAGAAAACATAATGACATGGCCCCCTTGTTCACCTGATCAGAACCCCATAGAGAACCTGTGGTCCCTCATAAAATGTGAGATCTACAGGGAGGGAAAACAGTACACCTCACGGAACAGTGTTTGGGAGGCTGTGGTGGCTGCTGCATGCAATGTTGGTTGTAAACAGATCAAGCAACTGACAGAATCTATGGATGAAAGGCTGGTGAATGTCATCATAAAGAAAGGTGGCTATTTCGGTCACTAATTTTTTGGGGTTTTGTTTTTACATGTCAGAAATGTTTATTTCTAAATTTTGTGCAGTTATATTAGTTTACTTGGTGTAAATAAACAAGTGAGATGAGATTATATTTGGTCTTTATTAAGTTGCCTAATAATTCTGCACAGTAATAGTTACCTGCACAAACAGATATCCTCCTAAGATAGCCAAATAAAAAAAAAACACCACTCCAACTTCCAAAAATATTAAGCTTTGATTATTTCTGAGGCCGGCCTCACACTCAGCGTATAAAAATACGGTCCGTTTTTTACGGCCATAATACGCAGAAAAGTCCCCAAAATAGTGGTCCGTATGTCATCTGTAGGCAGGGTGTGTCAGCGTATTTTGCGCATGGCATCCTCCGTATGTAATCCGTATGGCATCTGTACTGCTATATTTTCTCGCAGGCTTGCAAAACCGACATCTAATGGATTTATGTGCTCAAATGTTCGTTAAAACATATACACAGTATATATATATATATATATATATATATATATATATATATATATACTGTATATATATATATGTCATTGAGACACATATATATATATTCTGTATTTATATTTAATTCAGCGCGATATATGTGAAAAGCCAGTAATTCAATTGCCGGCTTTTCATTTCTCCTTCACAAACACGACATGATATGAGACATGGTTTACATACAGTAAACCATCTCATATCCCTTTTTTTTTGCATATTCCACACTACTAATGTTAGTAGTGTGTATGTGCAAAATTTGGGTGCTGTAGCTGCTAAAATAAAGGGTTAAATGGCGGAAAAAATTGGCGTGGGCTCCCGCGCAATTTTCTCCGCCAGAGTGGTAAAGCCAGTGACTGAGGGCAGATATTAATAGCCAGGAGAGGGTCCATGGTTATTGGCCCCCCCTGGCTACAAACATCTGCCCCCAGCCACCCCAGAAAAGGCACTTCTGGAAGATGCGCCTATTCTGGCACTTGGCCACTCTCTTCCCACTCCCGTGTAGCGGTGGGATATGGGGTAATGAAGGGTTAATGCCACCTTGCTATTGTAAGGTGACATTAAGCCAGATTAATAATGGAGAGGCGTCAATTATGACACCTACCCATTATTAATCCAATTGTATGAAAGGGTTAAAAAACACACACATTATTAAAAATTATTTTAATGAAATAAACACACAGGTTGTTTTAATATTTTATTGCTCTCTCAATCCACCTGAAGACCCTCGCTTGGCAAAATAATAAACCAACAATATACATACCCTCTGATGAACTGTCTCGTCCCACGAAGTAAATCCATCTGAAGGGGTTAAATCAATTTACAGGCAGGAGCTGTACTAAAGCACTCGCTCGTACCTGTAAACCCCGGGTGCTGAAAGGAAAGCTGGGTGATCTGTACTTACATTGAGTTGCGGTGAGGTGCCCTCTGCTGGATGTTCTCATGAACTGCAGCCTTGGAAAAGTTCCCACGCTCGAGTTCATGTGAGTTCATCCTGCAGAGGGCGCCTCACCGCAACTCAATGTAAGTACAGATCACCCGGCTTTCCTTTCAGCACCCGGGGTTTACAGGTACGAGCGAGTGCTTTAGCACCGCTCCTGCCTGTAAATTGATTTAACCCCTTCAGATGGATTTACTTCGTGGGACGTGACAGTTCATCAGAGGGTATGTATATTGTTGGTTTATTATTTTGCCAAGCGAGGGTCTTCAGGTGGATTGAGAGAGCAATAAAATATTAAAAAACCTGTGTGTTTATTTCATTAAAATAATTTTTAATAATGTGTGTGTGTTTTTTAACCCTTTCATACAATTGGATTAATAATGGATAGGTGTCATAATTGACGCCTCTCCATTATTAATCTGGCTTAATGTCACCTTACAATAGCAAGGTGACATTAACCCTTCATTACCCCATATCCCACCGCTACACGGGAGTGGGAAGAGAGTGGCCAAGTGCCAGAATAGGCGCATCTTCCAGATGTGCCTTTTCTGGGGTGGCTGGGGGCAGATGTTTGTAGCCAGGGGGGGCCAATAACCATGGACCCTCTCCTGGCTATTAATATCTGCCCTCAGTCACTGGCTTTACCACTCTGGCGGAGAAAATTGCGCGGGAGCCCACGCCAATTTTTTCCGCCATTTAACCCTTTATTTTACAAGCTACAGCACCCAAATTTTGCACATACACACTACTAATATTAGTAGTGTGGAATATGCAAAAAAAAAAGGGATATGAGATGGTTTACTGTATGTAAACCATGTCTCATATCCTGTCGGGTTTGGGAAGGAGAAATGAAAAGCCGGCAATTGAATTACCGGCTTTTCACTAACACCGCTGCGTATTTCTCGCAAGTCACACTGCTGGTCCGTGTGTAATCCGTATTTTTCTCACCCCCATAGACTTTCATTGGCGATTTTTTTGCGCAATACGGTGACAAATGCAGCATGCTGCGATTTTCTACGTACAAGACCATGTAATACGGATCAGTAAAATACGGCTGATAGGAGCTGGGACATAGGGAATCATTGGGCCGTGTGTAATGCGAATTTTACGGACGTAGTTTATGCGCTCATACATCCGTAAAACTCGCTAGTGTGAGGCCGGCCTGAGTCTTTTGGGTTGATTGAGAATATAGTTGTTGATCAATAATAAAAATAATCCTCTAAAATACAACTTGCCTAATAATTCTGCACGCAGTGTAATTCAAAGATTAGATAATAGCAACGCTAGTGTAAGCACAATGAGTCTGCTGCAAGTAAGATCCTAAACCACATAGGAATGTTAGGCCTCTTTCACACTTCCGTCTTTTGGCATCCGTCATTTTGGGCAAAAAACGGATCCTGCGAATGTGCTCGCAGGATGCGTTTTTTTGTCCATAGACTTGTATTAGTGACGGATCGCGACGGATTACCACACGTCGCGTCCGTCGTGCAATGGATCTGTTGTGTTTTGGCGGACCGTCGTCACAAAAAAAGTTCAATGTAACTTTTTTTTGTACATCGCGTCCGCCATTTTCGACCGCGCATGCGCGGCCGAAACTCCGCCCCCTCCTCCCCGGACTGCAGAATGGGCAGCTGATGCGTCGAAAAACTGCATCAGCTGCCCACGTCGTGCAGTAAATTCACAACGTCCATCGGTACATCGGCCTGACGTATTGCGACGGACCCGTACCGACGGAAGTGTGAAAGAGGCCTTAGAGGGATCTAAAAAGAAGAAATCTGTTTATTTGCGCTATGAGTCAGGGTGCATAAAGATGTACTACAATCAGAGAATTGGGCTTTTCATTCTTAAATTACCTGTGTAGATGTGGAATGATATTTTCATGTCTGTGCCAAGGTTCTGCAGATTCAATATAAAGCGGATTACAATTGTACAGGTAGAGGCTAAGAGGAGAAACACATGCTCGTTATTTGTGTTTTAAACTTATTCAGGGATGTATTTACATATAATTGCACACGGTATTAGTAGTTTTTGTTAATACAGTGCAATCTGTGTGCAATATAGACGCAATGTAAAGGAAACTACCTTCCCAGAAATTGCTAATGGTATGTTACCTGTGAGGTAGTTGAGCTTTGTACTTATAAAGGGCTTGATGACAAGATCCCGGTGGATGGCAGCAGTAGTTGTCGATCCAATGGGCGGAGAGGAGGTCGTCAACTGGCGGCTTCAGATTGTGCTCAGGAGCACTGTGCTGGCCGGTGACAGACACCCAGTTGTTACCGTCCCGAAGTGTTGGTATACTCAGCTGTATACTTGCAGGACTTGACAGGACCTGCGTGACATCTTCCCTACTGAAGGAATCAGTAGGAATTCCGAAACGTGTTTTTTTGGTCCTCTTCTCCATCTGTACTTTTTCCTGATACCACGTGACCACGCGAGTCATGTGATCGAAGACGTCACGCAGGTCCTAGTTACCTTTACATTGCATCTATATTGCATGCAGATTGTACTGTATTAACAAAAACTACTAATACCGTGTGCAATTATATGTAAATACATCCCTGAATAAGTTTAAAACACAAATAACGAGCACGTGTTTCTCCTCTTAGCCTCTACCTGGTACAATTGTAATCCGCTTTATACTGAATCTGCAGAACCTTGGCACAGGCATGAAAATATCATTCCACATCTAAACAGGTAATTTAAGAATGAAAAGCCCAATTCTCTGATTGTAGTACATCTTTATGCACCCTGACTCATAGCGCAAGTAAACAGACTTCTTCTTAATAGAACAACTGGCCCACTTCAGTTACTGAGCTCCAAAATGGTTATTCACATGTCACCGCTACATTTAGAATTTTATATACAGGTCCTTCTCAAAAAATTAGCATATAGTGTTAAATTTCATTATTTACCATAATGTAATGATTACAATTAAACTTTCATATATTATAGATTCATTATCCACGAACTGAAATTTGTCAGGTCTTTTATTGTTTTAATACTGATGATTTTGGCATACAACTCCTGATAACCCAAAAAACCTGTCTCAATAAATTAGCATATTTCACCCGTCCAATCAAATAAAAGTGTTTTTTAATACCAAACAAAAAAACCATCAAATAATAATGTTCAGTTATGCACTCAATACTTGGTCGGGAATCCTTTGGCAGAAATGACTGCTTCAATGTGGCGTGGCATGGAGGCAATCAGCCTGTGACACTGCTGAGATGTTATGGAGGCCCAGGATGCTTCAATAGCGGCCTTAAGCTCATCCAGAGTGTTGGGTCTTGCGTCTCTCAACTTTCTCTTCACAATATCCCACAGATTCTCTATGGGGTTCAGGTCAGGAGAGTTGGCAGGCCAATTGAGCACAGTAAAACCATGGTCAGTAAACCATTTACCAGTGGTTTTGGCACTGTGAGCAGGTGCCAGGAAGCATGAAGTGCTCCAAAATCTCCTGATAGCTAGCTGCATTGACCCTGCCCTTGGTGAAACACAGTGGACCAACACCAGCAGCTGACATGGCACCCCACACCACTGACTGTGGGTACTTGACACTGGACTTCAGGCATTTTGGCATTTCCTTCTCCCCAGTCTTCCTCCAGACTCTGGCACCTTGATTTCCGAATGACATGCAAAATTTGCTTTCATCAGAAAAAAGTACTTGGGACCACTTAGCAACAGTCCAGTGCTGCTTCTCTGTAGCCCAGGTCAGGCGCTTCTGCCGCTGTTTATGGTTCAAAAGTGGCTTTACCTGGGGAATGCGGCACCTGTAGCCCATTTCCTGCACACGCCTGTGCACGGTGGCTCTGGATGTTTCCACACCAGACTCAGTCCACTGCTTCCTCAGCAATCTTCCTCAGGGTCCGGTCACCTCTTCTCGTTGTACAGCGTTTTCTGCCACATTTTTTCCTTCCAACAGACTTACCATTGAGGTGCCTTGATACAGCACTCTGGGAACAGCCTATTTGTTGAGAAATTTCTTTCTGGGTCTTACCCTCTTGCTTGAGGGTGTCAATGATGGCCTTCTTGACATCTGTCAGGTCGCTAGTCTTACCCATGATGGGGGTTTTGAGTAATGAACCAGGCAGGGAGTTTTTAAAAGCCTCAGGTATCTTTTGCATGTGTTTAGAGTTAATTAGTTGATTCAGAGGATTAGGGTAATAGGTCGTTTAGAGAACCTTTTCTTGATATGCTAATTTATTGAGACAGGTTTTTTGGGTTATCAGGAGTTGTATGCCAAAATCATCAGTATTAAAACAATAAAAGACCTGACAAATTTCAGTTGGTGGATAATGAATCTATAATATATGAAAGTTTAATTGTAATCATTACATTATGGTAAATAATGAAATTTAACACTATATGCTAATTTTTTGAGAAGGACCTGTATAAAGTTTGAAAATAGATAATCTGCACAATCTACTAAGACTAATTATAGTAGAATGTCCATTGGCCAATAATATGTCTATCTTAGTTGTATGATGAAAAATAACTAGTTGTTGACACCAATAGAGAAAGGCTTTGCCTTTTAAATTAAGCCTTTAGTTCCATTGGGTTTTCATCACAAGGGTGTGGTGGGTTTTCACATTTTAAGCAACAGGAAGTCAAGGTGACATTTTCTCCGCAAACATACATGGTACTTCTCCTCCTTAAGTAAATAAGCCCAGCTGCCAGAATGGAAGGTTTTTCGCATTGCTGCCTTTAATGCTGGAGGTTATAGATTTTGGCACAGATTTGAATTTGAACAAATGGTGTGAGAAATCTGTATCAAATATAAGGAAAGCACATTTGCATGCACAGGTAAAACAAGGTCAGAGCCCTCTTCTAGTAGTTGCAACTATTCACTAACTTTTCACTAAGACCAAGGGGGCATGAGCAGAGATTCTTCCTTGGGGGTGGTACTTCTTCCCCTGCATGACGTTGACAAATCAAATGCAGGAAGCATCATGGGTGTCGAAAAAAGCAAATGTTACCAGAAAAGGTCAGCCCCAGCTTTTTCTGTGAGACACACAGCTCTGCTCTCCCCACTTATCTCATTGCCGCTACCTACTTTGATTACAAGCTGGGAGGGGAGTAGAGCAGATCTGTGTGTCATTGCAAACATCTTTGCAGCTACAGCTCTCATCTCACAGCAGTACAGTGGTTGTAGAGTAGAGCTGTGAGTCATTTTAAATATTTCTTGCATTTTAAGGCAATCAGTGTGGTGAAGGGGAGAGGGGAGCTACAAGTAGTGGTTGTAATGACACACAGCTCTGCTCTACTCCCTTTTTCCCACACTGACCATTAAATGAGAGCTGCAAAAATGTGTGTTATTGCATGTCTGGGTTTGACATTCTCTGGGGGTGTATTCTTTTTCCTCACCTGCATAACACCTCCTGTTTTTTTTGCCCTACGCCTAGGCAAAGTTTAAAATGGGGCCCCAAAAGCTAATATATTGCACATCACACAGAAGCATTTCGGTTGTATTTACAAGCGCTGAGTTCAGGCCGCTAAATGAGTTTGATCAACTATACTGAAGTTGTTCAATGCTTGTTTCCAGGTCTCTTTCCACCAGCTGAGGAATAATGATGGGACAGAACGATCACTAATAGATCACTAACAGATCACCATACAGTATCATGTGATCAGCAGCACATCTACAGTTTACACCGGCGATGTGCTGCTGAGAACAAGGGTTTTTGTTCCAGCAAAAACAATCTGAATATGCAGCATTTTACTTGTTTAGTAAAATACACCCCATAGTCCTCCATATATTATAATGTGCACCACAGTCCTCCATATAGTATAATACACTCCCTATAGTCCTCCATATATTAAAATACACTGCTCAGTCCTCCATATAGCATAATACACTCCTCATAGTGCTCCATATAGTATAATGCACCACCATAGTCATCCATGTAGTACAATTCACTTCCCATAATATAATGCACCCCATAGTTCTTCATATAGTATAACGTATTCCCCATAATCCTCGATACTGTATAATGCAGCCCACATATAGTATAATGCAGCCACCACCCTACAGAATATAATGCAGCCACCCCAGAGTATAATGCAGCCACCCCAGAGTATAATGCAGCAACTCCATAGAATATAATACAGCCCACCTCCCCATAATATATAATGTAGCCCCCATAGAATATAATGCTGCCCCCCATAGTATAACACAGCCTCCCATAGAATATAATATACCCCTACAATAGTATATAACAGCCACATAGCATATAACACGGCCTCCCCATAGAATATAATATACCCCCCATAGTATATAGCACAACCCGCATAGCAGATCACAGCCCATGTAGCAGTATACTGCAGAGCCCACATAGTAGTGTATAGCACTGCCCACATAGTAGTATATAGCACAGCCCACGTAGTAGTATACAGCACTGCCCACAAAGTAGTATACAGCACTGCCCACATAGTAGTATACAGCACAGCCCACACAGTAGTATACAGCACTGCCCACATAGTAGTATACAGCACTGGCCACATAGTAGTATACAGCAGAGCCCACATAGTAGTGTATAGCACAGCCCACATAGTAGTATACAGCAGAGCCCACATAGTAGTGTATAGCACAGCCCACATAGTAGTATACAGCACAGCCTCACAGTAGTATATAGCACAGCCCACACAGTAGTATATAGCAGAGCCCACATAGTAGTATATAGCAGAGCCCACACAGTAGTATACAGCACAGCCCACACAGTAGTATACAGCAGAGCCCACACAGTAGTATACAGCACAGCCCACATAGTAGTATACAGCACAACCCACATAGTAGTGTATAGCACAGCCCACATAGCAGTATACAGCACAACCCACACAGTAGTATACAGCAGAACCCACACAGTAGTATATAGCACAGCCCACATAGTAGTATACAGCAGAGCCCACATAGTAGTAGACAGCACTGCCCACACAGTAGTATACAGCACTGCCCACATAGTAGTATACAGCACTGCCCACACAGTAGTATACAGCACTGCCCACATAGGAGTATACAGCACTGCCCACACAGTAATATACAGCACTGCCCACATAGTAGTATACAGCACTGCCCACATAGTAGTATACAGCAGAGCCCACATAGTAGTATACAGCAGAGCCCACATCTCTCCTCCCCCCTAGAATGTCCCCACAGTCCAGTAAAAAAAAACACTCCTCACCTCCCCTCGTTCCTGCGGTGCTCCCTGCTCCTGTCTCGGCGGCTGCCGCTGCACTGCCTGGGACACAGTGAGTGTGCGCGCACCCACAGTGTCAGAGGCAGAGCAGGGAATGATGGGAGAGGGAGTGTCAGCAGATGCTCTCTCCTCCATCATTGCTTTCAACTGTACCGGCGTCATAGACGTCGTTATAGTAAAATGCGGTGGCGCTGGCGGGGGGGTGAGTCGACGGCGGCGGTGAGTTGGGGGGAGTCGGCGCTGGCGAGCGGCCCACGACTGCCACCGGCCCTTCTGGCATTTGCCAGAACTGCCGATGGCCAGTCCGGCCCTGCCCCAGAGGCATAGCTAGGGTGTTGGTTCAGGGGCGCGAAACTTCTGAGTGAGCCCCTGACCAGGTAACCTTGATTACAACTGGGTGACGCACCCTAATAGTGGAGGAAAACCTCAGCAGATGACCGCACTGTTACTGAAAATAATCTCTATATAAAGACCAACACTGATATTACCACCATATGGTCAGTGGTAGATACCGGTCCTGCAGACCATATAAGAGATTACAGTACAGTTACAGATGATGACTTACCACTGACGTTCTTTCTGATGGAATCGTTCACTTTTCCCGTCTTTTCCATCTGGCCCAGACCGACATGACAACTTCTTCCAGCCATGACTCGGCTGCAGAGATTACAAGAAAGACACATTTCACTTCTCATATTCCAGCCCCATCACCATCTATTCCCAACCTGCACAAACTCCTCATCCTGCTGATACCCCAATACTGAGCGGCTGCTGCCGTATGTGTCCCTATTACTGCACCTGATGTGTGGCACTATGTGCCCTCTAAATTCTAAAACAACCCTCTAGAATATACTGTATATACTGGAGTTTAAGCCGAGATTTTCAGCCCATTTTTTTAGGCTGAAAGTGCCCTCTCGGCTTATACTCGGGTCGTTGTCCCTGGGGGGTCGGCGGGGGACGGGGAGCGGCGGCTGTGACATACTCACCTGCTCCTGGTGAGGACCCTGCATCTCCTATGGTCTCCAGGCGCCGGCAGCTCTTCCAGCTTTGAGCGGTCACATGGTACCGCTCATTACAGTAATGAATATGGACGTGACTCCACTCCCATAGGGGTGGAGCCACATATTCATTACTGTAATGAGCGGTATCAGTGACCGCTCAAAGCTGGAAGAGCTGCCGTGCCCAGAGAGTCCATCAGAGAAGCTGCCAGGGACCGCGTCGGGAGCAGGTGAGCATAATGGGGAGGGGGAGCACAGAGATATTCACCTGTCCTCGTTCCACTGCCGGGCGCCATCTTTCGTGTCATCTGTCTGTGACACTGAGGTCAGAGGGCGCGATGACGTGGTTAGTGCGCACCCTCTGCCTGAGTGTCAGTGCGGAGGATGGGGAAAACACAGCGGCGCCCGGCGGTGGAATGGGGAAAGGTGACTATAGCAAGTGCCGGGGGCCTGAGCGACGAGAGGTAAGTCATTTTTTTTTTTTTATCGCAACAACAGAATATGGGGCATAATAGTCTATGGAGCATCTTATGGGGCCATAATCAGCATTTGTGCAGCATTATATGGGGCAAATATCTCTATGGAGTATCTTATGGGGTCATAATCAGCATTTGTGCAGCATTATATGGGGCAAATATCTCTATGGAGTATCTTATGGGGCCATAATCAGCATTTGTGCAGCATTATATGGGGCAAACATCTCTATGGAGCATCTTATTGGGCCATAATCAGCATTTGTGCAGCATTATATGGGGCAAATATCTCTATGGAGCATCTTATGGGGCCATAATCAGCATTTGTGCAGCATTATATGGGGCAAATATCTCTATGGAGCATCTTATGGGGCCATAATCAGCATTTGTGCAGCATTATATGGGGCATAATAGTCTATGGAGCATCTTATGGGGCCATAATCAACATTTGTGGAGCATTATACAGGGCAAATGTGTCTATGGAGCATCTTATGGGGCCATAATCAGCATTTGTGCAGCATTATACAGGGCAAATGCCTGTATGGAGCATCTTATGGGGCCATAATCAGCATTTGTGCAGCATTAGGGTTGAGCGACTTTTATTTTTATAGGATCGGGTCGGGTTTCTCAAAAGTCGGGTCGAGCGAAATCGGCCGATCCTATAAAAAGTCGGGGTCGGGGTCGGCCCGAAACACGAAACCCAATGCAGTGCAATGGGATACTATGGTTCCCAGGGTCTGAAGGAGAGGAAACCCTCCTTCAGGCCCTGGGATCCATATTAATGTGTAAAATAAAGAATTAAAATAAAAAATATTGATATACTCACCCGTCCGGAGGCCCCTGGACATCACCGCTGGTAACCGGCAGCCTTCTTTGCTTAAAATGAGCGCGTTCAGGGCCTTCCATGACGTCACGGCTTCTGATTGGTCGCGTGCCGCTCATGTGACCGCCACGCGACCAATCACAAGCCGTGATGTAATTCTTAGGTCCTAAATTCCTCATTCTAGGAATTTAGGACCTGAGAATTACGTCACGGCTTGTGATTGGTCGCGTGGCGGTCACATGGGCGGTCGCGACCAATCAAAAGCCGTGACGTCATCTAAGGCCCTGAACGCGCTCATTCTTAGGAAGGAAGGCTGCCGGAAAGAAGCCGAGGGTGAGTATATTCCTATTAGGTATACACTCACCCTCGGACGTGCCCTGCTTCTTTCCGGCAGCCTTCCTTCTTAAGAATGAGCGCGTGAAGGGCCTTAGATGACGTCACGGCTTGTGATTGGTCGTGGCCGCCCATGAGACCGCTCACGCGACCAATCACAAGCCGTGACGTAATTCTCAGGTCCTAAATTCCTAGAATGAGGAATTTAGGACCTGAGAATTGCATCACGGCTTGTGATTGGTCGCATGGCGGTCACATGAGCGACACGCGACCAATCAGAAGCCGTGACGTCATGGAAGGCCATAAACGCGCTCATTTTAAGCAAAGAAGGCTGCCGGTTACCAGCGGCGATGTCCAGGGGCCTCCGGAGAGGTGAGTATATCAATATTTTTTATCTTAATTCTTTATTTTACACTTAAATGTGGATTCCGATACCGATTTCCGATATCGCAAACATATCAGAACTCGGTATCGGAATTCCGATACCAGATTCAGAAGATCGCCGACCTCATGGCCGACCCCATACAGGGGTCGGGTTTCATGAAACCCGACTTTGCCAAAAGTCGGCGACTTCTGAAAATGGCCGACCCGTTTCGCTCAACCCTATGCAGCATTATATGGGGTAAATGTCTGTATGGAGCATCTTATGGGGCCATAATAAACCTATGTGCAGCATTATATGGGGCAAATGTCTGTATGGAGCATCTTATGGGGTCATTATCAACATTTGTGCAGCATTATGTGGGGCATATTTTAATATGGAGCATCTTATGGGGCCCTTCATAAACTTTATGGAGCATTATATGGGGCGTATTTTGTATGGAGCATCTTATGGGGCCCATCATGAACTGTATGGCGCATTATATGGGGCTGCTGATTCAATATGGATATTCAAAAACACTTTACCTACTGATGTCTCAATTAATTTGACTTTTATTGGTATCTATTTTTATTTTTGACATTTACCGGTAGCTGCTGCATTTTCCTCCCTAGGCTTATACTCGAGTCATTAAGTTTTCCCAGTTTTTTGTGGCAAAATTAGGGGTCTCGGCTTATACTCGGGTCAGCTTATACTCGAGTATATACGGTAGTAATGCTGCGTGCAAGTGCCCTAGAAAACAGTGCCCATATTTTGTCCCCTAATAATAATGCCATGTGTGTGCCCCTTTGATAGTCACAGTAACCTGAGTTCCCCTATAACAATGAGTGCCTACTTTACATTTAATAGTGTCCCGAGTCTCCCCCCTGTATAGATCCCCTATACACAGTATGATGCTCTCTTATACACAGTATAATGCCCCCTTACTGTATAGTACCACCCACACAATATACTGACCGCTTAGCAGCCACCAAACTGATGGCTCCAACACTGCATGATGGCCCCGTCACTGTAATCTCCACACTGTATGATGGCCCCCTAGATAGCCTCCATATAGTATAATGCACCAGATAGTTCTCAATATAGTATAATGCACTCCCTATAGGCCTCCATATTGTATAATGCACTCCCCATAGGCAGACTCTAAATAGTATAATGCACTCCCCATAGGCAGACTCTAAATAGTATAATGCACTCCCCATAGGCAGACTCTTAATAGTATAATGCACTCCCCATAGGCAGACTCTTTATAGTATAATGCACTCCCCATAGTCAAACTCTATATAGTATAATGCACTCCCCATAGTCAAACTCTACATAGTATAATGCACTCCCCATAGGCAGACTCTTTATAGTATAATGCACTCCCCATAGGCAGACTCTAAATAGTATAATGCACTCACCATAGGCAGAATCTTTATAGTATAATGCACTCCCCATAGTCAAACTCTATATAGTATAATGCACTACCCATAGGCTGACTCTATATAGTGTAATGCACTCCCCATAGGCAGACTCTTTATAGTAAAATGCACTCCCCATTGGCAGACTCTATATAGTGTAATGCAGCCCCCTGTAGTCACTCTAATGTAATGCAGCACCTCCAAAGGCAAACTGAAATATAATGCACCCCCTTAGGCAGACTGTAAAATAATGCACCCCTTAAGGCAGACTGTAATATAATGCACCCCCTTAGGGAGACTGTAATATAATGCACCCCTTATGGATACTGTAATATAATGCACCCCCTTAGGGAGACTGTAATGTAATGCACCCTCTCATGCAGTCTGTAATATAATGCACCCCCTCAGGCAGTCTGCAATATAATGCACCCCTTAGGCAGACTGTAATATAATGCACCCCCTTAGGTAGACTGTAATATAATGCACCCCCTTAGGTAGACTGTAATATAATGCACCCCTTAGGTAGACTGTAATATAATGCACCCCCATAGGGAGACTGTAATATAATGCGCCCCCTTAGGGAGACTGTAATATAATGCACCCCCTTACGTAGACTCTATAGTATAATGCAGCCTCTTAGGTAGACTCTATAGTATAATGCAGCCCCTTATGTAGACTCAATGGTATAATGCAGCCCCTTAGGTAGACTCTGTAGTATAATGCAGCCCCTTAAGTAGTTTCTATAGTATAATGCACCCCCTTAGGTAGACTCTATATAGTATAATGCAGCCCCCTAGGTATACTCTATAGTATAATGCAGCCCCATAGGTAGACTCTATAGTATAATGCACCCCCATAGGTAGACTCCATAGTATAATGCATCCCCTTAGGTAGACTCTATAGTATAATGCAGCCTCTTAGGTAGACTCTATAGTATAATTCACCCCCTTAGGTAGACTCAATAGTATAATGCAGCCCCTTAGGTAGACTCTATAGTATAATGCAGCCCCTTAGGAAGTTTCTATAGTATAATGCACCCCCTTAGGTAAACTCTATATTAGTATAATGCAGCCCCTTAGGTATACTCTATAGTATAATGCAGCCTCATAGGTAGACCATATAGTATAATGCAGCCCCTTAGGTAGACTCTATAGTATAATGTGCCCCCTTAGGTAGATTATATATTATAATGCAGCCTCTTAGGTAGACTCTATAGTATAATGTAGCCCCTTAAGTAGACTCTATAGTATAATGCACCCCCTTTGGTGGACTCTTTAGTATAATGCAGCCCCTTAGGTAGACCCTATAGTATAATGCACCCCCTTAGGTAGACCCTATAGTATAATGCACCTTCTTAGGTAGACTCTATAATATAATGCAGCCCCTTAGGTAGATAGTATGATGCACATCCATAAAAAAATAAATAAATCCAATACTCACCTCTCTTTTTCCTGGTTCCCGCGCTGCTCCGAGTGTCCGCACACACGAGTGGTGTCATACGCTGACAGGGAGATGATGGGAGAGGGAGCGTTCGCTCCCATCAATGTGGTCAGCTGTATCGGCTAGATGCAGAAACAGCTGAACCTGCGATGATGGGTGGGGGGCCCACTGCTGGCACTGGGCCCCCCTGCCTGCTCAGGGTCTCCATAGCGGCCAGGCGCCAGAGCAGGGAGATCGTATCTCCCTGCTCTCCCGCAGAATGTAACTGTATGGCGCGCTGTGCACGCCATTGCAGTTACAGTAGTGTAGATCTGGGTGGGCCCCCTCAGAGTGCGGGGCCCAGGGCGATAGCCCCCTCTGCCCCCCTGGTAGCTACGCTACTGAGTCTCCCACATGTCTTTTGGCAAACGAGCCTTACAATTTTTGTGTGTAAGTAAAGGCTTTTTTCTGTCCACACTTCCATAAAGGCCATCTCTATGGAGTGCGAGGCTTATTGTGGTCATATGGACAGATACACCAGCAGTCTCTGCTTGGGAACTCTGCAGCTTGTTCAGGGTTACCTTTGGTGTATGCGCTGCCTCTCTGATTAATGCCTTCCTTGCCCAGGCTGAGAGTTTTGGTGGGCAGCCCTCTCTTGGCAGGTTTGTTGTGGTACAATATGCTTTCCATTTGATGATAATGGATTTGATGGTGCTCCAGGAGACCATCAGAGATTGGGATTATTTTTTATAACCCAACCCTGACTTGTACTTCTCCACAACTTTGTCCCTGACTTTTTTAGAGATCTCCTTGGTCTTCATGGTGTTGCTTAGTGCCTTGCTTAATGGTGACTGTTGTGAATTCTACTCTTGGGCTCCCTCCGGTGGTTGTTGGTGGTAGTGCAGTTGTCTTGGGGTTGTAATCCAGGGCAAGTGTTTCTGCTGATTGCAGCTCTATTAGGTATTTAGGTGTGCAGGATCCATGAGTCCTTGCCAGTTGTCCATTGTTCTTGGAGGGATTGCATCTCTCTCTGGTTCCTCATGCCCTGCTGCCAACTCAGCTAAGATAAGTGTCTGGTTTTTTGTGTCTCTGTGCACACATGCAGTGTGCTTTGCAATTCAGTGCAATTCATTGTGTTTTTGTCCAGC
This sequence comes from Ranitomeya variabilis, assembly GCF_051348905.1. Taxonomy (NCBI): domain Eukaryota; kingdom Metazoa; phylum Chordata; class Amphibia; order Anura; family Dendrobatidae; genus Ranitomeya; species Ranitomeya variabilis. Next base: position 200,928,361 of record NC_135232.1, on the reverse strand, counting down.
TTAGACTTTGTTTGGATTTTTCAGTCATGCTGGATTCTCAGGAGATGCAGATATACTTTCTATGTCTTTAGTTAGATGTAGAATATTTGTATTATCTGCTGTGGATATTTTTAGGATTTTTATACTGACCGCTTAGAATTCTGTCCTATCCTTTTCTATTTAGCTAGAAGTGCCTCTTTTGCTAAATCCTGTTTTTCTGCCTGCGTGTGTCTTTCCTCTTATACTCACAGTCAATATTTGTGGGGGGCTGCCTATCCTTTGGGGTTCTGCTCTGAGGCAAGATAGAATTCCCATTTCCATCTATAGGGGTATTTAGTCCTCCGGCTGTGTCGAGGTGTCTAGGACATGTTAGGTACATCCCACGGCTACTTCTAGTTGCGGTGTTAGTTTAGGGTTTGCGGTCAGTACAGGTACCACCTACTCCTGAGAAAGTCTCTCATGTGGCTTCAAGGTCACCGGATCATAACAGTACAACTGGCCCACAATGAGTTAAATGCATCTCAGAAGAAGGGAAGAAAGAGCCATTTTTTTTTCTGTAGCCTGCTTTGTCTTTTCTTCCCTCTTTTGCTCTGGGTGACGGAGGAGTCTTGTGCTAGCATGGATGTTCAGGGATTAGTTTCTCGTTTAGACCAGCTTGCTGCTAGGGTACAGGGTATTTCTGATTATATTGTTCAGACTCCGCTTTTAGAGCCTAGGATTCCTACTCCTGATTTGTTTTTTGGGGACAGGTCCAAATTTTTGAGTTTTAAAAACAACTGTAAACTGTTTTTTGCTCTGAAGCCTCGTTCCTCTGGTGATCCCATTCAGCAGGTTAAAATTGTCATCTCCCTGCTGCGTGGCGACCCTCAGTATTGGGCATTTTCCCTGGAATCTGGGAATCCGGCCTTGCTTAATGTAGATGCCTTTTTTCAGGCTCTAGTATTATTATATGATGAACCAAATTCTGTGGATCAAGCGGAGAAGACCTTGTTGGCCCTGTCTCAGGGTCAAGAAGTGGCAGAATTGTATTGTCAGAAATTTAGAAAATGGTCTGTGCTGACTAAATGGAATGAGGATGCTTTGGCAGCAATTTTCAGAAAGGGTCTTTCTGAATCTGTTAAAGATGTTATGGTGGGGTTTCCCACGCCTGTTGGTCTGAGTGATTCTATGTCTCTGGCCATTCAGATTGATCGGCGCTTGCGGGAGCACAGAACTGTGTGCGCTGTGGCGTTGTCCTCAGAGCAGATGCCTGAGCCTATGCAGTGTGATAGGATTCTGTCTAGAACGGAACAACAAGGATTCAGACGTCAGAATAGGTTGTGTTTTTATTGTGGCGATGCTTCTCATGTCATTTCAGTCTGCCCAAAGCGTACAAAGAGAATCGCTAGTTCAGTTACCATCGGAACTGTACAACCTAAATTTCTGTTATCTGTGACCTTGATCTGCTCATTGTCGTCATTTTCTGTCATGGCGTTTGTGGATTCAGGCGCCGCTTTGAACTTAATGGACTTTGAATTTGCCAGGCGTTGTGGTTTCCCCTTGCAGTCTTTGCAGAACCCTATTCCTTTAAGGGGCATTGATGCTACACCTTTGGCTAAAAATAAACCCCAGTTTTGGACACAGGTGACCATGTGCATGGCGCCAGCCAATCAGGAAGATTGTCGTTTTCTGGTGTTGCATAATTTGCATGATGCTATTGTGCTGGGTTTTCCATGGTTGCAGATACATACAGTAATCCTGTGTTGAATTGGAAGTCTATGTCTGTGACTAGTTGGGGTTGTCAGGGGGTTCATAATGACGTTCCTGTGATGTCAATCTCCTCTTCCTCCTCTTCTGAAGTTCCAGAGTTTTTGTCTGATTTTCAGGATGTATTCGATGAGCCCAAGTCCAGTTCCCTTCCACCGCATAGGGACTGTGATTGTGCTATTGACTTGATTCCAGGCTGTAAGTTTCCTAAGGGCCGACTTTTCAACCTGTCTGTGCCGGAACATACCGCCATGCGGAGTTATGTTAAGGAGTCTTTGGAGAAAGGGCATATTCGGCCATCTTCTTCACCGTTGGGAGCGGGATTTTTTTTTGTTGCTAAAAAGTATGGCTCCTTGAGACCCTGTATTGATTATCGCCTCTTGAATAAGATCACGGTCAAGTTTCAATACCCTTTACCTTTGCTTTCCGATTTGTTTGCCAGGATTAAGGGGGCTAGTTGGTTTACTAAAATTGACCTTCGGGGGGCATATAATCTTGTTCGTATTAAGCAGGGTGACGAATGGAAAACTGCGTTTAATACGCCCGAAGGCCATTTTGAATACCTTGTGATGCCATTCGGGCTCTCTAATGCTCCATCTGTATTTCAGTCCTTCATGCATGATATCTTCCGGAATTATCTTGATAAATTCATGATTGTATATTTGGATGACATCTTGATTTTTTCCGATGATTGGGAGTCTCATGTGAAACAGGTCAGGATGGTATTTCAGATCCTTCGTGATAATGCTTTGTTTGTGAAGGGGTCTAAGTGTCTCTTTGGAGTGCAGAAGGTTTCTTTTTTGGGCTTCATTTTTTCTCCCTCATCTATAGAGATGGATCCGGTTAAGGTTCAGGCCATTCATGATTGGATTCAGCCCACATCCGTGAAGAGCCTTCAGAAATGTTTGGGCTTGGCTAATTTTTATCGCCGTTTCATTGCTAACTTCTCCAGTGTGGTTAAACCCCTGACCGATTTGACGAAGAAAGGCGCTGATGTAACGAATTGGTCCTCTGTGGCTGTCTCTGCCTTTCAGGAGCTTAAACGCTGATTTACTTCTGCCCCGGTGTTGCATCAGCCAGATGTTTCTCTTCTGTTTCAGGTTGAGGTTGACGCTTCTGAGATTGGGGCAGGGGCCTTTTTGTCTCAGAGGAATTCTGATGGTTCCTTGATGAAACCGTGTGCCTTCTTTTCCCGTAAGTTTTCGCCTGTTGAACGCAATTATGATGTCGGCAATCGGGAGTTGTTGGCTATGAAGTGGGCGTTTGAGGAATGGCGACATTGGCTTGAGGGAGCCAAGCACCGTATTGTGGTCTTGACCGATTATAAAAATCTGATTTACCTCAAATCTGCCAAACGGCTGAATCCTAGATAGGCTCGATGGTCCCTGTTTTTCTCCCGTTTTGATTTCGTGGTCTCGTATCTTCCGGGTTCTAAGAATATTAAGGCTGATGCCCTCTCTAGGAGTTTTTTGCCTGATTCTCCTGAGGTACTTGAGCCGGTCGGCATTCTGAAGGAAGGCGTGGTCCTTTCTGCCATTTCCCCTGATTTGCGACTGGTTCTGCAGGAATTTCAGGCTGACAAGCCTGACCGCTGTCCAGTGGGGAAACTGTTTGTTCCTGATAGATGGACTAGTAGAGTGATTTCTGAGGTTCATTGTTCTGTGTTGGCTGGCCATCCTGGTATTTTTGGTACCAGAGATTTGGTTGGTAGGTCCTTTTGGTGGCCTTCTTTGTCGCGTGATGTGCGTTCTTTTGTGCAGTCCTGTGGGACTTGTGCGCGGGCCAAGCCTTGTTGTTCCCGTGCTAGTGGGTTGCTTTTGCCTTTGCCGGTCCCTGAGAGGCCCTGGACGCATATTTCTATGGATTTTATTTCAGATCTTCCGGTTTCCCAGAGGATGTCGGTTATCTGGGTGGTTTGTGACCGGTTTTCTAAGATGGTTCATTTGGTGCCTTTGCCTAAATTGCCTTCCTCTTCTGATTTGGTTCCGTTGTTTTTTCAGCATGTGGTTCGTTTGCATGGTATTCCGGAGAATATTGTGTCCGACAGAGGTTCCCAGTTTGTTTCTAGGTTTTGGCGGGCCTTTTGTGCTAGGCTGGGCATTGATTTGTCTTTTTCTTCCGCATTTCATCCTCAGACAAATGGCCAGACCGAGCGAACTAATCAGACTTTGGAAACTTATTTGAGATGCTTTGTGTCTGCTGATCAGGATGATTGGGTGGCTTTCTTGCCATTGGCCGAGTTTGCCCTTAATAATCGGGCTAGTTCGGCTACCTTGGTTTTGCCCTTCTTTTGTAATTTTGGTTTTCATCCTCGTTTTTCTACGGGGCAAGTTAAACCTTCTGATTGTCCTGGTGTGGATTCTGTGGTTGACAGGTTGCAGCAGATTTGGGCTCATGTGGTGGACAATTTGGTGTTGTCTCAGGAGGAGGCTCAGCGTTTTGCTAACCGTCGTCGGTGTGTTGGTTCCCGGCTTCGGGTTGGGGATTTGGTCTGGTTGTCTTCCCGTCATGTTCCTATGAAGGTTTCTTCCCCTAAGTTTAAGCCTCGCTTTATTGGTCCTTATAGGATTTCTGAGATTATCAATCCGGTGTCTTTTCGTTTGGCCCTTCCGGCCTCTTTTGCCATCCATAATGTTTTCCATAGATCTTTATTGCGGAAATATGTGGTGCCCGTTGTTCCCTCTGTTGATCCTCCTGCTCCTGTGTTGGTTGATGGGGAGTTGGAGTATGTGGTTGAGAAGATTTTGGATTCTCGCTTTTCGAGGCAGAGGCTTCAGTACCTTGTCAAATGGAAGGGTTATGGCCAGGAGGATAATTCTTGGGTTTTTGCCTCTGATGTCCATGCTGCTGATTTGGTCTGTGCCTTTCATCTGGCTCGTCCTGATCGGCCTGGGGGCTCTGGTGAGGGTTCGGTGACCCCTCTTCAAGGGGGGGTACTGTTGTGAATTCTGCTCTTGGGCTCCCTCCGGTGGTTGTTGGTGGTAGTGCAGTTGTCTTGGGGTTGTAATCCAGGGCAGGTGTTTCTGCTGATTGCAGCTCTATTAGGTATTTAGGTGTGCAGGATCCATGAGTCTTTGCCAGTTGTCCATTGTTCTTGGAGGGATTGCATCCCTCTCTGGTTCCTCATGCCCTGCTGCCAATTCAGCTAAGATAAGTGTCTGGTTTTTTGTGTCTCTGTGCACACATGCAGTGTGCTTTGCAATTCAGTGCAATTCATTGTGTTTTTGTCCAGCTTAGACTTTGTTTGGATTTTTCAGTCATGCTGGATTCTCAGGAGATGCAGATATACTTTCTATGTCTTTAGTTAGATGTAGAATATTTGTATTATCTGCTGTGGATATTTTTAGGATTTTAATACTGACCGCTTAGAATTCTGTCCTATCCTTTTCTATTTAGCTAGAAGTGCCTCTTTTGCTAAATCCTGTTTTTTTGCCTGCGTGTGTCTTTCCTCTTATACTCACAGTCAATATTTGTGGGGGGCTGCCTATCCTTTGGGGTTCTGCTCTGAGGCAAGATAGAATTCCCATTTCCATCTATAGGGGTATTTAGTCCTCCGGCTGTGTCGAGGTGTCTAGGACGTGTTAGGTACATCCCACGGCTACTTCTAGTTGCGGTGTTAGTTTAGGGTTTGCGGTCAGTACAGGTACCACCTACTCCTGAGAAAGTCTCTCATGCGGCTCCAAGGTCACCGGATCATAACAGGTGACACAGCATTCCTGTCTTTTGAAATAGTAGTGCATGTATGCTTCCTTATTGAATGGCATCCTATTAGTAAGAAATATCAGGATCAAATTCCCATCTATATTCAGCTTTAGCTGTCTTGATACTTTCAGATAAGGATGGGTTAATAGACTCACTAGTCTATTGACATATTGGGACTTTGTCCTTATCTTTGTTCTTAGTAGCTATGACATGAGGTAAAGAGTTAAGGTCACCCAGAAACTGTTCTGTCCAACAGAGCAGAATTATACACACTAGGCTAAAAGACATGTGTCTTATTTAATGTCATGGGCAAATAAAAAGCTTTTCTTTTTTGTAAATAGTCAGGAAACAAACTTCATTCTCATATCCAAGGCCTAAATGTTTCTGCCAAACAGCAGAAGTGCTGAGGCTCGTGGGTAATGTCAGAGAATTTGTACGGGGGCAACAGCATTGTGGTCGTATTTAGTTTATCTGACCTCAATAGACGACAGAGTGACTAGACTTCCAACTACAAGAGCAAGGTGCACTGGCTATCTTGTTACCGAAATGTGATTTTTAATTCACACATAGACTGTTAATTTAGTGACATTTTAGATTTCCTTCATTAACATTTTTTCTTTTCTTTTTTTCTGTACATGCATTTTCTTGTGTATTTTTTTAGAATTTTTTTTCAAATACAGATTTACTAATCCTATCTAATTATTAGACAGTATTTGGACATTTTTAATAAGACCAGCATTTTATAAGCTAATCTCAGTATAGAAAAGACTGGAGTAAAATGTATAGGTTTACAAAAGAAGCACTCCAATTAAATTTTTTATCCTCTTAATATATTGCAGTCATCAGATTATAGATTTTCCATGCAAAAATAGAAAAGATGAGAAGATTAGTAATGAGCGAGCACTAAAATGCTCGGGTGCTCGTTGCTCGGGTCGAGCAGATCTGAATACTCTGGTACTCGGCCAGAACAACGTGCCCAATGTAAGTCTATGGGAGACTCACCCAAGTATTTTTACCGTGATTCCCCCCGGGGGTCCTTTAAAGGTCTAAAAACGTCTGAAAATGATGGAAACACTGCTCAAATGGCACAGGGACATCATGGGGATCGCCCCTGGAAGCATTCATGACTCCTAGGTCACAGCTTTAATAATTTTTTTCCGAGATTCATGCCAACAAAAAACACGTGAAAACGAAACCAAAACGGATTTTGCTCGGAAATATCTCAAGGTCCATCCTTTGCAGGTTAATGACTTGCCTGTAAGGCCAAATATTTAACCCCAGACCGAAAAGTTCCTCCCCCACTTAGGCTTAGTTCGGACGCAGCATTTTTGAAGCATTTTTCAACTTTAACATTGCTTTCACCCACTACAAATGCATTCACTGGGAAATGTCATTGTAACATTTAACACCCCTAGCTGGCCATGTGGTGTGTGACCAGCGTCGGACTGGAGTACCTTGGGCCCACCAGAGAAAAATCTTTCTTGGGGCCCACCATGCCGTTTAAAAATACCACACAGGATAGATCCTATATATTACACCACACGGGAGAGCCGACAGATCCTCTACATACTACACCACACGGGAGAGCTCACGGATCCTCTATATACTATACCATACAGGAGAGCTGACAGATCCTCTATATACTACACCACACGGGAGAGCTCACGGATCCTCTATATATTATACCATACAGGAGAGCTGACAGATCCTCTATATACTACACCACACGGGAGAGCCGACAGATCCTCTATATACTACACCACACAGGAGAGCTGACAGATCCTCTATATACTACACCACACGGGAGAGCTGACAGATCCTCTATATACTACACCACACAGGAGAGCTGACAGATCCTCTATATACTACACCACACAGGAGAGCTGACAGATCATCTATATACTACACCACACAGGAGAGCTGACAGATCCTCTATATACTACACCACACAGGAGAGCTGACAGATCCTCTATATACTACACCACACAGGAGAGCTCATGGATCCTCTATATACTACATCACACGGGAGAGCCGACAGATCCTCTATATACTACACCACACAGGAGAGCTGACAGATCCTCTATATACTGGACCACACAGGAGAGCTGACAGATCCTCTATATACTACACCACACAGGAGAGCTGACAGATCCTCTATATACTACACCACACAGGAGAGCTGACAGATCCTCTATATACTGGACCATACAGGAGAGCTGACAGATTCTCTATATACTACACCACACAGGAGAGCTGACAAATCCTTTATATACTACACCACACAGGAGAGCTCACAGATCCTCTATATACTACACCACACGGGAGAGCTGACAGATCCTCTATATACTACACCACACAGGAGAGCTGACAGATCCTCTATATGCTACACCACACGGGAGAGCTGACAGATCCTCTATATACTACACCACACAGGAGAGCTCACAGATCCTCTATATACTACATCACACAGGAGAGCTCACAGATCCTCTATATTCTACACCACACAGGAGAGCCGACAGATCCTCTATATACTACACCACACAAGAGAGCTGACAGATCCTTTATATACTACACCACACGGGAGAGCTGACAGATCCTCTATATACTACACCACATGGGAGAGCCGACAGATCCTCTATATACTACACCACACAGGAGAGCTGACAGATCCTCTATATACTACACCACACAGGAGAGCTGACAAATCCTTTATATACATACATACATATATACAGACATCTCTACATACTACACTACACAGGACAGCAGTAATGTAGGTCCAGTGTGTGTAGTAAAATACTTACCGGTGGCCAGGGCCGGACTGGGACTAAAATTCAGCCCTGGCATTTGAAGTCACACAGGCCCACTTGTCACATGGTGACTGTATAATATCTTTGTACACTTGTAGGCAGGGCTGGTTTTAGGCAAAGTGGGGCCCTAGGTAAAGTTTAAAATGGGTCCCCAAATGCTAACATATTGCACATCACACAAAAGCATTTCTGTTGTATTTACGTGCGCTGAGTTCAGGCCGCTAAACGAGTTTGATCGACAATACGGAAGTTGTTCAACGCTTGTTTCCCGGCCTCTTTCCACCAACTGAGGAATAATGATGGGACAGAACGATCACTAATAGATCACTAACAGATCACCATACAGTATCATGTTATAAGCAGCACATCTACAGTTTACACCCGCGATGTGCTGCTGAGAACAATGATTTTTGTTCCAGCAAAAACAATCTGAATATGCAGCATTTTACTTGTTTAGTAAAATACACCCCATAGTCCTCCATATATTATAATGTGCTCCACAGTTCTCCATATAGTATAATACACTTCCTATAGTCTTCCATATTAAAATACACTGCTCAGTCCTCCACATAGTATAATACACTCCTCATAGTGCTCCATATAGTATAATGCACCGCCATAGTCATCCATGTACTACAATTCACTTCCCATAGTATAATGCACCCCATAGTTCTTCATATAGTATAACGTATTCCCCATAGTCCTCGATACAGCATAATGCAGCCCACATATAGTATAATGCAGCCACCCCAGCGTATAATGCAGCCTGTTATGATCCTGGTGGTAGGATCTCAAACTGACCTGACAAATATACCCTGAGTATATAGGACAAGTTCTGGGGATGTGGAAGCTATACTGACCGCAATCCTGATCCTATCCAAACACACTAAAGGCAGCTGTGGAACGTTACCTGAAAACCTAGACGTCTTGTCACAGCCTGAGAAACTGACTACCCCTAGAGAGAAAGCAAAGACCTCACTTGCCTCAGAGAAATGTACCCCAAAGTTTTAGATAGCCCCCCACAAATAATAACGGTGAGTCAAGGGGAAAACACAAACGTAGAGATGAAACAGATTTAGCAAATGAGGCCCGCTAATACTAGATAGGCAGAAAATAGATAGGTGTCTGTGCGGTCAGTACAAAAACTATCAAAAGTAAACCACGCAGAGAATACAAGAACCCCCACACCGACTCACGATGTGAGGGGCGCACTCTGCACCCCAGAACTAACCAGCAAGCAAAAAATCACATAGAAGCAAGCTGGGCTGAACTCATTATATAATGAGAAACGTTTTCAAGGAAATAATGAGAAACTGAACAAGCAAACTTAGCTTCTCATAGCAGGAGACTGGTCACAAGGAATATTCAGGAGAGCACAGGAACAGGACTGAATACACCGCCAGCAGGCGACAAGTAAAGGTCCAGGTGAGTTAAATAGGCCCAGCCTAGCAGGAGATGAAACAGCTGAGCCCAGCCAAGACCAGCCATATCGCTAAAGGCCACCAGAGGGAGCCCAAGAACAAACTCACACAGTACCACTCATGACCACAGGAGGGAGCCCGAGAACGGAATTCACAACAGTACCCCCCCCTTGAGGAGGGGTCACCGAACCCTCAACAGAGCTCCCAGGCCGATCAGGACGAGCCAAATGAAAGGCACGAACCAAATCGGCCGCATGGACATCGGAGGCGACAACCCAGGAATTATCCTCCTGACCACAACCCATTCTGACATCTGTGGTTTTGCCGTTCAACTCTGGTCAGAATCCTGTCACATTGCATAGGCTCAGGTTTCTGCTCAGAAAATACCGCCAGAGGGTGCACAGGTTTGCGCTCCCGCAAACGCCGATCAATCTGAATGGCCAAAGACACTGACTCATTCAGACCCGCCGGCGTGGGGAACCCCACCATAACATCTTTAAGGGCTTCAGAAAGACCCTTTCTGAAAATCGCCGCCAGGGCGCACTCATTCCACTGAGTGAGCACTGACCACTTCCTAAACTTCTGACAATAAACCTCTGCTTCATCCCGACCCTGAGAGAGAGCCAGCAAAACCTTCTCTGCTTGGTCTACCAGATTTGGTTCCTCATAAAGCACTCCAAGCGCCAGAAAAAACGCATCAACATTTAGCAGTGCCGGATCTCCTGGCGCCAAAGAGAATGCCCAATCTTGAGGGTCACCCCGCAACAAAGAAATAACAATTTTGACTTGCTGAACAGAGTCGCCAGATGAGCGAGGTCTCAGAGAAAGAAATAACTTACAATTATTCTTAAAGTTCAAAAACCTAGATCTATCTCCGGAAAACAGCTCAGGAATAGGTATTTTAGGCTCTGACATAGGACTGCGGACTACATAATCCTGAATGCCCTGTACCCTTGCAGTGAGATGATCCACACTAGAAGACAGACTCTGAATGTCCATATTAGTAGCTGCATACAGAACCACCCAGAGATTAAGGGGAGGAGAGAGGCAAAACACAGTGCAGAGGAGAAAGAAAAAAAAAATGACCTTAAGATTTCTCTTCTCCCTCTTTAGCTGCATTAACACTTTCAGGCCTGCTGTACTGTTATGATCCTGGTGGTAGGATCTCAAACTGACCTGACAAATATACCCTGAGTATATAGGACAAGTTCTGGGGATGTGGAAGCTATACTGACCGCAATCCTGATCCTATCCAAACACACTAAAGGCAGCTGTGGAACGTTACCTGAAAACCTAGACGTCTCGTCACAGCCTGAGAAACTGACTACCCCTAGAGAGAAAGCAAAGACCTCACTTGCCTCAGAGAAATGTACCCCAAAGTTTTAGATAGCCCCCCACAAATAATAACGGTGAGTCAAGGGGAAAACACAAACGTAGAGATGAAACAGATTTAGCAAATGAGGCCCGCTAATACTAGATAGGCAGAAAATAGATAGTTTTTGTACTGACCGCACAGACACCTATCAAAAGTAAACCACGCAGAGAATACAAGAACCCCCACACCGACTCACGATGTGAGGGGCGCACTCTGCACCCCAGAACTAACCAGCAAGCAAAAAATCACATAAAAGCAAGCTGGGCTGAACTCATTATATAATGAGAAACGTTTTCAAGGAAATAATGAGAAACTGAACAAGCAAACTTAGCTTCTCATAGCAGGAGACTGGTCACAAGGAATATTCAGGAGAGCACAGGAACAGGACTGAATACACCGCCAGCAGGCGACAAGTAAAGGTCCAGGTGAGTTAAATAGGCCCAGCCTAGCAGGAGATGAAACAGCTGAGCCCAGCCAAGACCAGCCATATCGCTAAAGGCCACCAGAGGGAGCCCAAGAACAAACTCACACAGTACCACTCATGACCACAGGAGGGAGCCCGAGAACGGAATTCACAACAGCAGCCACCCCACAGAGTATAATGTAACCCCCATAGAATATAATACAGCCCACCTCCCCATAATATATAATGTAGCCCCCCATAGAATATAATGCAGCCCCCATAGTATATAACACAGCCTCCCCCATAGTATATAACACAGCCCCCCATAGAATATAATATACCCCCACAATAGTATATAACACAGCCACATAGTACATAACATGGCCTCCCCCATAGAATATAATATACTCCCCATAGTATATAGCAAAGCCCGCATAGTATATAGCACAAACCGTATAGTATATAGCACAGCCTGCATAATATAGCACAGCGTGTGTAGTAGATAACACAGCCTACACAGCAGTATACAGCACAGCACACGCAGTAGTGTACAGCACAGACCACGCAGTAGTATACAGCACAGCCCACGTAGAAGTATACAGCACAGACCAAACAGTAGTATACAGCACAGCCCACAGAGTACTATATACAGCACAGCCCACAGAGCACTATATACAGCACAGCCCACAGAGCAATATATACAGCACAGCCCACAGAGTAATATATACAGCACAGCCCACAGAGTACTATATACAGCACAGCCCACAGAGTACTATATACAGCACAGCCCACAAAGTACTATATACAGCACAGCCCACAGAGTACTATATATAGCACAGCCCAGAGTACTATATACAGCACAGCCCACAGAGTACTATATACAGCACAGCCCACAGAGTACTATATACAGCACTGCCCACAGAGTACTATATACAGCACAGCCCACAGAGTACTATATACAGCACTGCCCACAGAGTACTATATACAGCACAGCCCACAGAGTACTATATACAGCACTGCCCACAGAGTACTATATACAGCACAGCCCACAGAGTACTATATACAGCACAGCCCAGAGTACTATATACAGCACAGCCCACAGAGTACTATATACAGCACAGCCCACAGAGCACTATATACAGCACAGCCCACAGAGTACTATATACAGCACAGCCCACAGAGTACTATATACAGCACAGCCCACAGAGTACTATATACAGCACAGCCCACAGAGTACTATATACAGCACAGCCCACAGAGCACTATATACAGCACAGCCCACAGAGCACTATATACAGCACAGCCCACAGAGCACTATATACAGCACAGACCACAGAGCACTATATACAGCATAGCCCACAGAGCACTATATACAGCACAGCCCACAGAGCACTAAATACAGCACAGCCCACAGAGCAATATATACAGCACAGCCCACAGAGCAATATATACAGCACATCCCACAGAGCAATATATACAGCACAGCCCACAGAGTAATATATAGAGCACAGCCCACAGAGTACTATATACAGCACAGCCCACAGAGCAATATATACAGCACAGCCCACAGAGCAATATATACAGCACAGCCCACAGAGCAATATATACAGCACAGCCCACAGAGTACTATATATAGCACAGCCCACAGAGTACTATATATAGCACAGCCCACAGAGTACTATATACAGCACAGCCCACAGAGTACTATATACAGCACAGCCCACAGAGCACTATATACATCACAGCCCACAGAGCACTAAATACAGCACAGCCCACAGAGCAATATATACAGCACAGCCCACAGAGCAATATATATAGCACAGCCCACAGAGCAATATATACAGCACAGCCCACAGAGTACTATATACAGCACAGCCCACAGAGCAATATATACAGCACAGCCCACAGAGCAATATATACAGCACAGCCCAGAGTACTATATACAGCACAGCCCACAGAGTACTATATACAGCACAGCCCACAGAGTACTATATACAGCACAGCCCACAGAGTACTATATACAGCACAGCCCACAGAGCAATATATACAGCACAGCCCACAGAGCAATATATACAGCACAGCCCAGAGTACTATATACAGCACAGCCAACAGAGTACTATATACAGCACAGCCCACAGAGTACTATATACAGCACAGCCCACAGAGTACTATATACAGCACAGCCCACAGAGTACTATATACAGCACAGCCCACAGAGCACTATATACAGCACAGCCCACAGAGTACTATATACAGCACAGCCCACAGAGTACTATATACAGCACAGCCCACAGAGTACTATATATAGCACAGCCCAGAGTACTATATACAGCACAGCCCACAGAGTACTATATACAGCACAGCCCACAGAGTACTATATACAGCACAGCCCACAGAGCAATATATACAGCACAGCCCACAGAGCAATATATACAGCACAGCCCAGAGTACTATATACAGCACAGCCAACAGAGTACTATATACAGCACAGCCCACAGAGTACTATATACAGCACAGCCCACAGAGTACTATATACAGCACAGCCCACAGAGTACTATATACAGCACAGCCCACAGAGCACTATATACAGCACAGCCCACAGAGTACTATATACAGCACAGCCCACAGAGTACTATATACAGCACAGCCCACAGAGTACTATATATAGCACAGCCCAGAGTACTATATACAGCACAGCCCACAGAGTACTATATACAGCACAGCCCACAGAGCACTATATACAGCACAGCCCACAGAGTACTATATACAGCACAGCCCACAGAGCAATATATACAGCACAGCCCACAGAGCAATATATACAGCACAGCCCAGAGTACTATATACAGCACAGCCCACAGAGTACTATATACAGCACAGCCCACAGAGTACTATATACAGCACAGCCCACAGAGTACTATATACAGCACAGCCCACAGAGCAATATATACAGCACAGCCCACAGAGCAATATATACAGCACAGCCCAGAGTACTATATACAGCACAGCCCACAGAGTACTATATACAGCACAGCCCACAGAGCACTATATACAGCACAGCCCACAGAGTACTATATACAGCACAGCCCACAGAGTACTATATACAGCACAGCCCACAGAGTACTATATATAGCACAGCCCAGAGTACTATATACAGCACAGCCCACAGAGTACTATATACAGCACAGCCCACAGAGTACTATATACAGCACAGCCCACAGAGCAATATATACAGCACAGCCCACAGAGCAATATATACAGCACAGCCCAGAGTACTATATACAGCACAGCCAACAGAGTACTATATACAGCACAGCCCACAGAGTACTATATACAGCACAGCCCACAGAGTACTATATACAGCACAGCCCACAGAGTACTATATACAGCACAGCCCACAGAGCACTATATACAGCACAGCCCACAGAGTACTATATACAGCACAGCCCACAGAGTACTATATACAGCACAGCCCACAGAGTACTATATATAGCACAGCCCAGAGTACTATATACAGCACAGCCCACAGAGTACTATATACAGCACAGCCCACAGAGCACTATATACAGCACAGCCCACAGAGTACTATATACAGCACAGCCCACAGAGCAATATATACAGCACAGCCCACAGAGCAATATATACAGCACAGCCCAGAGTACTATATACAGCACAGCCCACAGAGTACTATATACAGCACAGCCCACAGAGTACTATATACAGCACAGCCCACAGAGTACTATATACAGCACAGCCCACAGAGCAATATATACAGCACAGCCCACAGAGCAATATATACAGCACAGCCCAGAGTACTATATACAGCACAGCCAACAGAGTACTATATACAGCACAGCCCACAGAGTACTATATACAGCACAGCCCACAGAGTACTATATACAGCACAGCCCACAGAGTACTATATACAGCACAGCCCACAGAGCACTATATACAGCACAGCCCACAGTACTATATACAGCACAGCCCACAGAGTACTATATACAGCACAGCCCACAGAGTACTATATATAGCACAGCCCAGAGTACTATATACAGCACAGCCCACAGAGTACTATATACAGCACAGCCCACAGAGCACTATATACAGCACAGCCCACAGAGTACTATATACAGCACAGCCCACAGAGTACTATATAAAGCACAGCCCACAGAGCACTATATACAGCACAGCCCACAGAGTACTATATACAGCACAGCCCACAGAGTACTATATACAGCACAGCCCACAGAGTACTATATATAGCACAGCCCACAGAGCAATATATACAGCACAGCCCACAGAGCAATATATACAGCACAGCCCAGAGTACTATATACAGCACAGCCAACAGAGTACTATATACAGCACAGCCCACAGAGTACTATATACAGCACAGCCCACAGAGTACTATATAAAGCACAGCCCACAGAGCACTATATACAGCACAGCCCACAGAGTACTATATACAGCACAGCCCACAGAGTACTATATACAGCACAGCCCACAGAGTACTATATATAGCACAGCCCACAGAGCAATATATACAGCACAGCCCACAGAGCAATATATACAGCACAGCCCAGAGTACTATATACAGCACAGCCAACAGAGTACTATATACAGCACAGCCCAGAGTACTATATACAGCACAGCCCACAGAGTACTATATAAAGCACAGCCCGCAGAGTACTATATACAGCACAGCCCAGAGTACTATATACAGCACAGCCCAGAGTACTATATACAGCACAGCCCACTGAGTACTATATACAGCACAGCCCACAGAGCACTATATATAGCACAGCCCACACAGTAGTATACAGCACAGAGCACAGCCCGCATCTCTCCCCAATCCCCCCCCCCCCCCGAGAATGGCCCACTGTCCAGTAAAAAAATAAAAAACACTCTCCTCACCTCTCCACGTGCCCCACGTTGCTTCCTGCTCCTGTCTCAGCAGCTGCAGTCTGCCCGGGACACAGCAGGTGCGCAATGATATGACGTCATCGCGCACCCGCAGTGTCAGAGGCAGAGCGGGGAATGATGGGAGAGGGAGCGTCTGTAGACGCTCTCTCCTCCATCATTGCATTCAACTGTACCGGCGTCTATACGCCGGTATAGTTGAATGCGACGGCGAGGGGGGGAGTCGGCGGGGGCGGGGGAAGGCAGATCGAGCGGCCCACGACTGGCACCGGCCCTTCTGGCATTTGCCAGAAGTGCCCGATGGCCAGTCCGGCCCTGCCGGTGGCCATATTCCACTGCAATGAAGAAGACAGAAGTAACGACACAGCGGCAGAAGACAGCGACTGCTGCGTATTTTATTACACACAGGGTAGCTTTCTGTTGGGGCGAGACATTGTTTTTATTAGTATGATTTTGGGATAGATGTGATTTTTTTCATCATTTGTTATAGTTTTTTTGTGGAATTGTGGCGAACAGAAAAAGCACATTTGGCATTCTTGAGTTGTTTCTGTTTACGGTGTTTACTGATCAGGTTAATTGTTTTTATATTTTGATAGATCAGACTTTTCTGAACCCAGCAATACCAAATATGTGTTGTTTTTTATTTTTTAAATATATTTATTTTCAATTGGATAAAAAGGGGTGATTTGAACTTTTAGGAATTTTTTAAATTTTGTTTTTACCTTTCACTGGTACAGTTAGCCCCCTTAGAGGACATGAAAATGCGATCATCCGATCGCATGTGCTATTACATACAGTGATGCCACAGCATCACGGTATATAGCAGAAATCA
This sequence comes from Ranitomeya variabilis, assembly GCF_051348905.1. Lineage (NCBI taxonomy): Eukaryota > Metazoa > Chordata > Amphibia > Anura > Dendrobatidae > Ranitomeya > Ranitomeya variabilis. The sequence continues at coordinate 200,911,176 of NC_135232.1, read as the reverse complement.
TGGTCTCCTTTAAAGCCTGGCCACAGGAAGAAGACCCCTGGCTGTCATAACAACCCATTGGCGACCCACGATCACATCATGGGCGCCAATGGGTGAGAGAATGATGAGCACGCATGTTGGCATGTGTTATATGCTGCTGTCAGAGATTGACACTGGCATTTAACACGAGCCATACATGTAAGGCAGATGTCGTAAAGCTGTTAATTACCTGAGGACCCCCTTCACCACTGTGTCACCTCTAGTTTCTTTTGGGCCTCCTCCCCCACTGTCACCTCTATTTTCCTGTGGGCCCTCTCCCCCACCTCTATTTTCTTGTGGGCCCCTCCCCCACTATGTCACCTCTATTTTCTTGTGGGCCCCCTCCCCCACTATGTCACCTCTATTTTCCTGTGGGCCCCCTCCCCCACCTCTATTTTCTTGTGGGCCCCCTCCCCCACCATGTCACCTCTATTTTCCTGTGGGCCCCCTCCCCCACCTCTATTTTCTTGTGGGCCCCCTCCCCCACTGTGTCACCTCTATTTTCCTGTGGGCCCCCTCCCCCTCTGTGTCACCTCTATTTTCCTGTGGGCCCCCTCCCCCACTGTGTCACCTCTATTTTCCTGTGGGCCCCCTCCCCCACTGTGTCACCTCTATTTTCTTGTGGGCCCCCTCCCCCACTATGTTACCTCTATTTTCTTGTGGACCCCTCCCCCACTGTGTCACCTCTATTTTCTTGTGGGCCCCCTCCCCCACTATGTCACCTCTATTTTCTTGTGGGCCCCCTCCCCCACTATGTCACCTCTATTTTCTTGTGGGCCCCCTCCCCCACTATGTCACCTCTATTTTCCTGTGGGCCCCCTCCCCCACTGTGTCACCTCTATTTTCCTGTGGGCCCCCTCCCCCACTGTGTCACCTCTATTTTCTTGTGGGCCCCCTCCCCCACAATGTCACCTCTATTTTCTTGTGGACCCCTCCCCCACTGTGTCACCTCTATTTTCTTGTGGGCCCCCTCCCCCACTATGTCACCTCTATTTTCCTGTGGACCCCTCCCCCACTATGTCACCTCTATTTTCTTGTGGACCCCTCCCCCACTATATCACCTCTATTTTCTTGTGGGCCCCCTCCCCCACTATGTCACCTCTATTTTCTTGTGGGCCCCCTCCCCCACTATGTCACCTCTATTTTCTTGTGGGCCCCCTCCCCCACTATGTCACCTCTATTTTCTTGTTGGCCCCCTCCCCCACTATGTCACCTCTATTTTCCTGTGGGCCCCCTCACCCACTGTGTCACCTCTATTTTCCTGTGGGCCCCCTCCCCCACTGTTTCATCTCTGTTTTCCTGTGGGCCCCCTCCCCCACTGTTTCATCTCTATTTTCCTGTGGGCCCCTCCCCCACTGTGTCACCTCTATTTTCCTGTGGGCTTACTGATAGAGGGAAAGGGGAGCCACAGTAAAATAGAGGTGGTTGACACAATGGGGGAGGGGACCCACAAGAAAATTAGAATATCACTGTGGGCCCCCTCCCGTTACCTTTAGGATGCATGGGGCCCCCTCCCCTAACTGCCTCTATGGCCAGAGATCTACTCAGGGTGCAGGCATCATACTGTTCTGTACTTACAGTCACACTGACTGCAGCCATCAGACTCCCTCTGCTCCACTGCATAATACATGGCCATGCCGCAGGACAGCTGACCAATCACAGCACAGCTCCTTGCCTGAGCTGTGCTGTGAGCTCACACAAAGAAAACTAACGCTGATTGGCTGAATTGCAACCAATCAGCGTTTACACTGCTGCCCAGGGCTTTGTGGAAGAGGAGCAGAGGGACAGAGCACAGGAGACAGGTGACTGCGGGACACAAACTATAGTGTGCGTGTGTGTGTCCTCTCAGACTCAGCCTCACAGTCAGCTGTTCTGCTGTCTGTGCTGGCTGAAGTGAGGGTCGGCACACACACACAACTCCTGGCAGAGTAGAAGCCGGCAGGGGCAGCAGGTGATGTGAAGGAGCTGCGCCTGCACTTCCCATCACCTGTGCAGTCTGCCAGCCGATGCCGGCTATACAGTAAAGTGCGCCCTGCTACCCGCAGCTATGAGCATGCAGGGCAGGCACAAATGAAGGAGGCAGGGGCTGGGGGCGGGGCCCACCGGAGGATTCTCCGGTGTCCCGGTGCCCCAGTCCGACGGTGTGTGTGACACATAAGCAGACCCATCTTGTTTCATTTATGAAGGAGGGACTCTTAAAGTCACATAACCTATTTTTACTGGTGCATCAGGCGGCATTAATCTTCTTAAAGGGCCATTATTAAACAGTGGGTCTCCTAAACTGTTGAAGCCTATGCTGTGAGTGGATGGGCTGCCAAGAATTACGACGCCCCACAATACCCCTTTCATAACATGTCCAGGAGGGACTCCTGAAAAAGTGTTGCATTGAATTCAAGGCCTGCCCTGCTACCAATTCTTATGCACCCCAATAAGCCTGCTGCATAGTCTGTCATATGCACCCCATTTGGCCTTGGAACCCACATACTGGATGGGCCCAGGAAAATCCACTTCACAATATGCATTTTGTACTCCTGTACTACTTTGTTTTACACATGGGCAGCAAAGCCAGCCCTGCTGCTTAGTCAGTCATATGCACCCCATTAGGATTTGAATCCCACATACTGGATGGGCCCATGAAAATCCACTTCACAATATGCATTTTGTACTCCGGTACTCCCTTGTTTTACACATTGGCAGCAAGGCGAGCCCTGCTACATAGTCAGTCATATGCACCCCATTAGGCCTTGGAACCCACATACTGGATAGGCCCATGAAAATCCACTTCACAATATGCGTTTTGCACTCCCGTACTCCTTTGTTTTACACATGAACAGCAAAGCCAGCCCTGCTGCATAGTCAGTCATATGCACCCCATTAGGCCTTGGAACCCACATACTGGATAGGCCCATGAAAATCCACTTCACAATATGCGTTTTGCACTCCCGTACTCCTTTGTTTTACACATGGGCAGCAAAGCCAGCCCTGCTGCATAGTCAGTCATATGCACCCCATTAGGCCTTGGAACCCACATACTGGATGGGCCCATGAAAATCCACTTCACAATATGCGTTTTGCACTCCCGTACTCCTTTGTTTTACACATTGGCAGCAAGGCCAGACCTGCTGCATAGTCAGTCATATGCACCCCATTAGGCCTTGGAAACCACATACTGGATGGGCCCATGAAAATCCACTCATATTTTTTAATAGTATGATGATTCCCTCTTTGCACAATTATTTACAGGAGAATTTGGCAATTTTATTTGACATGTTTTTAACACTAAGGTTCAGATACGGCTTTAAAAAAGGCTACTACTTGCAATACAAGGCAATTTTATTGTAAACTACAAAATTCAAGGAATAGTATGATTGAATAGTGTGAGTGCGTACACTTTTGTATGCGTTAACACACACACAGGTTAATAAGTACATATAAGGATTAAATAAATATAGTGATTACGTATATATGAAGATTAACTACATACAGTATACTTAGATCATCACCAAGAGGCTTTTAAACATCATCCGTCTGGAATATCAGAGAAGCAACACCAAGACAGAGAATCCCTGGGAGATTACCTACACTGCATGGGCGTCCCCAATTATGCAGGTATCAGCACACTGTACATGTACAGGTACCCCAGTTTTGGCATCTGTCTTAGTCATGTTTCTCTGGTCTTATAGTGAATAACACTATGTAGTAACTCTAGTTTCACCCACACCTTCAAGTGGCCACTTTTCAAGGTTGGATGAAACTGAGATATCATGGAGTCATCAGTAGTGTTGAGCATTCCGATACCGCACGTATCGGGTATCGGCCGATATTTGCTGTATCGGAATTCCGATACCGAGATCCGATACTTTTGTGGTATCGGGAATCGGAATCGGAAGTTCCCAGTGTATAGTTCCCAGGGTCTGAAGGAGAGAAAACTCTCCTTCAGGCCCTGGGATCCATATCCATGTAAAAAATAAAGAATTAAAATAAAAAATAGCGATATACTCACCCTCGGACGCACCCTGGTAGTAACCGGCAGCCTTCTTTGCTTAAAATGAGCGCGTTCAGCACCTTCCATGACGTTACGGCTTCTGATTGGTCGCGTGCCGCTCATGTGACCGCCACGCGACCAATCACAAGCCGCGACGTCATCCCTCAGGTCCTAAATTCCCTTCTAGGAATTTAGGACCTGAGGGATGACGTCACGGCTTGTGATTGGTCGCGTGGCGGTCACATGAGCGGCACGCGACCAATCAGAAGCCGTGACGTCATGGAAGGTACTGAACGCGCTCATTTTAAGCAAAGAAGGCTGCCGGTTCACAGCGGTAAGGTCCAGGCTGCGTCGGAGAGGTGAGTATATCAATATTTTTTATTTTAATTCTTTATTTTACACATTAATATGGATCCCAGGGCCTGAAGGAGAGTTTCCTCTCCTTCAGATCCTGGGAACCATCAGGGATACCTTCCGATACTTGAGTCCCATTCACTAGTATTGGTATCGGGTATCGGGTATCGGTATCGGATCAGATCCGATACTTTGCCGGTATCGGCCGATACTTTCCGATACCGATACTTTCAAGTATCGGACGGTATCGCTCAACACTAGTCATCAGACGAGGGGCCATAAACCCCTAGAAAATAAAAGCCACAAGGATTTAGATCAAACTACCACTGACATAGTTTCAGTAAACCTTAATGTTTTACAATGACAAACAGCAAACATAGAGGCTTAGAACTGTTTGTGAAGTGAATAATCAAACATTTATCAAGATTGTGTCACTATGAGCATTGTCTATTACATCTGTAAATGTTTTACAAGAAATGCAGCTATGTGATTGTCTGAATACACTCGGTGAACAGTATTTTAATCTTGGTTACGAATCACCATTTGTATATTCGCCATTTGTACATTTGAAGCAGCCAAAGTTAAGGCTCTAAAGGAGAGAAACTAATATAGTGGACAAAAAATTAATTTTAATGAACTACTGAGTCAAACTAACAGCATTGCTTTATTAAATTTATATGAAGTGTATTGTGTCCAATGTTTGCAACCAGGCAACACAAAAAGGAGCTTTTCAAGTGAGCGCTTTAAGGTACACAAATGTTATGAAGTGTTTGCCAACAAGGATGTGGTTTCACCAATGTGGGGTACCTTTTAAAAAAATATACTAGTGCCATCACAGCCCCCCTTGCCCAAACTTCACCAGCCTGTAACAGTACAAAGCATGTTCACCCTGGTGATCTAGTGGCAGTTATTCAAGAGACCTTGCAGGAGGCAGAGTTAAGAATTAGGCCCAGTGTAGTGTTGTGTGTCTCTGAGACTTGTAATGCAGTGCATGATCTGCCAAACAATTCCCCAATGGGGGTACCTTTTTTAAAAATAGACTAGTGCCATCGCAGGCCCCTTGCCCAAAATTCACCGGCTTATAACAGTACAAAGCACGTTCACCCTGGTGATCTACTGGCAGGCACAGGACAGATTGCAGGAGACCGAGTTAAGAAGTAGGCCCAAAGTAATGTCATGCCCAATTCCCCAATGTGGAATACTTTTTAAAAAAAATAAAAGAGTGCCATCACAGCTCCCTTGGCCAAAAAGCACCATACAGAGCACGTTCACCCTGGTCATCGAGTGTCAGTTAAAGGACATGCAGCGCCCCAGAGTCCTGGTCGTTGCAGTACTGTGGCTCCGCCACTATGGGGAGCTATGGTGCGTCCGATGGCACTGAAGGAGTTCATCTGATCAGGTATCACAGACACCAATACATTTCACAGCCGGGCCTCCGGGGGGAGCTAAGGGTGCTATTCATTAGGCCACTCCCCACCATAGTGGGTAAACTGGGGGTCAGGCAGGAAGTTAGATCAGAAAGCTGACTGGGTTGGAACCAGGCAACACCTTGTGGCAGAGGGTGTTGTAGGGGAAGATACAGTAGGGTCTCTGTCAGGGGTGGGATCCTGACAGAGGCTTGGCAACGAGAACGAACGTAACGGGACCGTGCCTGCTCCGGGTAGCGGCGGTGCCCAAGAAAGGATTAGAAGAGAGATAGATTGTGCTGAGTGAGAAACGGGATCACGCAAAGGAGAAATACCAGTAGGAGTCGTGCTGTAAGACCGAAGCAACATCCTACTGAGGCGCAATACCGGTGGCCGGAACGCCGAGGGAGTAGAACAACATTCAGCTTCAAGCAATACTCCAAACAGCGGCAGGACAGTCAGTCTCAGGCGGGCTGTCTAACTCAAATCACCTATGAAGTCTTGGGAGGCAATTGTGGGAGAGGGGCGTCTCTAGGGTCCCGGAAGAACTCCAGGCCTACCCGTCAAACGGGTGCCGTTCCTACCCGAACCTCAGGGAGGGACGGAGGATTAGCAGAACATCATCTAGTCGAGTTGTGAGGGAACATCAGAAACAGACACAACAGTTGTGGGGTACTTTCCGTAAGCACAGCAGGGAAGGACTACAACACATAGCGCTAGGGGGAAGGCACAGATTTCCTCCTGTGAAGAGAACTCTGGAAGTGTCATTGGACCGGCCGGACTTGCGCAGCCTGGTGAGCCGTATTCTGGATTGAGGACCCAGAGATCTTCAGTAAAGAGGTAAAGAGACTGCAACCTGGTGTCCTCATTATTTATCGCGACCTGCACCCCACAACTGCACCGTTACAACACCACTTATTGCACCGGACGTCCCCCACTGACAGACAGGGCCACGGACCGGGTCTAGCCACCGTGACAACCCCAGGACTGAGATCCCAGAGGCCCGGCTCCGGGTACCCCTCGGCCCTGCGGCGGTGTGGGGGCGCTCCAGACACATTGCAGGAGACCGAGTTAAGAAGTAGGCCCAATGTAGTGGTGTGGGTCACTGAGACTTAAAATGGAGTGCATGAGCTGCCAAACAATTCCCCAATGGGGGTACCTTTTTTAAAAATAGACTAGTGCCATCGCAGGCCCCTTGCCCAAAATTCACCGGCTTATAACAGTACTGAGCACATTCACCCTGGTCAGTGGCAGTTAAAGGACACATTGCACGAGACAGACTTAAGAAGTAGGCCCAATGTAATGTAATGCCTAATTCCCCAATGTGGGGTCCTTTTTTACAGATAAAAATAGTGCCATCACTTTTCCCATACCCAAAATTCACCGTACAGAGCACGTTAACCCTGGTGATCTAGTGGCAGTTAAAGGACACAGTGCCGGAGACCGAGTTAAGAAGTAGGCCCAATGTAGTGGTGTGGGTCACTTAGACTTAAAATGGAGTGCATTAGCTGCCAAGCAATTCCCCAATGAGGGTAACTTTTTTAAAAATAGACTAGTGCCATCGCAGGCCCCTTGCCCAAAATTCAACGGCCTATAACACATTCACCCTGGTGATCTAGTGGCAGTTAAAGGACACATTGCAGGAGACCGAGTTAAGAAGTAGGCCAATGGAATGCCATGCCCAATTCCCCAATGTGGGGTCCTTTTATGACTTATTAAAATAGTGCCATCACAGCCCCCTTGCCCAAAATGCACTGTACAGAGCATGTTAACCCTGGTGATCTAGTGGCAGTTAAAGGACACATTGCAGGAGACCGAGTTAAGAAGTAGGCCCAATGGAATGCCATGCCCAATTCCCCAAAGTTGGGTCCTTTTTTGACTTATTAAAATAGTGCCATCATAGCCCCCTAGCCCAAAATTCAGTGGCCTATAACAGTACAGAGCACGTTAACCCTGATAATCTAGTGGTTCTGGATGATGATGAGGAGGATAAGAACAAACAGACCAAATCTGGAAGCATATACCCATGTGTGGTTGTGAAGAGGTGCATGAGAATAGACCTCCCCAAAAGAGAGAATGTATTTGAAGTTATGTTTCGCTGTTTTCACTTGGTGATGTACAGAAGTCTTTCCCAATCCAGCCCTTGTTCATTTTTATAAGAGTCAGCCTGTCAGCATTTTCAGTTGGCAGGCGGATGCGCTTATCTGTTATAATTCCACCAGCGGCACTAAAACCCCTCTCTGACAGAACGCTAGCAGCAGGGCAGGCTAGGACCTCCAAGGCGTAGAGAGCCAGTTCATGCCACATGTCTAGCTTGGATACCCAATAATTAAAAGGCACAGAGGACTCACGGAGGACGTTTGTACGATCTGCAAGGTACTCCCTCACCATCTTCATAAATATTGCACTTCTTGTGACAGCACCCCTTGCATCTGGGCCGCCACGATGGGAGGGTCTGCGAAAACTGTCCCAGAACTTGGCCATTGCCTGAGCTGGACTGTACTTCTGTCTCTCTCGCTTGGACTTCTTGGTTGTACAACAAACTCTGACGTCTGCTGCCAGCATTGTCACATGTGAATTTTCTAAGTAATTCCGCTACAAGGGCCCTCTGGTACTGCATCATTTTTGTACACCTCTCTGCCTCAGGCAGAAGAGATTGAAAGTTCTCCTTGTAGCCTGGGTCTAGAAGTGTCATCAACCAGTAATGAGTGTCACCCAAAATTTTGATAATGCGACGGTCACGTGAAATGCAGTGCAACATAAAGCCAGCCATGCGTGCCAGACTGCTAGCACGCAAAACTTCCATGTCCTCACCAACAGGACAACTGACCAAGCTGCCCTCCTCCTCATCCTCCTCCTCCCTGTCCTCAGGCCATCCCCGCTGAACAGACGCTAATACAGATGTGTTTGTAGTACCGTCTATAGCGCATGAAAGTAGCTCCTGTTCTTCCTCCTCCTCATTGCCTACCAATCCACGTTGAGAAGACATGAGGCTGGGCTGAGTGTAATTCCCCTGTATGTTTCCTTGCTCCATGTCCTCGTGCTCTGCCTGCAATGCATCCTCTTTAATTGTGAGCAGAGAGGTTTTCAGAATGCTGAGAAGCGGGATGGTGATGCTAATTATGGCATCATCGCCGCTAACCATCTTGGTGCAGTCCTCAAAGTTTTGGAGGATGTTACATATGTCTGACATCCATATCCATATCTTGAGGTCTTATTTGTGGAGTCTGACCTGAAATTCGACGGCCTTGTTGATGTTGGTAGTCAACAACTGCCCTCTTCTGCTCACAAATAGTGTTGAGCATTCCGATACTGCAAATATCGGGTATCGGCCGATATTCGCTGTATCGGAATTCCGATACCGAGTTCCGATATTTTTGTGATATCGGAAATCGGAATCGGAAGTTCCTATAAGTTCGGTGCGTATGGTTCCCAGGGTCTGGAGGAGAGGAGACTCTCCTTCAGGCCCTGGGATCCATATTCATGTAAAAAATAAAGAATAAAAATAAAAAATATGGATATACTCACCCCTCCGACAGACCCTGGACCTCAGCGGTGCAACCGGCAGCCTCCGTTCCTAAGAATGCAGTGAGTGTAGGACCTGCGATGACGTCGTGGCTTGTGATTGGTCGCGTGAGCGGTCACATGAGCGGTCACGCGACCAATCACAAGCCGCGACGTCATTGAAGGTCCTTCACTCTGCATTCTTAGGAACGGAGGCTGCCGGTTACAACGGTGACAGCCAGGGCTCGTCCAAGGGTGAGTATATCCATATTTTTTATTTTTATTCTTTATTTTTTACATGAATATGGATCCCAGGGCCTGAAGGAGAGTTTCCTCTCCTTCAGACCCTGGGAACCATCCAGGATCACTTCCGATATTTGTGTCCCATTGACTTGTATTGGTATCGGGTATCGGTATCGGCGATATCCAATATTTTTTGGATATCGGCCGATCCAATCCGATACCGATACTTTCAAATATCGGAAGGTATCGCTCAACACTACTCACAAATCCTTTCCAACATATGCAGCATAGAGTTCCAGCGCGTGGGGACATCACACAACAGTCGGTGATCTGGAAGCTGAAAACGCTGCTAAAGCACGGCAAAGGCGGCTGAAGCTGTAGCTGACTTTCTAAAATGGGCTTACAGATGGCATACTTTCACTAGCTGATCCAGCAGCTCCGGGTAGCTTTTCAGAGAAATCTCTGATGTGTTGATTTCAGAGAAGGAGGATGAAGAGGAGGAGGAGGTGCAGGAGCTGTAGACTGTGGGGGCAACCCTGATTGACGTAGGGCCAGCAATCCTCGACGTGGGGAGGATGTGTTCCATCCCAAGGTCCGACTGGGTCCTGGCTTCCACTATGATAACCCAGTGTGCCGTCAGTGAGATGTAACGTCCCTGCCCACAAGCACTTGTCCACGTGTCCGTGGTTAGGTGGACTTTCCCTGTAACAGCATTGTTGAGGGCACGGGTAATGTTGTGGGATACAAGCTGGTGTAATGCCAGTACGACATACCGGGAGAAATAGTGTCGACTGGGCACCGAGTACCTTGGGACGGCCGCCGCCATCAGGTTGCGGAAAGCTTCCATCTCAACGAGCCTAAAAGGCAGCATTTCTAGCGCAAGCAGAAGAGAAATATTTGAATTTAGGACTGTGGCCTGTGGGGCATTGGCGGGGTATTTCTGCTTGCGTTCCAAAGACTGGGTTATAGACAATTGAAGGTTGTGCTGGGACAAGGACGTGGACGGGCTTGATGATGGTGCTGTTTGACTGTGGGCCACAACAGGTGCAGGGGTAGAGGCATCTTCACATGCATGGTGTACTGGGGATTGGCTTCTCCACAAAACAGTGGAAGCAGTGGTTTGACCTGCAGGCAGTGGTCCTGGAGCCTTTGGTTCGGCCCACAAAGTCGGGTGCTTTGCTGCCATGTGCCTGATCATGCTGGTGGTGGTCAGGCTGGTTGTTTTGCTACCCCTGCTGATGCACGCAGGGCAGATGCTGCAAAGGCCCTGTTTGGGGTTATCGGCAGAGACTTTAAAAAATAGTCAGACTCGGGAAGATCTCACAGTGGAATGGCAACTTCACTCATGTTGGTGTTACGGAGGATGGATACACGCCTTCTGTCTGTGGCCACCACACTGCTTCTTCCGGCCTGTTGGGGAGATATGCCTCCTTACCCGTGTGCTGCTGTCTCGCTATGTATGTCCTCCTGCCAGGTTGGGTCACTCACTATGTCATCCAACACCTCATCTTCCACATCCACACCCTGCTCCTCCTCCTGACTTTCTGGCAATTGTGTCTCCATCCACCTCTTGTGACACTTTCCCACCTTCGCCTTCGTGTGACCGGGGCTGGTCAAAGCTTTGGGCAACTCTACATGCCATATCATCTGTCCCCACTTGAGGTTGACTGTCAGAGAGTCCGGAATCTTGAAATGGAAAACTGAACAGCTCTTCAGAGTGTTGGTGTTGGTGGTGGTGGCTAAGTGACTGGAAGCATTATCCGCTATCCAACCAGCAACTGTTTCACACTGCTCTGGCTTCAATAGTGGTGTGCTGCGGTCCCCTAGAAACTGGGACAGGAAGGTCAAGCGAGAAGATGTGGGTCTTTGTTGTTGCCCACTTTCACCTTGGCCACGGCCTCGTCCTCTGCATGCACCATCATCATCACGTCCACTTCCACCTCCCTTGCCCTTTGTCTTGCCCATTTTAAATGGACTACTGCACTATTTCAAATGCTCAACGAAAATATATTTATTAGTAGCAAAATAATATCTGATCAGTATGCCTGCAAATCTACAATTTTTCTAACCCAAACACCAGGCAGGCCTTAGCCTGATCTAACAGACTGTATTCAATTTTGGGGGACTTTTGGTGAAGTAAATGTATGCAAAATACTGCTATATAGAATTAGAGTATCAGACAGCAAAAAAAGAGGTACACCGGCCTACAATGCACAAACTTGGAGCACACAGATATATGAGGGCTGTCACGGAAATACCACACTGGCAAATATGTGGCCTGTTTTTTTTATAAAATGTAAAATAATGCTGTATAGAATTAGAGTATCACACAGCAAAAAAAAGAGGTACACTGGCCTGCAATGCACAAACTTGGAGCATGCAGATATATGACAGCTGTCACGGAAATACCACACTTGCAAATATGTGGCCTTTTTTTTGGTTTGATCTGCAAAATAGTGCTGTATAGAATTTGCGTATCAGACAGCCAAAAAATAAGTACACAGGCCTACAATGACCAAACTTGGAGCACGCAGATATATGACGGCTGTCACGGAAATACCACACTTGCAAATATGTGGCCTTTTTCTTAAGATGCAAAATAATGCTGTAAAGAATCAGAGTATCACACAGCAAAAAAAGAGGTACACCGGCCTACGATGCACAAACTTGGACCACACAGATATATGAGGGCTGTCACGGAAATACCACACTGGCAAATATGTGGCCTGTTTTTTTATAAAATGCAAAATAGTGCTGTATAGAATTAGAGTATCACACAAAAAAGAAAAGAGGTACACCGGCCTACAATGCACAAACTTGGAGCACGCAGCTATATGACGGCTGTCACGGAATTACCACAGTGGCAAATATGTGGCCTTTTTTTTTTTTTGATCTGCAAAATAGGCTGTATAGAATTTGCATATCAGACAGCCAAAAAATAAGTACACCGGCCTACAATGACCAAACTTGGAGCACGCAGATATATGAGGCCTTTTTTGGTGAATTTAAAAAGCACAAAGAAAAAAAGATTGTGGCACAAGGCCAGCACACACAACTATGCTACCTATATTTAACTATGATTTTTCAACAGGTCTCAGTCTGACAAAACAGACAGTTTTTTTTTTTTTGGGGGGTGAATTTTTGGAAAAGAAAAATCCAACTAGGTATATAATAAAGAAGCTGCAGCAGCAGACAGTTATGGAGCTTTGGGAGAGATGCAGGGGAAGCTGTGTACGCACATACAGTGCCTGGAGGCCTTGCACTGATGTGGATATGCTGTGCCCTGCCTACCTAGCGCTGCAATATTGGGACCCACAAATTAGCCCTAAAAAGGACTGTTGGTTTCTCAGGAGTTGTGGATGTAAGAGTTGCAGACCTACACTACCTCCAAAAACCACGATTCTGACCCTATTTCGGCACCAGCTCTCCCTACTCTCGCTGAAACAGGAACAGAATGTGGCGAGCAGGGCGGCGCCAGGTCTCTTATACTCGGGATGATGCTGTACAGCCAAGCCAATCACTGCACGACCACAACAAAGATAGCTGCGGCGCTTCATGGCCTGGCAGACAATCCCTGCACCGTGACTGGGTCTCTAAAGTCCGCCAAAAACGCTGGGTGAATAATCCCGGAAATGCTCGCTGCTCGCCGAGTACACTGAGCATAGTGATACTCGGGCGAGTCACGAGTAGTGGCGGGCACGTTCGCTCATCACTAGAGAAGATGTTTTAACGTTGTACTAATAAAGTCTGGATTTTAAGAACGGTGAGTGCCACCCTTTTTTCTATTTTTGCATGGAAAATTTGGACTGTCTATTTTGGATTGGCAACAGTGAGTTAACGTGATTATGCGAGGTGACTGAACATTGTGGATATAGGGCTCTGGTGTGTTAGCAGTGCGGATTTTTTTCCTTGGATATACAGTGCCTTGCAAAAGTATTCGGCCCCCTGGAACTTTTCAGCCTTTTCCCACATATCATGCTTCAAACATAAAGATGCCAAATGTAAATTTTTGGTGAAGAATCAACAAGTGGAACACAATTGTGAAGTTGAACGAAATGTATTGGTTATTTTAAATGTTTGTGGAAATTCAAAAACTGAAAAGTGGGGCGTGCAATATTATTCGGCCCCTTTAACTTAATACTTTGTTACGCCACCTTTTGCTGCGATTACAGCTGCAGGTCGCTTGGGATATGTCTGGAGCGCCCCCAGACGCAGGGCCGCGGGGTGCTCGATACCGGGCCTCTCAGTCTCAGTCCTGGGGTTGTCACGGTGGCTAGACACAGTCCGTGACCCTGCTAAGGGGCGTCCAATGAAAGGTGTGATGATGGTGCGTGGTGCAAGGTGCGATGAATAACGAGGACACAGGGTTGCAGTCTCTTTACCTCTTTACTGAAGGCTTCAGGGTCCGCAATCCAGAGTACTGCTAACAGGGCTGGCTGAGACCGGCCGGTCCGAAGGCACATCCAGAGTTCCCTTTGCAGGTGGAAATCAGTGCCTATCTTCTAGCGCCTGTGTTTTGTAGTCCTTCCCTGCTGAGCACCACGGGATAATCCTCACAACTGTTGTGAAACTTCGCTTCGTATCCTTCCTTAAGATGCCGCCGCATTCAAGTGCAGGCGCGGCTCCGTAACGTTCTGTCCTGTTCGCTAGGTCATTGTCAGGATCCAACCCCTGACAGGGACCCCCCTGAATTTTCCCCTGCAACACCCTCTTACACAGGATGTTGCCTGGATCAAACCCAGTCAGCTTCTAACTAACTTCCTATCCAGCCCCCAGTTTTACCCAAGTGTGAGGAGTGTCCTAATGCATAGAACCCTTTGCTCCCCCTGGTGGCTGAAGTGTGAAATGTAGTGTGTGACTGTGATACCTGGTCAGGTGAACTCCTTAAATGCCATCAGACATACCATCACTCCCCTTAGTGGCGGAGCGTCAGTACTGCAACGACCAGGTCTCTGGGGCGCTGCACTCCCCCCCGGTTAAATCCAGTACTCCCGGACTGGGAAGAAGAACAACAATACATGTCAGCAAAAGACATACAAAATTTTGAAATGCAATAAACAAGTAAATATAACGGTGCTTCCCTTTATGGGAGGTGAGGACTCTTGAACGTTATAAACAGAAACATGTTTAAATATTTTAAATAACATACTAATTTCCTAACTATAAATAACTTCTATTACCCAGCCGGGTATTCTACTAAGTGCAAATTCTGAACAATAATTTAACTTTTCCTTTAAGGGCGTATAAGCTGAACCCACTAAAGGCTTACTATAAAACTCTAGAATTAACTTTTTCTTTATCTCTCTCTTCTAAGTGCAACATTCTTCTTTTTACTCTCTGATTTCTCAGATATGCAGGACCGCCTGTCTATCTGCCCAGGCCTACTGCCTCTTTTCTTAGTACAGGATCAATTAACCATCTCTCTATGGCTCTCAGGAGGACTCACTAACCAACCCCCACGGGTTCACTTTATTGGAATTCGACCCGTCCTCAGTCTCTAGTAACATCATTAAACATTCTTTATAACTATCTAGCTAACTACATATTACTTCTATGTAAAACATCATTACTATTTACTTTATTTAAGGCAACATTATACTTTAAGTGCAACAAGTGAACGTTCCCTTTAAGAGGGAACCAAGTCTCTTTGAGGTAATGCAGACTCTCTATCTGCAGGTCCGTTTAAAGCAGGAGCTTCTGTGCTGCATTCAGGAACAGTCTCTTCAAATAGCTCTCCTTTTTGTAAAACCAGTAAAGGGCACCTTTAAGAAGGTGCGAACTATTTACAATACAGTTTGTGAACCATTCACCGTCCATAATTTGGCAGTCTTTGTAACAAGGATGAACAAAAGCAAAAATAAAAGCAAAAACAAAAATAAAAAGCAATAGGGATCCCGGGTAAACGAAGGGATCCCTTTAAAAAAAATACCCTAGTCGGGTTATTGCAGCAAAACAGGACAAGCAAACGAACAGTTCCAGAAAACTATTTACATACTCGTGGTTCCGAGGTTTATCCTTACAGGAGGTTACACTGCATCAGCTGGTGGCGAACACTCCCTGACCGGTAAGGCTGCGGCCCTCTGTTCTCGGCTGATGCGGGATCGGTATCATTGGTTTGTCTCCCAGGTGTGGTCAGGTCACCCGGTGTCTGGATTCGAATGTCAGCTGTGGTTGCAAGTTCAGTAGCGGCGATAATACACACCGTGGCGACAGTAGTAGCGTTGGTCAAATCAGGGTTAGCCGTGGTCAGGACAGTAGATGGCGCTACCGCCGGTTCGCATCGTTGGATATCCTGAGCACACCACCCTTGCGCACTCCGATAGCGCGTGTAGGTCACCTGGTCCCCTTTACATAGTTGATTGTCACATCTGTTGTGGAACGGGGTCTTCACATTGTAGCTGGTAAAGAAGACTTCAGTCGGCAGTCCCGATTCCTGTATAGAGCCCCAACCCCGCTTCGGGTGAAAGGCTAGTACAGTCCCCTGCCTTACCGAGTTCCTCTTATTTTGTTCAGTCTTTGGTCTTTGTACTTTTGGTGGGTCATTTGGTTGTGTCTCTTTTTGGTTTTGCCATTGTAGAATTAAGCATTGCTTATATTGTTCCCAGGTGAGCGCAGCAATGCTGAGGCCCTCCTACCTGGCCCCGTCCGGCCCAATCCGTGGAGTGTCCCATTGAAAGATCACCCCCTCTGGGCTCACATCTAGCGGTTTCCCCATTGTTGTTGGTAACGGAGGCACCAGCTTCTCCATAGTGCCTGGGGTTATCACTACCAGCTCAGCGGTGAGGAGGCGGCTATTGTCGGGCTGGGGAGCGGTCACGGGAGCAGGATCGGCCGGGGGAGCAGGGACGCTTTCCATACCTGCGTCTGATGTGGTTCCAACGATGTCGATCTGTTCCGTTGACGAGGACACTGGAATCGGCTGCAGCCCGGACTGCGGTTCCTCCAATGCGACCCTCTCGCACGGCTCCGACTTCCGTGGCTTCACAGCGGCTGGCTCCGCGTTCGGGATAGGCTGGCTCGGCTCCGCCGCCTGTAGCCCCGAGAGGTCCGGATCCTCCAGCTGCGGTGGGTTCGGGTCCGTCTCCGGTGGGTGAGGACAGGCCGGGGTCGCTTCGCCGTCGCTCTGGGACTCACTGGTCGCCATCCCTGCTCCGGGATCTTCGGTGGCACATGCACGTTGCTCCTCCATTTTCCGAGGGCGTAGCTTCTTCTTCCTCTCGTTCCCGCCGTTGCAAATCAGGGGGCGGTTCTCCTTTGCTTCTGGGCAGGTCGTCGTCTCGCAGCAGTAGTCGGAGGGGGCGGTCGCTGCTTCTGGCGCCATTTTGATAGTCTCCTCCCATGGCACACCCTTCTTCTTTTTCTGCGCTCCCTGTGGCGCTGTAATGGCGGCGGTTTTGGCGGGAACTTTTGGCGGCAAGTGGCAATCCACAGTCTTTATAATAAATCACGGTTCAAGCTCAATTCAGACACAGTTCCAAGGCACACATGACCTGATTCTTCAGGCTTAAGAAGATCCTGTTCATGACGCCAAGTTGGAGCACCCCCAGACGCAGGGCCGCGGGGTGCTCGATACCGGGCCTCTCAGTCTCAGTCCTGGGGTTGTCACGGTGGCTAGACCCGGTCCGTGACCCTGCTAAGGGGCGTCCAATGAAAGGTGTGATGATGGTGCGTGGTGCAAGGTGCGATGAATAACGAGGACACAGGGTTGCAGTCTCTTTACCTCTTTACTGAAGGCTTCAGGGTCCGCAATCCAGAGTACTGCTAACAGGGCTGGCTGAGACCGGCCGGTCCGAAGGCACATCCAGAGTTCCCTTTGCAGGTGGAAATCAGTGCCTACCTTCTAGCACCTGTGTGTTGTAGTCCTTCCCTGCTGAGCACCACGGGATAGTCCTCACAACTGTTGTGTCTGTTTCTGATGTTCTTTCTCACAACTCGTATCTGTTCTGATGTTCTTCTCCGTCCCCCAGATGATATGGCTAGGACGCACCCGTATGACGGGTAGGCCTTGAGTTCTTCCGGGACCCTAGCGTCGCCCCTCTCCCACAATTGCCCCCTATGTCTGCTTAGGTGTTTTAGGTGAGACAGCCAACCTAAAGTCAACTGTCCTGCCGCTGTTTGAAGTACTGCTTGGAGCCCAATACTTCCTCGGCGTTCCGGCCACTGGCTACGCGCCTCAGTAGGATGTTGCCACGAACTTAAGGCATGACTCCTACTGGTTCTATTCTCCTTTTTGCTGCGATCTCTTTTCTCACTTCTCCACAATAAACTTCGCTTCGTATCCTTCCTTAAGATGCCGCCGCATTCAAGTGCAGGCGCGGCTCCGTAACGTTCTGTCCTGTTCGCTAGGTCACTGTCAGGATCCCACCCCTGACAGGGACCCCCCCTGAATCTTCCCCTGCAACACCATCTGCCACAGGATGTTGCCTGGATCAAACCCAGTCAGCTTCTAACTAACTTCCTATCCAGCCCCCAGTTTTACCCAAGTGTGAGGAGTGGCCTAATGCATAGAACCCTTTGCTCCCCCTGGTGGCTGAAGTGTGAAATGTAGTGTGTGACTGTGATACCTGGTCAGGTGAACTCCTTAGGTGCCATCAGACGTACCATCACTCCCCTTAGTGGCGGAGCGTCAGTACTGCAACGACCAGGTCTCTGGGGCGCTGCATGTCTCTATCAGTTTTGTACATCGAGAGACTGAAATTCTTGCCCATTCTTCCTTGGCAAACAGCTCGAGCTCAGTGAGGTTTGATGGAGATCACTTGTGAACAGCAGTTTTCAGCTCTTTCCATAAATTCATCGATTGGATTGAGGTCTGGACTTTGACTTGGCCATTCTAACACCTGGATACATTTATTTGTGAACCATTCCATTGTAGATTTTGTATTATGTTTGGGATCATTGTCTTGTTGGAAGACAAATATCCATCCCAGTCTCAGGTCTTTTGCAGACTCAAACAGGTTTTCTTCAAGAATGGTCCTGTATTTGGCTCCATCCATCTTCCCATCAATTTTAACCATCTTCCCTGTCCCTGCTGAAGAAAAGCAGGCCCAAACCATGATGCTGCCACCACCATGTTTGACAGTGGGGATGGTGTGTTCAGGGTGATGAGCTGTGTTGCCTTTATGCCAAACACATCGTTTGGCATTGTTGCCAAAAAGTTCGATTTTGGTTTCATCTGACCAGAGCACCTTCTTCCACATGTTTGGTGTGTCTCCCAGGTGGCTTGTTGCAAACTTTAAACAACACTTTTTATGGATATCTTTGAGAAATGGCTTTCTTCTTGCCACTCTTCCATAAAGGCCAGATTTGGGCAGTGTATGACTGATTGTTGTCCTATGGACAGACTGTCCCACCTCAGCTGTAGATCTCTGCAGTTCATCCAGAGTGATCATGGGCCTCTTGGCTGCATCTCTGCTCAGTCTTCTCCTTGCTTGAGATGAAAGCTTAGAGGGACGGCCGGGTCTTGGTAGATTTACAGTGGTATGATACTCCATCCATTTCAATATGATCGCTTGCACAGTGCTCCTTGGGATGTTTAAAGTTTTGGAAATAATTTTGCATCCAAATCCGGCTTTAAACTTCTCCACAACAGTATCATGGATCTGCCTGTTTTGTTCCTTGGTCTTCATAATGCTCTCTGTGTTTCAAACAGAACCCTGAGAATATCACAGAGCAGGTGCATTTATACGGTGACTTGATTACACACAGGTGGATTATATTTATCATCATTAGGCATTTAGGACAACATTGGATCATTCAGAGATCCACAATTAACTCCTGGAGTGAGTTTGCTGCACTGAAAGTAAAGGGACCGAATAATATTGCACGCCCCACTTTTCAGTTTTTGAATTTCCACAAAAATTTAAAATAACCAATAAATTTCATTTAACTTCACAATTGTGTTCCACTTGTTGATTCTTCAACAAAAATTTACATTTGGTATCTTTATGTTTGAAGCATAATATGTGGGAAAAGGTTGAAAAGTTCTAAATAAATTCTTTATATATCCTAAATTTCTCAGCCCAAATGTTCAATATAGAAAAAAAATGCTGCAGTGGTTAATTGCTTAATGACCAAGCCCAATTTTTGAAATCTAATATGTTATGTGGTAATAATTCTGGAATGTTTCAATATATCCCAATGATTCCGAGATTTGTGTTTTGTGATACATTGTACTTTATATTTGTATTACGTTTTGGTTTATATGCTTTTCATCTATTTATAAAAATATCAGAAATGTATTGAAAATGTCAAAAAAATTGCAACATTTAACCCCTTAATCCCATATGACGTACTATCCCGTCGAGGTGGGGTGGGCCTTAATTCCCACCGACGGGATAGTATGTCATATGCGATCGGCCACGCTCACGGGGGGAGCGCGGCCGATCGCGGCCGGGTATCAGCTGACTATTGCAGCTGACATCCGGCACTATGTGCCAGGAGTGGTCACGGACCGCCCCCAGCACATTAACCCCCGGCACACTGCGATCAAACATGATCGCAGTGTTCCGGTGGTATAGGGAAGCATCGCGGAGGGATGGGGCTCCCTGCGGGCTTCCCTGAGACCCCCAGAGCAACGCGATGTGATCGCGTTGCTCCAAGCGTTTCTCACCTCCTATCCCTGCAGGCACCGGATCCAAAATGGCTGCGGGGCTGCATCCGGGTCCAGAGCAGGCGCTGGTAAGCCTGCAGCGCTGTAAGTCAGATCTCTGATCTGACAGAGTGCTGTGCAAACTGTCACATCAGCGATCTGTGATGTCCCCCCCAGGACAAAGTAAAAAAGTTTTAAAAAAAAATTCCACATGTGTAAAAAAAAAAAAAAAAAAAACTTCTAAATAAAGAAAAAAAAAATATTATTCCCATAAATACATTTCTTTATCAAAATAAAAAAAACAATAAAAGTACACATAATTAGTATCGCCGTGTCCGTAACGACCCAACCTATAAAACTGTCCCGTTAGTTAACCCCTTCAGTAAACACCGTAAGAAAAAAAAAACGAGGCTAAAAACAACGCTTTATTATCATACTGCCGAACAAAAAGTGGAATAACACGCGATCAAAAAGACGGATATAAATAACCATGGTACCGCTGAAAATGACATCTTGTCCCGCAAAAAACAAGCTGCCATACAGCATCATAAGCAAAAAAATAAAAAAGTTATAGTCCTCAGAGTAAAGCGATGCCAAAATAATTATTTTTTCTATAAAATAGCTTTTATCGTATAAAAGCGCCAAAACATAAAAAAATTATATAAATGAGATATCACTGTAATCATACTGACCAGAAGAATAAAACTGCTGTATCAATTTTACCAAACGTGGAACGGTATAAACGCCTCCCCCAAAAGAAGTTTATGAATAGCTGGTTTTTGGTCATTCTGCCTCACAAAAATCGTAATAAAAAGAGATCAAAAACTGTTACGTGTCCGAAAATGTTACCAATAAAAACATCAACTCGTCCCGCAAAAAACAAGTCCTCACATGACTCTGTGGACCAAAATATGGAAAAATTATAGGTCTCAAAATGTCGAGATGCAAAAACTTTTTTGCTATAAAAAGCGTCTTTAGTGTGTAGCAGCTGCCAATCATAAAAATCCACTATAAAAACGCTATAAAAGTAAATCAAACCCCCCTTCATCACCCCCTTAGTTAGAGAAAAATAATAAAATGTAAAAAATGTATTTATTTCCATTTTCCCATTAGGGTTAGGGCTAGGGTTAGGGCTAGGGTTAGGGTTAGGGCTAGGGTTAGGGCTAGGGTTAGGGCTAGGGTTAGGGCTAGGGTTAGAGTTAGGGTTAGGGCTAGGGTTAGGGTTGGGGCTAGGGTTGGACCTAAAGTTAGGGTTAGGGTTGGGGCTAAAGTTAGGGTTGGGGCTAAAGTTAGGGTTAGGGTTGGGGCTAAAGTTAAGGTTAGGGTTTGGGCTAAAGTTAGGGTTAGGGTTTGGATTACATTTACGGTTGGGATTAGGGTTGGGATTAGAGTTAGGGATGTGTCAGGGATAGGGGTGTGGTTAGGGTTACCGTTGGGATTAGGGTTAGGGGTGTGTTTGGATTAGGGTTTCAGGTAGAATTGGGGAGTTTCCACTGTTCAGGCACATCAGGGGCTCTCCAAACGCGACATGGCGACCGATCTCAATTTCAGCCAATTCTGTGTTGAAAAAGTAAAACAGTGCTCCTTCCCTTCCGAGCTCTCCCGTGCACCCAAACAGGGGTTTACCCCAACATATGGGGTATCAGCGTACTCGGGACAAATTGGACAACAACTTTTGGGGTCCAAGTTCTCTTGTTATCCTTGGGAAAATAAAAATTTGGGGGGCTAAAAATCATTTTTGTGGGAAAGAAAAGATTTTTTATTTTCACGGCTCTGCGTTGTAAACTGTAGTGCAACACTTGGGGGTTCAATGTTCTCACAACACATCTAAATAAGTTCCTTGGGAGGTCTAGTTTCCAATATAAGGTCACTTGTGGGGGGTTTGTACTGTTTGAGTACATCATGGGCTCTGCAAATGCAACGTGATGCCTGCAGACCAATCCATCTAAGTCTGCATTCCAAATGGCGCTCCTTCCCTTCCGAGCTCTGCCATGCGCCTAAACAGTGGTTCCCCCCACATACGGGGTATCAGCATACTCAGGACAAATTGGACAACAACTCTTGGGGTCCAATTTCTCCTGGTACCCTTGGGAAAATACAAAACTGGGGGCTACAAAATAATTTTTGTGGAAAAAAAAATAAATTTTATTTTCAAGGCTGTGCGTTATAAACTGTAGTGAAACACTTGGGAATTCAAAGTTCTCACAACACATCTAGATAAGTTCCTTGGGAGTTCTAGTTTCCAATATGGGGTCACTTGTTGGGGGTTTTTACTGTTTGGGTACATCAGGGGCTCTGCAAATGCAACGTGATGCCTGCAGACCAATCCATCTAAGTCTGCATTCCAAATGGCGCTCCTTCCCTTCCGAGCTCTGCCATGCGCCCAAACAGTGGTTCCTCCCCACATATGAAGTATCAGCTGTTGTGAATTCTGCTCTTGGGCTCCCTCCGGTGGTTGTTGGTGGTAGTGCAGTTGTCTTGGGGTTGAAATCCAGGGCAGGTGTTTCTGCTGATTGCAGCTCTATTAGGTATTTAGGTGTGCAGGATCCATGAGTCCGTGCCAGTTGTCCATTGTACTTGGAGGGATTGCATCTCTCTCTGGTTCCTCATGCCCTGCTGCCAAATTCAGCTAAGATAAGTGTCTGTTTTTTGTCTTTGTGCACACATGCAGTGTGCTTTGCAATTCAGTGCATTTCATTGTGTTTTTGTCCAGCTTAGACTTTGTTTGGATTTTTCAGTCATGCTGGATTCTCAGGAGATGCAGATATACTTTCTATGTCTTTAGTTAGATGTAGAATATTTGTATTATCTGCTTTGGATATTTTTAGGATTTTTATACTGACCGCTTAGAATTCTGTCCTATCCTTTTCTATTTAGCTAGAAGTGCCTCTTTTGCTAAATCCTGTTTTTCTGCCTGCGTGTGTCTTTCCTCTTATACTCACAGTCAATATTTGTGGGGGGCTGCCTATCCTTTGGGGTTCTGCTCTGAGGCAAGATAGAATTCCCATTTCCATCTATAGGGGTGTTTAGTCCTCCGGCTGTGTCGAGGTGTCTAGGACGTGTTAGGTACATCCCACGGCTACTTCTAGTTGCGGTGTTAGTTTAGGGTTTGCGGTCAGTACAGGTACCACCTACTCCTAAAAAAGTCTCTCATGCGGCTCCAAGGTCACCAGATCATAACAGTACAACTGGCCAACAATGAGTTAAATGCATCTCAGAAGAAGGGAAGAAAGAGCCATTTTTTTTTTCTGTAGCCTGCTTTGTCTTTTCTTCCCTCTTTTCCTCTGGGTGACTGAGGAGTCTTGTGCTAGCATGGATGTTCAGGGATTAGTTTCTCGTGTAGACCAGCTTGCTGCTAGGGTACAGGGTATTTCTGATTATATTGTTCAGACTCCGCTTTTAGAGCCTAGGATTCCTACTCCTGATTTGTTTTTTTGGGGACAGGTCCAAATTTTTGAGTTTTAAAAACAACTGTAAACTGTTTTTTGCTCTGAAGCCTCGTTCCTCTGGTCATCCCATTCAGCAGGTTAAAATTGTCATCTCCCTGCTGCGTGGCGACCCTCAGGATTGGGCATTTTCCCTGGAATCTGGGAATCCGGCCTTGCTTAATGTAGATGCCTTTTTTCAGGCTCTAGGATTATTATATGATGAACCAAATTCTGTGGATCAAGCGGAGAAGACCTTGTTGGCCCTGTCTCAGGGTCAAGAAGCGGCAGAATTGTATTGTCAGAAATTTAGAAAATGGTCTGTGCTGACTAAATGGAATGAGGATGCTTTGGCGGCAATTTTCAGAAAGGGTGTTTCTGAATCTGTTAAAGATGTTATGGTGGGGTTTCCCAAGCCTGTTGGTCTGAGTGATTCTATGTCTCTGGCCATTCAGATTGATCGGCGCTTGCGGGAGCGCAGAACTGTGCGCGCTGTGGCGTTGTCCTCAGAGCAGATGCCTGAGCCTATGCAGTGTGATAGGATTCTGTCTAGAACGGAACAACAAGGATTCAGACGTCAGAATAGGTTGTGTTTTTATTGTGGCGATGCTTCTCATGTCATTTCAGTCTGCCCAAAGCGTACAAAGAGAATCGCTAGTTCAATTACCATCGGAACTGTACAACCTAAATTTCTGTTATCTGTGACCTTGATCTGCTCATTGTCGTCATTTTCTGTCATGGCGTTTGTGGATTCAGGCGCCGCTTTGAACTTAATGGACTTTGAATTTGCCAGGCGTTGTGGTTTCCCCTTGCAGTCTTTGCAGAACCCTATTCCTTTAAGGGGCATTGATGCTACACCTTTGGCTAAAAATAAACCCCAGTTTTGGACACAGGTGACCATGTGCATGGCGCCAGCCCATCAGGAAGATTGTCGTTTTCTGGTGTTGCATAATTTGCATGATGCTATTGTGCTGGGTTTTCCATGGTTGCAGATACATAATCCTGTGTTGGATTGGAAGTCTATGTCTGTGACTAGTTGGGGTTGTCAGGGGGTTCATAATGACGTTCCTGTGATGTCAATCTCCTCTTCCTCCTCTTCTGAAGATCCAGAGTTTTTGTCTGATTTTCAGGATGTATTCGATGAGCCCAAGTCCAGTTCCCTTCCACCGCATAGGGACTGTGATTGTGCTATTGACTTGATTCCAGGCTGTAAGTTTCCTAAGGGCCGACTTTTCAACCTGTCTGTGCCGGAACATACCGCCATGCGGAGTTATGTTAAGGAGTCTTTGGAGAAAGGGCATATTCGGCCATCTTCTTCACCGTTGGGAGCGAGATTTTTTTTTGTTGCTAAGAAGGATGGCTCCTTGAGACCCTGTATTGATTAGCGCCTCTTGAATAAGATCACGGTCAAGTTTCAATACCCTTTACCTTTGCTTTCCGATTTGTTTGCCAGGATTAAGGGGGCTAGTTGGTTTACTAAAATTGACCTTCGGGGGGCATATAATCTTGTTCGTATTAAGCATGGTGACGAATGGAAAACTGCGTTTAATACGCCCGAAGGCCATTTTGAATACCTTGTGATGCCATTCGGGCTCTCTAATGCTCCATCTGTTTTTCAGTCCTTCATGCATGATATCTTCCGGAATTATCTTGATAAATTCATGATTGTATATTTGGATGACATCTTAATTTTTTCCGATGATTGGGAGTCTCATGTGAAACAGGTCAGGATGGTATTTCAGATCCTTCGTGATAATGGTTTGTTTGTGAAGGGGTCTAAGTGTCTCTTTGGAGTGCAGAAGGTTTCTTTTTTGGGCTTCATTTTTTTCTCCCTCATCTATAGAGATGGATCCGGTTAAGGTTCAGGCCATTCATGATTGGATTCAGCCCACATCCGTGAAGAGCCTTCAGAAATTTTTGGGCTTTGCTAATTTTTATCGCCGTTTCATTGCTAACTTCTCCAGTGTGGTTAAACCCCTGACCGATTTGACGAAGAAAGGCGCTGATGTAACGAATTGGTCCTCTGCGGCTGTCTCTGCCTTTCAGGAGCTTAAACGCCGATTTACTTCTGCCCCGGTGTTGCGTCAGCCAGATGTTTCTCTTCCATTTCAGGTTGAGGTTGACGCTTCTGAGATTAGGGCAGGGGCCGTTTTGTCTCAGAGGAATTTTGATGGTTCCTTGATGAAACCGTGTGCCTTCTTTTCCCGTAAGTTTTCGCCTGCTGAACGCAATTATGATGTCGGCAATCGGGAGTTGTTGGCTATGAAGTGGGCGTTTGAGGAATGGCGACATTGGCTTGAGGGAGCCAAGCACCGTATTGTGGTCTTGACCGATCATAAAAATCTGATTTACCTTGAATCTGCCAAACGGCTGAATCCTAGACAGGCTCGATGGTCCCTGTTTTTCTCCCGTTTTGATTTCGTGGTCTCGTATCTTCCGGGTTCTAAGAATATTAAGGCTGATGCCCTCTCTAGGAGTTTTTTGCCTGATTCTCCTGAGGTACTTGAGCCGGTCGGCATTCTGAAGGAAGGGGTGGTCCTTTTTGCCATTTCCCCTGATTTGCGACGGGTTCTGCAGAAATTTCAGGCTGACAAACCTGACCGCTGTTCAGTGGGGAAACTGTTTGTTCCTGATAGATGGACTAGTAGAGTGATTTCTGAGGTTCATTGTTCTGTGTTGGCTGGCCATCCTGGTATTTTTGGTACCAGAGATTTGGTTGGTAGGTCCTTTTGGTGGCCTTCTTTGTCGCGTGATGTGCGTTCTTTTGTGCAGTCCGGTGGGACTTGTGTGCGGGCCAAGCCTTGTTGTTCCCGTGCTAGTGGGTTGCTTTTGCCTTTGCCGGTCCCTAAGAGGCCCTGGACGCATATTTCTATGGATTTTATTTCAGATCTTCTGGTTTCCCAGAGGATGTCGGTTATCTGGGTGGTTTGTGACCGGTTTTCTAAGATGGTTCATTTGGTGCCTTTGCCTAAATTGCCTTCCTCTTCTGATTTGGTTCCGTTGTTTTTTGTTTGTTCGTTTGCATGGTATTCCGGAGAATATTGTGTTCGACAGAGGTTCCCAGTTTGTTTCTAGGTTTTGGCGGGCCTTTTGTGCTAGGCTGGGCATTGATTTGTCTTTTTCTTCCGCATTTCATCCTCAGACAAATGGCCAGACCGAGCGAACTAATCAGACTTTGGAAACTTATTTGAGATGCTTTGTATCTGCTGATCAGGATGATTGGGTGGCTTTCTTGCCATTGGCCGAGTTCGCCCTTAATAATCGGGCTAGTTTGGCTACCTTGGTTTCGCCCTTCTTTTGTAATTTTGGTTTTCATCCTCGTTTTTCTTCGGGGCAAGTTGAACCTTCTGATTGTCCTGGTGTGGATTCTGTGGTTGACAGGTTGCAGCAGATTTGGGCTCATGTGGTGGACAATTTGGTGTTGTCTCAGGAGGAGGCTCAGCGTTTTGCTAACCGTCGTCGGTGTGTTGGTTCCCGGCTTCGGGTTGGGGATTTGGTCTGGTTGTCTTCCCGTCATGTTCCTATGAAGGTTTCTTCCCCTAAGTTTAAGCCTCGGTTTATTGGTCCTTATAGGATTTCTGAGATTATCAATCCGGTGTCTTTTCGTTTGGCCCTTCCGGCCTCTTTTGCCATCCATAATGTTTTCCATAGATCTTTATTGCGGAAATATGTGGTGCCCGTTGTACCCTCTGTTGATCCTCCTGCTCCTGTGTTGGTTGATGGGAAGTTGGAGTATGTGGTTGAGAAGATTTTGGATTCTCACTTTTCAAGGCGGAGGCTTCAGTACCTTGTCAAATGGAAGGGTTATGGCCAGGAGGATAATTCTTGGGTTTTTGCCTCTGATGTCCATGCTGCTGATTTGGTCCGTGACTTTCATCTGGCTCGTCCTGATCGGCCTGGGGGCTCTGGTGAGGGTTCGGTGACCCCTCTTCAAGGGGGGGGTACTGTTGTGAATTCTGCTCTTGGGCTCCCTCCGGTGGTTGTTGGTGGTAGTGCAGTTGTCTTGGGGTTGTAATCCAGGGCAGGTGTTTCTGCTGATTGCAGCTCTATTAGGTATTTAGGTGTGCAGCATCCATGAGTCCGTGCCAGTTGTCCATTGTACTTGGAGGGATTGCATCTCTCTCTGGTTCCTCATGCCCTGCTGCCAAATTCAGCTAAGATAAGTGTCTGGTTTTTGTCTCTGTGCACACATGCAGTGTGCTTTGCAATTCAGTGCAATTCATTGTGTTTTTGTCCAGCTTAGACTTTGTTTGGATTTTTCAGTCATGCTGGATTCTCAGGAGATGCAGATATACTTTCTATTTCTTTAGTTAGATGTAGAATATTTGTATTATCTGCTGTGGATATTTTTAGGATTTTTATACTGACCGCTTAGAATTCTGTCCTATCCTTTTCTATTTAGCTAGAAGTGCCTCTTTTGCTAAATCCTGTTTTTCTGCCTGCGTGTGTCTTTCCTCTTATACTCACAGTCAATATTTGTGGGGGGCTGCCTATCCTTTGGGGTTCTGCTCTGAGGCAAGATAGAATTCCCATTTCCATCTATAGGGGTATTTAGTCCTCCGGCTGTGTCGAGGTGTCTAGGACGTGTTAGGTACATCCCACGGCTACTTCTAGTTGCGGTGTTAGTTTAGGGTTTGCGGTCAGTACAGGTACCACCTACTCCTGAGAAAGTCTCTCATGCGGCTCCAAGGTCACCGGATCATAACAATCAGCGTACTCAGGACAAATTGGACAACAACTATTGGGGTCCTATTTATCATGTTGCTCTTGTGAAAATACATAACTGGGGGCTAAAAAATCATTTTTGTGAAAAAAAAAGAATTTTTATTTTCACGGCTCTGCGTTATAAACTGTAGTGAAACACTTGGGGGTTCAAAGCTCTCAAAACACATCTAGATAAGTTCCTTAGGGGGTCTACTTTCCAAAATGGTGTCACTTGTGGGGGGTTTTAATGTTTAGGCACATCAGGGGCTCTCCAAATGCGACATGGTGTCCCATCTCAATTTCAGTCAATTTTGCATTGAAAAGTCAAACGGCGCTCCTTCCCTTCCGAGCTCTGTCATGCACCCAAACAGTCATTTACCCCCACATATGGGGTATCTGGGTACTCAGGACAAATTGCACAACAACTTTTGGGGTCCGATTTCTTCTCTTACCCTAGTTTCCAATATGGGGTCACTTGTGGGGGGTTTCTACTGTTTGGGTACATCAGGGGCTCTGCAAATGCAACGTGACGCCTGCAGACCAATCCATCTAAGTCTGCATTCCAAATGGCGCTCCGTCCCTTCCGAGCTCTGTCATGCGCCCAAATGGTGGTTCCCCCCCACATCAGCGTACTCAGGACAAATTGCACAACAACTTTTGGGGTCCAATTTCTTCTCTTACCCTTGGGAAAATAAAAAATTGGGGGCGAAAAGATCATTTTTGTGAAGAAATATGATTTTTTATTTTTACGGCTCTGCATTATAAACTTCTGTGAAGCACTTGGTGGGTCAAAGTGCTCACCACACATCTAGATAAGTTCCTTAGGGGGCCTACTTTCCAAAATGGTGTCACTTGTGGGGGGTTTCAATGTTTAGGCACATCAGGGGCTCTCCAAACGCAACATGGCGTCCCATCTCAATTCCAGTCAATTTTGCATTGAAAAGTAAAATGGCGCTCCTTTCCTTCCAAGCTCTGCCATGCGCCCAAACAGTGGTTTACCCCCACATATGGGGTATCAACGTACTCAGGACAAATTGTACAACAACTTTTGGGGTCCATTTTCTCCTGTTACCCTTGGTAAAATAAAACAAAGTGGAGCTGAAATAAATTTTGTGTGAAAAAAAGTTAAATGTTCATTTTTATTTAAACATTCCAAAAATTCCTGTGAAACACCTGAAGGGTTAATAAACTTTTTGAATGTGGTTTTGAGCACCTTGAGGGGTGCAGTTTTTATAATGGTGTCACACTTGGGTATTTTCTATCATATAGACCCCTCAAAATGACTTCAAATGAGATGTGGTCCCTAAAAAAAAATGGTGTTGTAAAAATGAGAAATTTCTGGTCAACTTTTAACCCTTATAACTCCCTAACAAAAAAAAATTTTGGTTCCAAAATTGTGCTGATGTAAAGTAGACATGTGGGAAATGTTACTTATTAAGTATTTTGCATGACATATCTCTGTGATTTAAGGGCATAAAAATTCAAAGTTGGAAAATTGCGAAATTTTCAAAATTTTCGCCAAATTTCCATTTTTTTCACAAATAAACGCAAGTTATATCGAAGAAATTTTACCACTATCATGAATTACAATATGTCACGAGAAAACAATGTCAGAATCGCTAAGATCTGTTGAAGCGTTCCAGAGTTATAACCTCATAAAGGGACAGTGGTCAGAATTGTAAAAATTGGCCCCGGTCATTAACGTGCAAACCACCTTCGGGGCTTAAGGGGTTAAACTTTAGAAATATACAGTGGGAGAAATAAGTATTTGATCCCTTGCTGATTTTGTAAGTTTGCCCACTGATAAAGCCATGTCTATAATTTTAAGGGTAAGTTAATTTTAACATTGAGAGATTGAATATCAAAAATACAATCCAGAAAATCACATTGTATAAATTATATTAATTTATTTGCATTTTGCAGTGAGAAATAAGTATTTGATCCCTCTGGCAAACAAGACTTGATACTTGGTAGCAAAACCCTTGATGGCAAGCACAGCAGTCAGATGTTTTTGTAGTTGATAATGAGGTTTGCGCACATGTCAGGAGGAATTTTGGTCCACTCCTCTTTGCAGATCATCTCTAAGATTTTGAGGCTGTGGCTTGGCAACTTGGAGCTTCAACTCTCTCCATAAGTTTTCTATGGGATTAAGGTCTGGAGACTGGCTAGGCCACTCTATGACCTTAATATGTTTCTTTTGAGACACTCCTTTGTTGCCTTGGCTGTATGTTTTGGGTCATTGTCTTGATGGAAGACCCAGCCATGACCCATATTTATTGTCCTGGAGGAGGGAATCGAGGTTGTCACTCAGGATTTTACGGTACATGGCTCCATCCATTCTCCCATTCATGCAGTGAAGTAATCATGTGCCATTAGCAGAGAAATGCCCCAAAACATAATGTTTCCACCTCCATGCTTGCCATGATGGTGTTCTTTGGGTCATAGGCAGCATTTCTTTTCCTCCAAACATGGCAAGTTGAGTTAATGCTAAAGACCTCAATTTTTGTCTCATCTGACCATAGCATCTTCTCCCAATCACATGTGCCTTCTTGAGCAGGGGGAGCAATGCAGGATTTAAAACCTTTATGGCGTAATGTGTTAGCAATAGTTTTCTTGGTGAGTGTGGTCCCAGCTGCCTTGAGATCATTAACAAGTTTCCCCTCGTGTAATTTTAGGCTGATCTCTCATTTTCCTCATGATCAAGGATACCCCACAAGGTGAGATTTTGCATGGTGCCCCTGATCGATGTCGATTGACAGTCATTTTGCATTTCTTCCATTTTCTCACTATTGCACCAACAGTTGTCTCCTTCTCACTCAATGCCTTACTTATGGTTTTGTAGCCCATTCCAGCTTTGTGCAGGTCTATGATCTTGTCCCTGACACCCTTATAAAGCTCTTTGGTCTTTCCCATGTTGTAGAGGTTACAGTCTGACTGATTAATTGCGTCTGTGGACAGAAGTCTTTTATAAAGGTAATGAGTTGATTAGGAGCGTCTTACTTTTCTGTAGGAGCCAGAACTGTTAATGGTTGGTAGGGGATCAAATACCTATTTCTCACTGCATGATGCAAATACATTTATATAATTTAGACAATGTGATTTTCTGGATTTTATTTTTGATCTTTATTCATTACATAGTAGAATGTGTTGAGAACAATAAAACATAAAAATGATCTATGTAAATCAAAATGAATATCCCATGGAGGTCTGGATTTGGAATGATACTCAAAATCAAAGTGAAAAATCTAATTACAGGCTGATCCAACTTCAGTGGAAATACCTCAAGACAAGGAAATGATGTGTGTGTGTTGCCTCCATGTGCCTGTATGACCTACCTACAATGCCTGGGCATGCTCCTGAGGGATCTCCTCCCGGACCTGGACTAAAGCATCCGCCAACTCTTGGTTGTTGGTGGATGGTGCGAGACATGATGTCCCAGATGTGTTCAATGGGATTCAATGGGATTCAGGTCTGGGGAACGGGCGGGCCAGTCCATAACTTCAATGCCTTCATCTTGCAGGAACTGCTGACACACTCCAGCCACATGAGGTCTGGCATTGTCCTGCATTAGGAGGAACCCAGGGCAGATCGCTCTCCATGGCGTCTCCAGACTCTGTCACATCTGTCAAATGTGCTCAGTGTGAACCTGCTTTCATCTGTGAAGAGCACAGGGCGCCAGTGGCGATTTTGCCAATCCTGGTGTTCTGTGGCAAATGCCGATCATCTTGCACGGTGTTGGGCTGTGAGCACGACCCCCATCTGTGGACGTTGGGCACTAAGACCATCCTCATGGAGTCGGTTTCTACCCATTTGTGCAGGCACATGCTCATTTGTGGCCGCTGAAGGTCATTTTGCAGGGCTCTGGCAGTGCTCCTCCTGTTCCTCCTTGCACAAAGGCTGAGGTAGCAGTCCTGCTGCTGGGTTGTTGCCCTCCTATGGCCCCCTCCACATCTCCTGGTGTACTGGCCTGTCTCCTGGTAGCGCCTCCAGCCTCTGGACACTATGCTGACAGACACAGCAAACCTTCTTGCCACAGCTTGCATTGATATGCCATCCTGGATTAGCTGCACTACCTGAGCCACTTGTGTGGGTTGTAGAGTCCGTCTCATGCTACCATGAGTGTGAAAGCACAACCAACATTCAAAAGTGACCAAAACATCAGACAGAAAGCATTGCTACTGAGATGTGGTCTGTGGTCCCCACCTGCAGAACCACTCCTTTATTGAGTGTGTCTTGATAATTGCCAATAATTTCCATCTGTTGTCTATTTCTTGTGCATAACAGCATGTGAAAATTGATTGTCAAACAGTGTTGCTTCCTAAGTGGACAGTTTGATTTACTTGGAGTTATATTCTGTTGTTTAAGTGTTCCCTTTATTTTTTTGAGTAGTGTGTGTGTATATATATATATATAGATGGCCTTATTATACAAAACTGTTAGTAAATAACATTTACCATATGTCTACTTTACATCATCACCTTTCATCAAATGTGTTTTTATTTTGTTAGAATATTAGAAAGGTTAAAAGTGTAACAGCAATTTTTTCATTTTTTCAAGGTAATTTGCAAAACTTATTTTTTAGGGACCTATTCAGTTCAGATGTGACTTTGGGGGGCCTGCACATTGGAAAATCCCATTTAAAAAAAAAAACATACGCATTACACATGGATGACCATACGGAGAGCACTCGTGCGACTCTCGGCAGGGAGACTCGGACCAATTTTTCATATGTTAAGTGTGACCCCAGCCTTATTTGGACAATACTCAGATGTATGGACCATAGTGTTCTGACTTGTTTTGAGATAATCTGAGTGTACCATAAGGAACGACAACTCATCAATGTCCACCTCAGAGATTTGAGAAAAATTACCGTGTATTTTGCACTCTTTCTGTACATAGGGATTATCCTTATTGTTGTTATTATTAGTATTGTTTTAACTTAATAACCTTCCACCAAAATGAGATCCTCAGATACCTTACTGTAGTTAATGGATGGCAACATTTTTTTGTTTTTCCCTGTACCATGGGTTATTAAACATCGATCTATTGGTGGTTTGGGGTTTATGTTAATACCAGCGCTTATATCAACTTTAAGCTTCAAGAGATAATACTTAAAGCAACAAGAGGCAGTATACACCCCTGGTGGTGGAGTTAAATCATGCAAAACAGAGAAGAATTTATTTATGTGCCTCTGCGCTACATGGATATACACTAATATAAATTGAGAACAAAAAGTGACTGAAAAAGGGGGACACTGAAAGAACAAGCAATTGATGATCTGTGTTGGTGATAATTAGGTAATCAATGCGCTATTCAATTGTGAGCGCTATACAAAAACACCAATCAGGTTATATATGTGTTTATATTGCTAAAAGGGTGAGACGAAACGAGGGCCGGGGGATACTGCTATCCCACCGCTGTCACCAATCTGTGATGGAGCTTATACAGTCACAGCTCTCTAGTACCCCCCTTACCTTCAGGTCAGTCAGGGAACTGCATCTAGGATAAGTAGTTGACAGAGAGGCTGCACTGTTACATACAGGTTATGTAGGTGCTCTGCAGTGAGGGCGGTATATATCTCACCAGTCCCAGGCCGAGAATATATATACAGTGGGAAAAAAAGTATTTAGTCAGCCACCAATTGTGCAAGTTCTCCCACTTAAAAAGATGAGAGAGGCCTGTAATTGACATCATAGGTACACCATAACTATGAGAGGCAAAATTAGAAAACAAATCCAGAAAATCACCTTGTCTGATTTGCCAAGATTTTGCAAATTATGGTGGAAAATAAGTATTTGGTCACTGAAAAACATGCAAGATTTCAGGCTCTCACAGACCTGTAACTTTTTCTTTAAGAGGCTCCTCTGTCTTCCACTCATTACCTGTAGTAGTGTCACCTGTTTGAACTTGTTATCAGTATAAAAGACACCTGTCCACACCCTCAAACAGTCACATTCCAAACTCCACTATGGTGAAGACCAAATAGCTGTCGAAGGACACCAGAAACCAAAATTTTACCCCACTGTATAAACCTCTGGTCCATCACTGCCAGGATCCCCAATAATACCAGTACAGTATGCTGCCATCAGTTCCTCATTAGATATACTGTAAGCCCGGTCTGTTAACAAGCTTATTCGGGTCAGAAACCAACCCCAGGTAGCGTATAAGTACTAGTCGGACTCGCGGATGTGGGAATTCGGGATTCAAGGTAAAAGAGCAGCCCAAAATTAATTGATATTTTAATTGCTGAAATGCATACTAGATAACATAAATATATACAGAGCAATATACAGATATTATAGCCAGAGGTACATATAAACGTAGGGTACGGTATGGGATTGCAGTTAGCTGTATGTGTCAAGTTACAATTCCTTATCGCATGTGGGCCCAGGGAAGCAATCAAGTGCACAGGTACTTTCTTAGTTTCTGGTCCGTCTCCATGCGTGATGTGACTCGGATTCCGTGGCAGAACAACTGCAATGGCTAAAGGTGTGTGCCTAGCTTTTAACCCTTAGCTTGCCCCCTCCCATATTTGCAACCGCCCCTCTGGGTTGAACTGAAATCTCCTCCTTTGACCTCCTAGCTGAAATAATTCCCAATATCTAGGGTGGGTCATAACGTCCGTGGGAGGTCCAAACAGGACGACATTAATGAAAAGATACACCGCACTCACGGATGGAATATATTGCAAACCATATAACAATTTATTTATGTACATACATATCAAGGGTAACAATACAATTACATGTAATAAAAGCGTATTTAAATGACGTTTCGAACCCAACCGGGTTCTTACTCATATACCGCTGTGGAAAAAATAGGAAAAATACAAACAAATCATACATAACTTATACAATAATAACAATATGCACACAAAAAGGCACCAAGCCTATAAAGGTAACCCCAAGTAGAGAAAGGAATGGAATATACCTAAACCAAAAAGGAAGGTGAGAAAAACCACCAAAACTAAATAAATGAACCACCAGAATATACCCGGATACACCAAAAAACACTGGAGTGAGGCAAGGGAAGTCAGTCATTAATGAATTATATTCCATTCCTTTCTCTACTTGGGGTTACCTTTATAGGCTTGGTGCCTTTTTGTGTGCATATTGTTATTATTGTATAAGTTATGTATGATTTGTTTGTATTTTTCCTATTTTTTCCACAGCGGTATATGAGTAAGAACCCGGTTGGGTTCGAAACGTCATTTAAATACGCTTTTATTACATGTAATTGTATTGTTACCCTTGATATGTATGTACATAAATAAATTGTTATATGGTTTGCAATATATTCCATCCGTGAGTGCGGTGTATCTTTTCATTAATGTTATTGAGGACTTTCTGTCCGTTACACCAGCACCCTCTTCTATATAGCAGAGTGCAGACTAATTTTCTATATACAAACAGGACGACAGACGTCTCAACGGGTTAGTTGGGGCTGGACCAATATGGAGAGTCCAAACTTGGGTCAACTAAGTGGTTCTGGAGAGCCGGTCTCAATAGCTCAGTATCTGATAGGTGGCACATGAGCAGCACACATAAATAAAAGCAGTAGTAATTATTATGGCATACACACACAGTGGTCGCGCACATGAAAGAAAATAAATGTCCGTGGTGTACCTCAGTGCACGTACGGTAATCCTGTGCTGCATATGCTGAGGTGGGTAGAACAGTCCAGGCGTTGATCGCAGTAAAAGCATTCACGGAGTCCCTGGTAATACCCTCTGATGAAGGAGACTGCTCTATCTCTGAAATGCATAAGGGAAGTGCGGACCCTTTTAGGCCTCCGTATATGAGAAGCAGTGTGACATCACACGCCGTCTGCTCCTGCAGAGGTCATGTAAAACTTCGGTTGAGTCACCGGCTGGGACTCCCAGAACGCTGAACGCAGGTAGCTGATCCAAGATACCGCCAGGACAATGCGGACACAGGTCACTGATTGAAGAAACTGCTGCAGTGTTTCCAAATCGCTGGGCTGCCACCGGAGGGGCTTTCCTAAAATTTGGGTAAAACCCATAGAAATTCAGAGATATCATTAATCTGTATCAACAAAGGAAACAGTGGCACTTCCATGTGTGAGCCCGCTCAGACTGACATAGTGAAGCCAAATGATGGACACGCTCACCTGGACGAGCTGCACAATTACAGACCCAACTCTGGTAAACGGAGACTGCAGTACTCGTCATCAACCCCAGCAGAGATGAAAAAAAAAGAACAGGAAGGAAGTTCTAGATTGACAGAGTTTTTTCATGCACATGAAAGAAAATGCCTCAACAAACTTTGGTTCACAATCCCATTTTTTATATTAGACCTGTGTTTATTCATCCTGAGATGTATGGGCATAGTGGTTTTATTTTATTTGTACTCGACGAAGAGAGCGACTAGAAACGCATTGTTTTATTAATAAAAATGTTATACTATATTTGTTGAGACATCACCTTCAGATCATCATTTTTTTTCCGTCCTGTTCTTTTGATTATTAAAGCATAGGGCCACAATGCATGCATGAAATTATTAATGTCTCCCTTTGTCGTCTCATAATATCCTCCATTCCAGCCCCATCACCTAAGGCCCCGTCTCATAATATCCTCCATTCCAGCCCCATCACCTAAGGCCCCTTTCACACATCAGTCTTTTGCCGTCAGTCTCAATCCGGCGAATTTTGAAAAAAACGGATCCGGCGAATGTTGCCGCCGGATCCATTTTTTTTCGTATAGACTTGTATTAGCAACGGATTGCGACGGATGGCCTCACGTTTCATCCGTCGTTCACCGGATCCGTCGAAAATTGTTGATCCGGCGGCAATCCGGAATCCGGCGACGGATTCCGTTATTTTAACTGAGCATGCTCCGATTTTTTTTAGGATCCAATTAGCTGGATCAGCTAGTCGGATCTGGCGAAAAAACAGATCCGCCGCATCAGTTTTTCACAATCTGCGACGGATCCATTTTTTTCAACATTCGACGAATTGTGACTGATGGCAAAAAGCTGATGTGTGAAAGCAGCCTAATTATGTCCTGCTCTGTGACTCCAAACATTAATAATTTACTCCACTGTGCCACATAAAGAAATATCGTCCCCCACTGTCTCCCTAAACACTATTGATGTAACCAATTATAACATACATACACTGATAATGTCCTCCATTTTGGCTTCCACATACTTATAATGTCCCTCTATTCTGCCCCCTGTATACTGGTAATGTCCCTGTTTTTGGCTCCTATATACTTATAATATTTACGTTCTTGCCCCCTTGCCCTTATAATGTACCCATTCTGACTTTATGCACATATAATATCCCTATTCCGGCCCTATACACTTGTAATGTCCCCATTCTGGGACCTTACACTTATAATGTCACTATTCGGACCCCAAAACACTTATGACCTCCCAATTCTGGCTCCCATTTATTTTAAATGGTCCCCAATTCTGGACCCAATAAATTTATAACGTGCCCATTCTGACCCCATTGTTACATACAATGAACTCACACGGTAAGGGTTCCTTCTCACTTGCGAGAAATACGTCCAAGTCTCCCAGGTTAAAACCCTGCTCTGGCGCCGGCACTCCAGAGCGGAGCGTGCAGCCACACAGCAATACATGGAGCTGCACGCTCCGCTCTGGAGTGACGGCGCCAGAGCAGAGTTTTAACCTGCGAGACTTGGACATATTTCTCGCAAGTGAGAAGGAGTCCTAAGGTAGATCCTCTAAACCCAAGGCATGGGTGAGCACACGGGTGTCGGTAGAAGCAGAACACAGACACACAGAAATGCAAATTAAAAGTTTGATAAAGTCCTGGAAATCACAGGCAGACTGCAGAGATAGTGAACACCTTGGGCAGATAACAGAGTTACTGAAGAAAATAGGCAAACAGGCGTCATGGAGACGCAGGCAGGTAGGAGACAAAACTCTGGAGTGAGAAGAAAGTCTAATATCATGGAAGCTGCACACAGCCAGGAAGGTGTGATGAAAACAGCAGCCAGACACGTGGGAGAGGTCCTAGAAAACCGGGGACAGGTAGCAGACAAAACCCCAAAGTGAATAATACCTTGAACGTCACAGACAGCGAGGAAGATGTCCTGGAAACAACAGGCAGGTTGATACTGGGAAATGCAGGAAGAAGGTAGCAATACTGGAAACCGCAGGCAGGCAGGTGACTGGAACTAAAGCTGCAAACAGCCAGAAGGACATCCTTGAAACCGTATGCAGATAGATAACGATAATCAAAACCGCAGGCAAGTAAGTAGTTATAATAATAACAATTATCTTTATTTTTTATTTTTATTTTATACTGGAAACCGCAGGCGGGTCAGTAAGGTACTCCACAGACAGGTAGCAAGGTTAATGGAAACTGCAGACAGGTAGGTAGCGATGCTGGAAATCATAGGCAGGTAGGTAGTGATACTGGAAACTGCAGGCGGGTAGGTAGCAAGATTACTGTAAATCGCAGAAAAGTAACTCGGGGACTGAAAACCACAGATGAGCAGGAGACCTCATAATGAGTGTGGATTGGGACTGTGCACAGTGAACTAAGAGAGAGTGTTAAGGCCCCGTCTCACTAAGCGATTTACCAACGATCACGACCAGCGATACGACCTGGCCGTGATCGTTGGTAAGTCGCTGTGTGGTCGCTGGGGAGCTGTCACACAGACAGCTCTCTCCAGCGACCAACGATCAGGGGAACAACTTCGGCATCGTTGAAACTGTCTTCAACGATGCCGAAGTCCCCCTGCAGCACCCGGGTAACCAGGGTAAACATCGGGTTACTAAGCGCAGGGCCGCGCTTAGTAACCCGATGTTTACCCTGGTTACCAAAAAAAACAAACACTACATACTCACCATCTGATGTCCGTCAGGTCCCTTGCCGTCCGCTTCCTGCTCTGACTGAGCCGCCGTACAGTGAGAGCAGAGCGCAGCGGTGACGTCACTGCTGTGCTCTCACTTCTCACTGTACGGCCGGATCTCAGTGAGAGCAGGAAGCAGACGGCAAGGGACCTGACGGACATCAGAAGGCGAGTATGTACTGTTTGTTTTTTTTTACATTTACGCTGGTAACCAGGGTAAACATCGGGTTACTAAGCGCGGCCCTGCGCTTAGTAACCCGATGTTTACCCTGGTTACCAGTGAAGACATCGCTGGATCGGTGTCACACACACCGATTCAGCGATGTCAGCGGGGCCTCAACGACCAAAAAAAGGTCCAGGCCATTCCGACACGACCAGCGATCTCGCAGCAGGGGCCTGATCGCTGGTACGTGTCACACATAGCGAGATCGCTATGGAGGTCGCTGTTGCGTCACAAAACTTGTGACTCAGCAGCGATCTCGCTAGCGATCTCGCTATGTGAGACGGGGCCTTTACTATAAGTCTTGGAGTAATACCAAGACACAGGGGTGTCTATAGGGATCCTTTATATAGGCCTTGAAATTACAACACATGGATCATGCCAGGCTACTTGCAAAGCCTGACATGCAGCACCAGAAAATCCAACAGACTGGAGCATGTGCATAACACCCATGCACTTAAAATGTCCATTATTCTAACCCCTTTATACATATAATGAACCCATACATTTATACAGTCCCCTATTCTGTCCCACATATACCGTACTTATAATGTCCATATTCTGCACCACATACACATATAATGTCCCAATCCTGCCCCATATACTTGTAATCCCCCCCATTATGGCTCCCATATACTTGTAATATCCACCATATACTTGAATTGCCCCCTATTCTGACCTCCATAAACTTGTAATGTTCCTAATAATGCCCCCATGTACTTATAATGTCTCACATTCTGCCCCCATATACCTGTTATCGCCCCCATTCTCAATCCCTTATAATTGTAATGTCCCCCACTCTAGCCCCCATATACTTATAACATTTCCCATTCTGGCCCCCCAGAAACTTATCCACCAATCTGGCCCCAAAAAATGTATAATGTCCCACCTTCTCTGCCCCATATATTTGTAATCACCGCCATTCTGGCTCCCATATACGTTTATTGTCCCCATTCTGGATCCCATATATTTAGAATTTTCCCATTCTGTTCTCCATTTACTTGTAATCTCTCAAATTCTTGTAATGTTCCCCATTCGGATGGCCAAGTACTTGTAATCTACTTATTCTGGCCAAAATATACTTACAGTGACAATCAAAGTTTTACATTTTATAAAGTGTGATTACTTCTGTCTGGTTCTTGTGATTCCATTTTCCTGGTAATTTTAGTAAAAGGTTGTCAGCTATAAGGATGAAAATTGTGTTTGACATTGTTTTATCCCTTCATGTGTAAGTTTTCAACATTTGCTGGACCAAATGTTTTCCATATTTTGTCATGGGTATTCGAAGTTTTTATGTATATTTTTTGTGAGTTTTTCATTAAAACATGGCAAGACAAAGCCAAATTTATAAGCAGATGTCAGGAAGCTTGTTATTCTGAGAGTGAAGTCAGGCAAAGGCCAAAAAGAGGTAGTTAAGGTAGTTATGGAATTCAACTGCTATCAGAATCAAGTGTCACGTATATATAAAGAAAGAGAAAGAAGGTTATGGAGCAGCTGACAAACCTAGAAATGGGCAACCACAGAAAACTTCCTCCAAAGTTATTAAGTTATTAAGTTATTAAGAAAAAGTCTGTATCTGAAGTCCATAAAAGTGCTGTACAGATTTAGCACAACATGATCAAAGAATATGGGGTTAAAGTGAGTCGCCAAACTGTGGCGCTAAGAGCAGTAGGGTTGAAAATAGGAGTTCTGGTCAAGAAGCCCTTCATCTCTGAATTGCAATTATCTGAATATTTTTTTGTATTCAATTCTCTGATATGATATTTATGCAATGTAATCAGAAGTGCGTAGCTTTAGAGTGCAACGATTAAATTGAGTCTGTTAGCACAAAATTACTGTTAATAGCAAGCACAGGCGAAGAGTGCACCCTTGGCATGGCGAGACATAGTTTTCCATCTATCTCTGCCCCTTCATTAATTGACAGCCCTGACTTTACAGGAGTCACAGGAGCGTGGAGACTGATGGAAAACAAATAGGTGGGAAAGTGCTTGGAGCTACTCGGCCATGCCACGGGCGCACTGCATTCCTATGCGTGACTTAAGTCATTTTTTTGTGGTCAGCCTCGGTTTCAAGGCACTCCCAAAAAAACAGTCCTTTAGAAAAATCAATGATGTACAGTGTGCTTATGTTCATATATTTATTGATCACAGTGTTCTCCTTATTTGGTTCTGGTCCTCTTCTGTATCTTGTGACTTCATTCAGATTAGCCAGATCACACAGCGTCTTTTCTGTGGACCAAAAGTGGGATCTCATAGGATCACACTGACAAATCGACATCTGATAAACACAAATAACATTGTATGACAGCTATAGTAGAGGGTGTGACCCGCAGCACTCTTTCTTCAGAGGGACACTAAGTCCAGCACCAAGGAACCCCATTTGAAAGCAATTCAAATATAGGAATAATAGCGTCCAAACCAGGTGATATACCATAGTATCAAAAAGTCAATTTATTTTTTACCTGTTATTATCACCTGTTTTGGACATTGTAATATTGTGCAGATATGTGGAGAAACCGCGCCAAAAGAACTGGAATGCCGTTAAAAGAGTTCTCCAATATTTAAAAGGGACACAAGGTGTCAATTTAAAAATATCTGCAGCAGGAAATCTGAAACTCACCGGCTATGTTGACTCAGATTGGGCTGGTGATTCGCAAGATCGTAAATCCACAAGCGGATACGTATTTAAACTTGGAGAAAGTTCAATCTCCTGGTCTAGTAGAAAACAAGTATCTGTTGCTTTGTCATCTACAGAAGCTGAGTATGTATCCGCAGCCTATGCAAGTCAGGAGATCATTTGGCTAAGACAACTGATGGATGATCTTGGTAAACCGTTAACTCAGCCAACGGTGATATATGAGGACAACCAAGGATGCATTAAACTTGCATCAAAGAAAAAAGGAAAATCCAGCTCAACGAAATAGTGAAAAAAACGTGTCGTTCCTTTATTCACTTCAATAATATATGTGGAGGATAAAAACATCAGCAACAACAGAAATAAAAACAGTATCAACGCGTTTCTGGTGACAGAGCACCCTTAATCATGATATGGGTGCTCTGTCACCAGAAACGCGTTGATACTGTTTTTATTTCTGTTGTTGCTGATGTTTTTATCCTCCACATATTATTATAAGGATTTTCCTTTTTTCTTTGATCCCTCCACGCCCTGACACAGCGGTTCCGTGCTCCGAATATTCAGAGATGTCAACTATGGTGAGCTGGACTTTGCTTTGTTTTATTATTAAACTTGCATGCAGTGAAAAGATCAGTGCTAGAACTAAGCACATCGACGTCAGATGTCATCATCTACGTGATTTAATAGATCGTGGCGTAATTCAGTTTGTTTATTGTGAAACTGATAAAATGTTAGCTAATATTTTGACCAAGCCATTGCCACGACCTAGGTTTCAAGAATTGAGAACCACTATGGGACTGACAGAATAAGTAGTTGTTGAGTGGGGGTGTTGGCCTAATGCATATTGATCTGTATGTATTGCAACAACTATTGTTTGTTTAATATGATGTGATTTATATATCTGCATGCATATTGTTCACATGTCAACAAAGTTAAAAAAAAAAAAAAAGGGAGTCCTCATTTACAGACAGGATGTTCCTCCTCCCCTTCCCTGTGAGCACATTCTAGTGTCTCCAGCTGAAGCAGAAGGTCACAGCAGATCTCTCTCTCAGAAACCAGATTGATCCTGTTCTCATGTTGTATGCTGAATGTTCTTAATTCTTAATAAATCAACATTCTCTGTTGCGCGTTGTGGACATCACGCTGATTAACCCGCTGCTAACACATTGTCTATTATCCCTGTAGTTATGTGACAGCTTGCCTGAACATCGGTCATTTAATGAAGAAGGGAATCAGAACGTTGCTGATATCACTCGAAGAAAGAAAAAGAAGTCACTTCATCGCTAGTACCAAGGTCCATCAAATTCTACCTTTCTCCAGACTCCAAAATGTTCAAAAAAAGCATTCTCTACTATCTATAGTCCCATCTTGCAGTACATCACTCTTCAGAAATACTGTATATATAAATCCCTCCTGCAGTACATTACTTTGTTCAATGCCTCTATACACAGATCCATCTTACAGTATATCAGTAAACTCCTCTATACACAGCCCCCTCCAGCAGTAAATCACTCCTCTCATGTATACACAGCTCTATTATGCAACAAATAACTCACAACTCCATCTTGGTGCCATGTGGCTGTAATAATAATCTTTTGTTGTTAAAGGGGTTGTCTGGGCTTTTTGCATAATTTGTGTGTGTACCTAGGATGCAGAATGCTGACAGTTTGTAATATACAGTTCTGGCAAAAATTAAGATACCACCAGAT
The DNA here is from genome assembly GCF_051348905.1 of Ranitomeya variabilis. Taxonomy (NCBI): domain Eukaryota; kingdom Metazoa; phylum Chordata; class Amphibia; order Anura; family Dendrobatidae; genus Ranitomeya; species Ranitomeya variabilis. The sequence goes on along the minus strand of NC_135232.1, from coordinate 200,867,537 downwards.
CAAATCCCTGTCATGGCCAGCCAATCTCCAGACCTGAACCCCATTGAAAACCTCTAGAATGTAATCAATCGGAAGATGGATAGTCACAAGCCATCAAACAAAGAAGAACTGCTTACATTTTTGTACCAGGAGTGGCATAAGGTCACCCAAAAGCAGTGTGAAAGACTGGTGGAAAGCATGCCAAGACGCATGAAAGCTGTGATTAAAAATCATGGTTATTCCACAAAATATTAATTTCCAAACTCTTTTTGAGTTAAAACATTAGTAGTGCTGTTTCTAAATGATTATGAACTTGTTTTCTTTGCATTATTTGAGGTTTGAAAGCACTGGGTTTTTTTTTAATTTTGACCATTTTTCTTTGTCAGAAAAAAAATACAAAATTTATTGCTTAGAAATTCAGAGACTTGTTGTCAGAAGTTTATAGACTAAAATAACAATTTACATTTTACTCAAAAATATACCTATAAAGAGAAAAATAAGACAAACTGAACATTTTGCAGTGGTCTCTTAGGAGCTGTATATTCCCTGTCAGCTGCATGGTGTCCTAAGTATTACACTTAAGCATGTGAGCAGTTCTCTCCTTATTGTGGAGGAGCTGCTCACTCCCCAACTAGAGTTTTCCTATATGGCAGAGACTGGTCATAAATGTTACAACATACATCAGGACCCAGTCTCTGCTACTGCCTTCTGCTGCTGGAGCTGCTGGAGGCACTCCCTGTGCCTCAGGGAATGACTCAGCTGATTGGACAAACTAGGAAAAAAAGGTGTCAGGATTCAAACCCAGCAGCTCTTGTGCACCAGACCGCGGCTCTTCCCTCCAAGCTAATCAGCTGGCTGGACAGTTCCTTGTTAACTTACATACTAGTATCTGTTTTGTTCTTGATGGTCTCCACCCCAAGTTTGTTATTGGCTCAACCCTGTGATCTGCACTTCCTTCCTTGTGAGATTTTTGAGCTCCCAGCCTTTAGTCTAGCTTCTTTACACCTGCTGCTTAGCCTCAAGATTCTACTGCTGCTCCATGTACTGACCTCTGGCTATCTCCTGACTACGATTCCTGCTTACCCTCCCAACTACACTGCTGCTCTGTTACCAACCTCTGGTGATTCCCTGACTACACTACCTGCTGGTGCTGCCCCTAGTGGTTGCAGTATCACTTCTCCAACTCAGGTCAGTCCATAACAAAAAGCTTCTACATAGGTGAGTATAATGTGCTGTGTTCATCCATCCCTCGCTCATCCATCCTTCCCTCCCTCTCTCATCCATTTCTCCCTCCCTCATCCATTCCTCCCTCCCTCATTTGTCCATCCCTCCTTCACTTATCCATTCATCCATCCCTCAGTCATCTATCCATCATCCATCCATTGTCCATCCCTCCCTCATATATCCCTCATCCATCAAATCCCTCCCTCATCCATCCATCCCTCATCCATCCCTTATCCACCCATCCTTTAAAGGTCTTTAAAAGGGAAATGTTCGTGACGCCACCTGTGGTATTCGATCAGGGTGACCGACGCTGCTTTAAGGGGTCTGCTGGGGTGATGTTATGGCAGCTAGATGGTATACCTTCCCACAGGTGAAGTGTATCCCCAGGGCTTCCCAGTATGTAGATGGTGGATGGTGAGAGGCGCAGTGAAGAATGAGGACACAAGGTTGCAGTCTCTTTACCTTTACTGACGACTTCAACATCCACAGTCCAGGGCACCAGACCACAGGGCAGGCAGAGTCTGGCCGGTTTGGAGGCAAGTCCAGAGTCCCCTTGTCCAGGTGGAAATCAGTAGCCTTCCTCTAGTGCCATGGTGTTGTAGTTCCTTACTGCCTAAGCCTTCACATAAGGTCCTTACAGATGTAATGTCTCTCTCTCTGTCCCCCGGATAGGATAGGACAAACCCATATGACTGGTGGCTTGAGGCGGTTTATAGGGACTCTCTCATGCCCCAGTCTCTAAGGGGTGCCACCGTGCCTCCTGGGTGTAGGGCGGACAGGTAACGTGAAATTAGCTGTCCTGCCATTCCCTGGAGCAAGGCATAAAGGGTCGTTGCGCCCTCAGTGTTCCGGCTACCGGGCTTTTGCGCCTCAGAAGGAGGCAGCTTGTGTAGGGCTGGTCCCCTCCTGGTGTCCACTCCTTTGCTACGACTTCTTTCACCCTCTCTGCAATACAGTTCTCCTTCTGTGTCTCTTTCTGGGAGCTGCAGCTCTGAGGGCATGCACAGCTTCGTGTCCTTCTCCTTCGATCTCTGACTGGATCCCACCCCTGTCAGGGACCAACTACCTGAGCTGAGCTCAGCCAACAACTAACTCACTTTTCTGTTGTGAATTTGGTTTCTGGGCTCCCCCGGTGGTTACTGGTGGTACTGAACCTGTGTGCTTCATCTCCTCTGTTCACCTGTTTCCATCAGGATGTGGGAGTTTCTATTTAGCCTTGCTCCTCAGTCATTTCTATGCCGGCCAACAATGTTACCAGAAGCCTTTCTGTTGCATGTTCCTGCTCCTAGACTACTATCAGCTAAGTTGGACTTGTAGTCCTAAGATTGTTTTGCATTTTTGTTCCAGTTCTCTGTGTTTGAATATTTCTGAGGCTGGAAGCTCTTGTGAGCTGAAATTGCCACTCTGGTGTCATGAGTTGATATTAGAGTCTTAAAGTAATTTCAGGATGGTGTTTTGAAAGGGTTTTCAGCTGACTGTGAAGTTCCCTTTTCTGTCTTCCTACTATCTAGTAAGCGGACCTCAATTTGCTAAACCTATCTTCATACTTCGTATGTCAATTTCCTCTAAAATCACCGACAATATATGTGGGGGCTACTGTCTGCCTTTTGGGGAAAATTTCTCTAGAGGTAAGCCAGGTCTGTATTTTCCTCTGCTAGGGTCAGTCAGTCCTCCGGCTGGCGCTGGGCGTCTAGGGATAAAACGTAGGCACGCTACCCGGCCACTGTTAGTTGTGCGGTAGATTTAGCTCACAGTCAGCTCGAGTTCCCATCTTCCAAGAGCTAGTCCTTTTGTATGCTTTACTACGGTCTCTTGCCATTGAGAACCATGACAGTTTGGCCGGCCAAGGGTTAAAATAATTGGCAGAAGAAAGGAGAGAAAAGAAGTCTGCAGAGAATTTTTTTTTTTTTTTTTTCTGAGTTTGCTCATTAGTTGCTTCACTTGCATCTCTGCTTACTGCAGCCTTCGTCTCTCTCTCCTTCTAATCCTTGAATGGTTCTGATTTCACCTGATTAAAATGGATCCTCAGAGTTTAGCTACAGGTTTGGATAATCTCGCTATGAAGGTTCAAAGTTTACAGGATTTTGTAATTCATGCTCCTATATCTGAACCTAGAATTCCTTTACCTGAATTTTTCTCCGGGGATAGATCTCGCTTCCAGAATTTCAAACATAATTGTAAATTATTTTTGTCTCTGAGATCTCGCTCCGCTGGAGATCCTGCACAGCAGGTCAGGATTGTAATTTCCTTGCTCCGGGGCGACCCTCAGGATTGGGCATTTGCTTTGGCACCAGGGGATCCTGCGTTGCTCAATGTGGATGCGTTTTTCCTGGCTTTGGGGTTGCTTTATGAGGAACCTCATTTAGAGATTCAGGCTGAAAAAGCCTTGATGGCCCTGTCTCAAGGGCAAGATGAGGCTGAAATATACTGCCAAAAATTTCGTAAGTGGTCTGTGCTTACTCAGTGGAATGAGTGCGCCCTGGCGGCGAATTTCAGAGAGGGTCTCTCTGATGCCATTAAAGATGTTATGGTGGGGTTCCCTGTGCCTACAGGTCTGAATGAGTCCATGACAATGGCTATTCAGATTGATCGGCGTTTGCGGGAGCGCAAACCTGTGCACCATTTGGCGGTGTCTACTGAGAAGGCGCCAGAGATTATGCAATGTGATAGAATTCTGTCCAGAAGCGAACGACAGAATTTTAGGCGAAAAAATGGGTTATGCTTCTATTGTGGTGATTCAACTCATGTTATATCAGCATGCTCTAAACGTACTAAGAAGGTTGATAAGTCTGTTTCAATTGGCACTTTACAGTCTAAGTTTATTCTATCTGTGACCCTGATTTGCTCTTTATCGTCTATTACCGCGGACGCCTATGTCGACTCTGGCGCCGCTTTGAGTCTTATGGATTGGTCCTTTGCCAAACGCTGTGGGTTTAATTTAGAGCCTCTGGAAGTTCCTATACCTCTGAAGGGTATTGACTCCACGCCATTGGCTAGTAATAAACCACAATACTGGACACAAGTAACTATGCGTATTAATCCGGATCACCAGGAGATTATTCGCTTCCTGGTGTTGTATAATCTACATGATGTGTTGGTGCTTGGATTGCCATGGCTGCAATCTCATAACCCAGTCCTCGACTGGAAAGCAATGTCTGTGTTAAGCTGGGGATGTCAGGGGACTCATGGGGACGTACCTTTGGTTTCCATTTCGTCATCTATTCCCTCTGAGATTCCGGAATTTTTATCTGATTATCGTGACGTTTTTGAGGAGCCTAAACTTGGTTCACTACCTCCGCACAGAGATTGCGATTGTACTATAGATCTGATTCCGGGCAGTAAGTTTCCAAAGGGTCGTTTATTTAATCTATCTGTGCCTGAACATGCTGCTATGCGGGAATATATTAAGGAGTCCTTGGAAAAGGGACATATTCGTCCTTCGTCATCTCCCTTAGGAGCCGGTTTTTTCTTTGTATCTAAAAAAGATGGCTCTTTGAGGCCGTGTATTGATTATCGGCTTTTGAATAAAATCACGGTTAAATATCAGTATCCTTTGCCATTGCTTACTGATTTGTTTGCTCGAATAAAGGGGGCCAAGTGGTTCTCTAAGATTGATCTTCGTGGGGCGTATAATTTAGTGCGAATTAAGCAGGGGGATGAGTGGAAAACCGCATTTAATACGCCTGAGGGCCATTTTGAGTATTTAGTAATGCCTTTTGGTCTTTCAAATGCCCCTTCAGTCTTTCAGTCTTTTATGCATGACATTTTCCGTGAATATTTGGATAAATTTATGATTGTGTATCTGGATGATATTTTGATTTTTTCGGATGACTGGGACTCTCATGTCCAACAGGTCAGGAGGGTTTTTCAGGTTTTGCGCTCTAATTCCTTGTGTGTAAAGGGTTCTAAGTGTGTTTTTGGGGTTCAAAAGATTTCGTTTTTGGGGTACATTTTTTCCCCCTCTTCCATTGAGATGGACCCTGTCAAGGTTCAGGCTATTTGTGATTGGACGCAACCCTCTTCTCTTAAGAGCCTTCAGAAGTTTTTGGGCTTTGCTAATTTTTATCGTCGATTTATAACTGGTTTTTCTGATGTTGCTAAGCCGTTGACTGATTTGACTAAGAAGGGTGCTGATGTTGCTGATTGGTCCCCTGCTGCTGTGGAGGCCTTTCGGGAGCTTAAGCGCCGCTTTTCTTCCGCCCCTGTATTGCGTCAGCCTGATGTTACTCTTCCTTTTCAGGTTGAGGTCGACGCTTCAGAAATCGGAGCTGGGGCGGTTTTGTCGCAGAAAAGTTCCGACTGCTCCGTGATGAGACCTTGCGCGTTCTTTTCTCGTAAATTTTCGCCCGCTGAGCGAAATTATGATATTGGTAATCGGGAGCTCTTGGCTATGAAGTGGGCTTTTGAGGAGTGGCGTCATTGGCTTGAGGGGGCTAGACATCAGGTGGTGGTATTGACCGACCACAAGAATTTGATTTATCTTGAGTCTGCCAGGCGCCTGAATCCCAGACAGGCGCGCTGGTCGTTATTTTTCTCTCGGTTTAATTTTGTGGTTTCTTACCTACCGGGTTCTAAAAATGTGAAGGCGGATGCCCTTTCTAGGAGTTTTGAGCCTGATTCCCCTGGTAATTCTGAACCTACAGGTATCCTTAAGGATGGAGTGATATTATCTGCTGTTTCCCCAGACTTGCGACGGGTCTTGCAGGAGTTTCAGGCGGATAGACCTGATCGTTGCCCGCCTGGTAGACTGTTTGTTCCGGATGATTGGACCAGTAGAGTCATCTCGGAGGTCCATTCTTCTGCGTTAGCTGGTCATCCTGGAATCTTTGGTACCAGGGATTTGGTGGCTAGGTCCTTCTGGTGGCCTTCCCTGTCGCGAGATGTGCGAGGTTTTGTGCAGTCTTGTGATGTTTGTGCTCGGGCCAAGCCTTGTTGTTCTCGGGCTAGTGGATTGTTGTTATCTTTGCCTATTCCGAAGAGGCCTTGGACTCACATCTCCATGGATTTTATTTCTGATCTCCCTGTTTCTCAGAAGATGTCTGTCATCTGGGTGGTGTGTGACCGTTTCTCTAAGATGGTCCATTTGGTCCCCTTGCCTAAATTGCCTTCCTCATCCGAGCTGGTTCCTCTGTTTTTTCAAAATGTGGTTCGCTTGCATGGTATTCCGGAGAATATCGTTTCTGACAGGGGAACCCAGTTCGTGTCTAGATTTTGGCGGGCGTTCTGTGCTAGGATGGGCATTGATTTGTCTTTTTCGTCTGCTTTCCATCCTCAGACTAATGGCCAGACCGAGCGAACTAATCAGACCTTGGAGACTTATTTGAGGTGTTTTGTGTCTGCGGATCAGGATGATTGGGTTGCCTTTTTGCCCTTGGCGGAGTTTGCCCTCAATAACCGGGCTAGTTCTGCCACCTTGGTTTCTCCTTTCTTCTGTAATTCGGGGTTTCATCCTCGTTTCTCTTCCGGTCAGGTGGAGTCTTCGGATTGTCCTGGAGTGGATGCTGTGGTGGAGAGGTTGCATCAGATTTGGGGGCATGTGGTGGACAATTTGAAGTTGTCCCAGGAGAAGACTCAGCAGTTTGCCAACCGCCGTCGTCGTGCTGGTCCTCGTCTTTGTGTTGGGGACTTGGTGTGGTTGTCTTCTCGTTTTGTCCCTATGAAGGTTTCTTCTCCTAAGTTTAAGCCTCGGTTCATCGGCCCGTACAAGATATTGGAGATTCTTAACCCTGTGTCCTTTCGTTTGGACCTCCCTGCATCTTTTTCTATTCATAATGTCTTCCATCGGTCATTGTTGCGCAGGTATGAGGTACCGGTTGTGCCTTCCGTTGAGCCTCCTGCTCCGGTGTTGGTTGAGGGTGAGTTGGAGTACGTTGTCGAGAAGATCTTGGACTCCCGTGTTTCCAGACGGAGACTTCAGTATTTGGTCAAGTGGAGGGGCTACGGTCAGGAGGATAATTCTTGGGTGACAGCCTCTGATGTTCATGCCTCCGATTTGGTCCGTGCCTTTCATAGGGCTCATCCTGATCGCCCTGGTGGTTCTGGTGAGGGTTCGGTGCCCCCTCCTTGAGGGGGGGGTACTGTTGTGAATTTGGTTTCTGGGCTCCCCCGGTGGTTACTGGTGGTACTGAACCTGTGTGCTTCATCTCCTCTGTTCACCTGTTTCCATTAGGATGTGGGAGTTTCTATTTAGCCTTGCTCCTCAGTCATTTCTATGCCGGCCAACAATGTTACCAGAAGCCTTTCTGTTGCATGTTCCTGCTCCTAGACTACTATCAGCTAAGTTGGACTTGTAGTCCTAAGATTGTTTTGCATTTTTGTTCCAGTTCTCTGTGTTTGAATATTTCTGAGGCTGGAAGCTCTTGTGAGCTGAAATTGCCACTCTGGTGTCATGAGTTGATATTAGAGTCTTAAAGTAATTTCAGGATGGTGTTTTGAAAGGGTTTTCAGCTGACTGTGAAGTTCCCTTTTCTGTCTTCCTACTATCTAGTAAGCGGACCTCAATTTGCTAAACCTATCTTCATACTTCGTATGTCAATTTCCTCTAAAATCACCGACAATATATGTGGGGGCTACTGTCTGCCTTTTGGGGAAAATTTCTCTAGAGGTAAGCCAGGTCTGTATTTTCCTCTGCTAGGGTCAGTCAGTCCTCCGGCTGGCGCTGGGCATCTAGGGATAAAACGTAGGCACGCTACCCGGCCACTGTTAGTTGTGCGGTAGGTTTAGCTCACAGTCAGCTCGAGTTCCCATCTTCCAAGAGCTAGTCCTTTTGTATGCTTTACTACGGTCTCTTGCCATTGAGAACCATGACACTTTTCCTACAGGCAACCAGTTTTACCTATGTGGGGAGTGACCTAATAAATAGGAGCAAGAGCTCCCCCTGGTGGCCTGGAGTGTGAAATGTGTTGCATGTTTGTGATACCTGGATGCAGTTGTCCTTTTTTGCCTCCAAACGTAACATCACTCTCCCCTAGAGGAAAATGACATTACTGCAACGACCAGGACCCCCTGGGGAGCTGCACCCTCCCCTCGTTAAATCCAGTACTCCTGGACTGGGAAAAGAAAACAACAGTTTACAGGTTAGCAAAAGACATACAAATTTTTGAATGCAATAAAACAAATTAATATGAACTGATGCTTCCCTTTATGGGAGGTGAGGACACTTGAACATTGCATAACATAACATATTTACATTGCAGATCCGCTTTTGGACATTAAACAACTCACTGAAACAGTGTAGCAATTTACTAACTATGAAATACGATCACCCAAACGGGTATACTATCTATTAAGTGCAAAGGCAAATTATCTATCTTTATTCAAGTGCAAATCAACATCTGATTACTTTTATTCTTCAAGTGCAGAACAGTCTATCAACCCCCACGGGCTCGCTGCATCTTCTTTTCAGACTAACTAACTGAATGATGTTCTTTCCTTCTCAGTTTCCTTTTCCTGCCAGGAGCTACAGACTCCCACGTCTGCTCAGCTATTCTCCCATCGTACCAGCTCCACCTCAGCTGATGTTCCGCGACAAGCTCCTTTTTGGCATCTCTCTTTAATGCATTAACTCGCTAGTATACCAACTAACTAGCATAACAAATCAACTCTAAACACGAGTTCATTAAAGTTCGACGATTCAACATTCCCTTTAAGGGTTCAGACAATATTCAAGTCTTTTGTAATGAGATAGTGCAAAGTGTCAATCACGTCAATATTCAAGTCAGTTTAGCAACAAAAGTGACGTGATGCGAGGGACCCATTACGAACCACTCAACGTTGGGCTTGGGTGGGCTACAAGGCGTGTATCCAGACCCGGAATTCTGCCACACCAACGGGTTTTTCTTCAGGTCTCTGTAAGACAAAACACTTTCTAACAACATTAGAAACAGTCTCTTTCAGAAGCAGTCTCTGTAAAAGCCTCTTTTGTAAAACCAGTAAGAAGCACCTTTAAGAAGGTGCAAATTATTTACAAGCAAGTCCAGCTCTACTCATGCCGGCAAGTGGGCAGAACCAGGGTGCACCTTGTGGATGCCAACTATGTGCAATGGAAAGTTTGTGGACCATTCACCGTCCATGATCCTCTGTAAGCAGAGGATCCCTTTAAACGAGGGACCCTTTTAAGAAGTAAACTTAGTCGGGTTCAATAAACTTTAGCAGCAAAAGGCAAACAGTTAATGGTGAACTATTTACAGTCGGTTCAAGATTTTGGTTGTTCTCTACAGTAATTTGCAAGGCATCAGCTGGTAACGAACACTTCCTGGCCTGGGAAGGTTTGTATCTGAGTCCTCATCTGATGCTATGCCAACGTCATTGGTTCGCCTCTCATGTGTGGTCAAGTCATTAACTGCCAGAGTACTGATGTCAGTCATAGCATTTGCCACAGCGGCAGTTTCAGTGGTGGTGATTATGCACAAAGTAGTAGTAGAGTTGGTTTGGAAAGTTGCTGTTTCAGAGACTGGAGGGATAGTGCTGGTGGTCTTAGTTTTCGCACTAGGTGGCGTTACTGCAGGTGCAAATCGTTTAACGTTCCAGGCATACCAGCCCTTCTCGCTCCAGTGGCGGGTGTAGGTCGGTCACATGATCCCCTCGACACAAGTCTCGGTCAGGATGTCCTTCCCGGAGATGTGATTCTACATCACAGCTGGAGACATAGACTTCTGTCTGCAGTCCCGGTTCCTGAATGCAGCCCCAACCCCTTTTCGGGTGAAAGGCTACTACTATCCCCCACTTCGCCTGACTCCTATTACATTGTTTGGTTTTATGGGTCTGTGTTTTACATTGGGCTTCCTGTTCCTCTCTTTCCTTCCCTTGTAATATCAGGCACCGTCGATATTCCTCCAGGTGATGGCTCCGATATAGGATCCTCCCTTTTGGGCCTCTCCTATGGACTCGTTCAACCTGGCTCCCGGAGCGTCCCAGCAAAAGATCACCCCTTCAGGGCTCACGTCCAGCGGTATGCCCATGGACGCTAGGAGCGGGAGTAGTGTCTCGTCAGTGGTGTGGGGAATTGCTGGAGCCGGAGTGGAGGCCGGGGTCTGGTCATAGTCTGGGGGAGAAACTGTCACTGAAGTGGGATTAGTGGCTGGAGGGAGAGCAGTCGCTGGAGCAAGATCGGTCACCAGGGCAGGGGCGTTTTCTGTTCCTGCGTCTGATGTGGTTTCACCAATGGCGGTCCGCTCCGCTGATGAGGGTGCTGGAGTCTGCTGCTGCCCGGACCGCGATTCTTCCAGCGCGATCTTCCTGCACAGGGCTGACTTCCATTTCTTCACCGCGGTCAGTTCTGCGTCCAGGAGCTGATGGCTCAGCTCCTCCACCTGCAGTTCCAGGAAGTCCGGATCCTCCTGCAGCAACAAGTCCGGGTTCCCCTCCGGTCACCCGGGATGGTCCTGGGTCACTTCGTCGTCATTCAGGTACCCGCTGGTCGCCATCCCTGCTCCTCGGTCTGTGGCCGCACATGCATGCTGCTCCTCCATTTTCTGGGGGCGGGACTCCTTCTTCTTCTGGTTCCCGCCATTGAAAATCAGGAGGCGGACCTCCCTGGCTGATGGGCACGTCCTCGTCATGTAGCAGCAGTCGGAGAGGGCGTTCATTACTTTTGGTGCCGCTTTGGTAGTCTCCTCCCATGTTGGCATGCCCTTCTTCTCCAGCGCTCCTCGTGGCGCTGTAATGGTGGTGGTTTTGGCGGGAATTTTTGGTGGAAAATCACAGTTCATTAGTCACACAGTCTTTTAGCACAAATCATTGTTAGGCACAGTTCTGGCACAGTCTCTAGGCGCACATAACCCCATTTTCAGGCTTTAGTAGATGCTGTTCGTGATGCCAAAGTTGGAGCATCCCCATGGGGCCGTGGGGTACTTCAATTCACAGGGGGATGTAACGGTGGCTGACCCGGTCCGTGGCCCTGGGACGTCCGTGTAAAAGGGAAACGTCTTTAAAGGGGAAATGTACGTGACTCAACCTGTGGTATTCGGTCAGGGTGACCGACGCTGCTTTAAGGAGTTCCGCTGGGGTGATGTTATGGCAGCTAGATGGTATACCTTCCCACAGATGAAGTGTATCCCCAGGGCTTCCAGAGGCAAGTCCAGAGTCCCCTTGTCCAGGTGGAAATCAGTAGCCTTCCTCTAGCACCGTGGTGTTGTAGTTCCTTACTGCCTAAGCCTTCACATAAGGTCCTCACAGATGTAATGTTTCTCTCTCTGTCCCCCGGATAGGATAGGACAAACCCGTATTACTGGTGGCTTGAGGTGGTTTATAGGGACTCTATCATGCTTCAGCCTCTAAGGGGTGCCACCGTGCCTCCTGGGAAAGAAGCAGGGCACGTCCGAGGGTGAGTATATACCTAATAGGAATATACTCACCCTCGGACGCGCCCTGCTTCTTTCCGGCAGCCTTCCTTCCTAAGAATGAGCGCGTGAAGGACCTTAGATGACGTCGCGGCTTGTCCATGTGACCGCTCGCGACCAATCACAAGCCGCGACGTCACCGCAGGTCATTCACGCGCTCATTCTTAGGAAGGAAGCCTGCCGGTTAGTACCAGGGTGCGTCCGAGGGTGAGTATATCAATATTTTTTATTTTGATTCTTTATTTTACACATTAATATGGATCCCAGGGCCTGAAGGAGAGTTTCCTCTCCTTCAGACCCTGGGAACCATAGTATCCCATTGCACTGCATTGGGTTTCGTGTTTCGGCCGACCCCGACCCCGACTTTTTTATAGGATCGGCCGATTTCACTCGACCTGACTTTTGAGAAAGTCGGGTTTCGTGAAACCCGACCCGATCCTATAAAAATAAAAGTCGCTCAACCCTAGTGACCAGTACGCTGTAGTGACCAGTATGTTGCAGGCACCAGTACGTTATTTTCTGCCCATGCTTCTCAACGCATGCACCCATAAGTTAGGCGTGCTCTCCTAGTAATGTCAAACATTTGGATTTGGGAGCAGAGAATTTGCTGGATTTTTTTTGTGGATGAGGAGCCATTTTGCTTTTCCAGAGCCTTTATGCTACCAGTAACGTGGAGGCCCCCTATATTTCCATTAACAAATGCAGACCTGAGTGAGGACTTGCTTTTTTTATGCTTTGAGTTGACGCTTTGATTGGGAACATTTTACATAACGTTTGGGATCACATTTATCCGGTGCTCTACACTGACCACTTACTTTGGGGTTTCCCTCTAAATCTCTGAGTGATGTGATGCAGATGAAACCCTCGACGGATCCATTCACTATAATGAGGCAGAAAAGTTACTCTGGACTCTGTCTGGCCTCTGTTCAGTGGTGTCCTTCTTTTCAGAAGTGTACAAAACTGTACACTGTACATAAAAGTGCACTTTTAGGCAATCCTAAAAAGACGGGCACGCCGGATCACAGGTCAGGCAGCGTCCACTGAGCCTCCATCTGCCTTATTATAGGGAATCTTCTGCCAGAGGTTACTTCTGAATCATGTGTTTTTTACACAGAAGCCACAGTGCAAGCGTTCAGCGAAAAGCGCAGGATAAATGTGTGCCGAGTCTTACTGCAATCTTTGGGAGGCAGAATAAACAAACCAGTTGAAGAATTGGTTTTATTTATTTTTTTAGCCATTCCCCGTGCGGTATAAGTGATTAGGCGACTTTATTCTTCAGGTCGGTGCGATTACAGCGATACCAGATTTATAACGGGTTTTTATGTTAGCTGCTGTCACACACTAAAAGACGCTTTTCATTGAAAAAAAATAGCTTTTGCATCACCACATTTTGAGAGCTATAATCTACTATATAATTGTCTAAGGGGTACTTCCGTCTGTCTGTCTGTCTCGGATATTCATTGGTCGCGGCCTCTGTCTGTCACGGAATCCAACTCGCTGATTGGTCGCGGCAAAACAGCCACGACCAATCAGTGACAGGCACAGTCCGGTGCCAAAATGGCCTTCCTCCCCGCAGTCAGTGCCCGCTCCATTATCCCCTCCAGTCAGAGCTCACACAGGGTTAATGGCAGCGCTTACAGACGGCGTTATGCCGCGGTGTAACGCACTCCATTAACGCTGCTATTAACCCTGTGTGACCAAATTTTTACTATTGACGCTGCCTATGCAGCATCAATAGTAAAAAGATCTAATGTTAAAAATAATTTAACCTTCCACCGCCTTTCCCGCTCCTCGCGACGCTCCGGTGACCGCTCCATGCAAGCGGCAGGTTCCGGTGCCAAGGATGGTATGCGAGAAGGACCTGCCATGACATCACGGTCATGTGACTGTGACGTCATCACAGGTCCTGCGCTCATACCAACCCTGGGACCGGAAGCTGCCGTGAGCACCGCACACAGGGCCAGGACTTCAATTGGCCTTCGGAAGGTGAGTATATGTTTATTTTTTATTTTAACTCTGTATACTACGTGGCTCTGTGCTGTATACGTGTATACTCCGTCGCTGTGCAATATACTACGTGGCTGGGCAATATACTACGTGGCTGGGCAATATACTACATGGCTGGGCAATATACTACGTGGCTGGGCAATATACTACGTGGCTGGGCAATATACTACATGGCTGGGCAATATACTACATGGCTGGGCAATATACTACGTGGCTGGGCAATATACTACGTGACTGGGCAATATACTACGTGGCTGGGCAATATACTACGTGACTGGGCAATATACTACATGGCTGGCCAATATACTACGTGGCTGGCCAATATACTACGTGGACATGCATATTCTAGAATACCCGATGCATTAGAATCGGGCCACCATCTAGTTTTTCAATATTTTGGCCAACAAAGTCATGTTATGGCTTGCTTTTTGCAGGATGAGTTGACGTTTCTATTGGTACCATTTTCGGGCACATAATATTTTTTGATCGCTTTCTATTCTGAGTTTTGGGAGGCAGAATGAATAAAACCACGGGGAATTTATGTTATTCCATGTGTGGTAAAATTGATCAGGCAGTTTTATTCTTTAGGTCAGTACTATTACAGTGATACCACAATGATATTGTTTTTAGATGTTTTTGGGCTTTTACACAAACTATTTTATAGAAAAAATAATTATTTTTGCATCGCTTTTTTCTGAGAACTATAACTTTTTTATTTTTCCGCTGATGGAGCTGTATTGAAGCTTGTTTTTGCGGGACAAGATGACGTTTTTAGCGGTACTATGTTTATTTACAGTATATACTCGAGTATAAGCCGACCTAAGTATAAGCCGACCCCCCTAATTTTGCCACAAAAAACTGGGAAAACTTATTGACTCGAGTATAAGCCTAGGGTGGGAAATGCAGCAGTTACCGGTAAATGTCAAAAGTAAAAATAGATACCAATAAAAGTAAAATTAATTGAGACATTAGTAGGTTAAGTGTTTTTGAATATCCATATTGAATCAGGAGCCCCATATAATGCTCCATAAAGGTTAATAATGGCCCCATAAGATGCTCCATAGACACATTTGCCCAATATAATGCTGCACAAATGTTGATTATAGCCCCAAAAGATGCTCCATAAAGATATTTGCTCCATAGAGTGCTGCACAAACCTTGATTATGGCCCCATAAGATGCTCCATACAGACACTTGCCCCATATAATGCTCCACAAACGTTAATTATGGCCCCATAAGATACTCCATACAGACATTTGCCCCATATAATGCTGCACAAACGTTAATTATGGCCCCATAAGATACTCCATAGAGATATTTGCCCCATATAGTGCTGCACAAACGTTATGGCCCCATAAGATACTCTATACAGACATTTGCCCCATACAATGCTGCACAAACGTTAATTATGGCCCCATAACATGCTCCATACAGACACTTGCCCCATATAGTGCTGAACAAAAGTTGATTATGGCCCTATACAGACACTTGCCCCATATAATACTGCACAAACGTTATGGCCCCATAAGATGCTCCATACAGACACTTGCCCCATATAGTGCTGCACAAACGTTAATTATGGCCCCATAAGATACTCCATACAGACATTTGCCCCATACAATGCTGCACAAACGTTAATTATGGCCCCATAAGATGCCCCATACAGACACTTGCCCCATATAGTGCTGCACAAAAGTTGATTATGGCCCCATACAGACACTTGCCCCATATAATGCTGCACAAACGTTATGGCCCCATAAGATGCTCCATACAGACACTTGCCCCATATAGTGCTGCACAAACGTTGATTATGGCGCCATACAGACACTTGCCCCATATAGTGCTGCACAAACGTTATGGCCCCATAAGATGCTCCATAAAGATATTTGCCCCATATAATCCTGCACAAATGTTATGGCCCCATAAGATGCTCTATACAGACACTTGCCCCATTTGCTGTTGCTGCGATAAAAAAAAATCACATACTCACCTCTCTGTCACTCAGGCCCCCAGCACTTGCAATATTCACCTGACTTCTTCCGGCGCCGCTCCATCTTCAGTATCTTCTGCACTGACGTTCAGGCAAAGGGCGCGCACTAACCACGTCACCGTGCCCTCTGACCTGAACGTCACTGCAGAAGACGCTGAAGACGGAGCGGCGCTGGAACGAGGAGCAGGTGAATATCGCGCAGTGCTGCGCTCTCCCTCCCCATTATACTCACCTGCTCCTGGCGCGGTCCCTGCAGGTCCCTGGCTTCCCAGTGCCGCAGCTTCTTCCTGTACTGAGCGGTCACCGTAACCACTCATTACTGTAATGAATATGCGGGTCCACCCCTATGGGAGGTAGAGCCGCATATTCATTACTGTAATGAGCGTTACCATGTGACCTCTCAGTACAGGAAGAAGCCGCAGCACCGGGGAGCCAGGGACCTGCAGGGACCACGCCAGGAGCAGGTGAGTATAATTAGACAGCCCCCGCTCCCCCTCCCCTGCTGACCCCTGGGTATGACTCGAGTATAAGCCGAGAGGGGGAATTGCAGCCCAAAAAAAGGGCTGAAAATCTCGGCTTATACTCGAGTATATACGGTATATTTATTTTTGGATTGATTGCGTTTGATTCCACTTTTTGTTCGGCAGTATGATGATAAAGCATTGTTTTTTGTCTTGTTTTTTATTTTTTATGGTGTTCACTAAGGGGTTAACTAGTGGGACAATTTTATAGATCGGGTCGTTGCGGACGCAGCGATAGCCAATATGTGTACTTTTATGGTTTATTTTTTATGCAAATATTTATTTATAGATACAATATCTATTGATTTTTTTATTATAATTCCTATTTATTTTTAAAAGATTTTTACAATTATTTAAAAAATGTTTTTACTTTTTTTTTTACTTTTTTACTTTGTCCCACTATGGGACTATCATTTTTTGCAGGCTGATTGCTTGTATAGTATGAGAATGCAGCAGCATCACTGTGCTGTAAAAACTGTCAGCTCAGCACTGACAGAGAGACTTGCTGATCATGCACTGCGCATGATCAGCCACTTTCCTAGCTCTGGTGACCCGGATGTCGTCATGACGACATCGGGTCACCATGGCAAAGATCGGGACCCAGGGTCAAGCCGCGAGGTCTCCGATTCAAAGGCAGAGGAGCTGTCATCCATCTTCTGGCTCTTGAAATGCTACAATCGCATTCAATCACAGCACTATTAGGGGGTTAAAATGCTGGGAGCGGTGTGGGACAGCTCCTAGCACTTAGTGCCAGGTTTCAGCTGTCAGAATCAGGCTGACACCCTGCGGCAATCGCCCGCGCACAGCCCCAGGGTTCAGGAACGGATTGTCACATCAGATGTCAGAAAGGGGTGAGCAACATCTAAAAATCAGTAATTTCTTCAATCCATTATATTCCGCTATGTGTCACACAGACAGTACACACATACATATAGATCTTAAAAATGGACCGTACCACACTGTCAGGCGTACATGTGAAGGAGGACTTCTTTAATTCTATAGCTAGATACAACTGTTATTTTGCTTATGTCATTATTATTTGGGTACACCAAAAAGCAGCTGTTCCAACATTCATTGATTACATTAACTCTTATGGTCTTCATGTATTTTTTACATACAGTTGGAAAAGGAGTACTAATCAGTTCTGTCAGTAGATTGTATACGCAGTATAGTTTTGTCCAGTACCTATTGGAAACCTAGTGCAGAGATACAGTGCTCATTCCTGCCATCTTAAGCTCCTTTCACATTGTTTTTTTGCCCATAGGGGCATACATCCGAAACCCTAAACGGGGCCATACACTATTATGGTGCCGACAGAGTGAAAGTGTGCTCTCATCATTTTCTGAGCCTACTGGAAATGGGCATGTAGTTGACGTCAAGGGTAATTTTACTACAAGATTATTACAAACGGGATGTGTCAAAACTACTCTTTTCGCGATTATCTTGTTGTGCAGAGAGGTTAACAATTACACGATGATTGACGCATCGTTTGGCCGACTGCCATTTAACGTGCTTGGCCAGATTTACACTGCGGCTACTTGATGATACCTTGCTAAAATTGAAATAATCCTTTTGATCTGATAGGTTGCTTTATAAGATGTTAATTTATGATCAAAAACTATAGACATGAGACAATTGGCCATGGATAAAACTTTTGTAAGCGATCTTAAACTGCATTTACACTGGCCGATAATTCGTCAGATTCTAACTGTAGCGACCGATTGTTCTCAATAATTGTGTAATGTAAATGGGTCAAGTGACTGAACAATGTGTCCAAAAATCCCCTTTCATTGTGCATGAAATCGTTTAGGCAAGCAAAATTATTTTTTTTTTTCAAAAATTCTCTAATGTAAATGAAGATTGTTCACTCACTGAATGATTAGACCCCCAAAAAGGAGGACTGGAGATTCAAATTCTAAATGAATCTTTCAGTGATTGGTTTATTGTGTTCCAAGACAATAGTTCAGCAGCAGTTGGAGCATTGAAAAAATTAAATATTTGTGATTATCAAATTTTTCTCGTTCCCAATTTGATTGAATTTTCTTTGAAAGTCATCAATGGAAATGTGTGCACAATACTTTGAGTTCATGTATTTGAGATAAATAGTGTGGGATTTGAACATTGAACACAAATACACTACAGAATATCTGTCTGTGTGAACACAGTGCACAGCACTCTCTATTTGATCATTTCATTCATGAAACTTGCCCTGACATTAGGGTACCGTCACACATTGAAATTTTCATCGCTGCGACGGCACGATTCGTGACGTCGCAGCGATCGTATGATTATCGCTCCAGCGTCGTAGACTGCGGTCACACGTTGCAATCACGGCGCTGGAGCGATGCCGAAGTCCCCGGGTAACCAGGGTAAACATCGGGTAACTAAGCGCAGGGCCGCGCTTAGTAACCCGATGTTTACCCTGGTTACAAGCGTAAACGTAAAAAAACAAACCGTACATACTCACCCGTCGGTGTCCTTCAGGTCCCTTGCCGTCTGCTTCCTGCTCTGAGTGCAGCCGTACAGTGAGAGCAGAGCGCAGCACCACTGTGATCTGCTCTCACTTTCCGGCCGGCACTCAGAGCAGGAAGCAGACGGCAAGGGACCTGAAGGACACCGACGGGTGAGTATGTACGGTTTGTTTTTTTACGTTTACGCTTGTAACCAGGGTAAACATCGGGTTACTAAGCGCGGCCCTGCGCTTAGTTACCCGATGTTTACCCTGGTTACAAGCGAAGACATCGCTGGATCGCTGTCACACACAACGATCCAGCGATGTCAGCGGGTGATCAAGCGACGAAAGAAAGTTCCAAACGATCTGCTACGACGTACGATTCTCAGCAGGGTGTCTGATCGCAGTAGCGTGTCAGACACAGCAATATCGTAACGATATCGCTAGAACGTCACGAATCGTAACGTCGTAGCGATGGAAATTTCAATGTGTGACGGTACCCTTAGTGCTTGTTGTGAGATACAATCCCATTGTTCATCTTTAAACAATTATCTGCTCAATCTAACAAACCCTGATGGAAAAATCTGATGGCAACAAATCCAATCAATCAGATATTGCTTCCCAAGATGCTAGATATTAGTGAACAATCTGCCAGTCATCACAAACAAAAAATTCTTATGATGATGACAGCTTAAACTGGTGTCTCAGAGTGTTTGTACTTATGTAAAGTATTTCCCCAGTGAGATGAAACATGACAAAGAAAACTTATGAATTTTCACACAGTAGCAAAATTCCAATCCAGTGACAAAATGACGATTTTTTAAAACGTAAAATTCCAGGACAGAAAACTATTTTGAGAATAGAAATCACGGCACTCAGGGCTTCTTGGAGGTGCACAAGTTAGGAATCCAACCCGTCGAGTATAACTAAGAAATACTTGGCACTCTGGAGATATTTGTTGCAAAATTCAGAAATAAATTTTATTCGGTGCATCCAGATCAACATATATAAACGTTTTCGGTCTACACAAATAAGACCTTCATCAGATACAGTCGTGAATGCTGCAATATATGTACAGAAACAAAAAACAAGAAAAAAGTTTTTAGACAAAATTCATGATGCACAGCAAAACTACAAAAACGATGCAATTTGTACTATTATGACAATCTGCATACAGATTTGATGAGTGGCAGATAGCAAACGTGACGGCCTAGGCGAATCCGGCCTGGAACAAGGTGAGACGTGAATCCTGTTCCGAGAATGCTAGGAGTGTACACGTGTTAGGGCTACAATTGATAAGAGTGAGATGAGAACTATCAGGTTAATAAGTCATATGGAGAAAAAGTACAATTTAATAAATGCATCACCCCAATAAAAGGATACAGGTAGTGGAGTGACCTCCCCCAAAGACTACGGGGACATGCAGATAAAGTGCACAGTGAGCCGCCTAAAATAGAGAAAGAAATGAAGACATGAATGCATAAAAATAGATAATACACGTGATGTATATTGGTGGGGCAGGATGCCCTGTGGGCTATGTAATAATGCCAAACAGTCTAAAGGATGACCACCAGATACCCGGGCCCCTGGTTGGACTACCTGTGGGTGCAGCTACAAAATAATGGGCTACCCAGGGTCCTATGGTAATTACCTGGAGACCATGGATAGTGTGTGACAAAGCAAACACACTAGGTTAAATGTCAGCCAAAATACGGGAGCGCAAGGCGCCTGCAGAGTAAAATGAGGGTGCATGTAAGTACTACAATACTGCCAATGTGAATACAGCCTGATGCATGGTCACCTGGACCCAGACTCCATACCTGAGTGCATGTGGTAATATGAAGACACAGCGCTATGGATAGGCGAGGTGCTCGCAGGGGAGACAGCGCTGTGAAGAGAGGCATGGGGTTACCAGGAGTGTACCAGAGCTGGAGGCAGGGCAGGGCCGGCGCTAAGACCGAGTGTTGCTGTACCTGAGATCAGAGGTGCCACGGACGCCGTGCGGAGGAGAAGAAAACGCTCCCGGTGCTGCTGGAGGAGGGCGGCATTTCCGGGTAAATAAGCGCTCTGTACAGTGTCACCTGACCTGTGACGTCAGCGGGTCAAGTGACCGGAGGAACCGCGCATGCGCAGAGGACTGGCAAAAGGGAGAAAGTCGGCAAAATTGCTGCAAGGAGGTGGCGCTTGTGCGGTGGGCCTGTTTAGCTGTAACCTATATGTATGAATGGCCAGTAAAACAACAGGAGGTAGCGCTTAGCGCTGTGGGCCTATGAGATATGACCTATATGTGCGACCGGCCAGTGAAGCTCTGGATTGGACCGAGGGTCTTAGGGATGGGTAATGCAACCACAGAAGGGGTGGTAGAAAAAGACCGCAGGTACCTTAAGGTGGTCACCCCAATATTATAGAGAACCACTTAACACTCTATAACACATTGGCATACAGTGCATACTCTACCGTGTAAGGTGCTCGGTGCAAAGGGTGCATTTAGCGATTCTGTAGGAAGAAAGGACAAATACAATCAGTTAAAAACAGATATGATAATCTAGTGCACACCTGATAAGGTGCTGATAACCAAAACATTACACATGTACCATGTTACAAAAATGCCGAGACGTCATAGTCCCTGTTAAGTCCCTTTGGCTCTAAAGTCTGTAATGTGTAAATCCAAAAGGCTTCCCTTTTAAGGAGTAAATTGACACGACTTTGGCCTCTTCTGGGAGTGTCTACCTGTTCCAAAACCTGGAACCGGAGCTGAGAGATATTGTGATTTTTTTCGGAAAAATGGTAGGGGAGAGGTAGATGTGTTTTATTGCATCGGATCGTGGATTTATGTTGGGCCACTCTATCTTTAACCGTCTGTGTGGTCTCCCCCACATATGCCAGACCACAAGGGCATTTGATAACATAAATGACATGTGTAGACTCACAGGTGAAAAAACCTTTGATGGGAATGGATTTACCCGTTTGGGGGTGGGAGACCGATGGGCCCTTTTGGACATTGCTGCACTGTAAGCAATTAAGGCAAGGAAATGTGCCTTGTCTCTGGGTCTGTAAAAAGGTTTGTTTGGGGACCGTAATGCTTGAGCCAATGTCCGCTTTGACTAATCTGTCCTTTAGGTTCCTAGCTCGTTTAAAGCATGACATGAAAGGCACCCTGAATTCTGGGATGTTGGGGTAGCTTTTTGTTAAGATACCCCAGTGTCTCCTGATGGTGGACTGAACCAGATTCGAGAAGGGGTGAAATGTGGAAACAAAGGGGATCCTCTTGCGATCATTTCTCGATTTACCTACAGAGATATTACGTTTGGCCTCCGTTAAAATTCGCTGTGGGTATCCCCTATTGAAGAACTTGTGTTCCATCTCGCTGAGTCTGGTTTGTTTAATATTGTCGTCCGAGACGATTCTGTCAACCCTGTGGAATTGGGACTTGGGGATGGAGTTTTTGATGGAAGGTGGATGGCAGCTGGTGAAATGTAACAGGCCATTGCGATCCGTAGGCTTAGTAAATAAGTCAATAGAAAGAGAACCTCCCCTCTCTTTGTAAATAAGGGTGTCTAGGAAGCTGATTCTGGACACGTCATGTTGTAATGAGAAACCGAGTTCGGGCCAGATATTATTGATGTGTTGATCGAATGCCATTAATGACTCAAGAGGTCCGTCCCAGATGCAAAAAATGTCATCAATATATCTCCGCCAAACCCTGCAGTGGGCTGTGAACAATGGGTGATTATACACATAGTCATTCTCAAAGGCCGCCATGTACGCTATAGCGTAAGGAGGCGCTACGTTCGCGCCCATTGCAGTGCCTTGTAGCTGGGCATAGAACGCATCCTGAAACATAAAATAATTCTCTTTGAGAACCAGATTTAGCAGATCGGCACAGAAATGACGGATTTTGAGATCAATTTTATTGTCTATCAGAAGTCTGTCGGTGGCGGCTAAGCCTTTTTCGTGAATGATTGATGTGTAGAGGCTATTTACGTCCCACATGATTAGGAGGGAGGAAGGAGATATAGGACCTAGAGATTTAATCACTTGAATGAATTCATTGGTGTCCAGAAGGAAAGACCGAGTGGTTTTAACAAGTGGCATGAGAATTTTCTCCAGCACTATTGATAGTGGTGAGAGGACTGAGTCGGTTAGGGAAACAATGGGTCGGCCGGGAGGTTTGACTAATCTTTTATGTATCTTGGGCAGAACATAAAGAATGGGGGTAATTGGGTCTTTTTTGATGAGGAAATCCCTCATCTTACTGTCAATGGTGCCTGCTTGGAAATGGAAATCAATAATTGGTGCAATTTTATCCACCAATTGGTTAAGAGGGTTGTGTGGTATCAATTTGTACACTGTGGTATCCCCTAGTTGTCTATGTACCTCCTCAAGGAGGTACATAGACAACTAGGGGATACCACAGTGTACAAATTTCCATTTCTATTTCCATTTCCATTTCCAAGCAGGCACCATTGACAGTAAGATGAGGGATTTCCTCATCAAAAAAGACCCAATTACCCCCATTCTTTATGTTCTGCCCAAGATACATAAAAGATTAGTCAAACCTCCCGGCCGACCCATTGTTTCCCTAACCGACTCAGTCCTCTCACCACTATCAATAGTGCTAGAGAAAATTCTCACGCCACTTGTTAAAACCACTCGGTCTTTCCTTCTGGACACCAATGAATTCATTCAAGTGATTAAATCTCTAGGTCCTATATCTCCTTCCTCCCTCCTAATCACGTGGGACGTAAATAGCCTCTACACATCAATCATTCACGAAAAAGGCTTAGCCGCCACCGACAGACTTCTGATAGACAATAAAATTGATCTCAAAATCCGTCATTTCTGTGCCGATCTGCTAAATCTGGTTCTCAAAGAGAATTATTTTATGTTTCAGGATGCGTTCTATGCCCAGCTACAAGGCACTGCAATGGGCGCGAACGTAGCGCCTCCTTACCCTATAGCGTACATGGCGGCCTTTGAGAATGACTATGTGTATAATCACCCATTGTTCACAGCCCACTGCAGGGTTTGGCGGAGATATATTGATGACATTTTTTGCATCTGGGACGGACCTCTTGAGTCATTAATGGCATTCGATCAACACATCAATAATATCTGGCCCGAACTCGGTTTCTCATTACAACATGACGTGTCCAGAATCAGCTTCCTAGACACCCTTATTTACAAAGAGAGGGGAGGTTCTCTTTCTATTGACTTATTTACTAAGCCTACGGATCGCAATGGCCTGTTATATTTCACCAGCTGCCATCCACCTTCCATCAAAAACTCCATCCCCAAGTCCCAATTCCACAGGGTTGACAGAATCGTCTCGGACGACAATATTAAACAAACCAGACTCAGCGAGATGGAACACAAGTTCTTCAATAGGGGATACCCGCAGCGAATTTTAACGGAGGCCAAACGTAATATCTCTGTAGGTAAATCGAGAGATGATCGCAAGAGGATCCCCTTTGTTTCCACATTTCACCCCTTCTCGAATCTGGTTCAGTCCACCATCAGGAGACACTGGGGTATCTTAACAAAAAGCTACCCCAACATCCCAGAATTCAGGGTGCCTTTCATGTCATGCTTTAAACGAGCTAGGAACCTAAAGGACAGATTAGTCAAAGCGGACATTGGCTCAAGCATTACGGTCCCCAAACAAACCTTTTTACAGACCCAGAGACAAGGCACATTTCCTTGCCTTAATTGCTTACAGTGCAGCAATGTCCAAAAGGGCCCATCGGTCTCCCACCCCCAAACGGGTAAATCCATTCCCATCAAAGTTTTTTTCACCTGTGAGTCTACACATGTCATTTATGTTATCAAATGCCCTTGTGGTCTGGCATATGTGGGGGAGACCACACAGACGGTTAAAGATAGAGTGACCCAACATAAATCCACGATCCGATGCAATAAAACACATCTACCTCTCCCCTACCATTTTTCCGAAAAAAATCACAATATCTCTCAGCTCCGGTTCCAGGTTTTGGAACAGGTAGACACTCCCAGAAGAGGCCAAAGTCGTGTCAATTTACTCCTTAAAAGGGAAGCCTTTTGGATTTACACATTACAGACTTTAGAGCCAAAGGGACTTAACAGGGACTATGACGTCTCGGCATTTTTGTAACATGGTACATGTGTAATGTTTTGGTTATCAGCACCTTATCAGGTGTGCACTAGATTATTATATCTGTTTTTAACTTATTGTATTTGTCCTTTCTTCCTACAGAATCGCTAAATGCACCCTTTGCACCGAGCACCTTACACGGTAGAGTATGCACTGTATGCCAATGTGTTATAGAGTGTTAAGTGGTTCTCTATAATATTGGGGTGACCACCTTAAGGTACCTGCGGTCTTTTTCTACCACCCCTTCTGTGGTTGCATTATCCATCCCTAAGACCCTCGGTCCAATCCAGAGCTTAACTGGCCGGTCGCACATATAGGTCATATCTCATAGGCCCACAGCGCTAAGCGCTACCTCCTGTTGTTTTACTGGCCATTCATACATATAGGTTACAGCTAAACAGGCCCACCGCGCAAGCGCCACCTCCTTGGAGCAATTTTGCCGACTTTCTCCCTTTTGCCGGTCCTCTGCGCATGCGCGGTTCCTCCGGTCACTTGACCCGCTGACGTCACAGGTCAGGTGACACTGTACAGAGCGCTTATTTACCCGGAAATGCCGCCCTCCTCCAGCAGCACCGGGAGCGTTTTCTTCTCCTCCGCACGGCGTCCGTGGCACCTCTGATCTCAGGTACAGCAACACTCGGTCTTAGCGCCGGCCCTGCCCTGCCTCCAGCTCTGGTACACTCCTGGTAACCCCATGCCTCTCTTCACAGCGCTGTCTCCCCTGCGAGCACCTCGCCTATCCATAGCGCTGTGTCTTCATATTACCACATGCACTCAGGTATGGAGTCTGGGTCCAGGTGACCATGCATCAGGCTGTATTCACATTGGCAGTATTGTAGTACTTACATGCACCCCCATTTTACTCTGCAGGCGCCTTGCGCTCCCGTATTTTGGCTGACATTTAACCTAGTGTGTTTGCTTTGTCACACACTATCCATGGTCTCCAGGTAATTACCATAGGACCCTGGGTAGCCCATTATTTTGTAGCTGCACCCACAGGTAGTCCAACCAGGGGCCCGGGTATCTGGTGGTCATCCTTTAGACTGTTTGGCATTATTACATAGCCCACAGGACATCCTGCCCCACCAATATACATCACGTGTATTATCTATTTTTATGCATTCATGTCTTCATTTCTTTCTCTATTTTAGGCGGCTCACTGTGCACTTTATCTGCATGTCCCCGTAGTCTTTGGGGGAGGTCACTCCACTACCTGTATCCTTTTATTGGGGTGATGCATTTATTAAATTGTACTTTTTCTCCATATGACTTATTAACCTGATAGTTCTCATCTCACTCTTATCAATTGTAGCCCTAACACGTGTACACTCCTAGCATTCTCGGAACAGGATTCACGTCTCACCTTGTTCCAGGCCGGATTCGCCTAGGCCGTCACGTTTGCTATCTGCCACTCATCAAATCTGTATGCAGATTGTCATAATAGTACAAATTGCATCGTTTTTGTAGTTTTGCTGTGCATCATGAATTTTGTCTAAAAACTTTTTTCTTGTTTTTTGTTTCTGTACATATATTGCAGCATTCACGACTGTATCTGATGAAGGTCTTATTTGTGTAGACCGAAAACGTTTATATATGTTGATCTGGATGCACCGAATAAAATTTATTTCTGAATTTTGCAACAAATATCTCCAGAGTGCCAAGTATTTCTTAGTTATAGAAAACTATTTTGAGCTCTTACTGTATTTTTTAAGTTGAAACCTACTTAAAGAATGACAGAACATTTAACATGTTTTTTTTTTTATTCCTTATGCACTTTAATTGCCTGCAGATCAATAGCAGTAAATCCCTGATACCCCCACTGATCTCCTAAAAGACAGCTGAGACAAGAACAGCTCTGGAGATAGAACCCCAACCTCAAATGATCTGCAGGCAATTAAAGTGTATAAAATTGTACAAAAATTGAAATGTTTAGTTACTCATTAAGGTAGCCATACACAGCATATCATTGAGCTGACAGCTAACTCTCCCTAACGCCTGTGTATTTATATAACAAAAGGAATGAGCATTAAAATTAGAACAGCCTAATCCTTCTTTCTCCCCGACATTGTTGACTTGGGAAGCCTCCATACACATCAGAAGTTTGTGCAGACCAACCAAAATTATTAGGCTCGGCCAACTTTAATTGAATGTGTATGGTGGCCTTTAATCTCACTCATTCTTAAAAGTAACTTGTCAGGTCCCCTGACTGTTCCCAACCACTTATTATTAGTATTATTATAGTATAATATTAATAATTTTCTGTGCTTACTTAAGTTGTTTGATTTTAATAGAACGTTTATTCCTTCGTGACACTACTGAGGCTGGACCTGTCCTACCCCAGGGCAGTCCTGGCTTGTATCATTTAATCACACCCCTTATGTGTGATTGACAGCCTGAATAACACATAACAGTCCTACACAATGAGTATAATATGAAGGCTGTCAAACACGCATGGAGCTGGAGCTGATTAGATTAACTGAACCAGCATATGTCTGGGGCAGAAGATGCCCATCGTATTAGTCATTCCTCACATGTGAAGAAAAAAAGAAATTATATGCATACTTATATACTCAATCTACTAAAATGCTTGTGCATGCCCTCATCATCTCCCACCTCGACTACTGCAACATCCTTTTCTGCGGCCTCCCTGCTAACACCCTTGCACCTCTCCAGTGCATCCTGAACTCTGCTGCCTGATTAATTCATCTCTCTCCTCACTACTCCTCCGCTTCCCCCTCTGCAAATCTCTTCACTGGCTCCCATTCCCTCAGCGTATCCAGTTCAAATTACTAACACTGACCTACAAAGCCATCTATAACCTGTCTCCTCCATATATCTCTGAACTAATCTCTTGATATCTTCCCTCACGTAATCTTCGGTCCTCCCAAGACCTCCTTCTCTCCTCCACACTTATTCGCTCCTCATCTAATCGCCTCCAAGACGTCTCCCGAATATCTCCCATCCTCTGGAATTCTGTGCCCCAACACTGACCTACAAAGTCATCCATAACCTGTGTCCTCCATATATCTCTGAACTAATCTCTTGATATCTTCCCTCATGTAATCTTTGGTCCTCCCAAGACCTCTTTCTCTCCTCCACACTTATCCGCTCCTCATCTAATCGCCTCCAAGACTTCTCCCGAATATCTCCCATCCTCAGGAATTCTGTGCCCCAACACGTCCGACTATCAACCACATTTGGATCCTTCAGACGGAACCTGAAAGCCCACCTCTTCAAGAAAGTCTACAGCCTGCAATGACCCCGCTGCCTCCTCACCACTACTGAAGCTACCACCTCACCAACACCAGAGCTCCTGCAACCCCCAACCTACTGTCTCCTTCCCCACCATCCTGGAGAATGTAAGCCCGCAAAGGCAGGGTCCTCGCCCCTCTGTATCAGTCTGTCATTGTTAGTTTGTTTACTGTAAGCATTATCTGTAATTTGTATGTAACCCCTTCTCATGTACAGCTCCATGGAATCAATGGTGCTATATAAATAAATAATAATAATAATAATACTAGCGGTTGGTAAAAGTCAGGAGATCTGACAGGTTCCCTTTTAGTGCCCGATCTGGACCTCATTAATTGCTGTATCATTGTTCTTTGACCCTGCCATATAGCATGGTGTATATGTGGTGTATTTGTGGTGTTTTTATGTGGTTTTCATGCATTTTATTATTTGTGTTATGCATCAAGTCTACTAGGAAATTATTATGTAAAAAATAAATTTTTAGAATAATAAAGATGAAGTCATTTGAGTTTCAATTTGGGTGGAGATGACGTATATAGTACAGAGACTGTATGTGCAGAATGTTCTGCATGCACATGGCAGGGCTAGTGGCTAGGGTGGGGCTTTAGCCATCAGAGGCTTTATTCCCACAGGGTTTAACTCAACAATAATGTCAACTATTTAACACCTTAGATTGACGCTGGTGAGAACAATATTGGAAAATAACAACAAATAAAAAACAGTTTATCCAGTGGCCGGAGACATGTAGTACCCTACAAGCAATTAGGTAATATTAGCTATCTGATGGAAGCCAGTTTTATTTTCTCTCGGGAGATGTAACAGGTGTTTAGCTTTTCATTCTGTTGGATAAGCAAAGCCTTGGGATTATTAACAAGGTAATAACACTGCTGGGTAATACGGTGGTGCTTAAAATAGATTTCCATGGAATGACACTTTATCCATACACCTTCAGTACGGCTTCTACAGACTCAGGTTTAATACAGTTTACACCTATGTATAACAGTATGTTGTTACATACACTGATAGATGTGTGACCGTATTTTTCATACATATGAGTAGAACGGATCAGTTATCTATTCTTTATAATAGTTAGTACGGTCCCAGAACAGCCAAAGCTCTTATATTAATCCTCCCTCTCATGCTTACGCCGCAGCATTCGGCTTCTGCTAATTTTATGGTGCACATCAGGTTATTAGGAAGGTAAATTAATATAAAAGCATTAATAACATGATGCAAGATAAAAGAGTTAATAAATAACAAAGATGTTACTATTTCTGCACAGCCTCTGAATGTGATTCTCTAAGAACAGTTGTTACAGTGAACCTCTGCTTTGTTCCAGACACTATTAATAATAATAATAATAGTAATAATAATAAGTGAATAGTACAAAGTGGACCATTTTTAAAGGAACTGATTGAGGTAAACATAAATACTATTATTATATACAATGTATTACAATCTGGAATGTATCAAAAAGTTTCATACAGTAGACAAGTCCTGGGTCAGTACATGTTGCAATCAGACCCTTTCCAGTTTTAAAGTAAACCTTTGAATCATACAGTGGGGAAAAAGTATTTAGTCAGCCACCAATTGTGCAAGTTCTCCCACTTAAAAAGATGAGAGAGGCCTGTAACTGACATCATAGGTAGACCACAACTATGAGAGTCAAAATGAGAAAACAAATCCAGAAAATCATGGTCTGATTTGGCAAGATTTATTTAGCAAATCATGGTGGAAAATAAGTATTTGGTCACCTAAAAACATGCAAGGTTTCTGGCTCTCACAGACCTGCAACTTCTTCTTTAAGAGGCTCTTCTGTCTTCCACTCATTACCTGTAGTAATGGCACCTGTTTGAACTTGTTGTCAGTATAAAAGACACCTGTCCACAACCTCAAGCAGTCACACTCCAAACTCCACTATAGTGAAGACCAAAACCTGTCGAAGGACACCAGAAACAAAATTTGTAGCCCTGCACCAGGCTGGGAAGACTGAATCTGCAATAGGCAGGCAGCTTGGTGTGATGAAATCAACTGTGGGAGCAATAATAAGAAAATGGAAGACATACAAGACCACTGATAATCTCCCTTGATCTTGGGCTCCACGCAAGATCTCATCCCATGGGGTCAAAATGATCACAAGAACGGTGAGCAAAACTCCCAGAACCACATCGGGGAACCAAGTGAATGACCTGTATAGAGCTGGGACGACAGTAACAAAGGCTATCATCACTAAGGCTGGTTTCACACTTGCGTTTTTTGCCGCTGCGTTTTAGCGCTAAAAAACGCATGCGTTTTTTTTTCTATACTTAACATTAACCCCTTTCTGACATCTGACGTACTATCCCGTCGAGGTGGGGTGGGCCCGTATGACCACCGACGGGATAGTACGTCATATGTGATCGGCCGCGCTCACGGGGGGAGCGCGGCCGATCGCGGCTGGGTGTCAGCTACCTATCGCAGCTGACATCCGGCACTATGTGCCAGGAGCGGTCACGGACCGCCCCCGGCACATTAACCCCCGGCACACCGCGATCAAACATGATCGCGGTGTACCGGCGGTACAGGGAAGCATCGCGCAGGGAGGGGGCTCCCTGCGGGCTTCCCTGAGACGATCGGTACAAGGGAATGTACTCACCTTGTATCGAGCATCTTCTCCCTGCAGTCCTCGGATCCAAAATGGCCACGGGGCTGCATCCGGGTCCTGCAGGGAGGACTTCCGGGTCAGGAGCAGGCTGCAGCTGCAGCGCTGTAAGCCTGCAGCGATGAATGAGATTGCCGATCTCACAGAGTGCTATGCAAACTGTGAGATCGGCGATCTGTGATGTCCTCCCCTTGGACAAAGTAAAAAAGTAAAAAAAAAAATTTCCACGTGTAAAAAAAAAGAAAAAAAAAATTCCTAAATAAAGAAAAAAAATATATATTATTCCCATAAATACATTTCTTTATCTAAAAAATAAAAATAAAAACAATAAAAGTACACATATTTAGTATCGCCGCGTCCGTAACGAGCCAACCTATAAAACTGTCCCACTAGTTAACCCCTTCAGTGAACACCGTAAGAAAAAAAAAAAACGAGCCAAAAAACAACGCTTTATTATCATACCGCCAAACAAAAAGTGGAATAACACGCAATCAAAAAGATGGATATAAACAACCATGGTACCGCTGAAAATGTCATCTTGTCCCGCAAAAAACAAGCCGCCATACAGCATCATAAGCAAAAAAAATAAAAAAATTATAGTCCTCAGAATAAAGCGATGCCAAAATAATTATTTTTTCTATAAAATAGCTTTTATCGTATAAAAGCGCCAAAACATAAAAAAAAGATATAAATGAGGTATCGCTGTAATCGTACTGACCAGAAGAATAAAACTGCTTTATCAATTTTACCAAACGCGGAACGGTATAAACGCCTCCCCCCCAAAAGAAATTCATGAATAGCTAGTTTTTGGTCATTCTGCCTCACAAAAATAGGAATAAAAAGCGATCAAAAACTGTCATGTGTCCAAAAATGTCAGCAATAAAAATGTCAACTCGTCCTGCAAAAAACAAGACCTCACATGACTCTGTTGACTAAAATATGGAAAAATTATAGGTCTCAAAATGTGGAGACGCAAAAACTTTTTTGCTATAAAAAGCATCTTTTAGTGTGTGACAGCTGTCAATCATAAAAATCCGATATAAAAAAACGCTATAAAAGTAAATCAAACCCCCCTTCATCACCCCCTTAGTTAGGGAAGAATAATAAATTTTAAAAAATGTATTTATTTCCATTTTCCCATTAGGGCTAGGGTTAGGGTTAGGGCTAGGGTTAGGGCTAGGGTTAGGGTTAGGGCTAGGGTTAGGGTTAGGGCTAGGGTTGGGGCTAGGGTTGGGGTTAAAGTTAGGGTTAGGGTTGGAGGTAAAGTTAGGGTTAGGGTTGGGGCTAAAGTTAGGGTTGGGGCTAAAGTTAGGGTTAGGGCTAGGGTTAGGGTTAGGGCTAGGGTTAGGGCTAGGGTTAGGGCTAGGGTTAGGGTTGGGGCTAGGGTTGGAGGTAAAGTTAGGGTTAGGGTTGGGGCTAAAGATAGGGTTAGGGTTGGGGCTAAAGTTAGGGTTAGGGTTTGGATTACATTTACGGTTGGGATTAGGGTTTAGATTAGAGTTAGGGGTGTGTCAGGGTTAGGGGTGTGGTTAGGGTTACCGTTGGGATTAGGGTTAGGGGTGTGTTTGGATTAGGGTTTCAGGTAGAATTGGGGAGTTTCCACTGTTCAGGCACATCAGGGGCTCTCCAAACGTGACATGGCGTCCGATCTCAATTCCAGCCAATTCTGCGTTGAAAAAGTAAAACAGTGCTCCTTCCCTTCCGAGCTCTCCCGTGCGCCCAAACAGGGGTTTACCCCAACATATGGGGTATCAGCGTACTCGGGACAAATTGGACAACAACTTTTGGGGTCCAAGTTCTCTTGATATCCTTGGGAAAATAAAAATTTTGGGGGCTAAAAATCATTTTTGTGGGAAAAAAAAGGATTTTTTATTTTCACGGCTGCGTTGTAAACTGTATTGAAACACTTGGGGGTTCAAAGTTCTCACAACACATCTAGATAAGTTCCTTGGGAGGTCTAGTTTCCAATATGGGGTCACTTGTGGGGGGTTTGTACTGTTTGGGTACATCAGGGGCTCTGCAAATGCAACGTGACGCCTGCAGACCAATCCATCTAAGTCTGCATTCCAAATGGCGCTCCTTCCCTCCTGAGCTCTGTCATGCGCCCAAACAGTGGTTCCCCCCCACATATGGGGTATCAGCGTACTCAGGACAAATTGGACAACAACTCTTGGGGTCCAATTTATCCTGTTATTCTTGTGAAAATACAAAACTGGGGGCTAAAATATCATTTTTGTGAAAAAAAAAAAGAATTTTTATTTTCACGGCTCTGCGTTATAAACTGTAGTGAAACACTTGGGGGTTCAAAGTTCTCACAACACATCTAGATAAGTTCGTTGGGAGGTCTAGTTTCCAATATGGGGTCACTTGTGGGGGGTTTGTACTGTTTGGGTACATCAGGGGCTCTGCAAATGCAACGTGATGCCTGCAGACCAATCCATTTAAGTCTGCATTCCAAATGGCGCTCCTTCCCTTCCGAACTCTGTCATGCGCCCAAACAGTGGTTCCCGCCCACATATGGGGTATCAGCGTACTCAGGACAAATTGGACAACAACTTTTGGGGTCCAATTTATTCTGTTACCCTTGTAAAAATACAAAGCTGGGGGCTAAAATATCATTTTTGTGAAAAAAAAAAGAATTTTTATTTTCACGGCTCTGCGTTATAAACTGTAGTGAAACACTTGGGGGTTCAAAGCTCTCAAAACACATCTAGATAAGTTCCTTAGGGGGTCTACTTTCCAAAAAAGTGTTACTTGTGGGGGGTTTTAATGTTTAGGCACATCAGGGGCTCTCCAAACGCAACATGGCGTCCCATCTTAATTCCAGTCAATTTTGCATTGAAAAGTAAAATAGCGCTCCTTCCCTTCCGAGCTCTGCTATGCGCCCAAACAGTGGTTTACCCCCACATATGGGGTATCGTCGCACTCAGGACAAATTGCACAACAAATTTTGTGGTCCAATTTCTTCTCTTACCCTTGGGAAAATAAAAAATTGAGGGCGAAAAGATCATTTTTGTGAAAAAATATGATTTTTTATTTTTACGGCTCTGCATTATAAACTTCTGTGAAGCACTTGTTGGGTCAAAGTGCTCAACACACATCTAGATAAGTTCCTTAAGGGGTCTACTTTCCAAAATGGTGTCACTTGTGGGGGTTTCAATGTTTAGGCACATCAGGGGCTCTCCAAACGCAACATGGCGTCCCATCTCAATTCCAGTCAATTTTGCATTGAAAAGTCAAATGGCGCTCCTTCCCTTCTGAGCTCTGCCATGCGCCCAAACAATGGTTTACACCCACATATGGGGTATCAGCGTACTCAGCACAAATTGCACAACAATTTTTCGGGTCCAATTTCTTCTCTTACCCTTGGGAAAATAAAAAATTGGGGGCGAAAAGATCATTTTTGTGAAAAAATATGATTTTTTATTTTTACGGCTCTGCATTATAAACTTCTGTGAAGCACTCGCGGGGTCAAAGTGCTCACCACACATCTAGATAAGTTCCTTAGGGGGTCTACTTTCCAAAATGGTGTCACTTGGGGGGGTTTCAATGTTTAGGCACATCAGGGGCTCTCCAAATGCAACATGGCGTCCCATCTCAATTCCAGTCAATTTTGCATTGAAAAGTAAAATGCCGCTCCTTTCCTTTTGAGCTCTGCCATGCGCCCAAACAGTGGTTTACCCCCACATATGGGTATCAGCGTACTCAAATACAAATTGTACAACAACTTTTGGGGTCCATTTTCTCCTGTTACCCTTGGTAAAATAAAACAAATTGGAGCTGAAATAAATTTTGTGTGAAAAAAGTTAAATATTCATTTTTATTTAAACATTCCAAAAATTCCTGTGAAACACCTCAAGGGTTAATAAACTTCTTGAATGTGGTTTTGAGCACCTTGAGGGGTGCAGTTTTTAGAATGGTGTCACACTTGGGTATTTTCTATCATTTAGACCCCTCAAAATGACTTCAAATGAGATGTGGTCCCTAAAAAAAAATGGTGTTGTAAAAATGAGAAATTTCTGGTCAACTCTTAACCCTTATAACTCCCTAACAAAAAAAAATGTTGGTTCCAAAATTGTGCTGATGTAAAGTAGACATGTGGGAAATGTTACTTATTAAGTATTTTGCATGACATATCTCTGTGATTTAAGGGCATAAAAATTCAAATTTGGAAAATTGCGAAATTTTCAAAATTTTGCCAAATATCCGTTTTTTCACAAATAAACGCAAGTTATAGCGAAGAAATTTTACCACTATCATGAAGTACAATATGTCATGAGAAAACAATGTCAGAATCGCCAAGATCCATTGAAGCGTTCCAGAGTTATAACCTCATAAAGGGACAGTGGTCAGAATTGTAAAAATTGGCCCGGTCATGAACGTGCAAACCACCCTTGGGGGTGAAGGGGTTAAAAACACATGCGTTTTTTTGCATGCGTTTTGACGCGTTTTTGGCAACGCATGCGGTTTTTTATGCGTGCGTTTTGTTGCAGAAATGCAACCTGTAGTAATTTCTAGCGGCGTTTTTTTGCCGCAAAAAAACGCATGCGTTTATTCGCGGCAAAAAAATGTATTGCTGTCTATGTAAACGCATGCATTTTTAAGCACATGCGTTTGCATGCGTTTTTAAACGCATGCGTTTCTATAGAAAAACACAAGAAAACACAAGAAAACCCTAACCCTAACCCTAACCCTTGGGTTACTAGGGATCCTAACCCTAACCCTAACCCTAAGGTTAGGATCCCTAGTAACCCTAGGGATCCTAACCCTAACCCTAACCCTAGGGATCCTAACCCTAACCCTTAGGGTTAGGGTTAGGATCCTAACCCTTAGGGTTAGGGTTAGGGTTAGGATCCCTAGGGTTACGGTTAGGGTTAGGGTTAGGATCCTTAGTAACCCTAGGGATCCTAACCCTAACCCTAACCCTAGGGATCCTAACCCTTAGGGTTAGGGTTAGGATCCTAACCCTTAGGGTTAGGGTTAGGGTTAGGATCCCTAGGGTTAGGGTTAGGGTTAGGATCCCCAGGGTTAGGGTTAGGGTTAGGATCCCTAGGGTTAGGGTTAGGGTTAGGATCCCTAGGGTTACTAGGGATCCTAACCCTAACCCTAACCCTAGCTATTTCTGTTTATAGTGGGTTTTCTAGTTGATTTTGATGATTGGCAGCTGTCACATACTTCTCATTATGCGTTTCAAAAACGCAAATGCAGGAAAAAACGCTTGTAAACGCGTCAAAACGCTGCGTTTTTTTACCACATGCAAAAACGCATGCGTCTAAAAAACGCAGCGTTTAAACGCGTTTACATGCGTTTTTGCACCAAATGCGTTTGCAGTAAAAACGCTGCGTTTTTAAACGCAAGTGTGAAACCAGCCTAACACACTACACCGCCAGGGACTCAGATCCTGCAGTGACAGATGTGTCCCCCTGCTTAAGCCAGTACATATCTGGGCCCGTCTGAAGTTTGCTAGAGAGCATTTGGATTATCCAGAAGAGTATTGGGAGAATGTCATATGGTCTGACGAAACCAAAGTAGAACTGTTTGGTTGAAACGAAACTCGTCGTGTTTGGAGGAGACAGAATGCTGAGTTGCATCCAAAGAACATCATACCTACTGTATCTTTGTCTCTCTAAATTTCTGATGTATTGCTCATTATGATTCATTACTGTCAAATAAATAATGTGCCACCTAATATAGGTAATGTAATAATCTGAAGAAGAATATTAGCATTAATTTTCCAAAAAGTAATAATTGTACTGAATCAGAGGTATGTATACAGAGTCACATGAAAAAGATACTGGCATGATCCTTTGATTGATGAATTGTAGAAGGATTCTTCCCCAGCAGAAGTGTTTCTTAGAAAATATCTTGTTATTTCAATATGCCCTCCCAAACCTTAGTGTGCCTCTGTATTAGATCAGAAGAATTTGGAGGGTACAAGATGGTGCCACAGACCCTCCTGGGGTTGTAAGAGGCCACTTGATGTGAATGATCACTACCCTAAGCATCACTTATCTTGGTCTTCACAAACCATATTAAAGCTACGTGCCAATAATTAACATTTGGTGACCTTTTTGACGCTGCATATTTCAAGTCAAAAACGCAGCGTCTTACAGTTCCAGCAAAGTGGATGGGATCTATAGAAATCTCCTGCCCACTGTTCTTTTTTTTACTCAGTGTAAACTGACCTGAGGTACATGTTTCAAATACTCTACATGTCAATTTCTCTTGCGAGTACGCTGAGGTTTATGTGCAGGTTTTTGTCCATAGACTTACTGTACAATAGATGCAGAAAATCCTCAGGAATAAAACACACATGCATTTTTAGAGCATTTCCATAGTGGAAACGCATGAAAAATGCATGTAATTTGCACATGGCTATATTAATAAAGTTCTTTCAAAACCAAATACCAGGAAGTATCAAAAATAAAAACAGCTTTATTTAACCCCCGGAGGTTTTTTCCCGGTTTTGCGTTTTCATTTTTTGATCCCCTTCTTCCCAGAGACATAACATTTAGTGATGAGCGAGTGTACTCGTTGCTCGGGTTTTCCCGAGCACGCTCGGGTGGTCTCCGAGTATTTGTTAGTGTTCGGAGATTAAGTTTTCCTCATCGCAGCTGAATGATTTACAGCTACTAGACAGCTGGATTACATGTGAGGATTCCCTAGCAACCAGGCAACCCCCACATGTACTCAGCCTGGCTAATAGCTGTAAATAATTCAGCTGAGGCAATGAAAACTTAATCTCCGAACACTAACAAATACTTGGAGATCACCCGAGCGTGCTCGGGAAAACCCGAGCAACAAGTACACTCACTCATCACAACATTTTATTTTTCCGTCAATATGGCGGCATGAGGGCTTGTTTTTTGAGTTGTACTTTTGAACGACACCATTGGTTTTACCATGTTGTGTACTAGAAAGCGGAAAAGTGAAATCCCACAGTTGTTTTTTGGTTGGTTTTTTACTAGGTTCACTAAGTGCTAAAACTGACCAGCCATTATGATTCTCCAGATCATTACGAGTTCATAAACCCCCAAACATGTCTAGGTTCTTTTTTACCTAAGTGGTGAAAAAAAATTACAAACTTTGTTGAAAAAAAAAAAAATTGCCCCATTTTCCAATACCCGTAGCGTCTCCATTTTTCGTGATCTGGGGTCAGGTGAGGGCTTATTTTTTACGTGCTGAGCTGATGTTTTTAATTATACCATTTTGGTGCAGATGCGATCTTTTGATCGCCCGTTTTTGAATTTTAATACAATATCGCGGCGACAAAAAAAAAACGTAAATCTGGCGTTTTGACTTTTTTTCTCGCTACGCTGTTTAGCGATCAGGTTAATCCTTTTTTTATTGGTAAATCGGGCGATTCTGAACTCAGCGATACCAAATATGTGTATGTTTGATTTTTTTATATATTGTTTTAGTTTGAATGGGGTGAAAGGGGGGTGATTTGAACTTTCATATTTTTTTATTTTTTTAATATTTTTAAAAACATTTTTTTTTACTTTTGGAATGCTTCAATAGTCTCCATTGGAGACTAGAAGCTGCCACAACCAGATCGGCTCTGCTAAATAGAGGGGATGATCAGATCACCTCTATATAGCAGAATTACTCACTTGCTATGAGCGCCGACCACTGGGTGGTGCTTACAGCAAGCCAGCACTGACAACCATAGAGGTCTCCAGGAGACCTCTGGTTGTCATGCCAAAACACCGGTGACCCGCGATCACGTGACTGGTGTCACCGGTTTGCGTATTTCCAGCGCGATTGCCGGAAGCGCTTGTTAAATGCCGGCTATTGCGGGCACATGTCAGCTGTTCAAAACAGCTGTCATGTCCCGGGAAAGATGTGGGCTCACAGCCGGAGCAGATATCAAAGGGAGGGAGTCTGATATCGGCGTAAATGTACGCCCGATGTCGGAAAGGGGTTAAAACATGACATACCAAAGAGAAACTTAGGCTGCCGTCACACTAGCAGTATTTGGTCAGTATTTTACATCAGTATTTGTAATCCAAAACCAGGAGTGGAACAATTAGAGGAAAAGTATAATAGAAACATATTCACCACTTCTGCATTTATCACCCACTCCTGGTTTTGGCTTACAAATACTGATGTAAAATACTGACCAAATACTGCTAGTGTGACGGCAGCCTTAGTCTCTGTCCAAGTGGGTTCTCCATTGGATGGACACCAAATCAAAACCTATTTTAGTATGTATGTATGTGTTTACCTCTGAATGTGGAAAAGAGAGTCATGATAGTGACTCAACCATTCACAAAGACCACGAAAAAACTGAAATGTAAAATACAGCACAATGAGCCCATAAACGCAAACAAACAGCAAACGTGAGCCTCAATTTGCAAAAGTCAAACAAAATAATGAATAATGTTCAAACCCAGTGGCACACAGATACCACTAACAAGTGAAGGAACTGAAGCATTTCCCCTAACCTTGAGTCAGATTCATCAGGGAATCCCACTAGGTGAATGTCAGACAACTAAATAAGTTGTATAGTGTACATTCACTGGAGAAAAGGCAGGCAATGATACAGACTAACTACAAGGTGGTAAATGTCACAGGTAACATAGCTGGCCATGACCTGATGATGCCTCACAATTGACGGATATTAAGGTAGCTCACAGCTTAGCAATAGAGATATATAGAGAGAGAAAGCCATAAAATGTTGTGGTCCGGTTCTGCATTTTTTGGGGGGTGGAAGTTTGCCTCAAACATCATTTGGTTATGATTTTTGAAAAACACAGCAAATAAGTTGTGGTTCTATCACGGCAAAAAACACAGCCCAGCCACAACATGTGATTACATCCTTTAAGGTACCTTCACACTCAGCAACTTTACAACGAGAACGACAACGTTCCGTGACGTTGCAGCGTCCTGGTTAGCGATCTCGTTGTGTTTGACAAGCAGCAGCGATCTGGATCCCGCTGTGATATCGCTGGTCAGAGCTAGAAGTCCAGAACTTTATTTGGTCGTCAGATCGGCGTGTATCGCCGTGTTTGACAGCAAAAGCAACAATGTCAGCAATGTTAAACATGGAGCTAACGACCTGTGAGAACGATAAGTGAGTCACCGTTACGTCCAGGGGTGGATTAAGGGTAGCCAGGGCCCCGGGCTGTTCAGACACTGTGGGCCCCCCCCCCCCCGGTCATGTGACGGGGGTCATGTGACGGGGGTCATGTGATACCCGAACCAGATTATTCCAGAAAAATGGCCGGGCCCTACTCTACTGTAACCTATTAAATATTTGTTAAAATCTGCAATACAATTTAGGTATATTTTGACCAATAATAATAATACATACAAGGAACAAATACCACCGCACCATGTCAAGACCACATATTACCACCACTTGGTGACCAAATAGCACATTCAAGGGACAAATACCACAACACCATTTCCAGACCACATATTACCACCACATAGTGACTGAATACTACAATACTGATCAGTAATAAAAAAAAACCAAAACACAATACTATCACCATAAGTGCCAGTATTCACAGGAGATCTGTACTTAGTATGCAGTGTCTGTGTAGAGGTAATACAGAGATCACTGGTGACACTATACACAGGAGCTCTGTATATAATGTATAGGTAATACAGTGATCACTGGTGACATTGTACACAGGACCTCTGTATATAGTATACAGTGTATAGTGTCAGTGTATAGGTAACACTGACTCACCAGTGACGTCTCTAGGTGAAGTCCTCCATCTTTCATCCAGCACAGACCGCCATCATTTCTTCCAGCCAGGACTCGTTTCTGCAGGAAATAACACAGTTATCTCGAGCTCTGCTTCCAGAACACATTACTTAATTTTTCACAACTTCTACATTACACCACATGGAGAAAAAAGTGTCACTCTGCACAGTAACAGGACCGCCCCCCCCCCCATTTAAAACAGTATACTCAAAAAATAAAATAAATACATCACTGCAGTAATAATATCCCTTAATTAGCCCCTATGGTAATAATATTCCCCACCCTGGCCCCGTGTGTCTCATTCCTGGCTCCAGCCATATGTTCTCCCATCCTGCACTTATGAGTATCCATTCTACACCATATGATCTCCCCATCCTGCCCCATATGTCTCCATCGTATCCATCCTGCCCCATGATCCAATCCTGCCCCATGTCTTTCATTCTGCCCCGTGTCTCCAATCATGCCCCGTGTCTACATTCTGCCCATGCCTCCAGTCCTGCTCCCAGTGTGTCCAGCAATCTGCCCCAGTGTGTCCAGCATATTACCCCCAGTGTGTCCAGCATGTTACCCCCAGTGTGTCCAGCATATTGCCCCAGTGTCCAGCGATCTGCCCCAGTGTGTCCAGCATTGCCCCCAGACAGTGTCTCCAGCAATCTGCCCCAGTGTCTGACTCCAGCATATTGCCCCCAGTGTGTCCAGCATTGCCCCCAGACAGTGTGTCCAGCAATCTGCCCCAGTGTGTCCAGCATATTACCACCAGTGTGTCCAGCAATCTGCCCCAGTATGTCCAGCATTGCCCCAGTGTGTCCAGCATATTACCACCAGTGTGTCCAGCAATCTGCCCCAGTATGTCCAGCATTGCCCCAGTGTGTCCAGCATATTACCACCAGTGTGTCCAGCAATCTGCCCCAGTATGTCCAATTGTCCAGCATTGCCCCAGTGTCTCCAGCATTGCCCCAGTGTCTCCAGCATTACCCCAGTGTCTCCAGCATTGCCGCAGTGTCTCCAGCATTGCCCCCAGACAGTGTGTTCAAAAATATGCCCCAGTATGTCCAGCATATTGCCCCAGAGTATCCAGCATTGCCCCCAGTGTGTCCAGCAATCTGCCCCAGTGTCTCCAGCATATTACCCCCAGTGTGTCCAGCAATCTGCCCAAGTGTCTCCAGCATTGCCCCAGTGTCTCCAGCAATCATCTGCCCCAGTGTGTCCAGCAGTCTGCCCCAGTGTGTCCTCCAGCATTGCCCCAGTGTGTCCTCCAGCAATCTGCCCCAGTGTGTCCTCCAGCAATCTACCCCAGTGTGTCCTTCAGCAATCTGCCCCAGTGTGTCTTCCAGCAATCTGCCCCAGTGTGTCCTCCAGCAATCTGCCCCAGTGTGTCCTCCAGCAATCTGCCCCAGTGTGTCCTCCAGCAATCTGCCCCAGTGTGTCCTCCAGCAATCTGCCCCAGTGTGTCCTCCAGCAATCTGCCCCAGTGTGTCCTCCAGCAATCTGCCCCAGTGTGTCCTCCAGCATTGCCCCCAGTGTGTCCAGCAATCTGCCCCAGTGTCTCCAGCATTGCCCCAGAGTCTCCAGCAATCATCTGCCCCAGTGTGTCCAGCAGTCTGCCCCAGTGTGTCCTCCAGCATTGCCCCAGTGTGTCCTCCAGCAATCTGCCCCAGTGTGTCCTCCAGCAATCTGCCCCAGTGTGTCCTCCAGCAATCTGCCCCAGTGTGTCCTCCAGCAATCTGCCCCAGTGTGTCCTCCAGCAATCTGCCCCAATGTGTCCTCCAGCAATCTGCCCCAGTGTGTCCTCCAGCAATCTGCCCCAGTGTGTCCTCCAGCAATCTGCCCCAGTGTGTCCTCCAGCAATCTGCCCCAGTGTGTCCTCCAGCAATCTGCCCCAGTGTGTCCTCCAGCATTGCCCCAGTGTGTCCTCCAGCATTGCCCCCAGTGTGTCCTCCAGCAATCTGCCCCAATGTGTCCTCCAGCAATCTGCCCCAGTGTGTCCTCCAGCAATCTGCCCCAGTGTGTCCTCCAGCAATCTGCCCCAGTGTGTCCTCCAGCAATCTGCCCCAATGTGTCCTCCAGCAATCTGCCCCAGTGTGTCCTCCAGCAATCTGCCCCAGTGTGTCCTCCAGCAATCTGCCCCAGTGTGTCCTCCAGCAATCTGCCCCAGTGTGTCCTCCAGCAATCTGCCCCAGTGTGTCCTCCAGCATTGCCCCAGTGTGTCCTCCAGCATTGCCCCCAGTGTGTCCAGCATTGCCCCAGTGTCTCCATCAATCTGCCCCAGTGTGTCCTCCAGCATTGCCCCAGTGTGTCCAGCAATCTGCCCCAGTGTCTCCAGCATTGCCCCCAGTGTCCAGCAATCTGCCCCAGTGTCTCCAGCATTGCCCCAGTGTCTTCAGCATTGCCCCAGTGTCTCCAGCATTGCCCCAGTGTGTCCAGCATATTGCACAGGGCCCCCCGGATTGCCGTTCGCAAAAAACAAACAAAAAAAAAAAGAGTTCTCCTCACCTGACCAGCGCTCCAGGCGGCGAGCTCCCTCCAGCAACGCACACTCGCCGGCGACTGACAATGACGTCAGACGCTGGTGACGTGTGCGCTGCGGCCGACTTCAGCTTCCAGCCTCCAATTGGCTGGTGGCTGTTGTTAACTATTGACGTGCGGGCGCGCCCGCACGTCAATAGGAAACCGCCGCAGCGCCGGTTGGGGCCCGGTGAGCAGATGAGAAGGGGCCCGATGCGGGCCCCCTCTCTCTGCCCACCGGGTCCGGGGGCACATAAATGCTGGCGGACATTCACTCACACTCGGGCGGATTATCAGAGGGTCAATCTGTGCGGTAACCCAGGGCCCCCCCACACCACTGGGCCCTGGGCTACCGCCCATATTGACCCTCTGATAATCCGCCCCTGGTTACGTCACAGGATCGCTCCTGCATCGTTCTGGAGCTGCTGTGTTTGACATCTCTACAGCGACCTAAACAGCGACGCTGCAGCGATCGGCTCGTTGTCTATATCGCTGCAGCGTCGCTGAATGTGACGGTACCTTTAGATCGTGTGTGTGTGACAGCACAGCAATGAAGATGATTAGTGTGTGAGAAAAAGACAATAGTGTCATACATGTGTTGCAGGGCAATTGGGGGCTTTGGAGTACCGTACTTCTAATTCCAGGGAAAATTTGGCAAATCTGGCAAATTTAAATTGTAAGAGATTTGCTCATCTTCTGTAAATTGTCCTGACACGTGTGGAAATGTGTACTTGCAGCGCCCCAGAGTCTGGTCCATGCAGTGGCGTCGCTCTTCCACCAGGGGGAGTGATGGTACGTCTGATTGCACTAAAAGAGTACACCTTGCCAGGTATCACAGTCACACATTACACTTCACACTCCGGCCGCCAGGGGGAGCAAAAGGTCCTATTTACTAGGCCACTCCTCACACACGGGTAAAACTGGGGGTTGGATAGGAAGTTAGGAAGATAGAAGCCCAGGAGAGTTCGGGAGAGGACCTGTCAGGGGTGGGATCCTGACAGCGGCCTAGCACAGACAGATCGTCACGGAGCCGTGCCTGTACCTTATAGCGGCAGTCTCCTAAGAAAGGACACGAAGCTAAGTATATTGTGGAGAAGTGAGAAACGAGATCACAGCACAAAGGCGATAGAACCAGAAGGAGTCGTGCCCCAAGATCGGCAACATCCTTCTGAGGCGCGTAGCCGGTGGCCGGAGCACCGAGGAAGTAATAGGCTCTACGCATTACTTTGAACTACGGCAGGGCAGTTAACTTTAGGTTGGCTGTCTCACCTTTTACACCTAATGAAGACAATGGAGGCAATTGTGGGAGAGGGGCGTCTCTAGGGTCCCTATAAAATAACTCCAGGCCTACCCCGTCATACGGGTGCGTCCTATCCATATCATCTGGGGGACGGAGAGAAAGAACAGAAACAAACATGACAGTTGTGAGGACTATCCCGCGGTGTTCAGCAGGGAGGTACTACAACACAGAGGCGCTGGTAGGAAGGCTAC
Organism: Ranitomeya variabilis; assembly: GCF_051348905.1. NCBI lineage: Eukaryota > Metazoa > Chordata > Amphibia > Anura > Dendrobatidae > Ranitomeya > Ranitomeya variabilis. The sequence goes on along the minus strand of NC_135232.1, from coordinate 200,823,290 downwards.
TGATTTCCACCTGCAAAGGGAACTCTGGATGTGCCTTCGGACCGGCTGGTCTCAGCCAGCCCTGTTAGCAGTGCTCTGGATTGCGGATGCTGAAGCCTTCAGTAAAAAGGTAAAGAGATTGCAACCCTGTGTCCTCGTTATTTACTGCGACCTACACCATCACAAACACCCTTTTATTGGGCGCCCCTTAGCAGGGCCACGGACCGGGTCAGGCCACCGTGACATCCCCAGGACTGAGAGACCCAGTACCGAGTACCCCACTGCCCTGCGTTTGGGGGCCACTCCAATTTGGCGTCACGAACAGGATCTACTTAAGCCTGAAGAATCAGGTCATGTGTGCCTTGGAACTGTGACTGAATTGTGCTGAATCGTGATTTATTGCAAAGACTGTGTATTGCTGTTTGACGCCAAAATCCACCATCGCCGTGCCGTGTGGGGCACGAGGGGAGGAGCCATAGCTTTGTGGGCGGAGCCGGCTGAAGAGAGCGCGGAGCAAGAAGACGCGGTGAGGTACCGATTCCGGAAGAGGAACCCCGACTTCCACCAGGTTAGCAGGGGGAGGAGCGGCCATGTCTGATCCCGGAGGAGCGGAGGCGGCGTTCGCCGCCGCAGACTCAGAGGCACCTCCGAGCCCCGCAGTAGGCGCAGCCGGAGGCCTTGTACCACCGCCGGGTTCCGCAGAGCTTGCCGCCCCCAGCAGTCAGCCGGATACTGCCGCAGCTACAGCAGCCATAATGCCCTTCTCCATGCCGTACCTACCGGGAGCAGCCTGGCTCCTGCGATATTCTGGAGAATCACATACATTAACTGACTTTATAGAAGGGATCTGCAGCCTGCTTGAGTTTTATCCCCTGACAGAGCCTCAGAAAGTTCATATGATAACAGGCCAACTCTTTGGAGCGGCTCTGAGAGAAGTGAAGTCCTGGCCCGCCGCGGATAAGAGGAATGCGCAGCAGGTCTTTGCAAAGCTTAAAACCACCGCTACAGAGATTAAATTGACGTTTTATGGGTGCAAGCAGAGGCCACAGGATAGCTTACGGGACTATGCCCTTAATCTGCAGGAGGCACTGCGGGCCATCAAGCAGAATGACCCAAACAGCATGCAAGATGAGGATAAACTCCTGAAGGAGCGGTTCATCGAGGGGCTCCTGTGCAGTCACCAAAGGGCCCAACTGCACTTCCTGGCCATGCAGAATCCAGACCTGACTTTCGCGCAATTCAAAGATAAAGCCATCCAGGCGCTACAGGAGCGACAACCCAGCCGTGCAGTACTTCCCAGGCGTCAAGCTCTCACGTACCACCAGGAGGTGGCACCCGATGCTCCAGTTTCCGCTGAGGCCGATGCCCAGATCCTGGAAGACGGTTCCCCTGCAGGACTACGCCTCCAGATGCAGGAGCTGACCAAGAGCGTTGCCGCCCTAGCCCGGACCGTACAGTCCCTACAAGAGGCCCCCAAGGAGAAGATCCAGCTGGCTTCCAGACCGGAGGATGTCCCCTGGCAGCGACAGAGGAGGATTCCGCCGACCAGAGGGAGGGATGACGATTGCTTTCATCGGGATGGACGACCTATCTGCCGCCGCTGCCACAAGGTGGGCCATCTTGCAAGGTACTGTCATTTAAGCGAGCAGCCCCTGGGGCAGAGGGCCAACCCCCAGGAGTAGGACGATCAGGCCCGCAAAATTGGAGAACCAAATACATTGGAGGGCGACCAGTTCTTCCCATCGTGATCGACGGTATCCCCATGAACGCTTTGCTGGACACCGGTTCTCAGGTGACGACTATGCCTTACATCCTTTATTAACGTTATTGGGAGGACACTGACATTACTCGTGGCCCCAATGATGATTTCACCATAATAGCCAGTAATGGTCAGCCATTGCCACAAGTGGGGTATAAAGAGGTCACCATTAAAGTGGGGCGGGTGGAATTGGAGGCCCAAGGGATTGTAATTGTTGATATTGACCGACGTGAATGTAATCCCATGATGACCATTGGTACTAATGTCATAGAAAACTGTCTTGCAGAGGTTATTTGTCTTGTTACAGCAGGTAGCAGAAACAGCTGGTTACAGTGAACAACGTGCCCTGCAGAAAGAAATCAGAGCTCTGATGCAGAGACAGCAGGTGGAGCTGACTGGTGGTGAAATTGGCCGTGTCACAGTGAGTGATTCAAACCCCATTGCGATACCCCCCAGGAGTGAAATGTTAATATGGTGTCGGGCAGCCATAGGCCTCAGGGGTAAAGACTATCAGGCCCTGGTAGAACCTGTATATTCAGATAATAGGCCTACCCTCCTGACAGCCAGAGGGGTGGTTGACGTCTGCAAGGGGAGGGTGCCAGTACGTGTTCTTAATTGTGGGGAGGAAGAAGTCCACCTAACCAAATATGCCACACTTGCCAAACTGTTTACTGTTAATAATAGTGTGATACAGGCACCCGGACCCTTGGTCCCGTCCAATCCGGCGGAGAACAACGGTTCTGCAGGGCAACTGAAAGATTGGTGTCGGGAATTGCACGTGGGCACTGACTCTACCCCACCTCACCAGAAACAGGGGGCCTACAGGGTGGTTCATAAGTATGAGCGGGTATTCAGCAAGCACCCCCTAGATTTCGGGCAGGTAAAAGGGATTCAACATCATATCCCTACAGGAGATCATCCACCCATAAAAGAAAGATACCGTCCTGTACCCCCAGCTCATTATCAGTGTGCCAAAGACATGTTGCGGGACCGGCTGGTCTCAGCCAGCCCTGTTAGCAGTGCTCTGGATTGCGGATGCCGAAGCCTTCAGTAAAAAGGTAAAGAGACTGCAACCCTGTGTCCTCGTCGTTTACTGCGACCTACACCATCACAAACACCCTTTTATTGGGCGCCCCTTAGCAGGGCCACGGACCGGGTAAGGCCACCGTGACATCCCCAGGACCGAGAGACCCGGTACCGAGTACCCCGCTGCCCTGCATTTGGGGGCCGCTCCATACTGTGAGTGCCAAAAAGAAAAGTAAAATTAACCTCTTTCTCAAATGATTTTTTGATGTAAAAATTGTGATAAATTGCAAGGAACTTTGTGAAGAATTCTCTAAGAATCAGGCCTCTTTCACACATTCGTTTTTCTTGTACATGTTCTAGATAATGGTTTTCACAGATGGAGCACGTACCTATTTAGATCTATAGGACGGTTCAGTTGTCCATGTTCTTTGCAGACCCTTTTGCGGATAGAGGCATGTCCATTTTTGATCGGCATCTTGGAACAAAATTACCCAAATAAGTCTATGGCTGCGTGAAAACCACAGACAACACACTGATGGCATCAGTGTTCTATCCGTGTACTGTCCGTGATTAACAATGCAATGTATAGGGGAAGCTTTGCCATTTATTTATTTTTCATATGTGAAAATCACTCATGAAGGTAAGAACTGACACAATGACCAAATGCTGATGAAACTCAGACTGCTTTTGTTTTTTGCATACTTGAAAAATCGCTTAATGAAGTCTAAGTTCTATCCATGATTTTTATGGATAGAAATTCTACCGATTATAGTCTATGGAGCTGGTCACATCTGTGTTTTTTGGGGGACTGAGTGGTCTGCACAAAATCACGGAGATGTCAGATTTTGTCTTGTATCAATCTCACCAATGAAGCCTATGGGTCCATGATAAAAATCGGACACACGGATGTTTGATACGAAAAGGTTGAGAAACTACCATCATTTTTTTTTTTCTGTGAAAAACTAATGAAATTCTGATGGTAAGAACTGACACACTGGTGAAATGCTAATAAAAAAAAAAACACTGAAGAAGTGCTGACTGTTTTGTGATTGAGAAAAATCACTGATATCTGAATGAGTCCTAAATCTGGTTCCTACGAGAGCTAAAACAGTATTATTAGTGGAGGTAGTTGTTCTGTCTACTGTATATGCATTGAGACATTTTTCCACACTCTGATGTTCGCTGCATATTTTTCCTTCATGTTGATATGATTACCAGAATATGATAACACTGGAAAATGCTGGGCTCTTCCTTCAGTAAACAACGCTTGGCTCTTTTCAGAGAGGTGCCATAAATAAAGGATAAAGATCATACTGCCCAAGGCCTGGGTGTTGAGATCAGTGGCTCCAGACTACAGTACATTGCCCAGAGTCAGATCTGACACAGAGACAACACTAGTGAAAGTAGCCAAACCTGTTGTCAGTGTGCCTCAGAAGTGTGTGGACATGAGGCTCTGGAGACCTTCCCTGTAATTTTATCACTTAAAGACGTTGTCCACTACTTTATCATTGATGACCTATCCTCAATATAGGCCCCGTCACACATAGCGATTTACCAACGATCACGACCAGCGATACGACCTGGCCGTGATCGTTGGTAAGTCGCTATGTGGTCGCTGGGGAGCTGTCACACAGACAGCTCTCTCCAGCGACCAACGATCAGGGGAACGACTTCGGCATCGTTGAAACTGTCTTCAACGATGCCGAAGTCCCCCTCCAGCACCCGGGTAACCAGGGTAAACATCGGGTTACTAAGCGCAGGGCCGCGCTTAGTAACCCGATGTTTACCCTGGTTACCAAAAAAAACAAACAGTACATACTCACCATCTGATGTCCGTCAGGTCCCTTGCCTTCTGCTTCCCGCTCTGACTGAGTGCCGCCGTACAGTGAGAGCAGAGCGCAGCGGTGACGTCACCGCTGTGCTGTACTTTCACTTTCACTTTGCGGCGCTCAATCAGTGTGGGAAGCAGACGGCAAGGGACCTGACGGACATCAGATGGTGAGTATGTAGTGTTTGTTTTTTTTTACATTTACGCTGGTAACCAGGGTAAACATCGGGTTACTAAGCGCGGCCCTGCGCTTAGTAACCCGATGTTTACCCTGGTTACCAGTGAAGACATCGCTGGATCGGTGTCACACACACCGATTCAGCGATGTCAGCGGGACCTCAACGACCAAAAAACGGCCCAGGCCATTCCGACACGACCAGCGATCTCACAGCAGGGGCCTGATCGCTGGTACGTGTCACACATAGCGAGATCGCTACTGAGGTCGCTGTTGCGTCACAAAACTTGTGACTCAGCAGCGATCTCGCTAGCGATCTCGCTATGTGAGACGGGGCCTTATAGGTCATCAATGTCTGATCCTATTGAAATCAATAGGAGGCGGATGTACAGTACCCAGCCGTGGCCACTATCAGCAACTGTAGCAGCTCCACAATTGAGCAATCTGACGCCAACATCAATGTCAGACCCCGACCGATCAGACATTGATGTCCTATCCCAAGGATAGGTCATCGACTCATCAATGATAAAGTAGTTGACAACCTCTCTAATTAGTACACCATGTAATGAGAAACAGATAGGGTCCATTTACATTCGCCAACTTGTGGAACTAAATGGCAGCGGATCAGCTACATGTTTGCTAATTGATGGTTTACACAGACAGACCGTGTCTAAGGGTACCGTCACACAGTGCCATTTTGATCGCTACGACGGCACGATCCGTGACGTCGCAGCGATCGTATGATTATCGCTCCAGCGTCGTAGACTGCGGTCACACGTTGCAATCACGGCGCTGGAGCGATGCCGAAGTCCCCGGGTAACCAGGGTAAACATCGGGTTACTAAGCGCAGGGCCGCGCTTAGTAACCCGATGTTTACCCTGGTTACCAGCGTAAACGTAAAAAAAACAAACAGTACATACTTACATTCCGGTGTCTGTCCTCCGGCGTCTCAGCTTCTCTGCACTGTGTAAGCACAGCGGCCGGAAAGCACAGCGGTGACGTCAGACGTCACCGCTGTGCTCGCTTTCTGGCTGGCCGGCGCTCACAGTGCAGAGAAGCTGAGACGCCGGGGGACAGACACCGGAATGTAAGTATGTACTGTTTGTTTTTTTTACGTTTACGCTGGTAACCACGGTAAACATCGGGTTACTAAGCGCGGCCCTGCGCTTAGTTACCCGATGTTTACCCTGGTTACAAGCGAACACATCGCTGGATCGCTGTCACACACAACGATCCAGCGATGTCAGCAGGTGATCAAGCGACGAAAGAAAGTTCCATACGATCTGCTACGACGTACGATTCTCAGCAGGATCCCTGATCGCTGCTGCGTGTCAGACACTGCGATATCGTATGGATATCGCTGGAACGTCACGAATCGTACCGTCGTAGCGATCAAAGTGTGACTGTGTGACGGTACCCTTAGATGAGCGATCTATAATAGATCATTCAATGCGTATTGGCTGCCATTGTTCTCAGTCGTGCAGGTCTTGTTTACACAGGACGATGCACCGACTAGAATGATGATCTTTCGTGCAGACCAAAAGATCATTTCACCCAAAGCAAGAATTTTGCTCATTCACTGGGAATGCTCATTCATGATGTTTATGCAGGGTCAATTTTGATTGATTGAGCCATGGTTCCTGCTCTCTTAGGCCTCATTCACATGTCCGTGTTGCACATATGTGTTCTATCCGTCTTTTTCACGGCTACAACATGTACCATTATATGGTGTTACTCACATGTCCATGTTTTTTTACGGACAGCGTGTCTGTGCAAAACAAACAGAGATGTGTCCGGTTATTTTCAACAGCATGGATGACAAGGGCCAATACAAGTCTATGGGTCATGAAAAATATGTACAGCGCACGGATATGCCGTCTGTGTGCCGTTCATATTTACATTTCAAAGGATAGGAGATGCTTTATCATTTATTTATCTTTGTGTGAAAAATGCTAACGACACTGATGGGTAAAAAGGACACATAGACAATACACAGATGACATACTGATGCAAAACAATGATGACACTGGTACCATTTTTTAATTTACGTGTTTAAACATGGACATGTAAATGAGACCTTGGGCCACTTTTAAGTGTCCACAATTCACAATTTAACTACAATAGTATGACTGCAACACTTGGAACTCTCATGTTCCTACTGAACCGAACTTATTTGCCATAATACCTTAAGACTACATTCCCATGATGAGCATTTGGTGAGTTTTTGATATTGCAGATTTTCTGCAGTATTTCTCAATCCACATAACATCTCTGCCTGCACCTCACAGTCCACCAGTTTGTCCTATTCTCCGTACTTCACCAGAGTGCATTTCACCTCTGACATCTGGAAGAGCAAACATGGACAGGGGCGTTACATCTCACTGACTGGGCACTGGGTGACTCTGGTAGCTGTGGGGGCAGGCAGTGAAAGGGCTGTTCCAAAAGTCTTTGAATCCCCAAGGCTTGTGGAACAAACCTCTGTATCGAACACTTCCTCCACTGTTTCTGGCACCTCCAACTCCTCTAGGGCCTCTACCTGTGCCCTCAACCTTTCCCTTAATCCGACACGCGTTCCAACAGTGCAGATAAAATCCCCCCTACACCTGTACGGTGCAGCCAAATTAATATGCCTTGGGGATCGCAGTCACACAGCTCAAGAGTTGTGTACAGGTATCCAGGCGGAGTTAGACCAATGGTTGTCTCCAATGAACCTGGAGCCAGGGAAGGCCATGTGCGATAATGGTTCAAACCTGGTATAGACCCCATGCTGGGGCAACCTCACACACATCGTCAACCTGGTGGTACAGCAATTTCTCAGCCACTATCCCAGCCTGGATGCACTGCTGCAGAAAGCATGGACGCTGTGTGCTCACTTCTGCTGATCGCACCCCACAGGTCATCGACTTGCATCTATACAGAGATTTGCGATGTTCCGACATGGTGGAATTGCACTCTGCACATGTTACAGTGACTGTGGCAGCAGCGACAAGCCCTGTTGCAGTATGTTCTTTTGCACAGCCTGGGCCAATGCAGTCCGGACGTGGTGCAAATCACGCTTGGGAGTGGGCAGAGATGAAGGAGCTGTGCACCCTTCTGAAATGGCTACCAAGATGGTTAGTGCTGAGGATGCCGGTCATCTACATGCTGGAGCACACTTTTAATAGTCTGCGTGAGGAGGTGGTGGTCCCAGAGGAAGGGGTGGAAGCACAGGAGGATGCGAAAGGGATAACAATATCTCAAATTTCCAGACTGTCGTCACACAGGCAGGTGCCATGGGAGGGTGGCATATAGATCGAGGGGGGCTCAAGATACCAGGCAAACTATTAGTGAAGGTGCAGAAGCCGAGGAACAAATGAAGAAGGACAAGGTTATTAATGCGCAACAGTCAGAAGATGAAGAGGATAATGATTCCCTCTCTGTTGGCCATGGTTGGCATGGAGGAAGCAACCTTGAGTGTTCCCCCACCACCAACACACAATGGACTTGGACTAAAGGGAAGCGCCAAACACATGAACGCCTTCTTGCTGCAGTATCTTCAGCACGATGCCTGTATTCTAAGGGTTAAAAATAGTGCTGGCTACTAGGTTGAAACTCTGTTAGATCTACGGTACAAGAGTAAATTTATCCAGATGCTTGCACCCATGGAAAGGGATATGCGCGTGCTGGAGTATTTAAACCCGCTTATAGACAATCTTAACAGTGGTTTTCCACAAGACAGCAGTGAGGCACGCAGTGTACATCCCAATTCTAGACGTCCAACCCCCGGGAATGTCAAGACTATCAGCAGCAGTTTATGTGGCATAAGCAATTTCTGTGAGTCATCTCACACATTTTTTAGACCAGCCCATGCTCCAGCAGAAGAGAGTATAAGTCTGACATGTTGTGAACAACTGAAGAGGATGGTGCAGGAGTATCTGGAGCTCAATATCAATGCTATCGGGGGGGTTTGAACCCTTTTGCATTTTGGTCTTCAAAAATGGAAGAGTGGCCTGAGCTCGCCTGTCACACCTTGGAGGCTTTGCATTGCCCGGCAGTCAATGTTCTCTCAGAATGTGTCTTCAGTGCTGCTTGTAAGTCCTGACAGATAAGCACATTCAGCTGTCCCCTGTAGACCACCTAACTTTCATTAAAATGAACATGGATCTCCAATGACTTTTGCACCTCAGTCGCAGACTAGGCAGACTAGGCGATGGTGTCGTTTTTAGTGTCATGCATTCATCTTGCATTATTGCCGTCTGTGCCATCTTTGTGGTATCTTCTGTGCTACTGCTTCTGATGTTACAATTTTTTCAAATGTGGAAACTCCAGGTTGGGTCTCCATCTGGTGTGTTGCTTGTGGTGGAAGGTGTGTCAGATGCATATTATACTGTTTCTACTCTGTGGAAATTGATGCCACATTAGTGGTTTGTGACAATTATTTTTTGAAATGTGGAGACTCCAAGTTGGGTCTCCATCTGCTGGGTTGCCTGTGTAAGTAGGGCTTCCAGACATGCCAGGCCTGCACTTACTTTCTGTCAACTACCTGTGTCACTTTCCTTACATTTTTCTACCAATATTACTGTATGAAACTGATGCTTGTGCCATCTGAGTGTGGCTGGAATAAAAGAAAAAAAAATTGAGGTGTTTCATGAGGTATCAGGTCTCTCAGCTGAGAAGGCTTACACCACTCCCTTAACCACCAGGTCCTCTTTGAAACTTCAATTCCAAGCTGTAAATGCTGAGCCAGACCCTGATACCTAATGCATGGCCCATGGCTGACTGCTGCTGTGCCATTTGCAAATTTCTACTGTTGGTCAATTGATGCCACTTTTCATGGTGTCTGCTCCTTATTTTAGCTGTTTGGGAAGCTTTTTGTCACCCCTTAAGGTGTTGTCTATGTGTTTGGTTTTGCCTCCCATTGCCTCTAATGGCGTTCAGATACGTTCATCGAAACCATTCAGTGAACGCTGGTTCAAATCCAAATCGAACCTTGAAGGGTTCACTCATCTCTAATTACTAGAAAAATATTACATTACCCTATTTAGTGCCTAATTATCTGACTTCTACCTGACAGCAGAGGTTGGCACCCTACAGATTGCTAAAATGGCTCCCTCTAGATAGCTTCTAGGCTGATGATCGAGTGGGTGTAGAACTTAATACTAATAAATAGCAGATATCTATATATATAATTGTCTAAGGGTTTAATTGTCTGTCTGTCCTGGAAATCCCGCGTCGCTGATTGGTCGAGGCTGCCAGGCCTCGACCAATCAGCGACGGGCACAGTCTCTGATTGGTCGAGGCCAGCCGGCCTCGACCAATCAGCAACGGGCACAGTCTGCCGCGAATTCTGGAATCATCATTGTCCTCCACTGCTGTCAAGTGCCGCCATTGTGTAGGGTGCGTGCCTGCATCTCCCTGTATGGGCGGCATCTCCCTGTGTTTCTATCTTAGAATGGGTCGTAAACGAAAATACGCCAATGAGGATGACAGAAAAGCAGCAGCAGCAAAATTATAAATAACTCATGGATAGTCCCATACAACCCGTACTTATCAAAATACTACAACTGTCACATCAACGTAGAAATCTGTGCTTCAATAAAAAGTGTAAAATATCTCTTCAAGTACATCTACAAGGGGCATGACAAAGCTAACATCGAAATACAACAGAAAACAGTCAATCACGATGAATCATCAACTTTTGTTGACTCAAGATATGTCAGTGCTCCAGAAGCTGCTTGGAGGATATTTGCGTTTCCAATGCATTCACAGTCCCATGCCATTATACATTTAGCTATTCATTTACCAAATCAACAGCAGCTTTATTTCTTTGAAGATGCTGAAGTCAAAGATGTCTCAAAAACTTTAAGCACGACATCAACATTAATGGAATGTTTTTTGCTGAACCAACGTGACGAAAACGCAAGGCACTATTTGTACCGAGAGATTCCAGAGCATTACATTTGGAATAAAACTTGGAATCCAAGACAACGAGGAGTTAGCAGAATAATTGGACGCATGTATACTGTTAGTGTCAAGGATCAAGAAAGATATTGCCTTCGGCTGTTACTACTACATATCATAGGAGCTAAAACTTATGACGATTTGAAAACAGTTAACGGAGTATTGCACGATACATTTAAAGCTGCAGCTTTGGCTTTAGGACTTCTATTGGATGATACTGTGTGGAAACTTACTTTAGAAGACGCAGTTACCCTACATATGCCTAAGCAACTTCGTGAATTGTTTGCCTAGATCTGTGTATTTGGACCGCCTACAAATCCAGCTCAACTTTGGACAAATTTTAAAGAACATCTAATCGAGGACTACTGCTTACGTCTTCACAACAGAAGTGGAAGTTGTCAAAATTGCGAATCTTATGCCATGCAAGATGTCCAAAATATCTTACTACTACATGGAAAAACGTTTTCAGACTTTAATTTGCCCCAGCCTGCCATTCAAGTTCCACAAGTTCCAGAGTATAACGAAGCTTACGAATTATTGTTGGCAACAGAGAAGAAAAACTCCTTAAATGAACAACAATGGATTGCATATGACACTATTGTGAGCGCTATAGAAAACCAAGCAGATGCAAGGCCAAAATGTTTGTTTATTGACGGTCCAGGAGGGAGCGGTAAAACATACCTCTATGAAGTTATAATGCATCACGTTAGAGGGTTGGGAAAAGTCGTATTGCCGTCGGCTACAACAGGGATTGCAGCAAACCTTTTACGAGGAGGTCACACTATCCATTCACTCTTTGGGATACCAGTTCCAGTCAATGAAATCTCTATTTCCAGAATAAAACAAGACACATTTGCAGGAAGACTGTTAAAGAACGCAAATCTTTTCATACTTGACGAGCGCACCATGGCACCCAAATATGCTTTGAGCTTAATTGACAGACTTCTGCGTGAAGTAATGACTACAAATGTTGCTGAAAAAAATAAAATTCCGTTTGGAGGTAAAGTTTTTGTCATTGGAGGAGATTTTAGGCAATGCCTTCCAGTCATACCAAATGGAACAAGAACAGATGTTATCGAGTCCAGCTTAAAAATGGCTGACCTTTGGAAACCGTTCAATAAACTCCAACTAATTAACAATATGCGATCTTCGGACCCAGAGTATAGCAACTGGCTTCTTAAACTTGGCAACGGTGAACTTAGCAACGAATACAACCTTGGAGAAGATATTATTGAAATACCAGAAGACATGTTGTGCACTGAATGCATTGTAACTGATGTTTTTGGACAATGCATTGAAATTGATGTGAACGACCAAAGCAGTGTTGAGAGGGCCTCTTCTTATGCAATTATCTGTCCCAAGAATGATGACGTGGCTCTGCTAAATTCCCAGGTGATGGATAGAATGCCTGGTGAGTATAAGTTGTATAAAAGTGATGATTCAGTGGATGTAGACAATGAAGATGAACGAGAGCATTATCCAGTTGAATTTTTAAATAGTCTTACGCCATCAGGAATGCCATCCCACAGACTTCAACTGAAAGTTGGAACAATCATAATGTTGCTGCGGAATCTAAATACGAAAAATGGTCTATGTAATGGAACTCGCCTTATTGTTACTGGACTCCATTCTCACGTCATTCAAGCAAGAGTGATCACTGGATCAGCAAAAGGAGATGAAGTGTTCATTCCACGCATTGATTTATGTCCTTCAGACACGGGTCTTCCATTTAGGCTTCGGCGTCGACAGTTTCCAATAAAACCAGCTTTTGCCATGACAATAAACAAGTCACAAGGTCAAACTCTACACCGTGTTGGCATATATCTACCGCAGCCCGTTTTTGGTCATGGACAACTCTACGTTGCATTTTCAAGATGAGATCCAACGTCAAGATGCAAGTTCTTCCTACCCCTTTACAAGGAAAGTTGCTTATAGGTAGTCAAAAGGTATTCACAAGAAATGTCGTGTACAAAAATATTTTGGCTTGATATTGTTAATAAATATATTATAGTGTCAATGTCCTTCTTTTGTCCGATGATTTATTTAAATACAGTTACAGTTCATGTAATGTGGTTTATATATTTTGATGATCTGTTTCATAATTTCATTCAATTGTATTAAGTTCTATGACTAATAAAATTTAATGATAATAAATATATTTTACCCATTATTGCATTATTCTTCAATCTTCATAAATAACTACATACATATTCTAGAATACTACGCTATATACTACGTGGCCGGCCGCGAACAATCAGCGACAGGCGACAGGGATATGGTGCCCACACTGCTAAATACTGCGTGGGCTGTGTGATATACTGCAGGGGCTGCTATATACTACGTGGCCAGTGTTATATACTGCGTGGGCTGTGTGACATACTGCGGGGGCTGTGCTATATACTACATGGGCAGTGTTATATACTACGTGGGCTGTGTGATATACTGCGGGGGCTGTGCTATACTACATGGGCAGTGTTATATACTACATGAGGTGTGTGATATACTGCAGGGCTGTGCTGTATACTACATGGGCAGTGTTATATACTACGTGTGCTGTGTGATATACTGCGGGGGCTGTGCTATATACTACATGGGCAGTGTTATATACTTAGTATATAGGAGGCATGTAGTATATAGCAGACAAATAGTACGTGGCCTGTGCTACATACTATGTGGCTGCTATATACATACGTACATATTATAGAATACCAGATGCGTTAATACAGGCCACGCACTATATATAACACAGCCCACTTACTATATAACACAGCTCACGCAGTATATAGCAGCCACGCAGTATATAACACAGGCCACGCAGTATATAACACAGGGCACATAGTATATAGCACAGCCCACGCAGTATATAACTGCTCCGCCCTCTGCCTGAACAGTCAATGCAGAGAGACGGAACACTGAGGAGCAGCGACGAGAGGTGAGTATGTGATATTTTGTTTTTATTGCCTCAGCAGCAGCATTACATGTGGCACAATGCTGTATGGAGCTTCTATGGGGCCATAAAAAACTGCATGGAGCATTACATGGGGCATCTATGGGGCCATAACTGCATGGAGCATTATATGGGCCATCTATGGGGCCATAACTGCATGGAGCATTATATGGGCCATCTATGGGGCCATAACTGCATGGAGCATTATATAGAGCATCTATGGGGCCATAACCGCATGGAGCAATATATGGGGCATTATATGGGGCATCTATGGGGCCATAAAGAACTGCATGGAGCATTATATGGGGCACCTATGGGGCCATAACTGCATGGAGCATTATACTACGTGACTGGGCAAAATACTACGTGACTGGGCAATATACTACGTGGACATGCAATGTACTGCGTGGGCTGCGCAATGTACTGTGTGGGCTGTGCAATGTACTACGTGGGCTGCGCAATGTACTGCGTGGCTGCGCAATGTACTGCATGGGCTGAGCAATGTACTGCGTGGGCTGCGCAATGTACTGCGTGGGCTGTGCAATGTACTACGTGGGCTGCGCAATGTACAATGTAAGGAGTTAAAAGTTATTCTTGAGGATACTTGACGCGAATAAGTCCTTGTTTAGTCCAAAACACAGATAGATATGCTTATAAGGCAGTTCAAATAATACCTTAGCTCAACCAGGGAGGCCTGGGTAATAGTCTCAGGTTCTTGCAGAACAGCAACAGCTTACATGTCCAGCAAATGCAGATGGAAGTAAACACGAGCAGCAGATGAAGGAGGATTACTGGAACTGGTGTATGCAGCAGGAACTCAGAGCAGAGTAGAAGGATAACCCTGCAGGTACACAGGAGCAGGTATATAGCCAGGGAGTAACCAGAGGTCCGGAGCTGGATGCAAGGCAGAATACTCTAGCACAGACTGAAGGCTGGGGTGGAGTTTTATAGCAGGAAGACACAGTGCACATGAGACCAAAGACGCCATCTTGGAAAAGGGCAGTAATGCACAAAAGGTAATAAAAAATGTTCAGAGTCCTGACAGGAACGGAAGCTGGCGGCAGCATCGCGCTCATCGGCACAGCTTCGCTGGACGCCGGGTGGTGAGTATATAACTATTTTTTTTTTTTTAACAGGGATATGGTGCCCACACTGCTATATACTACGTGGGCTGTGTTACATACTGTGTTGCCTGTGTTATATACTGCGTGGCCGCTATATACTACGTGGCTGTGCTATATATTACGTGGGCTGTGTTATATACTACGTGACTGCTATATATTACGTGGGCTGTGTTATATACTGCATAGCTGCGCTATATATTACGTGGGCTGTTATATACTACATGGCTGCTATATATTACGTGGGCTGTGTTATATACTACGTGGCTGTCTGTGTTATATACTATGTGGCTGCTATATACTACGTGGCTGTGCTATATACTACTTATCTGTCTGTGTTACGTGGGCTGTTATATACTGCGTGGGCTGTGCTATATGCTGCGTGGGCTGTGCTATACACTACGTGGCTGCTATATACTACGTGGCTGCTATATACTCCATGGCTGTGCTATATACTACGTGGCTGATATATACTACGTGGCTGTGCTATATACTACGTGGCTGATATGTACTACGTGGCTGATATATACTACGTAGCTGTGCTATATACTACGTGGATGCTATATTCTATGTGGCTCCTATATACTACGTGGCTGTGCTATATACTACGTGGCTGCTATATACATACATACATACATATTCTAGAATACCCGTTGCGTTAGAATCGGGCCACCATCTAGTTATTAGATAAATAATATAGCGATGTCCCACTGTGCTTGATATGTCAACTAATTTCACCTCATGCACCAAATCGTATCATAACAAATGTAAGTAAATAGAATATAACATCTTTAGTGAAAAGAATGTAGAACTTATTCACATACGTATTCAGATTGTTGCCTCAAAGCGTTTCACCAGATGGCTCATTAGGAGGCTTGATGTTTAACAGGAACACATCCAAATGGCTAGAGGAGTGGTCTCATAGGTTATGGGATATTTAAACAGGACCTTTTGCACTGAAGACATCTGCTAATATCAGGATCCTACATGTTACTATCAGGCCCCCTGATGAGTCAACTGGTAAAGGTACCTTCACACTAAGCGACAACGATGCCGATCGCTGCAGCGTCGCTGTTTGGTCGCTGGAGAGCTGTCACACAGACAGCTCTCCAGCGACCAACGATGCCGAAGTCCCTGGGTAACCAGGGTAAACATCGGGTTACTAAGCGCAGGGCCGCGCTTAGTAACCCGATGTTTACCCTGGTTACCAGTGTAAATGTAAAAAAAACCAAACACTACATACTTACATTCCGGTGCCTGTTGCATCCGCTTCCCTGCACTGTGTGAGCGCCGGCCCTAAAGCAGAGCGGTGACGTCACCGCTGTGCGGCCGTCACTGACACAGTCAGTGCAGGAAGCTCTGAGCAGCAGCGCGGACGCCGGGGGACGTGACAGACATCAGAGGGTGAGTATGTAGTGTTTTTTTTTTACTTTTACAATGGTAACCAGGGTAAATATCGGGTTACTAAGCGCGGCCCTGCGCTTAGTAACCCGATATTTACCTTGGTTACCATTGTAAAACATTGCTGGCATCGTTGCTTTTGCTGTCAAACACAACGATACACGCCGATCTGACGACCAAATAAAGTTCTGGACTTTCAGCAACGACCAGCGATATCACAGCAGGATCCTGATCGCTGCTGCGTGTCAAACACAACGATATCGCTATCCAGGACGCTGCAACGTCACGGATCGCTATCGTTATCGTTGTTAAGTCGCTTAGTGTGAAGGTACCTTAAGACACGTTGAGGCAGCAATCTGAATACGTATCTGGATAAGTACTACTATGTTATTTATCTAATAATATCTGCTATTTATTAGTAATAAGCTCTACACTTACTCTATCATCACAACAGAACGGAGTATACAAGTCCCAATACGCATTTTATTTAAAAATTGTATAATTTTATTTATATTATCAAAATATATAATTCAAACTGAGTAATCAAATATAAATACAATACATATAAATAACAGGATTAGTGGAGGAGGAAACACTATAATAGTGGCGGAGCGGATGACAACACCTATCACATCATATCACAAGGACTGCTATTGTGGGAGCCATAGTATGGAAAAAAAAAAAAAAAAAGTTGCAACAGTGCAAGTTATATCACTAGCTAAAGCTTACCCATTAGGTCTGAGATGTCTCACCACGCTCCACACACCACCCCCTTGACGCACGTTTCGCGGTCGCTTTCTCAAAAAGGGGTTTGTGTGGAGCGTGGTGAGACATCTCAGACCTAATGGGTAAGCTGCTTTATATGATATGAGGTGATGAGTCCTGTAGGCACTATGGCACTTTAGCTAGTGATATAACCTGCACTGTTGCAACTTTTTTTTTTTTTTTTTTTTTTCCATAGTATGGCTCCCACAATAGCAGTCCTTGTGATATGATGTGATAGGTGTTGTCATCCGCTCCGCCACTATTATAGTGTTTCCTCCTCCACTAATCCTGTTATTTATATGTATTGTATTTATATTTGATTACTCAGTTTGAATTATATATTTTGATAATATAAATAAAATTATACAATTTTTAAATAAAATGCGTATTGGGACTTGTATACTCCGTTCTGTTGTTTTGTATTTATTGGGGAGTTTCCTAGACTGTCCTATTGTTTCGGACAGAAATATTGGGAGAGATATAACAATCCTTGTCTCTCGGCCACGCATATGTATTAATTTTTGTGAGTTTTGTATTGAATTTACTCTATCATCAGCCTAGAGCTATCTAGGGGGAGTTAGGTTCAGTCGACGTTGAGCGGGAGCAACATTTTCGTAATCTGCCAACTGGTGATGAGCGAATTTGTTCAGAAATCGATCGCCAAACATAAATTCAGCTTGAATATGGCACATTCGGATTCGTAATCGGAAACACGAGCAAAATTTGATAAAATTGGAAAAAGTCAGTAAAAAGTGCAGGAAAATATTTGCATTGCCAGGAAAGTATTTTCAGCACTTTAGCAACAATAATGGTGGTGCATCATGAGTGTTTGGCACGTGTTTGATGAGGGCAGGGGGTTTACAGAGCTAAGAGGCGCAGCATTCTTGTAAACAGTAATTTTTTATTTTTTTTCCCTAACTTTTGGTGTGCACATTATGGCTAGCAAATCAGGGCGCAGGAAACATCCACAATGTTCTGACACAATGGCTTGTGTCATTGGCTGCTGAAATCACAAGTCCCTCTCTATTTAAAAATCGGACGTCTTGTTTTAGCGCCATTTTGACTCTGCAACAGCGCAGAGAGGCTGCTCCTAACGCTGGCACTGTTAGCAGCAAGATATTAGCTAGTTAGCTAGGCGGTTGTTTATCAGTCAGATAGTGTAGCTAGCTACTATCCAGTGTGGCTGTGAAATTGACTTTCCAGCATTTTTTTTTTGCCGTTACTGAGGTCCATAGACAAAGCCAGCAGGGCACATATCATACAAGTGAATTGTGCACTGCTGCTATTGTGCTCTGTGCACAAGTATAGCATTCTAAATCTTAATTTTTCACTAGCTAAATGTGAAACAGCATGCCATATCCCACTTTGTCATTTAGTGCTGTGGTGACATTGTTCTGTGATTTGAGCTGTTGTGCATGAAGAAATATTTTTTGGGGGCAGTTGCTAGTGTGACTCACAATGCCATATCTCACCTTGTTATTTAGTGGCAGTGAAATCCAACAGTATGCATAGCTCATGCAGATAAAAAACAAATATATACATTTTTTCTGTTGCTAAATATCATACAATTCGCCGTATTCCATGTTGCAATTTTGTGGTGGTGATATGAAGCTGTCAGCAGACCTAACATACATGAAAAAAATATATAATTTTTTTCTGTTACTAAATGTGATGCAACCCGTCGTAGCCCATGTTGTAATTTTGTGGCAGAGATATGAAGCTGTCTGCAGACTTAGCGCACCTTAAAAAAACAAAATTATAATTTTTTCTGTTGCAAAACGGGATACAGCCCACCCTATCCCACGTTGTCATTTTGTGGCATGATATGAAGCTGTCTGCAGACCTAGAACACATTTTTCAAAAATAATAATTTTTTCTGTTGCTAAATTCAATACAACCTTGCTGTATCCCACGTTGTCATTTTGTAGCAGTGATATGAAGCTGTCTGGAGACCTAACGCACAATAAAAAAATTATATTTTTTTTCTGTTACTGAACGTGATACAGCCTGCCGTATCCCACGTTGTAATTTTGTGGCGGTGATATGAAGCTGTCTGCAGACCTAACACACCTTAAAAAAAACTAAATTATAATTTTTTCTGTTGCAAAACAGGATACAGCCTGCGGTCTCCCACATTTTAATTTTATGGCGGTGATATGAAGCTGTCTGCAGACCTCACGCACATTAAAATAATTATTTTTTTCTGTTGATAAACATGATACAGGCTGCTATATCCAACCTTTTCATTTAGTGGCATTGAAATTCTTATATGTGCGAGCTGTTGCACATTAAAAAATTATTTATTTATTTTTTTTTACAAGTGTGATACAGCAACCGAGATCTGAGTTTGAAATTGTTTTGAGCCTATCTTCTAGATTATGTGCAACTTTGGCATCCAATTTCTCACAGGCATATTTTATGCCTAGCTTGAAATGCACATCTGTTACACCTATCTTCTGATGATCATCAAACACTCTCTGGTAATTGGTGTTGGGTAAACAAGTAATCGTTGTAGGCTGGATTCTGGATTTCGTACCTCCCATAGTCGCCCTGTCATTGATCCTGTTGTATGATCCCATTTCCGCTGTCGCCATGGCCCTTTTCCTGATCATGTAATGACATGTCGGACATATTTCTCCAGCAAACCTGCACCTTACCAGCAGCAACTGCAGGAAAGAGGGCATTCCAATGCCACGGACAATTTTCTAGATTATACAGGCCTTATCCACGCTAAAAGTATTTTTTCATGTTGCTAACATGGTACAGAAGGGGAGATCTCAGTTTGAAATTGTTTTGAGCTTCTAGTCAATGTTATACAGGCCTCATCGACAGGACCCAAAAAATTCTTCTGGTACTAACGTAATACAGTAGGTGACACCTCACTTTGAAATTGTTTGGAACATGTAGTCATTGTTATACAGGCCTCATCGACAGGCCCTAAAAAATTCTTCAGTTATTAACGTAATACAGTAGGGGACATCTCACGTAGAAATTGTTTGGAATATATAGTCAATGTTATACAGGCCTCATCCACACAAAAAAAATCTGTTACTAACATCATACAGTAGGGGACATCTCACTTTGAATTTTTTTTGGAACAGATCTTCTTTGTCATACAGCCTCATCTACACTGAAATAATTCTTTCTTCTGTGAGTAACGTGATTCATCACACAATATTTAGTCTTCTAATTTTGTGCCGCTGAAATTCAGCTGTGTGCAGAGGTTGTGCAGAGTACAAAATCTAATTTTTAATTGCTAATAGTGTGCTCTTAGCACACTATCTGAGCAACATGACTGGGAAAAAGCGAGGTTGTGGTGGAAGGGGGATTAGGCCTGGTGTTCGAGGTGTATTTAGGGTAGCTGTTAATGTTTATGAAAGCACTAGTGAACCAACAACGTGATATCCTATCCAAAAACAACTGACAACTTTTGTTACTGGATGTTGTGGTTTTTAGTGTGCTGTATTGTTCTCGCGTAATTGCAGTCTCTGATATCTTTAGTGGGGCTTATGTGCCTGCTGTTGCTGCTGGAGATGTTAACAATAATTTGTGGAAATGGGTGTCCATCTGCTGGGTTGGTGTAGTGGAAGACCTCTCGGTCCCTATTAGACTATTTCTACTGCGGTAAAATTGATGTCACTTTGTTGGTGTGTGCAAATACATTTTTATCTACAAAACTGATTTGTGTGCCACCTGAGTGTGGCTGAGCATCACTTTCAATTTTTCAGGGGGGTTTTATCACTTTTATAGCACCAAAAATTCAACATTCGCTTTACAGACATTACTGGCACTGTCACCATTTGGACTCACAATCTAAGTTTACTATTGTAACGTTGCGCTCACTAACAGGTAGGGGAATACTCGCTTGGAGCGGGATAAATGCACACGAGCACGGTTTTTCACTTAAACAGTCTATGTGGGTTTATTTTCTTACAGCATAAACCACCAAAACCAACAACTGATGGACAGTCTTTACATCAGGCTTCACATCATTAGCTTGCGACACTAAACACGCTGATCCTTATCTGATCATCAGTCAGTCCAGAGCCACCGAAGGACAGTAGCTTCCAGGTCCATGGTCTCTCAGGTGCTTCCAGGAAGACTCCACTCACAGGAGCTTCCAACACAGACCGTCCATGACCACAGTCTCTCTGTGCTCTTCAGGGATCCAGTCCTACTCCCATGACCTTTACAGTGCGCTATTCAGGATGTCCGTCCCCACCTGGGACCGTCCAACACACAGGCATCTGGCCTGTCCAGGTGCTATTCAGGACATTCGTCCAACACCCCAGGCCACCAGTGTGCTATTCAAGACGTCCGACCCCACCTGGGACCGTCAAACACACAGGTGTGTGGCCTGTCCAGGTGCTATTCAGGACGTTCGTCCAACACACCAGGCCACTAGGTCCAAAGCCCCCCATGTGCTATTCAGGGAGATAGCACTCCCAACACATAGGCTCTTTCAGGACCTTCAGCACAGACCATTCAGATCCATACTCAGAGACCATGTGACCCACTCCCTGGTCACATTATATGGTTGTAACCACTCCCCTAGATGGGAGTGTGTGTGGCTAGTTCGACCCGCCCATCTCTCATAACTAGCCCTGCCAGCCTCCCTTCATAATTATACCAACAACTATACTTGTGGGACTACAGGTCCCAGGACAGCAACATACCTTACCGTCCATTCACAACAATGCCATCATATTTATGCGTGCAACTGCCATGCACTCTCACGGCCTCAATACGCCTCTGTGCATATCCTGGGCAGACCATGCAGTCCCCCTACCTGTAACAGGGGTCGCTGCATCACACTATCTATATGTCTTTGTACCATGGGTAGAAAAATGATTACTGGGAATAAACCCTCGCAAACACGGGTAGAACATACAAACTCTGCAAGGCTGGTAATGTTTTTGCGCTGACAACTGAATGTGTGGTTGGAAGGCTATCACTGCAACGCAAACTGTGTGCCTCACTGCTGTCTTGGGGAAAACCACTGTCAAGATTGTCTTCCACCATGTTTTGATATTGCAGCATGGGCACGTCCCTTTCCAGAGGAGGAAGTAACAGGCAAAATTTACTTTTGTATTATGGATAGAACACACTGGCAACCCAGTAGTCAGCACTATTTGGAATCAAAACTATACGGATAACAATCATGTTGCAGATAGTGCTGCAAGAAGGCACTCATGGGTCAGTCTCTTTTATGATGTCCAACTCCACAGTGCATTAGTGTCGGGATAACACTTAAGCTTTATTCCTCCATCCCCTCCTGACTACCGCGGACAACATATAAGGAATCGCCTAACTGTTGGGCGTCCATCACCTCCTCTCGTCCTTTTCATGGACCTTCTCTATTTGTTCCTCCCATGGCAACCGTCCGTGAGATGACAGACTGGAACTTATAGATATTTGAACAAGAACCGACATAGTTTGTAACACCTGCTACCACCCACCCAGGGTGAAGGTGCCAAATACAATTATGGACAACTGGACAACTCCCATAATATTAGAAACCTATAGAGAACTGGAGTGTTATGCCCCTGAATGATGAAAAAAATACCATAACTAATGTAACAAAAATAACCTTTATTAAATATTAAAACACACACCAATAGACAATATAACTAGTAAAAATGCCCAGAAATGGTGATGACACAGAAAGTCAGAGATAGTGACACCCTAGGTACCAAATAGCAGCACTACATGACGCATAAGGGATGCCAAATGTGTATAACACCCCATACAATACAAACACCTATGTAATGTCTGTATAACCAATACCCCTCCGAAGTGAGAGGTATAGCAGCGCCTAATTAGAGCCCAGTGTCATGATAAGCAGCAGAGGGCATAATAAAGTGCAAAGAAGTGCATAGCATAAACGCTGCTGCAAGTGCTTACCCATGTGGGTGCGGTGTCAGCTGAATCCGTGTAGCCCCGACGCACGTTTCGCTATATCTAGCTTCCTCGGGAGGCTTGTGTGTGTTGCTGCTATGAGGGGATCTTATAAATGCCTGTAACAGCTGATCATAATCAGCGCTGCTCACTGGAGCGCATGGTGGGCGGATCCCGGGCCGCAAACATGTCACATCCGGCCATCCAGGTACAGGAGGAAGTCTGAGAGGAAAAGCCTCCCCTGACGTCAGTTACTCACTCCTGACCCACAAGGATGCCATCAGGGGCATGTGCTAAGTCCGAGACCACCACGCATGCGCGCACCGCGGTCGCCATATTATTTACTGGCGAAGATATGGGCAAATAAGATGTAAGTATATATTCAATATCCCGGTGTGATAAGAATAACATCCAATGCACTAAGACAGTAAACAAAATACAAATAAAGACAAAAAAAAAAAGAAGAAGATATTCATACATTGCACACAATATTTAGACATAGTCACAGAGTGCATAGTATTTCTTTGAATCTTTGTCCAGATCACTGCCAATGCATGGAAATGTTTGTTCTCCTTGGGCGGTATCGCGCTGTAGCCGAACAGCATGGCAAAAAGTCCCCTCCATAGATAGACTTTGACGACAAAATTCCAACAAATCATTACTAGACATAAAAAGATTTAAAAACAAAATTAAAATCAAAGCAGCAACAAATTAAAAACAAGGGAGATAATGTTAGATAAGGACACCGCTTTAAATACTGCTAGATAGTACATCACAGCCACGGGGTCACCATAGAAGAAAAGGGGTCACAGGAAAGGGACAAAAGAGAGCTTTTCGTTTAGCCCGTGAGGTGCCATCGTCCCAAGGGTCACTATCCAGCGGCACTCCATTTGGGCTAGGATTTTTTTATGGTCACCACCCCTAATGCCCAAATGAACCCTGTCGATACCACGGACACGAAGTGCCCGTGGATCACAGTTATGGTGTAGTTTAAAATGCCGCGGGATAGTTTTAAGGGTCAAGATATCAGATACATCCTTAGCTGCTCTGATGTCCCTAATATGTTCCCTGACCCTAATCCGTAGTTCACGTGAGGTGAGACCGATGTAAATAAGATTACATGTGCACATGGCATAATATACCACGTGCGTAGTGCTGCATGATATATAGCATGTAATCCGATAGTCCCTACCTCTGTCCGCTGATGTAAAGCTGGTGACTCGTATAATGTTATTACATGCCAAGCACGAACCACATGGGTAGCACCCCCATCTCTGTGGGCCTGCCCCAAAGATACTTGGTGTTTTAGCCACATAGTGGCTTCTAACGAGTAGATCTTTTAAGTTCCGGCCTCTCCTCGCAGTTAGGAGGGGTCTATCCGGTAAAAGTTGTTTTAATGTTCTATCTGTCAGCAACACAGACCAATGTCTAGCCATACTCTGTCTTATATTGTCCCATTGGTTATTAAATGTCATGATGCACCTAAGTGGTGGATCACTACCATCATTGGGACGAGTCTTTGAGAATAGTTGTCGGCAAGGGGTGCCCCAAGCACGAGCATACCCTTTCTTAATTGACCTCTTGCTGTAACCCCGATCACGGAACCGCTGTTCAAGGTCCCGAGCCTGGCCCTCAAAGGCGACATCCGTGGAACAAATCCGTTTCATTTGCAGAAACTGACCGATAGGTACAGCGCAAATAGTTGAAGATGTATGTGCGGATGTAGCGTGGAGTAACGAGTTAACGGATGTTTCCTTTCGGAATACATCCGTTTGAATAGTACCATCCGCACATACCATGACCTTGATGTCCAAAAAATCAATTTCGTTTGCTGCCAATTTGTATGTCAGTTTAATATTACGATTATTACGGTTAAGTCCACGGATGAAGTCATGAAAGCCCTGCTCAGGACCCTGCCAGATGATGAAAACATCATCGATGTATCTATACCAGCACTGCGCCTGGGAGGCGGCGCACGCGCCATCCCCAAAAACCTCCCTCTCCCAAAACCCGAGAAAGAGGTTAGCATAGGATGGCGCGCACGCCGCGCCCATTGCAGTGCCGCGACGCTGTAAATAAAATTTGTCTTTGAAAGTAAAATAATTGTGCGTCAGGACAAATTCCAGCAGCTCCAGGATCAGGGAATGTAATGCATGGTCAAGGTTGCTCATGCCAAGGAAAAATGCCACCACCTCTAGTCCAGCTACATGCCCAATACTGGTGTAGAGGGATTCCACGTCTACTGTTGCTAAGAACATTCCAGATTCCAAGTGGAGACCATCCAGCTTCCTCAGGACGTCCGTAGTGTCCCTGACATAGGAGGGCAGCATCTCAACGATGGGATGCAAGTAATGCTCTATAAATTTGCATATGGGATCGCAAAGCCCTCCTATGCCAGAGACAATCGGACGCCCAGGGGGATCGACTTGATTCTTGTGAATCTTCGGTAGCAAGTAGAAGGTAGGGACTACCGGATTCCGCACACATAAACCCTCAAGGATTTTCTTTGGTATAATCCCCTGTGAAAAAGCCCTGTCCAAGATCTCAAAAACATCTTGAGAGAAGCCCGCCGTAGGATTAACTGTGAGAGTGGAGTATGAGTCCCGATCTCTAAGCTGGCGTAATGCCTCCCTTTCATACTTTGCTGTTGGCCAAATGACCACATTCCCCCCCTTATCTGCTGGCTTAATTACAATGTCCCTTATCAGGCCCAGCTCTTTCAGAGCGAGGCGTTGTGCCCGTGTCAAATTATCTCCTCTATGAGTACTAGGGAGAGTTTTTAGATCATCTAAGGCCATGTGCACACGTTCAGGATTTTTAGCGTTTTTTTCGCGTTTTTTCGCTATAAAAACGTGATAAAAACGCGAAAAAAACGCTAACATATGCCTCCTATTATTTACAAGGTATTCCGCATTTTTTGTGCAAATGTTGCGATTTTTTCCGCGAGAAAATCGCATAGCGGAAAAAAAAGCAACATGTTCATTAAAAATGCGGAATTGCAGGGATTCCGCACACCTAGGAGTCCATTGATCTGCTTACTTCCCGCACTGGGCTGTGCCCACCATGCGGGAAGTAAGCAGATTATGTGCGGTTGGTACCCAGGGTGGAGGAGAGGAGACTCTCCTCCACGGACTGGGCACCATATAAGTGGTCAAAAAATAAGAAATAAAATAAAAAATAGTCCTATACTCACCCTCGATGTCCCGCGCAGTGTTCCCGCCTCACCGCTGCACGCTGCCGTTCGGTTCCTGTAGCTGGTGTGCGGCGAAGGACCTTGCCGATGACGTCACTGTCCTGTGATTGGTCGTGAGCGGTCATGTGACCGCTCACGTGACCGTGACGTCACGGAAGGCCCTGTGCGCACAGACCAGCTATAGGAAGACGAACGGACGCCGCTGATGAGATGTCTGGGTGAGTATAAGCATTTTTTTATTTTTTTTATTATTTTTAAACATTCTATCTTTTACTATAGATGCTGCATAAGCTGCATCTATAGTAAAAAGTTGGTCACACTTGTCAAACAGTATGTTTGACAAGTGTGACCAACTTGTCAGTCATCGCTTGGAAAACTTTAGCATTCTGCAAGCTAATTACGCTTGCAGAATGCTAAAAAAACGCGAAAAAAACGGAAAAAAAACGCAAAAAAAAATGCGGATTTCTTGCAGAAAATTTCCGGTTTTCTTCAGGAAATTTCTGCAAGAAATCCGCAACGTGTGCACATGGCCTAAGACTAATTTATTAAAGATCTCAATAGATGGGCATAGAGAGAAGGGGGGGGAATGTGGTGGACTTTGGAACAACCGAAGCAGGAAAGGTACCTGATGTGTTCGAAGTACTCTCTCGTTCAAGTTCCTCTAAGATTAAAAGAGTTTCTTGCTCAGTCACGGTTTCAGGAATAGTAATATCTGCCGGTTTGGCATGAAGTTTCCGTAACAGAGCCTTTCTCAGAAAAAGCTGAATGTCCTTCATCGCTGAAAAAAAGTTAAAGTTGTTAGTAGGGACAAAACTAAGACCTAAGCTCAAGACCTCCAATTGCACCTTAGTCAGTGCATGGGTGGAAAGGTTAAGTACCTCTAATGTATTGTTCGTTTTGGACTTTTTATCCCGAGACTGAGGTGGGGTTAGCTTTCTCTTGTTATATGACCTCCCCTTTTGTGATCCATGTTTTGCAATGCCAAATCTCTCCTGATGGACACTCTGAAAGAGGCCACTGGTTGATGATTCATCCTCCATTGAGGAGGCAGAGGAAAATGAATTACGATGATTTCTAGATGCCAATTGGCCAGGATCCTGTTGTTTCCTCCATCTATATACATAGTTATTTCTGTAATCCAATGTATCTCTGATATTTTTTTTGTTTTAGATGTTACTATCTCTTTTTCCCATTTCTGGAAATCATTTTCAAGTTCCTTATTCAAATTAGACATTTCCTCAACTGATAATTTAGTCGTGAGGGTGTCTTGCAAGGCATTAATCTCCAATTCCACTTCCTGAATTGTTGTTGTGTTAGATTTAATAAGTAGTCTCATATAGCCATTTGAACAGGTGGAGGACAAGTCTTCCCATTGTTTCCTAAGCCCCTCGTCCTCCATACTGAAGGAAGGAAATACTTGGACACGAAGGCCCCTTGGTATTAAACCTTTTGCTAGATAACGTTCCAAAAAGGCCCTATTCCACCATAACCGCGTTTTCTTATTGAAGAGGTACTTGAGCTTAATTATTAATTCATCTGTCTCCCTTGTTTTTAAAATCACACCAGAGTCAACACCAAAAACCTGGTCAAGTTTGGAAAGCCAAGTCCTTTCACGTGCTTTATGGTCCATTTGGTCGGTAGGACACGCTGTGAAAAAACACAGTACAATAATTATTTGAACAAGAACCGACATAGTTTGTAACACCTGCTACCACCCACCCAGGGTGAAGGTGCCAAATACAATTATGGACAACTGGACAACTCCCATAATATTAGAAACCTATAGAGAACTGGAGTGTTATGCCCCTGAATGATGAAAAAAATACCATAACTAATGTAACAAAAATAACCTTTATTAAATATTAAAACACACACCAATAGACAATATAACTAGTAAAAATGCCCGGAAATGGTGATGACACAGAAAGTCAGAGACAGTGACACCCTAAGTACCAAATAGCAGCACTACATGACGCATAAGGGATGCCAAATGTGTATAACACCCCATACAATACAAACACCTATGTAATGTCTGTATAACCAATACCCCTCCAAAGTGACAGGTATAGCAGGGCCTAATTAGAGCCCAGTGTCATGATAAACAGCAGAGGGCATAATAAAGTGCAAAGAAGTGCATAGCATAAACGCTGCTCCAAGTGCTTACCCATGTGGGTGCGGTGTCAGCTGAATCCGTGTAGCCCCGACGCACGTTTCGCTATATCTAGCTTCCTCGGGAGGCTTGTGTGTGTTGCCGCTATGAGGGGATCTTATAAATGCCTGTAACAGCTGATCATAATCAGCGCTGCTCACTGGAGCGCATGGTGGGCGGATCCCGGGCCGCAAACATGTCACATCCGGCCATCCAGGTACAGGAGGAAGTCTGAGAGGAAAAGCCTCCCCTGACGTCAGTTACTCACTCCTGACCCACAAGGATGCCATCAGGGGCATGTGCTAAGTCCGAGACCACCGCGCATGCGCGCACCGCGGTCGCCATATTATTTACTGGCGAAGATATGGGCAAATAAGATGTAAGTATATATTCAATATCCCGGTGTGATAAGAATAACATCCAATGCACTAAGACAGTAAACAAAATACAAATAAAGACAAAAAAAAAAAAAAAAGAAGATATTCATACATTGCACACAATATTTAGACATAGTCACAGAGTGCATAGTATTTCTTTGAATCTTTGTCCAGATCACTGCCAATGCATGGAAATGTTTGTTCTCCTTGGGCGGTATCGCGCTGTAGCCGAACAGCATGGCAATAAGTCCCCTCCATAGATAGATTTTGACGACAAAATTCCAACAAATCATTACTAGACATAAAAAGATTTAAAAACAAAATTAAAATCAAAGCAGCAACAAATTAAAAACAAGGGAGATAATGTTAGATAAGGACACCGCTTTAAATACTGCTAGATAGTACATCACAGCCACGGGGTCACCATGGAAGAAAAGGGGTCACAGGAAAGGGACAAAAGAGAGCTTTTCGTTTAGCCCGTGAGGTGCCATCGTCCCAAGGGTCACTATCCAGCGGCACTCCATTTGGGCTAGGATTTTTTTATGGTCACCACCCCTAATGCCCAAATGAACCCTGTCGATACCACGGACACGAAGTGCCCGTGGATCACAGTTATGGTGTAATTTAAAATGCCGCGGGATAGTTTTAAGGGTCAAGATATCAGATACATCCTTAGCTGCTCTGATGTCCCTAACATGTTCCCTGACCCTAATCCGTAGTTCACGTGAGGTGAGACCGATGTAAATAAGATTACATGTGCACATGGCATAATATACCACGTGCGTAGTGCTGCATGATATATAGCATGTAATCCGATAGTCCCTACCTCCGTCCGCTGATGTAAAGCTGGTGGCTCGTATAATGTTATTACATGCCAAGCATGAACCACATGGGTAGCACCCCCATCCCTGTGGGTCTGCCCCAAAGATACTTGGTGTTTTAGCCACATAGTGGCTTCTAACGAGTAGATCTTTTAAGTTGCGGCCTCTCCTCGCAGTTAGGAGGGGTCTATCCGGTAAAAGTTGTTTTAATGTTCTATCTGTCAGCAACACAGACCAATGTCTAGCCACACTCTGTCTTATATTGTCCCATTGGTTATTAAATGTCATGATGCACCTAAGTGGTGGATCACTATTTGTATTTACTGTCTTAGTGCATTGGATGTTATTCTTATCACACCAGGATATTGAATATATACTTACATCTTATTTGCCCATATCTTCACCAGTAAATAATATGGCGACCGCGGTGCGCGCATGCGCGGTGGTCTCGGACTTAGCACATGCCCCTGATGGCATCCTTGTGGGTCGGGAGTGAGTCACTGACGTCAGGGGAGGCTTTTCCTCTCAGACTTCCTCCTGTACCTGGATGGCCGGATGTGACATGTTTGCGGCCCGGGATCCGCCCACCATGCGCTCCAGTGAGCGGCGCTGATTATGATCAGCTGTTACAGGCATTTATAAGATCCCCTCATAGCGGCAACACACACAAGCCTCCCGAGGAAGCTATATATAGCAAAACGTGCGTCGGGGCTACACGGATTCAGCTGACACCGCACCCACATGGGTAAGCACTTGGAGCAGCGTTTATGCTATGCACTTCTTTGCACTTTATTATGCCCTCTGCTATTTATCATGACACTGGGCTCTAATTAGGCGCTGCTATACCTCTCACTTCGGAGGGGTATTGGTTATACAGACATTACATAGGTGTTTGTATTGTATGGTGTGTTATACACATTTGGCATCCCTTATGCGTCATGTAGTGCTGCTATTTGGTACCTAGGGTGTCACTGTCTCTGACTTTCTGTGTCATCACCATTTCCGGGCATTTTTACTAGTTATGTCTATTGGTGTGTGTTTTAATATTTAATAAGGGTTATTTTTGTTACATTAGTTATGGTATTTTTTTCATCATTCAGGGGCATAACACTCCAGTTCTCTATAGGTTTCTAACTAATAGATATTGTTAACCCTAAAGTTATCCTCTGCTTCCTCCTCTTCCCCACCACCTCCTCACCCACAATATTTAAAGTGTGCTCCAGCATGTAGATGACAGTAATAGGGATGCTGATGATGGTATCATCACCGCTAACCATCTTAGTAGCCATTAAGGGTAGTTTCACACATGCATTGGGCAGAGCTGCAGAGGGCTACATAGTTCCTCCGTTAAGCCCCGCCCACTGCCGCCCCTCTTCCATTCAGCTCCGCCTATTTCGGCATGCGTCCTTTTGTGAACTATACCTTTTGGCTCCCTCTTGTGGTCACTAGTGGTTTGGCACTTGATTGTCCTTTTCCAGGTTGGTTCACCTGCTTCGTTAGGTCTGGGGTGTTTCTATTTAAACTTCCTGGATTCTCAGTCCAGTGCCTGGCATCGTTGTAATCAGTTCACTTCTGTTTGCTCCTGTCTTCAGGTCCTGGTTCTTTGCAAGATATAAGCTAAGTCCTGCTTTCTTACTTTTTGATCATTTGCATTGTTCATATATTTTTGTCCAGCTTGTACAATATGTGATTCCTGATATCGCTGGAAGCTCTAGGGGGCTGATATTCTCCCCCCACACCGTCAGTCGGTTTGGGGGTTCTTGGATATTCAGCGTGGATATTTTGCAGGGTTTTTGCTGACCATATAAGCCATCTTACTATATTCTGCTATTAGTCAGTGGGCCTCTCTTTGCTAAAATCTAGTTCATTCTTACGTTTGTCTTTTCTTCTTACCTCACCGTTATTATTTGTTGGGGGCTTGTATTACTTTGGGGTCTTTTCTCTGGAGGCAAGAGAGGTCTTATTTTCCCTTATAGGGTTAGTTAGTTCTCCGGCTGGCGCGAGACGTCTAGGGCAACGTAGGCACGTTCTCCGGCTACTGTTTAGTGTTTGTGCTAGGATCAGGTATATGGTCAGCCTAGTTACCACTTCCCTATTGAGCTTGTACTTATGTTTGCAGACTTGCTATAATCTTTGAGATTCCCTGCCATTGGAATCATAACAGCGTCCTGCGTACCTATCTTTAACATTGGGTAGGCAGGCCATGCGAATCTATGAAGATGCCTCCGCATGCATCTTTTTGACGCTGCACCGAACTGCGTCGCATGTTGCATTTTGTTGCGGTCAGCGCAGCATCAAAGAGACGCATGCGGAGGCATCCGCATACATTCGCATGGCCTGCATACCCAATGTTAAAGATAGGCATGCAGGACGCATGCCGGCGTGGGCGAAGCTGAATGGAAGAGGTGCGGCAGTGGGCGGGGCTTAACGGAGGAACTATGCAGCCCTCTGCAGCTCTGCCCAACGCAAGTGTGAAACCAGCCTAAGAAAACATGTAGAAGGGTGCAGAGGTCCTTCATCTGTATCCACTTTACAAGTGTGAAATGCACCACGTCCATACTGTGTTGTGCCAGGCTATGAAAAATGTCATACTGCACCAGTTCCCAGTGCTGCTGCCAGAGTCGCTACAACATGTGCAGAGTTTAATTCCATGGTGTGGTCATATCGCATATCAACCGGTTAACCGGTAGTCCGAAAGATCTCTATACCAACTGAAGTGGAATGGTGGAAGTCAGCACACAACGACAGTGGTTTCTGCAACAGCGCATCCAGGCTGGGACAGTGGCGGAGGAATTGTTGTACCATCAGGTTGAGGATGCAAACCATGCAAGGCACGTGTGTATGGTTGGCCTGGCGTAGGGCCGCCACCAGGTTTGCACCGTTATCGCACATGGCCTTCCTTGGCTCCAGGTTCAGTGTAGACAGCCATTGCTCAAACTCGGCATGGATAGCTGTCCACAACTGTTGATCTGTGTGACTGCGATCTCCAAGGCATATTAATTTAAACACTGCCTGATTACAGTGAGCTCTAGCTGCGCAGCATGGCAGTGGGGGGAATCTCCCTGCAGTGTTGGAGCGTGTGTTTAATTAAGGCAGAGGTTGAGGGTGCAGGTGGAGGACCTAGAGGAGATGGAGGAGGCAGAAGCAATGCAGGAAATGTTGCATACAAAGGTTTATTCCACAAGCGCTGGGGATTCCAAGACTTGGTGTCTAGTGTCTGCTTTAGTTCTCTATCCCCTGGTGTGTACTCGTTTAGTTCTCCAACCCAAGCTGTTTAGTAGTTCAGTTCTCCAACCCCTGTTGTCCATTAGTTTAGTTCTCCATGTTTTGGTGTTTATCCTTCTGCAATCATAGCTGTTTAGTAGTTTCCAACACTAGCTGGAAGAAGGCACTGTGCCGAAATGTGCATTGGGGCAGCTAACACCGCAGCATTCATGGAACCTCCAGGCACTGATTTACTCCCTTCATTTTTCTCTTGCTCAGCACATTCTCCTAATTTGGCATACGGCCTTTTTGGACTTTCTTCACTTCTCTGTGTACCCTTGAGTTTGGATACATCTAACACCACTACTATGTGTATGGGTATACCTAATTGCACAATGTACATGCATTTTTGAGCATCTTATATTTTATGTACTCTGCCTGTTCGGTACTTGTTTTGTTGTGGTTCCATTTTTCTTGGCTTACTGCTGTCATTATAATATCTGAATTTATACATGTTTGTATAATATTTTTTCAATAAAGCTTTATATATGACCTTCAATTGACAGCTGTAAATGCTGGCCCAGACCCCAATACCTCATGCCTGGCTAACTGCTGCAGTGCCATGCTACAATTTGTACTGTGGGTGAATTGAGGCCACTTTCCTGGTGTCTGTCCCTCATTTGATGTGTTTTGGCAGCATTTAGGGCCACTATAAGGTGTTGTGTATGCATTTGGTTTTACCTCCCATTGCCTTGAATGGCATTTGGTTATGTTCGGCGAATATTCAACAAATTAATTGGAGAATATTGCAAATTTGGCTATCGTAATCCAAAACGAACATTGAAATATTCGCTCATCTCTAGTGCCAACTTCTGCTGTCAGGTAGAGGTCAGATAATTGTAGCTATGGACAACTCTTGTTCCTGTTGCACAATGAGAATTGTTTGAATTTGTTATGATTGTTTACAAATTGCACAATACAAGACTAAACTTTTGTGTGATTGTTTTTTATTATGCTGGATCCTATATACTTATACTAGGGAACACCAGGACAGCCACTGAGGAACAGGGGCACCATTGTCGAGCGCTATTAGGGTATGTGCACACGTTCAGGATTTCTTGCAGAAATTTCCTGAAGAAAACCGGAAATTTTCTGCAAGAAATCCGCATTTTTTTTTTTGCGTTTTTTTTCTGTTCTTTTCGCGTTATTTTAGCATTCTGCAAGCGTAATTAGCTTGCAGAATGCTAAAGTTTTCCAAGCGATCTGTAGCATCGCTTGGAAAACTGACTGACAGGTTGGTCACACTTGTCAAACATAGCGTTTGACAAGTGTGACCAACTTTTTACTATAGATGCAGCTTTTGCAGCATCTATAGTAAAAGATAGAATGTTTAAAAATAATAACAAAAATAAAAAAATGCTTATACTCACCCAGACATCTCCTCACCGGCGTCCGGCTCCTCTTCCTATAGCTGGTCTGTGCGCACAGGACCTTCCGTGACGTCACGGTCACGTGAGCGGTCACATGACCGCTCACGACCAATCACAGGACAGTGACGTCATCGGCAGGTCTTTCGCCGCACACCAGCTACAGGAACCGAACGGCAGCATGCAGTGAAGGCGGGAAGACATCGAGGGTGAGTATAGGACTGTTTTTTATTTTAATTCTTATTTTTTGACCACTTATATGGTGCCCAGTGCGTGGAGGAGAGTCTCCTCTCCTCCACCCTGGGTACCAACCGCACATAATCTGCTTACTTCCCGCATGGTGTGCACAGCCCCGTGCGGGAAGTAAGCAGATCAATGGACCCCTAGGTGTGCGGAATCCCCTGCAATTCCGCATTTTAATGAACATGTTGCTTTTTTTTCCGCGATGCGATTTTTTCACGGAAAAAAAGGCTACATTTGCACAAAAAATGCGGAATACACTTAAAATAATGGGAGGCATATGTAAGTGTTTTTTTCGCGTTTTTATCACGTTTTTATAGCGAAAAAACGCGAAAAAAACGCGAAAAATACTTAACGTGTGCACATGGCCTAAGAGTCATAGGTAGAGACTGAGAATCAGGTGTCATAGTAGGGTGAGTTAGTAATATCACTGACCCGTAGAAAAGGAACTGAGCGGCACTCGATTTGTTAATCTTCACAGGCAGTAACAATGTGGGAGACGTCTTGGCATAAACTTCAAACCACCAGTCTATAAATTTGCAGACGCTGAGTGGTGCTTAGCATATAAAGTAAACAAACTTTCCAACTTGCTCAAATAACAAAAGATGCAGCACTCACCAGATTCTTGCTGAAGATAGTGTCCTTTATTCACTTTAAGGCCATGTGCACACGTTCAGTATTTTTCGCGTTTTTTTCGCGTTTTTTCGCTATAAAAACGTGATAAAAACGCGAAAAAAACGCTTACATATGCCTCCTATTATTTTAAGTGTATTCCGCATTTTTTGTGCAAATGTAGCCTTTTTTTCCGCGAAAAAATCGCATCGCGGAAAAAAAAGCAACATGTTCATTAAAATGCGGAATTGCAGGGGATTCCGCACACCTAGGGGTCCATTGATCTGCTTACTTCCCCCACGGGGCTGTGCCCACGATGCGGGAAGTAAGCAGATTATGTGCGGTTGGTACCCAGGGTGGAGGAGAGGAGACTCTCCTCCACGCACTGGGCACCATATAAGTGGTCAAAAAAATAAGAATTAAAATAAAAAACAGTCCTATACTCACCCTCGATGTCTTCCCGCCTCTACTGCACGCTGCCGTTCGGCGAAAGACCTGCCGATGACGTCACTGTCCTGTGATTGGTCGTGAGCGGTCATGTGACCGCTCACGTGACCGTGACGTCACGGAAGGTCCTGTGCGCACAGACCAGCTATAGGAAGAGGAGCCGGACGCCGCTGACGAGCTGTCTGGGTGAGTATAAGCATTTTTTTATTTTTTTTATTATTTTTAAACATTCTATCTTTTACTATAGATGTTGCATAAGCTGCATCTATAGTAAAAAGTTGGTCACACTTGTCAAACGCTATGTTTGACAAGTGTGACCAACCTGTCAGTCAGTTTTCCAAGCGATGCTACAGATCGCTTGGAAAACTTTAGCATTCTGCAAGCTAATTACGCTTGCAGAATGCTAAAAAAACGCGAAAAAAACGGAAAAAAAACGCAAAAAAAAAATGCGGATTTCTTGCAGAAAATTTCCGGTTTTCTTCAGGAAATTTCTGCAAGAAATCCTGAACGTGTGCACATACCCTGAGTGATGTGAGACATGTTATACGGAGAGGCGGCAGGAAAGAGGATTAGGTGCGGGGGAGAGGAGAAGGACTACGGCCGTTTCACGCCAAATGCGCTTCCACGGGTCCAGGTGCCACCGCCTCTCCGTATAACATGTCTCACATCACTTAAAGTGAATAAAGGACACTATCTTCAGCAAGAATCTGGTGAGTGCTGCATCTTTTGTTATTTGAGTGAGTTAGTAATATGTTGGTATATTGGCGTAATATCTGTATCTGTAGTGGGTTTTTTCCTTGTTTTTGTTTATTTACTAGATGGGAGACCATTTTAATTGCATCTAATAAAGTATATTTGACTTTATATGGTTTTTAACATGTTAGCCATTGTTCTTGAGACCTCTCTACATTATAATATTTAATTGTAGTGGGACTCCTAGATTCATAAAGCCTATGCACAAAGTGCAAGGGCTGCCAAAAATTAGAAGGAGAGATTGCAACACCCTGAAAGATACTTAAGGTACCGTCACATTAAGCGACGCTGCAGCGATATAGACAACGATGCCGATCGCTGCAGCGTCGCTGTTTCGTCGTTGTGTGGTCGCTGGAGAGCTGTCACACAGACAGCTCTCCAGCGACCAACGATGCCGAAGTCCCCGGGTTACCAGGGTAAACATCGGGTTACTAAGCGCAGGGCCAAAAAACCAAACACTACATACTCACATTCCGGTGACTGTCGCGTCCCCGGCGTCCGCTTCCCTGCACTGTGTAAGTGCCGGCCCTAAAGCAGAGCGGTCACCGCTGTGCTCTGCTTTACGGCCGGCCGGCACTGACACAGTGCAGGGAGGCGGACGCCGGGGGACGCGACAGACATCAGAAGGTGAGTATGTAAGTGTTTGGTTTTTTTTACATTTACAATGGTAACCAGGGTAAATATCGGGTTACTAAGCGCGGCCCTGCGCTTAGTAACCCGATGTTTACCCTGGTTACCAGTGAAGACATCGCTGGATCGGAGTCACACACACCGATCCAGCGATGTCAGCGGGTGATCAGCGACAAAATAAGGTGCTGGCCTTCTAGCTCAGACCAACGATATCACAGCAGGATCCTGATCGCTGCTGTGTGTCAAACACAACGATATCGCTATCCAGGACGCTGCAACGTCACGGATCGCTATCGTTATCGTTGTGAAGTTGTTCAGTGTGAAGGTACCCTTAGAGGAGGGCCTCAGAAAACATTTTTTTTCCCATTTTTAAGGAGTGGGACTCTTTGACTGGTAAAGCCTATGCACTAAGTGCAAGAGCCAAAAAACACTTAGAGTCGCCATCATGGCATTACTGCCTTTACTGGCGTATGGGGCCTGGTTATCAGAGGGAGTACGGACCGGACCCTCCTCTTCAGCTCACCAGGCTCCAGGGGCATGACTCTTCTGGTTCAGTAACTGAACTCGGATGCACTTTCAGTTG
Source organism: Ranitomeya variabilis (assembly GCF_051348905.1). NCBI lineage: Eukaryota > Metazoa > Chordata > Amphibia > Anura > Dendrobatidae > Ranitomeya > Ranitomeya variabilis. The sequence continues at coordinate 200,786,015 of NC_135232.1, read as the reverse complement.
AAATCTATTACCATGCGGGAAGCCACCGGCAATGGCTAGCAGCCGCCTGCCAATCCCAGCCAAGTGGCTGACGTCAGTGGTGGAAATATGTGGTCTGGTCATGGTTTGGCAGTATTTCTCCCTTATACATGGTATTTTTCAGTCACTATGTGGTGGTAATATGTGGTCTGGCCATGTTGTGACACTATTTGATCCTTGTATGTGGTATCATTGTTCATTTAAAAAAATGTGTGTGACACATTCCTTTAAAGAAAAATAAATAAAAAATACCTAAAAAAGAGTATTGGGTATTTTAAGAAATGTTTAATATGTTAGAGTTGAGTAGGGCCTGGCCAAAAGAGTCTACCTTGTCGTGGTGGCGGCTTAAAAAATCTTTTGGCCAAAACAAAAGCTGCTGGCTATGTATGTTATTTGATGTAAATTGTTAATGTATTATTAGTGAGGATGGGGTGCAGAAATGGAGTTTTTCCAATAGTGGGTGGTGGGGTTGTGGAAGGTTTGAGTGGTGGAGGTGGAGCTGGGGTGGGGGTGGAGCCTGGGCAGAGTCTCATGGGGGCATAAAAATTTTGCCAGTATCGGGCCCTGAAATTGCTGGTGGCAGCCCTGCATACAAACAAGTCCCCGGGTCCAAGGAGAAAAGCTGCATATATTACATTAGTCTTTTACAAAATGCAATTGTTATGCTGATCACTCAAAATCATACAAATCCTAACAATTAACGAGACATGAAAACTGTTTCTTTTTTATAGCCTAATGTCTATGAAGAGGTAAATGGTAGCCAATCCTAATCATACTAAGTAGGTCTACACATTTATTATATTGATTACGAAGAACTTATTTTTGACCAGGGCATTTCTAACCATGCTCATGTCATGTCAGATGGATCACAAGTTCATCACAAGCCTTGTAGACACAATCCTTATGCTGCAATGAGAAGCATGTGATTCATGAGATTATGGAAATGAGCAGAAGAGATTTAGTCACTCATTACTGGCGATCTGCTGATTAATTTATTACATTAGTCTGAGTAATCTCATCTCAGATGTACATATGTCACATCTGTAATTCATGATTCAATTATTACACACTAGAGGGCTAACAGGTGTCACTATTAACGGTAGGCATATAAGATATATACATATACATACAGTGGCATGTAAAACTTTGTGCCCGCCTGGTCAAAATTACTGTTATTGTGAACAGTTAAGCAAGATAAAGATTACAAGATATCTAGAAGGGCTAAAGTTAAAGTTGACACATTTCATTTAGGCATAAAAATATATATATATATATATATATATATATATATATATATATATATATATATATATATATATATATATATATATACAGTATATATGTATTGTCATTTTTTACATTTTAAAAATTACAAAAAGGAAAATGGTTTGATGCTAAAGTTTGGGCACCCTTGGAGATTTGTACAGTGGTAGTGTCCTTATGTAGGGCTGTAATAAAGTTTATGAAGATCTGTGAGACATGGATAAAAATAGGAAGACAGACTTTATTAAGAGTTAGAGATGAGCGAATATACTCGTTACTCGAGATTTCTCGAGCATGCTCGGTGATCCTCCAAGTATTTTTTAGTGCTCGGAGATTTAGTTTTTCTTGCCGCAGCTGAATGATTTACATCTGTTAGCCAGCATAAGTACATGTGGGGGTTCCTTAGCAACCAGGCAACCCCCTCATGTATTTATGGCTAACAAAATGTAAATCATTCAGCTGCGGCAAGAAAAACTAAATCTCCGAGCACTAAAAAATACTCGGAGGATCACCGAGCATGCTCGAGAAATCTTGAGTAACGAATATATTCGCTCATCACTATTAAGTGTCAATGGCTAAAAAAAGTGGGAAGAAAAAGGATGGGAAAAAAAACTGAAGCAACTAGGATGACACTTCAGACAAAAAGCAACCTATTTATCTTGGATGGTAACAAGGATGAGTGAATTAGCCTAAGAAGATAGGAGTGTGAGCAGCAGAATAAATCAGTTACCTTCTTACAAACAAACAAGTGTGAAAGTCAATAACCAATTTAGCAGTTCTGTGGCTATTTTAAATGCTTCATTCAATAGGGGAATACATTCTGCAATTCTCATGGCGCTAACAGAATCTAGTCAGAATACAAACTGCACTACTTTGCATGTTATGCGCAGTGGCCCTTTCATTGCTCACTGCACACTATGATCCAACCCTCATTTAGACATCGGTTGTTCATGTGCAATGTGTGGACAATAGACCTGATTCATCATTGCATTGTGGCCAGTTTTCCATTAGTGACTTTTTGATTTGCAATAAAGTGAACAAAATATTTGTGTCATTTTTCAAGTTGTCTTTTGTGGGACTTGAAATAAAACTCTTGAATAATGTTCACCATTTTGATGAATTTGATGAATTTGGAGCAAAAAAAGTCAGTGAAAACCACAATACAAAAAAATAAGTGTCTTTAACCTGCAAATGATGAATGGGGCCCCGTATGTCTAAAAAAAAAAAACCACACGGATGGACACACGTTCGTTTTGATGCGAGTAACAGATCAAAATCTCTCACACAAGTCTCTGGGTCTGTAAAAATCAACAACCACACATGATGCCTAATGTGTACTGTCCAATGGGTAGGAATCAGTTTGCATTTTTGTATTTTTAGCAAACAAGAAAATCACTAAAGGTACCGTCACACTAAACGATATCGCTAGCGATCCGTTACGTTGCAGCGTCCTGGATAGCGATATCATTGTGTTTGACACGCAGCAGCGATCAGGATCCTGCTGTGATATCGCTGGTCGTTGAACAAAGTTCAGAACTTTATTTGGTCGTCAGACCGGCGTGTATCGTCGTGTTTGACACCAAAAGCAACGATACCAGCGATGTTTTACACTGGTAACCAGGGTAAACATCGGGTTACTAAGCGCAGGGCCGCGCTTAGTAACCCGATGTTTACCCTGGTTACCAGTGTAAAATGTAAAAAAACAAACAGTACATACTCACCTTCGCGTCTCCCGGCGTCCGCTTCCCACACTGACTGAGCGCCGTAAAGTGAAAGTACAGCACAGCGGTGACGTCACCGCTCTGCTGTTAGGGCCGGCGCTCAGTCAGTGCAGGAAGCGGACGCCGGGGGACGCGAATGTAAGTATGTACTGTTTGTTTTTTTTACATTTTACGCTGGTAACCAGGGTAAACATCGGGTTACTAAGCACGGCCCTGCGCTTAGTAACCCGATGTTTACCCTGGTTACCCGGGGACCTCGGCATCGTTGGTCGCTGGAGAGCGGTCTGTGTGACAGCTCTCCAGCGACCAAACAGCGACGCTGCAGCGATCGGCATCGTTGTCGCTATCGCTGCAGCGTCGCTTCGTGTGAAGGTACCTTAAGGCCACGTTCTCACACTCAGTATTTGGTCAGTATTTTACCTCAGTATTTGTAAGCCAAAACCAGGAGTGGAACAATCAGAGGAAAAGTATAAGGGTATGTGTCCACGTTCAGGAAACGCTGCGTTTTTGACGCAGCGCTGAGCCGCAGCGTCAAAAATGCAGCGTCCAGATGTTACAGCATAGTGGAGGGGATTTAATGAAATCCCGTCTCCACTGTGCATTAAAAAATGCATGCGTTTTTCCCGCAAAAACGCACATGCGTTGCGTTTTTTCAGAACGTAGCATGTTGCTACAATGAGCAAAACACGCAGGAACACCGCAGGTGACCTGCCAGTGACCTCAGGTACATTTTTGGTCAGGATTTTACCTGCATAAAATCCTGACCAAAGCCTGAAGCAAACCTGACCGTGGACACATACCCTCAGGCCCCTTTCACATATCAGTTTTTTGCTCTCAGTCTCAATCCGTCGAATTTTGAAAAAAACGAATCAAGCGACTGATGCCGCTGGATCCGTTTTTTTCTTATAGGCTTTTATAAGCGACGGATGGCCTCACGTTTCATCAGTCATTCACTGGATCATTCAAAAATTGTTTGTCCGGCGGCCGGAGACAACTGACATAGTAACGTTTTTTGTGTACATCGAAAAAATGGACAGCGACGGATCCATCGCCGTCCATCGTTTGCTCAAATGGAAGCCTATGGCGCCGGATCCGGTGACAGATTCCATTTTTTTAAACTGAACATGCTCCGATCCAATTAGCCAGATCCGCTAGTCAGATCCGTCCAAAAAACGAATCCATCGCATCAGTTATTCACAATCTGCATCGAGCCAACGGATTGTGACTGACGGCAAAAAATCTGATGTTTGAAAGGGGCCTTATAGAAACACGTCACCACTTCTGTATTTATTACCCACTCCTGGATTTGGCTTAAAAATACTGAGATAAAAGTTCACCAAATACAGAAGTAAAAAACTCCAATACTCAACGTGTGCATGCAGCCTTAAAGAATGACAATTTTGCATTGCTGTATTTAAAAAACAAACAATTACAATCAGAGTTGATGGGTGACATATGTAGATATGCAGAAATGTTCCCGAAACATACACTATAAGGGCTGTCCCACACGTCCAGATAATTCCGGTACCGGAATAAATCGGTACCGGAGTTATCCGTGTCCGTGTGCCTGGGAACTCACGGAGGCCATACGTGCGGCACACGTGTGCCGCCCGTATGGCGAGTGGGTACCACACGGAGCGTGTGGTACCCACTCTGCATGGTGCTGAAGCTGCGATTCATATCCTCTCTGCAGTAGCGTTTGCTGCAGAGAAAATATGAAGAATAGTGTTTAAAATAAAGATCCATGTGTCCGCCGCCCCCCCACCCCCTGTGCGCCCCCCCCGCTGGTCAGAAAATACTTACCCGCTCCCTCGCTGCTTCCTGGTCTGGCCGCGGCTTCTCCTGCATGCAGTCACGTGGGGCCGATCATTTACAGTCATGAATATGTGGCTCCACCTCCCATAGGGGCGGAGCCGACTATTCATGATTGTAAATGATCGGCCCCACGTGACCGCATACAGTAGGAGGCGCGGCCAGACCAGGAAGGAGCGAGGGAGCGGGTAAGTATTTTCTGACCAGCGGGGGGGCGCACAGGGGGTGGGGGGGCGGCGGACACATGGATCTTTATTTTTAACACTATTCTTCATATTTTCTCTATAGCAAACGCTGCTACAGGGAAGATATGAATACCGGCTTCAGCACCATGTGGGGGGGACAGCGCTTACTGTAGCGCTGTCTCCTGCACGCACACGGACCCCAGACGGAGAATGTCCGTGTGAGGTCCGTGTTTTACGCGGACCCATTGACTCTATTGGGTCCGTGTAAAACGTGCGCTCCCACGAACACTGACATGTCTCCGTGTTTGGCACACGGAGACACGGTCCGCAAAAAATCAATGACATCTGCACAGATGCATTGATTTTTATGGGTCTACGTGTGTCAGTGTCTCCGGTACGTGAGGAAACTGTCACCTCAGGTACCGGAATCACTGACGTGTGAAAGCGGCCTAAGGCTGGGGTCACATGGCCACCAATTCTATCTGTCACAGTTTGATCCGAGTGTCAGTGCACTGTGCTCCAATCCTCTCATGAATCGTAGTGTGGAGGAGACATAGAAATTGTGTCCTCCATTGTTGGCTTCTACGGTAATCAGACTGCACTTGGATGACATCTGAGTGCAGTCTGATGTTTCACATGCACCCACAGACTTGTATGGGTGCACGTGGCCCGATTCTCAGATTTTGGCCACATGCACACATTCAGTATTTGGTGAGTTTTTTTTACCCCAGTATTTGTAAGCCAAAACCAGTAGTGGAACGGTAGAGGAAAAGCATAATAGGAACATTTGCACCACTTCAGCATTTTTCACTCACTCCTAGTTTTGGCTTAGGCTAGGTTCACATTGCATTAATGTGTGCACGCTAACGGACAGCGTTGCACGGCGAAAATGTCACAATTAATGCCATGCAACGGGTCCGTTAGCGCACCCATTGACAGCAATGTGAAATTTCCCTGTAGCGCATTGCTAGCGCGTGTCATTTTCGGCACGCGCTAGCGATGTGCTGGTCTTTTGTAGCGCGCCTCGGACGCTGCTTGCAGCGTCCGCGGCGCGCCTGAGGTCCGTTCCCCGCTCTCGCAGATCGGGGATCTGCGAGAGTGGGGACGTTAACGCGACCCCTAACGCGGCCCCTAAATAAACATTGCGTTAGCGCAATCCGCTAGCGCTAGCGCTAAACGTATTGCCCTAACGCAATGTGAACCTAGCCTTACAAATACTGGGGTAAAAACTCACCAAATACTGAATGTGTGCATGTGGCCATACCCGCGGCATGCTGTGATTCGGCATTAGAAAATAATTGCAGATCTGCACTGCGCCATAGTATAACATTGGGCTGAGCGTTATCCGATAAAACATCGCATAGCACTCGGCCGTGTTATACACTCATGTGAGCGATTCCTTATACAAACAAGGCTGGAATGCTGTCTGCATAGCCCTCACCTCCAATAACAGTAATTCTGGCATGATTTATGAATATCAGTATTAATGATTGTTTAATCATTTCTCTTATCCTACATTGGCCAAATATCGTTACAAATGATCATATCACAATGCTTATTGGCCAGTAAAGGTTACTTCACATTTGAAACATTTGATGGCTATGGATAGGATGAGGAGGGCATGTATGACCCATGTTTGTCTCTTCTCTAGAGAGATGGTCTCACGTGCACGGGGCTCTTGTCTGTAGAAGTTTATGAGGCTAACAAAGGGAGTCAGCATGGCCACTTCATTCTTATCCTACATCAGACCCCTAACTCAGCTATTACTCATTTATGGCAAATTTTGTTGTTACAGATAGAAGTACCCCTTTAAGAAAACTAAATGAGCAAATCTGTGTATATTTACAGGCCTAACAGGGGAGCACATTATTCATTGGGTGGGGTTTTCTCAGCATAAAATGCAATCACCCAGTTAACACATTAATTTATAAATTCCACCCTTTGCATTTAGCAAGATTAAGTTCCCAGACAGTAATTCAAATGCCAATTAAATGATAAATGACGCAGTCTCCAGTGTCCGATATCTAAACAATATCTAATCAATCGTTTCTAACAATTGATGTTTGTAGCCTGCTGAGTAAACTCACTGTCACGGGCATACAGAGATGTAGGTGGCGATAACAGGCTGCTAAGGCTACGTTCACATTAGCGTCTTTGGGCGCAGCGTCGTCGACACAACCCAAAACGCAATACATAACGCAGCGTTTTTTGACGCATGCAGTCAACACAGAACAACCCAATAAAAATTAAATAAACCACCATGAATTGCAAGAAAAAAAAAAATGTCACACACATAAAAAAAAACAAAAAACAAACAACAAACATTGCAAAGAATAAAAAAAATGGAAAGAAATGGAGAGAAATTATATACTTACATCTCTTGAAGGCAGAGCTGTGTCTCGTGTACTCTCTGTTTCCAGACGTGCAGGCAAGTGAAATACAATGCAATCACCCTTTTTTATATCTATGGGGTGGTCTTGTCACTGTCTAGGCACTTCATCACTTGTTTTTTACTCAAAAGGCGCATGCATCGAACAACGCGGGTCAACGCAGGCACCTGTGCCCTATGCCTTGTACATAGACAGTAATGTGTTTTTTTGGCGCATTTACGACGCAAGTGCGTTGCATGCGTTGTTTACCGGAAATTTGGCGCAGGAAAAATGCAACATGTAGCGTCAGCCGCGCCCTGTCTGGTGCGCCCAAATGACGCATGCGTCGTACAACGCTTGATAACGCATACTGGCGCATGTCCATGCGCCCCCCCATGTTAAAGATAGGGGCGCATGACGCATGCGTCGGTATCCGTCGACGACGCTGCGGCCAAAGACGCTAATGTGAACGTAGCCTTAAGGTGCTTTCCTGAGGGTCTTGTAGGGTATGTGCACACGTTGCGGATTTGGCTGCGGATCGGCAGCAATTTTCTATGTGGTGTACAGTACCATGTAAACCTATGGAAAACCAAATCTGCTGTGCACATGCTGCGGAAAATTCCGTGCAGAAACACAGCGGTCTATTTTCCGCAGCATGTCAATTCTTTGTGTGGATTCCGCAGCATTTTACACCTATTCCATTATAGGAATCCGCAGGTGTAAAAACGCAGGCAAAATCTGCAAAAATCTGCACAAAATCCGCAGAAAACCCGCAGGTAAAACACAGGTAACTTTACCTGCGGATTCTGTGGAAAACTCTGCAATAGAATCCGCAACGTCTGCACATACCTCAAGGTAGGCAGAGTAGTGGAGGGTCTTACAATACTCTAAGGCCGGCGTCACACTGGCGAGTTTTACGGACGTAAGAGCGCAGAAACTACGTCCGTAAAACTCGCATTACATACGGCACAATTATTCTCAATGGGGCTGCTCCTATCAGCCGTATATCACGGTTCAGTATTATACGGCTTTCTACGGCCGTACAAAATCGCAGCATGCTGCGTTTGTCAGCGTATTGCGCAAATAATACGCCAATGAAAGTCTATGGGGGCGAGAAAAATACGGATTCCACACGGACCAGTAGTGTGACCTGCAAGAAATACGCAGCGGTGTTAGTGAAAAGCCGGTAATTCAATTGCCGGCTTTTTCCTTCTCCTTCACAAACCCGACATGATATGAGACATGGTTTACATACAGTAAACCATCTCATATCCCCATTTTTTTTGCATATTCCACACTACTAATGTTAGTAGTGTGTATGTGCAAAATTTCAGCGCTGTAGCTGCTAAAATAAAGGGTTAAATGGCGGAAAAAATTGGCGTGGGCTCCCGCGCAATTTTCTCCGCCAGAATGGTAAAGCCAGTGACTGAGGGCAGATATTAATAGCCAGGAGAGGGTCCATGGTTATTGGCCCCCCCGTGGCTACAAACATCTGCCCCCAGCCACCCCAGAAAAGGCACATCTGGAAGATGCGCCAATTCTGGCACTTGGCCACTCTCTTCCCACTCCCTGTAGCGGTGGGATATGGGGTAATGAAGGGTTAATGCCACCTTGCTATTGGATAGGTTTTTATAAAACTTTATTTATAAACTCATGTGTGAATTACGTGCATTTGTAGTGCATTTCCACTTCAGAAACACATTGAAATGCATGTGTTTTTATCTGCTGATTTTCCTCATGTCATTAAAGTCTATGAGGAAAAAAATGCAAATAAAAAGCATATTTAAAGAAAGAAATGCTGCAAATTTCAAAAATACACTCAGCAGTTGTTAAAAAAAAAAGCATGAGATTTCTATGAATCCCATTTACTTTGCTGGAACTGTAATATGCTGCATTTTTTTTTTTGGGTAGTGACAATGTGCAGCATCAAAAACACATCAAATACTAAGGCTACGTTCCCATGATGAGCTTTTGGCTTACAAATACTGACGTGCAATACTGACCAAATATTCAAAGTGTGCACATGGCCTAATAGATGCAGAAATGGTGTCGAAAATCTGCAATGTCAAAAACTCACCAAAAGCTAACCGTGGGAACATAGCCAAGAACAATTCTGGACCATACTTTTTAGAATTTTGCGCTGTGCTGTTTGAATGTTATTCCACGTGGACATTTCTGAACACATTGACAACTGCATATTACATTTTTCATGTCAAAGTGTTAATAAAGGAAGTCTCTACAGAAGTCTGGCACTGTCAGCATTGATCGGAGACTGTCAGAGTATGGATACACTCAATGTACTCAACATTTCTAGAAGAAATACAGAGGAACAGCACAACGCCGAGTACTAAGAATATATGCTTCAGAATAGTTATTCCAGATGGAATAAGATGATTTACTAAAACAAAGAACTTGTCAGATTTTAGAAGAGAATTAAACACGGACCCATTATTAATTCTGAGGCTTACTCTGCATCTGTTTACTTCAGTCATGCAATTAGTTTGTTTTTTTTTACATGAATTCTGTTTTTCTGTTCTTAAAAACACAAGTGTGAAAAAGACCTGAAATTATGGATTTATATAACAAAGCCAGAAAAATGGTCCTGTTTTGATTTTTTTGGCTTCTATGCACATTGTTTTTTTATTTTAAAACATCTAGAATGAGAATTGCGAAACTATGTAAGCTTGTTCCAGTGTACTTTCTCTATTTCATCAGTCCGTATAGAAGAGTAGGTGAAACTGTCAGAATGATTCATCCACATTAAGCAATCTGAAGAAGCCTTTTAAACCAAGCAAATTCAAAAGTCATTCTGTATTTTTTTTTCACTCATGTAAGAAACCTTTCAGTAATCTTTTAACATACATTTGCTAGAAATGTCACTGTGACATAAAACTGTTTTGTTTTTTTTTGTTTTTTTTATTTACACAGTAGATTACATTATTATTTTTAATGTTGTGTTTGAATAGGTCATTGATAAAAAAAAAAAATATTTAGAGGTAAATATAATTCAGATTAAATGGTATTATCTGGTAATATTTTATATGGTTTGTCTGTGGGCGATAACCCCTTTTTCAAAAGATGCCAACTGGGCAACTAGCCAATCATTGATTACCACTGCTAAACGCTCATTTAGATGGGTCAATAATCGGGAAATTAAAGCTTGTTCCTGACCAATGGCCCATCTCAAAAGGCTGCAAACATCCGACAAATGCGCAAAATCATTGTGGCTTCAGGTCCTTTAAACACGGACCAATCAGCTCCATGTTTCGACCACCGAAATGTAAACTTTTACTGATCGTCAGTCATTTATATGCCTGGTTACACAGACTGACCAAAGCAATTGATGCACATTGAGTGACTTATACTAGACAAATCAATGATCATTCACCTGATGAAGACACATTTTACTTGTTCACTGAGTGATCGGCAGCCTGTTTACATGGCAAGATAATCATGAAACTAGCATTTAGTATTTTTATTAACGCTTGTTCCCGATTATCTTGCGCCCCTTTAGAAGTCTTCATGGCATGCAGATCATCCTGTATAAATGGGTCATGTGCTCCTGATAACACTGTACTCTATGCACACAGAAGAATAGTATTCAGCCTGTCTAACCTTGCATGTAGCCAATTGGCGGTCATTTAACTAAACCAGATCTGTCAAGCATAGATGATTTGAGAGAACTTGGCTTTATTAACTGTTAGTGAATGATGAAATTCACTGGAGTTAAAAAAGTTACAGTGAAAATTGTGTGAAATCCTTCAGGTGATTGCAAAATATTCTTCATTTGTTACAACACAGTGACTGAGCAATAAAGGAAGAAGGACAATGAACTCATGATAGTCTGGATCCTGGCACAGAGGACATTGTTGACATTGCATCATGTACAAAGTGATCTGAGGTTGTCTTCTTGTTTATAAAAAGCTTTATCTTTCTTTGTATTTCTTATAGACAAATATACATCAAGGTTTTGTTCTCCCCACCAAGTTAAGAGAACAAATCCCTTGTGTGCAAATCCTACCAATAAATCAATTATCAAGGTGGCTCCAGCCGCCTATCAGCCACACATTCTAAATTTGCACAAAAACATCAAATGTCCAGCAGAATCAATACTGTACATTGTTCCTTAGAAATAATGGATGGTGCAGCCCAGCTGAACTAGGTCAATTCACGGACAGAGAAATGATTTTAAAAACTTGACCATAAATCAATATTTTTGCTCACAGGTTGATTTTGGTGGACAGGAGGCTGACTGAAAAGCAATCCTTGCATCGTGGTAGATAGCTTGGGTGGTCCTGTAGATAAAAGGATCAAGAACATAGTATAATCTAAATAATTCAATATTTGTACTATTTTCCAAAGTAGCAACAAATTGTTATGGATATTGAACTATATGGCATCGGATAATCTGAATTGAGCTGCAACCGGAAATGGGAAAATAGAATCCCCATTCACGTCATTACTGATGGTCTTGGGGTTGGGCAATCAGACACATATCACAGATCCTGTAGATAGATCATAGGGTTTGATTATAAATAAATACCTCATTGTTCTAAGGGTACCGTTACACAAAACGATTTACCAACGATCACGACCAGCAATACGACCTGGCCGTGATCGTTGGTAAGTCGTTGTGTGGTCGCTGGAGAGCTGTCACACAGACAGCTCTCCAGCGACCAACGATGCCGAAGTCCCTGGGTAACCAGGGTAAACATCAGGTTACTAAGTGCAGGGCCGCGCTTGTACGGTTTTTTTTTTTTTACATTTACGATGGTAACCAGGGTAAACATCGGGTTACTAAGCGCGGCCCTGCGCTTAGTAACCCGATGTTTACCCTGGTTACAAGCGAACGCATCGCTGGATCGGTGTCACACACACCAATCCAGCAATGACAGCGGGAGATCCAGCGACGAAATAAAGTTCCAAACGATCTGCTACGACGTACGATTCTCAGCGGGGTCCCTGATCGCTGCTGCGTGTCAGACACAGCGATATCGTATGGATATCGCTGGAACGTCATGGATCGTACCGTCGTAGCGACAAAAGTGCCACTGTGAGACGGTACCCTTAGATATATTAATATGCAATATTTTAACAGAAAGATACAAAATTGATGACCTCCTCGAAATAAATACAAGCATTAAAGCTGTCCATATTATTATTATTATTTATTTATATAGCACCATTAATTCCATGGTGCTGTACATGAGAAAGGGGTTACGTACAGAAATATAGATATAATTTACAGTAAACGAATTTACAATGACAGACTGGTACAGAGGGGAGAGGACCCTGTCCTTGCGGACTTACATTCTATGGGATAATAGGGAAGAGACAGAAGGTCGGGGGTGCGGCATCTCTGGTGGTGGTGAGGCGGCAGCTCTGGTGGTGGTGAAGCGGCAGCTTGGGTGGTGGTGAGGCGGCAGCTCGGGTGGTGATGAGGTGGCAGCTCGTGGTGGTGATACTCTTTATATGGCTGTCAGCCAAACAATGCTGTAGCCAATTCAGCAACTGAACACTTCTGTGTTCTCTATCAAAAAAACTCCAACCGATACACCGGTCATTGACTTATCTCCGGGAGAACAATGCGATCGGCTATCCGGAATCAAACATGTTCAATTGATTTCTCTATTGACCATCAGTCAGACGGCGCCTCCATATACATTAAGGCCCCGTCTCACTAAGCGATTTACCAACGATCACGACCAGCGATACGACCTGGCCGTGATCGTTGGTAAGTCGCTGTGTGGTCGCTGGGGAGCTGTCACACAGACAGCTCTCTCCAGCGACCAACGATCAGGGGAACGACTTCGGCATCGTTGAAACTGTCTTCAACGATGCCGAAGTCCCCCTGCAGCACCCGGGTAACCAGGGTAAACATCGGGTTACTAAGCGCAGGGCCGCGCTTAGTAACCCGATGTTTACCCTGGTTACCAAAAAAAACAAACAGTACATACTCGCCTTTCGGTGTCCGTCAGGTCCCTTGCTGTCTGCTTCCTGCTCTGACTGAGCCGCCGTACAGTGAGAGCAGAGCGCAGCGGTGACGTCACTGCTGCGCTCTCACTTCTCACTGTACGGCTGGCAGTCAGTGAGAGCAGGAAGCAGACGGCAAGGGACCTGGCGGACATCAGAAGGCGAGTATGTACTGTTTGTTTTTTTTACATTTACGCTGGTAACCAGGGTAAACATCGGGTTACTAAGCGCGGCCCTGCGCTTAGTAACCCGATGTTTACCCTGGTTACCAGTGAAGACATCGCTGGATCGGTGTCACACACACCGATTCAGCGATGTCAGCGGGGCCTCAACGACCAAAAAAAGGTCCAGGCCATTCCGACACGACCAGCGATCTCGCAACAGGGGCCTGATCGCTGGTACGTGTCACACATAGCGAGATCGCTATGGAGGTCGCTGTTGCGTCACAAAACTTGTGACTCAGCAGCGATCTCGCTAGCGATCTCGCTATGTGAGACGGGGCCTTTAGACCATTGGCAGAGCCCATCAATATCAGTGGGTTCAGCTGACATTAGTGTAATGTATATTGGGGCCTTAAGGCAGGTTGAGATATTTTATGTCTAATATGAACCAAAATTCTAGGTTTATCTATTGTACTTTTCAATTGTAATTATTCATTAGGAGGCTTTCCTGTTCAGGAAAGAACCATGAAATATTGGTGAAATGCTGCCAAGACAATTGTGCAATTATGGGTGCATTCATCCTAAAGAGTAGAGAATGTAGTTGGGCAGGTTGTGGCCCTTACTGCCGAACGATCCCATCACGATATACCACATAGAATGATTGATGCATCACAAAGTCTGAAGCGCAAGTCATTCTGATTGCTATATCTTGGTGAAATGGTCAATATTTTCAGAATTTCACATTTTAGACTAGAAAATTTACCCAGGTTACCAGAATTGTAATAGGGAGTATTAGTCAAAGGGATATTCCAGCCTTAGCAAGTGAGCCCTACTGATTAGAAAATAGTTGCTTTTCTACCAATATTACATCAAATTTTCACCAAAATGTTTAAAAAGCTGTGGCACAAAATATATCATGGCCCCAACATGGGAATAAGGCCAGATTCACACATTCATATATTGCGGCCCAAGTATGGACCTCCTTATATTGACTGGCTGCTGTGGGTCTCTTGACCCGAACTTGACATCCTCATACATGCCTCCGAGGCTGCAGTATGGACGATGACACACAAGTGTGAATGCAGCATTATCCTTACAGTAAGAAATTTTCGTTTCAGAAACCTGCACATATAAAGATAGCACATTTTAGATTTCCCATTTGTTGCATTATTATCTAACAGCTTTTAGTAATCGGTAACCGTTAAACCTGCTGAAAAAAGTTATTTGTTAATGTCTTTCCATCTGTATATTAAGGCCCCATCTCACATAGCGAGATCGCTAGCGAGATCGCTGCTGAGTCACAAGTTTTGTGACGCAACAGCGACCTCAGTAGCGATCTCGCTATGTGTGACACGTACCAGCGATCAGGCCCCTGCTGTGAGATCGCTGGTCGTGTCGGAATGGCCTGGACCTTTTTTTGGTCGTTGAGGTCCCGCTGACATCGCTGAATCGGTGTGTGTGACACCGATCCAGCGATGTCTTCACTGGTAGCCAGGGTAAACATCGGGTTACTAAGCGCAGGGCCGCGCTTAGTAACCCGATGTTTACACCCTGGTTACCAGCGTAAATGTAAAAAAAAACAAACCGTACATACTCGCCTTCTGATGTCCGCCAGGTCCCTTGCCGTCTGCTTCCTGCTCTGACTGACTGCCGGCCGGAAAGTGAGAGCAGATCACAGCAGTGACGTCACCGCTGCGCTCTGCTCTCGCTGTACGGCGGCTCAGTCAGAGCAGGAAGCAGACGGCAAGGGACACCGAAAGGCGAGTATGTACTGTTTGGTTTTTTTTGTAACCAGGGTAAACATCGGGTTACTAAGCGCGGCCCTGCGCTTAGTAACCCGATGTTTACCCTGGTTACCCGGGTGCTGCAGGGGGACTTCGGCATCGTTGAAGACAGTTTCAACGATGCCGAAGTCGTTCCCCTGATCGTTGGTCGCTGGAGAGAGCGGTCTGTGTGACAGCTCCCCAGCGACCACACAACGACTTACCAACGATCACGGCCAGGTCATATCGCTGGTCGTGATCGTTGGTAAATCGCTATGTGAGACGGGGCCTTTAGGCCATGTGCACACGTTCAGGATTTTTAGCGTTTTTTTCGCGTTTTTTCGCTATAAAAACGTGATAAAAACGCGAAAAAAACGCTAACATATGCCTCCTATTATTTACAAGGTATTCCGCATTTTTTGTGCAAATGTTGCGATTTTTTCCGCGAAAAAATCGCATAGCGGAAAAAAAAGCAACATGTTCATTAAAAATGCGGAATTGCGGGGATTCCGCACACCTAGGGGTCCATTGATCTGCTTACTTCCCGCACGGGGCTGTGCACACCATGCGGGAAGTAAGCAGATTATGTGCGGTTGGTACCCAGGGTGGAGGAGAGGAAACTCTCCTCCACGCACTGGGCACCATATAAGTGGTCAAAAAATAAGAAATAAAATAAAAAACAGTCCTATACTCACCCTCGATGTCCAGCGCAGTGTTCCCGCCTCTGTGCTGCACGCTGGCTGGTTCCTGTAGCTGGTGTGCGGAGAAGGACCTTGCCGAATGACGTCACTGTCCTGTGATTGGTCGAGACCGCTCACGTGACCGTGACGTCATGGAAGGCCCTGCGCGCACACATCAGCTATAGGAATGGACGCCGGTGAGGAGATCTGATGTCTGCGGGTGAGTATAAGCATTTTTTTTATTTTTTTTATTATTTTTAAACGTTCTATCTTTTACTATAGATGCTGCAAAAGCAGCATCTATAGTAACAAGTTGGTCACACTTGTCAAACGCTATGTTTGACAAGTGTGACCAACTTGTCAGTCAGTTTTCCAAGCGATGCTACAGATCGCTTGGAAAACTTTAGCATTCTGCAAGCTAATTACGCTTGCAGAATGTTAAAAAAACGCAAAAAAAACGGAAAAAAAACGCAAAAAAAAAAATGCGGATTTCTTGCAGAAAATTTCCGGTTTTCTTCAGGAAATTTCTGCAAGAAATCCTGAACGTGTGCACATACCCTTACACACCCAAACTGCAAAGATTCCCATCACTTGTAATGCAATTAACAACTTTTCCTAATCCTAATCTGTCATTATAGTACAACTTTGTCATTAATTCTGTTTCAGTTTGCAAATTGTTAACTGGATTAACCAAACAAAACTAGTTTTTCCTGTTTCTCACTATCTGTGTCTGAAATCAGAACAACAAAAATACTTGTCATTTAACCTCTTTAATAAAATCCCCATATCCCAAGCCAGTTCATCAAGTGGTTCTTTTACCCCTAAGGGTATGTGTCCACGTTCAGGATTGCATCAGGATTTGGTCAGGATTTTTCATCAGTTTTTGTAAGCCAAAACCAGGAGTGGAACAATTAGAGGAAAAGTATAACAGAAACATATGCACCACTTCAGCATTTATCACCCACTCCTGGTTTTGGCTTACAAATACTGATGAAAAATCCTGACCAAATCCTGATGCAATCCTGAACGTGGACACATACCCTAAGGCTACTTCCCCATGATCATGAACAGCAACATTTTGGACACAGCGTATTTTCACTGTGTCCAAAATGCTCCATTCTATTTATATAAATACCAACATTGATATTACCGCCATGTGGTCAGTGGTAAATACCAGTCATACGGAACATATAAGAGACTACAGCAAAGTTACAGAGGACGTTCTTTCTGATGGAATCGTTCATTTTTCCCATCTTTTCCATCTGGCCCAGACCGAGATGACAACTTCTTCCAGCCAGGACTCAGCTGCAGAGAATACAACAAAGACACATTTCACTTCTCATATTTTCAGCACCATCCCCAATGGGATTATTCCCAACCTGCACAAACTCCTTATCCTGCTAATACCCCAATACTGAGCCACTGCACCTACTGTGTGGTTCTCTAAATTCTAAAGCAACTCTCTAGGGTAGTAATGCCAGGTGCAAGTTCCCTAGAAAAGAGTGCCCACATTTTGTCCCCTAGAATATTGCCCTGTGTGTCCCTTTGACAGTCACAGTAACCTGAATTCCCCTATAACAATAGGTGCCAACTTTACCTTTAATAATGTCCCGAGTCTCCCCCTGTACAGCTCCCCTATACACAGTATAATGTTCTCTTATACACAATACAATGCACCCTCACTGTATAGTACCACCCTAGATAGCTTCCATATAGTACAATGCACCGGATGGCCTCCAATATAGTATAATGCACTCCCCATAGGCCTCCATATAGTATAATGTTCTCCCCATAGGCCTCCATATAGTATAATGCACTCCTCTTAGGCCTCTATAGTAAAATGCACTCCCCATAGGCAGACTGTATATAGTATAATGCATTTTCCATAGGCATACTCAATATAGTATAATGCATTCTCCATAGACAGACTCTGTATTGTATAATGTACCGCCCATAGGTAGACTTTATATCGTATAATGCACCCCCCATAGGCAAACTCTATATAGTATAATGCACCCCATAGGGAGGCTCTATATTGTATAATGCATCCCCATAGGGAGACCCTATATTGTATAATGCACTCCACATAGGCAGACTCTATATTGTATAATGCACCCCCATGGGGAGACTCTATATAGTATAATGCACCCCCTATAGGCATACTCTATATTGTATAATGCACCTCCCATAGGCAAACTCTATATTGCACAATAGACCGTCCATAGGGATATTCTATATAGTATAGTGCACCCCCCCATAGGGAGACTCTATATAGTACAATGCACCCCCCATAAGTAGACTCTACAGTATAATGCACCCCTCACAGGCAGACTCTATATAGTAGAATACACACCCCATGGGCAGCCTCTATAATGTATAATGCACTCCCCATAGGCAGACTCTATAGTATAATGCACTCCCGATCGGCAGACTCTATATAATGTAAAGCACCCCATAAAAATAAATACAATACTCACTCAAATCACCTCTCCTCCTTGTTCCTCCGCTGCTCCGACCTCCTGCACATCGCCTGACAGCGGGCGCTGAGTAGTGACGTTATAGCGCCCGCTGTCAGCGTCTGCATCAGTGATGTCAGATGCTGAGAGGGGCATAATGGGAGAGTGTAACGCTCACTCTCTCATCAATGCGGTCAGCTGTATCAGCATCTAGCCCATACAGTTGCACTTGCGACGATGGGCGGGGGTCCAGTGCTGGCACTGGGCCCACCTCCTGTTTAGGGGCCCCATAGCAGCCAGGTGACAGAGCATGGAGATAGATTCTATAGTTACAGTAGCCTAGTCCGGGTAGGCCCCCTCAGAGCAAGTGGCCTGTGGCAACTGCCCCCTCTCCTCCCCCGGTAGCTACGCTACCGACTCCCGCGTAATTTTTTCAACCAGCAGAGGGAAAGCCGACAGCTGGGGGCAGATGCTTATAGCCTGGGAATGGGGTAATACTCAGGGGCAGTAGCATAGCTTACCCTTGTTGACAAGCACAGCAGTCAGACTTTTTGTAGTTGATGATGAGGTTTGCGCACATGTCAGAAGGAATTTTGGTCCACTCTTCTGTGCAGATCATCTCTAAATCATTAAGATTTTGAGGCTGCTGCTTGGCAACTCGGAGCTTCAACTGCCTCCATAAGTTTTCCATGGGATTAATGTCTGGAGACTGGCTAGGCCACTCCATGACCTTAATGTGCATCTTTTTGTGCCACTCCTTAGTTGGCTTGGCCGTATGTTTTGGGTCATTGTCTTGCTGGAAGACCCAGCCACAACCCATATTTAGTGTCATGGCGGAAGGAAGGAGGTGGTCACTCAGGATTTTACGGTACATGGCTCCATCCATTCTCCCATTGATGCAGTGAGGTAGTCCTGTGCCCTTAGCAGAGAAACACCCCCAAAACATAATGTTTCCACCTCCATGCTTTACAGTGGGGACAGTGTTCTTTGGGTCATAGGCAGCATTTCTCTTCCTCCAAACACGGCGAGTTGAGTTAATGCCAAAGAGCTCAATTTGCGGAGAGCCCACAGAGGAGGGTGTTGCAGTAATCAAGGCGAGAGATGATGAGGGCATGCACAAGAGTTTTAGTAGATTGAGGGCTGAGGAAGGGACGGATTCTGGCAATATTTTTGAGTTGGAGGCGAAAGGAGGTGGCAAGAGTTTGGACGTGCGGTTTGAAGGACAGGGTCGAGTCGAGAGTTACTCCGAGGCAGCGAATTTCAGGTGCGGGAGAGAGCGTGATGCCGTTTACCATAATAGATAGGTCGGGTAGGGGAGATACGCGAGATGGAGGAAAGATGATGAGTTCGGTTTTATCTACATTGAGTTTTAGGAAGCGACAGGTCAAGAAGGAGGATATGGCACAAATCACAAATCCCTTAACCATCTGCTCACTCTTTCTATCCTCCTTCTCCTAGTTGCTGGAAACATCTCTCCCAACCCCGGCCCACCATGTTATAGCCAGTCAAACCTCCCAATTGCTACACCCAGAAACCCCTCTAACCTTATTAATATTCCATGCATGCCTTCTGTCTCTTTCAGTTGTGCCCTTTGGAATTCTCGCACTGTGTGTAATAAACTCTCCTTCATTCATGACTTCTTCCTTTCTAATTCTCTTAATCTCCTGGCTCTTACTGAAACCTGAATCCAGCAGACACCACCGCTGCTGCTGCTCTTTCATATGGTGGACTACACTTTTCTCATACCCCAAGATCAGACAACAGAGCAGGTGGAGGCGTTGGTCTGCTCCTTTCACCCAAATGTACCTTCCAAGTTATCCCCAAAGTACCCTCACTTGTCTTCCCTTCCTTTGAGGTACATGTTGTCAGACTCTACGTCCCCTTCTCCATGCGAGTGGCGGTGGTGTATCGTCCTCCTGGCCCCTCTCATCAGTTCCTGGATCACTTTGCCACCTGGCTTCCACACTTTCTTTCCTGTGACACCCCCACCCTCATCATGGGTGATTTCAACATCCCCATTGCTTCTCCCCTCTCCCCATCTGCTTCTCACCTTTTATCTCTAACCTCCTCTTTCGGCCTCTCGCAGCATACTAACTCTCCAACGCATGAAGATGGAAACTCCCTTGACTTGGTCTTCTCCCGGCTTTGCTCAGTGGACGATTTCACAAACTCCCCTCTCCCGCTCTCTGACCACAACCTTCTTTCATTCTCTATCAAGAACTGCCATCCCGCTCAGGTCAACCCCACTTTCCACACTTATAGAAACATACAGGCCATTAACACCCAGAAACTAATTAAGAACTTGCATTCCTCATTGGCCCCAATCTCCTTCATCTCATGTCCTGATTCTGCTCTGAAGCATTACAATGAAACCCTGCAAAGTGCCCTGGATGAAGCTGCACCTCCTATACATAGAACAACTCAGCACAGACGGCGACAACCGTGGCACACGCTGCAAACATGTTTCCTGCAGCGGTGCTCCAGGTGCGCCGAACGTCTGTGGAGAAAATCTAATCTACCCGAAGATTTCATCCATTATAAGTTCATGCTAAAAACATACAACTCTGCCCTTCACCTCTCCAAATAAACCTATTTCAACACCCTCATCACCTCACTGTCCAATAACCCTAAACGTCTCTTTGACACTTTCCAGTCCCTACTCAATCCAAGAGTGCTGGCCCCAACCACAGATCTCCGCGCTGATGATCTGGCCAATTACTTCAAAGAAAAAATTGACCACATTCGACAGGAAATCATCTCCCAATCTCTTCATACCATGCACTGTCCTCCCTCCCCCACTGCATCTAGTTTACTCTCTGACTGTCAACCAGTTACAGAAGAAGAAGTAATCAGGCTCCTTGCATCTTCTCGCCTGACCACTTGCACCAGTGACCCCATTCCGTCACATCTCCTCCAGTCCCTTTCCCCGGCTGTCACCTCTCACCTAACAAAAAATATTCAACCTTTCTCTCACTTCCGGTATTTTTCCCTCATTTAAGCATGCCATCATACATCCATTACTTAAAAAACCATCCCTCGATCAAAACTGTGCTGCTAATTATAGACCTGTCTCTAATCTTCCCTTCATCTCTAAACTCCTCAAAAGGCTGGTCCACTCCCGTCTTATCCGCTATCTCTCAGATAACTCTCTTCTCGATCCTCTTCAATCTGGCTTCCGCTCTTTACACTCTACTGAAACTGCCCACACTAAAGTCTCTAATGACCTACTAACAGCTAAATCTAATGGTCACTACTCCATGCCAATTCTCTTGGATCTCTCCGCAGCATTCGACACTGTGGATCATCAGCTCCTCCTTACTATGCTCCGCTCCATCGGCCTCAAAGATACCGTTCTCTCCTGGTTCTCCTCCTATCTCTCTGACCGATCCTTCAAAGTATGTTTTGCTGGTTCCTCCTCCTTCTCACCTTCCCCTTACTGTTGGGGTTCCTCAAGGATCAGTCCTAGGCCCCCTCCTCTTCTCTTTGTATACTGCCCCTATTGGACAAACAATCAGTAGATTTGGTTTCCAGTACCATCTCTATGCTGACGACACCCAATTATACACTTCTCCTGTTATCACGCCGACCTTTTTAGAAAACACCAGTGATTGTCTTACCGCTGTCTCTAACATCATGTCCTCCCTCTATCTGAAACTGAACCTGTCAAAAACTGAACTCCTCGTGTTTTCTCCCTCTATTAACCTACCTTTGCCTGACATTGCTATCTCCGTGTGCGGTTCCACCATTACTCCAAAGCAACATGCCCGCTGCCTTGGGGTCATCCTTGATTCCGAGCTTTCATTCATCTCCCACATCCGATCACTGGCTCGCTCTTCTTATCTGCATCTCAAAAACATTTCTAGAATTCGCCCTTTTCTTACTTTCGACTCTGCAAAAACTCTTAGGGTATGTGCACACGTCAGGATTTCTTGCAGAAATTTCCTGAAGAAAACCGGAAATTTTCTGCAAGAAATCCGCATTTTTTTTTGTGTTTTTTCCCCGTTTTTTTCGCGTTTTTTTTTAGCATTTTGCAAGCGTAATTAGCTTGCAGAATGCTAAAGTTTTCCAAGCGATCTGTAGCATCGCTTGGAAAACTGATTGACAGGTTGGTCACACTTGTCAAACATAGTGTTTGACAAGTGTGACCAACTTTTTACTATAGATGCAGCCTATGCAGCATCAATAGTAAAAGATAGAATGTTTAAAAATAATAAAAAAAATAAAAAAAATGGTTATACTCACCTGCAGACAGCCAATCTCCTCAGCGGCTTCCGTTCCTATAGATGGTGTGTGTGTGCAGGACCTTCAATGACGTCGCGGTCATGTGACCGCGACGTCAGCGCGGTCATGTGATTGCGACGTCAGCGCGGTCATGTGACCGCGACGTCATCGCAGGTCCTTCACACACACCATCTATAGGAACGGAAGCGGCAGCATGCACTGCTGAGAGGCGGGAAGACTCCGGGGGACATCGAAGGTGAGTATATGACTATTTTTTATTTTAATTCTTTTTTTTTTACCAATTATATGGTGCCCAGTCCGTGGAGGAGAGTCTCCTCTCCTCCACCCTGGGTACCAACCGCGCATGATCTGCTTACTTCCCGCATGGTGGGCATAGCCCCCTGCGGGAAGTAAGCAGATCAATGCATTCCTAGATGTGCGGAATCCCCGCAATTCCGTAAATTTAATGAACATGTTGCTTTTTTTTCCGCGATGCAATTTTTTCGCGAAAAAAATGCAACATTTGCAGAAGAAATGCGGAATACACTGAAAATAATGGGAGGCATATGTAAGCGTTTTTTTTCGCATTTTATCACGTTTTTATAGCGAAAATACGCGAAAAAAATGCGAAAAATACTGAACGTGTGCACATGGCCTTACTGTTTCACTTATTCATTCTCGTCTGGACTATTGTAACTCTCTACTAATCGGCCTCCCTCTTACCAAACTCTCCCCGCTCCAATCTGTCCTGAATGCTGCAGCCAGGATCATATTCCTCACCAACCGTTACACCGATGCCTCCACCTTGTGCCAGTCATTACACTGGCTACCCATCCACTCCAGAATCCAGTACAAAACTACTACCCTCATCCACAAAACACTCCATGGCTCAGGACCACCCTCCTCTCTGGTCTCAGTCTACCACCCTACCCGTGCCCTCCGCTCCGCTAATGACCTCAGGTTAGCATCCTCAATAATCAGAACCTCCCACTCCCGTCTCCAAGACTTTACACGTGCTGCGCCGATTCTTTGGAATGCATTACCTAGGTTAATACGATTAATCCCCAATCCCCACAGTTTTAAGCGTGCCCTAAAAACTCATTTGTTCAGATTGGCCTACCGCTTCAATGCATTAACCTAACTGTCCCTGTGTGGCCTATTGAAAAAAAAAAAAAAAAACATAGTTCCTCGCATCATGTTCTCATACACTTTATGCAGTTAATAGCCCTCTGTGTCTGTACTGCTACATACTTAGGCTGTTAACTGGTTCATGCAGCTTTACATGAACACCCGAGCCTTACACTATGGCTGGTCCAAATAACTAACGCAATTGTTACCATCCACCTCTCATGTCTCCCCTTTTCCTCATAGTTTGTAAGCTTGCGAGCAGGGCCATCATTCCTCCTGGTATCTGTTTTGAACTGTGATTTCTGTTATGCTGTAATGTCTATTTTCTGTACAAGTCCCCTCTATAATTTGTAAAGCGCTGCGGAATATGTTGGTGCTATATAAATAAAATTATTATTATTATTATATGGCTGATAGACACTCCAGGATTCTGGACAGCAGAGAGGTGACATCTGGGCCAGAGAGGTAGATCTGAGTGTCATCCGCGTACAGGTGGTACTAGAAGCCATGGGACTTTATGAGTTGTCCTAGGCCAAGGGTATAGATGGAAAAGAGTAGGGGCCCCAGGGCAGAGCCTTGAGGGACTCCAACAGTGAGAGAGAGGGTGGGATGAGGAGGTAGTGTGGGAGTGGGAAACGCTAAATGTGCGGTCGGAAAGGTATGAGGCAATCCAGGACAGGGCAAGGTCTTTGATGCCAAGGGAAGAAAGAATCTGTAGCAGTAGGCAGTGGTCGACTGTGTCGAAGACAGAGGACAGGTCGAGAAGGAGGAGGATGGAGAACTGTCTGTTAGCTTTGGCTGTAAGTCATTAGTAACTTTGGTCAGGGCAGTTTCGGTTGAGTGCTGGGGGCGGAAGCCAAACTGGAGGTTGTCAAGGAGAGAGTTAAATGAGAGGTGGGAGGAAAGTTGAGCATGTACAAATAGGGCGGTCAGCAGCACTCACATCAGGATGCCAGTCATGTACCAATAGGGCAATCAGCAGCTCTCCAATCAGGATGTCAGTCATGTACAAATAGGGGGGTCAGCAGCTCTCACATCAGGATGTCAATCATGTACAAATAGGGGGGTCAGCAGCTCTCACATCCGGATGTCAGTCATGTACAAATAGGGGGGTCAGCAGCTCTCACATCAGGATGTCAGTTGTGTACAAATAGGGGGGTCAGCAGCTCTCACATCAGGATGCCAGTCATGTACAACTAGGGGGGTCAGCAGCTCTCACATCAGGATGGCAGTCATGTACAAATAGGGGGGTCAGCAGCACTCACATCAGGATGTCAGTCATGTACAAATAGGGGGGTCAGCAGCACTCACATCAGGATGTCAGTCATGTACAAATAGGGGGGGTCAGCAGCTCTCACATCAGGATGCCAGTCATGTACAACTAGGGGGGTAAGCAGCTCTCACATCAGGATGTCAGTCATGTACAAATGGGGGGTCAGCAGCTCTCACATCAGGATGTCAGTTGTGTACAAATAAGGGGGTCAGCAGCACTCACATCAGGATGTCAGTCATGTACAACTAGGGGAGTCAGCAGCACTCACATCAGGATGCCAGTCATGTACAACTAGGGGGTCAGCAGCTCTCACATCAGGATGCCAGTCATGTAATAATAGGGGGGTCAGCAGCTCTCACATCAGGATGTCTGTTATGTAATAATAGGGCAGTCAGCAGCACTCACATCAGGATGCAATCCATATCATTGCAGATTATAAACATTTTTTATGTTGTTATTCTACAAACGTTAACATCTTTTAATCCTCATCAATACTTAAAAGCCACAAAAAAAAATGATCAATGTGTTATTCCTCCCCCCTCAGATCTTGAAGATCTGAGTGATGCTTGAGTTAATTCTGCACTCCTCTGTCCTTATTTATGTTTGCACAGTGATCTGTCAGGTTACTGAGCTAACACGCTTCCAGTTAAACTCATATCCATAAGTGAATGATCACTGGTAGCGTATAAGAGACACAGCCAGACAGCATCGTCCTCACACTACGAAATGATGCAACAGCTCAGCAACGTTTCGCACAGGCTGAATAACAAGCAACAGCCCTGGGTAACTGTGTATCGGGTCTTTTACGTACCATCTTCTTGACACCCCATTTATTTACACTTATGTTTTGCCAAAAAGTCCCACTTGCTTTCTTATTACATCAGAAACTAAATGCAATGAAGAAAATCACACTGTGATCATGAAGAATGAATTTTCCCAGCAAATCCTGTTGATTTGATAATATCCGCAAGGAATCTACATGAATTGACTGATCTATAGGTAACATGTATCAGGCACTGGCTGTAGGGTTCAGCCAGGAATGTATGACTCTGAAGTTAGGGGAGTTTCAGAGAAAAACATACAGTCACACAGGAGACTAGTCGGACAGGCAGGTCCCCAGCAGCTTCTCCTCTCACCTATCACTCCAGGGGAGCTGGCGGGGAGAAAGCGCCATGGACCCGTCTGTCCGACTAGTCTCCATCACGGCTCTGTCCCTGGCAGCTGCAGGGTCATACATACCTGGCTGAGATCATACAGCCAGTACTGGATACATACTGTCCAGGGCAGCAAGTATTAGCTGTCAGGTGCCTTTTGCTTTTCATTGTTCAAAGCCTGAATTTCAGGGAAATATGAATCAAGCTGGATTTTTCTATACTTCCCCCATTATAAATGCCCATTAACCTTTGATCGATCAAGGCAAATGTGCAAATACTGTAATGTCTGTGTACATTTTGCATCTGCTGAAACTATTTTTCATCAGAGTTATGGTCCTTTTTTATCCCATCTTTCTTTCCTTCTTGTTGACCCATTTACTGACCCCTATGTATGGAGAAGTCGGGGGTAACATGGGGAGTCAGGGAGACAGCTATGGCTGCTATCTAATGTGTATAAGGGGCTTTTCTGTTCTAATTCCATATTTAACATATGAAAAGAGAATCACATCCATCCATGGTGTGATAGACGGTAAGGGTACTGTCACACAGTACCATTTTGATCGCTACGACGGTACGATTCGTGACGTTCTAGCGATATCGTTACGATATCGCAGTGTCTGACACGCAGCAGCGATCAGGGATCCTGCTGAGAATCGTACGTCGTAGCAGATCGTGTGGAACTTTCTTTCGTCGCTTGATCACCCGCTGACATCGCTGGATCGTTGTGTGTGACAGCGATCCAGCGATGTGTTCGCTTGTAACCAGGGTAAACATCGGGTAACTGAAGGCCCCGTCTCACATAGCGATTTACCAACGATCACGACCAGCGATACGACCTGGCCGTGATCGTTGGTAAGTCGCTGTGTGGTCGCTGGGGAGCTGTCACACAGACCGCTCTCCCCAGCGACCAACGATCAGGGGAACGACTTCGGCATCGTTGAAACTGTCTTCAACGATGCCGAAGTCCCCCTGCAGCACCCGGGTAACCAGGGTAAACATCGGGTTACTAAGCGCAGGGCCGCGCTTAGTAACCCGATGTTTACCCTGGTTACCAAAAAAAACAAACACTACATACTCGCCTTTCGGTGTCCAGGTCCCTTGCCGTCTGCTTCCTGCTCTGACTGAGCCGCCGTACTGTGAGAGCAGAGCGCAGCGGTGACGTCACTGCTGCGCTCTCACTTCTCACTGTACGGCCGGGAGTCAGTGAGAGCAGGAAGCAGACGGCAAGGGACCTGGACACCGAAAGGCGAGTATGTAGTGTTTGTTTTTTTTGGTAACCAGGGTAAACATCGGGTTACTAAGCGCGGCCCTGCGCTTAGTAACCCGATGTTTACCCTGGTTACCAGTGAAGACATCGCTGGATCGGTGTCACACACACCGATTCAGCGATGTCAGCGGGGCCTCAACGACCAAAAAAAGGTCCAGGCCATTCCGACACGACCAGCGATCTCGCAGCAGGGGCCTGATCGCTGGTACGTGTCACACATAGCGAGATCGCTATGGAGGTCGCTGTTGCGTCACAAAACTTGTGACTCAGCAGCGATCTCGCTAGCGATCTCGCTATGTGAGACGGGGCCTTAAGCGCAGGGCCGCGCTTAGTAACCCGATGTTTACCGTGGTTACCAGCGTAAACGTAAAAAAACAAACAGTACATACTCACATTCCGGTGTCTGTCCTCCAGCGTCTCAGCTTCTCTCCACTGTGTGAGCGTCTGCCGGCCGGAAAGCGAGCACAGCGGTGACGTCTGACGTCACCGCTGTGCTTGCCGGCTATGGCGCTTACACAGTGGAGAGAAGCAGAACGCCGGGGACAGACACCGGAATGTAAGTATGTACTGTTTGTTTTTTTTATTACTTTTACGCTGGTAACCAGGGTAAACATCGGGTTACTAAGCGCGGCCCTGCGCTTAGTTACCCGATGTTTACCCTGGTTACCGGGGACTTCGGCATCGCTCCAGCGCCGTGATTGCACAGTGTGACCGCAGTCTACGACGCTGGAGCGATATTCATACGATCGCTGCGACGTCACGGATCGTGCCGTCGTAGCGATCAAAATGGTACTGTGTGACAGTACCCTAACAATGGCTCTGGCCTGGAGTTTACTCAGGCCTGGGGTAGGTGCATTATCTCCTCTTACCTCATGCGGTGAAGCTTTTGTATAACCAGTGTGGAAAAATACACAAACCACAGTGGAATACAGATAATTGTTTCCAGTGGTAAAGGCCTCAGAACTGGTGTGAATAGCGCTGAGGATGATATAATATACACAAAGTGGCTTGGAAATTGTCAGCCTCACCACAGGCACTGCCACCATCAGTTAGGCCATTTCTTACTATCCGACTTTCATGGTCTGAGGGCACAGCACCCACCGCTCTCCTGAAAACTGAGCCGCCTCATATTCTCTGAGTTTATGAGGCTTTTAAGGTCGGGTCAGGAGACCCGCGGTTGGCATGGACCTTGCGGTCAGTAGTCGGTCCATAAAAGCCCCCTGTGCAAGAACAATTTATGGGCCCTTTGCAGTCCAAGAGCTCCTCATAATGTACAATTTGGAGATGTATTGGCCCCCTTACTTTTTCGGCCCCTGTGCGGCTGCCCAGCTTGCACCAATGGTATGTCCGCCCTGGGCCTAATGATG
Organism: Ranitomeya variabilis; assembly: GCF_051348905.1. Classification (NCBI taxonomy): domain Eukaryota; kingdom Metazoa; phylum Chordata; class Amphibia; order Anura; family Dendrobatidae; genus Ranitomeya; species Ranitomeya variabilis. Next base: position 200,757,204 of record NC_135232.1, on the reverse strand, counting down.
GAAATGTCTTTTGGGGAAATTGACAAGTTCCAGTTGCCTTAACTAATCAATTTGTACGTTCCGTTCCATCGGTAACGACAGCAGAGGCCTGTGGATGCGGCCCAGGTGAGGGGGCACCGCTTCATATCTCCACAGCTCTTCTTTTGATTGATCAACCCGCTCCAACGTCATCGTGACGGACATGTGACATTGTGCCGGGCCGACTAATCAAAAGAAGAGTCACAGATGTCGGCAGAAAAGAAGCGGTACCCCCTACTCTGTACAGCAGCCGCAGACCACTGCCGTGACCGATGGAATGGAACGCAAATCAGTTCACACCGGCTCTACTAATTATAGGTTTCCACCTGTGTCCAGCTCTTGTCACATTTCAAGGTATAATCAAATAAAAGGATAAGGTCATGGATGCTCTAACTGATTGGATCTGCAGCACAGTCCATAATATCAGCTCTTATATCACTAGTCCTGAAGAAGGAAGGGCCGGGGGTAAAGGTCGCACCCCCACAGAAGGAGTGAGCCGTCCTGTTCTGCAGCTACACCACCATAGAGCTGCATTGTGCTTATCACGTGACATCACTGGGCTTGCCCAATAGGGAGGGGACACGCACTGTAGATATGAATGACTGCAGTGCTCACTCACTTCAGTGTATAAGGTTGTGCCGGCTTGTTGTCCCCGGTCCTTCTCCAGTCCCCGGTCCTCCCCCAGCACCCGGACATGGTTGTCATGGGAGCCCCCAAAGTCATCTTTATCCCTGGAAACCAGTCGGAGCAGAGTGACTGCAATTCGCTGGCGTCCATCATGTTACCCATCCACAGTCCGTCCAGCCCGGAGTCTGCCAGCGGCGATGTCCCTCCGAGGAAACGGCAGCGGCTGACACATCTGACGCCGGAGGAGAAGGCGCTGAGGAGGTGCGGCCCCCTGTGCTATGGCGGCAGTGTATATGCTGCGTGTGTGTGTGTATTATATATATATATACTGTGTGTGTACAGTATGGGGATATAGTGTGTGTGTATATTATATATACTGTGTGTACATACTATGGGAATATAGTGTGTGTATTTTATATATATATATATATATACTGTGTGTGTACAGTATGGGGATATAGTGTGTGTGTATATTATATATACTGTGTGTGTATACTATGGGAATATAGTGTGTGTATTTTATATATATATATATATATACTGTGTGTGTACAGTATGGGGATATACTGTGTGTGTATATTATATATACTGTGTGTACATACTATGGGAATATAGTGTGTGTATTTTATATATACTGTGTGTGTATACTATGGGGATATAGTGTGTACCGTGTGTGTATACTATGGGAATATAGTGTATACTGCGTGTGTCTATTATATATACCGTGTGTGTATACTATGGGGATATAGTGTATACTGCGTGTGTCTATTATATATACCGTGTGTGTATACTATGGGGATATAGTGTGTGTGTATATTATATATACTGTGTGTACATACTATGGGGATATAGTGTGTGTGTATATTATATATACTGTGTGTGTACATACTATGGGAATATAGTGTGTGTATTTTATATATACTGTGTGTGTACATACTATGGGAATATAGTGTGTGTATATTATATATACTGTGTGTGTATACTATGGGGATATAGTGTGTGCGTATATTATATATACTGTGTGTACATACTATGGGGATATAGTGTATACTGTGTGTATACTATGGGGATATAGTGTATACTGTGTGTATACTATGGGGATATAGTGTATACTGTGTGTATACTATGGGGATATAGTGTGTACTGTGTATATAGTGCGCTTTGGAGAAAGGCTATCCTACGGTGAGCATCCCCCCCATAGTGTGTGTCAGTGCATCTGCCCATCTGTGGCAGACAGTGTGTGTTGGATGATTGTATGGAGCCTTCCACAAGTAGCAGCTGCTCTTCCTAGAAGGTTTATCTGTTGTGTCACAGTTGCATAATCTGTCCTAGTACCCTGAGCTGTATCTCCCCTCCATGCTGTGATCTCCCCCCAGAGCTGTTCAATCTCCCCCCCCCCCCATGCGATCTCCCCTCTGTGCTGCGATCTCCCCCCTGAGCTGTCACCCAGACATGTGCTGATCTGATCCAAGTCATAATGTTTCCTTCTGATTGTGATTAGTTGCAATGTCTAGAAACTTATTAGCCTACAACTGGAATTTTGCTGGTATCTTGGTGGAAATAGTGACATTTTTAGACAGATTGGTCCTTGTCCAGCAGGGTAGGGGTTAAGTGCCTTCCCATGTAATCCTGATGTTGCTACATTGTACCTTTTGTTTACACTTTAGCCCCCTGACCTGTGTGTCCTAGGGCAGTGTGCTGCTGGCTCCTGGGCACAGTAGTCCTCCTCTCCCCTGCATCCTGCCTTATGGGGGCTGTTGACATTCCAGTAAATGGCCTGCTGTGTGGGAGGATGCTGGCTGACTTGCCTGCGTGGCATGTAGGGGAGCTGGCTGGTTTGACGTCACTGAGAGCCATGAATAAATATCTATCTACGGAGTTTAAGCCGATTATCTCTTCCTGGAACTTTTCACTTGTGCAATAAGCGAAATGTCTTCACCGTGTCCGGGCCGGAGCGCTGCGGGCTGTGCTATACATGATGCATTATTAATGGCCAAATGAGGGTAAAGCTGACACATCAGGGGCATTTTCTACTGGCTCCAGTTTAATGTCTCGCTCCCTCTTGATTGTCATGTCCGCCCTTTCATTTGTTGGAGTTTAACCTGTTTTTTCTTACCCCGGGATAATCACTAAATATAGGTGTGCTTTTTACAAGTAGTACATGTAGATTGTGTACCAAGCCTAAATGCCCCGTGATACCCTCGCAGCTTTGTCAGTTACTTTTCTTTAATCCCCCTGAAGACAAAAATAAACCTGCCGGCGTGGAGAGTGCTGGAGAACGCCGGCTCCTCTCCGGGCCCAGAATAGCCGCATGGAACTGGCAGCTCACTAGGATGAGGAAATGAGGCACAGATCTCACAACCATCCCCACCCTGAATGCATCTAGGTCCTTCCTTATGGCCCTGGCGGTTATCACTCACATTCAGAAACTGTTCCGTCTCCCTGTAGATTTTCATGTCCTTTCTGGGATTTCCTGTTCCTTGGGTTCCCGATGGAATGAATTCTTTAGATCTAGAAAGCTGAGTGTTCCAGGGCATAAATCACGTGGATCGTGGCCGCTAAGTGCAAAGACATCATCTGCAGCATCAGCTTAGTGACTGTCCTGTGATTTGGAAACACATATTTGTAAATATAAAAAAAGACAAAAAATGTTCTCCTAAGGAAAAATGGAGGAGGAGAGGAACAACCAGAAGAAAAGTTTAAACTAGTCACCACTTCTGTATTTTTTTTACCCACTCCTGGTTTTGGCTTACAAGTACTGAATGTGTGAATGTGGCCTTAAAGACCTCTGTACAGTAGAAGAGGGAGTCTGGTTTTCCATTGTACCAATTTTGTAATGTGTCCCAGTCTGATTTGGTAAAAGACGCAGTGACCATATCAGGAGCTGAGTACCCGTAAGTTTGGTTTATATAAGGCTGGTGACTCAAAAAAACCCTCCAAACCAAATCTCCACTGTTTGTCCATCAGAAGCTTGACCTCGTCTCTTTCGTTATGAACTAACCATTCCCGTCTCTACTGTGCATAGACATTAGTCCCATCCACACTCAAGTTTGTCAGTGACTTGGCCTCTTCCCTAGCTGGGGTTTAGTTTACTCACTCTTCCTGGGTCCAGTGCTGAGTCTGCTGCTCCTGGTGTCTTCATTGTCTTCCATGCTGTTGTCATATGAACAGCATTGCAGCCAATAACTGTGGTCAACGGCTTGTTCCGTCACCTCGGGCAGTGACCGAAATCCACATAACGCCAGCGCTGAAGACAATAACACACACTGGGAGCAGCGGCCAAGACTCCGCACTGGACCCGTGTAGGGTAAGTACTGCAGTTCTTTTTTGTTTTTTTTTCAAACTGCAGATGGGGAAGAGGGGTTTTACAAAACCGGAATACCCCTTTACTGGATCATTTACACTGTGATGTGCAGTGTTAAAGTCCGCCGACCAGAAACACGCTTGCTGACCGGTGGTCGTCTAGTAGCTTGTTTACACAGTCCAACTTTCACAATAATCAAGCAGTGTAAAAAATAATAATTAATAAAATGTTTGGAACAAGTCTTAATAAGGTTGTTTTTACTTAGTCATTAGAGGCTCCATTTGGGCCTTATGGTGGAATCCAGATGAGCCTCCATTACAGCCCATGAGATGGTGTTGGGGACCATCATTTAACAGTTCTTGCACCTCATATTACAGAGCAGAAATGCTGACATGAAAGGAGCTTAAAGGGAACCTGTCACCCCCAAAATCGAAGATGAGCTAAGCCCACCGGCATCAGGGGCTTATCTACAGCATTCTGTAATGCTGTTTATAAGCCCCCGATGTATCCTGAAAGATGAGAAAAAGAGGTTAGATTATACTCACAGGGGCGGTCCCAGTACGATGGGCGTCGCGGTCTGGGGCCTCCCATCTTCTTACAATGACGTCCTCTTCTTGTTTTCACGCTGCGGCTCCGGCGCAGGCGTACTTTGTCTGCCCTGTTGAGGGCAGAGCAAAGTACTGCAGTGCGCAGGCGCCAGGAAAGGTCAGAGAGGCCCAGCACCTGCGCACTGCAGTACTTTGCTCTGCCCTCAACAGGGCCGCAGCGTGAAGACAAGAAGAGGACATCATCCTATGTAGTTGGGAGGCCCCGGACTGGACCGCGACGCCCATCGGATCGGACCACCTCTGGGTGAGTATAATCAAACCTCTTTTTCTCATCTTTCAGGATACATCAGGGGCTTATCTACAGTCTCCTACTAGGCTAATTGGCAACTTGTGTCAGGTTCCACTTTATATTGACTCCTCAACACTGAAATTGTGACACCAAGAAGGCAAAGTTGTGTAATTCTGAAAATCACAGGATGAATATGATGTTAATGATGTGCAAATTGTGAAAAATGGAAACAAAATGTCTTGTTTTATTTAGTATATAGTATATACACGTATTTACACACCTTGACTGCTATCAGTGAGGTTATTAATGGTTGTATGAGGAAGGTTCTGCCACCCTGAATGCATTTGGGCAAAACATCAAGCTCCACTGCTGGCAGTTCCCTTTGCATTTCTGCGCATGTTGCTCATATTTAATACTGAATAAATCAAGATGTTTTGAAAATTTTGTTTCCATACTTTTTTTATATTTTGCATATCTTTAACACGTCTATTGATCCTGTGATTTTCACAGTTCCACATCTTTTCTTGGTATTTCAGTTTTAGTGTTATTGAGTGTAGATAGGAAGAAACTGGAGAGTAGTGTGTCCTATAATGGAATTACCGTAATATTCTCTCATGATCAACTACTTTACTTAGCCATCTTCTTTGGAGAAAAGCTGGATGACAAGCCATATGGCTGCTGTTGCATTTCTGATTGGTTTCAACTTGGCTTTCCCATAGTCCTGAATGGATCTGTACAGATACTCAGCATTGGCTAAGGGGCATGTATTACTAGCCGAATATACCACTTTTATTGTATTGACATTGTTCATCGCATTTATAAAGATTAAATAAAAATACTATGTTCTTCCCTGTAAAATTCTTGCTTGAGGACTTGTCCTTGAGCCTTTCTGCACGGTGCGGCCCTGGTCTGGGTATATGCCATCTGTTTTTCTCTTACTCAGCAGTATCATTAAGCTGATGCAATCCTGTGTAATTTTTCCATTAGACATGAAGGTACTTGCTCCTGATATGACGCTGGGATTACACGTTGTGTGCTGGAATTGGGGCCCAGTCTATTTCCTATCCTTTAGCCTGCTAGATATTCCCTGTAATTACAAAGTAGACACCTATCCCAGATGAAAACCTACACCCCGCAGACATTTTATCCTGATGTGGATTGCTTTCATTGTCTGAATGTTCAGCTCCTTATCACAGACTTAATATATACCGTATTTGTATTTTAATAGGAAATTAAAGAACAGAGTAGCAGCTCAAACAGCACGTGACAGAAAAAAAGCCAGAATGAGCGAACTGGAGCAGCAAGTGTTGGATCTGGAGCTGGAGGTAATATACTGCTTTTCTTGTTTGTCTTTAAGGGATTTTCCATTTTCAGATTTTTTTTTGTAAAAGTTCTCTGCTCACCTGCCCTGGGTCCAGCTCTGATTTTCCACTGTGGGACCCAGTGTCTGTTATTGTCCGCAGCGCTAATATAACTTTGACAGCTTGGCAAATCACTGAGCGGCTTGTGCAGTCTTTAAAGGCAAGGCCACTAAATTGACTTGATTGGCTGCAGTGATGTCAACATTGCTGACAATAACAGATATCCTGGGAGTAGCGGCAGGTACCCGGCACCGGACCCAGGGAGGGTGAGTAAAGAACAGTTTATTTGTTTGAAAAAACCCTATAAAGAACGTTCTGCTTCTTTTTAAAAACTCACCACCATTTATCAGCAGATACTACTGAACAACAGATACATAGTTAATTTTTCGAAAGTGTGCGCGGTGTGAGTATTTACAAGTCTACAGTCACATAGAGTGACTGCAGACTTGTATTTTAAGGACGGATTACACCTTTCAGGTACATATCCCACCCTGCCTGCAACAACCCTATAGAAAATATAAAAAATGTCACCTCTTGGTCTTCACTTAGTAATATTACATGTAAATAGATATCTCAGCTTTCACATTTTAATGCCTTGCACATGTCACCTGGAAAACTGTTGAGGGCCCTACTCAACCCCCCTCCATATGCATTCCATTCCAAATAGAGATTTACAGTGGGTACGGAAAGTATTCAGACCCTTTTTAATTTTTCATTCTTTGTTTCATTGCAGCCATTTGGTAAATTCAAAAAAGTTAATTTTTTTCACATTAATGTACAATCTGCACCCCATCTTGTCTGAAAAAAAACAGAAATGTAGACATTTTTGCAAATTTTATTAAAAAAAAAACTGAAGTATCACATGGTCATAAGCAAGTATTCAGACCCATTGCTCACACACTCATATTTAAGTCACATTCTGTCCATTTCCTTGTGATCCTCCTTGAGATGGTTCTACTCCTTCATTGGAGTCCAGTTGTGTTTAATTAAACTGATAGGAATTGATTTGGAAAGGCACACACCTGTCTATATACAGTCATGGCCAAAAGTATTCACACCCCTGCAATTCTGTCAGATAATACTCAGTTTCTTCCTGAAAATGATTGCAAACACAAATTATTATTATCTTCATTTAATTTGTCTTAAATGAAAAAACACAAAAAGAATTGTTCTAACGCCAAATTGGATATAATTCCACACCAAACATAAAAAAGGGGCTGGACAAAAGTATTGGCACTGTTCGAAAAATCATGTGATGCTTCTCTAATTTGTGTAATTAACAACACCTGTAACTTACCTGTGGCACCTAACAGGTGTTGGCAATAACTAAATCACACTTGCAGCCAGTTGACATGGATTAAAGTTGACTCAACCTCTGTCCTGTGTCCTTGTGTGTACCACATTGAGCATGGAGAAAAGAAAGAAGACCAAAGAACTGTCTGAGGACTTGAAAAACCAAATTGTGAGGAAGCATGAGCAATGTCAAGGCTACAAGTCCATCTCCAAAGACCTGAATGTTCCTGTGTCTACCGTGCGCAGTGTCATCAAGAAGTTTAAAGCCCATGGCACTGTGGCTAACCTCCCAAGATGTGGACGGAAAAGAAAAATTGACAAGAGATTTCAACACAAGATTGTGCGGATGTTGGATAAAGAACCTCGACTAACATCCAAACAAGTTCAATCTGCCCTGCAGTCCGAGGGTACAACAGTGTCAACCCTTACTATCAGTCGGCGTCTGAATGAAAAGGGACTGCATGGTAGGAGACCCAGGAAGACCCCACTTCTTAACCCAAGACATAAAAAAGCCAGGCTGGAGTTTGCCAAAATTTACCTGAAAAAGCCTAAAACGTTTTGGAAGAATGTTCTCTGGTCAGATGAGACAAAAGTAGAGCTTTTTGGGCAAAGGCATCAACATAGAGTTTACAGGAGAAAAAAAGAGGCATTCAAAGAAAAGAACACGGTCCCTACAGTCAAACATGGCGGAGGTTCCCTGATGTTTTGGGGTTGCTTTGCTGCCTCTGGCACTGGACTGCTTGACCGTGTGCATGGCATTATGAAGTCTGAAGACTGCCAACAAATTTTGCAGCATAATGTAGGGCCCAGTGTGAGAAAGCTGGGTCTCCCTCAGAGGTCATGGGTCTTCCAGCAGGACAATGACCCAAAACACATTTCAAAAAGCACTAGAAAATGGTTTGAGAGAAAGCACTGGAGACTTCTAAGGTGGCCAGCAATGAGTCCAGACCTGAATCCCATAGAACACCTGTGGAGAGATCTAAAAATGGCAGTTTGGAGAAGGCACCCTTCAAATATCAGGGACCTGGAGCAGTTTGCCAAAGAAGAATGGTCTAAAATTCCAGCAGAGCATTGTAAGAAACTCATTGATGGTTATCGGAAGCGGTTGGTCGCAGTTATTTTGGCTAAAGGTTGTGCAACCAAGTATTAGGCTGAGAGTGCCAATACTTTTGTCTGGCCCATTTTTGGAGTTTTGTGTGAAATGATCAATGTTTTGCTTTTTGCTTCATTCTCTTTTGTGTTTTTTCATTTAAGACAAATTAAATGATGATGATAATAATAACAAAGAATTTGTGTTTGCAATCATTTTTAGGAAGAAACTGAGTATTATCTGACAGAATTGCAGGGGTGTGAATACTTTTGGCCATGACTGTAAGACCTCACAGTGCATGTCAGACCAAATGAGAATCATGAGGTCAAAGGAACTGGCCAAGGAGCTCAGAGACAGAATTGTGGCAAGGCACAGATCAGGCCAAGGTTACAACAGAATTTCTGCAGTACTCAAGGTTTCTAAGAGCACAGTGTCCTCCATAATCCTTAAATGGAAGAAGCTTGGGACCACCAGAAGTCTTCCTAGAGCTGGCCGTCCAGCCAAACTGAGCAATTGTGGGAGAAGAGCCTTGGTGAGAGAGGTAAAAAACCCCAAGATCACTGTGGCTGAGCTCCAGAGATGCAGTAGGGAGATGGGAGAAAGTTCCACAAAGTCAACTATCACTGCAGCCCTCCACCCGTCAGGCCTTTATGGCAGAGTGGCCCGACTGGATGGAAGCCTCTCCTCAGTGCAAGACATATGAAAGCCCGCATAGAGTTTGCTAAAGAACATATTAAGGACTCCAGACTATGAGAAATAAGATTTTCTGGTCTGATGAGACTAAAATAGACCTTTTTGGTGATAATTCTAAGCAATATATGTGGAGAAAACCAGGCACTGCTATTCACCTGCCCAATACAATCCCAACAGTGAAACATGGTGATGGCAGCATCATGCTATGGGGGTGTTTTTCAGCTGCAGGGACAGGCTTTCTGGACCTCAGACTTGGCCAATTATTCACCTTCCAACAAGACAATGACCCTAAGCACACAGCTAAAATAACAAAGGAGTGGCTTCAGACCATTCTTGATTGGCCCAGCCAGAGCCGTGACCTAAACCCAATTGAGCATCTCTGGAGAGACCTGAAAATGGCTATCCACCAACGTTCACCATCCAAACTGACGGAACTGGAGAGGATCTGCAAGGAAAAATGGCAGAGGATCTCCAAATCCAGTTGTGAAAAACTTGTTGCATCATTCCCAAGAAGACTCACAGCTGTACTAGCTCAAAAGGGTGCTTCTACTCAATACTGAGCAAAGGGTCTGAATAATTATGACCATGTGATATTTCACTTTTTCTTTTTTAAAAATTGCAAAAAATTACTACATTTCTGTTTTCTGGGTTTTTTTTCAGTCAAGATGGTGTGCAGAGTGTACATTATTGAGGGAAAACATTAACTTTTTTGAATTTACCAAATGGCTGCAATGAAACAGTGAAAATTTTTAAAGGGGTCTGAATACTTTCCGTACCCAGTGTAAATGAATAGTACAGAAATAAATCTGACATTCTTCATCAGTCACCTTTTTGCTATTCTTCTCCTACAACCATTGCTGGTAGAGGCTAACTCTAATATGGGGCACTATAGGTAACATGTAACCATTGTAATCTGGTGTGTTCCCGTACATCCTCTGTGCACAAGTTCATGAGGCATTGTTTTCAGAATTAGTAATCTATACTGAGCTAAAAAATAAAATTCATGTTTTTGGTTTGTTTTTCTAGAACGAGAAACTCCTGATCGAAAATAAGCTTTTACGAGAAAAGTCGCATGGCTTGTTAACTGAAAACCAAGAACTACGACAGAGATTGGGCCTTGAAGCCCTGGAGGTGAAAGACGAAGAAGTTGAGGTGATTATCTAGGCCATGAATGGCAGCTTCGTTTTCCCTTTTTTGTGGAGGAAGTATAGACAACAGATACAGTGCCATATCCGGTGCCCATATGACAAGAATGTGACTATTCCCCCACAGGAAGGCTTTTAATAAGCACACTGCTGGGTTTAGAGAAATCTCCTAATCTGGTTCTAGGAAATCTCATACTCTTAGTCTGTTGCTAGGAGCAGGAGAGATTGGGTTGTTCCCTGCTGCAGTGGATCTCAGTATGTGAAACCTGTAGAACCAGCTGTAGGTTTGTCTCTAATGTGCAGAGGATGGGGAAAATGTTCACACGTCAGTCTCTCTTACAACATATTGTGCAAAGGTGGAGTGTTAAAATGAAGTAAATCTTTTATTATTTGAGAACAGCCCCAGGCAATCATCTGCTTTATTTGCTCTGCTCCTTTGTCACACAAGCTGGACGTCTAGATTCCTCTTGCTTCCTTGAATTAGCAGGAAGTCGATTTCTTTCTACATGAAGTTACTCGAGTAACCAAGTCCAGTCATTCGCTAGATTTGCATACAATGCAAGGTGTGAGGAAGTTTTCCATAAAAGACATGAACGATTTCATAACATGTCAAAGCAAAAAGTTAGGCGTATGCCGGGGTTGTCCTTTCTTCATTCTGTAAGCTTCTCACAGTCCAAAACTAGAGGAACAATGCTATTTTCCACTTTGTGGTTTCTTTGGATTTTAAAATACAAGTTATTCAGGGGAAACGTCTAGCTTATCACCAGTGTCCTGTCGGTTTTGCTGCAGAAAGTCATTTTGTGCCTTAAATGTGTCAACTCTTCGGTAGGTTCTGACACAGTCCAGAGAAGATGAGGTCAGGCCGGTGACCGGGTCCGCTGAGTCCGCAGCACTCAGACTATGTGCCCCTCTGCAGCAGGAGCAGGCCCAGATGTCTCCGAACTTGACCATGTCTGCATGGATTCTGACAGCCCTGATTCTTCAGACTGTGAGGTGAGCACACAAGGGCTCTTTTTTAAAAAATAACCTGTACCTGTCATAAATGCCTTCATTTTTTTATTAAGTTATGGTATCTATAAACAGAACAGGCTAATATAATGCAGTAGGGGCAGATGCCCTCTAGTTAAAATTAAGGGTCTCCTTGGAGGTTAGTAGCACATTCACTTTCTTTATACATATTTCCAATATTTCTGCATATTTTAACTTTACCATTTTCCTGTGAAGAGTAATTATTAGTGTGACAGCATTCCCCCTTGTATAATGGTCACTATTTGCTATGTGTGGATATAGCTCTCTCAACTGTCATGGGACTTTCTCATTGATTGCAGTAACAGCCCCCCCGACCTTGCCATAGTCCAACTGGTCTGCTTTTGCTAACTGGTTCTTTTTGTGGAAGGATACACATAGGCTATCAAGCAAGAACAACAAACAGACTACTAAATCAATAAAAGGATTAAAACAATAAACCATTTAGAAGGTCACTTAATCAGCTACTGAACAATTGAATGACCTTTTAAGATGCTAGAAAGCGCGGAATATTGAAGCAATGCCAAATAAAACATGAGAATATTCTTCACAGACCCAGAACAAATGTGATAATGGTGAACAATTGGGACATTGTATTGGAAGTTTTATCATTTTTAGATTCTGTTGTTAATTATTTAATTTTTGTTTTTCAGTCTGATATCTTGCTGGGCTTATTGGAAAGCCTGGACTCAGACATGTTGCTTACCTATGAAGAAAACTTGTCTTGGAACCAGCAAGAAATTAAAGAAGTCGAATCTGATTCCATACCCTCCGCCCCATCTTCTCCTTTGGGGACCCCATCAATCAAGCTGGAGGCCATTAATGAACTGATCAAGTTTGATCATGTCTACACAAAACCTGTTTGCTCAGAGCAAGACTCCGAAATAGGAATTGAGACCAACATTGTTATTAAAACGGAAGAAGCATCTTTAAATCCTTCCTGTATTGCCCCCATCAATGTGAAGCAGGAATCCCAAGAAGATGAAGTCCCACCTGTCGTTGACACACAGAGCTTTTTGCTCTCAGCCGAAGACATTGTGGAAAAACCAGCAAGCCTTCTGGAGACAGGCAGTGACTCTGGGTATGAGGGCTGCACATCACCCTTAAGTAATATGTCCTCTCCCTTGAACTCTGATCAGACATGGGAGGACTCTTTTACCACCGAACTTTTCCCTCAGCTTCTCAATGTCCACATGCACCAGTCCTGTTCCCCTCTTGGCGACCCCACTCTTTTCTGGAACCCCAGTCCAGACTTTGATGATGAATCCTTTTGAATGTCTTTCTCTGTTCTCCAACTGCCACAAATGGACTATTATTTATCTCCATATCAAAGTTTGTATTTTTATGATAAAGATTATATTACTAAGTATTGTAAGGTCAAAACTCTAAAAGCAACAAGTATGTGCCATCCAAATGCTAATGAACTGGGCTTACGTTGCTTGTAAAACCCATAATAACCTCTCACTATGATGTGCGTTCCCAGCAAATTCTTGAAAATGTAATGTGTAGTAGTAGACGTTGTGCAACTAGCGTTTGCTCTAGAGGGTTTATTGATGCATGGTCACTTCTGACCAGGTTTTTCCACTAGTTGTAATACAAGAACAACCTGCTACCAAATATGAGGGTTTAACTGAATATCTAAGCCACATCTAATCTGTGAAAAGTACAGCACTTGCAGTTCTGTCTCTGCTTCCTGATAAGCAGCTTGATAGGGCAGCTGGCTATATGCCAGCGTTATATTAGTTTCCTGCTCAGAGTTAAACCTGCTGACATCTTTGTCATCCAGAGTATTCAGGATAATATGCAAATATCACATTATTATTGCCTGACAATGGTGGAAATATGACCTGTGGTCATCATGTTAATATAAAACCTTGGACCTAAGAACCAGCACCCCACCTAACATGTCCGCATGTTGTGTGGCTCAACAGGGAAACATTTTGGGTGTAATTTCACATTGATACATTTCATACAGGTATAATATCCACACAATGTCCCAAAACCTTTTATGACGTTTTTACCTTATTTCCCATGTGTTGCCTTCTTGTTAAAGGCAGTTTTTCTTTTTTTTTCTTTTTTACTTTGTATGACTTTATTCTTTGTATATAGATTAGTCCTGCAATAGGGGTAGCAAGCTTTTTAATGAAAGTCAGCAATTTAAAGAAGTTCAATTGCCCCTTCCCAGCTCAAATCTATATTTTGTGAAATTTACTGTGTAAATGAATCCATTAGGTTTATACTTCCCTGAACCCTCCGCCCCCTCTGCTCATCTTAGGTTTAAGTTGCTTCCTCCATTTTAATATTTAAAAATATATTAAAGAAAACAGAATACTTATTTTGTCTTTTACGCTCTTTTCATGGGGCCTATTTTGTGTAATTATGGGTTCTGTTTCCTCGCTATCAAAAAATGGTGATTAGCTTAAAGGTAACCTGACAGATGATGCGTGCTGCCTGATCCACGGGTAATGTGTATCGGACACTGGCTACATGATTTTAGACAGGTATGTTTGAGATGCTGCGATGTTTCAGAGGAAAAACATACTTTAAAAGCCACTTGGGATCAAGCCACGCGGGAGACTAGTAGGACAGGTGGAGGCTTCTCCATGTCCTCTGCCAGGTCTCTCCATATACAAACACACACTCACGCAGAGACCTGTCACTCCAGGCAAGCAAGCAGGAAGAAGCCACTGGGGATTTGCCTGTCCAACTATTTTCCCATGCAGCTGTGTCCCTGACATCTCTTAAAGTATGTTTTTCTCTGAAACGCAGCAGCATCTCAGAGTTTAACATGTATGGCAGTTACATGTAAGTTACCGTATACAGTCAAGTGTTTGATACTGCCCGATCCATTGTCACAAGGGTGTCATGTCCCACTGGGACACCTGGAGTTAGAAGGTCACAACAGGTAATAAATCGCAGGTTCTCTTTAGAGACCACTTGATTTGTGTCCTATTTTAAATGGATTTAATTTCCATCAGTGCTGAAAGGGTTAAGGACTCTTTCAATACTGGCTGGGAACATACAGTGTTGTTGCTCTCAGCTGCAGATGCTGATATATTTCTTTTTAGTTTGTTATTCCTCCATTTCCCTATCTTCCTATTTTTGGTGAGTGTTTTGTATGATGTTGGTTTTCCATTACCCTTCTATATCTTTGAGTCTTTTTTTCCTTACATTTCTGTACCATGCCTCATGGGGTGGGGGAGGGGACAGATGAGGGTTTATCAGGTGCATAATAAGGGACAGTTCCAGGGACAGTTTTAGGCCCCTCTCCCTTACTTCAGACTGTCACATCAAGACATTTTCACCGGCCTCAAATTTTGGATATTGTTATGGATCCCGTCGCAGTTCTTGCAAAACAATTGCAGGGTCTGTCGCTTGAACTCTGAGACCTGCAATCGAGGGTCTCGCAGCAGCAGCAGACTATTGGTCTGAAGGGCAATCAAGCTGAACTTGATCTTAAGGTGGCCCTCCCGGATAGGTTTTCTGGGGACGGGATAAATTTGTTGTGGTCCGTGAAGCTTTATTTTAGGCTTTGTTCGCGATCATCTGGGAGTATGGAGGAGTGGGTTGGTATTGTTATTTCCCTCCTTCAAGGAGATCCTCAATTCTGGGCCTTTTCATTTCCATCATACTCGCTGTCTCTCCAGTTGGTTGATGTTTTTTTTTTGCGGCACTAGGCCTCGTGTATGATGATCCGGACGATGTCTCCCTTGTGGAGTCTAAGCTACGGAAGCTCCAGGGAGACCGGCTAGCTGAGGAATTCTGCTCAAAGTTCCGTAGATGGACTACTGACACCCAGGGCAACGATCCAGCACTCAATTTTGTTAGGGCCTGTCTGAAAAATTAAGATGCATTTGTGCTCTACGAAACTCCTGAGTTGGAGGCCGCCATGGCTCTGACCTTACGTATAGATAGAAGCCTCAGAGATAGACCTATTGTGACTCCGCCCTCTATGGTACTCCCTAAAACCAAAGTTCTCCCTGTATGTTCTGTTGTGAATTCTGCTCTTGGGCACCCTCCGGTGGTTGTTAGTGGTAGTGCAGTGGTCTCTGGATTATAGGCCAGGGCAGGTGTTTCTGCTTATTGCTGCTCTATTAGGTATTTAGGTTTGTAGGATGCATCAATCCCTGCCAGTTGTCCATTGTATCTTGGAGGGATTGCATCTCTGTCTGGCTCCACTGCCCTGCTGTCATTTCAGCTAAGATAAGTGCCTTGTTTTGGTTCTCTGTAGCACGCATTCAGTGTGCTTTTATGTGCAGTGCAATCTATTGTGTTTTTGTCCTGCTTGACTTGTTTGGATTTTTCTGTCATGCTGGTTTCTCTGGAGATGCAGATATACATCCTATGTCTTTAGTTAGATGTAGTATATAGTATTTTCTGCTGTGGAATTTTCTAGTGTTTTAATACTGACCGCTTAGAACTCTGTCCTATCCTTTCTATCTAGCTAGAAGGGCCTTTTTTGCTAAACTCTGTTTTTTCTGCCTGTGTACGTATTTCCTCTTAAACTCACAGTCAATATTTGTGGGGGGCTGCCTATCCTTTGGGGCTCTGCTCTGAGGCAAGATAGGATTTCCCATTTCCATCTTTAGGGGTATTTAGTCCTCCGGCTGTGTCGAGGTGTCTAGGCCTGGTTAGGTACATCCCACGGCTACTTCTAGTTGCGGTGTCAGTATTAGGATTGCGGTCAGTACAGGTACCACCTACTCCAGAGATAGTCTCATGCGGCTCCAGGGTCACCGGATCATAACAGTGTTCTGAAGAACCAATGAAGTTAGGAGGTCCTCCCCTCGGTATGAGACTCTTGCGGATTGCCGCAAAAGAGGTTCTGTTTTTATCTGTGGTCAAAAGGCTAATTTCATTGGGGTCTGTCCTTCTTTACCAAAGCACAAAAGTACTCTGAAATCTTCTAACCCTAGGGTTGGGTGCAACCTGGGTGCATATATCTCCTCCACATGTGTATCTCCTTGTAATTGGAGTGGTGGAACCACTGTGCCGTAGTCCAAGGAATGACTGGAGGGGTGTGACTATGTGAGCACCTGACTCTTAACTAGAGCCCATGATAGTGGTGTTAGGCTTAGCTCACGATGGACACCAGGTGCTACTCCAGAACAAACCTCTTAACGCACAGGAGCTAACTCCCAAGGCACAGGTAGATGGAATTTCCGGGTAGGAATGTACAGCTGATACAGACTGGCACGGCAGGTGCAGGTGGGTTCGGCTGATATACAGCTCTGGCAACAATTAAGAGACCACTGCGAAATTTTCAGTTTGTCTGATTTTTCTTTTTATGGCTATGTGCACACGTTGCGTATTTACTGCTGATCCGCAGCGTTTTTTTCCACGCAGAGATGCAGAACCGCAAGTGATTTACAGTACAATGTAAATCAATAGAAAAAAAATGCTGTGCTAATGGTGCGAAAATTCTGCACAGAAAAAACTGCGGATTAAAAGAAGGAGCATGTCACTTGTCTTGTGGGGATCTGCAGCGTTTCTGCACCCATTCCATTATAGAAATCCACAGGGGTAAAGACACATGAAATCCGCACAGACTCCGCAGGAAAAATGCACAAAATCCGCAAGAAAAACGCATCAAATCTGCACCTGCGTTTTCTGCCAAGAGATGAAGAATCCGCACAGAAAATTCCAGAGGCAAATCCGCAACGTGTGCACATACCCTATAGGTATATTTTTGAGTAAAATGTAAATTGTTCTTTTATTCTATAAACTACTGACAACATGTCTCTGAAGTTCCAAGCAATACATTTTGTATTTTTTTTCTGAAAATGAGAAATGGTCAAAATAGTTTTAAAAAAATGCATTGCTTGCAGATCTCAAATAATGCAAAAAAAACAAGTCCATAATCATTTAGAACAACAATACTAATGTTTTAACTCAGGAAAAGTTCAGAAATCAATATTTTGTGGAATAACCATGATTTTTAATCACATCTTTCATGTGTCTTGGCATGCTTTCCACCAGTCTTTCACACTGCTTTTGGGTGACCTTATGCCACACCTGGTACAAATATTTAAGCAGTTCTTTGTTTGATGGCTTGTGACTATCCATCTTCCTCTTGATTACAGAGGTTTTCAATGGGGTTCAGGTCTGGAGATTGGGCTGACCATGACAGGAATTTGATGTGGTGGTCCTTCATCCACACCTTGATTGACCTATCTGTGTGGCATGGCGTATTGTCTTGCTGGAAAAACCAGTCCTCAGAGTTGGGGAACATTGCCTGATCAGAAGGAAGCAGCTGTTTTTCCAGAATAACCTTGTATGTGGCTTGATTCATACGTCCTTCGCAAAGAACAACCTGCCCAATTCCAGCCTTGCTGAAGCATCTCCAGATCATCACCAATCCTCCACAAAATTTCACAGTGGGTGCAAGACACTGTGGCTTGTACGCCTCTCCAGGTCTCCGCCTCACCATTAGACGATCAGGTGTTGATCTGGGGATTCTTCAGCAAGGCTGGAATTAGGCAGGTTAATCTTTGCGAAGGATGTATAATTCAAGCCGTATACAAGGTTATCCTGGAAAAACAGTTGCTTCCTTCTGCTCAGGCAATGTTCCCCAACTCTGAGGATTGTTTTTTCTAGCAGGACAATGCACCATGCCACACAGCTAGATTAATTAAGGTGTGGATGAAGGACCATGTTGTATTTTGTGGATGTGTTCTCAGAAAGAGGTGCCAGGAACTGCCTCCCACCGTGTGTATGATTGTCCCGTAAACTTGCTCCCTGGAGCAAAATTACAACCTGTCTGCCCCTGAAAGACAGGCTGTGAAAGAATACATCTCTGAGGGTATGTGCACACGTTCAGGTTTTTTCACGTTTTTTTCGCGATAAAAACGCTATAAAAACTCATTAAAAATGCATACATTATGCATCCTATCATTTAGAATGCATTCTGCATGTTTTGTGCACATGATGCGTTTTTTCCGCGAAAAAACGCATCGCGGTAAAAAAAAGCAGCATGTTCATTAATTTTGCGGATTTTCCGCGTTTTTCCCGCAATTCTATGCATTTGGGAAAAAACGCACAAAAAACTCGTTAAAAACGCATGAAAAACCGCAAAAAAAACGCAAGAGGATTTCTGGCAGAAATGTCCAGTTTTTGTCAGGAAAATTTCTGCAAGAAATCCTGACGTGTGCACATACCATGAGAGTCTTGCTAAGGTACATATTAGACTCTCCTCTTCGCCCGTAGCAGTGGGGTTCTTCTTCGTTAAGAAGAAAGACAGGGGCCTGCATCCCTGTTTAGATTTTCCTTGATTTAAATCAGATTACTATCAGAGACCCATATCCCCTCCCACTCATTCCCAACTTATTTAATCAGATTGGTGGGGCAAAATGATTCTCTAATTTGGACATCAGAGCCTATGATGAGTGGAAGATGGCCTTTAACACTCATGAAGGGCACTATGAAAACCTTGTCATGCCCTTTGGTTTGAATAATGGCCCCGCCGTTTTCCAACATTTTATTAATGACATTTTTGTCACCTTGTAGGTAAATTTGTAGTGGTGTATCTTGATGATATTCTGATATACTCACCTGATCTCAAGTCGCATCAGGTACACATCAGACAGATGTTACAGGTTTTGCAGGATAATAAACTATACGCCAAATTAGAAAAATCTGTATTTGCCGTACAAGGTTCAGCTTCTGGGTTTCCTAGTGTTTGCTGCAGGTTTCTGGATGGATTCCAATAAGATCCGTTCAGTTCTGGAATGGGATCTTCCAGAAAATCTGAAAGCATTACAACGCTTTTTGGGGTTTGCTAACTATTATTGGAAGTTTATCCAAAACTTCTTGTTGATTGTCAAACCCCTCACTGAGATGACAAAGAAAGGTACGGACTTCTTAAGGTGATCAGACTGCGCCCCTCAGGCATTTTCTCCATTGAAGAAGTGCTTTACCACTGCTCCTGTACTCTTTCAACTCCATGGTTCCCAACTATTGTTGAGGTTAATACATCTGAGGTGGGGGTCGAGGCTGTGTAGTCTCAAGGGTCGTCCCATGGTAAGTGGCATCCATGTGCCTTTTTCTGTAAAAAATTATCGTCAGCCGAAAGGAACTATGATGTGGGCAAAAGAGAACTTTTAGCCATCAAATTGGCTTCTGAGGAGTGGTGTCACTATTTGTAGGGGGCACCCTGTCACTGTCATTACTGATCATAAAAATTTGTTATACCTCGAAGCCGCTAAATGTCTTAAATCTAGACTAGCTATATGGTTTTTGTTTTTTTTATCAGGTTTAATTTTATTGTCACTTACTGTCCTGGGATTAAGAACATAAAAGCTGATGCTTTATCTTGGAGTTTCTCTGGGGGTGGTATATCGGATGACTCCGTGCCTATTTTACTGGAAGGGGTGGTCATCTCCATCATGTGTTCTCTCCTGGAGGGAGAGGTATTGAAGTCTCAGGACGCCCCTGCTTGTCCTTCAGGGAAATTATATGTACCAATGCATCTGCATCTCAAGGTTTTAAAGGGAACCTGTCACCCCCCCCCCCCAGGAGTTTTTAACTAAAAGAGCCACCTTGTGCAGCACTAATGCTGCATTCTGTCAAGGTGGCTCTTTTAGTTGTTGTCCCTTTCAACGCTAAAATAATCGTTTTTATAATTTGTCCCTCATACCTCGAATTGGTCCTGGGGGCATGTCTTTTCCCCCGGACACAAGCGCCTCCCAGCCGTCACTCAATACTCTGTGCGCCGGGCTCCGCCTCCTCTGTCTTCATTAACTTCCCTCTGGGGCTTCCGGATTTTCCGCCTTGTCAGAGACCACCGCGGCGTGTCCCTCGCTTCCCAGACAACCTTCCGTAGTCGGAGCAGCAGCCGCAACAGCAGCCACTTTGAGGAAGTCAGCACACAGCAGTCGCCCGTGTATTCTGCTGTGGCCCCGGCGCCTGCGCTGTAAGTTTTTTTTGGGCATGTGCAGTTTGCGCTGCCCTTCGAACTTACAGAGCAGGCGCCGGGGCCGCAGCAGAACACACGGGCGACTGCTGCGTGTTGACTTCCTCAAAGTGGTCGCTGTTGCGGCTGCTGCTCCGACCACGGAAGGTCGTCTGGGAAGCGAGGGACAAAGCGCAGTGGTCACTGACAAGGCGGTAAATCTGGGAGCTCCAGTGGGACATTAATGAAGGCAGAGGAGGCGGAGCCCGGCGCGCAGAGTATTGAGTGACGGCTGGGAGGCGTTTGTGTCCAAAGGAAAAGACATGCCCCCAGGACCAATTCGAGGTATTGGACAAATTATAAAAACGATTATTTTAGCGTTGAAAGGGACCACAACTTAAAGAGCCACATTGACAGAATGCAGCATTAGTGCTGCACAAGGTAGCTCTTTTAGTTAAAAACGCCTGGGGGGTGTCAGGTTCCCTTTAAGGTCACATCATAGCTCAGCTCTTGATGGTCATCCAGGTAGTAAAGCAACCTTGGACCTGCTTTCTGGTCGATTTTGGTGGCCAAGGTTGCATTGGAATGTAGTCGACTTTGTGTCTTCCTGTAATGTCTGTGCACTTTCAAAGACCCCGGATACTTAGCCATCTGGGGCTCTTCTACCATTAACCATTCCCAACCGGCCATGGACACATTTATCCATGGATTTTATTACAGAACTTTCTTCTTCCTCTGGTAAGACTTATTTTAGTTGTGGTGGATATGTTTAGTAAAATGGTGCACTTCATTGCGTTCCCTTCTCTACTTAACGCTAAGACTCTGGCTCAGGTTTGTCACTGAGATTGTGAAGCTTCGTGGGGTTCCCTCCGATGTGGTGTCAGATCGGGGGACCCAGTTTGTATCTAAATTCTGGAGGGCATTTTATTCTCATCTGGGGATGCATTTATCCTTTTCTGTATCATTCCATCCTCAAATCACCTAAGTTTGCTTTAAACAATTGTCGCAGTGAGTTGCCATTTTGTGGTGCATATGGCTTCCATCCATAGTTCTGTACCTTCAGTAAAGATGGGTCTTCAGGGGTTCCTGGGGAGGAAAGATTTTCTTCATCACGCTCATCTGGATGGCAAGGAGTTCAGAACAACGTAAAAATCATCTGAGACAGATACAAGCTCACGGCTGATAGGAAACTGTTGTCAGGTCCGGACCTGGGTGTCAATGATTTAATTTGACTGTCTACCAGAAATATTAAACTGAATGTTCCTTCCTGGATATTAGGTCCTAGGTTTATTGCTCCTTACAAGGTGGTTGCCGAAAATAACCCTGTGACTTTTCCTCTTGAAATTCCTCTAACTCTCAAAACTCACGTTTTCCACGGATCATTGCTCAAAAAATATGTAGCGCCTGTGGAGTCATCATCTTTTCTGCCGCGACAGGTCGTTGGTAATTTGGAGTTCCAGGTGACAAGAATTGTGGGTTCCTGTATGGTTCGCCTCTCTTTACAATACTTGATACACTGGAAGGGGTATGGTCGTGGGGAGAGGATGGGAATACCGGTATCAGAGGTTAATGCCAGTAATCTAATTCAGTCCTTCCATGCTGTCCATTCGGATACACACCTGGTCCCGAGGGTCCAGTGGCCCCTCGTAGAAGGGGAGGTACTGTCCTGGGGATGTCAAATCCCACTTGGAGACATGGAGTTAGAAGGTCACAATCGGTAATGAATCACAGGGGTTTTTTTTAGAGACAGTATGATTCGTGTCCTTTTTTAAATGGATTTCCTTTCCATCAGTGCTCAAAGGGCTAAGGACTCTTTCAATGCTAGCTGAGAAGATGCAACATTGTTGCGCTCAGTTGAAGATGTTGATATCACTTCCTCTCTTTACACATACTAGTTATGGGTGTTTCTTCCTTGCCGGTGAAAGAATCTTCTTCCTGGAAGTGTTGAGCTGTCTAGTGATAGAGTTGGGAGTAGTTAATGGAGTGTTTTGTGTGCAGTAGTTTTGTGAGTGTTTGTCTCCTCGTCCTTTTTCCTTATACTTTGTTTATTCCTCCCTTTCCCTTTCTTCCTCTCTATTTTTGATGATTGTTTTGTATGATAGTGATTTTCATTTAACTCTGTCTGTCTTTGTGTCTTGTTTTCCTTACATTTCTCTCCCATGCTTCATGTGTTGCGGGAGGGGTCAGATTGGGGTTTAACAGGAGCATAGTAAGGTTGGAGACCCAGACCTTATCTATTATTAAGAGTACCCCAGGGACAGGGATAGTTAGGGTCACAGTTCAAGGGACAGTTTTTTGTCCCTCTCCCTTACGTCAGACCATCACATCGTGACATCCACAGGCAGCATGTATGTGTCTACTGTCAGGTACACTTTAAGTTATAGTGCCAAAAAGCCTGTCAAAACACTACTGTTATCCTCAAATATCAGATAAGGTTCCAAATGGCCATAATACAATCGGATACTTTAATCAGTATAGCAAATGAAAAGCTTAACAATGCTCACCCAGCTTGCATCAGAGCTTACTTGATAATACTCAGAGGGCATTGGCTTCTCAATGGCTTTGAGGCATCCATCTTCAAAAATACATGGGTTAGCAATCCAGCACAACCATAAAATCCAAACTTTAATATAGGTTGATCCATTAAACACTGATGCAGAGCTATTGATCCATGTGAAAGAAAGGCTACCATGCAACGCATTTCAAACTATTGTAATTCTTTGTCACTCTGACCCCATGGTTCTACTTTACTTAACTTCGTAGCAGCCAAAACGTGCAGCCACACCTAGTGGGACTAAAGTGGGTTGGTCATTCAACTAAAATGTTGGTAGTGTCTAATTGTTTGAATTATCATTAACAAGCTGTCACGGCACAGCTGTCAGATGATCCGGGACCAGGGGCTCCTTCCCTGTTCCTAACACTAGGGGGCACCCTAGCTCACCCTTCTCCCCGGGATACTTCTGAAAGTGAAGCTGTTGGGGCCTCCACCCTTGCCTTATCTCCTAAGGTAGCCCTCCGT
This sequence comes from Ranitomeya variabilis, assembly GCF_051348905.1. Classification (NCBI taxonomy): domain Eukaryota; kingdom Metazoa; phylum Chordata; class Amphibia; order Anura; family Dendrobatidae; genus Ranitomeya; species Ranitomeya variabilis. The sequence continues at coordinate 200,733,901 of NC_135232.1, read as the reverse complement.
CTGTTCTCGTCCCCCACCGAGGGAAGAGGGGCACTACTGTGCACCGTAGCACACCAACCCGACAAACAAGGGTTAACAGAAAACTCCAGGTATACAAAATATTCACTCACGTATAACAGAGGAATGCACCAGGGCATGGATGTAGGGAAATAAACTAAAATAGAGAAGGATAGGGAGTTAGCACACATACAAACTAAATAACTATCACAGATAACTCCTCCAAGTCTCCTTCCCATATGAACTCCTCTCCCTCCATTAGCCATGCAGCAAATGCTTGCTTTGACAAGGATTTGTAACAGCCCAGATTATAAAGGGGAAAGGAATGGCTAACTGAGCTCAGCTGTGAACAAAGGGATTTCCGATTAACCCCTGTTCTGCCAGAAGGAATAAACACATTTGAAATGACAGAGAAGTGCCTCTTTTCAGCGCTGTAATAGGAGCAATCAGACGCTGCAGTCTTCTGGCTCCACACTGTCGAGTAACCCCATGACACAACCACTGCAACATGCAGCCTCAGCAGAACTGAAGTCTTTAGAAATTTACAGAAATTAATAGCCATCAAGCATTGCAGACAATTTAAGACCCAACCCTCCAGCTGTCATTCACCACAAGTCAAACAATTAGTGGGTTCATAAAAAAGGAACTGAGCTAGAATCCCAGCACTAAGAAAGAAATTCAAATTTTCCATAATAGGGGGGCGTGGTTTGCAGGGGAAGGGAGTAGGGTTGAGCGACTTTTACTTTTTCAGGATCGAGTCCAGTTTCGCGAAACCCGACTTTGTCAAAAGTCGGGTCGAGTGAAATCGGCCGATTATTGCGAAAAGTCGGGGATCCGACCGAAACACGAAACCCAATGCAAGGCAATGGAGAATCAAAGTCTGCAGTGAGTGGAGGACAGGAAAACACCAACAGAGCCCATTTTAATGCCAAAAACATCAATTCTTGTTACTTAAGCTTGTCAATCTTAATTTACCTTATAATAATAGCTAGCCATTGAAAATTTGGGGGTCATTTGGCAACAGTTGTGGGGGGAGTAGGGCTGGCTCAAGTTTTTCGTGGGCCCAGGAAACGCGGACTACGTCACGGCGGTGGAGCAGGGAGAGGTAAGTATTTCAACTTTGCAAGTGCTGTGATCCTGAGCAAGCAGGGGGGGGCACACTCGTTCGCATTGCCACTGGCATAGGGCCCCTCAAAGTACGGCGTTGTGATTGATGGCGGGGGCGCCTCCCACCGGCAGAGACACTTATGCGTACTATGAGGGGCCCTGTGCCAGTGACGTTGCCAATGAGGATGATTCTCAGGTGGCAATAGAAACTGGTGGCATTGCAAGGTCTGGTACAGGTTTATTGCAGGACACTTAATATATTATTGAACACAGGGTGCACTCTTGCCAAAGAATATGAAAAGAAACGAAAGGGTGCAGGACCAAGTCCACTAATTAGAAACACAAAAGACAAAGAAAAAAGAATGGACTATAAGAGGCCTGCACAGCCATATGTCAAAAAATACAAAAACAAGTTTATTGAACACCACAAAAACAACATTAAAAACATTTAAAATTACAACCATGTGTAAAACACCCCATTGTGTCCTGATATACAAACAGCAGTATATACAGTGTATAGCTACCGACCAACCTAAATGTAAATGCAATAACATATGCAATTAGAACCAAACATATTTAAGATAGAAGCAGTATATAATGCGATTTTATGCACACCAGATATATAACATTCCATGCAAGACTCAAAATACGTTACCAACTGATGATAAAGTATGTGGCAAATGCACCATCAAGGAATGCGTCCTGCATAAGTGAATGACCCTAGTGAATAAAGCAAGGTTCCCTTCAGGGAAACCTATATGGCTGGTGCGCCGTCAATGCTGATACCTATCTGAACCAAAGTCATAGTGCATACAAGTCAAAGGGTCGGAAGATAGAGCTATAGCTGCGAGGCCACATGCCATAAATGGCCAGTAAGTGGTCAGGAGAGGGTGTAGGAAACAAAACCCCACGCGTATCGCCGCCGCAGCGGCTTCGTCAGGAGAAGTGGGGTGTGTGGTGTACAACCTACATATAAATAGAATATTAAGTGCATGAAATAATGATGGTGCATTTGCCACATACTTTATCATCAGTTGGTAACGTATTTTGAGTCTTGCATGGAATGTTATATATCTGGTGTGCATAAAATCGCATTATATACTGCTTCTATCTTAAATATGTTTGGTTCTAATTGCATATGTTATTGCATTTACATTTAGGTTGGTCGGTAGCTATACACTGTATATACTGCTGTTTGTATATCAGGACACAATGGGGTGTTTTACACATGGTTGTAATTTTAAATGTTTTTAATGTTGTTTTTGTGGTGTTCAATAAACTTGTTTTTGTATTTTTTGACATATGGCTGTGCAGGCCTCTTATAGTCCATTCTTTTTTCTTTGTCTTTTATTGCAGGACACTTGTGATGTTGATTTGCAAGAAAGTGGTCCTCAACCCAGCAGAAACAGTTAATTGACACATGGAACATTGGCCCACATGGCTGAGTATGCCTTGCGTATCCTAAAAAGGGACTCCCGCATTGTTAAAATGATAACCGATGACGACAACTGGTTGGCCTGCCTCATGGATACAAGATATAAAGGAAAACTGCAAAATATCATGCCACATGAGAACCTAGGTCAAATATTGGCTACCAAACAAGCAACTCTTGTAGACCGTTTGGTTCAGGCATTCCCAGCACACAGCGGCGGTGATGGTTCTCACACGAGCTGCAGGGGGCAACATGGCAGAGGTGCTAGAGGTGCAGAAATCCGAAGTGGCGTTGGACAGAGGGGTTTTATGACAAGGTTGTGGAATGATTTTGCAATGACCGCTGACACGACAGGGACAGCTGCATCGATTCAAAGTGACAGGAGACAGCATTTGTCCAGTATGGTTACAAACTACTTTTCCGCCCTTATCGATGTTCTCCCTCACAGGTCATTCCCCTTTGATTACTGGGCATCTAAACTAGACACCTGGCCTGAATTGCCAGAATATGGATTACAGGACCTCGATTGCCCTGCTGTCAGTGTGCTTTCAGAAAGAGTGTTCAGTGCTGCTGGTTCAATACTGACCGAAAAAAGGACACGTCTGGCTACCAAAAATGTTGATTATCTAACCTTCATTTAAATTAACCAATCATGGATTTCACATTCTTTTGCCCCACCTTCCCCTGCTGACACGTAGCTTGCCTGAAAGATGACTTGCTTTTGAGGGGAGACACTGAACCCCAACTCTGGCCCTGTGGTATAACACAACACTATGAACGTGGCAGAAAGTGGCAGCCTGATATACGACGCACTAGCAGTACAGCTGAATATACACTGTGTGAGAATTTGAATCTCCATTTTTTGGGGGGAGACACTGAACCCTAACTCTGGCCCTGTGGTATAACACAACACTATGAACGTGGCAGAAAGTGGCTGCCTGATATACGACGCACTAGCAGTACAGCTGAATATACACTGTGTGAGAATTTGAATCTCAATTTTTTGGGGGGAGACACTGAACCCTAACTCTGGCCCTGTGGAATAACACAACACTATGAACGTGGCAGAAAGTGGCTGCCTGATATACGACGCACTAGCAGTACAGCTGGATATACACTGTGTGAGAATTTGAATCTCCATTTTTTGGGGGGAGACACTGAACCCTAACTCTGGCCCTGTGGTATAACACAACACTATGAACGTGGCAGAAAGTGGTTGCCTGATATATGACACACTAGCAGTACTGCAGAATATAAACTGTGTGAGAAATACTATCTCACTTTTGGGGGGAGACACTGAACCACAGCTCTGGCCCAGTGGTATAACACAACACTATGAACGTGGCAGAAAGTGGTTGCCTGATATATGACACACTAGCAGTACTGCAGAATATAAACTGTGTGAGAATTACTATCTCACTTTTGAGGGGAGACACTGAACCACAACTCTGGCCCAGTGGTATAACACAACACTATGAACGTGGCAGAAAGTGTCTGCCTGATATATGACACACTAGCAGTACTGCAGAATATAAACTGTGTGAGAATTACTATCTCACTTTTGGGGGGAGACACTGAACCACAACTCTGGCCCAGTGGTATAACACAACACTATGAACGTGGCAGAAAGTGGCTGCCTGATATACGACACACTAGCAGTACAGCAGAATATAAACTGTGTGAGAATTACTATCTCACTTTTGGGGGGAGACACTGAACCACAACTCTGGCCCAGTGGTATAACACAACACTATGAACGTGGCAGAAAGTGGCTGCCTGATATACGACACACTAGCAGTACAGCAGAATATAAACTGTGTGAGAATTACTATCTCACTTTTGGGGGGAGAAACTGAACCACAACTCTGGCACAGTGGTATAACACAACACTATGAACGTGGCAGAAAGTGGCTGTAATTATTATTATTAAAAAAAAAAAAATTACTGCAATAACACGCTCCCTAGTCCCTACAATGATCTCAGGACAAGTATGGCAGCAATAAAAAGGACTTCAGAACAAAAAAGTGTGGACAAATAAACAAGACAGGTAACTGTGCAGAAAGGAGCAACAGGATTTTTGCTTTGAAAAAAGCAGTTGGTTTGCACAGCACCGTGCACACAGCTCTGCAGCTGCTGCACTAAAATACGACCTCCACTGTCCCTGCACAAAAAGGTGGTGTGGGACAGTGAAAATCGCTCCAGCACAAGCGGTTTGGGGGTTTATATTTCCTCCCTAACTCTGTCCCTGCTTCTGACTAACTGCAGCAAACTCTCCCTATGCTCAGATCGACAGAAGTAAGATGGCGGTCGGCGTGCACGCCCCTTTATAGCCCCTGTGACGCCGCAGACAGCAAGCCAATCACTGCCATGCCCTTGTCTAACATGGTGGGGACAGAGACCTATGTCATCACGCTGCCCACACTCTTTCATTGGATGAAAACCAGCGGTAACATCGTCAGAAGAAACCCGACTTTGGCGCTCTGATCGTGTACCGCATGGCCGATCCCACACTAGGATCGGTTCGAGTTTCATGAAACCTGACTTTGCCTAAAAGTCGGCGATTTCTGAAAATGATCGATCCGTTTTGCTCAACCCTAGAAGGGAACAGACGTGTTCCTTTGGAGCTCCTGCTAATTCCCCTTAAAAAGCTTGCAAAAGCCTGCTAAAAGTGGATATATGGATGGCAGAGGCATTTATAACATGCCTAGAAGCAAACTGATGCAGAGGGGACTTGATCCCACAAAACCTGCAGGAAAACAGAGCCAGGGAGAGACAAAGAAGAGTTGCGACCTTATAACACCTGGAGAGACCCGGACCAGCTCCGCAGCCACAAAGCCCGGCCCTCCCCGCACTAAGCCTGACATGGTGCAGCAGAGGTCACCGCGACACCAAGTAACCCTGAGCGGTAAGATGTCCCCGTCGGCTCTGGAGCAGACCCGCGGCGCCGGGGAGGGAGGACGGAGGGCTGTGACTGCTCAGCGCGCCGGAAAATCCAAGATGGCGCCCGCACCAGAGTCACCGCTGATTGACACAGCAGCGAGGGAGCAGGAAACCACGCCGCAACAGAGGGACAAGCCGGAAATCAACGCCGAGGACAGACATCGCAAAGCAGAAGCTGCAAGGCGGAGACAGCACACTGGCAGCGACTGCTCAGCGGACACCCGACTGAGCTCCAGCAGGCAATCAGGACACAAGAGCCGGACAGAAGAGACTATCCAGCTCACGGCAAGCCGGGGTCACAGACCCGGAAGTGAATCGACGCTCTCGCCGCCGCTGCAGTTAAGGTACGATGCCCTGGCATTTGTGCCAAAGAAGCAGGCTGAGTCACGGCCACAGGAGAGAGCAATGGCAGAAGAGGTCATGGGTGATGAGGTAGGCGGGTCCTACCGGGGAGACTCGGTCCTGAGGGGGCAGAGAGAAAATTCATTGAGCGGCACGGAGCTTCCTTTGATGGGCGCATGGGGAACAGCTGCGGTGGGGGAGGAGGGAGTCCCGCCGCTGCAGGCTCTGCAGAGGAATTACAAAGCGGTGAGTGGAACGTCGCCACTAATTTTTAATGCCGGGAAACCTGCACAATATATAACTGTGACATCCCTGACCACCAATGCGACTTTACTACTATTAAGGGGGACTGCAGTGGGAACGTGGTAAATAAGAAACAATCGGGCAGAAACGGCAATGAGGAGGGAGAGGAGCCTGAGGAGGGGTCAGACAAGGAGGAGGGAATATGGCCAGCAAGCAGTGCTGGAACAGCGCCAACAATATCGCCTCTGCTACATAGCACCATACAATCTCCACTGAACTTGGAAAAATATGCCTCTCTAGTCTCACCTTACAGTACCCCAAAATTCAAAGGGATGGCCCATGAAACCCTTAACAATAGACAAATAAGTAGAGACTCATCTGCTAAAGGGTCATCACCAGAACCCTGGATCGATTGCGACCAGTCCTCTGACACCCCAGTGGGTGATTTTCTCACACATTTGAAGTCAGAACAAAATATGTTGGTAGAAGAACTCAATCTGATATGTGAAAGAGGACTCAGAGGAATGTTGACAAAATTATCCCCCCATCGCATTTCTTCTATGGAATCATCCAATAAAGACAGCATCATCTCAGGAGTCCAAAAGGAACAGGAGGTTGTAAATTATGATTCAGATAACTCCTCTGACTTATCAGAGGGGTCAGAAAATTCCCATTCAGATGAATCTATAAAAATGACAGACAACTCTGATAGTGAGGACAGTGACTCTTACAATTCCACAGATTCTAATGCAACCTCCACCCAGAATTCCCTTCCAGGGAGCCCTATGGAGTTTGAGACCCATGTGCCTACAAAACAAAGTCAAAAGAACCCGGATGAGAGACATGAAATCCATTCTCCGACTACTTTAATAGATAACATTCCAGCTTCCGATGACCACCCATCCGAAAGCTTCATGATAGACATTTGCAGAGCTTTTTTAACATCAACAAATATTTTGAAGAGGGGCAACAACCATACTGGTTATGAACCAAAAATTTCCGTTTCTCAACAACCAAACACGGAAAGAGCCTCTGAATCATTTATTAAACAGCTCTTTAAAGATTTAGCTCATTTTATTGTTGGTGACACTAAATTTTGCCCTAACAGGGACAGCAGTACTCTGCTTCAAGACCAAAGGAGGATGGAACCTCTGGTCCAAGATTATCGTACATCGCTTCCTGCCCAGACTGGCAACCCGCACGTATTCTTGGACTCTCTGGAGGGGATCCAAAAAGACATCACATTCTTCAGAGAATATCTGGCCAACTATGAGGACTTGAGAAGAAAAGACAATATTAAAATAAGGGGCATTCCTGAATCGATTCAACCTACACAACTAAAAGAGTATATTTCTAAAATGATCTCCCATCTGTTACCCAAAAGAGAAGGGGAAAATTTAATTGAGAAAGTCTTCAGAATCCAAAGGCCTCCATCTCTCCATTCACATCTTGCCTGCGACGTCATTGTGTCCTTCTTCCCCACAGGAGTTAAAAACCTTCTTGGGTTGACAAGATACTCAAAAGTTCTACCAGCCCCATACAGTAACCTATCTTTTTTTAAGGACCTGACAAAAATAACGTTACAAAGACGCAAATCTTTTCTCCAAACCACTCACACTCACACACGCTGGAATCCGCTACCTGTAGACAAAGTCTTCCAACCTACATGTCAAACTTGCTTCAAAGGCGTACACCCTCTCAAGTCTGGAGGAGGGAATGACTCTCCTAAAAAAAGTGGGGCTATTGTTTTCTTCAACTCCACCTGATGCCGCCCCTCTGGCCACACCGGAATCATACCCTACTTGAAATAAGTATACTTTCCACTTGAATGTCTTACTGATACTGAACCGGACATTGCCCTCCAAGAGGTTTCTGGGTCACTTTAGGTGACCCCGGACCGGGCAGGTTTTCATGTTTTACTGAGTGCTACAGATTTTAGTCTTGTATTTCAATTTGAATAATTATTTTCACGATGGAAGCATTGTTGAACCCAGTAATACATTTATCTACTTCACAAGCACAAGCTCATGTATTCATATAAGAACTCTATTTTAGGCTAGTTTTCAGGTTTCATGAAGCTACCATCCACCTCTCGTGTCTCCCCTTTTCCTCATAGATTGTAAGCTTGCGAGCAGCAGGGCCCTCATTCCTCCTGGTATCTGTTTTGAACTGTGATTTCTGTTATGCTGTAATGTCTGTTGTCTGTATAAGTCCCCTCTATAAGTTGTAAAGCGCTGCGGAATATGTTGGCGCTATATAAATAAAATTATTATTATTATTATTATTAAGCTACAACACATAATCTTATATTTCAGTTACACTGTTTAAGCTTTTTCAATAATACTTTAATCTACATCATAAGTTAATGTACACATGTGGGAATTCTGTTTCAGGATGTATAGTAAAAATATGACTTCTATACGTTTGTAAACCTGCCTTTTCTCCCCCTATTTTCATAGGGGTTTCCTTTCCTTATCTCATATCCTTCCCCTTCCCTTCCTCCCCCTCCTGGTTTACCCTATCCTGTTAAAAATTGTTAAAATCCCAATAAAATGTTTTGAAATTTTTTTTTTTTTTCCATAATAGCTGTTTTGAGTTGGATTGCCTCCTTGGGCATAACAGATTAAGCTCCTATTATAGACCCCAGTAGTGTATCAGAGGGTGGTCTCGTCAAACTCAAATCTGACAGGTGGACCAACCCCTATCAGAGTGTATCAAAAGTGTGTAACCCCTCCTCCCCTCCCTGTCAGCAGCTGTCCCTCCGGCTGGCTGCCAGCTTTTGATATAGTCTGACATTGTTAATTGGATCCAGTGATTATTATCCCAGTATTTGTTTTATATTAGATTTTTTTTTCATATGTAGTTGTGTGACTGCATTCTGTAATCAGGGGCAGTGTGTTTTATTACCAATGGTATGTCTCTATCAAAAAGACTACTTTGGTCATTATATGTTGTATTAAGTTTACTCTTATTTGCAAGTGCTGACCGCTACACATTTTTCATTGAAGCAGCGACAGCATAATTTTTCAGCGTGTCCTGGGGTTGTGTTAGGTGTGATATCCAGCTAGATGCTCGGGGTGGTTAGCAGATAAAAAAGCCACAAAGACGCCGCACCCTGTACAGATAATGTCCAGTGTAAGAGTTATGCAGCAATACGGCCAGCTAACCACAGAGACGCCATTGCAATGTTAGCTAATTCTCAACATTGCATGATAGTATAATTCTCAATATTATGAAAAAATGACAGTTATTACCAATGAGCACATATAGTGCAAAATTGTGCTTTATAACACACCCAGCTGTTTATTTTATATCCTATGATTCTCATTTTTACACTTTATAACACCAGGGTCATTATATGGGCACATTATGTAAGCTCAGCATGTGGTTATGTTATGTTATCTCATCTAAACAGAGTAGCTGTCTACGCCCACCGAAGCATCAAAAAGCAAGTTTGATGACACAAAAATCTCAGAACAACGGATTAAAGTTGAAAAATTTGACAAAGACATTTCAATAATATAAAAATTCTTACAGAATATAAAAAGCAAAAACATTAAATAGTACTATGAACATGCACCAACACACTTCTTACAAAATAAATAATATAATGTTACAAGGCAGGTACAGCATTTATCCAGTATATTCTGGACATATTATGTATAATTATTAGTTAATTTTTTCAACCCATAGCCGACAAAGCTTAGCAGACAAGCACACTGTGGCTCTACAAGCCATTTACCATGTCAGAGTTTCTGGGGGTAGATATACAATCTCTACAAGACAATGCTATGACCACTAACTAAATGCAGATCATTAATACTGACCATTAACTAGATGCTAGCAGATGTTAGCTAGCAGTGTGAAGCTGATAGACAAGAACATTTTTGATTAAAATGATAATTTCTGACAGAACAATGGATTAAACTTGAAAATTTTGACAAAGACATTTCAATAATATAAAAATTCTTACAGAATATAAAAAGCAAAAACATTAAATAGTACTATGAACATGCACCAACACACTTCTTACAAAATAAATAATATAATGTTACAAGGCAGGTACAGCATTTATCCAGTATATTCTGGACATATTATGTATAATTATTAGTTAATTTTTTCAACCCATAGCCGACAAAGCTTAGTCAGGTGGATTTAGATTTATTTAAATTCACAGGTGGTGTATGTACACATGCATGATTTAGTTTAAAATCATATAGTTCAGCGATAATGTCAGGTGCTGGACAGTCATTTATCAGTCTTTCATACGTATCACAGAAAGATTTTAGTTTGATCTGTGCGAGTTTGATATGGACGTACTGAGCAGACATGGCAATAAAGATTTTGTGTTAGCTAATTCTCAACGCTGTTTATTTTATATCCTAGGATTCTCATTTTTACACTTTATAACACCAGGGTCATTATATGGGCACATTATGTAAGCTCAGCATGTGGTTATGTTATGTTATCTCATCTAAACAGAGTAGCTGTCTACGCCCACCGAAGCATCAAAAAGCAGGTTGATGACACAAAAATCTCAGAACAACGGGTTAAGCTTGAAAATTTTGATGACACAAATATAACACATCAGCCCCACTGTATTGGACATATTATGTATATCCTGTGTTTTTGTAGCATTATATGATTCTGTGATTCTCATTTATATGCGTTTTATAACACAGCAGGCTCACTGTACGGGAATATTATGTATATCATGTGTTTTTGACAGGTATAAAGCGGTTGTTTTATACATTTCTAAAAAGCAAAGACACGATATTGTAAAAGTTTAAAGATTTTAATGTAATAAAATAAATACAGCTCAAAGACATTTCAATACTATAAAAATTCTTACAGAATATAAAAAGTAAAAATCATCACATGTACAATTAACATACATCATTACACTTCTTACAAAATAGATAATATACAGTGTTACAGCTCAACTACAGCAGCACATTTCAGGGGGATTACAGCGTGATGTACAACAGCATTCAGTGGTGATGAGTTTAATAAGATATAGTATCACTTATTTTACAAGTGTTCAGAAAATGGTGGCAGCAACATTTTCAACACTGTCAGGGTCTGTGTTAAGATGTGTTTACCAAATATGTGTTCTGACCTATAGGTAATTAATTAAAACAAGCTATAAAAATGTTCGTGTTTTTTTGTTGTGTTAAAATCATACTGGATCAGCACTGCTGTTGACACCTCCAGGGTTGTCTTGGATGTGTAAAACTGTAGTTGAATCAAGTAATAGCCTCTGGGGATACTGTGTAGTTATTGCGCTGCAAACTGTCTTTCGCCCGCTTCTAGCTGCTGGCGATCTTCTGGAACTAGCCAGCATCTGTAGAGACTTCTTAATGAGGCTGGCTCTATAAGATCTTTGCGGTATTATTTTAGCTAATTTTTCAGCCCATAGTCAGTCAGGTTTAGTCAGGTGGATTTAGATTTATTTAAATTCACAGGTGGGGTGTATGTACACAAGCATGATAGGGCTGATTGCCCCTTTTGATATAGTTTGATATTGTTAATCTGATACAGTGATTATTATCCCAGTATTTGTTTTTATATTAGATTTTCATTTTATATTTACAATAACTATTATCCCAGTATTTGTTTTTATATCCTATTAGATTTTCATTTATATTATGTTTATGGCCATGTTACAACACCCGCAAGTATGAAGCAGTGTGTTTTTATACGCTTATAAAAAAGCAAAGACACTATATTGTAAAAGTTTAAACGTGTATTTTATTCACAGTGTTCACTAGTCAGGTGGATTAGATTTATTTAAATTCACAGGGGGTGTATGTACACATGCATGATTTAGATTAATGCCAGGTTTAGTCAGGTGGATTTAGGTTTATTTAAATTCACAGGTGGGGTGTATGTACACATGCATGATTTAGTTTAAAAGCATAGAGTCCAGCGATAATGTCAGGAGTTGGACAGGCATTTATCAGTCTTTCATACATATCACAGAAAGATTTTAGTTTGATCTGTGCGAGTTTGATATGGACGTACTGAGCAGACATGGCAATAAAGATTTTGATGTGTTCATCATTCCACACAGAGCTCCCTGTGCAAGATGAATGTTCAGCAACCTTCTGTTTTTTACTTACACGACGCCGCGATACTGAGCGTTTCTTTAGAGGTAGTACACTGCCAAAATCGCTAGAAGATCCTGCAAGAGCAGTATCTGCAGATTGTACAGTTTGACACACACGTATATTGCCCTGGTTATTACTCTTCTTACCCGCGACGAGCTGCGCAATTTCTCTGTTTTCAGGAGTAACTTGTGGAATGCTGATTGCGCTATTGGCTTCCTGAGTTATGCAGGGACTAGCGTTCTGCGATGGAAATCTCTCTCTTGAAACATCCTTATATTTTTGATGTGGAATCTTGGGGCATGGATTCCCGGGGTGTTTGGGTGCCGCGTAGTTTTCCTCACAATCCACAACACAGATGGGCGAAAGAGGAGTTGTTCTCACAGTCGCATTAGCTCTTTGTGGTTGATTCTGTGCAGCTCCGTAATTACGCCGCTGCAAATCTCGTGGTTGAAGATCCGGCGTATCTAAAAGAAAAGATGCAAGTGTCTGTTACCCGCAAAATCGGTGTAAAATTGGAAAAGCTACACGTCGACACTTATCAATGATCCTGCGTAATATTTGAAAAGTTAACTATGACAGCTATCCATGAAATCATAGTAACAATGTTTTGCATAAATCCAGTATAGAGCAGACCAGATATATACTTACAAGTATGAACCGGGAATTGCACCTCCGCAGCTACTGGTTTAACGGACGTCGCACTGTTCGAACTCGTCGAGACGGGGATATTCTCTTTTTCAAATTTAATTTTTCTGACAGCTAGTTTCACAGATGTAAATAAAATATGACTATTAGTTAATACAGAATTGATTTTCTACACAAAAGTGAGAATCGTATGTATTTCAAGTGAACCGTCACCTTTTCTTTTCTTGCTTGAGACACCTGCTTAATGAATTTCCACGGCTTTTAGGCGCAGCGGGTAGCGGCGAAATTACAGTGTTCTTGACATCTATGATCTCGACGTCTGAATCCAGATTGTCACATGGTTCGGGAACACACCAGTTTTCTGGCATATAGACCGGTGGATACGTGTCAGTATCTGTATGAGAAATTGCACTTAGTTCGTGTTTACATACAAAGGATTAAAGCAGCTGATACAGTATAATATAGTTTTACGGTATAACCCGTGTTTATGGTGTATTTGTTTTATTAATTTAACCGTATATTTATTATGACATAATTTGTGTAATACAATAGTTAATAGCTGTTATAGTTTTACGGTATAACCAGTATTTATGGTGTAAAATTAATATAGCAAGGCTTATTCCGTATTACCTATGTTTGCTTAGTATAAACATATTTATGCAGCAGTCACAAATTTAGTTGCTGAGGTGTATAAAATAGGTGTATATAACAACGAGCTTAACATAAAATTGACATATCAATCTGATGTTCAAAGTATTGATTTTCTGGATGTTACCTTCAAGATAGATGACGCCCGTCAAATTCAGACGGATGTCTTCAGAAAATCCACATCCGTTAATGCTCTTTTACATGCCGGCTCAGCACATAACCATAGCACCATTGGGGCCGTCCCGGTCGGACAGTTCTTGAGGGTGAGGCGGATATGCTCCACGGATAATAGTTTCTTTGCAGAGGCGGACGATCTGAGGGAGCGTTTTGAGGCACGGGGCTATAGCCGTAGGACCATCAAGCGGGGGTTCGAAAGAGCCAGAAGGACACCTCGGAGGGACTTACTATATTCAAAAAATGACGTACGGTGCATGTGTACAAAAGCAGACAGAGTCCGTTTCATTACGACGTATAATCATGAATGGCCAAAAGTTCGACAAATCTTAAATAAACATTGGCCTGTTTTGCTGACAGAACCGGCATTGGTCCCTGCATTGGGAGAGTTTCCATCAATGACCGCCAGAAGATCTCCCAATCTTGGTAATTTCTTGGTCCAGAGTCATTATGTCCCCCCGTTTTCGAACCCATTTGGCACTAGGGGCCCACTGTTGGGGTCTTTTAAGTGCGGCCATTGCCTTGCATGTGCTAACATGACACGAATCGCGTCCTTTAAATCCTCTGACGGATCCAAGGTATACGACATCAGACAACACATCACATGTGGTACGTCTAATGTCGTGTACTATGCGACGTGCAGATGCTCTCTGATATATGTGGGACTCACATCCAGAGAGCTCCGCATACGTGTTCGTGAACATGTTAGGGAAATAGGTGCGGCACGGACCACCAATGATGATTCTGACCTGAAGACACTCCCCCGCCATTTTAAACAATTCCATAATTGTGATGCGGGGTCTCTTCAGGTTAGAGGGATAGAATGTGTCCACCTCGGGGTCAGAGGTGGAAATTATAAGAAAGTATTGGCACAACGGGAGGCGGCCTGGATTGTCCGCCTCAACACCCTGACCCCCAATGGACTCAATGAATCCCTCAGCTTTTCTTCTTTTCTGGGTTAAATATATTTACATAATATATTATCTATCTCAGCCTTGTGACCATTCCCCCTTAGATTATTTGTGGATTTATTACTTCCTGTTGCGCCCCTGCCCAGTATATTTATCTGGGTTCCCGGTAATGTGGGTCTCTTATTTGGGACTGTTTCTGTTTTTAATTTGTTTTTATTCATTGTATTCTCTCCTTTGTGTCATTTTTTAGCTTATATTGCACTTCTGTCTTGCTCCGGCTTTCAGGACATCTCGTTTATGTGAATTTCATCGTATGCTGCAACATCTATATGCGCTGCCATCTTTACAAGCATCCTTTATATTAATATGATATGGACATCCATGTATTATATATGAAAAACTTCCCTTCCCCCTTTTTTTCTGCTTGTTCCGTTGCTTGTAATCTGTATACTTATATAACACATTGGTTTTGTGTTGGATTTTCATTTATAGTATTACATATTGCGGGTTATGTTGCACATATATATATGTGTATATACATATATACATGTATGTACATGCATTTTTTATATCTACTTACCATGGCCCGGTATCGCCACGGTGCGCATGCGCTGCTTGCGGCTCCACGCATTCCTGTTCGGAGCGGCGTCTCTTGGGTCTCGCGCAGGCGCCGCTGGAATCTCCGGCGGCGTCTGTAGTGACACCTGATGCCAGCTCTGACGTGGGATGGGGCGCCGCGGGTGCGCATGCGCCGCATCGCTGGCGGCTATTGGTCCAGGTATCCCATGTGACACCGTCACATGGGTTAGATCTCACACTATTTGAAGGGTCCTGATTTGCCTTGGGGCACCTCCCCTTGAGAAAGCCAAACATTCGCGTTGCGAAACGCGCGTTGGGGTCTTCCACGGATCGGTCCCTGCCTGGCCTACACCGCCCCCCTGCATTCTAGTGGTAAGCAGTGTCCTGTTACCCTTATTCCTTATTGTGGTGCGTGCATTTGTCTCCCAAAGCGGTGATACGGCCAAAATATTTATTTGCTTCCCTAGCAGCACTCCATGTGTTCCATGTGTGGGAGTTTGCGGTGTGGTCTTGGCAAGTGACTCACTCTGTTTTAACCATCCCTTTTCCACTTGTTTACCATGTACTTATGCACTTTTATGCTTGTGAATTAATAAATATTTATATTTTGCACTATTCTTCTGCTCCGCTGGTACTCCTTTTCTTCAATAAGTGTCGACGTGTAGCTTTTCCAATTTTACATCGATTTTGCGGGTAACAGACACTTGCATCTTTTCTTTTAGATACGCCGGATCTTCAACCACGAGATTTGCAGCGGCGTAATTACGGAGCTGCACAGAATCAACCACAAAGAGCTAATGCGACTGTGAGAACAACTCCTCTTTCGCCCATCTGTGTTGTGGATTGTGAGGAAAACTACGCGGCACCCAAACACACCGGGAATCCATGCCCCAAGATTCCACATCAAAAATATAAGGATGTTTCAAGAGAGAGATTTCCATCACAGAACGCTAGTCCCTGCATAACTCAGGAAGCCAATAGCGCAATCAGCATTCCACAAGTTACTCCTGAAAACAGAGAAATTGCGCAGCTCGTCGCGGGTAAGAAGAGTAATAACCGGGGCAATATACGTGTGTGTCAAACTGTACAATCTGCAGATACTGCTCTTGCAGGATCTTCTAGCGATTTTGGCAGTGTACTACCTCTAAAGAAACGCTCAGTATCGCGGCGTCGTGTAAGTAAAAAACAGAAGATTGCTGAACATTCATCTTGCACAGGGAGCCCTGTGTGGAATGATGAACACATCAAAATCTTTATTGCCATGTCTGCTCAGTACGTCCATATCAAACTCGCACAGATCAAACTAAAATCTTTCTGTGATACATATGAAAGACTGATAAATGCCTGTCCAACTCCTGACATTATCGCTGAACTATATGCTTTTAAACTAAATCATGCATGTGTACATACACCCCACCTGTGAATTTAAATAAACCTAAATCCACCTGACTAAACCTGGCATTAAACTAAATCATGCATGTGTACATACACCCCCTGTGAATTTAAATGAATCTAATCCACCTGACTAGTGAACACTGTGAATAAAATACAAGTTTAAACTTTTACAATATAGTGTCTTTGCTTTTTTATAAGTGAATAAAAACACACCGCTTCATACTTGCTGGTGTTGTAACATGGCCATACACATAATATAAATGAAAATCTAATAGGATATAAAAACAAATACTGGGATAATAGTTACTGTACATATAAAATGAAAATCTAATATAAAAACAAATACTGGGATAATAATCACTGTATCAGATTAACAATATCAAACTATATCAAAAGGGGCAATCAGCCCTATCATGCTTGTGTACATACTCCCCACCTGTGAATTTAAATAAATCTAAATCCACCTGACTAAACCTGGCTGACTATGGGCTGAAAAATTAGCTAAAATAATACCGCAAAGATCTTATAGAGCCAGCATCATTAAGAAGTCTCTACAGATGCTGGCTAGTTCCAGAAGATCGCCAGCAGCTAGAAGCGGGCGAAAGACAGTTTGCAGCGCAATAACTACACAGTATCCCCAGAGGCTATTACATGATTCAACTACAGTTTTACACATCCAAGACAACCCTGGAGGTGTCAACAGCAGTGCTGATCCAGTATGATTTTAACACAACAAAAAAACACAAACATTTTTATAGCTTGTTTTAATTAATTACCTATAGGTCAGAACACATATTTGGTAAACACCTCTTAACACAGACCCTGACAGTGTTGAAAATGTTGCTGCCACCATTTTCTGAACACTTGTAAAACAAGTGATACTATATCTTATTAAACTCATCACCACTGAATGCTGTTGTACATCACGCTGTAATCCCCCTGAAATGTGCTGCTGTAGTTGAGCTGTAACACTGTATATTATCTATTTTGTAAGAAGTGTAATGATGTATGTTAATTGTACATGTGATGATTTTTACTTTTTATATTCTGTAAAAATTTTTATAGTATTGAAATGTCTTTGAGCTGTATTTATTTTATTACATTAAAATCTTTAAACTTTTACAATATCGTGTCTTTGCTTTTTAGAAATGTATAAAACAACAGCTTTTTACCTGTCAAAAACACATGATATACATAATATTCCCGTACAGTGAGCCTGCTGTGTTGTAAAACACATATAAATGAGAATCACAGAATCATATAATGCTACAAAAACACAGGATATACATAATATGCCCAATACAGTGGGGCTGATGTTTTATATTTGTGTCATCAAAATTTTCAAGCTTAACCCGTTGTTCTGAGGTTTTTGTGTCATCAACCTGCTTTTTGATGCTTCGGTGGGCGTAGACAGCTACTCTGTTTAGATGAGATAACATAACATAACCACATGCTGAGCTTACATAATGTGCCCATATAATGACCCTGGTGTTATAAAGTGTAAAAATGAGAATCCTAGGATATAAAATAAACAGCGTTGAGAATTAGCTAGCACAAAATTTTTATTGCCATGTCTGCTCAGTACGTCCATATCAAACTCGCACAGATCAAACTAAAATCTTTCTGTGATACGTATGAAAGACTGATAAATGACTGTCCAGCACCTGACATTATCGCTGAACTATATGATTTTAAACTAAATCATGCATGTGTACATACACCACCTGTGAATTTAAATAAATCTAAATCCACCTGACTAAGCTTTGTCGGCTATGGGTTGAAAAAATTAACTAATAATTATACATAATATGTCCAGAATATACTGGATAAATGCTGTACTTGCCTTGTAACATTATATTATTTATTTTGTAAGAAGTGTGTTGGTGCATGTTCATAGTACTATTTAATGTTTTTGCTTTTTATATTCTGTAAGAATTTTTATATTATTGAAATGTCTTTGTCAAAATTTCAAGTTTAATCCGTTGTTCTGTCAGAAATTATCATTTTAATCAAAAATGTTCTTGTCTATCAGCTTCACACTGCTAGCTAACATCTGCTAGCATCTAGTTAATGGTCAGTATTAATGATCTGCATTTTAGTTAGTGGTGGTCATAGCATTGTCTTGTAGAGACTGTACATCTACCCCCAGAAACTCTGACATGGTAAATGGCTTGTAGAGCCACAGTGTGCTTGTCTGCTAAGCTTTGTCAGCTATGGGTTGAAAAAATTAACTAATAATTATACATAATATGTCCAGAATATACTGGATAAATGCTGTACCTGCCTTGTAACATTATATTATTTATTTTGTAAGAAGTGTGTTGGTGCATGTTCATAGTACTATTTAATGTTTTTGCTTTTTATATTCTGTAAGAATTTTTATATTATTGAAATGTCTTTGTCAAAATTTTCAACTTTAATCCGTTGTTCTGTCAGAAATTATAATTTTAATCAAAAATGTTCTTGTCTATCAGCTTCACACTGCTAGCTAACATCTGCTAGCATCTAGTTAATTGTCAGTATTAATAATCTGCATTTAGTTAGTGGTCATAGCATTGTCTTGTAGAGATTGTATATCTACCCCCAGAAACTCTGACATGGTAAATGGCTTGTAGAGCCACAGTGTGCTTGTCTGCTAAGCTTTGTCGGCTATGGGTTGAAAAAATTAACTAATAATTATACATAATATGTCCAGAATATACTGGATAAATGCTGTACCTGCCTTGTAACATTATATTATTTATTTTGTAAGAAGTGTGTTGGTGCATGTTCATAGTACTATTTAATGTTTTTGCTTTTTATATTCTGTAAGAATTTTTATATTATTGAAATGTCTTTGTCAAAATTATCAACTTTAATCCGTTGTTCTGAGATTTTTGTGTCATCAAACTTGCTTTTTGATGCTTCGGTGGGCGTAGACAGCTACTCTGTTTAGATGAGATAACATAACATAACCACATGCTGAGCTTACATAATGTGCCCATATAATGACCCTGGTGTTATAAAGTGTAAAAATGAGAATCCTAGGATATAAAATAAACAGCTGGGTGTGTTATAAAGCACAATTTTGCACTATATGTGCTCATTGGTAATAACTGTCATTTTTTCATAATATTGAGAATTATACTATCATGCAATGTTGAGAATTAGCTAACATTGCAATGGCGTCTCTGTGGTTAGCTGGCCGTATTGCTGCATAACTCTAACACTGGACATTATCTGTACAGGGTGCAGCGTCTTTGTGGCTTTTTTATCTGTTAACCACCCCAAGCATCTAGCTGGGTATCACACCTAACACAACCCCAGGACACGCTGAAAAATTATGCTGTCGCTGCTTCAATGAAAAATGTGTAGCGGTCAGCTCCCTGCGCAGCACTTGCAAATAAGAGTAAACTTAATACAACATATAATGACCAAAGTAGTCTTTTTGATAGAGACATACCATTGGTAATAAAACACACTGCCCCTGATTACAGAATGCAGTCACACAACAACTACATATGAAAAAAAAACTAATATAAAACAAATACTGGGATAATAATCACTGGATCCAATTAACAATATCAGACTATATCAAAAGCTGGCAGCCAGCCGGAGGGACAGCTGCTGACAGGGAGGGGAGGAGGGGTTACACACTTTTGATACACTCTGATAGGGGCGGGTCCACCTGTCAGATTTGAGTTTGACGAGACCACCCTCTGATACACTACTGACCCCTACTAGTGTTTGTTCCTCCACTGTGTTTAGCCATGCTTATATCAAGTCTTAGGCTGGGGTCACACTTGTGAATGCAATGCGAGAAACTCACGTGAGTCTCTCGCATCAATAACCGATACTGCCGCCGACACTCGGGACCAGAGCATTCAGCTGCATAGAAATACATGCAGCTGCGCCCTCCGTTCCCGAGTGCCTGCGGTAGTGCCGGGTGTTGATGTGAGAGACTAATGCGAGTTTCACGAACTGCACTCGCACGTATGACCGCAGCCTTAGAAACAAAATCTCTCACTCCAATTAAATATATTCTGGAAGCCCATGGGACACTTTTATCCCCTTTCTGGCATCGGACGGGATAGTACATCTGACATCAGAAGCCCTGCTTTGAGGTGGGCTACGGCGGTGAGCCCACCTCAAAGCTGCGACATGTGTCAGCTGTTATGTCCCCGCAATAGGTGCGGGCGGAATCGCAATCTTCCCACGCCTATTAACTAGTTAAAAGCCGCTGTCAAACTCTGACAGCGGCATGTAATGTGCGTTTCCGGCCATCGGGCAGGAAATACGTGCACCGCTGACCCCCATGCTGATCCTCCTGGAGACCTCTATGTTTGTTGATGCCGGATCAGAGCCAATCGAGTTTTGCCAGCTTCTAGCCTCCCATGGAGGATATTGAAGCATGGCAAAAGTAAAAAAATGTTTCTAAAAATATGAAAAAAATAAAAATCCCCTATGGGAGGTGGAGCCGCATATTCATCCCTGTAATGAGCGGTACCACGTGACCGCTCACACAGGACAAGCTGCCTGCGCTGAGAGGAGGCATCGCAGGAGCTGGGTATTTTAATGCAAACGGGCGGGCGCACAGGGGGTGGGAGGCGGGAGGTGATCCCGAAGTTTATTTTTAACAAAAAAATATATTAAAAAAAAATTGATTTTTCATTCCTTCTCTCCAGCGAACGCTGCTGGGGAGAAGGAATGAATGCCGGCTTCAGCACCAAAAGCAGGGGACAGCGCTTAACTCTAGCGCTGTTTCTCCTGCGGTGGTACGTGCACACGGAGGAGAGTGCACACTGTTCTCCGTGTGCACGTATGCGGGACGTTTTGTGGACCGTGCTGCTGGAGAAACGTGGACATGTCTCCGTGTTTTGCACACGGACACACGGTCCGCGAAAAATCACTGACATCTGCAGAGACACATTGATTTTAATGTGCCTACGTGTGTCAGTGTTTCCGGTACATGAGGAAACTGTCACCACACGTACCGGAGCCACTGACGTGTGAAACAGGCCTAAGGGGGTGAAGAGGAAGACGAGCCCAAAGGAGGTTGCTTACCTTGCTCCTTACCTGGAACCACTTAGTCAGACAGCTGGGTTGTTGTGGGGAGGACTTTCTGCCCTGGATAGAGGAGACCATGTGACTGCTGGGGGCGGAGAGGAAGAGAGAGGACTGTGGCCGGAGAGCAGAGCATGCGAGACAGAGGGGACAGCGCGCCAGAGAGAAAGCAGGCTGCAGCGCCGCACTCCCCGAGAGAGAGTGCTCCCCGTGAGGGCACTGAGGCTGAGATACCAGCCGTAGTGAAGGCTGGATGTGAGAGTGTGGAATCGGAAGCCTCCGTAATCAGAGTAGACTTTTTCCCTGACAGTGCAGAGACAGTGAACCGAGCGCGCAGCCCTGGTGACCGCAGTGACAAGCCAAGACCCCTGAGTGTGATAAGTAAACTGCCCAGTGTGTGTGTAGCATTGCTACTGCAGAGAGACTGCCAGCCCAACATACAGAGACTCATGCAGCAGTGTGACTGTGCTACTTCCTGCTTCCAGTTTCACTGAGAAAAAGACTGCAAAGATTTAACCCCGGAGTCTCCAGTTCCCAGGAGACAAAGGAGAGACTTCAGGATCTTCAAGTGCTGCTAGTGACTGTACCCTCATTGGAATAAGGACCCTCCAGTCACGACCTTGCTGGACTGATAAGTTACAAGAACACTTGTTAACCATTTCTATTCCACTTAACTGTTTCATAGCTTCAGTTAGCTTGCTGTGTATTGTTATACATACTGTTCGCTTTATCTCTACTAACCCCCTGTTTTCTCTCTGCGAGGAGAATCTTACTCCTGTTAATAAATCCCCCTCAAAAGTTGGTCTGTTTGTTCCGTGGTGACATACTCTATCCTGCACTCTATTACATAAGCATTTAGGTAAAGTGCATGTCCACCGCTGTTCCAACCGCTGTCCTGTCAGCTACCCTTACATGATGCTAAAATATTTATCATTCTAGCTTTCTAAGGAGTGCATGTGTGTGGGGTCTTGCACGCGTCTCCCTGCAGCAAAAGTATCACTGCAGCTAAAGTATTGTGAAGTTGCAGTTATTTTAACGGCCGGGAATTAACATCCATCTCCTCTCTTCACACAGGTACAATCTCTGCTTGCTGTCATCTGCTGCTTATCATCCTGCAACATTTCCTTTAATGGCACCATCTCTGCTTGCTGTCATCTGCTTATCATCCTGCAACATTTCCTTTAATGGCACAATCTCTGCTTGCTGTCATCTGCTGCTTATCATCCTGCAACATTTCCTTTAATGGTACAATCTCTGCTTGCTGTCATCTGCTGCTTATCATCCTGCAACATTTCCATTAATGGCACAATCTCTGCTTGCTGTCATCTGCTTCTTATCATCCTGCAACATTTCCTTTAATGGTATATAACAGTGCCTGCTGAATGTTTGCTGAATTCATTTGTTACATTGTATTCAATACTTAAAGGGGTTGTCCACTACTTTCAATTTACCCCCTAATGTATCCCCCCGGGGCCCCTGATGAATTGTGTAAATACCTTCCTTAGCCGTTTTCGCCTGTGAGCGGCGCTATGCTGGTGGCTGAGTCCGGGTCACGTGACCCCCAGGCTTCAGCCGCCGCTCATTTCCGCCGATGTCACGTCAATTTCCAGACTCTGGAAATTGACGTGACGTCAGTAGCAGGTGTGACCCCAGGCTCCAAAGACAGCAGTCACTCATAAAGAGTGACTTGGCTGTGGGCGGGGCTGAGGCTGCCTGCGGGGATGTGCTGGGGGCGGGTGGGGCTAGGTAGGGATGTGTGGGCGGGCGCCGGTGCTGTGCGGTCCCGGGCGCCGGTGCTGTGCGGTCCCCGGCGCCTGTGCTGTACGGTCCCCGGCGCCGGCGCTGTGCGGTCCCGGGCGCCGGTATGTGCTGGGGTCTGCTGGGGGGTGGTCTTGTGGTCTTTGGGGTGTGTGGTGTGTGTGTGTGTGTCTCTGTGTGCAGGCATCGTCCGATGGGACTATAAGTCCCATCGGGCTCTGCCTGCTACAGTAGCAGTGAGTGACACATTAGCCAATGATGGGAAAGTAGTAGTCCCATCATCCGGCTAATGTGTTGAATGTAAAAAAAAATATATATATATACATATACATATACAGTACATACATACAACACACACCATGCGACGACATGCGCCATGCGACCACACTCACCATGCGGCGACATGCGACATGTACCATGCAATGACATCCGCCATGCGACGACATGTGCCATGCGACGACATGCACCATGCGGCGACATGCACCATGCGGCGACACGCACCATGCGACAGTGTTGTGAATTCCGTTCTCGGGCTCCCTCCTGTGGTCATGAGTGGTACTTTGTGAGTTCTGTTCATGGCTCCCTCTGGTGGCTTTAAGTGTTACGGCTGGTCTGTAGATGGACCCCAGCTGCCTCGTTTCCTGCTAGGCTTGCTGCCTATTTAACTCCATCTGGACCTTTACTTGTTGCCTGCTGTCATTGTATTCAGTACTGGTTCAGATCTCTCTGGGACTTCCCTTGTGACCTGTCTCCTCGTGGTGAAGCTAGTTCATGCTAGTCCATTTTTGCTCATTGCTTTCTGAAAATGTTTCTCAGTATATGATGAGTTCAGTCCAGCTTGCTTATATGCTATTTGATTGCTAGCTGGAAGCTCTGGGGTGCAGAGTTGCGCCCCTCACATCGTGAGTCGGTGTGGGGGTCTTTTTGTATTCTCTGCGTGGATAATTTTTGTAGTATTTTATACTGACCGCACAGATTCCTTGCTATCCTCTGACTATTTAGTTATTAGCGGGCCTCTATTTGCTAAAACCTGTTTTCATTTCTATGTTTGTGTTTTCCCCTTATCTCACCGTTATTATTTGTGGGGGGCTGCTCTCACTTTGGGGAAAATTTCTCTGAGGCAAGTGAGGCTTTGTTTCCCTCTAGGGGTAGCTAGTTTCTCAGGCTGTGAAGAGGCGTCTAGGCCGAGTTAGGTACGCTCCACGGCTGCCTATAGTGTGTGTTGATAGGATCAGGATTGCGGTCAGTAAAGTTCCCACATTCCCAGAGCTTGTCCTTATTTTTGGTTTACTTATTTGGTCAGTTCATGTGTTCCTAACCACCAGAACCATAACACGACGGCATGTGACATGTACCATGCAATGACATGCGACATGCACCATGCGACGACATGCGCCATGCGGCGACATGCACCATGCGGCGACACGCACCATGCGGCGACACGCACCATGCGACGGCATGTGGCATGTACCATGCAATGACATGCGACATGCGCCATGCGACGACATGCGCCATGCGACGACATGCACCATGCGACGACATGCACCATGCGACTACATGTGCCATGCAACGACATGCACCATGCGACTACATGCGACATGCAGCATGCAACGACATGCGCCATGCGACGACATGCGCCATGCAACGACATGCACCATGCGACAACATGCACCATGCGACTACATGCGACATGCAGCATGCGACGACATGCAGCATGCGCCATGCGATGCCATGCGACGACATGCGGCATGCGAGACATGCAGCATGCGACGACGTGCAGCATGTGACACCATGCGACATGCAGCATGCGACAACATGCACCATGCGACGACATGCAACATCATGCGACATGCCACATACAGCACATACATACAGTACATACATACATACAGACATACAGTACATGTAACATAGAGTACATACTCACCATCACTTGTCACTTTGATCTCCGAAGCCAGTGTCATCTGTAAAAAATATTAAAATAATAAACAAACACTATACTCCCTGATCAGCAGAAATCCAATTATAACGAGTGTCCCTCGACGATCTCCCGTGGAGAGCAGGAGCATCAGATAATGCGACTGCTCTCCAGGGGCTCCAGGAACACAATGAGGGGAGGAAGGTATCCTTGAAATAATATCTCCACAATGTATTCCCCACAATGTATTCCTACGCCCCTGTGAGAAAATAGTCCCTAGTCTCACTTTATGGCATTGCTGTGTGAAGAAGTTCCCACGCAGCTTTTTGCCATAAAGTGAGACCAGTGAACTTTAGTAACCTCTCAGTGATGCACTGCAGGAGCCATTGTCTCCTGTCAGTGTTTCACTGAGGGTCCTATAGAGCAGTGACATCACCCGATGTCACTGTTCTATAGGGGAGATCATCGTGGGACACTCGTTATTAATTGGACTACGGCGGACAGGTAGTATACGGTTTATTATTTTACGTTTTTTGCAGGCGCTGAAGTATGGTAAGTATGGTTAAATGAGGAATATTAAAATACTTTTTCCTAATGTGTGCGTGTTTTATTAACCCTTTCTTACTATTGGATTAATAATGGATAGGCGTCTTATTGACGCCTCTCCGTTATTAACCCGGCTTAATGTCACCTTACAATAGCAAGGAGACATTAACCCCTTATTACCCCATATCCCACCGCTACACGGGAGTGGGAAGAGAGGGGCTAAGTGCCGGAATTGGCGCATCTTACAGATGCGCCATTTCTGGGGCGGCTGTGGACTGGTATTTGTAGCCGGGGGGGGACCAATATCCATGGCCCCTCTCTAGGCTATGAATATCAGCCCGCAGCTGTCTGCGTAGCCTTTCTGGCTATAAAATATAGGGGGACCTCACGTCATTTTTTTGAGGGGGTCTCCGTATTTTAATAGCCAGTAAAGGCTACGCAGACAGCTGTGGGCTGATATTCCTAGCAGGCTACAAATATTGGCCCCCAGCCGTCGGCTTTCCCCCTCTGGTGCAGAAAATTGCGCGGGAGCCCACGCCGTTTTCCATTTTTTTATTAAATTAAACGCTCATAAAGGCCTATTTAACCCTTGCGTCGGTACGGGTCCGTCGCTATGCGTCGGGCCTACGTACTGACGCACGTTGTGAAATTTGTGCACGTCGTGGGCAGCGGATGCAGTTTTTCAACGCATCCGCTGCCCATTCTGAAGTCCGGGGAGGAGGGGGCGGATTTTTGGCCGCGGATGCGCGGTAGAAAATAGCGGACACGACAGACAAAAAAAACTTTCACTTGAACGTTTTTTCGTCCCAACGTGCCGCCTAAACACGATGCATCCGTTGCACGGCGGACGCGACGTGTGGCCATCCATCGCGATCCGTCACTAATACAAGTTTATGGGTAAAAAAACGCATCCTGCGAGCACATTTGCAGGATCCGTTTTTTTCCCAAAAAGATGGATTGCTAAAAACGCAAGTGTGAAAGTAGCCTTAGGCTGCTTTCACACTAGCGTCGGCCCGACGTACCGACGCATACTGGTCCAGTCTTAAGACGCTTCCGCTGCCACATTGCAAGGTCCGGGGAGGAGGGGGCTGCGTTTCGCCCGTGCAAGCGCCGTCGAAAATGGCGGACTAGACGCATAAAAAAACGTTGCATATAACTTTTTTTGTGCCGGCGGTGCGCCAAAACACGGCGCAACCGTCGCGCTACGGTTGCGACATGTGGCACTAATGTGGTCGCTAATAAAAGTCTATGGAGAAAAAACGCATCCTGCGGGCAACTTAGCAGGATGCGTTTTTCTCCATGACGCATTGCGACGTGCAGTGCACGACGCTAGTGTGAAAGTAGCCTTAGAAACATCGGCCTTTCTATTATATATCTATGGATATATCTATCTATAGATATATTTATAGATAGATATATCTGTAGATACATAGATGTATTTATCCATATATTTGGCTGCTTTCACATCAGGTTTTTGCCGTCAGGCACAATCCGGCGAGTTTTGAAAAAAACGGATCCATTTTTTTCCGCCGGATCAGTTTTTTTCTCATATAGTTGTATTAGCGCCGGATTGCGCCTGATGGCCACACGTTTCATCCGTTTTTTTGCCGGATCCGTCAAAAAAAGCTGTTTCCGCCGGACGGAAAACACATACAGAGGAACGTTTTTTCTGTCCGGCGAAAAAACGCACAGCGACGGATCCAGCAAAAAACGTATGAAACTGAGATGTGTAATGATGAATCCGGCCTTGGAATCCGTTTTTTCATGCATGTTTCCATTCAAATCATGCACATTTTCCGTTTATTTATTTCCAAAAACGGCATTAAAACCGTGCATAAACCGCACCAAAAAAAGCATCAAAACTGCACCAAAAACTGCATCAAAACTGCATCAAAACCTGGTGCAGTTTTGGTACGGTTTTGATGCAGTTTTTGGTGCAGTTTTGGTGCAGTTTTGATGGAGTTTTTGGTGCGGCTTTGATACAGTTCTTGGTGCGGTTTTGATACAGTTTTTGGTGCGGTTTTGATGCAGTTTTTGGTGCGGTTTTGATGCAGTTTTTGGTGCGGTTTTTGCGCAGTTTTGATGCAGTTTTTGGTGCGGTTTTGGTGCAGTGTTGTTGCAATTTTGGTGCGGTTTTGATGCAGTTTTTTGGGCAGTTTTGATGCTTTTTTTGTGCAGTTTTGATGTGTTTTTCATGCAGGTTTTTGCACGGTTTTGATGCATTTTTTAATTCGCTTTTGGTGTGGTTTTTATGTGTTTTGGAAAGCTAAATAAAGGTGTATTATTGAAAAAAAAAAAAAGATTTGTGATGTCATTATCTTCCAACCTCCTCTTTTACATTTGTCCAACCCATACTCCATTACACACACAGATAGACAGATAGATGATAGATTAAATGGATAGACATATCTACATATAGATAAATCTATAGATGCATACATCTATCTATTCATATATCTATCTATAGATATATCTGGATAGATATATCTATTGATAGATGTATGGATAGTGTAGGGTGCGTGTCCACCGTCCGGATTACATCCGAATGAGCTGCAGATTGGATGCTGCGTACTTGTAGTCCCATTGGATGATGCCTGCACACACACCCCAAAAGACCCCCCGCACAGCCCCGCTCACACCCGAAGAGTCCCGCACAGGGCCGCACACATCTGAACAGTCCCGCACACATCCGAACAGCCCGCAGACCCCGCACACACCTGAACAGTCCCGCACAGCGCCGCACACATCCGAACAGCCCGCAGACCCCATCCGCCCACACATACACGCACACCGTCACCGCCCACACACTTCCCTCCTCCCGAGCTGCAGCATTTCTCGGACCCACATCCGCATCTAAACTGCAGATCTTTTTTACATCTGCGGTTTTGCTGTGGATGTGCCCAACTCAATGAAAGTCTATGGGTGCAGAAACGCTGCAGTTCCGCACAAAAGAAGTGACATGCTGCGAGAAAAAAAAAAGCTGTGTTTCGGTGCGGCTTTTTCCGCAGCATGTGCACAACAAGTCTGCGGCTCACATAGACTTACATTGGTTGTGCACTACACTGCGGATTTGATGCAATTCAGTGCGGCAAAAAACGCTGCGGATCTGCAATCAGATCCGCAACGTGTGCACACAGCCTTAGCATTTAGTCAACCTAGCAAAAAAGCCAAGCAAAAAACAAGTGTGGGATTGCACTTTTTTGCAATTTCATTGCACTTTGAATTTTTTTCACATTTTCTGTTACACGACATGGTAAAACCAATGGTGTCGTTCAAAAGTAGAACTTGTCCCGCAAAAAATAAGCCCTCACATGGCCATATTGACGGACAAATGATGGCTCTGGAAAGAAGGGGAGCGATAAACGAAAACAAAAATGGTCCAGGGGTGAAGGGGTTTAGAAACATGGATATGGACATATCTATGGAAATAGACATAGATATATCTGTATCTATCTATCTATCTATCTATCTATCCATCCATCTATCTATGTAATGGAGTGTGGGTTGGACAAATGACGGACAAATGATGGCTCTGGAAAGAAGGGGAGCGATAAACGAAAACAAAAATGGTCCAGGGGTGAAGGGGTTTAGAAACATGGATATGGACATATCTATGGAAATAGACATAGATATATCTGTATCTATCTATCTATCTATCTATCTATCTATCTATCTATCTATCCATCCATCTATCTGTGTAATGGAGTGTGGGTTGGACAAATGTAAAAGAGGAGGTTGGACAGAAATGACATCACAAATCTTTTTGAAGATAGAGGGGGGAGAGGAGGGAGGGGTTGGGGTGTGTTTTGGAGTGGGTGTGCCAGGTTCGGTCTTAGTGGCAGTGCAATGCATCATGGAACTTGTAGTATTAGAGCACAATAACTCAGGAGAAAGGAAGTTGTCGATTAACCCCATGAATGCTGAATCCAGCACTAAAGATGTGCTGCTACAGCATGATAAAAGGTAATATTGCTAAAATAAACACAGTAGATGTTTTCAGTGGCACATAATAGCAAGATTTATGAAAAAAAAAAAAAAGGTTATAGTAGTGGACAACTTCTTTAAGGTACCTTCACACTAAACGACTTTGCAACGATAACGAGAGCGATCCGTGACGTTGCAGCGTCATGGATAGCGATATCATTGTGTTTGACATGCAGCAGCGATCTGGATCCTGCTGTGATATCGCTGGTCGTTGCTGAAAGTCCAGAACTTTATTTGGTCGTCAGATCGGCGTGTATCGTCGTGTTTGACAGCAAAAGCAACGATGCCAGCAATGTTTTACAATGGTAACCAGGGTAAATATCGGGTTACTAAGCGCAGGGCCGCGCTTAGTAACCCGATATTTACCCTGGTTACCATTGTAAATGAAAAAAAAAAACAGTACATACTCACCTTCTGATGTCCGTCAGGTCCCTGGCCGTCTGCTTCCCGCACTGACTCTGAGCGCCGGCTGGCCGTAAAGCACAGCACAGCGGTGACGTCACCGCTGTGCTCTGCTTTTACTTTACGGCCGGCGCTCACAGTCAGTGCGGGAAGCAGACGGCCAGGGACCTGACGGACATCAGAAGGTGAGTATGTACTGGTTTTTTTACATTTACAATGGTAACCAGGGTAAACATCGGGTTACTAAGCGCGGCCCTGCGCTTAGTAACCCGATGTTTACCCTGGTTACCCGGGGACTTCGGCATCGTTGGTCGCTGGAGAGCTGTCTGTGTGACAGCTCTCCAGCGACCACACAGCGATGCTGCAGCGATCGGCATCGTTGTCGATATCGCTGCAGCGTCGCTTAATGTGACGGTACCTTTACTGCTGTATATCCATGGTGGGGGGCATTCTAGATGTTATCTGGTGCAAGGTGTTAGGGTATGTGCACAAAACAGGATTTCTTGCAGAAATTTCCTGAAGAAAACTGGAAATTTTCTGCAAGAAATCCGCATTTTTTTTTGCGGTTTTTTTCGCGTTTTTTTTAGCATTTTGCAAGCGAAATTAGCTTGCAGAATGCTAAAGTTTTCCAAGCGATCTGTAACATCGCTTGGAAAACTGACAGGTTGGTCACACTTGTCAAACATAGTGTTTGACAAGTGTGACCAACTTTTTACTATAGATGCTGCCTATGCAGCATCAATAGTAAAAGATAGAATGTTTAAAAATAATAAAAAAATTAAAAAAATGTTTATACTCACCTGCAGACAGCCGATCTCCTCAGCGGCGTCCGTTCCTATAGATCAGGGCTCCCCAACCTGTAGCTCGGGAGCCACATGTGGCTCGCGGCCCCATGAATTGTGGCTTGCGACTGTCTGCCAGCTTGATGCAGTAGGTCCAGGTCTAGCAAACAGGTATGAAGACCGCATCTCAAAATGGTGAATTTTGTGAGTAGCCCTGCACAGAATTGCAGATCTGGGTGCACATTTACTGGTCTTAGGGGTTTAGAGATGTTTTAGGTATGATACGCTGGAGGTTTGTACTACCTGTTAGAGGAGGTGCTCAAAGCTGGATGTGACAGTGTGTTGGGAGAATACAGAATGGGGGTATTGTGGGAACCCCTGGATCTCAGTGTACTGCTCTGGAGTGGTTTCTGTGGAAAAGCTTTGGTTATCATTATACCTGTAATGGGGGCTTTGGTTGACACTAATTTGAAGGGGGCGGGAGCTGAATGTGGCTCGCGAACCTCTCTCAGTGCTGAATGTGGCTCGCGGCCCTCTCTCTAAGCTGAATGTGGCTCTCAAGGTCAGAAAGGTTGGGGACCACTGCTATAGATGGTGTGTGTGTGCAGGACCTTCGATGACATCGCGGTCACGTGAGCGGTCACATGAGCGGTCATGCGACCAATCACAAGACCGTGACGTCATCGCAGGTCCTTCACCACACCATCTATAGGACCAGAAGCGGCAGCATGCACCTGCGAGGCGGGAAGACTGCAGGGGCCATCGAAGGTGAGTATATGACTATTTTTTATTTTAATTCTTTTTTTTTTACCAATTATATGGTGCCCAGTCCGTGGAGGAGAGTCTCCTCTCCTCCACCCTGGGTACCAACCGCACATAATCTGCTTACTTTCCGCATGGTGTGCACAGCCCCGTGCGGGAAGTAAGCAGATCAATGCACTCCTAGGTGTGCGGAATCCCCGCAATTTCGCAAATTTAATGAACATGTTGCTTTTTTTTCCGCGATGCGATTTTTTCGCGGAAAAAAATGCAACATTTGCACAAAAAATGCGGAATACCCTGAAAATAATGGGAGGCATATGTTAGCGTTTTTTTCCCGTTTTTTCGCGTTTTTATAGCGAAAAAACGCGAAAAAAACGCGAAAAATACTGAACGTGTGCACATGGCCTTACAGCATATGGATGTAGCCAGGCCCAGTGCCTTTGATCATCTAACCTCCCCTCGTGTGCTAGCCAGTTGCTAATTTATCCCAAATCAGCTGCCACAATCCCTCTCACCTGATCCTCTACTCAGTCCTATATATTTAGTAGCATTTTAAGGGGTGCACGGGTGTGGGGTCTTGCACGCGTCTCCTTGCAGCAAAAGTATCATGAAGCTGCAGTTATTTCAATGGCAGTTAGTCACGGCAGGAGTCACGACCCCACTCTATGTATCTGTCTCATTTAGGTATGTCTGCCCAGTAAGCACTTCCTATTGTCATGGTTTGTCTGGGTCGGTTCTTCCAGGGTTAATTCCTGTAGCCTCACACAGACCTTGGGTGGACTTTTTATAGCCTCCATCTGGGAGTTTCCTTTGTCAGTGATACTTCCGCCCTTGGCTAAGTGTGTTGACCCCTGAGTGTGTTTTGTGCTGTGTGCTGGTTTGCCTGATTCCATGGTTTTTGACCTCTGCTTGGCCCCTACTATCCTTTCTGTCTAGTCCCTTGGTACCATTACGCTATCCCATGCTCTGACCCCGGCCTGATCTGTTTATGTCTCTGTCTGTGCCCCTTGGTAGCTCTGTCCTTTAGTTACCTTTCTAGGAGTTTTCCTTCAGCTCCTAGCTCCCTGGAGCTTAGGCCATGCCCCCCAGCAGTCAGGTGATTCAGGTCCTGTCAGGCATGAAGCAATCTCTCTCCAGTCTCGCTTGCCCTGCATTCCTGGAAGCCTGTGGCTCTCTCCAAGTCCTGTCTTCCTGAGTGATTGCATCAGTGAGTGTCACTTTCAACTCCCACCGTGATACCTATTACTTGGATCTAGCTTTTCTATTAACCCATCTTACTCCTTCACCATGTTTACATATGTCCTTACAGTGTTTGCTTCACTAATCCTCACTCTCATTCGCTATCCCCAAACCCCAGCATCCTCTAACCAAGTCATCATCTCCCCATCCTTCTTTCCTCCCCACCTGACCTCCTCTGCTGACCTTCTCCTCAACCTCAAATCTGTCCTAATAAAACATAAAACAAGCCTCCACTCTCCTTCTCCCACCTGCTCTGTCTCTCTCTGCTTCTCCTCACTGCGGGCGACATATCTCCCAATTCTGGACCCCCAGAGCTCATACCTCCCATTACTACCCCCTACTACCACTCCCTATCTAATATGAACTACCGCAATCCTTCCAACATAAAACCCGTGCCCTTGATGCCCACCCCCTGCTCCTTCTCTCTGGAGAACTCAGGAATGCCCGCTCAATCTGCAATAAGCTTCATGTGATTCATGTCCTTTTTCTCTCTCACAAGCTTGCCTTCCTCGTCCTCACAGAAACATGGCTTACACCCTCTGACACCGCATCCCCTGCTGTGCTGTGTTACAGCGGCCTCCATTTCACCGACACCCCTCGCGCCAGCAACAGACATGGTGGAGGAGTGGGTCTTCTCCTTTCTTCTAACTGCATCTTAACCCAATCCCACCTCTACCCTCCCTTATCTTCCCCTCTTTTGAAGTCCATTCTGTCCACATCTACTCTCCCTTCAACCTCCAAGTGGCCGACATATACCGACTCCCGGGCCCAGCCACTGCCTTTATTAACCAATTCTCTACCTGGCTTCTTTACTTTCTTTCCATTGACATTCCCACTATCATCATGGGTGACTTCATCATCCCCACTGATAGCCTTCAGTCAGCAGCCTCCAAACTCCTGTCCCTTACTTCATCTTTTGGACTTGCTCAGTGGTCCTCCTCAGCCACCCACACAGGCGGACATACATTAGACCTGGTCTTCACCCGTCTCTGCTCTCTATCAAACTTCACCACTTTCCCTCTCCCTCTATCCGACCACCATCTACTCACTTTCTCATCCCTGTCCTCCTCACCTCTCACCCATGTTCAGCAAACAAGCCCACCCCCGCAGAAACCTTGCACACCTAGACACCCACATGCTCTCTGACTCTATTCTACCACTGGCATCCATATCCTCACTCAATGACACAGACAGTGCCATTGCTTTTTACAATTCCACTCTCGCATCAGCTATTGACACGGTCGCCCCTCTCGTTCATGGCAGAGTGTGATATATCAACAGACAACCCTGGCACAATAACATCACTAAAAAACTCCAACAAGTGTCCAGGGTTGCAGAGCGGCGTTGGAAGAAAACAAATTCGCAAGACAACTTCACTGCATTCAAACAGGCAACACTCGCTTTCAAATCTGCCTTGACCTCTGCTAAACAGGCCTACTTCACAACCCTCATATCTTCCCTATCCTACAACCCCAAACAGTTATTCAAACCTTTTAACTCCCTCCACTGCCCACCACTGCCCCCTCCAGCCTCCCTCATCTCTGCTGAGGACTTTGCCACACATGTTTAAAATAAGATCGACCAAACAAAGCAAGTCTTCATTGTTCAACCACCACAACCCCTTTGTATACCAGACCAATGCCCAAACCCCATAACCTCCCTATCCAACATCACTGAAGAGGAGCTTAATTGTCTCCTCTCCAAATCGCACCTCACCACTTGAGCGCTCCATCCCTTCCCACCTCCTCCCCAACTTCACCGCCACTCTTATCACATCCCTAACCCACCTCTTCAACCTATCATTAACTTCTGGTGCCTTCCTTTCTGCTTTCAAACATGCCCCAATCACGCCTATCCTTAAAAGCCAGCCCTCGATCCAACTGCTATGTCCAGCTATCGCCCAATATCACTGCTCCCATTCGCTTCCAAACTCCTGGAGCAGCACGTCCACGCTGAACTTTCCTCCCTCCTCTCATCTAACTTCCTCTTTGACAATCTACGATCTGGTTTCCGCCCCCACCACTCAACTGAGACAGCCCTGACCAAAATTACTAATGACCTACTTGGTACGGGATGTAAAATGAAACCTCATGAGACCTAGGAGATTAGCAGCGATCCCCAGCAAGTGATCACATAAACAGCCACACAAAAACTGTGGGATCACAAGATAAGCACACATAAGTAATATTAGTTCTCTATCAAGGACAGGGGTGGGCTGGAGTTGGCGTGGTCCCCTCTTGTATCGTGGTATGTACGCATTCGTTCTATACACTTGCACCTATCTATGGACATTTCTATATATATAACACCTGGTATTTCTATATGTCCTTGCTAATCTCCTAGGTCTCATGAGGTTTCATTTTACATCCCGTACCTTGTAGCCTGTATCCATGTTGTGGTATTTGTCTAAATAAAATATTTATATTGTTTGGACGTGTACACTAATTTTCTTTAGTGGTTTTGCTTTCATAGCTATAGTGTGTCCTACACATTATCCATACATAGGTTGGTCATATTGTTTTATATATATATATATGATAATATGAATGTACATTTATGTACCAGCCGTTTGTGTATACCTTTTTCTGCATAATGACCTACTTGTAGCCAAAGCTAACGGACAATACTCTATACTCCTCCTCCTAGACCTGCCCTCTGCTTTCGACACAGTTGACCATTGTCTCCTACTACAGATCCTCTCCTCCTTTGGCATCAAAGCCCTCGCCCTATCCTGGATCACCTCATACCTTTCCAACTGCACATTCAGCGTCTCCCACTCCCACACTACATCCTCATCCCACCCTCTCTTGGAGTCCCACAAGGCTCTGTTCTAGGACCCTTACTGTTCTCAATCTATACAATCTATACACTTGGCTTGGGACAACTCATAAAGTCCATGGATTCCAGTACCACCTTTATGCTGTTGACACTCTGATCTACCTGTTTGGCCCAAATGTCACCTCTCTGCTGTCCAGAATCCCGGAGTGTCTATCAGCCATATCCTCCTTCTCCTCTTGCTTCCTCAAACTCAATGTGGACAAATCTGAACTCATGATCTTTCCTCCATCTCATAGATCTTCCTTACCTGACCTATCCATCGCAATTAACGACATCCCGCTTGCCCCTGTACCAGAAGTCCGCTGCCTTGGAGTAACCCTTGATTCTGCTCTGTCCTTCAAACCGCACATCCAAGCTCTTTCCACCTCCTGCCACCTCCAGCTCAAAAATATCTCCAGAATCTGTCCTTTCCTCAACCCTTAATCTTCTAAAATGCTTGTGCATGCCCTCATTGTTACGGATCTGCAACACAGGTCTAAGGTAGAAGGGGGAAAACTGACCCTGCACTATGACTAGGCTGAAACCCTACGATAGAGTGGGCGACCCATTCCCTGCGAATAGACCCACCGACGATCCTAAGTTAATCTCAAGCGAAGACCTATAGATAAGGGGAAGGGGTTCCCTAAAAGAACTAAGGACTGGGTACAAAAATGGGTCACCTCCTAATAGAAAACAAAGAGAAGGCTGCAGAAACCAATAGAAAACAGAAACTAAGGCTAGCAGAACCAGAGGTACCAGCACTGCACAAATAACACACACAGAAGACAAAGGAAAGCACCAAGCTAGAGCTCAAGCAGATAAACACTGTTGTCCAGCAAGGACTGGGAGGCAGGTGCTGGTTAATAAATAGTGAAACAAACACCTGATCAAAGACAAACCCAGCACCAGTGGAAAAAGACCAGCAGCCTGAACTCCACAAGAAAATGGCAGATAGTCACAAATTAAACAGATTCTAACACTCATCTTCTCCCACCTCGACTGTTGTGAATTCTGCTCTTGGGCTCCCTCCGGTGGTTGTAAGTGGTAGCGCTGCTGTCTCTGAATCACAGCATTTATCAGGTGTTTTCACCTTTTGCAATTTGGACAGGGCTATTTAGTCTTGCTTCACCCTTTAGTCAGTGCCAGTTGTCCATTGTTCCTGGAGGATTCACATCCCTGCCTGGTTCCTTCTGCTTTGCAGTTCTTTTCATCAAAGATAAGTTCTGGCCTTGATTTTCTGTCCACATGTTGTGGTCTTATTGCTCAGTTCCTTTCTATGTTTTGTCTTGTCCAGCTTGGTCTGTATTAGGATTTTTTTAGCCAAGCTGGTATCTCTGGAGATGCAGATATACCCTCCATATCTTAGTTAGCTGTGGAGTTTTGGTATTTTCTGTGGTGGATATTTTCTAGTTTTTTTAATACTGACCGCATAGTACTCTGTCCTGTCCTTTCTATTTAGCTAGAAGTGGCCTCCTTTGCTAAATTCTTATTTCAGTCTGTGTATGTTTTTTCCCTCTCCTCTCACAGTCAATATTTGTGGGGGGCTGCCTGTTCTTTGGGGATTTTCTCTGAGGCAAGATAGTTTTCCCTTTTCTATCTCTAGGGGTAATTAGTCCTCCGGCTGTGTCGAGATGTCTAGGGAGCGCTAGGTACATTCCACGGCTACTTCTAGTTGCGGTGTTAGGTTCAGGGTCTGCGGTCAGTACAGGTACCACCTTCTCCAGAGTACGTCCCATGCTGCTCTTAGGCCACCAGATCATAACAGTACAACTGGCCAACAATGAGTTAACCGCATCTCAGAAGAAGGGAAGGAAAGTGCTGAGCCATTTTTTTTTCTGTAGTCTGTTGTGTTTTTTTTTTCTCTTCCCTCTTTGCCTCTGGGTGGCTCAAGAGTTCGGCGCTGGTATGGATGTTCAGGGACTGGTTTCTCGTGTGGATCAACTTGCTGCTAGAGTACAGGGTATTTCCGATTATATCGTTCAGACTCCAGTTTTAGAGCCTAGAATTCCAACTCCTGATTTGTTTTTTGGGGATAGGTCCAAATTTCTGAGCTTTAACCCCTTCATGACCCAGCCTATTTTGGCCTTAATGACCTTGCCGTTTTTTGCAATTCTGACCAGTGTCCCTTTATGAGGTAATAACTCAGGAACGCTTCAACGGATCCTAGCGATTCTGAGATTGTTTTTTCGTGACATATTGGGCTTCATGTTAGTGGTAAATTTAGGTCGATAATTTCTGAGTTTATTTTTGAAAAAAACGGAAATTTGGCAAAAAATTTGAAAATTTCGCAATTTTCACATTTTGAATTTTTATTCTGTTAAACCAGAGAGTTATGTGACACAAAATAGTTAATAAATAACGTTTCCCACATGTCTACTTTACATCAGCACAATTTTGGAAACAATTTTTTTTTTTGCTAGGAAGTTATAAGGGTTAAAATTTGACCAGTGATTTCTCATTTTTACAACAAAATTTACAAAACCATTTTTTTTACGGACCACCTCACATTTGAAGTCATTTTGAGGGTTCTATATGGCTGAAAATACCCAAAAGTGACACCATTCTAAAAACTGCACCCCTCAAGGTGCTCAAAACCACATTCAAGAAGTTTATTAACCCTTCAGGTGTTTCACAGCAGCAGAAGCAACATGGAAGTAAAAAATGAACATTTAACTTTTTAGTCACAAAAATGATCTTTTAGCAACAATTTTTTTATTTTCCCAGCGGTAAAAGGAGAAACTGGACCACGGACGTTGTTGTCCAATTTATCCTGAGTACGCTGATACCTCATATGTGGGGGTAAACCACTGTTTGGGCGCACGGCAGGGCTCGGAAGGGAAGGAGCGCCATTTGACTTTTTGAATGAAAAATTGGCTCCAATCTTTAGCGGACACCATGTCACGTTTGGAGAGCCCCCGTGTGCCTAAACATTGGAGCTCCCCCACAATTGACCCCATTTTGGAAACTAGACCCCCCAAGGAACTTATCTAGAAGCATAGTGAGCACTTTAAACCCCCAGGTGCTTCACAAATTGATCCGTAAAAATGAAAAAGTACTTTTTTTTCACAAAAAAATTATTTTTGCCTCAATTTTTTCATTTTCACATGGGCAACAGGATAAAATGGATCCTAAATTTTGTTGGGCAATTTCTCCTGAGTACACCAATACCTCACATGTGGGGGTAAACCACTGTTTGGGCACATGGTAAGGCTCGGAAGGGAAGGAGCGCCATTTGACTTTTTGAATGAAAAATTATCTCCATCGTTAGCGGACACCATGTCGCGTTTGGAAAGCCCCTGTGTGCCTAAACATTGGAGCTCCTCCACAAGTGACCCCATTTTGGAAACTAGACCCCCCAAGGAACTCATCTAGAGGCATAGTGAGCACTTTAAACCCCCAGGTGCTTCACAAATTGATCCGCAAAAATGAAAAAGGACTTTTTTTTCACACAAAAGTTCTTTTAGCCTCAATTCTTTCATTTTCACATGGGCAACAGGATAAAATGGATCCTAAAATTTGTTGGGCAATTTCTCCTGAGTATGCCGATACCTCATATGTGGGGGTAAACCACTGTTTGGGTGCACGGCAAGGCTCGGAAGGGGAGGCGTGCCATTTGACTTTTTGAATGGAAAATTAGCTCCAATCGTTAGCGGACACCATGTCGCGTTTGGAGAGCCCCTGTGTGCCTAAACATTGGAGCTCCCAAGTGACCCCATTTTGGAAACTAGACCCCCCAAGGAACTTATCTAGATGCATAGTGAGCACTTATAACCCCCAGGTGCTTCACAGAAGTTTATAACGCAGAGCCGTGAAAATAAAAAAATAATTTTTCTTTCCTCAAAAATGATTTTTAGCCCAGAATTTTTTATTTTCCCAAGGGTAATAGGAGAAATTGGATCCCAAATGTTGTTGTCCAGTTTGTCCTGAGTACGATGATACCCCATATGTGGGGGTAAACCAGTGTTTGGGCGCACGGCAGGGCTCGGAAGGGAAGGCACGCCATTTGGCTTTTTGAATGGAAAATTAGCTCCAATCATTAGCGGACACCATGTCGCGTTTGGAGAGCCCCTGTGTGCCTAAACATTGGAGCTCCCGCACAAGTGACCCCATTTTGGAAACTAGACCTCCCAAGGAACTAATCTAGATGTGTGGTGAGCACTTTGAACCCCCAAGTGCTTCACAGAAGTTTATAACGCAGAGCCGTGAAAATAAAAAATGTGTTTCCTTTCCTCAAAAATATTTTTTTAGCCCAGAATTTTTTTATTTTTGCAAGAGTAACAGGAGAAATTGGACCCCAAAAGTTGTTGTCCAGTTTCTCCTGAGTACGCTGATACCCCATATGTGGGGGTAAACCACTGTTTTGGCACACGTCGGGGTTCGGAAGGGAAGTAGTGACGTTTTGAAATGCATACTTTGATGGAATGCTCTGCGGGCATCAGGTTGCGTTTGCAGAGCCCCTGATGTGCCTAAACAGTAGGAACTCCCCACAAGTGACCCCATTTTGGAAACTAGACCCCCCAAGGAACTTATCTAGATGTGTGGTGAGCACGTTCAACCCCCAAGTGCTTCACAGAAGTTTACAACGCAGAGCCGTGAAAATAAAAAATCATTTTTCTTTCCTCAAAAAAGATGTTTTAGCAAGCAATTTTTTATTTTCACAAGGGTAACAGGAGAATTTGGACCCCAATATTTGTTGCCCAGTTTGTTGTGAGTACGCTCATACCCCATATGTGGGGGTAAACCACTGTTTGGGCGCACGTCAGGGCTCGGAAGGGAAGTAGTGACATTTGAAATGCAGACTTTGATGGAATGGTCTGCGGGCGTCACATTGCATTTGCAGAGCCCCTGATGTGCCTAAACAGTAGAAACCCCCCACAAGTGACCCCATTTTGGAAACTAGACCCCCCAAGGAACTTATCTAGATGTGTGGTGAGCACGTTCAACCCCCAAGTGCTTCACAGAAGTTTACAACGCAGAGCCGTGAAAATAAAAAATCATTTTTCTTTCCTCAAAAAAGATGTTTTAGCAAGCAATTTTTTATTTTCACAAGGGTAACAGGAGAATTTGGACCCCAATATTTGTTGCCCAGTTTGTTGTGAGTACGCTCATACCCCATATGTGGGGGTAAACCACTGTTTGGGCGCACGTCAGGGCTCGGAAGGGAAGTAGTGACATTTGAAATGCAGACTTTGATGGAATGGTCTGCGGGCGTCACATTGCATTTGCAGAGCCCCTGATGTGCCTAAACAGTAGAAACCCCCCACAAGTGACCCCATTTTGGAAACTAGACCCCCCAAGGAACTTATCTAGATGTGTGGTGAGCACGTTCAACCCCCAAGTGCTTCACAGAAGTTTACAACGCAGAGCCGTGAAAATAAAAAATCATTTTTCTTTCCTCAAAAAAGATGTTTTAGCAAGCAATTTTTTATTTTCACAAGGGTAACAGGAGAATTTGGACCCCAATATTTGTTGCCCAGTTTGTTGTGAGTACGCTCATACCCCATATGTGGGGGTAAACCACTGTTTGGGCGCACGTCAGGGCTCGGAAGGGAAGTAGTGACATTTGAAATGCAGACTTTGATGGAATGGTCTGCGGGCGTCACATTGCATTTGCAGAGCCCCTGATGTGCCTAAACAGTAGAAACCCCCCACAAGTGACCCCATTTTGGAAACTAGACCCCCCAAGGAACTTATCTAGATGTGTGGTGAGCACGTTCAACCCCCAAGTGCTTCACAGAAGTTTACAACGCAGAGCCGTGAAAATAAAAAATCATTTTTCTTTCCTCAAAAAAGATGTTTTAGCAAGCAATTTTTTATTTTCACAAGGGTAACAGGAGAATTTGGACCCCAATATTTGTTGCCCAGTTTGTTGTGAGTACGCTGATACCCCATATGTGGGGGTAAACCACTGTTTGGGCGCACGTCAGGGCTCGGAAGGGAAGTAGTGACATTTGAAATGCAGACTTTGATGG
This sequence comes from Ranitomeya variabilis, assembly GCF_051348905.1. Classification (NCBI taxonomy): domain Eukaryota; kingdom Metazoa; phylum Chordata; class Amphibia; order Anura; family Dendrobatidae; genus Ranitomeya; species Ranitomeya variabilis. Next base: position 200,692,155 of record NC_135232.1, on the reverse strand, counting down.
AATGGTCTGCGGGCGTCACATTGCATTTGCAGAGCCCCTGATGTGCCTAAACAGTAGAAACACCCCACAAGTGACCCCATTTTGGAAACTAGACCCCCGAAGGAACTTATCTAGATGTGTGGTGAGCACTTTCAACCCCCAAGTGCTTCACAGAAGTTTATAACGCAGAGCCGTGAAAATAAAAAAATAATTGTTCTTTCCTCAAAAATTATGTTTTAGCAAGTAATTTTTTATTTTTGCAAGGGTAACAGGAGAAATTGGACCCCAACAGTTGTTGCCCAGTTTGTCCTGAGTACGCTGGTACCCCAAATGTGGGGGTAAACCACTGTTTGGGCGCACGTCAGGGCTTGGAAGGGCGGGAGCACCATTTGACTTTTTGAACGCAAGATTGGCTGGAATCAATGGTGGCGCCATGTTGCGTTTGGAGACCCCTGATGTGCCTAAACAGTGGAAACCCCTCAATTCTAACTTCAACACTAACCCCAACACACCCCTAATCCTAATCCCAACTGTAGCCATAACCCTAATCACAACCCTAACCCCAACACACCCCTAACCATAACCCTAACCGCAACACAACCGTAACCCTAATTCCAACCCTAATCCTAACCCTAATCCCAACCGTAACCCTAATCCCAACCCTAACCACAACTGTAACCCCAACACACCCCTAACGCTATCCGTAACCCTAACCACAAGCCTAATCTTAACCCTATTTCAAACCCTAGCCCTAATTCCAACCCTAACTCTAATTCCAACCCTAACCCTAAGGCTATGTGCCCACGTTGCGGATTCGTGTGAGATTTTTCCGCACGATTTTTGAAAAATCTGCAGGTAAAAGGCACTGCGTTTTACCTGCGGATTTACAGCAGATTTCCAGTGTTTTTTTGTGCGGATTTCACCTGCGGATTCCTATTGAGGAACAGGTGTAAAACGCTGCGGAATCCGCACAAAGAATTGACATGCTGCGGAAAATACAACGCAGCGTTTCTGCACGGAATTTTCCGCACCATGGGCACAGCGGATTTGGTTTTCCTTAGGTGTACATGGTACTGTAAACCTGATGGAAAACTGCTTCGAATTCGCAGCGGCCAATCCGCTGCGGATCGGCGGCCAATCCGCTGCGGATCCGCGGCCAATCCGCTACCGATCCGCTGCGGATCCGCGGCCAATCCGCTGCGGATCCGCTGCCAATCCGCAGCGGATCCGCGGCCAATCCGCTGCGGATCCGCGGCCAATCCGCTACCGATCCGCTGCGGATCCGCGGCCCATCCGCTGCGGATCCGCTGCCAATCCGCTGCGGATCCGCGGCCAATCCGCTGCGGATCCGCGGCCGATCCGCTGCGGATCCGCTGCCGATCCGCTGCGGATCCGCGGCCGATCCGCTGCGGATCCGCGGCCGATCCGCTGCGGATCCGCTGCCGATCCGCTGCCGATCCGCTGCGGATCCGCTGCGGATCCGCTGCCGATCCGCTGCCGATCCGCTGCGGATCCGCGGCCGATCCGCTCTGTGTGCACATGCCATAACCCTACCCCTAACCCTACCCGTAACCCTAACCCTACCCCTAACCCTACCCCTAGTTCTAACCCTAGTTCTAACCCTAACCCTAGTGGAAAAAAAAAAAAAAAATTCTTTATTTTATTATTGTCCCTATGGGGGTGATAAAGGGGGGGGGGGTTATTTATTATTTTTTTTATTTTGATCGCTGTGATAGAACCTACCACAGCGATCAAAATGTACTTGTAAGGAATCTGCCGACTGGCAGATTCGGCGGGCGCACTGAGCATGCGCCCGCCATTTTCCAAGATGGCGGCGCCCAGCGAGGAGACGGCCGGACACCGGGAGGATCGGTAAGTATGAAGGGGTGGTGGGGGGGTGGATCGGAGCACAGGGGGGGTGATCGGAGCACAGGGGGGGGGATCCTGAGCAAGGAGGGAGCGGACAGGAGGACGGGGGAGCCGGCAGGCAGACGGAGGGGACCGGAGGACTAACGGAGGGCTGGGGGGGCGATCGGTGGGTGTGGGGGGGGTGACTTCAGGTTTTCCAGCCATGGCCGATGATATTGCAGCATCGGCCATGGCTGGATTGTAATATTTCACCAGTTTTTTAAGTGAAATATTACAAATCGCTCTGACTGGCAGTTTCACTTTCAACAGCCAATCAGAGCGATCGTAGCCACGGGGGGGTGAAGCCACCCCCCCTGGGCTGAAGCACCACTCCCCCTGTCTCTGCAGATCGGGTAAAATGGGAGTTAACCCCTTCACCCGATCTGCAGGGACGCGATCCCTCCATGACGCATACGCTGCGTCATAGGTCGGGAAGGCACAGACTTTCATGACGCAGCGTATGCGTCAAAGGTCGGGAAGGGGTTAAAAATAACTGTAAACTGTTTTTTGCTCTGAAACCCCGTTCCTCTGGTGATCCCATCCAGCAGGTTAAAATTATTATATCTCTGCTGCGTGGTGACCCCCAGGATTGGGCATTTGCCCTGGAACCTGGGAATCCGGCGTTGCTTAATGTAGACACCTTTTTTCAGGCGCTTGGGTTATTCTATGACGAACCTAATTCTGTGGATTATGCTGAGAAGACCTTGTTGGCCCTGTCTCAGGGTCAAGAAGAGGCAGAATCATATTGCCAGAAGTTTAGAAAATGGTCTGTTCTGACTAAATGGAATGAGGATGCCTTGGCGGCAATTTTCAGAAAGGGTCTTTCTGAATCCGTTAAAGATGTTATGGTGGGGTTCCCCACGCCTGCTGGTCTGAATGATTCTATGTCTCTGGCCATTCAGATTGATCGGCGCTTGCGCGAGCGCAGAGTTGTGCGCACTATGGCATTGTCTTCCGAGCGGAGTCCTGAGCCTATTCAGTGTGATAGGATTGTGTCTAGAGCTGAACGACAAGGATTCAGACGTCAGAATAGGTTGTGTTTTTATTGCGGCGATTCTGCTCATGTTATTTCTGATTGCCCTAAGCGTACCAAGAGAATCGCTAGTTCTGTTACAATCAGTACTGTACAACCTAAATTTCTGTTATCTGTGACCCTGATCTGCTCATTATCGTAATTTTCTGTCATGGCATTTGTGGATCCAGGTGCCGCTCTAAATTTAATGGACTTAGAATTTGCCAGACGTTGTGGTTTCCCCTTGCAGCCTTTGCAGAGTCCTATTCCTTTGAGGGGCATTGATGCTACACCGTTGGCTAAAAATAAACCTCAGTTTTGGACACAGCTGACCATGTGCATGGCGCCAGCCCATCAGGAAGATTGTCGTTTTTTGGTGCTGCATAATTTGCATGATGCTATTGTGCTGGGTTTCCCATGGTTACAGGTGCATAATCCGGTATTAGATTGGAAATCTATGTCTGCGACTAGTTGGGGTTGTCAGGGGGTTCATGGTGACGTTCCTGTGATGTCAATTGCCTCCTCCCCCTCTTCTGAAATTCCTGAGTTTTTGTCAGATTTCCAGGATGTATTCGATGAGCCCAAGTCCAGTTCCCTTTCACCGCATAGGGACTGTGATTGTGCTATTGACTTGATTCCAGGCTGTAAGTTCCCTAAAGGCCGACTTTTCAACCTGTCTGTGCCAGAACATACCGCCATGCGGAGCTATGTGAAGGAGTCGTTGGAGAAGGGGCATATTCGGCCATCTTCTTCACCATTGGGAGCAGGGTTTTTCTTTGTTGCCAAAAAAGATGGCTCCTTGAGACCCTGTATTGATTATCGCCTCTTGAATAAGATCACGGTCAATTTTCAATACCCTTTGCCTTTGCTTTCTGATCTGTTTGCTAGGATTAAGGGGGCTAGTTGGTTTCCTAAGATTGACCTTCGAGGGGCATATAATCTGGTTCGTATTAAGCAGGGGGACGAATGGAAAACTGCGTTTAATACGCCCGAAGGCCATTTTGAATACCTTGTGATGCCATTCGGACTCTCTAATGCTCCATCTGTGTTTCAGTCCTTCATGCATGATATATTTCGGAATTATCTTGATAAATTCATGATTGTATATTTGGATGATATTTTGATTTTTTTCAGATGATTGGGAGTCTCATGTGAAACAAGTCAGGATGGTATTTCAGATCCTTCGTGATAATGCCTTGTTTGTGAAGGGGTCTAAGTGCCTCTTTGGAGTACAGAAGATTTCTTTCTTGGGCTTCATTTTTTCTCCCTCATCTATAGAAATGGATCCGGTTAAGGTTCAGGCCATTCATGATTGGATCCAGCCCACATCCGTGAAGAGCCTTCAGAAATTTTTGGGCTTTGCTAATTTTTATCGCCGTTTCATTGCCAACTTCTCCAGTGTGGTTAAACCCCTGACCGATTTGACAAAGAAAGGCGCTGATGTTACTAATTGGTCCTCTGCGGCTGTTTCTGCCTTTCAGGAGCTTAAACGCCGATTTACTTCTGCCCCTGTGTTGCGTCAGCCGGATGTTTCTCTTCCTTTTCAGGTTGAGGTTGACGCTTCTGAGATTGGGGCAGGGGCCGTTTTGTCTCAGAGGAATTCTGATGGTTCCTTGATGAAACCGTGTGCATTCTTTTCTCGAAAGTTTTCGCCTGCGGAACGCAATTATGATGTCGGCAATCGTGAGTTGTTGGCTATGAAGTGGGCATTTGAGGAGTGGCGACATTGGCTTGAGGGGGCCAAGCACCGTATTGCGGTCTTGACCGATCATAAGAATCTGATTTATCTCGAGTCTGCCAAACGGCTGAATCCTAGACAGGCCCGATGGTCCCTGTTTTTCTCCCGTTTTGATTTTGTGGTCTCGTATCTTCCGGGTTCTAAGAATGTTAAGGCTGATGCCCTTTCTAGGAGCTTTTTGCCTGATTCTCCTGGGGTCCTTGAGCCGGTCGGTATTCTGAAGGAAGGGGTGATTCTTTCTGCCATCTCCCCTGATTTACGACGGGTTCTTCAGAAATTTCAGGCTGATAAACCTGACCGCTGTCCAGTGGGGAAATTGTTTGTTCCTGACAGATGGACTAGTAAAGTGATTTCGGAGGTTCATTGTTCTGTGTTAGCCGGTCATCCTGGGATATTTGGTACCAGAGATTTGGTTGGTAGGTCCTTTTGGTGGCCTTCTTTGTCACGGGATGTGCGTTCTTTTGTGCAGTCCTGTGGGACTTGTGCGTGGGCCAAACCTTGCTGTTCCTGCGCTAGTGGGTTGCTTTTGCCTTTGCCGGTCCCTGAGAGGCCTTGGACGCATATTTCTATGGATTTTATTTCGGATCTTCCGGTTTCCCAGAGGATGTCAGTTATCTGGGTGGTTTGTGACCGGTTTTCTAAATTGGTTCATTTGGTACCTTTGCCTAAGTTGCCTTCCTCTTCTGATTTGGTTCCGTTGTTTTTTCAGCATGTGATTCGTTTGCGTGGCATTCCGGAGAACATTGTGTCCGATAGAGGTTCCCAGTTTGTTTCTAGGTTTTGGCGGGCCTTTTGTGCTAGGCTGGGCATTGATTTGTCTTTTTCTTCCGCATTTCATCCTCAGACAAATGGCCAAACTGAGCGAACTAATCAGACTTTGGAAACTTATTTGAGATGCTTTGTGTCTGCTGATCAGGATGATTGGGTGGCTTTCTTGCCATTGGCCGAGTTTGCCCTTAATAATCGGGCTAGTTCTGCTACCTTGGTTTCACCCTTCTTTTGTAACTCTGGTTTTCATCCTCGTTTTTCTTCAGGGCAGGTTGAGCCTTCTGATTGTCCTGGGGTGGACTCTGTGGTTGACAGGTTGCAGAAAATTTGGGCTCATGTTGTTGACAATTTGGTGTTGTCACAGGAGGGGGCTCAGCGTTTTGCTAACTGTCGTCGCTGTGTTGGTTCCCGGCTTCGGGTTGGGGATTTGGTCTGGTTGTCTTCCCGTCATGTCCCTATGAAGGTTTCTTCCCCTAAGTTTAAGCCTCGGTTTATTGGCCCTTATAGGATTTCTGAGATTATCAATCCAGTGTCTTTTCGTATGGCCCTTCCAGCCTCTTTTTCCATCCATAATGTTTTTCATAGATCTTTGTTGCGGAAATATGTGGTGCCCGTTGTTCCCTCTGTTGATCCTCCTGCCCCGGTGTTGATTGATGGGGAGTTGGAGTATGTGGTTGAGAAGATTTTGGATTCTCGTTTTTCGAGGCGGAGGCTTCAGTATCTTGTCAAATGGAAGGGTTATGGCCAGGAGGATAATTCTTGGGTTGTTGCCTCCGATGTTCATGCTGATGATTTGGTTCGTGCTTTTTATTTGGCTCGTCCGGATCGGCCTGGGGGCTCTGGTGAGGGTTCGGTGACCCCTCCTCAAGGGGGGGGTACTGTTGTGAATTCTGCTCTTGGGCTCCCTCCAGTGGTTGTAAGTGGTAGCGCTGCTGTCTCTGAATCACAGCATTTATCAGGTGTTTTCACCTTTTGCAATTTGGACAGGGCTATTTAGTCTTGCTTCACCCTTTAGTCAGTGCCAGTTGTCCATTGTTCCTGGAGGATTCACATCCCTGCCTGGTTCCTTCTGCTTTGCAGTTCTTTTCATCAAAGATAAGTTCTGGCCTTGATTTTCTGTCCACATGTTGTGGTCTTATTGCTCAGTTCCTTTCTATGTTTTGTCTTGTCCAGCTTGGTCTGTATTAGGATTTTTTTAGCCAAGCTGGTATCTCTGGAGATGCAGATATACCCTCCATATCTTAGTTAGCTGTGGAGTTTTGGTATTTTCTGTGGTGGATATTTTCTAGTTTTTTTAATACTGACCGCATAGTACTCTGTCCTGTCCTTTCTATTTAGCTAGAAGTGGCCTCCTTTGCTAAATTCTCATTTCAGTCTGTGTATGTTTTTTCCCTCTCCTCTCACAGTCAATATTTGTGGGGGGCTGCCTGTTCTTTGGGGATTTTCTCTGAGGCAAGATAGTTTTCCCTTTTCTATCTCTAGGGGTAATTAGTCCTCCGGCTGTGTCGAGATGTCTAGGGAGCGCTAGGTACATTCCACGGCTACTTCTAGTTGCGGTGTTAGGTTCAGGGTCTGCGGTCAGTACAGGTACCACCTTCTCCAGAGTACGTCCCATGCTGCTCTTAGGCCACCAGATCATAACACTCGACTACTGCAACATCCTTTTCTGTGGCCTCCCTGCTAACATCCTTGCACCTCTCCAGTCCATCCTTAACTCTGCTGCCCGACTAATTCATCTCTCTCCTCGCTACTCCTCCGCTTCTCCCCTCTGCATATCTCTTCACTGGCTACCATTCCCTCAGCGTAACCAGTTCAAATTACTAACATTGACCTACAAGGCCATCTATAACCTGTCTCCTCCATATGTCTCTGAACTAATCTCCTGATATCTTCCCTCATGTAATCTCCAGTCCTCCCAAGACCTCCTTCTCTCCTCCACACTTATTCGCTCCTCACTCAACCGCCTCCAAGACTTCTCCCGAATATCCCCCATCCTCTGAAATTCTTTGCCCCAAAACGTCCGACTATCAACCACATTCGGATCCTTCAGATCGAACCTGAAAACCCACCTCTTCAGGAAAGCTTACAGCCTGCACTGACCAAACTGCCTCCTCACCACTACTGGAGCTACTGCCTCACCAACACCAGAGCTGCTGCAACCCCCAACCTACTGTCTCCTTCCCCACCATCCTGTAGAATGTAAGCCCTCAAGGGCAGGGTCCTCTCCCTTCTGTATCAGTCTGTGATTGTTAGTTTGTTTACTGTAAGTGATATCTGTAATTTGTATGTAACCCTTTCTCGTGTACAGCACCATGGAATCAATGTTGCTATATAAATAAATAATAATAATAATAATCAAGGGCTCATTTTGCAAAGGCAACCAACTGGAAGCAGTTCAAACTGATGCATCTAATGTGTAATCTTGCATTTACTGGGAACTTACTGATCTTTTCACATTAAACAAGAACAAACGTGCAATCTTGATCATTTGGGCGGAGAATCTGATGATTCAGGTCACGTAAAAGCTGAATCATCTAATCAGAAGCTGGAAGGCTTTGACTATCAATTAAAAATAAAATTGTTTACATTCTTCCTACTAGTACAGATTTCTCATAATGTAATGGTAAGAAAAATGATTTAATAAGAAACCAAAATATTTAGCTCATTCCTAATTAACGTGCTTTTAAGGTTCCTATTTAGTGTTTACATTACAGGGGTTGATCAACCAACACATAGATACATTCATAGAAAGGTGACAATCTAAAGTTTTAGAGAGAACCTACTCACAGCATAGAAGAAGTTATATGTGGCTTTACTGATTACATTTAATAGTATTCCACCATGTACATGATGCCGACATATTAGATCTGACTGATACCATCCTTAGTTTATGTTCATACTGAGTATATTTTTTTTATTTTTGATCAGATTCTTCTCCAAAATCAACATTAATAAGCGCTTCATTCTTTGAATAAGCTTCCTATTGATATTAATAAGTAAACACACATAGCCTTTTTTTAAGGGAATTTTGGAGTGGATTCTGTTCAAAAGTAAAAATCCAAAAACCAAATCAAGTACTATTTGATTACGTTTCCCACTCCTTTAAAAAGAACCTTTCACCACTTTTTTTCATGTTAAACTGGATACCTTATGGTAAAGTGGCCAAAGAGCTGAATAAAACTTTGTTTTCCTTTATGTTTTTCTCCTCTAAGTTGCGGAGATATTGGATTCTACACTTTAGGGCACCTAAAATGCTAATTGCCCCTTTAATCAAAAAAAGAGTTAACCGATTCTACTCTGGGGGTGTTTACTTTTCTCCTGTATGATGTGGTCCAATCAAAATAGAGCAACATCCCACAGGAGAAAAAATACAAATACCCCCAGAGAAGATCAGAACAGGCTGTTTAGTGTGATATGGGACTGATGAGTCTAGACCTGATCACACTGAGATCTCCTTCACTACCTTCACTGTCATTAATGCGCCAGAAGAGCTGCACTGTAATATCATTAGATACAATGCACTGCATCTATCCCAGGTATAGGGGAACAATGCGTTGCCTGGGCATAGTAACTAACTGTAGTTAGTTATAACAAATTATAATGATTATATTGCACATAAAAACATTTCACATCATATGTTCAACACTACAGATTTTCAACACAAATTAACTAAATGATTACCCAAGTATTGATAGTATTTTATTTTCAACTCACTCAATAGCCTTTTGATAAACAACATTTTTGGTTTTTCCTTCCGGTGCAAAGATGAACAGATTTTTGGCAGTTTCAACTCTTGAACAGCATGGTCAGTTGACCATGAGAAAAGCATGGAGATTGCACATATATCCCTACTACTTTCAAGGACTGTCCCTAAGCCTTGTTAATGGACAATACAAATGCTAGTCGAACTGGAAGCTGGAGGCATTTAAAATCAAAAGGCAAATCAGATGGCATGAGTGGAATTCTTGGAATAAAAATGTCCTCTCCTTTGGCACATCTTGTCAAAATGGTTTTGGCTTATAAATACTGAGGTAAAATACTGACCAAATACTGAATGTGTGAATGTGGCCTTATACACAGCCTCCACCTACAGCACCTCACTCCTCTCTATACACAGCCTCATGCTGCAGCAGCACCTCACTTCTCTCATTTTCCTATCATGCCTCTCATTTTCCCTCTCACATCTCTCATTTTCCCCCTCACACTTCTCATTATCCCCCTCACTCCTCTCATTTCCCCCTCACACCTCTTTATTTTCACCTGACGCCTTTCATTTTCACCTCAGACCTCTCATTTTCCCCTCACTCCACTCTTTTCGCCTCACTCCACTATTTTCCTCTCACTCCTCTCATTTTCCCATCAATCCTCTCATTTTCACCTCACTCCTCTCTTCCCCTCACATGTGCACAGCAACTTCCTGTTATGAGCACAGCGGTGTAATCCATGAGGCTCCTCCCTTTCCCTTGATGTCATGCCTCACAGGAGCAACTCCATTCTAGACACGATGGAGCTAGATGTGGCCTGTGCCTGCCGCGCACTGATGCTCTGAAGGCGATGGTCCCAATTGTAGCTCGCAGCGGCTTGGACGTTGCTGCCGGTGAGTTTTGCAGGGTGGCTTTCAAGGAGAATGTGTCTCCGCCTGTGTGCGCCTACAACATGAGGCGTGTGGATGAGGCTTTGCTTGTGGAGTGAGTGTGGCTATGCATAGTGGGTGGCGCTATGTGGAGTGGGCGTGGCTTGATACATACACACACATACATACACTCAGCTTTATATATATAGATTAAGCATGTCACATGGGGGAAAAGTTAAAGCCAGAGAGAAAAATTTCTGTTACCCACCTTGTTTGAAGGTGACATTAACATATTTGGCACCGCCAAACTTTATAAACCAATATCTCCACAATGGTAAGGAAAGAAATAAAGCTACATTTTATTCAGCTCTTTAGTTATTTTATCATAAGGCAGCCAGTTTATCATGCTAAAAGTGGTGAAAGGTCTTTAAATAGGAAAGGAAGCTCACAGTGCACATGGTGCTGTTTTTTTTTCCTTGTCGACAATCGTTTTTTTCTGCTTGAAAAAACATTCTGAATTTAACTACTATTAGGGTATGTATCCACATTCAGGATGGCATCAGGATTTGATCAGGATTTGACGCAGGTAAAATCTGCACCAAATCTGCACCTGAGGTCACTGGCAGGTCACCTGCGTTTTTCATGCATTTTTTGATGCGTTTTTCATGCGTTTTTTCATGCGGATTTGTGTGTGTTTTTGTAAGCTCAATAAAGATATACAAAAAAAAGGATTGTGATGTCATTTCTTGCCCAACCTCTTCATTTACATACTCCATTGAAGAATATACACACACAGCTAGATGGATAGATAGATACGTTAGATGGATACAATACATAGATAGATATGATACATATCTATCGTATCTATCTATCTATCATATCTATCTATGGATCTATCTATCGTATTTATCTATGGTATCTATCTATCGATATATCTATCTATTATCTACTGGTATATCTATCTATAAATATATCTATATATAGATATATCGATAGATATATTCATAAAAAAGGAACAGCACAACACTTCTACTTATCTCTGGGTGCAAAGCCTCCAGTTAACCTGTCCACTGGTTATCCAAAGTCCATAAAGTTCAAAAAAGAAGGCAGCACTCCATTTTTCTTAATAAATGTGCAGGATTTAATCAGACCCACACACAGACATGTGGGTCTGATTAAATCCTGCACATTTATTAAGAAAAATGGAGTGCTGCCTTCTTTTTTGAACTTTATATCGATAGATAGATAGATATATTGATGGATAGATAATAGATAGATAGATAGATACGATAGATAGATAGATAGATAGATAGATAGATAGATAGATAGATAGATAGATAGATAGATAGATAGATACGATAGATATCTATCATATCCATCTATTGTATCCATCTATTGTATCTGTCATATCTATCTATCTATTGTGTCCATCTATCGTATCTATCTATTGTATCCATCTATCGCATCTATCTATCAATCAATATATCTATCTATAAATATATCTATCTATATAGATATACACTCACCGGCCACTTTATTAGGTACACCATGCTAGTAACGGGTTGGACCCCCTTTTGCCTTCAGAACTGCCTCAATTCTTCGTGGCATAGATTCAACAAGGTGCTGGAAGCATTCCTCAGAGATTTTGGTCCATATTGACATGATGGCATCACACAGTTGCCGCAGATTTGTCGGCTGCACATCCCAAAGATGCTCCATACAAGGCAGGATGGATCCATGCTTTCATGTTGTTTACGCCAAATTCTGACCCTACCATCCGAATGTCGCAGCAGAAATCGAGACTCATCAGACCAAGCAACGTTTTTCCAAGCTTCTACTGTCCAATTTCGATGAGCTTGTACAAATTGTAGCCTCAGTTTCCTGTTCTTAGCTGAAAGGAGTGGTACCCGGTGTGGTCTTCTGCTGCTGTAGCCCATCTGCCTCAAAGTTCGACGCACTGTGCATTCAGAGATGCTCTTAGGCCTACCTTGGTTGTAACGGGTGGCGATTTGAGTCACTGTTGCCTTTCTATCAGCTCGAACCAGTCTGCCCATTCTCCTCTGACCTCTGGCATCAACAAGGCATTTCCGCCCACAGAACTGCCGCTCACTGGATTTTTTTTCTTTTTCGGACCATTCTCTGTAAACCCTAGAGATGGTTGTGCGTGAATATCCCAGTAGATCAGCAGTTTCTGAAATACTCAGACCAGCCCTTCTGGCACCAACAACCATGCCACGTTCAAAGGCACTCAAATCACCTTTCTTCCCCATACTGATGCTCGGTTTGAACTGCAGGAGATTGTCTTGACCATGTCTACATGCCTAAATGCACTGAGTTGCCGCCATGTGATTGGCTGATTAGAAATTAAGTGTTAACAAGAAGTTGGACAGGTGTACCTAATAAAGTGGCCGGTGAGTGTATATTGATAGATAGATATATCGATAGATAATACAGGTCAACAAAAAAACATTTTTTTTCTGGTGTCCAAAATATTTTAATGAATTTGGGGTATTTTTGGGGTGCTGATTCTGAATATGCTATCAGTTTTGCCAGATTGGCTCAAGTTTTTGACATTTTTGGTATCTTATTTATAGCACTTGTTGGTAAATGCGACGCATCATCTCATTAATTTCTTTGGATTAGTACTTGAACTGAGCAGTTCTCAATATAGTTTTGTGTTAATTAGTGTTCTAAAAGTTTGTTCATAGCTTGATTTTTGCACTAACTTTATGTTGTTGTCTGTTTTCCAGTGAAAAGCATGAACTCATCAAGAAGAAGTTGTCTTAACGATCCAGACTCATTCTGTTACATTTGTGGTGAATACACACTGCCAAAACATAGAAGAAACATAACAGACTTCGTAAAAAAAGTGTATTTTGCCTATTTTGGGGTTATGCTTGGGGACCAAGACAAGTTTTGGGCACCACACATAGTGTGCAAAGCATGTATCAAATTATTACGAAAATGGAGCAAAGGACAAAGAAAAAGCTTCAAATTTGGTGTTCCAATGGTGTGGAGAGAGCCAAAAAATCATCATGATGACTGTTATTTCTGTGCAGTGCAAGTGCAAGGATTCAATAAGCATAAGAAACGAAAATGGGAGTAACATGGAATCTGCAAGAAGGCCTGTCCCTCATTGTGAAGATGTGCCTGTACCTGTGTTTACCATAAATAACAGTCATCATGATGATTTTTTGGCTCTCTCCACACCATTGGAACACCAAATTTGAAGCTTTTTCTTTGTCCTTTGCTCCATTTTCGTAATAATTCGATACATGCTTTGCACACTATGTGTGGTGCCCAAAATTTGTCTTGGTCCCCAAGCATAACCCCAAAATAGGCAAAATACACTTTTTTTACGAAGTCTGTTATGTTTCTTCTATGTTTTGGCAGTGTGTATTCACCACAAATGTAACAGAATGAGTCTGGATCGTTAAGACAACTTCTTCTTGATGAGTTCATGCTTTTCACTGGAAAACAGACAACAACATAAAGTTAGTGCAAAAATCAAGCTATGAACAAACTTTTAGAACACTAATTAACACAAAACTATATTGAGAACTGCTCAGTTCAAGTACTAATCCAAAGAAATTAATGAGATGATGCGTCGCATTTACCAACAAGTGCTATAAATAAGATACCAAAAATCTCAAAAACTTGAGCCAATCTGGCGAAACTGATGACATATACAGAATCAGCACCCCAAAAATACCCTAAATTCGATGAAATATCTTTGGCACCAAAAATGCTGTTGACCAGTGTAATAGATAGATAATAGATAAATAGATAATAGATAGATAGATAGATACGATAGATAGATAATAGATAAATAGATGATTGATAGATAGATAGATAGATAGATTGATACAATAGATAGATACGATAGATGGATCACTCAAGCGAGAAACTCGGACGAGTCTCGCATCTTAATACCCGGCACTGTCGCCAGCACTCGGGAGCGGAGCGTGCAGCTGCATGTATTTCTATGCAGCTGCATGCTCCACTCCCGAGTGCCGGCGCCAGTGTCGGGTATTAAGATGCGAGACTCGTCCGAGTTTCTCACATGTGTGATTCTGGCTTTAAATAAAGACACACACACGAAATCTGGGTTAGGCCAGGGTCATACTTGCAAGAAACTCACACAAGTCTCTCGCTTCAATACCCGGCACTGCCACCGGCGCTCGGGAGCGGAGCGTGCGGCTGCATGTATTTTTATGCAGCAGAACGCTCCGGTCCCGAGTGCCCGCGGCAGTGCCGGGTATTAACGCTGGCTTTAAACGCAATATGTTTAATTTGAAAAAAAAAAAAGAAAATTAAAAATGACTGTTATTTCTGTGCAGTGCAAGTGCAAGGATTCAATAAGCATAAGAAACGAAAATGGGAGTAACATGGAATCTGCAAGAAGGCCTGTCCCTCATTGTGAAGATGTGCCTGTACCTGTGTTTACCATAAATAACAGTCATCATGATGATTTTTTGGCTCTCTCCACACCATTGGAACACCAAATTTGAAGCTTTTTCTTTGTCCTTTGCTCCATTTTCGTAATAATTCGATACATGCTTTGCACACTATGTGTGGTGCCCAAAACTTGTCTTGGTCCCCAAGCATAACCCCAAAATAGGCAAAATACACTTTTTTTACGAAGTCTGTTATGTTTCTTCTATGTTTTGGCAGTGTGTATTCACCACAAATGTAACAGAATGAGTCTGGATCGTTAAGACAACTTCTTCTTGATGAGTTCATGCTTTTCACTGGAAAACAGACAACAACATAAAGTTAGTGCAAAAATCAAGCTATGAACAAACTTTTAGAACACTAATTAACACAAAACTATATTGAGAACTGCTCAGTTCAAGTACTAATCCAAAGAAATTAATGAGATGATGCGTCGCATTTACCAACAAGTGCTATAAATAAGATACCAAAAATCTCAAAAACTTGAGCCAATCTGGCGAAACTGATGACATATACAGAATCAGCACCCCAAAAATACCCTAAATTCGATGAAATATCTTTGGCACCAAAAATGCTGTTGACCAGTGTAATAGATAGATAATAGATAAATAGATAATAGATAGATAGATAGATAGATACGATAGATAGATAATAGATAAATAGATGATTGATAGATAGATAGATAGATAGATTGATACAATAGATAGATACGATAGATGGATCACTCAAGCGAGAAACTCGGACGAGTCTCGCATCTTAATACCCGGCACTGTCGCCAGCACTCGGGAGCGGAGCGTGCAGCTGCATGTATTTCTATGCAGCTGCATGCTCCACTCCCGAGTGCCGGCGCCAGTGTCGGGTATTAAGATGCGAGACTCGTCCGAGTTTCTCACATGTGTGATTCTGGCTTTAAATAAAGACACACACACGAAATCTGCGTTAGGCCAGGGTCATACTTGCAAGAAACTCACACAAGTCTCTCGCTTCAATACCCGGCACTGCCACCGGCGCTCGGGAGCGGAGCGTGCGGCTGCATGTATTTTTATGCAGCAGAACGCTCCGGTCCCGAGTGCCCGCGGCAGTGCCGGGTATTAACGCTGGCTTTAAACGCAATATGTTTAATTTGAAAAAAAAAAAAGAAAATTAAAAATGGCGTGGGCTCCCGCCCCAATTTTTTGCACCAGAGAGGGAAAACCTGCACCTGGGGGACTGATGTTTGTAGCCTGGGAAGGGGTTAATACCCATGGAGCTTCCCAGGCTATGAATATCTGCCCGCAGCTGTCTGCGTAGCCTTTACTGGCTATAAAAATAGGGAGAAGTTTAAAAAAAAATAAAGACACAACCAGAAAAAAGTATTTTATTATTCTTTATTTCATCATACTTACCATACTTGAGCGCCTGCAAAAAAAGTAAAAATAATAAACCACCCGTATACTTACTTTCCGCCGTAGTCCAATTAATAGCGAATGTGCCACGACGATCTCCCCTGTAGAACAGTGACATCGGGTGATGTCACCGCTCTATAGGCCCTCCAGTGACACACTGACAGGAGACAATGGCTCCTACAGTGTATCACTGAGGTTACCTTAGTTCAGAGTCTCACTTTATGGCAAAGCTGTGTGAGAATTTTCCCACACAGCAGTGCCACAAGTGAGAGTAGGGACTATTTTCTCACAGGGGTGGAGGAATACATTGTGGGGAATACATTGTGGAAAGATACCTTCCATCATTGCATTCCTGGAGCCCCTGGAGAGCGGTCACATCAGCTGATGTGGCTGCTCTCCACTGGAGATCATTGTGGGACACTCGTTTTAATTGGATATCTGCGGATCAGGGGGTATATTGTTTGTTTATTATTTATTATTTATTATTATTTGTTTTACCGCATCTAATGATAGTCTATGGTAAATTTACGGCGCGGCGACGGAGCGTCGCCGCATTGTAAACAGACATGCTGCGTTCTGAAAAGACGCGCCGCATGTCCGTTTATGCGGGTCTGCCATCTGCATGTTTCAGGAAATTCCCTTCACTATGCTGTGACATCTGGACGCTGCGTGTTTGACGCTGCGGCTCTACGCAGCGTTTCCTGAACGTGAAAACATACCCTAAGAGGAGTTTGCTATCTTCTACTTTAAACATATAGAACTTAATAAAAATACTTTTATTTCCAAAGATGCCTTGGTCTCCTCATAACAGTCTTGGTCCTTGTCCACTTCAGGTTTGTTTTTGACACAGAACATTGGTATTTCATCAATGCTGTCTGAGTGTGAACCAGGCTGGCTGCCTCATTGTAATAGCTAAGCGAAAGCCAAAGGGGCAGGATTAGCTGTTGTAAAGAGCCAGTTGGCCAGCAACTCTCACACTTCATTCATGATGTGTGGAGGACACAGGAAACCCTATTCAGTGTTGACCACAAGCCAGAAAAGTAATTGCCCAGACCCAGTACTAAGGCTGTAATTGGTGTCAAATGTGTTGGGCACTTCCATTCTTGAACTACCGGCATTGGTGTTTGACTTTTTTAATGAAGGTATCGTCTCCTAACATGATCCATGGTATGTTGTTCTTTTCCCTGTTTATCATCAGATATGCTGATAACTTGATCTCAATACATCTGTTCTTAAATGCTAACCTAAACCACATTTATGTGGTTGATACTGAAATTGACAGATGAACCCAGTATGTACGTACATCTTTAGAACATCTTTTATGCTGAGGTTTCACTTCCTTTCTTCTGAAAATTCAAAACTGATGTAATTTCAGGTTATTCATAATAAAGTTTCATGGCTTTCTACAATGTGATAGTAAAGGCTGTGGTATGTATATGTGTGGAGTCATTGAACAAAGACTACCCATGTCCAGCATTCCATACAGATATAAAAAGAGAAATCTCATTGCAGTGTGTAGGGGGTTTCCAATAGGTAATGAAGTCCAGATTCACTCCAGCTTAGCTAACCACAGTGGTCTTTGTAAAGAATGGTATATAAAGCAAATCATTTGTCAGCATTGTATGGCTACTTACATCCACTGTATCTCTACAGATGATTCACTCAGTCTTAACCTCCACCTCAAATAGCCGATAGGACTGGACAATTAGGCCATCAAAAGTTGGGTAACATTTTTAAACAGCAACAAAAGCTTTCTAAATTCTGGTCACAAACAGGACAGTGTTCTGGTGTTGAAGCGTTTCAACTTGAAAAGACTTAATCGTTGTTACGATTAAGACTGTACAAGTCGAAATGCATCAACACCTGAATACTCTCCTTTTTGTGACCTGATTTCAATGAAAGTATAATAAAGATTTTATCAGAAACGCAGTTTTTTTGTTGTTATATTGGATTTGTTTGCCTGGGTCGATGGGCTTGCTGGATCTCCGAAACCTTTGCAATGGTGAATGCCTACAACCAAGGCCGGCATTAGGGGCAGGCAGACTAGGCAGCTCCCTAGGGCCCCCACTACCCCAGGCACCCCAAGGCCACAGAGACTTGCTGCTAATGGCGGCACACCTCAAGGGTGCTATTTGGCCCATGTGTCAGGGGGGCCCAGTGCCAGTGACAGCCTCCGCATGCTGCATTCAACTGTATTGGCATCATAGATGACATCATTGCACACCATGCTGTGCCAGGCAGTGGAGCTGCAGAGGTGAGGGACGAGGAGTGGTGAGTATTGTATTTATTTATGACGGCTGCATTACATTATATGGGGTCTGGCTGCGTTACATTCTGTGGGGCTGCATTACATTCTATGAAGCTGCATTGTACGCCTGTGTGGGGCTGCCTGTACTATATGGAGGACTATGGTGTGCATTGCACTCTATAGAGCACTATGGGTGTGTATTATACTGTGTGGAGGACTATGGGGAGTGCATTATACTATATACAGGACTATGAGGTGTATTATATATAAACAAGCAAAATGCATATTCATCGACTGATTGGAGTGTTTATGCCATAACTGAAATCATTGTTCTCAGTACCACATCGCCTGGTGAAAACTGCAGATATGCTGCTGATAACATGATAGTGTATGGTGACAGATTGATCTACTAGTGATTGTTCTGTGTCCATTCTTCCTCAGCTGGTGTAAAGAGGCCGGGAAAGAAGCATCGAATGACTTCATTATTGACGATCACACTCGTTTAGCGCTTGTAAATACAACCAAAATATTTGTGTGATGGTGCAATATGTGAGCATTTGAGGCCCTACTTTAAACTTTTGCCTAGGGCCCCACTTTGTCTAAAACCACTGCCTACAATGGTGAGCTCATCTACTTTTCTGCTTTCTAAATTCTGTCTTTGTTAAAGAACTGTTGTGGCCGGGTACTGCACATCCACCACTCCTGTGCCGACACTCGCATTCCCAAGGTTCACATGAGGTTGATACGTCACGTGATACCTGTACCCAATCAGCAGGAAAAATTTTGACTACAACGTAACGTGTGCATTTACCCCAGGGATACATTCACACAACCATGTGAATTTCACTATCAGTTGGAAATGGACCGTTTTTTAATTAAGGTGTCATCCCACATGTATTCTTGTGGCATCCTAGTTGTATCTGATTTTTTTCCTAATCCTATATTTTTAATGAAGAGATGTGTTTGTTACCAAGCCAATAAAAAGACTGCTGGATGTTTTGTTTTTTTTTAATGCAAATTATATTCAAATTTATCAATAAGCAATGGATCCATAAGACATGGAAGCATAACGGAAGCAAACCTGAAGAAATCCAGTTTGCGTCCTTGTCACACTGATCCCCATTGACTTTTATGGTTGAGTCTGATCCTCACACATGGGTCAGAATAGGACCTACTCTAAGTCTCGTGGATCTCATATATGAATCAGTGTTTTGGCTGAAAAAAAAAAATCGGACTGCACACAGATGTGTGAAATTAGACTAAAGACAGCGTTCATATGGTGAATTGTTTTTAAGAAAATATCTAATTTTTTGTTACAGTGAAAGTGCTATAGGTCCATTTAATGGGGCTAATCGAGATACATGGTTACCCTCCACTTTAATACCACAGCACAGCAGAAAATTCAGTGCCTTCTGCAGATTCCCCCATTTAAAACAATAGGGAAGGATTTCTAGTTGGATTTTATGTGTTTTTAGTGTAGAAATTTTACTGTGGGAGAATGCCCTTTAAGTTTACAACTTGAGCCACAATGGAAAAAAAACACTAATAGCTGAAATGTATATTATGTCGATCAGTCGATTTCAGGTTTCATCACAGAAGTAGACAATTAGGCCGGGGGTCACAATACCGTACAATGCGGGCGAGTCCTATGCGAGAAAACATCGCATAGCACTCGGACCAGTGTTAATCTATGGGGCAGCTCACATCACTGTATTTTTTCTCAGATGTATTCGATGTGCATGTAAAATCACAGCATGCTGTGATTGTATGCGTATATCACCCGAGACTCGCCAATGCAAGCCTATGGGTGCGAGAAAAACTCAGACACCACACGGACCATCTGTCTAGCTTGCGACAAATACTCACACATTTTCCTCATTTCAGCCCACTGAGCCATTAAATTTAATGGGGAAAAGCAGAGAAATGTAAAACCATGCACATGTCATACAGATGCCATACGGATACATAGGTGCGAGAAAATGGCATCATTGCATTGCAAACGCATTACACACGGATGACCATACGGAGAACACTTGTGCAACTCTCGGCAGGGAGACTTGGGCCGATTTTTCATACGTTAAGGGTGACCCATGCCTAAAGGTTTACATCTGCGGGACTGATTGCATTGTACATGTGTAGCATGAGCTGTAATGGAGCGCCTTAAGCAATGAGAGTGTTTCCTCCTAAGAAAAAGTTTTAAAAATGCTTTTGAACTTCAAGAGAAAGGAAGCATCTTGTCTAAAAGCAATAAAAGTAAGTTCTGAGCTGATTATGCCAATGTCAGCAGATGCTTCAGTGACTGGCGGCCTGCAGAATGTGACTGCCCCGCAGCTTCATATTACAATTTTATACTGGTTTAGCAACTTGTGACTAAGATTACTGAGAATGTGTTTAGCTTCTGAATGCAGACATGAACCTTATTTTTTTCCTATTAGTTATTTCTCTTGCAAATCTTCTGAAGAGTATATTGAATTCACACTGATAACCAGGAGGCAGAGGTCATTTGTGATGTACATTGACCATCTTTATGTATATACTCATGGCCTTCCTACTGCATTAGATCTCTAATTCCATGAGCAGCCATGAATCCTGAAGACTTGAGTATTCTTGTCCACTGGCGTGTCTATTTACTAGCTGCAATTTATATGTTATTATTATAATTATTATATGGAGAACCAACTACAGTTGTTAGCTGCCATATTATCAACCCTCACCATTTTACTCTATTAGGAAAGGAAATGAGATTTCTGAAATCTCATGGGCACATTGATTATTTTTTCCTTGTAGATATGAAGCAAATCTGCAGCATGTCAATTGTTTCAGCATTTTAAGCAGTGTTTTTATTGCCAACACTCCAGTATGTGCAGCAGATTTTTACGTGAGTTGACTGGAATACAAAAAAAAGGTCCATTTTTTTTCTGGAAGCAGCACCAGTCTTGATCATGGATTGTCTCTAGTATTGAAGCTTATTTTAATGTAATGTTGGGCTGTAATGACCAGCATAGCCCATGGTCAAGAGTGATGCTGTAAAATTATGACACCTTTTTTCTTTTTTTTCTAATCCTCTATAACCTCTTTAAAAGAGTTGTCCCCTTTCAAAAAAAAATTCTGTCAACAGTCATAGCTACGTTTAGAAAACATGACAATGGGTAAAAGCAACTCAGGTAAGCTCTCTTCCATAACGCCCATTTACCTTCCTATAGACCTTCCGTAAAATAACCACACCACAACTGAATGTTGGAATTAATTAGTCACAGCAACCTTATATTAACAATACAGATAAACATTATAAGCAACTTCTTTGATGGACTGTCCTCAAAGACCCAAACATAATAAAAAAAAAGCTCTGGTTTTTTGCCCATCTGTGTCCAGTTTGCATCTTACCTCCAGCAGCTATGGACCAGCTCGGAGGCACCAATTGAGCAACCAGGCTAATAAACTAAGAGGCCAGTGTCCTCAGGCCCTCCCATCCCTTCCCCACAATTTAACACCCGTCACTACCTAGGGGGGTTCTAGAACCTTCCAAGATTCCCCGCCTCCACGATCTGCCATTAACTGAATCCACTAACTTCGAGGCCCTCCCCCCATGCCACGAATGCAAATGTTTTGTAAACCTCAAACATTAGCGTCCCTCCAAACCTTCAACCTCTTTTCAATCCCCTCGTGTATCACTAGGAACTACATGTTTATACGAACTGCATTTAAGTGGATCTCATCCATACGCCAAAACTCACCCGATTTTAATTACACATGACGAACCGCCATCACCTCATTTCTCACCATAAACCATGTAACTGCCCATTAACTTTTATTCTTGCTTTTGTTCATCCCTTCGTTCAATACCCTAGGAAACATTGACCAAAATCTCAACATATCAAACTTTATATCCTTGATCAATTCCTGACATGGTCTCTTACCTAAATCTTTCCCTCCTAAGTGTAAAACCAATAAATCAGGTGCTCAGTCAAACCTTACAAAGCAATAAAATTCCCCGAAGAATTGGATCCACATCCTTCCTGCTTCCCAATTCACCCTAGGGCAGCCTCCTCCCTTGGGAATCCCATCTGATGCCCTGCCGGCCGCATTGCTGCCCTTAATGCTGCCCAAAAAACAAACTAATGGCCCAAAATCCACATGGGGAGGCAGCTCGTAACTGTAAAACTAAGAAACAGTTAACACAATTGAATTGCTATATTTTTCCTGTCACAGCCAAGCCGGACATATGTATGACCTGAAACTTGCCAACTTCCGCAGCTCAATCTTCTTCACTAAATCATTGGCCAGCCCCATCCTAGCTGCCTCTGTAGTGGCACCAATCCTAAATGAATGACCACTGTAATAACTGGATGGAACTCCTCCCAAGTCTAGACAACGTCTAAGCACCGCCAAAGATTGAAAATTAGATAAGTATGAGCCACCCGCATGAATCAACAAGGGAGACTTGTTCCCACTGTCCCCTAACACAAGTTCCCTGAAACGACTAACTGGACACAACTTTGACCCCACAAACGCAAATAGCACTACCTTGCACCCCTTTCTAAACTGATCTGTTTTGGAAAACCAAATAACTACTTTGATCCTGTCTGAATACAAATCCACGTCCTCTCTCAGTAGCCCCCCCCCCCCCCCCCCTTTGTAAACCTGGACAGGCTAACCAGCTCGTCTAAATGCAAGGCCCCAAAAAAGGCCAAAGAAAACACTAATTTAAATAAACCGGTTTCCCATGGTGACTTTCAAAGCGAGACAAGAAGCTTACCCATTATCAACAATAATTCATTAGATACCGGCTGCCTCCGTTCGCTCACATTCCAACATTTTCACCACCCCTCAATGTCTGGCTAACCAAAACATTTTCTGTCTCATCCTGCAACCCCTGTACTTTAAAACCAAAGGTTAAACCTGTAATAAAACTTTTAATTTTAGATACTGACCACCTCTCTTTCCAACAATGACCTACCAATAGTAAAAACTGACTCTCCTCCATGTCACAGAAGTACTTCAGGATTATGACACCATATGGATACAGGGCCTGCAAGTTGTCTGCTACAGAGCCCTTACAGCCGATCTGATGACAGGGCCAGCTGTCTGATGCCCGTGATCTACATGCCCCTCACAATTGGTGGTCATTAATAGTACACCATGGGCGAGGCCAGCATCCTGATGCCCGTGAGAGGGAAACCTCTCCCGACTTGCGACCAATACTGCTGCACTGTGGGTGGCACCAGCAGCCCTCCAGCATTGAATAGCAGTCCCCACCGGACTTGTGGCCTGCGACGTTGCAGAGGGGGTGTAGCCGTCTGGCTGCCAATTGCAAACACTGTCTCGCCACAAATCCCTGCACTGCTGTCCCCGCTCCGGACACCCCGCGCTTCGATGATGCTAGAGGAAAGTCCGACACAGAGACAAAGCACTGGCCCAGGTAAGTAAAGTTTTAGCTTAGTTTCTTATTTTACATCTACAGTACTGCTCACCATTATTGGCACTACTCCATGTTTTTCATAGACTATACAATATCTTCAGAAATAAATGGATATGTACCAAAGTTATTTCCTCAGGATTTTTAAATTAGTGATCCAAAGTAATACAATAAAACATTGTTTTTCAACTTAAATGTTGCAATTTCAAAAACGAAATAGAATAAACAGCATGTGCAGCAATAAAGGCACCCCTAATTAATACTTGGTTGCGCACCGTTTGGCATTGATGACAGCCTCCAAAAGTTTCTTGTAGCCATCTATAAGGCCTCCAGTACCAGACGCAGCAAAGCAACCCCACAGCATAGGTGGATCCTTCACCATGCTTAACTGTTGGTAGGCTGTTCTTTTCCTTATAAACTTCATTGTGCTGTCTGTAAACAAACTGTTTTGCATTGTCAAAAAGCTCTATTTTTGTTTCCTTTGTCCACAGAACATTTTCCCAGAAGAATGGAAGGATCAGTTGTTCCTTTTTCCTTTTTATGTCATTTCTTCAGCAATGGTTTCTTCCTTGGCCTTCGCTCATAAAGCTCTGCTTCGTTTAGTGTGCAGCTTATGGTACTTGTTGAAACCTTGGCCCCAGACTGTTATAGGTTGGCCTTCAGGTCTTTAGATGTTTGATGTGTTGTTTTTTCCACCATTTGCACTATCATTCGAAGACATCTCTTGTCAATTTTCCTCTTTCTCCCGCGTCCAGGGAGGTTCTTGACTCCCACGTCCAGGGAGGTTCTTGTCGGTTCCAGGCTTGGCAAACTTCTTAATAATATTGCGTACTGTTGAAACTGGGATACCAGTCTTTGGAGATCGCCTTATACCCTTTGGAAGTCTTGTGGTTGCTATTAATAGCAGTTCTGATATCCTCAGACAGCTCCTTTGTCTACACAATTGTGACAAAGGAATAGGGCCTACCATTTGGCTTTTTAAAACACTGAAGTTATCATTCATTGGCTAATTCATGTCACATGGGAAACTAACCATCAGTACACAGGCAGAGATGCTTACCTGTCCAAGGCCTCCAAACAATTGCACTAACCAAGGTGCAGCGGACTCAAATAAAGATGGCAAATACACAGGTGCAATAATACCGATAAGGCAGCCAGCCTACAATCAGGAATTGGCCGCTTGGTGCACCTGTGCAAACAAATAGTCTGTATGTGGCATGTTCACACAGAAATGCAGAGCATATGGCTCAAAGCCTATTAATGACGCCATATAGCGGGCTAACCATTGCTGACTGTAATACATCCTGTGTGAACAGAGGCCACAGTTTACAGAGCCATCTCTGGGCAACTACAATTAATCACAGGTGATTCTCATTTGTGATTTACCACAGGCGAGTCAAAATGTGTTTCCATACTAATTTAATGTAAAGGGTGCCAATACCAGTGTCACAGCAAGTTTTAGGTTTATCTATTTTTCCCTCCCATTGTTTGTCGTTTTAAATTATTGTTTATCGTTTGCTCTTTTGTATTTAAGACGAGTGCTCTATACAAAAAAACTGTTTCACTTGATTCATTTTTTTCAGGAGATATTCCACATTGTGTACTGGGTGCCAATAACGATGAGCAGGACTGTATATGAGCCCGCGGGCTGAAGATTTTGTTTAAAGGAGAGTGAACATTTTAGGCAATGTGAACATGACATAAAATCACCCAGTAAGCACTCAAAATAATGAACATATACATTTCTAAGTAAATGACTTGCTGTGTATATGTTCAGTCTTTTGAGTCCCTTTTAACAGCTTCAGGGTTCCAATGACGCCAAGAAGTAAGCGAACCATTCTTCAGGTTTCTTCCGCTCTCATATTGCTCTATACCTTGCAACACAAGTCATTGTGAAGGGGCAAAAGATGCCCGGGCATCTTTGTGAGCGTTTTGCCAGTGCTTTTGCTTTAAAAAAAAATGTCTGCAGTTTATTCATTGATGAATAGAATAAAATATGGTAAACGGAAGAAAAGACATCCCAAAAGCACTGTAAAAATGCTCAAAAACAGATGTTCGAGGTCAGAAACCTCAAATATCCTGCTTGCTAGGCTGCGAGTCCCAGGTTGCTGACTTAGTCGTCATACTAGGTGCCTTCATTCCTTGAAGCATGGCACCAGTCTCCACTCTGTACTGTATGTCTACACTGGAAGCGATGGCTCACATAAATGTTCCTCCACAGCGGCCTAGCCATCTCTCTCTTTGCTTTGTCTCTGCTCACTCAGCTCAGTTCTCCTCTGCGACGTTGCAGAGGGGGTGTAGCCGTCTGGCTGCCAATTGCAAACACTGTCTCGCCACAAATCCCCGCACTGCCGTCCCCGCTCCGGACACCCCGCGCTTCGATGATGCTAGAGGAAAGTCCGATACAGAGACAAAGCACTGAACCCAGGTAAGTAAAGTTTTAGCTTAGTTTCTTATTTTACATCTACAGTACTGCTCACCATTATTGGCACTACTCCATGTTTTTCATAGACTATACAATATCTTCAGAAATAAATGGATATGTACCAAAGTTATTTCCTCAGGATTTTTAAATTAGTGATCCAAAGTAATACAATAAAACATTGTTTTTCAACTTAAATGTTGCAATTTCAAAAACGAAATAGAATGAACAGCATGTGCAGCAATAAAGGCACCCCTAATTAATACTTGGTTGCGCACCGTTTGGCATTGATGACAGCCTCCAAAAGTTTCTTGTAGCCATCTATAAGGCCTCCAGTACCAGACGCAGCAAAGCAACCCCACAGCATAGGTGGATCCTTCACCATGCTTAACTGTTGGTAGGGTGTTCTTTTCCTTATAAACTTATAAAAAAAAAAAATGTCTGCAGTTTATTCATTGATGAATAGAATAAAATATGGTAAACGGAAGAAAAGACATCCCAAAAGCACTGTAAAAATGCTCAAAAACAGATGTTCGAGGTCAGAAACCTCAAATATCCTGCTTGCTAGGCTGCGAGTCCCAGGTTGCTGACTTAGTCGTCATACTAGGCGCCTTCATTCCTTGAAGCATGGCACCAGTCTCCACTCTGTACTGTATGTCTACACTGGAAGCGATGGCTCACATAAATGTTCCTCCACAGCGGCCTAGCCATCTCTCTCTTTGCTTTGTCTCTGCTCACTCAGCTCAGTTCTCTCGGCTCTGGTCTCTCTCAGGTCTTCACTCAGGTCTGGTCTCTCTTGGATCTGGTCTCTCGATTCCTTTACTTGGGTCTGAACTCTGGTAATGACCGCTATAATTCAGATCACTGTACCGCACGTCTCTCTTGCTACAGGTCCGGAAGCCAACTCCTCCTCCTGGGACTTTTATAATTACTAACTGAGCCACAGCTACCAATTGACCTGGTGTCTCCTCCAATCTCTTCTACAAAGAAACAGGCACTTCACCCTTGAGTTTCTGCTAATGCAGTTCTTTCTGTTTCCATGTTCTCTGTCATCTGTAATGCAGCAGTATCCACACTGCGCAGTGTTGCAGCAGTGACCCAGGAAAAATTCAAAGTAAAGTCTCTTTTAATAAACAGCATACTCACAAAACAGGAAAAGTAAATCGGATCCTCCGGATTGCAGCCAGGAAAAACACAGACAGTCCGTGACTGGTTGCCGTGGGCGACTGCACCACCATGTACGCTGAGGGCGCCAGGCTCTTTGTCTCCACTTGGCCCTGTGTTGCTTCAAACAGGTAGTGCTCTGAAGAGATGACTGCTCTGCCTGCTTGCAAGTCCAAAACTGACACACCCAAACCCTTCCTGCAGGGTACTGGGTGACTTTGGTGGGTTGCGGCCTTTGGTTTCCACCTGTCCATCAGAGGCTGGGTGTTTCCTATTTTACCTGGCCTTTCTGTCATTCCCTTGCCGGCTATCAATGTATTCAGATGTGCTCTGTTTGGTTCCTGCCTACCTGCTCCCAGATCTTTCAGGATAAGCTAAGTGCTGATTTTCAGTTGTTGGTTTTTTTGTCCAGCTTGCTTATTATGTCTCTATGCTAGCTGGTAGCTCTAGTGGACAGAGGTTCTCCCCATGTGCCATGAGTTGGCACATGGGTTCTTGTAATCTCAGGATGGTTTTTTGATTAGGGTTTTTTGCTGACCGCTCAGACCCCTTTTGTATCGTTCTGCTTTCTAGTTTACAGCAGGCCTCAATTTGCTGAACCTATATATATCATCTCTATGTGTGTGCCTTCCTCTCATTTCACCATCAATACATGTGGGGGGCAACTATACCTTTTGGGGTTCATTCCTCTGGAGGCAAGTGAGGTCTTTATTTTCTCTGCAGTACTAGTTAGCTCTTAGGCTGGTGCGTGGCATCTAGAACCAACGTAGGCACGCTCCCTGGCTATCTCTAGTTGCATTTGTCAGGCATAGGGCAGCGGTCAGCCCAGGTTCCATCACCCTAGAGCTCGTCCGATATTTTGTATTACTTTGCTTGTCCCTTGCTATCCCTAGCCATTGGAATTCATGACAGGCTGGCCTGAGTATCTCCCCGAATTGATGTGGGCTTACAATAACAGGGTGCACAGTACTACTGGTTACTCACCCCACATGTTGATGTTTGGTAGACCTGGCCGAGACATTGAGGATTTGAACATGCCGGATCCCTCCTCCGCCCCCCTTCGGACTGCATCCGAGTGGGTACGAGAGCATCGGCGGCGGTTGAGGGTGGTGCATCAGGTGATGGGCGACCGCCTTCGCCAGGTGGTCCATAGGGACACGTGACCCGTACAAACAGAGTTGTTCTCTCCGGGAGACAGAGTGTTGGTGAGGACAAAACGACGGTCAGGAAAGCTGAGTGACCGATGGGAGGCGATACCGTATGTGATAAAAAAACAGGTGAATCCTGAGATTCCAGTGTACGAGGTCGAGCCGGTGGGGACAGGGAGGCCAACCCGTAATTTGCACCGTAACATGCTACAATGGTGCTGGTTTGAAGATTTGGCGCCTATTCCCCCAGAGCCGGAGGCCGTGTCCCAAGGGGCGGGAACTCTGAATGATCTTGATGGTGTGCTTGTTCCTGCGCCTGCTTATTTGCCCCCTCCGACCAATCTGGTCTTGTATGATGAAAATGTGGAGGATGCTGTTGAGGAGAGCACATCAGATCGACTGCTTGGTCCTGACGCTGTATCACGGAACATCGAACCGCAGAAGGAGGCAACTCCACTTGCGCCCGCTAGCACGACCACGGAAGTGATTTTAGCTCCCTCTAGGGTTGCACCTATTGAATTAGGGCTCAGGGGAACTACATGATCTACGGCTGGAATACCGCCTCAGCGATATGCTCAGGATGAATTTGAGTGGGAAGGTATGTCGAGGACGCCAACCTCTAGTGGGGTGGCATGTAAGAGGGTGAACTGTAGTTCCACTGAGAGGGCACTAGGACCCTGTGGTTTTTGCCTGCTGCAGCAAAGGACAGACACTGCCAGGCCCCCGGAGACTATGTGTGCTGGTGGGTGGGGTCTGATGTCGGGTGTGTAAAGTGTCTGATAAGGAAGTGGAGGCAGAGAAGAAAAGGCGGGAAGAGAGGAGGAAGCAGAAGTGAGATAGAAAGAGACTGTGTGGATTTGCTGCCAGTGTGTTGGAGAAAAGCTTCGAGAGGAAACAACACTGTGAGAGACTTGTTTTTGTTGCTAACGTTTTTCTGGAAACAGTTAACCTTTATTTTGAAGACTGAGACTTTACTGGAAACCCAGTACGTATTTGAGAGTCTGTGGAGTCCCTGTGCATTGAGTTGAGAAACAAGTATGGACAGACTGCTGATATAAAGACGGACTGATTGTGTAAGAGCATTTCTAGGAACTACAGGAGGAGAGACAACTTCTTTAGGCCACTAAACTAAGTCCCCGGCGTTTGGGCTCGGCATCGGCCGACAAGACGGAGAAGCGTGCTGTAACTTATTGGCGCCGAAGACTTGGACTGGCTGCAGCCTGTGTGGAATCCTGCCTGAGAGAAGACTCATCTTAGGTTAATGGTACCATAGTCATAGATACCCGGGTATCCCTTTGCAGAGTGTTTAATCGTTACTTTAGAGGTGTATCGCATATTAGATTTGTGTAAGTTATACTCAGTGTGTCATTCCAGGGGCTCCTCTTTATAACACTACATTCAATTTACGCTTGTTCTTGTATTGAGTTGTTCAGTGAGGTAAATTGATTATTAGCCTGTTGGAGTATACAGCTCTCAGGAGACCTTGGAGTGGCACAGTGATTTCAGCTGCTGCTGAATTAGTGTATCTTTTGGGTGCTTCTGCCTGAGTATTCCTCATATTACCTTACTTATTCTGCCTTTGAGTAAACCACTGTTGGAGATTTCTGCTTTAGTCTTGGTTTGTGACTCACTGGATCTTATTCGGACCTCTGGTCATTACATCTCCTCCAATCTCTTCCCCTGAGGGAACATGCACTTAACACTTGAGTTCCTGCTAATGCGATTCTTTCTGCTTTCACTTTCTCTATCATCTTTAACCAGTAGATGGCAATGTTTATTTGCAGATACTCTGTTAGACATTAACTGTGTGTGTCTTCTCACTTGTTTATCTCCTTACATGAATTTACATTAGAATGGAAGAATTGAATGATCTGAGTGGCTTTTAAGCAAGGCATGGTCATTGGTGTTGGAGTAACCATAGGACCAGCGTATCAAAAGCTGTCAATTTTGTGAGATGTTTCAATGCAGTGATGCGATATTATATAGAGAGTGGTGTGATTGAGAAAAAGCATCCAACAAAAGCGGATTTTGTGAACATAAACAAGTTGTCAACAAAATGGGTCAGAGGAGATTCTCAGGAATTGTTCTGAGGAACAGGCGGTGCATAGTCAAGCAATTTTCAGCCAAACATAACACCGCTGCTCCAACAAACATGTCAAAAGATCATGGATCGCTACTTGGAACATGACAGCAAGTTTTTCTTGATTCTCTGACCTTCAGTCCCCAGATCCTACATTGCGTCTCTGGGAGGAGGAGGGAAGAAGAAGAAAAAGAAGAAATGGTGTGGCTGTATTTGTCCCTTGTGTGTGGTATTATTCTGTCACTATGTGGTCTGGTCACGATTTGATGGTATTTCTTCCCTGCATGTGGTATTATTGGTCTTGGTATAGTGGATAGTGATGTGTATGGCGATCATTTGTTCTCTCTGATTGTTCTGTCCAGCAATATAATTGCTGTCTAAAGTTTAGTCATATTTTTTATGTCTCCGTTATTACAGACATTGTATTTTTTGTGTGTATTAATCCTTCCTATATTTTATATTATAAGGTAACAGCACCCTCTGCTGGCGGTTTAATGTATACATGCTAGTTTAATTTGCAATGTATTATGGGAAGTTCCTAGGGCATTATGGGATTGTTCCTGTTGCATTGTGGTCTTATTATGACACTGTGAAGGGAATAGCAGCCATTGTTCCTCCCTGCCTTTGAGCAGAAAACACCACTCGCTTTTCTTTATGTTCCTTAAACGGCCTGCTCTAAGCATAGCTGCTAAGCACTATGTGTTACAGTACTGTGTTTATCAATATGTTTTCTGTACTAAGTAGGTAATCATCAGTTTATATTACCTCATGTGACCTGTGTATTACTTCATATTACTGTGTATTGCAGACTATTTTATGCACTGTGCAGTTATATATTCTGAAATGCTCCTGTTATTGCATCCTATAGTTTCACCCTTTCCTGTCACATCTGCAATCAATAAAAGAAGGTTACAACTTTACAGCCTCCTTTCTTAAAGAAGACAAGGGGTTTAGCTACATGTCTCATTGCACACCTTGCTTACGTGTATGAGGACAGTATACTGATATTAAGAGATACACTTGCAGGGGTTTCCCTGTAAAAAAAAAGTAATCACCTCTCCGCAGGATGTTATAACATATTGATTGGTGGGGTTCTGCTACTTGGACCCAATCGGCAGAATGTGGAACTTTTTATCCCCATTAGACTGGAGTGGCATGTTTGACTTGACCATTGATCCATTCTTTCCCGCAGTGGCTGCACTTTTTTTTTCTAGAAGCCCCAAATGGGGCGAAGTGTTCTGTTAGGGATAAAGCTTTCTCATTCTTCCAATCTAATCTAATGGTCGGACCTAAGTGATCACCTATCCTGTAGAGCCCATGGATCAATGATAACTTGTTTTAGCCAAAGAACCCCTTTAATGTAAACTACCAAAATTGTACATCCCAGTTATAGGGCGCGCAGTAGATGTCACAACACAGCTGTTGGACGACCCGGGATTAGGGGCTCCTTCCCTGTCCCTAACAATAGGGGCGCCCTAGCTCGCCCTTCTCCCCAGGATACTTCTGAAGGTAAAAATGCCAGGGCCTCCACCCTTGCCTTATCTCTTGAGTTATCTCTCTGTCTGATCTCTTCCCTCACCCAGGGAAATGTGGCGCTACTGTGCACCGTAGTACACCAACCCGACAAACAAGGCAACATAAACAAGGGTTAACAGAAAACTCCAGGCATACAAAATATTCACTCACATAACAGAAGAATGCAGCGGGGTGTGAAGGTAGGGGATTAAACCAAAATAGAGAAGGATAAGGTATTAACACGCATACAAACCAAGCAACAGTCACTAATAACTCCTCCAACACTTCTTCTCATAAGAACTCCTCTCCCTCTGTTAGCCATACAGCAATAAAGCTAGCTCTGACAAGGATTTGTAATAGAGCCCAGATTATAAAGGGAAAAGGAGTGGCTAACCAAGCTCAACTGGGAGTACTGGAATTTCCAACATGGCTGATTGACCCCTGTTGTGCTAGAAGGAATAATCACATTTAAAATGAAGGAGAAGTACTTCTTTTCAGCGCCAGATAGGAGCAATCAGATGCTGGGGTCTTCTGGCTCCACACTGTCGCAGTAACCCCGTGACAGTACCCCCTATTCTACGAGGGACTTCCGAAACCTCAGGACCAGGCCTATCGGGGTGAGCCATGTGAAAAGCCCAGACCAGTCTGGCGGCATGAACATCAGATGTTGGTACCCACATCCTTTCCTCAGGACCTTACCCCCTCCAATGTACCAGATACTGAAGTGACCAACGAACAAGACGAGAATCCAAGATCATATTGTGAAACTCCAATCCATTGACAATGACAGGAGATGGTGGTAGATGTGATGGTACTGAAGAAGCAACGTATTTTTGGAGGAGAGAACGATTAAATACATTATGGATCCTAAAGGTAGGTGGTAAAGCAAGGCGAAATTCTACTGGACTGATGATGCTACAATCTTATAGGGACCGATAAACTTGGGACCCAGTTTCCAGATTGGAACCTTCAGCTTAATGTTCATAGAGGACAGCCACACCAAGTCAACAAACACAGAGGTCCGGACCCATCAAATGTCTCCGATCAGCCGCACACTTATATTTGGATCCCATCTTCCTCAAATTATTCGTAACCCCCTGCCATACAGTAGAAATGGAAGATGAAAAGCGTTCTTCCTCCGGTAATCCAGATGGGTGATTAGTATTAAATTAACTAAACTGAGGATGGTACCCATATGCCCAAAAAAAACGTGGACTTACCGGTCTATTCCTGACAATGATTTTTTACAGTGAATTCAACTAACGATAAATAGGTAATCCCATGTAATCAAATTATTTCCCTGACAATAACTTGCACCAACGATTTGGCGTTCGGTAAAGCTGGTAAAGCGATAAAATGAGACATCTTACTGAATCTATCTACCAGCACAAGAATTACTGTATTCCCCGCCGACACAGGTAGATCAGTGATAAAATCAACCGACAAGTGAGTCCAAGGTCTGCTGGAAATCTCCATTGGTTGGAGAGCCCTGACAAATGAGTATGAGAGTTCTTAGAACGTGCGCAGACACTGCAGGTGGCTACATACTCCCTGACATCCTGATAAGCACCTGGCCACCAAAAACGCAGCCAACACTGAAATCGTCATGTTTTCTGAGGATTCTAAGATGGAGATTAACAGAAACAAACAGTATACTAAGTGGACAGGCATATAAACATAATCAGAAAGCACCAATCTATAGTCAATTTGAGAGTATAAAACTCTCCCCGAATGCCCCAGGGGCATCCACTCAACAGGACAACTCCAGAGATAATAGAGCAAAAGAGAATGGAGTAAAACAGTCCAAAGCAACATAGTTTAAAAAAACAAGTACAAAGTTTATTAATAGCAATTACAAACACATATGTATATCTGCTGTGTGCAATATATACCAAACAGGAAAATGAAGTAGGGAGAACATGACAGTACGTCAGGTGGCATGTGGTTTAACAGGAAATCATCCCTAGAAGGTGCACACAGTGTAAAACTATATCAATAGGTCAAGGGAATAACAAACAGCTTAACAAAGCATCAATGACATATCAGACTATTCCAAAAATAATGATCATACAGCTCATAGTTGCGCTATCAATTGTGCACTTACCCATAAATCAGAGGGAAACCTGACCACACTGCATCTGATTGACGGAGAGGGCAATGATGGGGGTGATGGGGCAGAAGGCAATGATTGAGTTGACGGAGAGGGCAATGATGGGGGTGGTGGGGGAGGAGGAAATGATGGAGGTGGTGTATGGGCAATGATGGGGTGGTGGGGAAAAGGCAATGATGGTGATGGAAAGGGCAATGATGGGGATGGTGGGGGAGGAGACAATGATGATGGCGGTGGAAAGGACAATGATGGGGGTGGTGGGGGAGGAGGAAATAATGGGGGTGGTGGAATGGGTAGTGATGGGGTGGTGGGGAGAAGGCAATGATGGTGGCAGTGGAAAGGACAATGATGGAGGTGGTGGAATGGGCAATAATAATAATAATAATTTTATCTACCGTATTTTTCTGACCATAAGAAGCACTTTTTTTCCTCCAAATTTGGGAGGAAAGTGTGGGTGCGTCTTATGGTAGGGATGTAGCATGTGGGGAGGGGGGCAGCAGTGAGTGGGATCGCACTGTTATCCCACTTCAGGAGGCAGAAAAATGTCCCCACTGCCGGGAATCAGCACCATGTGGTCCCGATGATTAAGTGCAGTGAATATTCATTAGCTACTCCCCGCCCACCTATCAGCTGAGCGGTGAGCCAGGAGCAGCAAATGAATACTGCACTTAAGCAGGGACACACATGGTTTCCTCAGTGCTAATTCCTGCAGCAGCTGGGGAGATCCGTGTGTCCGGGGGAGGAGGAGGCAGCAGGGGCCAGGGGAGAGGAGATCGCTGCATACCTGCCTGGGCTGGAGCTGAGTGCTGTGCAGTGTGCACAAGGAGGACCTGTGATGATGTCAGAAGTGGGCGGGCTGGAGCATCACATGGCAGCACAGAACCCTCCCTCTTCATGACATCATCACAGGTCCTTCAGACTCCCCACTAGAATCTGCTGGCTTCCATTACCTGTGCTGTGGAAAGGCAACAAGAGGGAGGGCTCTGTGTGTGCAGCCATGGGATGCTTTTACCTCACCACAGGCTGGCTGGCTGGCTGACACAATTAAGAGGTTAGTTTTTCCAAAACACAATAAAGCACTCTGCCACTCCTTTAGTGAACTATAACTCCCAGCATGTCATAGGATCTGCAGGACATGCTGGGAGTTATAGTTCTCCCATGGGATTTTAAAGCAGCACTCCAGTGTTATTTTGCAGTGCTGTAGTGGTGCTTTCAATATAAGCCCTGTGCCCCCATTCTTATACTCACCCTCCAGCATCTTCATATAGTACTTCACAGACACCACAATGGTCATGCAGCTTCCAACATAATAACATACTATTATATATAATAACACCACTTATAATAGTATGTTATTAAATATTTTACCACATTTTTTTTGCTTCAAATATTTTTTTCCCTATTTTCCACCTCTAAAACCTGGGTGCGCCTTATAGTCCGAAAAATACGGTATTTGCTATATTTCGCAGCACTTTACAATTAAGCGGGGACATGTACAGACAAATTCAATACAAGTTAAGACAATTTAAACAGTGACATTAGGAGTGACGTCCCTGCTTACAATCTACAAAGAAATGGGGGGGGGGACACAATAGGTGAAAAGTGCTTGTTATTTCAGGTCTGGCAATTATAATAAATAGGGATTTTCATATAAAGCTGCATGATCCGGTCATCAGCCCGTGTGTTTAAGTGCAATAGTCAAGTATCAAGTGCAGTTATCATGTGCATGGAGGGTGTGGAGACAGATGAATAGTAGGGTGCAGATTCAGAATAATATTTGGAAGGAGGGAACAGGGCAAAGTTAGTTTACTGAGTAATTGATGTGGTAGGCTTGTTTGAAGAGATGGGTTTTTAGAGCGCGCTTGAATAGGTCGGGGCTAGATATCAGTCTGATCGTCTGGGGAAGGGCATTCCAGAGAGCTGGCGCAGCACGAGAGAAGTCTTGGAGACGGAGGTGCGAGGTTCGGATTACGGGGGATGTTAGCCTTAGGTCATTTGTAGAACGGAGGGCACGTGTAGGGCGATAGACAGATATGAGAGAGGAGATATAAGGCGGTGCAGAACTGTGGAGAGCTTTGTGGGTGAGAGAGATGGGTTTATACTGGACCCTGTAGCGAATGGGTAGCCAGTGTAATGACTGGCACAAGATGGAGGCATCGGTGAAGCGGTTGGACAGAAATATGACCCTGGCTGCCACATTCAAGATGGATTGGAGAGGAGAAAGTTTGGTAAGAGGGAGACCGATCAGAAGAGAGTTGCAGTAGTCCAGACGAGAATGAATAAGAGCGACAGTAAGAGTCTTAGCTGTTTCAAAGGTGAGAAAAGGTCGGATTCTGGAGATGTTTTTAAGATGCAGGTGACAAGAGCGAGTGAGTGATCGGATATAGGGAGTAAAGGAAAGATCGGTGTCGAATATGACCCCAAGACAGCGGGCATGCTGCTTGGGAGTAAGGGTATGTGCACACGTCAGGATTTCTTGCAGAAATTTCCTGAAGAAAACCGGAAATTTTCTGCAAGAAATCCGCATTTATTTTTTTTTGCGTTTTTTTCCCGTTTTTTTCGCGGTTTTTTTAGCATTTTGCAAGCGTAATTAGCTTGCAGAATGCTAAAGTTTTTCAAGCGATCTGTAGCATCGCTTGGAAAACTGACTGACAGGTTGGTCACACTTGTCAAACATAGTGTTTGACAAGTGTGACCAACTTTTTACTATAGATGCTGCTTATGCAGCATCTATAGTAAAAGATAGAATGTTTAAAAATAATTAAAAAAATGGTTATACTCACCCTCTGCAGACAGCCGATATCCTCAGCGGCGTCCATTCCTATAGATGGTGTGGTTCAGGACCTTCGATGACGTCGTGGTCACGTGAGCGGTCACATGACCGGTCTCGCGACCAATCACAAGACAGCGACGTCATCGCAGGTCCTGAACCACACCATCTTTAGGAACCGAAGCGGCAGCATGCAGCGGTGAGAGGCGGGAACACTCCGGGGGCCATCGAAGGTGAGTATATGACTATTTTTTATTTTAATTCTTTTTTTTTGACCAATTATATGGTGCCCAGTCCGTGGAGGAGAGTCTCCTCTCCTCCACCCTGGGTACCAACCGCATATAATCTGCTTACTTCCCGCATGGTGTGCACAGCCCCGTGCGGGAAGTAAGCAGATCAATGTGCAGCGCCCCAGAGTCCTGGTCGTTGCAGTAGCATGGTTCAGCCACTAAGGGGGGCCATGCTGCGTTCGATGGCACGGAAAGAGTTCTCTGAGCAGGTATCACAGTCACCAATACATTTCACAGCTGGGCCTCCGGGGGGAGCTAAGGGTGCTATTCATTAGGCCACTCCCCACCATAGTGGGTAAACTGGGGGTCAGGCAGGAAGTTAGAGAGAACGCTGACGGGATTGAACGGAGCAACACCTGGTGGCAGAGGGTGTTGTGAAGGGAGAGACTGTAGGGTCTCTGCCAGGGGTGGGATCCTGGCAGAGGCTTGGCATGGAAAGAACGTAAAGGGACCGTGCCTGCTCAGCATAGCGGCGGTGCCCAAGGAAGGACTAAGAAGCGAGATAGATTGTGCTGAGTGAGAAACGAAATCTAGCGAAAGGGGATACCAGTGAGGGTTGTGCTGAAAGAGGCAGCACCTTACTGAGGCGCACTACCGGTGGCCGGAACGCCGAGGAGGTAAAGAGTTTCAAGCCATACCTCAGACCTACGGCAGGGCAGTTAGCTTGAGGCGGACTGTCTCACGCATCACCCAGGAAG
Source organism: Ranitomeya variabilis (assembly GCF_051348905.1). NCBI lineage: Eukaryota > Metazoa > Chordata > Amphibia > Anura > Dendrobatidae > Ranitomeya > Ranitomeya variabilis. The sequence goes on along the minus strand of NC_135232.1, from coordinate 200,654,476 downwards.
GCAAAGGGGGGTACCAACAGGAGAGGGGCGCAGATAGAGTCCCGGAAGATCTCCGAGCCTCCCCGTCATACGGGTGCGTTCCTACCATAGTATCTGGAGGGATGAGGAAGATCATTGCGAATTAAGTTGTTGTGAGGGAACACGAGAAACAGACACAACAGTTGTGGGGTACTTTCCGTAAGCACAGCAGGGAAGGACTGCAACACATAGCGCTAGAAGGAAGGCACCGATTTCCACCTGCAAGGAGAGCTCTGGAAGTGCCATTGGACCGGCCGGACTTGCGCAGCCTGGTGAGCCGTATTCCGGACTGAGGACCCAGAGAGCTTCAGTAAAGAGGTAAAGAGACTGCAACCTGGTGTCCTCGTTATTTACCGCGCCCTGCACCCCACAACTGCACCGCTACAACATCACTTATTGCACCGGACGTCCCCCACTGACAGACAGGGCCACGGACCGGGTCTAGCCACCGTGACAACCCCAGGACTGAGACCTAGAGGCCCGGCTCCGGGTACACCTCGGCCCTGCGGCGGTGTGGGGGCGCTCCAACTTGGCGTCACGAACAGGATCTACTTAAGCCTGAAGAATCAGGTCATGTGTGCCTAGAGACTGTGATTTATTGTGTGTGGACTGAACTTTATTGCAAGATTGTGCTGCGCCATTGGCCGCCAGAAGTTCCCGCCAAAAGGCGCCGCCATTGCTACACCCCAGGAGAAGGAGGGTGTGTTATGGGCGGAGACTCCCAGTGTGGCGCGAGAAATGGCTACCGCCCCCTGCACTTCTGGCTGCAAAGAGATGACCTGCCCCAAAACAGAAGACAACCCCCTGAGATGCAACGGCGGGAAGCAGGCGACGGAGAAGCCCGACCTCGGAGAAATGGCGGAGTTAGGTGCATGCATTGCCGGCGACTATCAGGCGGCGATGACGAGCAGCAAGTGCCTGAGCGAGGAAGAAGCGATCCCGGTCTACCATCCTTCACCAGCGACGGACCGGGAGCCTGTGAAGCTGACAGCGGAATTACCTCCACCAATCCCGACCTCGGAGTTGGAGGAGGAGGAACCACAGCAAGCGGAGCCGAATCCGAGAATCCCATTGGAGGAGCCACGGTCCGGGCTGCCGCCGACTCCAGCGCCCTTGTCGGCGGACCGGATCGACCACGGTGGGACCACACTAGGCGCAGGTACGAAAGGCGCCCCTGCCCCCGCACTCGATCCCGCTCCCGCGACCGATTTCCCCCGCAACAGTAGCCCTTCCTTCACAATTGACCGGGCGATCCTCACCCCTGGCGCGATGGGGAAACTGTTACCATCATTACCCACCAAGTGGGGGGAACCCATAGAGATGGACCCGGGAGGAGTGATGTTTCGATGGGATACCCCCTGGGTCGAGCAGGACGGGGTTCCAGTGGATGGTCTCACTATTGCGGTGTTTACCTGGGAACAGTACAAACAATGCATACTCCAACACTGGAAGCAGCGCGAAGAAGTTGAAAAACAGGAGATGCAAAGTAAGAAGTTTATATATGGTGGAAAGGACGCAGTAAGACGAGGAATTGTATCGGCCTTCTACCCCAAGAAAGGGTGGGGCTCCATTTGGGAATCAGGTTTACCTACTGGCATCTTCGTTGCTGGCTACGACGTGGACACCCCCTGCTGTGATCGGGAGGGCGAGCCGCTACGGGAGGGAGATCAAGTGACGTACACCCGCCACCAGAATGCGCAAGGATGGCGTGCCCGGAAGGTGCGGCGATGTGAGCCTGAGAGAGTCTCACCTGTGGCCCCAATTACGGGTGATCCAGAATTGCCGGATCTCGTTACTATCTCCACGGTGCGCTTTGTAGTAGCTCCCGAGCTTGCCCGCCAGGTTAGTCTTCAAATCCAGACGCCGAGTGACCTGGTGGCCCCTGTGGAGCTTGCCGCTGGAATCCGTGTCACAGTGGCCGGGGTCCAGGAACCAAAGCCACCGGAAGGAGAATAAACCTCGATACCATGAAAATGTAAATAGTTAACTGTTCATTCCTTTAACTGTTCCTGTTTGCTGCTAAACCCATCTAGGGTTAAAGGTGACCCCTTTGTTGACCCGGGGTCACTGTTGTTTTCCTGAAGTTTATACAGTTTTAAAAAAGAGAACTGCAGAAATCATGAACTGCGCATGATTCAAACTTTCCCTTGTAAATAGTTTGCACTTTCTTAAAGGTGCTTCCTACTGGTCCTAGTTAAAGACACTTTGTGAAGATACCGGACCAGAACTTTGCATGAGACTGGTAGGCTGAGAAGACGAGCTACCTTAGAGAGACCTGGTCCCCTCTTAAAGGGGATGTGAAGAATTGTACTTGAAAGCGATACTGTTACAGAACAGTAATGTGGTAATGATGCCTTGAAAAGAAAATGTAACTGTTTTACATGCCGAGTTATATGTGTTGAATTTGTTAAAATGTGAAATTTGAATAATGTTTTGAAGAAAGGAAAGATGCAGAGAGCCCGTAGGGGTAGAAGTAGAGGTCTGCATAGTTGAAAGTAAGAGAAGTAATAATGAGGGTGAGGATAGAAGGTAAACCCTGCGTCCCCATTGAAAAGTTACTTTATTGCTAAGGACAGAGAGTGAACCCGTAGGGGTTAGAGAGTGAGTCCTTAAAGGGGCCGAGTAGAGCTGGCTCAGAGTTCTTCAACCGAAAGGAATGTTATGTCTATACTGTGTATAGTAGCGAAAGGCAGTAGGCCCTGGCTGAACAGGGCGGTCCTGTAGAAGAAAGGAGAGGCAGTAGGTCTGGTGCCGTAGGGACAGGCGGTCCTGCAGGTTCACAAGAAGGAGAATGTAAAGTTGAAATGCCTTATAATGTGATTATAGGAAGGCCTTTGATAGACTAAGAGTGTGAGTTTCTTAAAGGCAATGTTAAGTTATTATTTCAAAAATTGCACTAAATAGAATACCCGGTTGGGTAACAGAAGTTATTTATACTCTGTAAATTATAAGGTTAATTATGTTTGTAACGTTACAAGTGTCCTCACCTCCCATAAAGGGAAGCCTACTTAAGTATACTTATTGTTATTTGCACTCAACAAAATTGTATGTCTTTTTGCTAACCTGTATTGTTGTTTTTTCTTCCCAGTCCCGGAGTACTGTGTTTAACCAGGGGGGAGTGCAGCGCCCCAGAGTCCTGGTCGTTGCAGTAGCATGGTTCAGCCACTAAGGGGGGCCATGCTGCGTTCGATGGCACGGAAAGAGTTCTCTGAGCAGGTATCACAGTCACCAATACATTTCACAGCTGGGCCTCCGGGGGGAGCTAAGGGTGCTATTCATTAGGCCACTCCCCACCATAGTGGGTAAACTGGGGGTCAGGCAGGAAGTTAGAGAGAACGCTGACGGGATTGAACGGAGCAACACCTGGTGGCAGAGGGTGTTGTGAAGGGAGAGACTGTAGGGTCTCTGCCAGGGGTGGGATCCTGGCAGAGGCTTGGCATGGAAAGAACGTAAAGGGACCGTGCCTGCTCAGCATAGCGGCGGTGCCCAAGGAAGGACTAAGAAGCGAGATAGATTGTGCTGAGTGAGAAACGAAATCTAGCGAAAGGGGATACCAGTGAGGGTTGTGCTGAAAGAGGCAGCACCTTACTGAGGCGCACTACCGGTGGCCGGAACGCCGAGGAGGTAAAGAGTTTCAAGCCATACCTCAGACCTACGGCAGGGCAGTTAGCTTGAGGCGGACTGTCTCACGCATCACCCAGGAAGGCAAAGGGGGGTACCAACAGGAGAGGGGCGCAGATAGAGTCCCGGAAGATCTCCGAGCCTCCCCGTCATACGGGTGCGTTCCTACCATAGTATCTGGAGGGATGAGGAAGATCATTGCGAATTAAGTTGTTGTGAGGGAACACGAGAAACAGACACAACAGTTGTGGGGTACTTTCCGTAAGCACAGCAGGGAAGGACTGCAACACATAGCGCTAGAAGGAAGGCACCGATTTCCACCTGCAAGGAGAGCTCTGGAAGTGCCATTGGACCGGCCGGACTTGCGCAGCCTGGTGAGCCGTATTCCGGACTGAGGACCCAGAGAGCTTCAGTAAAGAGGTAAAGAGACTGCAACCTGGTGTCCTCGTTATTTACCGCGCCCTGCACCCCACAACTGCACCGCTACAACATCACTTATTGCACCGGACGTCCCCCACTGACAGACAGGGCCACGGACCGGGTCTAGCCACCGTGACAACCCCAGGACTGAGACCTAGAGGCCCGGCTCCGGGTACACCTCGGCCCTGCGGCGGTGTGGGGGCGCTCCAACTTGGCGTCACGAACAGGATCTACTTAAGCCTGAAGAATCAGGTCATGTGTGCCTAGAGACTGTGATTTATTGTGTGTGGACTGAACTTTATTGCAAGATTGTGCTGCGCCATTGGCCGCCAGAAGTTCCCGCCAAAAGGCGCCGCCATTGCTACACCCCAGGAGAAGGAGGGTGTGTTATGGGCGGAGACTCCCAGTGTGGCGCGAGAAATGGCTACCGCCCCCTGCACTTCTGGCTGCAAAGAGATGACCTGCCCCAAAACAGAAGACAACCCCCTGAGATGCAACGGCGGGAAGCAGGCGACGGAGAAGCCCGACCTCGGAGAAATGGCGGAGTTAGGTGCATGCATTGCCGGCGACTATCAGGCGGCGATGACGAGCAGCAAGTGCCTGAGCGAGGAAGAAGCGATCCCGGTCTACCATCCTTCACCAGCGACGGACCGGGAGCCTGTGAAGCTGACAGCGGAATTACCTCCACCAATCCCGACCTCGGAGTTGGAGGAGGAGGAACCACAGCAAGCGGAGCCGAATCCGAGAATCCCATTGGAGGAGCCACGGTCCGGGCTGCCGCCGACTCCAGCGCCCTTGTCGGCGGACCGGATCGACCACGGTGGGACCACACTAGGCGCAGGTACGAAAGGCGCCCCTGCCCCCGCACTCGATCCCGCTCCCGCGACCGATTTCCCCCGCAACAGTAGCCCTTCCTTCACAATTGACCGGGCGATCCTCACCCCTGGCGCGATGGGGAAACTGTTACCATCATTACCCACCAAGTGGGGGGAACCCATAGAGATGGACCCGGGAGGAGTGATGTTTCGATGGGATACCCCCTGGGTCGAGCAGGACGGGGTTCCAGTGGATGGTCTCACTATTGCGGTGTTTACCTGGGAACAGTACAAACAATGCATACTCCAACACTGGAAGCAGCGCGAAGAAGTTGAAAAACAGGAGATGCAAAGTAAGAAGTTTATATATGGTGGAAAGGACGCAGTAAGACGAGGAATTGTATCGGCCTTCTACCCCAAGAAAGGGTGGGGCTCCATTTGGGAATCAGGTTTACCTACTGGCATCTTCGTTGCTGGCTACGACGTGGACACCCCCTGCTGTGATCGGGAGGGCGAGCCGCTACGGGAGGGAGATCAAGTGACGTACACCCGCCACCAGAATGCGCAAGGATGGCGTGCCCGGAAGGTGCGGCGATGTGAGCCTGAGAGAGTCTCACCTGTGGCCCCAATTACGGGTGATCCAGAATTGCCGGATCTCGTTACTATCTCCACGGTGCGCTTTGTAGTAGCTCCCGAGCTTGCCCGCCAGGTTAGTCTTCAAATCCAGACGCCGAGTGACCTGGTGGCCCCTGTGGAGCTTGCCGCTGGAATCCGTGTCACAGTGGCCGGGGTCCAGGAACCAAAGCCACCGGAAGGAGAATAAACCTCGATACCATGAAAATGTAAATAGTTAACTGTTCATTCCTTTAACTGTTCCTGTTTGCTGCTAAACCCATCTAGGGTTAAAGGTGACCCCTTTGTTGACCCGGGGTCACTGTTGTTTTCCTGAAGTTTATACAGTTTTAAAAAAGAGAACTGCAGAAATCATGAACTGCGCATGATTCAAACTTTCCCTTGTAAATAGTTTGCACTTTCTTAAAGGTGCTTCCTACTGGTCCTAGTTAAAGACACTTTGTGAAGATACCGGACCAGAACTTTGCATGAGACTGGTAGGCTGAGAAGACGAGCTACCTTAGAGAGACCTGGTCCCCTCTTAAAGGGGATGTGAAGAATTGTACTTGAAAGCGATACTGTTACAGAACAGTAATGTGGTAATGATGCCTTGAAAAGAAAATGTAACTGTTTTACATGCCGAGTTATATGTGTTGAATTTGTTAAAATGTGAAATTTGAATAATGTTTTGAAGAAAGGAAAGATGCAGAGAGCCCGTAGGGGTAGAAGTAGAGGTCTGCATAGTTGAAAGTAAGAGAAGTAATAATGAGGGTGAGGATAGAAGGTAAACCCTGCGTCCCCATTGAAAAGTTACTTTATTGCTAAGGACAGAGAGTGAACCCGTAGGGGTTAGAGAGTGAGTCCTTAAAGGGGCCGAGTAGAGCTGGCTCAGAGTTCTTCAACCGAAAGGAATGTTATGTCTATACTGTGTATAGTAGCGAAAGGCAGTAGGCCCTGGCTGAACAGGGCGGTCCTGTAGAAGAAAGGAGAGGCAGTAGGTCTGGTGCCGTAGGGACAGGCGGTCCTGCAGGTTCACAAGAAGGAGAATGTAAAGTTGAAATGCCTTATAATGTGATTATAGGAAGGCCTTTGATAGACTAAGAGTGTGAGTTTCTTAAAGGCAATGTTAAGTTATTATTTCAAAAATTGCACTAAATAGAATACCCGGTTGGGTAACAGAAGTTATTTATACTCTGTAAATTATAAGGTTAATTATGTTTGTAACGTTACAAGTGTCCTCACCTCCCATAAAGGGAAGCCTACTTAAGTATACTTATTGTTATTTGCACTCAACAAAATTGTATGTCTTTTTGCTAACCTGTATTGTTGTTTTTTCTTCCCAGTCCCGGAGTACTGTGTTTAACCAGGGGGGAGTGCAGCGCCCCAGAGTCCTGGTCGTTGCAGTAGCATGGTTCAGCCACTAAGGGGGGCCATGCTGCGTTCGATGGCACGGAAAGAGTTCTCTGAGCAGGTATCACAGTCACCAATACATTTCACAGCTGGGCCTCCGGGGGGAGCTAAGGGTGCTATTCATTAGGCCACTCCCCACCATAGTGGGTAAACTGGGGGTCAGGCAGGAAGTTAGAGAGAACGCTGACGGGATTGAACGGAGCAACACCTGGTGGCAGAGGGTGTTGTGAAGGGAGAGACTGTAGGGTCTCTGCCAGGGGTGGGATCCTGGCAGAGGCTTGGCATGGAAAGAACGTAAAGGGACCGTGCCTGCTCAGCATAGCGGCGGTGCCCAAGGAAGGACTAAGAAGCGAGATAGATTGTGCTGAGTGAGAAACGAAATCTAGCGAAAGGGGATACCAGTGAGGGTTGTGCTGAAAGAGGCAGCACCTTACTGAGGCGCACTACCGGTGGCCGGAACGCCGAGGAGGTAAAGAGTTTCAAGCCATACCTCAGACCTACGGCAGGGCAGTTAGCTTGAGGCGGACTGTCTCACGCATCACCCAGGAAGGCAAAGGGGGGTACCAACAGGAGAGGGGCGCAGATAGAGTCCCGGAAGATCTCCGAGCCTCCCCGTCATACGGGTGCGTTCCTACCATAGTATCTGGAGGGACGAGGAAGATCATTGCGAATTAAGTTGTTGTGAGGGAACACGAGAAACAGACACAACAGTTGTGGGGTACTTTCCGTAAGCACAGCAGGGAAGGACTGCAACACATAGCGCTAGAAGGAAGGCACCGATTTCCACCTGCAAGGAGAGCTCTGGAAGTGCCATTGGACCGGCCGGACTTGCGCAGCCTGGTGAGCCGTATTCCGGACTGAGGACCCAGAGAGCTTCAGTAAAGAGGTAAAGAGACTGCAACCTGGTGTCCTCGTTATTTACCGCGCCCTGCACCCCACAACTGCACCGCTACAACATCACTTATTGCACCGGACGTCCCCCACTGACAGACAGGGCCACGGACCGGGTCTAGCCACCGTGACAACCCCAGGACTGAGACCTAGAGGCCCGGCTCCGGGTACCCCTCGGCCCTGCGGCGGTGTGGGGGCGCTCCAAATGCACTCCTAGGTGTGCGGAATCCCCGCAATTCCGCATTTTTAATGAACATGTTGCTTTTTTTTCCGCGATGCGATTTTTTCGCGGAAAAAAATGCAACATTTGCACAAAAAATGCGAAATACACTGTAAATAATAGGAGGCATATGTTAGCGTTTTTTCGCGTTTTTATCACGTTTTTATAGCGAAAAAAACGCGAAAAATACTGAACGTGTGCACATGGCCTTATGGTTGAACCCTCCAGGGTAATTTCGATGTTGGGAAGAGTGAGGTTAGTAGAAGGGAGAAACACAAGAAGTTCCGTTTTGGAGAGATTTAGTTTCAGATAGAGGGAGGACATGATGTTAGAGACAGCAGACAGACAATCCTTGGTATTTTGTATTAGGGTAGGGGTGATGTCGGGGGAAGAAGTGTATAATTGGGTGTCATCAGCATAGAGATGATACTGGAACCCAAATCTGCTGATTGTTTGTCCAATAGGGGCCGTGTATAGAGAGAAGAGGAGGGAGGGACGAGGAGAAGGGGAGGGACGAGGAGAGGAAGCGGAGCCGGCAAAGGATACAGTGAAGGAGCAGTCAGAGAGGTAGGAGGAGAACCAGGAGAGGGCTGTGTCCTTGAGGCATATGGAGCGGAGCATAGTGAGAAGGAGCTGGTGAGCCACAGTGTCAAATGCGGCAGAGAGATCCAGGAGAATCAGCAGAGAGCAATGACCTTTGGATTTAGCTGTTATTAGCACATTAGAGACTTTAGTGAGGGCAGTTTCAGTGGAGTGTAAAGAGCGGAAACCAGATTGTAAGGGGTCGAGAAATAGCAATAATGGGGTGGTGAGGAGAAAGCAATGACGGAGGTGGTGAAAAGGGCAATCATGGGGTGGGGGAGAGGGTAATAATAGGATGCGGGTGAGGAGCACAATGAGGGGTGTGGGGGATTGGTATGGGAGGAAGGGGGATTTATAATCGATTTAGGAACGGGGGTGTGGAGGAAGACATTTTTATCAATTATTTCTAACACAGTCCCGTAGTATAAAATGTACTCATTATGTATAGCACAGTCCCTTAGTATATACTGTACTCACTTATATATAGCACAGTCCCTTAGTGTATAGTGTACTCGCTTAATATGTATAAGACCATCCTTAATTACAATTTCCTCTTTTGTTATGTATAACCCCGTCCCTTATTATGTACCATCCTCTCTAGTTATATATGGTGCTATCCCTTATTATATAGTTTCCTCTGCTGTTATGTACAGCGCTGTCTCTTACATAGTGTATTCTTGTTATTTTTGTTATTCACAGCTCACTCTTTTATAACATAGTCCGCTCTCTTGTTTTAGGGTTAGGGTTGAGATTAGGGTTAGGGTTGAGATTAGGGTTAGGGTTGGGATTAGGGTTAGGTTTGGGATTAGGGTTAGGTTTGTGATTAGGGTTATGGTTAGGGTTGGGATTAGGGTTAGGGGTGTGTTGGGGTTAGGGTTGTGATTAGGATTATGGATAGGGTTGGGATTACGGTTAGGGGTGTGTTGGGGTTAGTGTTGGAGTTAGAATTGGGGGGTTTCCACTGTTTAGGTACATCAGGGGGGTCTCTAAACGCGACATGGCTCCACCATTGATTCCAGCCAATTTTGCATTCAAAAGTCAAATGGTGATCCCTCCCTTCTGAGCTCAGTCGTGCGCCCAAACAGTGGTTTACCCCCATATATGGGGCATTAGCATACTCAGGACAAATTAGACAACTACTCATCTGGTCCAGTTTCTCCTGCTACCCTTGGGAAAATAAAACAATTGGGGGCTAAAAAATCATTTTTGTGGAAATAAATGATTTTTTATTTTCACAGGCCTGCGTCATAAATTTCTGTGAAGCACTTGAGCGTTCAAAGTGCTTACCACACATCTAGATAAGCTCCTTGGGGGGATCTAGTTTCCAAAATAAGGTCACTTGTGGGGTGTTTCTACTGTTTAGGCACATCAGGGGCTCTGAAAACGCAACATGACGCCCGCAGACCATTCCATCAAAGTCTGCATTCCCAAACATCACTACTTCTCTTCCTAGGCCCGACATGTGCCCAAACAGTAGTTTTCTCCCACATATGGGGCATCAGTGCACTCAGGACAAATTCAACAACAACTTTTGGGGTCCAATATATCCTGTTTCCCTTGGGAAAATAAAAAATTGGGGGCTAAAAAAATCTTTTTTCTGGAAAAAAAAAGATTTCTTATTTTCACGGCTCTACGTTATAAACTTCTGTGATGCATTGGGGGTTCATAGTGCTCACCACACATCTAGATAAGCTCCGTGGGGGGTCTAGTTTCCAAAATGAGGTCACTTGTGGGGGGTTGCTACTGTTTTGGTACTTCAGGGGCTCTGTAAATGCAACATGTTGCCTGCAGACCATTCCATCAAAGTCTGCATTTTAAAACGTCACTACTTCCCTTCCGAGCCCCAATGTGTGCCAAACAGTGCCGCCCCCACATATGAGGTATCGGCATACTCAGGACAAACTGGACAACAACTTTTGGGGTCCAATTTCTCCTGTTACCCTTGTGAAAATAAAAAATTGAAGGCTAAAAAATAATTTTTGAGAAAAAAAAAAAAGATTTTTTATTTTATTTTCACGGCTCTGCGTTATAAACTTCTGTGAAGCACTTGGGCGTTCAAAGTGCTTACCACACATCTAGAAAAGTTCCTTAAGGGGTCTAGTCTCCAAGATTGTGTCACTTGTGGGGATTTTCCACTGATTAGGCACATTAGGGGCTCTCCAAACATGACATGGCGTTCGATCTCAACTCCAGCCAATTCTGCATTGAAAAAGTCAAACGGCGCTGCTTCCCTTCCGAGCTCTGTCATGCACCCAAACAGTGGTTTACCCCCACATATGGGGTATCGGCATACTCAGGACAAATTGCACAATAACTTTTGTGGTCTAATTTCTCCTGTTACCCTTGCAAAAATAAAAATTTGGTGGTGAAAAATCATTTTTGTGGAAAAAATACAATTTTTTATTTTCACGGCTCTACGTTATAAACTTCTGTGAAGTACTTGGGGGTTCAAAATGCTCACTACACATCTAGATGAGTTCCTTAAGGGGTCTAGTTTCCAAAATGGTGTCACTTGTGGGGGGTTTCTACTGTTTAGGAACATCAGGGGCTCTCCAAACGCGACATGGCGTCCGATCTCAATTCCAGCCAATTCTGCATTGAAAAAGTCAAACGGCACTCCTTCTCTTCCAAGCTCTGCCATGCACCCAAACAGTGGTTTACCCCCACATATGGGGTATCGGCATAAATTGAACAACAACGTTCGTGGTCTAATTTCTCCTGTTACCCTTGTGAAAATAAGAATTTGGGGGCAAAAAGATAATTTTTATGGGAAAAAAAACGGGGTATCGGCGTATTTAGAAGAAATTGCACAACAAATTTTGTGGTTCATTTTCTCTTTTTACACTTCTGAAAATAAAAAAAAAAATTGGTTCTGAAGTAAAATGTCTGTAAAAAAATATATTTTTTTTCCTTCCACATTGCTTCAGTTCCTGTGAAGCACATAAAGGGTTAATAAACTTCTTGAATGTGGTTTTGAGCACATTGAGGGGTGTAGTTTTTAGAATGGTAACTTTTGGGTTACCAAATGGGTATTTTCTGTCATGTACACCCCTCAAAGTGACTTTAAATGTGAGATGGTCCCTAAAAAAATGATTTTGTAAATTTTGTTGTAAAAATGAGAAATCGATGGTCAACTTTTAACCCTCATAACTTCCTAACAAAAAAAAAAATATTTCCAAAATTGTGCTGATGTAAAGTAGAAATGTGGGAAATGTTATTTATTAACTATTTTGTGTGACATACAGTACAGACCAAAGGTTTGGACACACCTCATTTAAAAATGTTGCTGTATTTTCATGACTATGAAAATGGTACATTCGCTCTGAAGGCATCAAAACTATGAATTAACACATGTGGAATTATATACTTAACAAAAAAGTGTGAAACAACTGAAATTATGTCTTATATTCTAGGTTCTTCAAAGTAGCCACCTTTTGCTTTGATGACTGCTTTGCACACTCTTGGCATTCTCTTGATGAGCTTCAAGAGGTAGTCACCAGGAATGGTTTTCACTTCACAGGTGTGCCCTCTCAGGTTTAATAAGTGGGATTTCTTGCCTTATAAATGGTGTTGGGACCATCTGTTGTGTTGTGCAGAGGTCTGGTGGATACCCAGCTGATAGTCCTACTGAATAGACTGTTAGAATTTGTATTATGGCAAGAAAAAAGCAGCTAAGTAAAGAAAAATGAGTGGCCATCATTACTTTAAGAAATGAAGGTCAGTCAGTCCAAAAAATTGGGAAAACTTTGAAAGTGTCCACAAGTGCAGTGGCAAAAACCATCAAGCGCCACAAAGAAACTAGCTCACATGAGGACCACCCCAGGAAAGGAATACCAAGAGTCACCTCTGCTTCTGAGGATAAGTTTATCCGAGTCACCAGCCTCAGAAATCACAGGTTAACAGCAGCTCAGATTAGGCTACTTTCACACTAGCGTCGGTACGGGCCGACGTACCGACACATACTGTGAAATAAAAGCACAACAGGGGCAGCGGATGCAGTTTTTCAACCCATCCGCTGCCCCATTGTAATGTCCGGGGAGGAGGGGGCGGAGTTCCGGCCGCGCATGCGCGGTCAGAAATGGCGGACATGACGCACAAAAAAAGTTACATGGAACTTTTTTTGTGCCGATGGTCCGCCAAAACACGTCGCATCCGTCGCACAACGGATGCGACGTGTGGCAATCCGTCGCAATGCGTCGCTAATGAAAGTCTATGGATAAAAAACGCATCCTGCAGGCAACTTTGCAGGATGCTTTTTTTCACCAAAACGACGCATTGCGATGTGCGTCAAACGGCGCTAGTGTGAAAGTAGCCTTAGAGACCACGTCAATGCAACACAGAGTTCTAGCAGCAGACACATCTCTACAACTGTTAAGAGGAGACTTTGTGCAGCAGGCCTTCATGGTAAAATAGCTGCTAGGAAACCACTGCTAAGGACAGCCAACAAGCAGAAGAGACTTGTTTGGGCTAAAGAACACAAGGAATGGACATTAGACCAGTGGAAATGGGTCTGATGAGTCCAAGTTTGAGATCTTTGGTTCCAACCACCGTGTATTTGTGCGACGCAGAAGAGGTGAATGGATGGACTCTACATGCCTGGTTCCTACCGTGAAGCATGGAGGAGGAGGTGTGATGGTGTGGGGGTGCTTTGCGGGTGACACTGTTGGGGATTTATTCAAAATTGAAGGCATACTGAACCAGCATGGCTACCACAGCATCTTGCAGCGGCATGCTATTCCATCCGGTTTGCGTTTAGTTGGACCATTATTTATTTTTCAACAGGACAATGACCCAAAACACACCTCCAGGCTGTGTAAGGGCTATTTGACCAAGAAGGAGAGTGATGGGGTGCTACGCCAGATGATATTTTTTTAGCCAAAGATTTTGGTGTGTTTTTGACCCTATGTTTAAAATCCACAGCAAGCCAGTTTCTCTTGTGGGTAAACTGAGCATTCTGTGCAGATTTTCACCATAGACTTGCATGAGAAACGGAAAATCCACAGGTAAAAAACGCACGGAAACACATCAAAAACAGAGGTAATCCGCACCTAAGTACATCTGTAAAGTTCTGACAAAGCCAAATACCAGTATAAAAAACAAAGCAGCCTTATATAAAATATGACATACCAATAAGATACAAAAATATCCAGAGTCACAAAGTCTCTAAAATGCATGTTAAAAAAGTGCAGACTAAAATCCAATGAAAAAAATGCAAGTAATTTAAATAATAGGTGAAGAAATGGTGCAAAAAATCTGCAACCTTAAATACTCACCAAGAGCTTATTGTGGGAATGTAGCCTAAGGCTATGTTCACAAGTTGCGTTTTTGCTGCTTTTTTTCTGCAGCCAAAACCTGACCTCTTGGCATGTTTGCTGGCTTTTTTGCTGCTTTTTTTACACTTACTCATTGCTTTCTATGGGTGAAAAAAACATTGCCAAAACACTGAAAGAATTGACTTGCACATTTCTAAAAAAGAAGCAGTTTTCCAAGTCAGTCAGGAAAAAAGACTAAGGCTGGTTTCACACTTGCGTTTTGATCTGCAGCGTTTGTACAGAAAAAAACGCATGCTGTTTTTTTGTACGCTTTTGGCCGCAGAAATGCAACATGTAGTAATTTCTAGAAGCGTTTTTTTGCCGCAAAAAAACGCATGCGTTTCTTTGCGGCAAGAAAACGTATTGTTGTCTATGTAAACGCATGCGTTTTTAAGCACATGCGTTTGCTTGCGTTAAAAACGCATGCGTTTTTATAGAAAAAAACAAGAATACACCCTGATAAGCCACCCCCCACCATCAAGGTGATAAAGGGATCCTAACCCTAACCCTAACAATATGACAGTGAATACTCTACGAGTTAATATTTTTAGTACTCTATAGCAATACCGTATATCTTGGGGTGTCCACAATGAACAAAGCTTTTTATTAGAAGAATGTCCTTGTCACCAGGTCAACCTCCCTATGGATCCCTAGGATCCCTAGGGGTAGGGGTAGGGTTAGGGTTTGGATCCCTTTATCACTTTGATGGTGGGGGGTGGCTTATCAGTGACCTGGTGACCAGTACATTCTTCTAATAAAAAGCTACCCCTAACCCTAACCCAAACCCTAGGGATCCAAACCCTAACCCTACCCCTAACACTAACCCTAACCCTAACCCTAGGGATCCTAACCCTAACCCTATCCCTAACCTTAGCTATTTCTATTTATAGTGGGTTTTCTAGTTGATTTTGATGATTGGCAGCTGTCACACACTTCTCAGCATGCGTTTCAAAAATGCAAACGCATGAAAAAACGCATCTAAACGCGTCAAAACGCCGCTTTTTTTACCGCATGCAAAAACGCATGCGTCTAAAAAACGCAGCGTTTGAACGCGTTTACATGCGTTTTTTCATCACCTGCATTTTTTTTTTAAACGCTGCGTTTTTAAACGCAAATGTGAAACCAGCCTTAGCGTGTGCATGAGATTCCTGAAATCTCATTGCTTTTGACGGTAAGTAAAAAGCAGCTTTTAATTTGCATTTTTTTAAAAACGCCGCAAAAACGCAACTTGTGAACAAAGATTAAGTCTCTAAAAAAACTACATCAAAAACTCCAGTACAATGCCTTCTTAAAACAAAACAGTATAACATCCTAATGTGGTCACCAATCTTTATTTAGTAGGTGCCTGCTGCTCTGAGCTTTGCTTTTGTGTACAGAACCCATAAAATTAGACGTGTTTGCTTAATCAAACACAACAAGGTTGCCAGATGGTTCCCATTTACCATCCTTCAGTGTTCTCTGTGTTGCTAGGTAGAATTATCATGGTGAAATGTGAAGATTCGCACAGCTAGAGATATTTAAAGAGATGTTACAATAGAAACACAAGTCACTCAGGAATGGCAATAAGAAACTTGACTTTTAGATTGTAGTCTCTACATGTTTGTCCTTCAATGATTTTTCACTTCCAGATGACGGATCAGATATCCATGCTACCCATACTAGGTGCTCAAAGAAAGGCCCTTTATGTGTCAATTAAAACTTTGTGCTTATGGAAATCCACTTTCACAACACCAAAAGAAGTGCGCTTTCAAGAGAGCTTAAGTGAAGTTGAGTGCATTGAGTAGGAAAATCCACTTAAAAAAGTACAATTGAAACTTCACTAAAGCAATCATATTACATAAGGAAAGGCAACACACTACAACATGTAAAGGTACCGTCACACTCAGCGACGCTGCAGCGATATAGACAATGAGCCGATCGCTACAGCGTCGCGGTTTAGGTCGCTGTAGAGACGTCAAACACAGCAGCTCCAGAACGATGCAGGAGCGATCCTGTGACGTAACGGTGACTCACTTATCGTTCTCACAGGTCGTTAGCTCCATGTAAAACATTGCTGGCATCGTTGCTTTTGCTGTCAAACACGACGATACACGCCGACCTGACGACCAAATAAAGTTCTAGACTTCTAGCTCTGACCAGCGATATCACAGCGGGATCCAGATCGCTGCTGCGTGTCAAACACAACGAGATCGCTAACCAGGACGCTGCAACGTCACGGATCGTTGTTGTTCTCATTGTAAAGTTGCTGAGTGTGAAGGTACCTTAATGGTATGAACTGTAATTCAATAACAATAAATATAATATAATAATTCTACAACCCAAAACAACTGTTCAGCACATTTAACTCTCTCCTCCGCCCACCACTGCCACCTCCAACCCCCCTCATCTCTTCCGAGGACTTTGCCACCTATATCAAAAACAAGATCGACCAAGCAAGGCAAACCTTTACTGTTCCACTCCAACCATTCCATATACCAGACCTCCCTAATAACCTCCCTCTCCAACATGACCGAAGGAGAGCTTACTCACCTCCTTTCCAAATCACACCTCACCACCTGTTCACTTGACCTCATCCCTTCCCATCTGCTCCCCAACCTCACTAACACACTCATTCTAGCCCTAACCCATCTCTTCAACCTATTGCTATCTTCTGGTATCTTCCCCTCTGCCTTCAAACATGCCACCATCACACCCATCATCAAAGAAACAAACCTTGACCCAACGGCTATGCCCAGCTATCGCCTCATATCACTGCTCCCGTTTGCTGCAAAACTGTTGTGATTTTGCTTTTTGCTCCCTCTAGTGGTCATTAGTGATTTGACTCTGGAGCTTCTGTCTTTTCCTATATCCTCACCTGGGCCGTTAGTTCAGGGGCGTTGCTATATAAGCTCCCTGGACCTTCAGTTCAATGCCTGGCATCGTTGAAATCAGAGCTAATCTGTTGTGCTCTTGTCCTATGATCCGGGTTCCTGTATTTCAAGCTAAGTCTGCTTCCTTGCTTTTTGCTTTTGTTTTGCTTGGTATTTTTGTCCAGCTTGCTCCAATCTGTATCCTGACCTTTGCTGGAAGCTCTAGGGGGCTGGTGTTCTCCCCCCGGACCGTTAGACGGTTCGGGGGTTCTTGAATCTCCAGCGTGGATTTTTATAGGGTTTTTGTTGACCAGATAAGTTATCTTGCTATATTCTGCTATTAGTAAGCTGGCCTCTCTTTGCTGAACCTGGTTCATTTCTGTGTTTGTCATTTCCTCTTACCTCACCGTTATTATTTGTGGGGGGCTTGTATCTTGCTTTGGGGTCCCTTTCTCTGGAGGCAAGAGAGGTCTTTGTTTTCTTCTCCTAGGGGTAGTTAGATTCTCCGGCTGGCGCAAGTCATCTAGCGATCACCGTAGGCATGATCCCCGGCTACTTCTAGTGTTGGCGTTAGGAGTAGCTATTTGGTCAACCCAGTTACCACAGCCCTATGAGCTGGATTTTGAATCTCGCAGACTTACACGTTCCTCTGAGACCCTGTCCACTGGGGTCATAACAGTATGCCAGGCCAGTATTAAATGTTTAATGCATTGCAGAAGTGGGATTATAAGAAAGAAAATTTTGAGTTTTTTTTTCCCTCTCTCTTTTTTTTTTTTTTTTTTTTTCTTTTCCCCTTTACCTCAGAGTGGCTTAAGCTTGCTGCAGACATGAATGTCCAGACCTTGATTACAAGTGTGGACCAGCTTGCCGCTCGTGTGCAGGGTATACAAGATTATGTTACCAGAAATCCTAGGTCTGAACCCAAGATTCCGATTCCTGAACTGTTTTCAGGAGACCGATTTAAGTTTAGGAATTTCAGGAATAATTGTAAATTGTTTTTGTCCCTGAAACCTTGTTCGTCTGGAGACTCTGCTCAACAAGTAAAAATTGTTATTTCATTCTTACGGGGTGACCCTCAAGATTGGGCTTTTTCGTTGGCGCCAGGAGATCCGGCATTGGCTGATATTGATGCGTTTTTTCTGGCGCTCGGTTTACTTTATGAGGAACCCAATCTTGAGATTCAGGCAGAGAAAGCCTTGCTGGCTATGTCTCAGGGCCAGGACGAGGCTGAGGTGTATTGCCAAAAATTTCGGAAATGGTCCGTGCTGACACATTGGAACGAGTGTGCACTGGCCGCTAATTTTAGAAATGGCCTTTCTGAGGCCATTAAGAATGTTATGGTGGGTTTTCCCATTCCCACAGGTCTGAATGATACCATGTCCCTGGCTATTCAAATTGACCGGCGGTTGCGGGAGCGCAAAACCGCAAATTCCCTCATGTTGTTGTCTGAACAGACACCTGATGTGATGCAATGTGATAGAAAAACCGCAAATTCCCTCATGGTGTTGTCTGAACGGACACCTGATTTGATGAAATGTGATAGAATCCTGACTAGAAATGAGAGGAAAATTCATAGACGCCGGAATGGCTTGTGCTACTACTGTGGTGATTCTACACATGTTATCTCAGCATGCTCTAAACGTATATCTAAGGTTGTTAGTCCTGTCACCGTTGGTAATTTGCATCCTAAGTTTATTCTGTCTGTAACTTTGATTTGCTCACTGTCATCTTATCCTGTCATGGCGTTTGTAGATTCAGGTGCTGCCCTGAGTCTTATGGATCTCTCATTTGCTAAGCGCTGTGGTTTTATTCTTGAACCATTAGAAAATCCTATCCCTCTTAGGGGTATTGATGCTACGCCATTAGCAGAAAATAAACCGCAGTATTGGACACAGGTTACCATGTGCATGACTCCTGAACACCGCGAGGTGATACGTTTTCTCGTTCTACATAAAATGCATGATTTGGTTGTTTTGGGGCTGCCATGGTTACAGACCCATAATCCAGTCCTTGACTGGAAGGCTATGTCAGTGTCTAGTTGGGGCTGTCGTGGTATTCATGAGGATTCCCTGCCTGTGTCTATTGCTTCTTCTACGCCTTCGGAAGTTCCTGAGTATTTGTCTGATTATCAGGATGTCTTTAGCGAGTCCAGGTCCAGTGCATTGCCTCCTCATAGGGAATGTGACTGTGCAATAGATTTGATTCCAGGCAGTAAATTTCCTAAGGGAAGACTGTTTAATCTGTCGATACCTGAACATACCGCTATGCGTTCATATATCAAGGAGTCTCTGGAGAAAGGACACATCCGTCCGTCTTCTTCCCCTCTTGGTGCGGGATTCTTTTTTGTGGCTAAAAAGGACGGATCTTTGAGGCCTTGTATTGACTATCGGCTTTTAAATAAGATCACTGTCAAATTTCAGTATCCTTTGCCGCTGTTGTCTGACTTGTTTGCCCGGATTAAAGGTGCCAAGTGGTTTACCAAGATAGACCTTCGTGGTGCGTACAACCTTGTGCGCATTAAGCAAGGGGATGAATGGAAAACCGCATTCAATACGCCCGAAGGTCATTTTGAGTACTTGGTGATGCCTTTTGGGCTCTCTAATGCCCCTTCAGTTTTTCAGTCCTTTATGCATGACATTTTCCGGAACTATCTGGATAAATTTTTGATCGTTTATCTGGATGATATTCTGGTTTTTTCTGATAATTGGGACTCGCATGTGGAGCAGGTCAGGATGGTCTTTAAAATTTTGCGTGAAAATTCTTTGTTTGTCAAGGGCTCAAAGTGTTTTTTTTGGTGTACAGAAGGTTCCCTTTTTGGGGTTCATTTTTTCCCCTTCTGCTGTGGAGATGGACCCAGTCAAGATCCGAGCTATTCTTAATTGGACTCAGCCCTCGTCAGTTAAGAGTCTTCAGAAGTTCTTGGGTTTCGCTAACTTCTACCGTCGTTTTATCGCTAACTTTTCTAGCATTGTGAAACCTTTGACGGATATGACCAAGAAGGGCTCCGATGTGGTTAATTGGGCTCCTGCTGCCGTGGAGGCTTTCCAGGAGTTGAAACGTCGGTTTACTTCGGCGCCTGTTTTGTGCCAGCCTGATGTCTCGCTTCCCTTTCAGGTTGAGGTGGATGCTTCAGAGATTGGAGCAGGGGCCGTTTTGTCGCAGAGAGGCCCTGGTTGCTCTGTTATGAGACCTTGCGCCTTTTTCTCTAGGAAGTTTTCGCCTGCGGAGCGAAATTATGATGTGGGCAATCGGGAGTTGTTGGCCATGAAATGGGCATTTGAGGAGTGGCGTCATTGGCTCGAGGGTGCTAAGCATCGTGTGGTGGTCTTGACTGATCACAAAAATCTGATGTATCTCGAGTCTGCTAAACGCCTGAATCCTAGACTGGCCCGCTGGTCATTGTTTTTCTCCCGTTTTGACTTTGTTGTCTCGTATTTACCAGGTTCAAAAAATGTGAAGGCCGATGCTCTTTCCAGGAGCTTTGTGCCTGATGCTCCTGGAGTCGCTGAACCGGTTGGTATTCTTAAGGATGGTATTATCTTGTCAGCTATTTCTCCAGATCTGCGACGTGTGTTGCAGAGATTTCAGGCTGATAGGCCTGATTCTTGTCCACCTGACAGACTGTTTGTGCCTGATAAGTGGACCAGCAGAGTCATTTCCGAGGTTCATTCCTCGGTGTTGGCAGGTCACCCAGGAATTTTTGGCACCAGAGATCTGGTGGCCAGATCCTTTTGGTGGCCTTCCTTGTCTAGGGATGTGCGGTCATTTGTACAGTCCTGTGGGACTTGTGCTCGAGCTAAGCCTTGCTGTTCTCGTGCCAGCGGGTTGCTCTTGCCCTTGCCTGTCCCTAAGAGACCTTGGACACATATCTCCATGGATTTCATTTCTGATCTTCCGGTGTCTCAGGGCATGTCTGTTATCTGGGTGATATGTGATCGCTTCTCCAAGATGGTCCATTTGGTTCCTTTGCCTAAGCTGCCTTCCTCTTCCGATCTGGTTCCTGTGTTTTTCCAGAACGTGGTTCGTTTGCACGGCATCCCTGAGAATATTGTGTCAGACAGAGGATCCCAGTTCGTTTCCAGATTCTGGCGATCCTTTTGTAGTAGGATGGGCATTGACTTGTCGTTTTCGTCTGCTTTCCATCCTCAGACTAATGGACAGACGGAGCGAACTAATCAGACTTTGGAGGCTTATTTGAGGTGTTTTGTCTCTGCTGATCAGGACGATTGGGTGACCTTCTTGCCGTTGGCTGAGTTTGCCCTTAATAATCGGGCTAGTTCCGCCACTTTGGTTTCGCCGTTTTTCTGCAACTCTGGTTTCCACCCTCGTTTTTCTTCGGGTCATGTGGAACCTTCTGACTGCCCTGGGGTGGATTCTGTGGTGGATAGGTTGCAGCGGATCTGGAATCTTGTGGTGGACAACTTGAAGTTGTCACAGGAGAGGGCTCAGCGCTTTGCCAACCGCCGCCGCGGTATGGGTCCCCGACTACGTGTTGGGGATTTGGTGTGGCTTTCTTCCCGCTTTGTTCCTATGAAGGTTTCCTCTCCCAAATTTAAACCTCGTTTTATTGGTCCTTACAAGATATTGGAAATCCTTAATCCTGTATCCTTTCGCCTGGATCTTCCTGTGTCGTTTGCTATCCACAACGTGTTTCATAGGTCCTTGTTGCGGCGGTACGTTGTGCCTGTGGTTCCTTCTGCTGAGCCTCCTGCTCCGGTGTTGGTTGAGGGCGAGTTGGAGTACGTGGTGGAGAAGATCTTGGATTCTCGTCTCTCCAGGCGGAGGCTTCAGTACCTGGTCAAGTGGAAGGGCTATGGTCAGGAAGATAATTCCTGGGTGGTCGCCTCTGATGTTCATGCGGCCGATTTAGTTCGTGCCTTTCACGCCGCTCGTCCTGATCGCCCTGGTGGTCGTGGTGAGGGTTCGGTGACCCCTCACTAAGGGGGGGGTACTGTTGTGATTTTGCTTTTTGCTCCCTCTAGTGGTCATTAGTGATTTGACTCTGGAGCTTCTGTCTTTTCCTATATCCTCACCTGGGCCGTTAGTTCAGGGGCGTTGCTATATAAGCTCCCTGGACCTTCAGTTCAATGCCTGGCATCGTTGAAATCAGAGCTAATCTGTTGTGCTCTTGTCCTATGATCCGGGTTCCTGTATTTCAAGCTAAGTCTGCTTCCTTGCTTTTTGCTTTTGTTTTGCTTGGTATTTTTGTCCAGCTTGCTCCAATCTGTATCCTGACCTTTGCTGGAAGCTCTAGGGGGCTGGTGTTCTCCCCCCGGACCGTTAGACGGTTCGGGGGTTCTTGAATCTCCAGCGTGGATTTTTATAGGGTTTTTGTTGACCAGATAAGTTATCTTGCTATATTCTGCTATTAGTAAGCTGGCCTCTCTTTGCTGAACCTGGTTCATTTCTGTGTTTGTCATTTCCTCTTACCTCACCGTTATTATTTGTGGGGGGCTTGTATCTTGCTTTGGGGTCCCTTTCTCTGGAGGCAAGAGAGGTCTTTGTTTTCTTCTCCTAGGGGTAGTTAGATTCTCCGGCTGGCGCGAGTCATCTAGCGATCACCGTAGGCATGATCCCCGGCTACTTCTAGTGTTGGCGTTAGGAGTAGCTATTTGGTCAACCCAGTTACCACAGCCCTATGAGCTGGATTTTGAATCTCGCAGACTTACACGTTCCTCTGAGACCCTGTCCACTGGGGTCATAACAAAAACTCCTTGAGCAGCATGTCCATTCTCAACTTTCCTCCCACCTCTCATCTAACTCTCTCCTTGACAACCTCCAATCTGGCTTCCGCCCCACCACTCCACCGAAACTGCCCTGATCAAAATTACTAATGACTTACAGCCAAAGCTAACAGACAGTTCTCCATTCTCCTCCTTCTCGACCTGTCCTCTGCCTTCGACACAGTCGACCACTGCCTACTGCTACAGATTCTCTCTTCCCTTGGCATCAGACCTTGCCCTGGATTGCCTCACACCTTTCCGACCGCACATTTAGCGTTTCCCACTCCCACACTACCTCCTCATCCCACCCTCTCTCTGTTGGTGTCCCTCAAGGCTCTGTCCTGGGGCCCCTACTTTTTTCCATCTATACCCTTGGCCTAGGACAACTCATAAAGTCCCATGGCTTCCAGTACCACCTGTATGCTGATGACACTCCAGATCTACCCCTCTGGCCCAGATGTCACCTCTCTGCTGTACAGAATCCCGGAGTGTCTATCAGCCATATCCTCCTTCTTCAGCTCTCGCATCCTAAAACTCAATGTAGACAAAACCAAACTCATCATCTTTCCTCCATCTCACGCATCTCCCCTACCCGATCTATCTATTATGGTAAACAGCATCATGCTCTCTCCCGCACATGAAATCCGCTGCCTTGGAGTAACTCTCGACTCTGCCCTGTCCTTCAAGCCACACGTCCAAACTCTTGCCACCTCCTTTCGCCTCCAACTCAAAAATATTGCCAGAATCCGTCCCTTCCTTAGGCCTCAATCTACTAAAACTCTTGTGCATGTGGAGCGGCCCCCAGACGCAGGGCCGCGGGGTACTCAGTACCGGGCCTCTCTGTCTCGGTCCTGGGGTTGTCATGGTGGCTAGACCCGGTCCGTGACCCTGCTAAGGGGCGTCCAATGAAGGGTGTGATGATGGTGCGTGGTGCAAGGTGCGATGAATAACGAGGACACAGGGTTACAGTCTCTTTACCTCTTTACTGAAGGCTTCGGGATCCGGAATCCAGAGCACTGCTAACAGGGCTGGCTGAGACCGACCGGTTCGAAGGCACATCCAGAGTTTCCTTTGCAGGTGGAAATCAGTGCCTACCTTCTAGCGCCTGGGTGTTGTAGTACCTCCCTGCTGAGCACCACGGGATAGTCCTCACAACTGTTGTGTCTGTTTCTGATGTTCTTTCTCTCTCCGTCCCCCAGATGATATGGCTAGGACGCACCCGTATGACGGGGTAGGCCTCGAGTTATTCTGGGACCCTAGAGACGCCCCTCTCCCACAATTGCCTTCGTTGTCTGCTTAGGTGATTTAGGTGAGACAGCCAACCTAAAGTTAACTGTCCTGCCGTTGTTTGAAGTAATGTGTGGAGCCCAATACTTCCTCGGCATTCCGGCCACCGGCTACGCGTCTCAGTAGGATGTTGCCGATCTCGGGGCACGACTCCTACTGGTTCTATTCTCCTTTGTGCTGTGATCTCATTTCTCACTTCTCCACAATAAACCTTGCTTCTTATCCTTTCTTAAGATACCGCCGCAATGAAGTGCAGGCGCGGTTCCGTAACGATCTGTCCTTTTCGCTAGGCCTCTGTCAGGATCCCACCCCTGACAGGGACCCCCCTGAATCTTCCCAAGCAACCCTTTCTCTCACCAGGTGTTGCCTGGGCAAAACCCAGTCAGCTTCTCCCTAACTTCCTATCCAGCCCCCAGTTTTACCAGATTGTGAGGAGTGGCCTAATACATAGAACCCTTTGCTCCCCCTGGTGGCCAGAGTGTGAAGTGTAATGTGTGACTGTGATACCTGGTCAGGTGAACTCCTTAAGTGCCATCAGACGTACCATCACTCCCCTTAGTGGCGGAGCAACAGTACTGCAACGACCAGGACTCTGGAGCGCTGCACTCCCCCCTTTAAATCCAGTACTCCCGGACTCCCGAAAGAAGAACAACAATACATGTTAGCAAAAGACATACAAATTTTTGAAATGCAATAAACAAGTAAATTTAACAGTGCTTCCCTTTATGGGAGGTGAGGACACTTGAACGTTACAAACGGAAACATATTTACATTCTTACTCAAGGTTATAAATAACACTTATGACTAACTTGACTATAAATAACCATCATTACCCAGCCGGGTATTCTATCTACTAAGTGCAAATTTTGGAACAATAATTTAACTTTTCCTTTAAGGGCGTATAAGCTGAACCCACTAAAGGCTTACTATAAAACTCTACAATATAAATTAACGTTGTCTTTATTTCTCTTTTCTAAATGCAACACTTTTCTTTATTCTCTGACTTTGAACATGCAGGACCGCCTGGCTACTCGTTCGGGCCTACTGCCTCTTTTCTTCTATTAGCTCAATTTTTATTCACAGTACAAGATCAATCAACCATCTCTCTATGGTTTCCAGGAGGACTCACTAACCCCTACGGGCTCACTTTCTTTCAACTTTTTCCTGTCCTCAATCTCTAGTAACATCATCAAACATTTTCTATTATTTCTTAAATAACTACACACTATTCACTATTATTCAACATTCTTAAAGTAACATTATACTTAAGTGCAACACATGAACATTCCCTTTAAGAGGGAACCAAGTCTCTTTGGAAGTAGTGCAGACTCTCTATCTGCAAGTCCATTTTATGGCAAGAACTTCTGCGCTGTATTCAAGAACAGTCTCTTCAAAAAGTTCTCCTTCTTGTAAAACCAGTAGAGGGCACCTTTAAGAAGGTGCAAACTACTTACAACACAGTTTGTGAACCATTCACCATCCATGATTCGGTAGTCTTTGTAAACAATGATGAACAAAAGCAAAAACAAAAAGCAAAAACAATAGGGATCCCGGGTAAACGAAGGGATCCCTTTTAGGACAACCCTGATCGGGTATCAGCAGCAACACAGTAGAAAGACAAACAGTTAAATGAACTATATACATTGGTTCCTGTTCTGAGGTTTACTCTAGTTCTGGCGGCCTCCACCGGGGCTTTACCTGGCAGGTGGCCCTCTGTGGCTCAGGCAGGCTCGACTCCAAATCGACTCCCAGTGCCAGGTGCACTCCATGAGTTTGGGTCCTCTGCACGACCAGGTCGTGCGCTGCGATGAGTGTCTGCGTGGGCCGGTGGATAATGCCGGTGGCGGCAGAGGCTGCTGCAGCCCCTTCAGTGGCAAGCTCCTCCCCCTCGGTTCTGGATACCGCCAGGATGGCTTTACAGCGCTGCATATCCCGGGCCCACCAACTTCTTCCCTTTAGATGCTGGCGATACGTCAACACATCTCCCGGCCTCAGGAGGGACTTGACACCGTCTCCACACAGGCAGGGCTCCACCTCGTCCCGGGTGATGCGGACTCTCAGGGCCGCTCCAATTTCCTGGACGAAGCCTTTTCCCCTCCTGGGGCTGGTAGACAATCACAACGCCCCATTTCGGCAAGGAGCCCTCCAGCAGCTCACCTCGCACCTCTCGCTCCACTTCTGGCTGGAACTCCGCGATCAGGTGGTTCCTATATTCTCCCCAAGGGAAGGGCCCGAGGTCGTGCCCCCCCCCCGGTAATTTGGGGCCAGGCGGCGGGGACACCGGGGCACCAGTGGTCGCAGTGGTAACTGGGTCAGGTGCGGAGGTGAGGCATCCTCCCCGGGAGTCACGACACTGAGTACCTACACTTGAGGTAACTCCTCCGGTGCCACTCCACTCTCCTGAGGGAGGCGTACGGACTGGGGACCATTCAGGCATGGGATGCCCCATCGGCAGCTCCCATGGATCCAAATCCTCCAACGGGGGCATGTCGGAATAATCCTCCGGTGACGGGGGTCGGTGCGGGGCCATTCTTTTCTGTAGGCCTCCTCTGGTCTCCAGTCCCACCTCATCTGAGTCATAGTTTCGTTTCTTCGGTCTCCGCCCGCCACAGAAGATCAGGAGGCTGGTCTCAGCTGCTGACGGACACGTCCTCAGGATACAGAAATATTTAGACTGGGTGGCCATTGTCTTTCGCGCTCTCCAGCTCGTGTACGCCCACTCCACGCCCCTCTTCTTCTCCTGTGCTCCTCGTAGCGCTGTAATGGCGGCGGTTTTGGCGGGCATTTTTGGCGGCAAATAGCAATACACAGTCTTTGCAATAAATCACGGTACAAGCACAAATCAATCACAGTTCCAAGGCACACATGACCTGATTCTTCAGGCTTAAGTAGATCCTGTTCGTGACGCCAAGTTGGAGCGGTCCCCAGACGCAGGGCCGCGGGGTACTCGGTACCGGGCCTCTCTGTCTCGGTCCTGGGGTTGTCACGGTGGCTAGACCCGGTCCGTGACCCTGCTAAGGGGCGTCCAATGAAAGGTGTGATGATGGTGCGTGGTGCAAGGTGCGATGAATAACGAGGACACAGGGTTGCAGTCTCTTTACCTCTTTACTGAAGGCTTCGGGATCCGCAATCCAGAGCACTGCTAACAGGGCTGGCTGAGACCGGCCGGTCCAAAGGCACATCCAGAGTTTCCTTTGCAGGTGGAAATCAGTGCCTACCTTCTAGCGCCTGGGTGTTGTAGTACCTCCCTGCTGAGCACCACGGGATAGTCCTCACAACTGTTGTGTCTGTTTCTGATGTTCTTTCTCTCTCCGTCCCCCAGATGATATGGCTAGGACACACCCGTATGACGGGGTAGGCCTCGAGTTATTCTGGGACCCTAGAGACGCCCCTCTCCCACAATTGCCTCCGTTGTCTGCTTAGGTGATTTAGGTGAGACAGCCAACCTAAAGTTAACTGTCCTGCCGCTGTTTGAAGTAATGCGTGGAGCCCAATACTTCCTCGGCGTTCCGGCCACCGGCTACGCGCCTCAGTAGGATGTTGCCGATCTCGGGGCACGACTCCTACTGGTTCTATTCTCCTTTGTGCTGTGATCTCGTTTCTCACTTCTCCACAATAAACCTCGCTTCTTATCCTTTCTTAAGATACCACCGCAATGAAGTGCAGGCGCAGTTCCGTAACGATCTGTCCTTTTCGCTAGGCCTCTGTCAGGATCCCACCTCTGACAGGGACCCCTCTGAATCTTCCCAAGCAACCCCTTCTCTCACCAGGTGTTGCCTGGGCAAAACCCAGTCAGCTTCTCCCTAACTTCCTATCCAGCCCCCAGTTTTACCAGATTGTGAGGAGTAGCCTAATACATAGAACCCTTTGCTCCCCCTGGAGGCCAGAGTGTGAAGTGTAATGTGTGACTGTGATACCTGGTCAGGTGAACTCCTTAAGTGCCATCAGACGTACCATCACTCCCCTTAGTGGCAGAACAACAGTACTGCAACGACCAGGACTCTGGGGTGCTGCACATGCCCTCTTCATCTCCCACCTCGATTACTGCAACACCCTCCTCTCCTCCGCTAACTCTCTTGCACCACTCCAGTCTGTTCTCAACTCTGCTGCCCGACTAATCCACCTCTCTCCTTGCTACTCGCTAAATCCACCCACTGGCTTCCAATTCCCCAACAAATCCAGTTCAAACTACTAACACTGACCTACAAAGCAATGGACAACCTGTCCCCTCCCTATAGCTCCCAATATCTTCCCTCACGTAATCTTCGATCCTCCCAAGACCTCCTACTCTCCTCCACACTTATTCGTTCCTCACACAACCGCCTGCAAGATTTCTCCCGAATATCCCACATCCTCTGGAATTCCATGCCTCAACACATCCGATTATCCACCACCCTCAGATCCCTCAGACAGAACCTGAAAACCCATCTCTTCAGGAAAGCCTACTGCTGCATCACCACCACCAGAGCTGCTGCACCCCTGACCTTCTGTCTCTTCCCCATTATCCCGTAGAATGTAAGTCCACAAGGACAGGGTCCTCTTCCCTCTGTACCAGTCTGTCATTGTAAATTTGTTTACTGTAAACGATATCTATAATTCTGTATGTAACCCCTTCTCATGTACAGCACCATGGAATTAATGGTGTTATATAAATAAATAATAATAATAGTAATAATACATCGCTACAATGCTGTCTACATAATTTGGCCATATCAATAACACTGGTAACGATGAACTGCAATCTGCAGCGCACCCTGTACTTCATGTGCTTTGCAATTAGGTGTCTGCCAGGATCTCTACTTATTGGGGCTAACATTAGTAAGAAGCCAACTGCTCTTGCTGGTGGGGCGATAGCTCATCATGTGGGGTATGTTTATACACTCAAATATCAGCAATTTTCTCCTAACCTTAAGGTCTAAAGCTGGCCATACACTTTAAATTACTGTTGCTTGACAGCTATCCATAACGTCTCCCCTGTACCCATGTTCCACCAAGTGTGCATGTGTTCTCAATAAAAAGAGGGGAGTAAACCACCGACAGTCACTTCTGACAGACAGTTATCATTCCTTAGGTCAGAAGTATCAAGCAAGTTGAAATCAGTTATCCCCGACCCTATTTTTTTTCCAAACACTGGCAGCCTAGGGAATGTTGGGACACCACCATACACATCAGAGGTTTGGCCTATCTGGCTAAATTGGTTGTTTTGTCTAGTGTGTATGGCCTCTTCATTAGGCTACTTTCACATTTCCGTCGGGCACTCCCCGTCACAATGCGTCGTTTTGGTAAAAAAAACGCATCCTGCAAATTTGCCCGCAGGATGCGTTTTTTTCCCATAGACTTGTATTGCCGACGGATCGCGACATATGGCCACACGTTGCATCCATCGTGCACTGTTTGCGTCGGATTTTGGCCGCCCGTCGTCTGGGAAAAACGTTCAAGGGAATGTTTTTCTGTGCGTTGTATCCAGTTTTTCCGTCTGCGCATGCCCGGCAGCAAATGTCTCTCTCTGTCTCTTTCCTGGCCGGGACTGCAGACGGAAATGTGAAAGGACACACTTCCGTCGGAATGTCGCGCCGACGCTCTGTGACGGGCGACTACTGACGGAAATGTGAAAGTAGCCTTAGAGTTTAAAGAATCGGTCAAAAACCAACACATATAGCCATCACTTTATCATGTATTATTTTCTAAAGCACCTGAGGGACAAAATCTGATTACTGAGGATTACTTTGAAGCACGTCAAAAATAGAGAAAACTTTTGCTTTGTTTTTTTAGAACAACCTGATTCTTTATTTTTTATGATGGCAAATGTAAATAACCTGGCTTTTTACCTAGAAAAAAACACAAAATATTGAGCTTCGGTTTAAGTTGTTATACATGCAAAATATAAACGCATGTTCACATTAAACAGACAAAACCATCCTGAACAGGGTCACCTTGCTGATGGAGGGATGGCTTTTATGCTTTTTTGATCAAAAACAGTGTTACTAAGAACCCTTTGTTATTTAAATGCACTTTTGCTTTTTTACTTATTTAGTTATAGCAGGGTATATGACAATTTTATTTCTTGTAGGTTTAGGCTTTTTACCTATCATATTTTGGCTTTGGGCCGGCGTCACACTGGCGTTTTAAACGGCCGAGTGCAATGCGATAAAAAATCGCATTGCACTCGGACCAATGTTCAGCTATGGGGCAGCTCCCACCAGCCGACTTTTTGTCGGCCGTTTTCCTCGGTCCGAGACAATCGCAGCATGCTGCGATTGTCTCGGACCGAGGAAAACTCTCGGCTCACTCGCACCCATATAAGCCTATGGGTGCGAGTGAGACAGCGCACACCACTCGGATATTATCCGAGTGCTGTGCGTTATAAGTGGACCCCAGCAATGGAGGAGATGGAGAAATTCATTTCTCCGCCTCCTCCGCAGCTGTGCTCCGATCCTCCCTGTGCGAGAGAATCGGAGCACAGACGCATGACACTCGGCTCCTGCTCTGCTGCGAGCAGGAGCCAAGTGTCATTAGCATATCGCATCCGATGATCT
This sequence comes from Ranitomeya variabilis, assembly GCF_051348905.1. NCBI lineage: Eukaryota > Metazoa > Chordata > Amphibia > Anura > Dendrobatidae > Ranitomeya > Ranitomeya variabilis. The sequence continues at coordinate 200,624,180 of NC_135232.1, read as the reverse complement.
CGCATCGGATGCAATACGCTAGTGTGACGCCGGCCTTATGGAGAAAATGAAGGGTTACAGTCTTTAGTAAATAACCTCAATGTAGATCACAACTTCGATTGGCTTTTTTTAACAGACAGAATGAAAGTAGAAATTCTCTATAAAAGACATGTGCTCACCATATGTCTAATGGCCAGATGATTATTTAAGCAGGTCTTACCTCTATAAGGGTGGATCATACTTAACCACCCAGCCTTGTAAATCCTGCCATTCGGGATATGTTAGTGATTCAGCTTTGACATGTTTAAACACTGAACCTGAGGATCTTGAAGGGAAAGTACTCTGTACTATTTCTCCACACAACCGTGGATAGAAGAGAATACAGATTTTATGCATTGGGCAAGTTTGAAGAGTTTGCCATGTTGCTAATGTTTCACTGTATATAAAGACAAAAACATTTCAATGGACTCCATGGAGGGTCTGACTGGCAAATTTTAGCCTGGGGTTCAAGCACAAAGCACTGACCTATGAATGGCGCAGCCCATCCTAAGGGTGCATCACATCCATATGAGCATTACCATCCAAGAAATGGACCAATTTTTGGTGTCATTCTTCTTCCATTTTCTTCCCTTCCTTTTTTTTCACTGAAGAAATGCATTTGTACTCAAGCCAAAAAAGGGTCCTTAAAGGTCACGCATTTTTATTTGGATTTATCACTAAGCAACCGATCCATGACACGGAAGCATTCCGATTTGCATCTGTGTTTCATGAATCCCATTTACTTGTATCGCCAAGTCTGATCCGCAAACGAGCCTAGATTAGGGCCTGCTCTGAGTCTCGCAGATTCACACTAGGATCTGTGATTTTTACAGATGTAGGAATAGATTCATTCAGCTACATGGGTCCATGTTCTGCCCAAGATAAATCTGGACAGTATATGGACATTTCACACTTTGTATGAAGGCAGTCTTAGGCTACTTTCACATTAGCGTTTTAATCTGCAGCGTTTAATCCGCAAACGCAAGGACACGAAAAACGCATGAAAACGCGTGTAAACGCAGCGTTTTTAAAACGCTTACGGTTACCGCATGCGTCATTAAAACGCAGCGTTTACATGCTTTTGCTTGCGTTTTCCATGCGTTTGCGTTTTTTGTGCGCATGTCGCAAAAATTTACCAGAGAAAAATTCTAGATGCAAGAACCAGCCAATGGGACTACAGAGGGCGTGTATTATGTGAAATCTATATATAGACCCTAGGACAGCTGAAATCTTCAGATTTTGCTCCTGTGTCCTGTGAGAAGATGGATCTTCACATGGATAGCTATTACTTCAAACTGGATCTGAGCATCAAGATTTTTCTGGCCTGTGCGTTTGCTTGGGAGCAACACCGAAACCGGGAAAGACAGAGAAGGACAAGGCGTAGGCGGTTTTGGCAACACCCCATTGTAGAACTGCGTGAGAGCCGTGGTGCATATCACACCCTGTATGGTGAGCTCAATGAGAACCCAGAAAAATTCCTGGAATATACCAGGATGTCACAAGACTCTTTCCGGGATTTGCTTGATCGTGTCCAAGGAGCCATCCGGAGACAGGACACACAGCTCCGTAGAGCCATTCCACCAGCGGAACGTCTCCTGGTTACCTTAAGGTACGTAATAATTCTAAACAAAAGCTACCCAAAATTTTTTGCAGGTCTGATGTTTTTTTGCCTATTTTGTAAATTATTTATTCTTACTACAGATTTCTTGCAACTGGAGAGAGCTTGTCATCCCTTCATTTCCAGTACCGCCTTGGGATTTCCACGCTGTCCGGAATTGTTTTTGAAACCTGCCGGGCTTTATGGACCATTCTCCGTGAGGAATTTATACCCATACCCACGGAGGACATGTGGAAAGAAATTGCTGACAAATTTTGGACTGTTTGTGATTTTCCCAACTGTTTGGGTGCGGTGGATGGGAAGCACATTCGGATTACCAAACCAGCCAGAACGGGATCACAGTTCTTCAACTACAAAAAATATTTTTCAGTAGTTCTTATGGCAATAGCCGATGCGGACTGTCGCTTCATTGCTGTGGACATTGGTGCTTTTGGCCGTGGCAACGATTCACAGACTTTTAAAACCTCTGATATGGGCCGACTTGTTTATGGCAAAAATTTTAATTTCCCACAGCCACGACCACTCCCCTACACTCAAGGCCCACCGCTGCCATTTGTAATGGTTGGAGATGAGGCCTTTCAGATGAGTGAAAATCTCCTGAAGCCCTATTCAAGTCGGGACTTGAACCGCACAAAACGGATCTATAACTACAGACTAACCAGGGCACGCAGAACAGTAGAGTGTGCCTTTGGGATTATGGTGTCCAAATGGCGCATTCTAGCAACTGCAATAAATCTAAAAATGGAGACAGTGGATGAGGTGGTTAAAGCCTGTGTGGTTCTCCACAATTTCATTCTGGCTAAGGAGCGACCCACCATAGAACTTGATGAACCTGTTGCAAACCCTTTGCCTGATTACCGTCATCACCCGCTGCGGTCAACAGTTGAAGTAGGCCACATGCGGGACCAATTTGCAGCGTTTTTTGATTCTGACATTGGACGTGTGCCATGGCAGGACAATATGGTGTAAAATGTACTGCTGGTTTCGGGTCTGCAAATTTAAGTTTGGAATGTTAATGTTTTTTCAAATAAAATAATTGTGATTTACTTTCTTCACCATGTCTCCTATTTCCTTAACAAACCACTTTGGGTTTTTGGGCTTAGGTTGTTGACGTAATTGAGTCCTGTCTTGGTTCACCATTAGCTATTTGCCGCAGACTGTATAGACGATGTCCGTTATTGTCGCAGTATTTGTCCAGTACTTAACATCAGTATTTGTAAACCAAAACCAGGAGCGGTAGTTAAATTCTTTTAGTGGTGCATATCTGTTTAATGTACTTTTCCTCACATAGTTCCACTCCAGGTTTAGGCTTACAAATAGTGCTGTAAAATACAGAGCGAATACTGACAGTGTGACGGTAGACTACACCAGAGATCTATAGTCATCAAGTCAGGTGTCTGAACTAATGAATTCATGATGCTATTTGCTCTTGAATTCATTTTTCCTGACACTTGTCCGGGTGAGTATAGATATGCCATGTACATTGTTCCTTCACTTTGTGTGAAATATATGTATATGTACCAATAAGATAAAATGGAGGTAATACAATGCATTTCTAAAATCAGCAGGTCAGGGGTCATAAATAATGTTTCTGATAAGACACGACCTGTTGAATATAGTTGTGCTGTGTATTACCACCATTTTGTCTTCTGTGTGCGACCAAAAGTCACGGAGTAAACAGAAAGAACTGTTTTTGGAGAAAATACAAGTGTTATTTTTGGGGGCAACCTCATATCTCTCAACCAAACACACACCAAGCTTCAGTGTTCTGCTAAGTAGGTACTGGAGGTTGGAGGTGGCCCCCAAAAAAGTGTTTGACGCATTATTTGTTATTGGCGCATGCTGTGTGGTGACGGCGGCGAAATACACAATTAACCAAACCTTATTGGGGCAAAACACAGGTTTATTAAACACACACAAACCAAAAACTTAACTGCGCCTGCTTGGGGTTGAGTGCCGATATTGTGGGGTGTTGAGTTGTGAGGTCTGGCTTACTGTAGCCGACATAGGGGTGGCAGGAGAAGGCGCAATGAAACTGCTGGGGTCAGGATATTCAGGGATAGGGCTAGACACATGAGAGGGTTGAGACACACTGGAAGGGTGAGACAAACCAGACATTACAGACACATTGGGAGGTGAGGGGGGAGGGATAGCTATGGTTTTTTGTTTTTTTTTGCCTTTCCCCTTCCTTGTTTTGCGCGGGCTCGTTGTCGTGGTGGCAGGGAACGCCAGGGCAGGGTCCGGCAACGGCAGTCTGGTGGTGGTGCCAGGAAACGCCAGGGCAGGGTCCGGCAACGGCAGTCTGGTGGTGGTGCCAGGAAACGCCAGGGCAGGGTCCGGCAACGGCAGTCTTGTCGTGGTGCCAGGGAACGCCAGGGCAGGGTCCTGCGGCGGCAGCATGCTGGTGGCAGTGGAGGAGGCCCAAGCAGGAGCAGCAGTTGTCATGGTGGTGGCGGTGGGCTGACCCACTGCACTGGGCATGGTGGTGGTGCTATAATACGGTCCGGCAGTGTTTGGAATGGAGGTGGCCGTGCAGTGGTATGCAGCAGATGTCGGCATTGATGTAAAGCGTGACAGTGTGGGCACTGTTGGAAATGCCCCCACTGTCTGCTGAAAATACCGACTCTGCTGCATAGCCTGCACGTAAGCAGCATTGCAGGCCTGCATAACAGTAATCTGGAGCTCAGGACTAAGGTGTTCCGACATGCCCTGTTCTATCTGATTAAAAAAATGATGTGCTGGCCTCTGGAGGTCGGCTTTCACTTGGGCAAGGGCTGTGGTTACCTCCTGGATACGTGTGCTCATATGACTAATGGCAGTATCCAGTCGGTCACCCATCGCCTTGAGTCCCTCATGGAAGACCAAGCTCAAGTGCAAAAACTCGGGCATGAGTGACCTGTCCGCGGCCCTCTGCCGCTGCCGGGAGGAGCCCATAAAAAATTGGCTAGAGGCAGAGGAAGGGGAACACCTGATGGACCAGCTTCCTGGTCTCCAGGTTGTGTGGCAGGCCCACTTGCTGCAGCGCTGGAGGATGGCTGGGACGGGTCCGTGGCTGACTGATGAAGGACCGCTCCAGAACCTGGGCCAACAGTGGAGCTCCAAGTGCTGCGGAAAAAAAAAAAAAATATTACAAAACATTTACAAAAAGATAACTGAACAGTTACATACACATTCAGATAGGGAAAGGTCACACTACTATTTGTAGTGAATTTTACATCAGAATTTGCAAGCCAGGAGTTCAACAGTAGGAATAAAAGTTTCATAAAACAACATGCTATACTTCTGCATGCATCGACCAGTCCTTGGGGATTAAAAAAACTGATGTAAACTATGAAGAGACGATGGAGGCAATACAAGCCATATCTCTATACAAGGTATTGGTAAGCCAAAACCTGGAGAGGAACTATGTGAGGGAAAGTATTCAAAGAACACGTACCCCACTGCTGCATCTATCAATCACTCAAGGTTTGGGATTACAAATACGGATGGGAAATACGAATTGACGACAGAGGACATACAAGCCACCTGTATACTCACCAGGACATGTGTCAGGAAAAATGAATTGAGGAGCCATTGGCATCCTGAATTCATTATTTCTGACACCTAACTTGCTGAGTATAGATCTGTTGTGCAGGCTGCCGTCACACTCTCAGTATTTGCTCAGTATTTCAAATCAGTATTGGTAAGCCAAAACCTGGAGAGGAACTATGTGAGGGAAAGTATTCAAAGAACACGTACCCCACTGCTGCATCTATCAATCACTCAAGGTTTGGGATTACAAATACTGATGGGAAATACGAATTGACGACAGAGGACTTACAAGCCACCTGTATACTCACCAGGACAAGTGTCAGGAAAAATGAATTGAGGAGCCATTGGCATCCTGAATTCATTATTTCTGACACCTAACTTGCTGAGTATAGATCAGTTGTGCAGGCTGCCGTCACACTCTCAGTATTTGCTCAGTATTTCAAATCAGTATTGGTAAGCCAAAACCTGGAGAGGAACTATGTGAGGGAAAGTATTCAAAGAACACGTACCCCACTGCTGCATCTATCAATCACTCAAGGTTTGGGATTACAAATACTGATTTGAAATAATGACCCACAAAAAATTGCATTATACACCACTTTTTTTTTTCTTTTTTAACCAATATACTTACGTTCTTCGTGCAAGGACTGGTCTCAAAAATGCAAGGATGCGGTGGTACTTGTATTTGCGTATCCTTGCTGCAGAACCACTTGGAAGCCGGCTCTCTTGGCGCAGGTCCTTGTTGAAGCGGTCCTTCATCGATCTCCAACGCGTTTTCACTTTTGACACTGTTGGCAAAACAAAACATAATAGTTAGGACAATGGTCTTTTGACCATGGTCACACAACTGTATGTGCTGTGAAAAAGTAATGACTTTCTCACATCATACATAGTTGTGTGAGCATGGCCAAGGTATTGACTACATCACACTGCATTGCGATACTTACCAAATGCAGAACGGACCCGAGCCGGGGCATTGGCCATCCCACAACGCTGCGGCCACCTCATTCCAAAGCCTCCGGATCGTCACATTGTTGGCGTGCAGTGGATCCCGGGTGTCCCACAATGCGACTCGCTCGTGAACCAGGGAGATGAGGTGTTCATTCAAAATTAGGTCCTCATCCTCCTCTGGAACCTAACAACAAAAAGTACATTAATATAGGAGGCGTTCACATACGGAAGACAGAAAACAGAATCAGAGGAATGGCATGAATATTGAAGTAAAAAAAAACACTGGTGCTGAAGCAAAAGGGAAAGAAAGAGAGAAGTAGAAAGAAATGAAGATTCAAGAATTATAAAGTGAGGATACAATACACATTCAGCCAGCTATACTTACACGATGCCGCCGTCTTGCCCGGCCGTGACTACGCTGCTCCTGCCCAGTCTCCTGCCCAGTCTCTTCCGCTGTAGAAGAAGTGGTCTGAAAAAGGGAAAATATACATTGTCATATGTGTAGATGTGACAGTGAATACAATCTGAGGAGGTGAATACTCACTTCGCTGACATGTTCCCCTTGTGCAGGCCCAGGCGTTTCCTCATCAGAAGAAGCAGACATTCTGATGTGTGCAGAAAGAAAGGAATGACAGAAATTAGGGCACATAGACACAGATTATAGAAAAGAAATGCATTGGATAGGATATACTCACATAGTTCTGAGGCTTGTTTGCTGATCCAAGGGGCTGTGGGGCGTCTCGTCTGCAAGGCAGTCTGATGAGTAGTGACCTGCAACTGTCCATACCCTCCCTTTATCACCTTGTATGTGGGGGGTGGCTTATCAGTGTCTAGACATGTTTTTCTCAATTGAGACGCATGCGTCGGCAAACGCAAGCAAACGCATGTACTGAAAAACGCATGCGTTTACATAGACTACAATGCGTTTTTTGGGCGCAAACCTTGCGCAATCAGCCGCATACGTTTCCAGGTGGCAAAATGACGCCTCTAAAAATTACTACATGTTGCATTTCCGCGCCAAGACGCAGACGGCTAGACGACGCATGCGTCGTCAAACGCGGCAAAACGCGAACATAGAAAAACGCATGCGTCGATAATGTTAAAGATAGGAATACACAACGCATGCAGATATTTGCGGAAGAAACGCTGCGGACACAACCGCAAATGTGAAAGCGGCCTTAGGCTCGTGTAGCACCCTTTCTAAGTGGGGCCACTGGTAACTTATTTCATAAAACTCAGCCCCTTTCTGCTGTGACATTAGAAATTAATCACAAATGGTTTACTTATTTTTAATGGCTGTATAGTTTCAGCACAACCATGCTACCATTAAAAATAAGCACACTAAATTTCAAATAATGCAATCGAAAGAAGGTGCAATTAGAATTATCTCCTCAACGTAATCACAATCACGTTCTTCCTTGATGTAATAAAAACTCTATTAGTATAAATAAATCATTTCCCTACTCCCCATACCCTCTTGCAGTAATCACAGGTAATATAATAATTCTCTCCTACTGAAGAGATAACATACCCACCTATCCTGCAGTACTTAGCGACCCTACAACCACACACGCCTCCTTGGAAGCCTAATCCTGCAGTACAATACTCCTCTTCGCCCCTCTATATAAAGTCCCATCCAGCAGTACATCGCTTCACTAAACCCGTCTATATAGAGCACTATCCTGCTGTACATCACTTTCCTCTGCCATTCTGGAGCGCCCCCAGACGCAGGGCCGCGGGGAACTCGGTACCAGGCTTCTCTGTCTCGGTTCTGGGGTCGTCACGGTGGCTAGACCCGGTCCGTGACCCTGCTAAGGGGCGTCCAATGAAAGGTGTAGGTGGTGGTGCGTAGTGCAGTTCGCGGTGAATAACGAGGACACAGGGTTGCAGTCTCTTTACCTCTTTACTGAAGGCTTCAAAGTCCTCAATCCAGAGTACGGTTAACAGGGCTGCAAGAGACCGGCCGGTCCGATGGCACCTCCAGAGTTCCCTTTGCAGGTGGAAATCTGTGCCTACCTTCTAGCGCCTGTGTGTTGTAGTACTTCCCTGCTGAGCACCACGGGATAGTCCTCACAACTGTTGTGTCTGTTTCTGATGTTCTTCTCCGTCCCCCAGATGATATGGATAGGACGCACCCGTATGACGGGAAGGCCTGGAGTTCTTCCGGGACCCTAGCGTCGCCCCTCTCCCACAATTGCCCCCTATGTCTTCTTAGGTGATTTTGGTGAGATAGCCAACCTAAAATCAACTGTCCTGCCTCTGTTTGAAGTATTGCTTGGAGCCTAATACTTCCTCGGCGTTCTGGCCACCGGCTGCACGCCTCAATAGGATGTTGCCTCGATCTTACAGCACGACTCCTATTGGTGTTATCTCCTTTTTGCTTTGATCTCGTTTCTCTCCACAATAAACCTCGCTTCTTTGCCTTTCTTGAGATACCGCCGCGATGTAGTGCAGGCGCGGTTCCTTAACGTTCTTTTCTGTTCGCTAGGCCTCTGTCAGGATCCCACCCCTGACAGGGACCCCCCTGAATCTTCCCCTGCAACACCCTCTGCCACAGGATGTTGCCTGGTTCCAGCCCAGTCAGCTTCTCTCTAACTTTCTATCTAACCCCCAGTTTTACCAGATTGTGAGGAGTGGCCTAATACATAGCGCCCTTAGCTCCCCCTGGAGGCCAGACTATGAAGTGTATTGGTGTCTGTGATACCTGGTCAGGTGAACTCCTTCAGTGCCATCACACGTACCATCACCCCCCCTTAGCGGCAGAGCGATGTTACTGCAACGACCAGGTCTCTGGGGCGCTGCACTCCCCCCCGGTTAAATCCAGTACTCCTGGACTGGGAAGAAAACAACAATACATATCAGCAAAAAATCAAAATACAATTTTTGAAATGCAGAAACAAGTAAATTTTGAACAGAGCTTCCCTTTATGGGAGGTGAGGACACTTGAACGTTACAAACAGAACATGGTTAAATATTTTAAATAACATCCTATAAATAACTTTTCTTACCCAGCCGGGTATTCTACTTAGTGCAAATTCTCAACAATAATTTAACTTGGCCTCTAAGGACGTATAAGCTGAATCCACTAAAGGCTTACTATAAAACTCCTAAAATATAAATTAACTTTTATCACTTCTTTCTTCTAAGTGCAACACTTTCTTCTTGATTTGTCTTATGCAGGACCGCCTGTCTATCTGCCCAGGCCTACTGCCTCTTTTCTTAGCACAGGAACACTGAACCATCTCTCTATGGCTCCTAGGAGGACTCACCATCTAACCCCGTACGGGTTCACTTCCCTGTCCTCAATCTCTAGCAACATTATCAAACATTTTCTTATAACTAACTAACTACATATTACTTCTACATATAAACATTATTGCTACTTCTCTTAAGGCAACATTATACTTTAAGTGCTATTGGTGAATGTTCCCTTTAAGAGGGAACCAAGTCTCTTGGAGGTAGCGCAACTTCTCAAGCTGCAAGTTCGTGTAAGGCAGGAACTCCTTTACTGTTTCCAGGAGCTGTTTCTTCGCAAAGAGTTCTTTTTCTTGTAAAACCAGTAGGGGGCACCTTTAATAAGGTGCGAACTATGTACAAAACAGTTTGTGAACCATTCACCGTCCATGATTTGGTAGTCTTTAAAACAGTGATGAACCAATCAAAAAGGCAAAATAGAGATCCCGGGTCAACTAAGGGATCCCTTTAAGAGATAACCCTGGTCCGGTTATAGCAGCAGAGAAACACAAAAAGATGAACAGTTGACTATATACATTACGCAGAGCTTTAGGGCTTCATAGTAAGTTGCAAGACGTCAGCCGATAGTGGATGTCTCCTGACCGTGGAGGCTTCAGTCCCTGGCTCCCGGCCGATGTGGTGTCAGTGTCAGTGGTTCATCTCTCAGGTGCAGTCAGGTCACCCGGTGTCTGGATTCGAAGGCTAACCCTGGTTGCAAGCTCAGTAGCAGCAACAAGGCGCACGGTGGCGATAGTAGCAAGATCTGTCAAGTCCGGATCGGTCATGCTCGGGGCAACAGGCGACACCTCTACCGGCCCACAACGTTGGACGTTCCGAGCGCACCATCCTTGTGCACTCCGGTGGCGAGTGTAGGTCACCTGGTCCCCCCTTTGTAGTAATGGGTCACCATATCGGTTGCGGAAGGGAGTCTTCACATTGTAACTGGTAATGAAGATGTCAGTCGGTAGTCCCGGTTCTTGTATGGAGCCCCAACCCCGCTTTGGGTGAAAGGCCAACACAGTTCCCCGCTTTACCATGTCTTTCCTGCCGTGCGCATGCAGCGCCCCAGAGTCCTGGTCGTTGCAGTACTTTAGCTCCGCCACTAAGGGGGGCTATGGTACGTCTGATGGCACTGAAGGAGTTCATCTGACCAGGTATCACAGACACCAATACATTTCACAGTCTGGCCTCCAGGGGGAGCTAAGGGTTCTATTTATTAGGCCACTCCTCACAATCTGGTAAAACTGGGGGTTAGGCAGGAAGTTAGAAGAGAAAGCTGACTGGGTTGGAACCAGGCAACACCTTGTGGCAGAGGGTGTTGTAGGGGAAGATTCAGAGGGGCCCCTGTCAGGGGTGGGATCCTGACAGAGGCCTAGCAACCAGAGAGAACGTTACGGGACCGCGCCTGCACGATATAGCGGCGGTACCCCAAGAAAGGACAAGAAGCGAGGTATATTGTGCTGAGTGAGAAACGAGATCAACGTAACAAGGAGAATACCAGTAGGAGTCGTGCTGTAAGACGAGGCAACATCCTATTGAGGCGCATAACCGGTGGCCAGAACGCCGAGGAAGTATAGAGCTCCAAGCCAAACTTCGAACCTACGGCAGGACAGTCAGTTAGAGGCGGGCTGTCTCACCCAATTGACCTAGGAAGACACAGGGGGGTAACAACAGGAGTGGGGCGACGCTAGAGTCCCGGAAGAGCTCCGAGCCTCCCCGTCATACGGGTGCGTCCTAACCATAAGATCTGGGGGACGTGGAAGAACATCAGAATCGAGTTGTGAGGGAACACGAGAAACAGACACAATAGTTGTGAGGACTATCCCGTGGTGCTCAGCAGGGAAGGACTACAACACACAAGCGCTAGCGGGTAGGCACAGATTTCCACCTGCAAAGGGAACTCTGGATGTGCCATTGGACCGACCAGGCTTGCGCAGCCCGGTTAACCGTATTCCGGATTGAGGACCCTGAAGCCTTCAGTAAAGAGGTAAAGAGACTGCAACCTGGTGTCCTCGTTATTTAACCTGCACCGCACCACCACAACATCATCACCATCACGCATACCTATCATTGTACGCCCCTCAGCAGGGTCACGGACCGGGTCTAGCCACCGTGACAATCCCAGAGCAGAGACTCAGAGGCCCTGTACCGGGTACCCCTCGGCCCTGCGACAGTGGGGGCGCTACATTTTGGCGTCACGAACAGGATCTACTTAAGCCTGAAGAATCAGGTCATGTGTGCCTTGGAACTGTGATTTATTATACTTGGAACTGTGACTTATTGCAAAGACTGTGTATTGCCATTTGCCGCCAAAAACCGCCGCCATTACAGCGCTGAGGAGAGCGCAGGAGAAGAAGAGGGGCGTGGAAGTGGGCGTAGACAAGCTGGAGAGCGCGAAAGACAATGGCCGCCCAGTCAAAATATTTCTGCGTCCTGAGGACGTGCCCGTCAGCAGCCGAGGTCCGCCTCCTCATTCTCTTTGGAGGATGGAGACCATGGAGACGGGGCCGCCCACGAAAGAGACCGCGGGAAGAGGACACTGGAGAGGAAGTGAAGATGGCGACGCCGGGAGCACCGCGTGGGAATGACCCGACTCAGCGAGAGGCTGCACAACCCATCACAGCCCCGGACACGCCATCATTGCGGGAACTGACCCTTGCGGAGCTACCAATGGGCTGACCCCCGTGGCCGCCGTCCGAGGAGTGTGTGGCTGCAGCCGAGGCCCGGCAGATAGCCTACTGCCTGGAGGCCGACGCCCGTGTGATCGCTCGTCTGGGCCAACCTACAGAGGTCCGCCTGTCTCCGGTGTCCCCCGCATCTTTCATCCCGACCGCGGCGGAGTGTGAGCTGCAGGTACAGGGCTTGAGGATCCTACCGGAGGCAGAACACCTTCGACGCTTGATGACGGCTTGGCGGAACAGACCCCAACCTGCGGCCCAGGTCGATCTGACAAGCGTCGCGGAGACTCCACCGTCACACTGGGGTGTTGTGGTGTCCTTCAACTCCCGGAAGGGCAGGGGAGTTATCCAGGAGATCGGGGAGCCACTACAGGTCCGTGTCGATCGAGAAGAAGTGGAGCCCTGCGGGGGAAGGTACGATTCCGACCTGGAGCCTGGTGACGCAGTGACCTACACCCGGTGGAGGAGGGAGGTCGGCTGGATAGCTCGGGGCGTCCAGCGGTGTGTCGCACTCCAGGCCGATGCCGGGACATCTGAGGACGAGCCCCCTGCAGAGAAGGCGATGGAACCTGTCTCCGTGGAACCTCCGGAAGTCCGGGCTCACCGTGTGCCCCTGGGTCGCGCTTGCCCACGAGTAAGGAGGGCATCCCGCAGAGGGATCCTGTCGTTGCTGGAGCCAGAACCGGCCCTTGTTGCACCAACGCGACCTGTTGGCCGGGTGAGGCCTGGAAGGAGGCCACCCCCTGCACTGCAAGAAAACTGAGTAAGCAAAAATGCTTTATTGAATGTAAATAGTTCATTGTTTTCTGCTGTTTTGCTGCTAAAACCCGTCCAGGGTTAACTCTTAAAGGGATCCCTTTGTTGACCTGGGATCCCTATTGCTTTTTGGTTGTTTCTACTTTTTGCCGTAGTTATCAAGAGACTGCCGAATCATGGACGGTGAATGATTCAAAAACTGATATTGTAAATAGTTTGCACCTTCTTAAAGGTGCTCTCTACTGGTTATATAAAAGAAAGGACTCTTTGCGAAGAAACTGTTCCTGGAAGCAGTACCGGAGTCCTTGCTGCATACGGACTTGCAGCTTGAGAAGTTGCACTACCTCATAGAGACTTGGTCCCCTCTTAAAGGGGATGTTCATCGATAGCACTTAAGGAATGATGATGCTTTAAGAGAAGAAGTAACAATGCTGATATGTAAAAGTTATATGTAGAAAGCTAGTTAATTGTAAGAGATGTTTAATAATGTTGGTAAAAGAATGAGGACAGAAAGTGAACCCGTACGGGGTTAGTCAGTGAGTCCTCCTAGGAGCCATACAGAGATGGCTCAGTAATCCTGAACCGAAAGATGGATGATATGTTCTATACTGTGTATAGTAGTAGAAAGACAGTAGGCCCGGGCAGAAAGGGGCGGTCCTGTAACAGAAAGGAGAGGCAGTAGGTCTGGAGCAGTTAGGACAGGCGGTCCTGCAGATGTAAAGAAGGAGAATGCATAAAAGTTGATTGGCCTTATAATGTGTTATAAGAAGGTCTTTAGTGGATCCAGCGAGTACGTCCTTAAAGGCAATGTTAAATTATTGTTCAAAGATTTTGCACTTAGTAGAATACCCGGTTGGGTAAGAAAAGTAATTATAGTAAGTTATTTAAAGTATTTAACCATGTTTGTAATGTTCAAGAGTCCTCACCTCCCATAAAGGGAAGCTCTGTTAAAAAGTTTACTTGTACTTGCATTTTCAAAATTGTATGTCTTTTTGCTAACATGTATTGTTGTTTTCTTCCCAGTCCAGGAGTACTGGATTTAACCGGGGGGGGAGTGCAGCGCCCCAGAGTCCTGGTCGTTGCAGTACTGTAGCTCCGCCACTAAGGGGGGCTATGGTACGTCTGATGGCACTGGAGGAGTTCATCTGACCAGGTATCACAGACACCAATACATTTCACAGTCTGGCCTCCAGGGGGAGCTAAGGGTTCTATTTATTAGGCCACTCCTCACAATCTGGTAAAACTGGGGGTTAGGCAGGAAGTTAGAAGAGAAAGCTGACTGGGTTGGAACCAGGCAACACCTTGTGGCAGAGGGTGTTGTAGGGGAAGATTCAGAGGGGCCCCTGTCAGGGGTGGGATCCTGACAGAGGCCTAGCAACCAGAGAGAACGTTACGGGACCGCGCCTGCACGATATAGCGGCAGTACCCCAAGAAAGGACAAGAAGCGAGGTATATTGTGCTGAGTGAGAAACGAGATCAACGCAACAAGGAGAATACCAGTAGGAGTCGTGCTGTAAGACGAGGCAACATCCTATTGAGGCGCATAACCGGTGGCCGGAACGCCGAGGAAGTATAGAGCTCCAAGCCAAACTTTGAACCTACGGCAGGACAGTCAGTTAGAGGCGGGCTGTCTCACCCAATTGACCTAGGAAGACACAGGGGGGTAACAACAGGAGTGGGGCGACGCTAGAGTCCCGGAAGAGCTCCGAGCCTCCCCGTCATACAGGTGCGTCCTAACCATAAGATCTGGGGGACGTGGAAGAACATCAGAATCGAGTTGTGAGGGAACACGAGAAACAGACACAACAGTTGTGAGGACTATCCCGTGGTGCTCAGCAGGGAAGGACTACAACACACAAGCGCTAGCGGGTAGGCACAGATTTCCACCTGGAAAGGGAACTCTGGATGTGCCATTGGACCGACCAGGCTTGCGCAGCCCGGTTAACCGTATTCCGGATTGAGGACCCTGAAGTCTTCAGTAAAGAGGTAAAGAGACTGCAACCTGGTGTCCTCGTTATTTAACCTGCACCGCACCACCACAACATCATCACCATCACGCACACCTATCATTGTACGCCCCTCAGCAGGGTCACGGACCGGGTCTAGCCACCGTGACAATCCCAGAGCAGAGACTCAGAGGCCCGGTACCGGGTACCCCTCGGCCCTGCGACAGTGGGGGCGCTACACGCAGGCTTTGGGTGTTGTACTTTTGGTGGGTCAATTCGTTCTGTCTCTTTTCGTTTTTTCCAGTGTAGGATCAGACATTGCTTATACTGTTCCCAAGTGAGCACAGCAAGGGTGAGGCCCTCCTCCCGGGCTCCATCTGGCCCAAACCGGGGGGTGTCCCACTGGAAGATCACCCCTTCTGAGCTCACATCTAAGGGTTCCCCGATCTTGGTCGGTAGCGGCGGCACCAGCTTCTCCATCGTGTCGGGGGTTAACACCACCAGCTCCGCTGAGAGGAACCGGTCACTGTCGGAGTGGGGAGCGGTCACGGGAGCTGGATCGGTCGGTGGGGCAGGAGCGCTTCCCATACCTGCGTCTGATGTGGTTCCACCGGTGCCGATCCGCTCCACTGACGAGGACACTGGAGTCGGCAGCAGCTCGGACCGCGGTTCTTCCAAGGCATCCCCCCGACACGGCTCCGCCCTCCTCGGCTTCGCATCTGCCGGCTCCATGATCGGGATAGGTGGACTCGGCTCCTCCGCCGGCGGCTCCAAGGGGTTCGGATTCTTCAGCTGCGGTGGGTTCGGGTCCGTCTCCGGTCGATGGGGATAATCCGGGATCACTGCGTCGTCGCTCAGGCACTCGCTGGTCATCTTCGTTGTCCCGCATTCGATGGCTGCACATGCACCTGGCTCCGCCATTTCTTCGGGGTGGAGCTCCCTCTTCACCTCGTACCCGCCGTTGCAAATCAGGGGGTGGTTCTCCTCCGCTTCTGGGCAGGTCGTCATCTCGCAGCAGTAGTCGGAGGGGGCGGTCACCACTTTTGGCGCCGCTTGGGTAGCCTCCTCCCATGGCACGCCCTTCTTCTTCCTCTGCGCTCCCCGTGGCGCTGCAATGGCGGCTGTTTTGGCGGGAACTTTTGGCAACAATTGATAATACAGTCTTTGCAATAAATCACAGTTCAAGCACAATAAATCACAGTTCCAAGGCACACATGACCTGATTCTTCAGGCTTAAGTAGATCCTGTTCGTGACGCCAAGTTTGGAGCGCCCCCAGACGCAGGGCCGCGGGGTACTCGGTACCGGGCTTCTCTGTCTCGGTTCTGGGGTCGTCACGGTGGCTAGACCCGGTCCGTGACCCTGCTAAGGGGCGTCCAATGAAAGGTGTAGGTGGTGGTGCGTAGTGCAGTTCACGGTGAATAACGAGGACACGGGGTTGCAGTCTCTTTACCTCTTTACTGAAGGCTTCAAAGTCCTCAATCCAGAGTACGGTTAACAGGGCTGCAAGAGACCGGCCGGTCCGATGGCACCTCCAGAGTTCCCTTTGCAGGTGGAAATCTGTGCCTACCTTCTAGCGCCTGTGTGTTGTAGTACTTCCCTGCTGAGCACCACGGGATAGTCCTCACAACTGTTGTGTCTGTTTCTGATGTTCTTCTCCGTCCCCCAGATGATATGGATAGGACGCACCCGTATGACGGGAAGGCCTGGAGTTCTGACGGGAAGGCCTGGAGTTCTTCCGGGACCCTAGCGTCGCCCCTCTCCCACAATTGCCCCCTATGTCTTCTTAGGTGATTTTGGTGAGATAGCCAACCTAAAATCAACTGTCCTGCCTCTGTTTGAAGTATTGCTTGGAGCCTAATACTTCCTCGGCGTTCTGGCCACCGGCTGCACGCCTCAATAGGATGTTGCCTCGATCTTACAGCACGACTCCTATTGGTGTTATCTCCTTTTTGCTTTGATCTCGTTTCTCACTCTCCACAATAAACCTCGCTTCTTTGCCTTTCTTGAGATACCGCCGCGATGTAGTGCAAGCGCGGTTCCTTAACGTTCTTTTCTGTTCGCTAGGCCTCTGTCAGGATCCCACCCCTGACAGGGACCCCCCTGAATCTTCCCCTGCAACACCCTCTGCCACAGGATGTTGCCTGGTTCCAACCCAGTCAGCTTCTCTCTAACTTTCTATCTAACCCCCAGTTTTACCAGATTGTGAGGAGTGGCCTAATACATAGCGCCCTTAGCTCCCCCTGGAGGCCAGACTATGAAGTGTATTGGTGTCTGTGATACCTGGTCAGGTGAACTCCTTCAGTGCCATCAGACGTACCACCACCCCCCTTAGCGGCAGAGCGATGTTACTGCAACGACCAGGTCTCTGGGGCGCTGCAATTGTATATACCGCCCTATCTTGTAGTACATAAATGTTTTCAGCCCCCTTTATATACAGCCTCATTCCGCAGTACATTGCTACTCTCAGCACTTCTATATAAAGCTTCTTTCTGAGGTACATGACTCCTCACAGCCTTTCTATATGCAGGTACATCCTTCAAAGTATCATGCTTCTCATTCCTTCAATGAGCATTTCCATACTTCAGTATATTACTTCCATAAGCTCCTCTACATGCAGCCACTTCCTGCTGCACATTGCTTCTTTCAGCCCCTCTATATACAGCCCCGCCCTGCAGTACATCACTCCTCTCAGTCCCTCTATATGCAGCCTCATCAGGCAAAACATCACACCTCTGAACCCCTCTATCTGCAGCCCAGTCCTGTAGTACGTCCCTTCTTTCAGTCCCTTTTTATATACCCAATCATGCAATACATCAATCTGCTCAGCATCTCTATATACAGCGTCATCCTGAAGTACATCACTCCTCTCAACCCCTCTTTATAGAGTGCCATTCTGCAGCACATCACTTTTCTATATACTGTACTTCCCGACCCTGCAGTATATTATTCCTCTGAGCCCTTCTGTATAGTCTTCTACTCTAACACATCACTCCTCTCAGCCCTTCTATGTACAAACCCATCTTGCAATATACAGTGCCTTGCGAAAGTATCCGGCTCCCTGGAACTTTTCAACCTTTTCCCACATATCATGCTTCAAACATAAAGATATCAAATGTAAATTTTTGGTAAAGAATCAACAACAAGTGGAACACAATTGTGAAGTTGAACGAAATATATTGGTTATTTTAAATTTTTGTGGAAATTCAAAAAGTGGGGCGTGCAATATTATTCGTCCCCTTTACTTTCAGTGCAGCAAACTCACTCCAAAAGTTCATTGTGGATCTCTGAATGATCCAATGTTGTCCTAAATGCCTAATGATGATAAATATAATCCACCTGTGTGTAATCAAGTCTCCGTATAAATGCACCTGCTCTGTGATAGTCTCTGAGTTCTGTTTGAAGCACAGAGAGCATCATGAAGACCAAGGAACACAACAGGCAGGTCCGTGATACTGTTGTGGAGAAGTTTAAAGCCAGATTTGGATACAAAATGATTTCCAAAACTTTAAACATCCCAAGGATGTAGTGCAGCCCCTCAAGGAAGCCCACACGAAATGCTCATTGGGACTACTCAGATGACCACAGTGGAGACTATGGGTAAGGGCACTATTTGACATCCTCAGAAATATGAATGGGTTTTAAAGTGACACATACTTAATTCTTTGCTGGTTTTCACTGTGACTGGTCGGGTTGTTATTCTGCCTTCAAACTTTCTCCTACTAGCAGTATTTACATTTTGATATGGTGTTTTTGGATATACTGTTTTAGAAACTGCATTTATCTACTCTGTTGAGCAGTATAATATTTCCTACCAGGGATACATTTATCCAGTGTGGCTTTACTTCATACTTATTGTACCATCACTTTCTGATGTAGTGATTTTTTTCTGTTCTCCCATCCACTTTGATATATGCGGTTTCTGGGTGTTACACCTGTAATATCAGCTATTCCACTTTGTGTATGGATTTCTGCTGTAGTTATTGTGTGCTGTCTACATGTAAATTTGAATATATTATGATTTTAATTTTATTTGTGGCTTTGTGCTTTTTTTTCTTGTGTTGAATTCCAGGGTTTTTGTCACATCCATTAAACAAGTCACTTTCGGGGTATCAGCTTCCCCTTTCTTCATGGCATCCTCACTTCGCAAGGCTGCTGGGGATCCTGCCGACTACGCCAAGTGTGAGGGGGAGCCAGGGCCAAAGTCGTGGTTGAGAGTATGTTCTTTAACGCATTACTGATTGATCTGTTCCCATCAGTATTGTGAGACTCCATAAACAGGTTAGTATATGAGCGTTAATAAATGTTCTGAAATCTGCTTATCCAAATGTACCATTCAGTGCTTCAGTGTCTGATAAAATTATGCCCCCTCTTGAACATTTTCAAGTTATATTAAAGTTCAATTTATTGATTGAACTTTAATATGTGTGATTGTGGATATATCAGATAGCACCTCCTTTACCCTATAAAACTGTGTGTGTGTGGGGGGGGACAGAGCCGTAGTCGTGACTGAGAGTATGTGCTTTAACGCACCCTGATCTCCTTTCACATGAATATAATGTCCCTCTTGCGGCACACCTTCTGCTTCGCCTTCTGCACCATCAGGGTCCCATCAGGCTGGTTGAGGTTCTGCTGCTGGTGTTGTTGCATATAAAGAGACAGAGTCCATTTGAAACGTATAATTTTGCTTTCCTTTGTTCGCAGCACATCCTTTCCAATTACAGCATCAGCATAGAGTTTCACACAGTTCACATTCTCTACTTTCCCTGCACTTCTTTCTATGGTCTTCAGTACGTGCCCAGGTCCTACCACCTCTTGCAGTAACACAGCGTCCTCCCTGTCCAGACTCACTGCTCTTGGGACTTCCCTCATCCGTTTCGCACCAGATCTGAGGGCATCAGCCCATGCGATGATCTGCCACATGATAAATGACCTGCGTCCCCGTACTGTATAGGACCTCTACTGTAGCCTCCACTCCACCACTGCTGTCACACCGCTGCTTGGCTGTACTTCTGCCCCACTGAGCCCTGGATGGCTGGGTTCCTTGTCTTAAACGTTACAGGGCCCACTGTGCTGCCCCGGGCCTAAGGCCCTCTGTTTCAGCTCCCTGGCTTTTTAGACTCACTTCTGGAAATGCTCCTGTCTTAACCACAGCTGGCCCCTCCTATATTAACTAGTTATTATACTAAGCTTCTATTGCCAAGTCCTACTGTGCCCCATCTAGTGTCCTAACTATGCACTGCACTTTCCCTAAGTAACCATATGCATTACATGACACATTAGAAATATATACGTTTAGCGGATAAGGCATAACACATGTACAAATAAGACATCTTAATTACAGCAATATACAAACAGTTAACTGTGACATTTTTAAAGGGGTGGGCATAGACCAGTCTCTGTCACCCCTTACATGTGCACCTCCTTTCTACTTTTCATTTTCAAGTTGTGTCAGAGATGCAAATTGGCTTTTTTTGCCATTGATCAAGAGAACGAAAAATTACAGGATTATGTCCATTCAAAAGTAAAACAGACTCTCGCCGATCTTACCAAACACCGGCTTCTTTCCTCATAGAAGTCAGTAGGAGAGGTGACCGCACTACCATCTTCCTATTGGTGAAAGCTGTGTGGCTATCTCCTACTTGTTAATTACACTCCCATTACATTTTTTTACTAGATCTGTGTATGTGTGTATATTTTGCCATGTTGTTTTTCCAAAGGCTTTTTCCTACCAGCAATGTAGAAACCATCTATATTTCCACTGACAGATAGTGCTCTTCTGTGGCAAATTAATTTTTGCTGACTAAATAAGTAGAAGTTTATATTGTTAAACTGTAACTGTCATTTTAATTTTTATTTCATAAATCCATAGTACACATGAAAATAAACTTTACAAAGATCTATCCAATATCTAGCTAGAAAGGAGAGGAGAAGGCAGGAGTTCTGTCTCTAGTTCCTCCCTCCCCATCTACATAGAATTGCATCAGTAGTGGCTGCCATCTCCTATCTCAGTAATGGGAATGTGTCTTCACTGAATACAGATTATACCTCAGAATTGAGAATTTTGATAATAACTGATCAATTTTGGTAGAGAGAGAAATAATTTTTTTGATAAGATATAATACAAAGTTGCTTATTTACATGTGCACTATTCATTTATGAACTAAAAATTTAAACGACGGTTACTCTTTAACATTTTAAGGTAAACAACATTTTTTGAACACTTTCAGTATAAGGCTAGGTTCGCATTTATCCTGTGCTCTACGGTGATCACTCTCCATCTAAATCCCCCCAGAAATGTGACTCAGATTAAATCCCAACAGATGCATTCACTATAAGATAGGAGGGACCATTTTGGACTCTGTTCCAGTGGTGTTCCTAAAGTTAGGTGTATTTCTAGGACTCAAAAGTGTGGTTGACCTCAGTTTTGTGCATATCTAACATGACAGTACAGTACCGGAACAGTGGCCAGATGTAGTCCAAAATAACCCCATCTGTCTCTGTGAAAAAGGACACTGGCTATACTGGACATGGCATGAAGCGGAAGCTATCATTGGCTGCCACCAGAATGCTGAGAAGGCAGGTGGTCAATAACCCTTCAATGCCTTCAGAAGACCTACAGCAAGATTTGATAGCAGCAGGCATAGATGTTTTAGTTGCACAGTGAGGAGTGTACTAAACATTGAAAGTCTTCATACCCAATTGCCAAGTTGTACGCCTCTGCTGACCTAAAACAACAAGAAAATTCAGCCTCAATTCTGCTGTTCTGTGGAGCAAGAAAACAAAACTATATCTTTTCTGGACTGGATAACTAGTATACCGGAGGAAGGAAAAAATAAAAAAATATGCTGAAAACAATAGCCTGTCTACAGTGAAACAATGGCGGTGGCTTTGCTACCTCTAGTGCCGGAAGCCTGCAGCGTGTGGAAGGCACAATGGATTTAATCAAGTATCAGGAAATCCTAGAAGAAAATGTCATGCCTTCTGTGAAGAAGCTTAAGCTTGGGTATCAATTGAGCCTTCCAAAAGGACAATGATCCCAAGAATATCTCAATGTACCAAGGCTTGATTTCAGAAGAAAACCTGGAAAATTGTTAATGATAAAAATCATCTGAAGTGAAACCCATAGAACTGGGAATTGAAGAAAAAGGCGGCATCATGCAAATCCAAAAATATTAGTGAACTGGAGTACATTACCAACGAGAATTCCTACAGAACGCTGCCAGAAGCGGGTTTATGGCTATGGATCATATTTTCAGCAGGTCATCACAGCCAAGGGCACTCAACTAAGTATTAGCCCCTTTACCCCCAAGGGTGGTTTGCATGTTAATGACCAGGCCAATTTTTACAATTCTGACCACTGTCCTTTATGAGGTTATAACTCTGGAACGCTTCCATGGATCCCGATGAGTCTCACGTTGTTTTCTCGTGACATATTGTACTGTTAGTGGTAAAATTTTTTGATATGACTTGCGTTTATTTGTGAAAAAAATGGAAATTTGGCAAATTTAGAAAATTTCGCAATTTTCCAACGTTGATTTTTCATGCCCTTAAATCACACATATATGTCACACAAAATACTTAATAAGTAACATTTCCCACATGTCTACTTTACATCAGTACAATTTTGGAACCAAAATTTCTTTTTGTTATGAAGTTATATAGGTTAAAAGTTGACCAGAGATTTATCATTTTTACACCATTTTTTTTAGGGACCACATCACATTTGAAGTCAGTTTGAGGGGTCTATATGATAGAAAATACCCAAAAGTGTCACCATTCTAAAAACTGCACCCCTCAAGGTGCTCAAAACCACATTCAAGAAGTTTATTAACCTTTCAGGTGCTTCACCGGAATTTTTGGACCCCAAAAGTTGTTGTACAATTTGTCCTGAATACGCTGATACACTATATATGCAGGCAAACCACTGTTTGGGCCAGAGGCGTAGCTAGGGTTTTTGTTCGGGGGGCGAAGCTTCTGAGTGGGCCCCTAACCAGGTAACCTTGATTATAACTGGGTGACGCGCTCTAATAGTGGAGAAGAACCTCAGCAGATGACCGCGCTACTATTGAAGATAATCTCTATATAAAGACCAACATGGATATTACCGCCATATGGCCAGTGGTAGATACCAGCCCTGCAGAACATGTAAAAGATCACAGCACAGTTACAGATAATGATTTACCGCTGACGTCCTTTCTGATGGAATCGTTCACTTTTCACGTCTTTTCCATCTGGCCCAGACCGACATGACAACTTCTTCCAGCCAGGACTCGTCTGCAGAGAATACAACAAAGACACGTTTCACTTCTAATATTCCAGCCCCATCACCATCTATTCCCAACCTGCACAAACTCCTTATCCTGCTGATACTCCAATACTGAGCCACTGCTGCCGTATGTGTCCCTATTACTGCCCCTGATACCTCAATACTGAGCCGCTGCTGCCGTATGTGTTCCTATTAGTGCACCTGATACCCCAATACTGAGCCGCTGCTGCCGTATATGTCCCTATTACTGCACCTGATACCCCAATACTGAGCCGCTGCTGCCGTATGTGTCCCTATTACTGTACCTGATACCCCAATACTGAGCCGCTGCTGCTATATGTGTCCCTATTACTGCACCTGATACCCCAATACTGAGCCGCTGCTGCCATATGTGTCCCTATTACTGCACTTGCTGTGTGGTTCTATATACCGTCTAAAGTAATGCCGGGTGCAAGTGCCCTAGAAAACAGTGCCCACATTTTGCCCCCTAGAAAGTAGTATTGCCCTGTGTGCCCCTTTGATAGTCACAGTAACCTGAGTTCCCCTATAACAATAAGTGCCCACTGTACATTTAATAATGTCCACAGTCTCCCTCCTGTACAGCTCCCCTATACACAGTATAATGCCCCCTAACTGTATAGTACCACGCACACAGTATACTGACCCCTTATTAGCCTCCAAACTGTTTGATGGCTCCAACACTGTAATCCCCACACTGTATGATGGCCCCATAGATAACCTCCATATAGTATAATGTGCCAGATAGTCCTCAATATAGTACAAGGCAGCACCCCCATAGGCAGACCCTGTAGTATAAGACAGTACCCCTAGTACTCATGTACAGCACCATGGAATTAATGGTGCTATATAAATAATAAATAATAATAATAAGGCAGCACCCCATAGGCAGACCCTGTAGTATAAGACAGCACCCCTATCGGCAGACCCTGTAGTATAAGACAGTACCCCATAGGCAGACCCTGTAGTATAAGGCAGCACCCCATAGGCAGACCCTGTAGTATAAGGCAGCACCCCATAGGCAGACCCTGTAGTATAAGACAGTACCCCCATAGGCAGACCCTGTAGTATTAAGCAGCACCCCCATAGGCAGATCCTGTAGTATAAG
The DNA here is from genome assembly GCF_051348905.1 of Ranitomeya variabilis. NCBI lineage: Eukaryota > Metazoa > Chordata > Amphibia > Anura > Dendrobatidae > Ranitomeya > Ranitomeya variabilis. The sequence continues at coordinate 200,600,055 of NC_135232.1, read as the reverse complement.
GCAGCACCCTCCCATAGGCAGATCCTGTAGTATAAGACAGCACCCCTATCGGCAGACCCTGTAGTATAAGACAGTACCCCATAGGCAGACCCTGTAGTATAAGGCAGCACCCCATAGGCAGACCCTGTAGTATAAGACAGCACCCCTATCGACAGACCCTGTAGTATAAGACAGTACCCCATAGGCAGACCCTGTAGTATAAGGCAGCACCCCATAGGCAGACCCTGTAGTATAAGGCAGCACCCCATAGGCAGACCCTGTAGTATTAAGCAGCACCCCATAGGCAGATCCTGTAGTATAATGCAGCACCCTCCCATAGTCAGATCCTGTAGTATAAGGCAGCCCCCCATAGGCAGATCCTGTATATAAGGCAGCACCCCCATAGGCAGATCCTGTATATAAGGCAGCACCCCCCATAGGCAGATCCTGTATATAAGGCAGCACCCCCCATAGCCACATCCTGTATATAAGGCAGCACCCCCCAATAGGCAGATCCTGTATATAAGGCACCACCCCCCAATAGGCAGATGCTGTATATAAGGCAGCACCCCCCCATAGCCAGATTCTGTATATAAGGCAGCACCCCCCAATAGGCAGATCCTGTATATAAGGCAGCACCCCCATAGCCACATCCAGTATATAAGGCAGCACCCCCCCATAGCCACATCCAGTATATAAGGCAGCACCCCCCAATAGCCAGATCCTGTATATAAGGCAGCACCCCCCAATAGGCAGATGCTGTATATAAGGCAGCACCCCCCATAGCCAGATCCTGTATATAAGGCAGCACTCCCCCAATAGGCAGATCCTGTATATAAGGCAGCACCCCCCAATAGGCAGATCCTGTATATAAGGCAGCACCCCCAATAGGCAGATTTGTATATAAGGCAGCACCCCCCATAGCCAGATCCTGTATATAAGGCAGCACCCCCCAATAGGCAGATGCTGTATATAAGGCAGCACCCCCATAGCCAGATCCTGTATATAAGGCAACACCCCCATAGCCAGATCCTGTATATAAGGCAACACCCCCATAGCCAGATCCTGTATATAAGGCAGCACCCCCCCATAGCCACATCCAGTATATAAGGCAGCACCCCCCCAATAGCCAGATCCTGTATATAAGGCAGCACCCCCCAATAGGCAGATGCTGTGTATAAGGCAGCACCCCCCCATAGCCAGATCCTGTATATAAGGCAGCACTCCCCCAATAGGCAGATCCTGTATATAAGGCAGCACCCCCCCAATAGGCAGATCCTGTATATAAGACAGCACCCCCCCAATAGGCAGATTATGCATATAAGGCAGCACCCCCAATAGGCAGATCCTGTATATAAGGCAGCACCCCCCCCAATAGGCAGGTCCTGTAAATAAGGCAGCACCCCCCCAATAGGCAGATCCTGTATATAAGGCAGCACCCCCCCCAATAGGCAGATCCTGTATATAAGGCAGCACCCCCCCATAGGCAGATCTTATAAATAAACAATAAATACTCACCTCTCTTCCTCCTTGTTCCAGCGGCGCTCCCTGCTCATCTCCTGACAGCGGGCGCCGGGCGGTGACTTCATCGCGCACGCTGTCAGTGTGGGGGATGATAGGAGAAGGAGCGTAGCTCCGGGTGGGCCCCCTCAGAGCGCGGGGCCTGGGGCGCCCGCACCCTCTGCCCCCCGGCAGCTACGTTACTGGTTTGGGCGCATGGCAGAGCTCAGAAGGGAAGGAGCACCGTTTGACTTTTCAATGCAAAATTGGGGGGAAATGAGATCGGATGCCATGTTGCATTTGGAGAGCTCCTGATGTGCCTAAACAGTGGAAACCCCCACAAGTGACACCATTTTGGAAAGTAGACACCCTAAGGAACTTATTTAGATGTGTGGTGAGCACTTTGAACCCCCAAGTGCTTCACAGAACTTTATCATGTAGTGCCGTAAAAATAAAAAATCATATTTTTTTTTCACAAAAATGATCTATTCTCCCCAATTTTTTATTTTCCCAAGGGTAACAGGAGAAATTGGACCCCAATAATTGTTGTTCAGTTTGTCCTGAGTATGCTGATACCCCATATGTGTTGGTAAACCACTGTTTGAGCGCATGGCAGAGCTCGGAAGGGAAGGAGAACCGTTTGACTTTTTCAATGGAGAATTGGCTGGAATTGAGATCAGACGCATGTCGCGTTTGGAGAGCCCCTGATGTGCCTAAACAGTGGAAACCCCCCAATTCAAACTATAACCTTAACTCCAACACACCCCTAACCCTAATCCCAACCTTAACCACAACCCTAACCACAAACCTAACCCTAACACACCCCTAACCCCAACCTTAACCCCAATCCCAACCCTAACCCTAATCCCAACCGTAATCGTAACTTTAGCCCGAACCCTAACCCTAACTTTAGTCCCAACCCTAACCCTAACTTTAGCCCATTGTCACTTTTATACAATAAAAACTATTTTATATAAAAAATAATTATTTTTGCATCACTTTATTCTGAGAGCTATAACTTTTTTATTTTTCCGGTGATGGAGCTATATGGTGGCTTGGTTTTTAAAGGACAAGATGACGTTTTCAGAGGTACCACGTTTATTTATAGCCATCTTTTTTATTGCGTTATTCCACTTTTTGTTCGGAGGTATGATGATAAAGCATTGTTTTTTTGCCTTGTTTTTTTTTTAATGGTGTTCACTAAAGGGGTTAACTAGTGGGACAGTTTTATATGTTGGGTCATTAAGGATGTGGTGATACTAAATATGTGTACTTTTATTGTTTTGTCATTTTTTCATTCTAATATTTATTGATAGAATAAATATTGATTTTTTAAATTATGTTTTTAAAATATTTTTAGAAATTATTTAAATCTTTTTTTATTTTAATTCTTACTTTTACACCGTGTCCCACTATGGGACACTCATTTTGTGCAGGCTGATCGCTTCTATAGCATGCAAATCTGCATGCTGTAGAAGCTGTCAGCGATGCAGTTTCTATTACACTGACCCGAGAGACTTCCTTGTCATCACTGCGCATGACAGGAAGTCTCTCAGGTCTGGAGAACCGGATGTTGTCATGACGTCATCGGGTCTCCATGGCAGCGATTAGGACCCCGCGTCTTGCCCCTCTGCCGGCTTTGGAATGCTGCGATCACGTTTGATTGCAGTATTTAGGGGGTTAAAATCCGTAACCTCTCCTGGCAGTTAATGCTGGGTGTCAGCTGTGAGAATCAGCTGACACCCAGCCGCGATCAGCCGCGCTCCCCCCGTGAGCACTGCTGATCGACGATGATGTACTATCCCATCCATGGTCAGACGGGCCCAGGGCACATGGACGGGAGAGTATGTCCAAAGGCAGAAAGGGGTTAAAGAAGCTCATGATGAATAACCATGAGACTGCAGTATTGATTAAAAGTGATATTTTGTGATCAATTTGGAGAAATATTAGTTGTGTTGAGCTATGTAAAAGTTTGTAACTTTTTCTAATAAGCCTAACACACAATGGGGGTGAACTAATTTGATTGCAACAGTACAACACATAGATTTCTAAGTACTATATATAGGATCCATTAACTCATGGGGCTATAGACCTGAATAGAATTGAATGTAAGGCTAAATACGAAAAGCCATGGGTACCTTAATTGTAAAGTGCTGCAGAATAAAGAAATACATTTATTAATATTAAGTATTATTATTACTAGCTTACTAAGGGGATAAATATGATCCTTGAACTGCAAATGAAATGAGCAGCAGATAAAGGACATGATGTGTGGGTTCTGTGGTTCTTTGTGTGACACACAGCACTCAGCAGAAATAAAAATAAAGCTGACAAAGAGGAAATGACAATGGAACAGGAAGAATATGTTCTTTGTTTCTACTTTTATAAAAATAACTTTAACTACTTAAAGAGGACCTGTCATTATTTTTTTCCTGCTGATCCTGAGAATTCAAAATAATTAAAAAAAAATACTATATGGATCCAGAGCTATAGTACTTTATATTTAGTACTTTACAAGGTGGCGTTTCTCACAGAATCCTCTGGGGAAGTGTCTTTAGGCTGTTATGTATAATTACCCTGTTACCAACTCCTCTTTAGTAAAGACTACAAAAAGTAGCACTAAATAACCAGGACATTTTTGGCCTTAAAGGATACTACTCACAAAAAGTTATGGATATTTGACTTTCAGGTGAAATTTATGGAATAGTCCATGCTGCAGTGATATTTTATCATGAAAGTAGGGCATTTACAGAGTTACGAGCCTCTACATGGCAATTCCGCTGATCCTAAAGGTTTTCTATGGGCTTCAGGTCTGGAGAAAGTGCAGGCCTCTCCATTTGAGGTACCCCAGTCTCCAGCAGCAGTTCCCTCATGATGTGCTCTCGATGAGCTAGATCATTGCCATCCATGAAGATGAAATAAGGCCTGTGTTGTTCATGCAGAGGTACAATTGCAGCGCCCCAGAGTCCTGGTCATTGCAGTAATGTCGCTCTGCCACTAAGGGGAGTGATGTTACGTCTGACTGCACTAAAGGAGTTCACCTGACCAGGTAACACTCACACTACACTTCACACTCCGGCCACCAGGGGGAGTGGTTCTATCTAGTAGGCCACTCCTCACACTCTGGTAAAACTGGGGGTTGGACAGGAAGACAGAGAGAAGTAACTGGGAAGAGCTAGAGAGAGGACCTGTCAGGGATGGGATCCTGACAGATTCCCAAGAAAGGACAAAAAGTGAGAAGAAACAGGAATACAGCAAAGAGGCGATAGGACCAGAAGGAGTCGTGCTGTAAGATCGAGGCAACATCCTTCTGAGGCGCAAACAGTCGGTGGCCGGAACGCCGAGAAAGTAAGGGACTTTAAGCATTACTTCAAACCACGGCAGGGCAGCCAATTATAGGTTGGCTGTCTCACTTAAACACCTAAGCAGACAAAGGAGGCAGCTGTGGGAGAGGGGCGACTCTAGAGTCCCGGAAGAACTCCAGGCCTACCCCGTCATACGGGTGCGTCCTAGCCATATCATCTGGGGGACGGAGAGAACGAACATCAGAGACAGACAGAATAAGTTGTGAGGACTATCCTGGGGTGCTCAGCAGGGAAGGACTACAACACACAGGCGCTAGAAGGTAGACACGGATTCCTACCTGAAAAGGGAGCTCCGGATGTGCCGTTGGACCGGCCGGTCTCAGCCAGTCCTGTTAACAGTACTCTGGATTGGGTACCTCCAAACCTTCAGTAAACAAAAGGTAAAGAGACTGCAACCTGGTGTCCTCGTTATTTACTGTGACCAGCACTGCACCGCACTACCACCACCTTCCACACCTTTCATTGGGCGCCCCTCAGCAGGGTCACGGACTGGGTCTAGCCACTGTGACAACCCCAGAGCAGAGACTCAGAGGCCCGGTACCTGGTACCCCTCGGCCCTGCAGCAGTGGGGGGGCGCTGCACAATGACTGGATTAATGAAGTTATTCAAGGAGCAGGACATTATCCAAATTTGCTTAAAGCACCACTCCAGCCTTTTTTTTTTTTTTATTTCATCGCTGGAGTGGTGATTAAAATTCAAGTCACCTGCCCCCTGTCTGATGCTCACCTTCCGGTGTTTTCATCTGTTTTCTCCACTTCTCCTATCTGTCTTCTGCAATTTGTGACCTGCTGGCTGCTCCAGTGCTCCTTGCATTGAGAGTCTGTGATGTAACGTCTGAGTCGTGGCCACTCAAAAGCTGTGCTCAGAAGATGGAGACGTGGGACCAGACCACCTCCGAAAACTGGTGAAGACATAAGAGGGTGAGGGCACCACTCCAGTAGTAAAAAAAAATGCTGAAGTGTTGCTTTAAAGACCACATCACAGTTCAACTGCAGAATCTCAAAAGTGAGAGCTTTTTCTTTTGGCATGTCATCTGAGCTGTGTTTTAAGGGGACAGGCTGATTGGCTTATATCAATAACTATGTCAGCCACCTTCTCTGTCTATGCGTATGGAAGTGGACAACAGAAAAGATGAGTACAGTTCATGCTTGACTGAGTAGGTGCAAGCGAACACCACCATTTGCTGGTCAAAGGTGAAAGTAAAGAACGAATTATACTAGTAGGAACCCCAAGAGTGGAAGTGAATTTTCCCAGGGAAGAAACCGAAGATGTCAGGTCAGGTGACACCTGTGTCGCAGATACAAAATATAATAAGGCCTGGCCGTGCTGAGAATGTAAGAGCTGTCCCCAAAACCTGTACCAGGTAGGTCGTGTGGCTGCGGAGTGGGCCTACAGTCACCACAGAAAGGCCTGAGAGAGGTCAGATGCCGGAGAAAGCCTGATCACTGAGGAAGACTGTGACCTGTGCCAGTAGTAGACCGTTAACAGCCCCAGTAGAAGACCATGACCAGATCTGAACCAGGCTTGGGAGATGATCCAACCATTCATGTGGGTCTTTACTTCCATCGTAGACGTACGCTTCAGAGAACGGAGATGGCTTGCGGACTAATGAGAAATACTGTTGACCCAGTTCGGGCCAGTATAATGATCAAAGGCCCTTAAAGAGAATACGACAGTGGTGGGCCTAGTATTGAGAGTGACATCCGTTAAGCTGTGACATAAAGACAATAACAGTTGTTTAATTGCTAGATAAAAAGAACATTAAGAACAGTGTATATAGAACGTTACATAGATATTATATTTAGTCGCATCGCTGTGTTCTGATAGTGTCATAACATACTGTATTGACCTTGCTACTGTTACCCATAATATAGGGCTTAATTGTGTGTATATATACCACTCCAACCTTCCTTTTGAAGGTGTGTTAATTTAGCTAAGGAGCGAGAAATAGCATTTGAAGCAGGGACCTTCTGCTGTGGACGTGTGATTAAAACAGGATATCTGCTGGGGAAAAATACAGTCAGCTTGAGATTTGATTACGCTCAGGAGAAGTGCAGAGGCTGCCTTTGTTCAAAGGAAGAAGCATCCTGGGTTCAAAGGATTCTTCTGAGAGTGTTCCAGACAGGGCCGTATTTAGAGTTTCTGCTGCCCTAGGCACTTTTAGTGCTGCCTCCCCCATTGGTGAGTATGACGCTATTGGCAGTGACTTTGGCAAAAATCGCTGATGTGAAAGTCGCCTTTTGCAGCAGATCCGGCAGTTTTTCCGCATCTGCCGTGTAACGGATCACTTACGGCAACACTGCGTTCGGCCTCATTCATTCCTTATGGGAATTGCAGACATGTGCGGCACTTGCGGTTTTGCCGCGATCCGACAAATGCGGTACTTGCAGCAATGGAAAAAAACACTGCTAGCAGTGTTTTTTGTATCACCGTAAGTGCAAAACCGCAATTGCCGCACATGTCCGCAAGTAGCCATCACTACCTGTCCCTGCACCTTGCTAGCTCATCCCTATCCATCCCTCCCTGACCTAAAACTACACTATAAAGCTTTAGAAAAACTATTTATTAACTGACATATTCCATTGACATATAATGAGGGCTCCAGGCTACGGCGCAGACTGGGACGGGCAGTCTCCGGGTCTCCATCCTCTCTGTGCACACCCTCAGTCCCTGCCTCACTGCCTGTGCTGCACTGTGCACAGACATCCCTCCACCAGACCCCGTAATCACCGCTCGCAGTAGCATACCGGCAGAGGTGCATCTAGGGTTTCTGGCACCAGGGGCAAGAATTCATTTTGGTGCCCCACCTCCGCCAAGGACATATGTGATTTGCACACTCAGTCATGTGCCCACGAGCTCCTCTCCCTAATGCTCTCAATGTTCAGTGAAAAACTGAGAGAAGCGGGAAGAGAAGCTCGTTGTCAGAGGACCATAAGTGTAAAAGTCGCATATGAGTGAAGTGTCCATGTGACGATTACTGGAACCTGCAGAGCTGAATCCTGACATCTGAATTCTCACAGCTAATGCACTGCACACTTTTAGGATTCTCCCTTGCTGGTGGACGGTCATGTCAGCACAAGTATGTGATTTGTATACTTCTGACCACATTCCGACTAGACGTGCCTGGCCTCGCTCAGTTCATTTTCAATGACAGAGGCCACACATGTCTAGTCAGCATGTGACCGCATTAATGTAAATCCCCAGCAGTGCGCACTGTGAGAATTCAGAAGTCTGCAGTCACAAAGAATGACTGCAGACTCATCACAAACCTGGACATCCCCTTTAATGCTCCTAACATAAATAAAAACATGAGAGTTAGTCAGTATCACAAATAACATTTACATCCAGGTACCTTATAGATTCTTCTTTTCTTCATCTTGTCCAGATCCCATGATGAGTTTTCTCATCCACAGCTGTCTCTGCAGACTTCCATCTTCTCTGTTCTTTTGCAGAAAGTCTCCACATGACGCCCTTAAAGATACACGTGTCATTATAATGCTCCTGAATGAAAAATTGACCCTCACTATATTGTCTGCACAAAATATGACCCCCACACTGTCCCTCTTATGGTACATGCTCTTTACACTGACCTCTCCTTTCTATATCGGCCCCCTCTTCACACTGTCCTCGTGCACTGTGTCCCCCCCATAGGGCCCAGTATTTATACTCCATATTTATACTCCATCCTCCCACCCTGCGTGCATGGCTCCCCCATCTTCCCACCCTGTGTGCATGGCTCCCCCATCTTCCCACCCTGCGTGCATGGCTCCCCCATCTTCCCACCCTGCGTGCATGGCTCCCCCATATTCCCACCCTGCATGCATGGCTCCCCCATCTTCCCACTCTGCGTGCACGGCTCCCCCATCCTCCCACCCTGTGTGCACGGCTCCCCTATCCTCTCACCCTGCGTGCATGGCTCCTCTATCCTCTCACCCTGCGTGCATGGCTCCCCCATCCTTCTTCCCCTGCGTGCATGGCTCCCCCATCCTTCTCCCCTGCGTGTATGGCTCCCCCATCCTTCTCCCCTGCGTGCATGGCTCCCCCATCCTTCTCCCCTGCGTGCATGGTTCCCCCATCCTTCTCCCCTGCGTGCATGGCTCCCCCATTCTTCTCCCCTGCGTGCATGGCTCCCCCATCCTTCTCCCCTGCGTGCATGGCTCCCCCATCCTTCTCCCCTGCGTGCATGGCTCCCACATCCTCCCCTGCATGCATGGCTCCCCCATCCTTCTCCCCTGCGTGCATGGCTCCCGCATCCTTCTCCCTTGTGTGGAAGGCTCCCCCATCCATCTCCCCTGCGTGCATGGCTCCCCCATCCTTCTTCCCTGTCATACTCACCTCTCACCGCGCGGCGCAGAACTTCCCGGCATCTCTGCAGCGTCTTCCTTCCTGTATGAGCGGTCACGTGGTAGCGCTCATTAAGGTGATGAATATGCGCATATTCATCACCTTAATGAGCGGTACCATGTGACCGCTGAAGACAGGACGCGCTGCCGGCGCTGAGACGCAGTTGCAGCCACCGCTGGAGGAAGGTGAGTATTACGTCTTCAGGGAGGTGGGAGGGAAGGAGGGAGGGGGCGGGAGGGAAGGAGGGAGGGAGGAGGGGGGGCGGGCACTTGACCCCGGAGTTTAAAAAAAAAAAAGAAGAAAAAACCAAGCTCAAGTGCGCCCCCCCCGCATCCCGCTGCCCTAGGCACGTGCCCTCAAGTACCTGGTGGCAAATACGGCCCTGGTTCCAGACATTGTGTTTCCATTGTACAGATATGAATATTGGGGTTTTGTATCTATCTGATATTTATGGGATATAGATTTTCAGCATTGTAGCCAAGGGACGGTCATGACACATTCACTCACATCACCATGGGGCCACGAGAACCCCTTCAACTTAATAACTGTCAGATAGATATTGTGAAACAGGCCACTTTTGATCTCTGTGTAATGGTAAAATCATGCTAAAATTGTAACGGGCTGGGTGGTGGAATCACTGTGCCAAAGCCCAAGGAAGACCTGGAGGGGCGTAACTAGGAGCCTCACCCAATCCGACCACGGACACGCAGCAGGTAACAACACGGCAGTCCGTGGAGAGACAAGGGAGGTGATCCAGGTGCTAGTTCAGGACTGACCTTGGGTAGATGGCGGCTGACCCCTAGGAGCGGATAGCTGGAATGGCCCGGGGAAATATCCAACAGAAGCAGGCAGGCAAAGATGACAGGAACCGCAGGTGCAGACAGGACAGTCTGACAGATAAGCACTGGGGGTGCAGCTGGCTCAGCAGCCGTTGAGGTGAGTACTGGGGGTGCAGCTGGCTCTGCTGCCGTTGAGGTGAGCACTGGGGGTGCAGCTGGCTCTGCTGCCATTGAGGTGAGCACTGGGGGTGCAGCTGGCTCAGCAGCCATTGAGGTGAGCACTGGGGGTGCAGCTGGCTCTGCTGCCATTGAGGTGAGCACTGGGGGTGCAGCTGGCTCTGCTGCCGTTGAGGTGAGCACTGGGGGTGCAGCTGGCTCAGCAGCCGTTGAGGTGAGCACTGGGGGTGCAGCTGGCTCTGCTGCCGTTGAAGTGAGCACTGGGGGTGCAGCTGGCTCTGCTGCCGTTGAGGTGAGCACTGGGGGTGCAGCTGGCTCTGCTGCCGTTGAGGTGAGCACTGGGGGTGCAGCTGGCTCTGCAGCCGTTGAGGTGAGCACTGGGGGTGCAGCTGGCTCAGCAGCCGTTGAGGTGAGCACTGGGGGTGCAGCTGGCTCTGCTGCTGTTGAGGTGAGCACTGGGGGTGCAGCTGGCTCTGCTGCTGTTGAGGTGAGCACTGGGGGTGCAGCTGGCTCTGCTGCTGTTGAGGTGAGCACTGGGGGTGCAGCTGGCTCATGCTGATAGTGATGTACGCGCATGCGTCATACTTACCATAGTAACAGCACTTACATCTGGTTTGGTAGACCGCGTATTCATGTGCTCATTATCTGCAGATGATCCTGCCTCACTCTCGCCTATCTGGTCTGCGTCCACACACTGGCATGTGTTTAAGACATGTATATATACGGTACCTGTTTATTTCCCCTGGCACTGACTTCCCCTGACGAAGCTGCTCTTTTAGCAGCGATACACGTGGCCCTCGTGCCACACCCCCCTCCTTCCCTCTTCTTAGGACTTCGCTTCCATTCGGATTTAATCATGGCCATTTGTGCCTGAGCAGAGCCGGTCACATGGTGACCACAGGGTAACTATTTGGGTTCTCATGGCTATTTAAGCTCTTACAGTGCTATCCTGTTATAGGACCCTGTCTCACACTTTTGGCTCTATAGTTTGGAAAGTCCTTCCTCTGCCCTCTTTCTGTGTTTGACCGGTAGAATAAGATACACAGGTTTTATACCGCTTATTGCATCTGACTCACTGTTGGTATTGCTCTAGGGAATATATTTTTTCTCTGGTAGACATTGGTCACCTTATGTACCTACAGAGGTCCAGCTCTGCCTAGGGACACATGGTTGTGTGCATGTACTGTATATGTATGCACATACGTATACATTTGTGTTGTCTCTATTACGCTGTTGCATCAATATTTTATGATTGATATGGTTCAAGCTATGGTACATATTACACGTGTTATGGGCAGGGCTTATTACAGTTGTGTATGGATCACATGTTATGTATGTATAGATCTATTTATATTGCCTGAGGGGGTGATGGTTATTGGGTTACTTCTTGTATTTTAAATGTTTTTAGGTCATTTTCGTGTTTAAGGTGAAATAAAGGTTTTTGATATTTTACTATGAGGATGTGCACACCATTATTAGTCTAGTCATTTTCTCTTTCCCCCCTTTGCAGTATTGTGGTCTAGACTAGGTTTTGCACTCCGCTTCTAACATTTCTTGACTTTAGTGCACTCTTTTTTTTTCTCCATTATTTCCAGGTCTGCTTTTTCTGCTGGCTGTGCCGGAGAAGTGGAGTCCTGTGTGGGACTGCGGGGCACAGCCTCAAAATCGGGACAGTCCCGCAGTATGAGGGACTGTTGGGAGCTATGCAATATGTAATGAAAAAACATTCACATGATCACCAGGATGTGCTGAAGCGTTCCAGAGTTGTTGCCTCATAAAGTGACAGTGGGCAGAATTGCAAAATTTAGCTTGATCATTAAGGTCAAAATTGTCTGGGTCACTATGGGTTTATAGGGAATTTTAGGCTGTTATCTTTATATGCTAGCACCTTTGGGTAATGCTTACCGCTTACCGCTCTACAGTTACTACCTAGTGCATTATGAACTAATCAAGAAGTCAGTCCTCAGAGAACTGATCTCTGTTCAGAAAGGATCAAATGATTTTACATTTCAAATAATCATTAAGAAAATATAAATAAAAAGACTACACGGTAATTGGTACACACATAAGTACTGAGAGAAATTAATCTCATCAAATATGAACCTGGAGAGTCAAGTCAACATTAGAGAAGCAAAACAAGCCCCCGTTATTGCAAGTACTGCAGTGATTGTACAGAGTCCTCAACGGTTCACAGGGGGTGGGGGAAATGTGACCGGATGAGAACTGTTATTTTTACACTTATTCCTTTACACCGCAGAATATAGACATAGCAAGACAGTAAAGGTTTACAGCAGAGCTCTGATGACCTAACATATGTAGCCTTCGGTTAGTGAGCATTGATCCAAAACATGTGGCTAGACTGCCATCTGCTGTATGGAAATGGAATAATGTTTCTGATGGAAAAGATATTTATTTGTATGCAAAATATAATTGCTTAAAACAAAAACAAAAAATGTGTTGTTCTTTTGTTTCCTAATTACATACAAAGAGATTAAAACACAATTAATTCTAAGGTATTACCGTAAATGGGTTTCTGGAATTCTTCAAATGTTTTATTAGACCTAAACCTGTAAATCAATATGAATCCCTTTACATTAATGGGTCCACACATAGCGGTCACATCAGAGAATGTAACATATTTAAAATATTACTAGTGTTTCCAAAGGAGCAGTTTCTACTGTGACTTATAGAAGATAGATAGATTTCACAACAAATAATAAGCATTACAATAATAACATACACTGCAGCGAGGTGCCCTGATGTGAATACACTTAAAAACAGCTACAAAAATTATAAAACTGGCACAAAAATGGGCATCAAAGTGAGCACTGAAGGGGGTTAATGAAAGGGTTAAATGACTATGGGCCACTGATCTCACACTTAGAATACACAAGTAGTGATGGCCCGCATCAAACCCAGGTCCGCTAGCCTGGCCCAAATGGGTTCTGGGCATCAGAATTGTCATCAAAGTGGGCAAACAGCCGATTTTGGCCATTTGAATAAGTAACTGGTGTTTTTAAGGGGTTAAATGACTTTGGGCCACTGATCTGACACTAAGAATACACAGACAGTGATACCCTGCATCAAACCCAGGTCCCGTTAGCCTGGCCCAAATGGGTTCTGGGCATCAGAACTGGCATCAAAGTGGGCTTGATGCAGGGCATCAATGTCTGTGTATTCTTAAAGGGCACCTGTCACCCTGTTTTTTCAGTATGAGATAAAAATACTGTTAAATAGGGCCTGAGCTGTGCGTTACAATAGTGTATTTTGTGTACCCTGACTCCCCACCTATGCTGCCGAAATACCTTACCAAAGTCGCCGTTTTCGCCTGTCAATCACGCTGGTCTGGTCAAATGGGCGTGGTGACATCGCTGTTTCTTCCCCCAGATCTTGCTTATCTTTCCGTTGGGGGCGTAGTGGTTTGCGCATGCCCAACTGCCGAATCCACTGCGCAGGTGAAGAAAAAGAGCGCTATCTGCGCTATTTCGCTGGTTCTCGTGGGGGCGGCCATCTTCCTGAGGCCGCACGTGCGCAGATGGAGCGCTCTGCTGCCCGGGGCTTCAGGAAAATGGCCGCGGGATGCCGTGCGTGCGCAGATGGAGATCGCGGCGGCCATTTTCCTGAAGCCGAGATGCGAACTGTGAGAAAAGTGGCCCAAAGTCATTTAACCCCTTAAAAACATCAGTCAAATCTGTGAAAATCGGCTGTTTGCCCACTTTGATGCCCAGAACCCATTTGGGCCAGGCTGGAGGGACATGGTTTTGATGTGGAGCATCAATATCCGTGTATTCTTAGTGTGAGATCAGTGGCCCAAAATCATTTAACCCCTTAAAAACACCAGTAATTCAAATGGCCAACATTGACTATCTGCCCACTTTGATGCCAGTTCTGATGCCCAGAACGCATTTGGGCCAGGCTGGAGGGACATGGTTTTGATGTGGGGCGCCCTGTTCTATATGTCTGCAGTGTGATATCTGTGGCCCAAAGTCATTTAACCCTTTCATTAACACCCTTTGGTGCCCATTTTGTAATTGTAGCTGTTAAGTGTGTTCACATCAGGGCTCCTCGCTGCATTGTATGTTATTATTGTGATGCTTATTTTAGGAGGTTAAACCTATATAAAAAAAAAATAAAAAAATTTCCTAATAAAAATCTGACAAATAAGAAACCAACTTCAGCCTCGTCCAGGGAACAGCTCCTCTCCACTCACGTGGCTCCCGTCCCCATACACAGCTTGTCATCCCACACACACTCTCCATCACATCCCCCCTATATAGACAGCTCCTGTCATCTCCCCAGCTCGCACACACAGCCATGCTCCTCTCCGTCATGTCATAACTAACACACACACAGCCCCTCTCCATCACATCCCCCCTATATAGACAGCTCCTCTGTCATATCCCAGCTCGCACACACAGCCATGCTCCTCTCCGTCATGTCATAACTAACACACACACACAGCCCCTCTCCATCACATCCCCCCTATATAGACAGCTCCTGTCATCTCCCCAGCTCGCACACACAGCCATGCTCCTCTCCCTCATGTCATAACTAACACACACACAGCCCCTCTCCATCACATCCCCCCTATATAGACAGCTCCTCTGTCATATCCCAGCTCGCACACACAGCCATGCTCCTCTCCGTCATGTCATAACTAACACACACACAGCCCCTCTCCATCACATCCCCCCTATATAGACAGCTCCTCTGTCATATCCCAGCTCGCACACACAGCCATGCTCCTCTCCGTCATGTCATAACTAACACACACACACAGCCCCTCTCCATCACATCCCCCCTATATAGACAGCTCCTGTCATCTCCCCAGCTCGCACACACAGCCATGCTCCTCTCCCTCATGTCATAACTAACACACACACAGCCCCTCTCCATCACATCCCCCCTATATAGACAGCTCCTCTGTCATATCCCAGCTCGCACACACAGCCATGCTCCTCTCCGTCAGGTCATAACTAACACACACACACCCCTACTTGAATTCAATACAGGAAAAAGTTTGCTATATTAGCACATTATCAGTTGTGCTCATCAAAATAGTTGAAAGACTGGCATATTTAAATAGTTAAGGTGTTATTTTGGCTTTGCTCAATTCTGCATGGGGAGGTGCGCATTGCCCATAACATCAGGTCTACTGATACCCGTCAGGTTGCACAGTAGACTCCACCGGTCCATGCTCAGATCCCAATGCGGAAATGATTGACGACGATAATGCTCTAATCCCTACCTCACATAAGATTTAATACTATGCCCTTCATCGGATCCCAATGTATAGAGCGGCCTCAGGAGCTGAGCCTGCACCATATCCAATAGATGCCTTCAACAGCAACAAGTAGAGCTTGCTCTGATCACTGCTGTTTAACCATCTAATGCCATCAATCACTGATGTGGCAGTAAATTGACAGATTTCCAGTGTGCCAAGACCCCGTGATTGCGGACTGTTGAGAGGTTGTCATGGCAACAGGAGGTCTGCTGAAAGCCCCCATTGTTGTCATATAGTCAGAATGGCACAAGCTGAGCTTACAATGGTATTTCAGTGTATAAAACAAGTGATTGCAGGTTGAAGACAATACAATTTAAAAGTTTTATTAAAAAAGTTTTTTTCCCCCCCCATATCCAGAAAATGTAGTAAGAAAAAATATTTACATGTCATTTACATTGAATAACAGCAACCTAAAAAATGAAGGAAAAAAAAAAAAAATGGACTGGAGGGTAAGACAAAACTGGAAGATCATGTAAACTGACCGTTTTGTCAGGAACAGACAAAAAAAAAAAAATATATATATATATACACAAATTTGATACCACCACACAATTACTCAAACAGTACAGATCATTCCCTGAAATAAAGGAACTGGTTAGGATTTTTTTTTTCCTTTACACGGTTTTGGCAAAATAGAAAGAGCAAAATAACAGACAAATGCAGATAAGAAAAAAAAAAAAAAAAAAAACGACAATCTATACATTCAGTCCTTAAATAAAATGTAATATTCCAGTCAAGTGGTCTCTTCACGGAAGTCTGCTAGAACTGGAGCTCATAGAAACAAGAGGTACAAGGCGGCTAAAGCTCCATTTCTTCTTCTTCTCGATTCCACATCGGGTCTAGGTCACAGTCCACATTAGAGGCACAGGATTTGTCCGCACCCGTTGGGTTCACTTTCCGGAGGAGGAGCGTTACAGGCGTGCTCTGGATTTTCTTCGTTGTTTCCCTATTAGCTTTGTGGCTGCTAACAACGCTGGAAGGTTTATTCACAAGGATCTCTGGTTGGGGTCTCCAAAGAACCAGCTCCATAGATGGACGATTTCTAAAATGGTAAGGAGTAAAAAATAAGTTATCAGGAATCTGCACTCACTGAGAAACAAACTATCCTTACAATCTAAAGTCTCACTGAATGAGCGGGCTCTCACAGTAAGGCCATGTTCACACGTTCAGTATTTCATTAGTATTTGGGTTTCTATTCCACTTCCTCCGATTGTAAGCAAAAACCAGAAGTCACACACATACAGATTTAAAATACTGAAAGTATGAACTAGGGCTAAGAAAAATATATATTTATAATATGTGGCAAAAATTAAGATCAATTTTTTTTTTTTTTTTTTTGAGACCCTTATTGCATTTTATTGCTATGTTGCGGCAGCCAGAAAAAAAACAATGCAATTGTCGTTTTTTGCTTTATTTTTAATAGTATAAAAGGAGGGTGATTGACCTTTTTAAGGTTTAGCTATTTATTGTTTCATATAATGTATTTAATACTCCCTTTAGGGGACCTGAATCTGCTATCTTCTGCATCAGCACTGCTATGGATGATGAAAATCACGATCTCCTAAACGCTGGCTCTCACAGGAAAATCAGAATGACAGGTACGGGAGTCTTCAGCAGACCCCCAGCCTTCATGGCAACCCATCGGTGCCTCGAGGTCACATCACTGGCACACCAATGGGCATGGGCTCTCTCTCTCTCTATATATATACCGTATATATCTATCTATATATCTATCTATACACCGTATATACTCGAGTATAAGCCGACCCCCCTAATTTTGCAACAAGAAAAACTCGGAAAACTTATTGACTCGAGTATAAGCCTAGGGTGGGAAATGCAGCAGCTACCGGTTAATGTCAAAAATAAAAATAGATACCAATAAAAGTAAAATTAATTGAGACATCAGTAGGTTGTGTTTTTGAATATCCATATTGAATCAGGAGCCCCATATAATGCTCCATACAGTTCTTTATGGCCCCATAGATGCCCCATATAATGCTCCATGCAGTTATGGCCCCATAGATGCCCCATATAATGCTCCATGCAGTTCTTTATGGCCCCATAGATGCCCCATATAATGCTCCATGCAGTTATGGCCCCATAGATGCCCCATATAATGCTCCATGCAGTTATGGCCCCATAGATGCCCCATATAATGCTCCATGCAGTTATGGCCCCATAGATGCCCCATATAATGCTCCTTGCAGTTATGGCCCCATATAATGCTCCATGCAGTTATGACCCCATATAATGCTCCTTGCAGTTATGGCCCCATATAATGCTCCATACAGTTATTGCCCCATAGATGCCCCATATAATGCTCCATGCAGTTATGGCCCCATATAATGCTCCATACAGTTATGGCCCCATATAATGCTCCTTGCAGTTATGGCCCCATATAATGCTCCATATATTGCTCCATACAGTTATTGCCCCATAGATGCCCCATATAATGCTCCATGCAGTTCTTTATGGCCCCATAGACGCTCTATACAGCATTGTCCCACATGTAATGCTGCTGCTGCAATAAAAAAAAATAAATCACACTCACCTCATCGCTGCCCGCTGCTCCTCAGCGTCCCGTCTCTCCACACTGACTGTTCAGGCAGAGGGCGGCGCGCACACTAATAAGTCATCGCGCCCTCTGACCTGCACAGTCAGTGCAAGAGGACGGGAAGACGGAGCGGCGCCCGGCGGATGGAACGTGGACAGGTGAATATGAAATACTCACCTGGTCCCGGGCGCTCCTGACGCTGTCCCTGCCTGTCCCATGGTACCGCAGCTTCTTCCTGTAATGAGCGGTCACCGGTACCGGCGTACCGCTCATTACAGTAATGAATATGCGGCTCCGCCCCTATGGGAGTGGAGTCCATATTCATTACTTTAATGAGCGGTACCACGTGACCGCTGAATAGAGGAAGAGCTGCAGCGAGGGAGACCATGGGACAGGCTAGGACAGCGTTAGGAGCGCCGGGACCAGGTGAGTATGCGATAGTGATGTGACGTTCACGAACGAGCCGACTCAAAGAGCCGGCTCTTCACTGTGAACGATATGAGCCGGCACCTATCAGTGAGCCGCTTGTTCTCTAGTGGCTCTCTGCTCTCCTCCCTTCCCTGTGCTGCTGACGTCAGCCTGGTGGTGGAGGGGGAGGAGAGGAGCCAGGAGAGACTGTGTGCTGGAGGGGGAGAGAGGAAAGCTGCTGCTGAAAGTACTCAAATCCAAAAATAAGTCTAGAATTGCCATGAAAAACACACAAGACTCAAGCCACAATGTTCAATAATATTAAATGCAGTAATGTTTATTAATAATTACAAAATAACAATAATAATTTTTACCAGCAAAAAAACCTCCAAGTGTAAATGGAGCGTATATATCCACATAACATCAATAAAAAAACCTATCTGAGGAATCAATAGCAAAAAATGCCCATACAAAAGGACCTGTCTTTTAATGAGCTGCAACCTGTCAGAAAATGTGACAGTGGTGCACAGAGCTCAATGAACATCGGTGGTGGAATAAATAGAGCTTTAATTAGTTAATTACTGCCACACAGCATGTATATTAGCAGGGCAGTTTCTAGCCCAAAAATGACACAGGGCGAGAGTAGGAAATTTCTCCCCCCCCCCCCCCCCCCCCCGGCACCGAAAATAATAAACATTATTTTTGTGGGCTTGAGTAATAAATAGAGAGCAGGCTTGTATCTTCCCTTTTTTTAATAAATTATAATTTGCCTTTAACTTATATAGAACTTGGGGAAAAGGGACAAGTATGCTAATTATTAACGGTGAGAACAAAGTTGTAGGTAAATAATATCTATTAATTATTTTGGAAACAGATCCTAAAAATTGTAGGTTGCAGATTTATGAGAAACTGACTCTTCTAGATTTAGCCGCTGCAAAAGCATTAATAGCTTCCGAATAATTCAGCTTTTCTGCCAGTTCATTTTCTATTGATAAAATAGCAAGAGATGATAACCTCTCATCTGTCATTGTGGTACGAAGATATGTTTTTATCAGCTTCAGTTTGCTAAAGCTTCTCTCACTGCTTGCAACTGTAATCGGAATAGTTAGTAATATCCTCATGGCAATCCATATGTTTTTAAACAGGTCATGAGAGTGCGTGTAATTTATGTGCTTCAAAACCTCCAGTGGTGTTATAGAAGAATTTGAAATCATTGGCTGAATATGTTTTAATTCTTCCAGCAATTCATTGCCGTCAATGTCACATTGTAGTTTGTCTACCTCTGCAGTATGGCTTAGCATATTTTCCAACGATTTGCACATATTTTTAAGTTGTTCTTTTTCTGGCAAATCTTTAATGTTGTATAGAAAGCCCCAACATTTATTATGCTCAGACAGTTGTGAGAAACGCCTCTCCAGTGATGCAACCATGTTATCTACAAGAGGGTAGAAAACAGAAATCTTAAAATGTTGCTCTGCATCTGTAATTAACTCATCCTGACTTTCATAGTCAAACAATTTTTTTTTTTTACTGGGCCTTTTATTTATTGTAAATTTAGCTTCGATGCCCAAGTCTGTAGCCATTTCAGTGGCCACGGTCTTTGCAGATTCATAGCCAGAATCACGATATTCTTTTACAAATATGGTACACTTCTTCAACAAATCGTTGCATCGAGTCATCTCCATATTTTTTGACTGCATAGATTTACTTACGATTTGTACCTGAAATAAAAGGTCATACCATACTACCAGTGTGATTAGAAAGGCAAAGTCTTCCAACATCACTGACAGTGACTTTGCTTCAGAAGCAAGAGTGGGATCATCAACCTTTTGCTCCAAATCTAGGAGAGCCTCGTGAATTTCCGGATATTGATAGCGTACTGCCTTTAAGCTTTCAACACGGCATTCCCAACGAGTAGCACATACCTTCTTCAGCGTAAGATGCTTCACATGTTCACTTATTATACACCATCGTTTAGAAGATGATGCAAACAGGTTATAAAGCCTTTGTAACACACCGAACAGATTTACAGATTTTACCGATGATTTGGAAGCGTCACCTATAACCAAGTTTAAACTATGGCATCCACAGGGGTTAAAAAATGCCCGAGGATATTTTTTTAAGATTCTAGCCTGAACTCCTTTTTGCATGCCTATCATGTTGGCACCATTGTCATATCCTTGTCCTCGACAATTGTTCATGTCCAGGTCACATTTACTAATCTCTTCTAAAAGGAGATTGGCGAGACTTTCCCCAGATGTATCAGTAGCAGGACGATAGCCAATAAAATGTTCCTTTATTGCTACGTGATCATCATCTATATCAACAAATCTTAAGGTGTATGACAACTGTTCAGTGTGACCTGCATCTTGTGTGCAGTCCAACATTATTGAAAAATACTTAGATCTTTTGGCTTTTTCTAGAATACATTTCTTCACCTGAGAGGCCATCAAGCAGATAATTTCATTTTGAATTAAATTTCCACAGTAATGTGTATGGATTTCCTGGGAAGTAATTCGTTTTAAATGATCTCTCATTACTGGTTCAAATTTTCCAAGAAGCTCTATAAGCCCAAGGAAATGTCCATTATTTGGTGTAAACAATGTATTTGACGATCCTCGAAAAGCTAAATTATTGGTTGCCAGGTATACAGTTACTGCCATAACTCTTTCCAACACTTCTCGCCAGCGGTTATGTTCCTGTGTAATCTGGGTTTGCAAATCTTTATCAATTCCTGTATTTTTTTTAAGATTATTCTGTGCATCAATCCATGCATGACGTGAATTTACATGTGCAGCAGACAATTCATGTGTAGATAGGTATTCCCCAATATGTGCCCAGTTGCTGATGCCTATAGTCCCAAGCTTGGATTTTGGATTGTGATCAAACAACTTACAGCAGAAGCAGTACACTCTGTCTGCAGAAACAGAATATTGTAGCCATCGTCTGGGTACCTTCTCTCGATTTGGCAGCACAAGGAATCCATAAAATGAGGAAAAATGACGCTTTTCATTGTCCCTGGGGTATATGAAATCAGAGGCAGGCAGAGGTTGTGGTCCTTGGAGGACAATATGGTCTTTTACTTGACCCTTGATTGGTTTTGGCCACAATGCTATATCTTTATAGGTAAAGACATCCTTATTTGAACACTCTGAGTTATCTTCGGAAATGTCTGTAGAAAGAACATCATTTGTACTTCCAGACTCATGCGATGACACAGCTGTAACAGCCTCTGCAGGTTTAGGTGCAGTCTGCTCATTTTCAGATGTATTTATTGAACAAGATGTTTCAGACTCCAGTGTTGAAGACATCATTCTTGATTTGTGATGTTCATCTCCAGATTTGGGATCACGTTCTTCATGTGAAAAGTAGCTCAGACTTTGAGAGCCTGAACCTTGTGGTTCCGTTTCTGAAGAAACATATCCTGGGTGTGGTACTGCACTTTCTGTCTGCAAGTACATTGCCATTAATTTTGCACCTTTTGCATCTTCACTCTTCTTTTTTTGCTTTCTTTTTCGAAATTGTGCTCCTGAAGGCTTAGGAGGTGGCATTATAACTGGTCTTTAAAAAGAAAAGACAAAAATTTGACAGTAAAAGATATCATTTTATGTTATGCAATCATACAAGCAGAATGTTGAAATGTTTGTCTGGTGCAAAGAGTGCGCTGGGTGAGGATGCCACCAGACTGCCAAAGATGAGGTAAGTCAGCTGGGCCCCCTCCCGGGTTTCATGCTGTGGGGCATGCCAAATCAGCATGCCCCAAGGGTGGTTGGGGGGGGGGCAGGTGTGGGGGTCCCCATCCAAAAAAAAAGGCTAGCCCAACCCATCCCATCCCTCAGACCCCCTCACCTGTTCAGTGTGTCAGTGCCCTCTGCCCTCTGAGTCTGAGCGCGCTCAGACTGCTAAATGGGGCTGCTGGGAAGGGAAGGACTAATCCATAGGCAGGGGGTGGGCATTTTTGCTATACTGCTACCACTGTCAGACTAGACTGCAGCCTGTCCTGTCCAGCATTGAAATTGGCAACAGCCAGGCAGCCTAGTCTGACAGTGATAGTGTGTGTGCTTAGCTCTTTGATCACTGTCTCAGGGAGCGCCCGTGCTCAGCCGAGAGCGCGGCGCCCCTGCTATCAGTGTGGGAGTGGCCGAGCTGCCTCATCCTGGCTGTTCATTCTCGCTGTTCATCCAGCGCGGAGCGGAGGTGAGTGGCGGCGCCGAGGTGGCCGCAACCATTATGTGCGGTGCGGGGGGGGGGGCGCGGCGACGCGAGGCGATGATCTGACCGCTCAGCTGTCAGATTTGCAGCTGAGTTCGGGCAGGGCGCGCCCGCGCTCAGCACTGAGCGCGGCATCCGCGCCCCTGACAGCCCTTAAACAGCAGCAGCAGCGGGCAGGGGACCACCGGGGCCCGAGGCCTCTCCTGCGCCCCCCGGCCCCACGGCGCCCCGTGTGGCCGCCCTGCCCGCCCTGTTGAAGAAACGGCCCTGTATATTAGCGCTCACTACCTCTATCAAATTGTACCGATAAAGATTACAATTACAGAGTGGACACAGGGCAAGCTAAGGATAATGATGATGTCCGGGTCTCCGTTCCTATACCCCGTTGCACATTTTTTGCATTTGTTTGATGTTCTTATAATGAAAAATAATATAAACAATGTTAATCTGTTAACTAGAAGGTTTTGTGTCATTATTTTGGTGAGATTACTGAAGAGCCGATTCAAGAGCCGAAAGAGCCGGCTCTTCTTGCTGAGCCGAGCCGAAAGAGCCGATTCCCAAAAAAAAACCGAAGTCCCATCACTAGTATGCGACACTGCTCTCTCCCCCTCACCCGCCGACCCCACTGCCAACCATGACTCGAGCATAAGCCGAGAGGGGCACTTTCAGCCCAAAAATTTGGGCTGAAAATCTCGGCTTATACTCGAGTATATACGGTATCTATATCTATCTATATATTTTTCTATCTATCTGTACTCGAGTATAAGCCGAGATTTTCAGCCCACTTTTTTGGGCTGAAAGTGACCCTCTCGGCTTATACTCGAGTCAGTGTCGGTGTGGGGTCGGCAGGTGAGGGGGAGCGGCGGCTGTGATATACTTACCTGCTCCTGGCGCTGTCCCTGCATGTCCCATGGTCTCCGGCCAGCGCTTCCTGTGATATACTTACCTGCTCCTGGCGCTGTCCCTGCATGTCTCATGGTCTCCGGGCAGCGCTTCCCGTGTTCAGCGGTCAAGTGGTACCGCTCATTAAAGTAATGAATATGCACGCATATTCATTACTGTAATGAGCGGTACGTGACCGCTGAACACAGGAAGATGCCGCCGGCTCCCGGAGACCTTCTGACAGTGAGACGCTGCCAGGGGACCGCGCCGGGAGCAGGTGAGTATATCAGGGGAGGGGGAGCATTGCGCGATAGTCACCTTCCACATTCCATCGCTGCGCGCTGCTCTGTCTTCCGTCCTCTGGCTGTGACTGTTCAGGTCAGAGGGCGCGATGACGCGATTAGTGTGCGGACCGCCCTCTGCCTCAACAGTCACTGCGGAGGATGGAAGACAGAGCAGCGCGCAGCGATGGAACGTGGAAGGTGACTATCGCAAGTGCCGGGGGCCTGAGCGAAGAGAGATGAGTATGTGTTTTTTTTCTATTTTAATCACAGCAACAGCAAATGGGGCAAATGTACGGAGCATCTTATGGGGCCATAATGTATGAAGCATCTTATGGGGCCACAATGTATGGAGCATCTCATGGGGCCACAATGTATGGGGCCATAATGTGTGGAGCATCTCATGGGGCCATGTGTGGAGCATCTCATGGGGCCATAATGCATGGAGCATCTCATGGGGCCATAATGCATGGAGCATCTCATGGGGCCATCAACCTTTATGCAGCATTGAATGGGGCAAATGTTTCTATGGAGCATCTTATGGGGCCATTATTAACCTTTGTGCAGCATTATATGGGGCATCTTATGGGGCCCATCATGAACTGTATGGAGCATTATATGGGGCCCCTGATTCAATATGGATATTCAAAAACACTTAACCTACTGATGTAGAAATTAATTTTACTTTTATTGGTATCTATTTTTATTTTTGACATTAACCGGTAGCTGCTGCATTTCCCACCCTAGGCTTATACTCGAGTCAATAAGTTTTCCCAGTTTTTTGTGGCAAAATTAGGGGGGGGGGTCGGCTTATACTCTGGTCGGCTTATACTCGAGTAATATACGGTATATCAAAACCTACACATATTTAGTATCACCACGTTCAGAATCGCCCGATCAATATAAAAAAAAAAAATTAACCAGATTGGTAAAAAGCGTAACGAAAAATAATAAATAAATAAAAACGCTAGAATTACTTTTTTTTGGGTCGCCATTACATTGCAATAAAATGCAATGATGGGCGATCAAATAATCATATCTACACCAAAATTATATCAATAAAAATGTCAGCTTACAGCGCAAAAAAATAAGCCCTCACCCAGCCCCAGATCACAAAAAATGGAGACGCAAAATTACGCCTTTATCTTACCAAAGTTTGGGGGAAGGGGGGTTTCATCACTTAACCCCCGGAGCATTTTTCATTTTTTGCTCCCCTCCTTCCCAGAGCCATAACTTTTTAATTTTTCCATCAATATGGCCATGTGAGGGCTTATTTTTTGCGGGACAAGATGTACTTTTAAACGATATCATTGGTTTTACCATGCCGTGTAACAGAAAACGGGAAAAAAATTCCAAGTGCGATGAAATTGCAAAAAAAGTCCAATCTCACACTTGTTTTTTTATTTGGCTTTTTTGCTAGGTTCACTAAATGCTAAAACTAACCTGCCATTATGATTCTCCAGGTCATTACGAGTTCATAGACACCAAACATGTCTAGGTTCTCTTTTATCTAAGTGGTAAAAAAAAAAAAAAATTGCGCCATTTTCCGATACCTGTAGCATCTCCAATTTTCGTGATCTGGGGTCAGGTGAGGGCTTATTTTTTGCGTGCTGAGCTGACGTTTTTAATTATACCATTTTGGTGCAGATATGTTTTTTTGATCGCCCGTTATTGCATTTTAATGCAATGTTGCGGCGATCAAAAACGTAATTTTGGCGTTTTGATTTTTTTTCTCTTTACGCCATTTAGCGGTCAGGTTAATCCTTTGTTTTTATTGATAGATCAGGCGATTCTGAACGCGGCGATACCAAATGTGTAGGTTTGATTTTTTTTTATTGTTTTATTTTGATTGGGGCGAAAAGGGGGTGATTTGAACTTTTATATATTTTTTATTCTTTTTATATATTTTTTTAAATTTTGGCATGCTTCAATAGCCTCCATAGGACGCTAGAAGCTGGCACCACTCGATCGGCTCTGCTACATAGAGGTGAAGCACAGATCACCGCTATGTAGCAGAAATGCAGGGTTGCTTTGAACGCCGACCACAAGGTGGCGCTCAAAGCAATCGGCCATCAACAACCATAGAGGTCTCAAGGAGACCTCTGGTTGTTATGGCAATGCACCGATGACCCCCTATCATGTGACGGGGGTCAGCGGTGCGAGCACTTCCGGCCACACGGCCTGGAGCACTAGTTAAATGCCGCTGTCAGCATTTGACAGCGGCATTTAACTAGTTAATGGGCGCGGGCGGATCGCGATTCCGCTCATGCTCATTGCACGCACATGTCAGCTGTACAAAACAGCTGACATGTCACGGCTTTGAGGTGGGCTCACCGCTGGAGCCCACCTCAACGCGGGGGTTCTGCCAGCTGACGTACTATTCCATCAGCTGGCAGAAAGGGGTTAAAGAACCTAGACATGTTTGGTGTCTTTGAACTTGTAATGACCTGGAGAATCATAATGGCATGTCAGTTTTAGCATTTATTGAACATGGTATATATAAAAAAAAAAAATATTGCATTTTTTTTTTGCACATTTTACCGCACTTGGAATTTTTTTCACCCTGTTCTCTAGTACACGATATGTTAAACAATTATATCGTTCAAAATTACAAGTTGTCCAGCAATAAACAAGCCCTCACATGGGCATATTGACTGAAAAATAACAAAGTTATGGTTCTGGGAAGAAGGGGAGAAAAAAAAAAAAAACAAACCTCCAAAATGAAGGGGTTGAAGAAAAATAAATAAAAAAAATTGTTTTATTAATTTTCACATTATAGAAAAAAAAAAAAATGATTATATTTATATATATATATATATATATATATATATATATATATATATATATATATATATATATATATATATATATATATTTGTTACATGTTTGATATCTGTGTACGCATACTGACCTGGAGAAGCATATTGCCAGGTCCATTTTACCTTATAGCGAACATGGTAAATACCATGATAAAAAATAAATAAATAATAACGACTCTTGGAAGAAGGGGAGAAAAAAAAACAAAAACAGAAAATAGCACAGTCAGGAGGAGGTCAAAGGGTTTTTCCAAAAAAGTAACAAAGATGGCCAGAACTAGGCAACAGGCCATCATGGGTTACTGCTAGTACAACCCTTTTAAAATCCCTGCACGTCACCGAGATCCAGGTCCTTAGCACTCTACCCATCACTAAAAAGACTGCTCTGAAGCGCACCGTTCAGGAGACAGAAGCACTCGCCTCTTGCCAAAATGTGCCCACCGAGCAGAGTAGACTTTGTATTCTATGGAGCTTGTACTCTGCCCATGATTAGCAGTGCGCAGCTCAGCAGGTGCACATAGTGGAAGAGACGTCCTCCTCCTCCACACTACAGGACATTCAATCTGTTGCAGGCCATGCACTACTTATTTTAGTCCTCTTCTCACAAATGTATTTTTTGACCAAACTCATTTTAAATGCACTTGTTAGAAATCTTATTCAACGGAGCACTTACATGGAAGCCACAATTTTTTGGGTTAGAGAGTCATCCAATCCCTTTTTGAAGCCCTCCACGAGTACATCAGACATTACAAGGGTGGGGAAATGACCTTCTCTTGAGTTATCGTCATCTTCATCCTCGTCCTCAACATCCAGCCTGAAAAGGAGGGAAAAATAAATAAATTTGAAGTCGGAAGAATGGAAAATACTTGCATTTTAATTGTAAGGGCTTAAACGCTGGATATACTCCTTCTGGGTAAGTGGTGGAATTATCCTGTGGATCTCTGGGGGAGCTTTCACAATGTACATGGTATACGTCCTTTATGCATCAATGAGGACTACAGACGCTGTAGGCTGCCTGGACTTTTAAAATTATGTACTCCCACTTGTAAAACAAAAATATAATAGTCGGCTCCCGTAATGACACCATTCCAGTGATGTTGGTGCCATGGCCGCCGGGGTTTGAGACTCCTGGGCTGCTGCGCTCTCACTTCTGCTGGTGCAAGGTTCAATCACGGGAACAACAGGACCAGCGTGGGAGGAGAGTATTTACGTTATATTTATTTTTAAACATATTTGTCATCACCTCGTGCGGTTCGTAAATGCTTATAAAATATACACATTTATTCCATATGATGGAACACAAAAGGGGAAAAAAAAAAAAGTTACAGAATCACTCCCCCCCCCCACATCATCTCCCAAAAAACATGAAAGAAAGTTTGTTACAGATAAAGACTACAGCTCTCCCCCAAAAAACCAAAGTCCTCAATTAGCTGAAAGACAAAAAAAACCAAAAAAAACCCCAAAGGTTATGGCTCTCAGAATATGGCGGCTGAAGCTGTATCTCTCTCTTCTACTTTTATGGAAGAGATCACTTACAGTAGGAGTCCATCACAGATGCGGGTTCAGCCCCCACAATACACACATCCCAGACTATTTATTTATTTATTAAAAAAAAAAAAGCTAGAAGAACAGCAGCTTGGCACCGGAAGGCATGGGATTTGGCAGAGGTCTACACGTGTACAGTGGGCTCAGAATTATTCATATGCAGCCTGCATGCCCTAAAGTTTGGCACGACTCTCGATTTCCGCCATACGGGCCTGTGGATGTAATAGAGGGCTCCTATACTGGGAAAACCCTCTAATCAGGAGACAAAGGTGGAAAGGTGGTCCACAGAGCCCACTAGGAACATCAATTCATTACATACACGGCCCATTGACTTCAATTTTTGTTGACTAGGACGTGAATAACATCCTATGCAGGAGTCTGCACGTGCATGATGGGGCTCCGGAGCAGAGGTGGGAAATGGCGGCTATGTTACAGGTGCTGTCGGAGTGGCGCTCCAGCCGAGGCTATGAACCCTTTACATGCCACGGTCACTCTTACAGCAGCATTTTAAAGGTGCAGATGCTAGTGTGCACATCGCTTACCACCCCTGCCTGTGATAGGTACTAATGGGCTACCATGGCAGCCAGAGGCCTGCTGAAGGTTCCCATGGCTGCCATCTTGGTGCTCCTGTGAAGCTTAGTCATAGGTTGGGCTCCGTAGTGGACCATGATTTTTCCCATTATACGTCGGTATAAAGGAAAAACGACAGCACAAAAATAAATTCCCTGTTCATTAAAGGGTTTGTTTAAAGTGGACAGAACAAATATCCGGTGGTCTCAGACAGTGCTAGGAACTAGACACATGACATTATAGACTGCCCATAGTACTCTGGCCATAATTTTTTTTTTTTTACACCCAAACAATTTGGCCAATTTAATTGATGATACAGGCCATATATTACCTGCTTTCTATGTCTCTAAGTCTTCTCAGCGCAGCATCAAACTGCGATTCTACAGCCACTTCCTCCATGTCCTCTGTCGGAGCCGGGAGCATCATGGCATTGGACTGGTCCGCTACGGTGGGAAGTACAGCAGCTTCCTTCACTTGTGAATGGCTGGAGGCCCAGGATGGCGGCCCTGAGCCTTGAGTAAAAACATCGAGAGCTTGAGATGCTTGAATCACAGATGGTGTGGGAGATGCTGAAACTCTTCTTTTCTTCAAAGGGCAGCTTAGAAGAAGATGAAAAAGCTAAGTTACAAATAATGCAGAAATCAACCCCCATGTGGCATGTCTGCCGATATCAGCCACGGAAACTTTATCTAAGTATTGGCCAATCTGTCTCTGATCAAGACATGCATACAGCGCTGGGCTACTGATCAATGGCAGATTGGGCAGCGTACAATTCTCTTTTTAAGAGAGGCAGAAGCCCCGGCACCTCCAACAACATCAGCCGCATCCCTGTAAGGCTACGTTCACATTAGCGGCGGGCGCCGCATGCGTCATGCGCCCCTATATTTAACATGGGGGCGCATGGACATGCGTCGCACTTGCGTTTTGCGCCGCATGCGTCGCTGCGGCGCCCGCGTCCGGGTGCAGAGGACGCAGCAAGTTGCATTTTTGCTGTGTCCAAAATCAATAAAAAAAAGACGCATGCGGCGCAAAACGCAGCGTTGTGCATGCGTTTTGCTGCGTTTTTGTTTGCGTTGTGCGCTGCGGCGCCGACGCTGCGGCGCACAACGCAAATGTGAACGTAGCCTAACATGTGTGATGATGAAGCTGCTTTGGGGGGAGGATGTACTAGGATTGATGGGAAGGCAGCAGCTGTGAGCCCATAGAAAGTTGTTCCTTTTTCTTTCCCAGGCATTCCTCTGGTGTCAGGCTCAGGAATACAAACCCCTGCTGGGTAATAGTGCCGGTATGCTCCACGTGCTACTTACTCATCATTATCCTCTTGGCGCCTGTGCTTTCTCCACAGTCTAGGGTGGCTTTAAAAAAACAAAACAACAACCTTTAGTATGTGCAAATATTGAT
The DNA here is from genome assembly GCF_051348905.1 of Ranitomeya variabilis. Taxonomy (NCBI): domain Eukaryota; kingdom Metazoa; phylum Chordata; class Amphibia; order Anura; family Dendrobatidae; genus Ranitomeya; species Ranitomeya variabilis. Next base: position 200,569,958 of record NC_135232.1, on the reverse strand, counting down.
TACTTAAAAAAGGAACACAACATAAAATAGACAAAATGAAAAATATAACAGTTTTAACCTAATTTAGGATCCTTTAGTCTAATATTGCAATTACACACATGGTCAAAATTGTTGGTACTCCTCGTTTAATGACAGTATAACCCACAATGGTCACAGAAATAACTTGAATCTGACAAAAGTAATAAATAAAAAATCTATGAAAATGAACAAATGAAAGTCAGACATGCAGTAGTTTTTCAACCATGCTTCCACAGAGTTTCAAAAAAACAAAACAAAAAAAAACCTCATGAAATAGGCCTGGACAGAAATGACGGTACCTTAGCTTAATATTTTGTTGCACAACCTTTTGAGGCAATTCACTGCAATCAAACGATTAACTGTCAATGAGACTTCTGCACCTCTCGACAGGTATTTTGGCCCACTCCTCCAGAGTAAACTGCTCCAGTAGTCTTGTGTTTGACGGCATGTTTCAGCTCTTTCCAAAGATGCTCAATAGTAATTAGATCAGGGCTCATAGAAGGCCACTTCAGAATAGTCCAATGTTTTCCTCTAAGGGTACGTGTCCACGATCAGGAGGGCCGGCGGTTTCGTCGGAGCGGCAAACCCGCTCGGCGCTAAGCCCCGCCCCCTTCTGTGACGCAATGATGCCGGATGTGTTCATTGCACACATCCGGGATCATCGCACCCCACACATAGGGCCCCGTGATATACCTTGCGGTGGCGCAGCGTCGCTGCAAGGAACACGGACATGCTGCGATCTTAAAAGACGCGCAGCATGTCCAGAGTCGCAGGGCCGCCGGGTGCGTGTTACCACGCATAGTGGAGACGGGATTTCATAAAATCCCCTCCACTATGCTGAAACATCTGGACGCTGCGTGTTTGACGCTGCGGCCCCACGCAGCGTTTCCTGATCGTGGACACGTACCCTTAGCCATTCTTGGGTGTTTTTAGCTGTGTGTTTTGGGTCATTATCCTGTTGTAAGACCCTTAACCTGTGACTGAGACCAAGCTTTCTAACACTGGGCAGCACATTTCTCTCTAGAATCCCTTGATAGTCTTGAGATTTCATTGCACAGATTCTAGACACCCTGTGCCAGATGCAGCAAAGCATCCCCAGAACATAACAGAGCCTCCTCCATGTTTCACAGTAGGGACAGAGTTATTTTCTTGATATGCTTCATTTTCCCATCGGTGAACATAGAGCTGATGTGCCTTGCCAAAAAGTTCCATTTTTGTCTCATCCGTCCATGGGTCATTCTCCCAGAAGCTTTGTGGCTTGTCAACATGTAGCAAATTTCTGGCTTTATGATTTTTTTTTTTTCCCCCAACAATGGTGTCCTCCTTGGTCTTCTCCCATGAAGTCTACTTTGGCTCATACAACGACAGATTGTGCGATTTGACCCTGATGTTCACCTTAAGGGTAAGTTCACACAGGGCATTTTTGTTGCTTTTTTTTCTGCAGCAAAACCTGGTCTTCTTGGCAGGAAAGAAGCTGCAGCAAAAACGCAGGTATAGGTACGTTTTTGGTGCGTTTTTTTTCCTCCTTGTCCATGCTAAAGTCCTTGGATTTTCAGCAGCAAAAACGCAGCAAATCATGATACCTGCTGCGTTTTGTGTTTTTTTTTCAACACCCATTCAAGTCAATGGGTGAAAAAACGCTGCAAAAACGCTGAAAGTAGTGACATGCTCTATGTCCAAAAAACGAAGCAAAGCACAAAATACTGATCAAACAAAAAAACAGTGTGTGTGCGCATGAGATTTCTGAAATCTCATAGGCTTTGCTGGTACTGTAAAAAGTAGCTGAAAATTAGTATAAAAAAAAAGCAGCAAAAACGTCCGGTGTGAACTTACCCTTAATCTGTTTACACGTTTTTCTGGGCTCTTGTGTTACCATTTGTGTTATCAGCCTCTTTGACTTGTCATCAATTTTCCTCCTGCGGCCACGTCCAGGGAGGTTGGCTACAGTCCCATGGATCTTACATTTCTGAATAATATGTGCAACTGTAGTCACAGGAACATCATTCTGCCTGGAGATGGTCTTATAATTTTTATCTTTAACATATTTGTCTATCATTTTCTTTCTAATCTCCTGAGACAACTCTTTCCTTCTGGTCCATGTTGAGTGATATACACACCAGTGAGTATCTGTAGCCCTATATACAGGCCCACTCACTGATTCCAAGATTGTAGACACCTGTGGTGCAAGTTAGTGGACACACCTTGATTTAACATGTCCCTTTTGTCACATTATTTTCAAGGGTACCATCATTTCTGTCCAGGCCAATTTCATGAGTTTTATTTTTAAAAACATTCTGTGGAAGCATGGTTGAAAAGCAATGTCTGACTTTCATTTGTTTATTTTCATAGATCTTTTACAGACTCAAGTTATTTCTGTGACCATTGTGGGTTTTTCTGTCATTAAATGAGGGCTACTAACAACTTTGACCATGTGTATAACTGTGAGAAATATGTAAAGAAATCTTCTGTGTCGCAGCTCGGCCATGTTTTTATTTTTTTAACACATCCAATTGTGGAACTTATTGTTATCCCAATATCTAATTAAAAGGGGGTATCCATCCGGGACATACATACATACATACATACATACATACACATATATAAAATGTACCCAAGGACTAACAGGCAGATAATTCAACTTACCTGCTTGTGGTGTGCGGCGCCGTTCTTTCCCGGCACAGACCGCTCCTGATGGAAATTCAGAAGCATCTGTCGACGTCACGTCGGAGGCTTCCTTTCCACTCAGTCGACGGAGCAGGACTTCCAACGTCATTCTGATTGACAGCTGGATCCCCACTGCCTAACTCGAGGAGCAGGCGGTCAATCAGAATGACATCAGAAGTCCTACCCCGTCGCATCAACAGAGACTTCTGGATCCCCGGCAGGAGCAGCCTGTGACCGCTCTGCAGGAGAAGAACGGCTCAGTGCACAACAGGCAGGTAGGTTACAATTACCTGTCTGATAGTGCTTAGGTTACCTTCTCTTTTCATTTTTTTATGAAGTCCCACATATACCCTTTAGGCCTGTCCCACACGTCCAGATAATTCCGGTACCGGAAAAATCGGTACCGGAGTTATCCGTGTCCGTGAGCTCACGTGGCACATCAGTGTGGCACACGTGCCGCCCGTGTGCCGACTGGGTACCACACAGACCGTGCAGGAGACAGCGCTACAGTAAGCGCTGTCCCCTGCTTTGGGTGCTGAAGCCGCCATTCATTTCTTCTCTCCAGCAGCGTTCGCTGGAGAGAAGAAATGAAAAATCATTGTATTTTGGGTTTTTTTTGCGGTAGAAATAAATATTTTGTCTCCACCCCCCTCCCACCCCCTGTGCGCCCGACCACTGGAAAGAAAATACTCACCCGGCTCCCTCCAAGCGTCCTCTCCGCGCCACAGCTTCTCCTGTATGAGCGGTCACGTGGTGCCGCCCATTACAGTGATGAATATGCGGCTCCACCCCTATGATCAGCAAGCCAGTTAGCAAAGCAAACTTAGCCAAGTTCATGTGATGAGGGGTTAATGTTTAACACCAACTTATGGGTCACAGGATTCATATCTGTTCCATTTTGTTACCTCGGTTATTTGCAGCAGCATCCTCTAGACCCCCCACGTGTGCCCCTTCTGCTGTTTGACCTGCTGAACCTCCCACCCCAGTGTTGTGTGAAACAGTCAACAAAACTATTAAAAAAAAATAATAATCACAGCTTAACACATGTTCTGCTACTTACCTGGTGCCCGTTATTTGAGGCAATGAATGGATCCATGAAGGATTCTGGTTCTGTGCTTCAACTCCCAGAAATAAACCACCATTTTCACCAACATAACTGGGGGTCACAAACTGATTGTGCATGTAGTGGGATCCGTTACCAGTCAGTCCACCACCCATGGGTAGGTTATTTATTGGGCCGAATTCACTGACTGATGAGCCAAGAATTGAAAGGTCGACTATCCCAGGAGTTGGAGGCCTCTGTAGGAAAGCGTGAGAAGTCTGGTGATGCTCCATCCCGTACAATGGCACTGCACCAAATGCCCTGTCAGTGACTGCCATTCCAGCTTCTACCTAGAAGATTAGATATTTAACAAAAAAATAAATAAATCAGTAAAATCAAACTTCTATACACATTTCCATGGGCTGAACACATTCACAGGGACCTCTCAGCAGATCTTAGCCAGCAACACAATGAGACCCACTACACAACGCAACAGAGGGCTAGGTTCATTATTTCCACCACTGTGTGCTCCCGACTTGCCAGAGGGTCATTCACTCATCGTTTGTTCATCAACATTTTTTTTTTTTTAAGGGGTCTTCTAGGGTTCCTGTCCCACAGCTGAAATTAGTACAATGGGGAGATAAAAAAAAACAAACACTTGCTCTACTCACCCTCTGCCGGTCCAGCACTGAGTCACTGCTCACGGTGTCTTATTGTCTGTAGCGCTGACGTGACGCCGACAGCCTACAGCCAATCGTGCAGGGACGCTGCAACCAAAAACCCACAAAATACACTCCAATGGCACTCGGAGATAATAAAATCCTGAGCTGGAGGCTTTTACTTCTACGTGGAGGCCGTTACCTATTTTTTGTTGAAATTCGCCATGGTCTCAGCTCAAGAACCTCCTGGACCTGATCCGCAATCATGTAGACGGTATAGACACCATTTCCATACCCCAGTCATCAGCAGAACATGCCACACAGACCAAAAACTGGGCCGTGCACTGCTGGCTTCTGTTTTGTGGACAAAGCAGTGCTAGGTCATGGCAGGCCACAGCACCTTGTACTCATACTTTATTTTTATAAATCTCCATATGTTATCCTACACTAAAGCTCCCCCATACACCTTAGATGGCTGTGACCGAGCAACGCTGTGTTCTCCAGTCATCTGATGGCGGCTTATCTCAGGGAGAACAAAAGGATCGGGGTCTAAAATCAGACATGGTGGATCCATAACTCACCTGACATCATCTGTCTGGGCCCCCATAAAAATTATACTGTCGGCTGAACCCGTCTATAGCAACTGTCGATTAGTCTAATATGTATATAGACGGTTGGATTATGGTTAACAAGCGAAGATCAGCTATCGTATTTTTTGGATTATAAGATACACTTTTTTCCCCAAAATTTTTTTTGGGGTAAATGGGGGTGCGTCTTATAATGCGGATATTACCAGACGCGGTGGAGCAGGGTCCAGGGTCACTGCTGGAGGAGGCAAGAGTGGAGCGTTGCTGCAGGCCGGGATGAGGGGGTGTTCGGTGGTGCGGGGGCTCTGCCGACATTTTGTGAAAGGCCAGAGCCCCCGCACTTACATGGTTCACTATGTGTTGGACCCCGGGAAAATGGTTGCTGGGGGAGACACATGCGCAGAATGGAGATCTCACCACCAAGATCTTGGGAGATGAGATCTCAGCACTGAGCCCCCGCAGCAGCCATTTTCCTGCAGAGCCCCCGCACCACCGGCGCACATCCGAACACCCCTCATTGCAGCCTGCAGCAACGCTCCACTCCTGCCTCCTCCAGCAGCGACCCTGCTCCACCGCAGCCTCCACCCCCGGTAAGCAATAAGACGCATGGATTATAAGAAGCAACACCATTTTATTAAAAAAAAAAAAAAGAGAAGGGTTTTTTTCTCCTATTTTTCTCCTCAAAATTTGGGGTGCGTCTCATAATCCACAAAATATGTATATACAAAATGGATTGGAGTTTATTTTCTGTCCGATTCATAGAGACTGGCGAATACTGAAGGAAGCAGAAGGACCTAATACAAGAAATTCACCGGCATAAATGATGGCATCACTCGTCGATTCGAGGGTTTTGCTCCGGGATGTTTACATGGCACAATGAAGAACAAGCACGCTTATGATCACCACGTCTAACGCACCTCAATCCAACCACAGTAGTGTCCATACTCCCTCAACATTCCCAGCAACATGCAAACCCTGCCGTCCCTACACCACCCTCGGAGATCTGGGATCAAAGCGTTACCGCACAGATCAGAAAGTCACACGGACCCAAAACTGCAAGAAGGAAAACTACAGTAGCTCATTAGGAACGTATAGGTGAGGAGGAACTCAGGACTCTTGTGCCACCACATCGCCCTGGGCCGGCCGGAGGGTCAGCAGGGCCAGGTAGCCACGGAGGGGCCGGCCGGAGGGTCAGCAGGGCCAGGTAGCCACGGAGGGGCCGGCCGGAGGGTCAGCAGGGCCAGGTAGCCACGGAGGGGCCGGCCGGAGGGTCAGCAGGGCCAGGTAGCCACGGAGGGGCCGGCCGGAGGGTCAGCAGGGCCAGACAACCACGGAGGGGCCGGCCGGAGGGTCAGCAGGGCCAGACAACCACGGAGGGGCCGGCCGGAGGGTCAGCAGGGCCAGGTAGCCACGGAGGGGCCGGCCGGAGGGTCAGCAGGGCCAGGTAGCCACGGAGGGGCCGGCCGGAGGGTCAGCAGGGCCAGGTAGCCACGGAGGGGCCGGCCGGAGGGTCAGCAGGGCCAGGTAGCCACGGAGGGGCCGGCCGGGGGGTCAGCAGGGCCAGGTAGCCACGGAGGGGCCGGCCGGGGGGTCAGCAGGGCCAGGTAGCCACGGAGGGGCCGGCCGGAGGGTCAGCAGGGCCAGGTAGCCACGGAGGGGCCGGCCGGAGGGTCAGCAGGGCCAGACAACCACGGAGGGGCCGGCCGGAGGGTCAGCAGGGCCAGGTAGCCACGGAGGGGCCGGCCGGGGGGTCAGCAGGGCCAGGTAGCCACGGAGGGGCCGGCCGGAGGGTCAGCAGGGCCAGGTGGCCACGGAGGGGCCGGCCGGAGGGTCAGCAGGGCCAGACAGCCACGGAGGGGCCGGCTGGGGGGGTCAGCAGGGCCAGGTAGCCACGGAGGGGACGGCGTAGGGGGGTCAGCAGGGCCAGGTAGCCACGGAGGGGACGGCCGGGGGGGTCAGCAGGGCCAGGCAACCATGGAGGGGCCGGCCGGGGGGTCAGCAGGGCCAGGCAACCAGAGGGGCCACCGCGGGGGGGGGGGGGTCAGCAGGGCCAGGTAGCCACGGAGGGGCCGGCCGGAGGGTCAGCAGGGCCAGGTAGCCACGGAGGGGCCGGCCGGGGGGGTCAGCAGGGCCAGACAACCACGGAGGGGCCGGCCGGGGGAGGTCAGCAGGGCCAGGTAGCCACGGAGGGGCCGGCCGGAGGGTCAGCAGGGCCAGACAACCACGGAGGGGCCGGCCGGAGGGTCAGCAGGGCCAGGTAGCCACGGAGGGGCCGGCCGGGGGGTCAGCAGGGCCAGGTAGCCACGGAGGGGCCGGCCGGAGGGTCAGCAGGGCCAGGTGGCCACGGAGGGGCCGGCCGGAGGGTCAGCAGGGCCAGACAGCCACGGAGGGGCCGGCTGGGGGGGTCAGCAGGGCCAGGTAGCCACGGAGGGGACGGCGTAGGGGGGTCAGCAGGGCCAGGTAGCCACGGAGGGGACGGCCGGGGGGGTCAGCAGGGCCAGGCAACCATGGAGGGGCCGGCCGGGGGGTCAGCAGGGCCAGGCAACCAGAGGGGCCACCGCGGGGGGGGGGGGGTCAGCAGGGCCAGGTAGCCACGGAGGGGCCGGCCGGAGGGTCAGCAGGGCCAGGTAGCCACGGAGGGGCCGGCCGGGGGGGTCAGCAGGGCCAGACAACCACGGAGGGGCCGGCCGGGGGAGGTCAGCAGGGCCAGGTAGCCACGGAGAGGCCGGCCGGGGGGGGGGGGGGGGGGGGTCAGCAGGGCCAGGGAGCCAGAGGGGCCGGCCGGGGGTCTGCAGGGCCAGGTGACCATGGGGGGGGGGCACTGTCTGGAGGTCTCCTGGTTACATAATGGGTCTGGGCAGTGTCGGATCAGGCTGAGATCACATCTGTGTTACACAAGGAACCAAAGACATCAGTGAGATCAGTGCTGGGACTTGTAGTACTACGGACAGCTCCACAATACGGGGGTGCCGCACCACGCTTCCTCCAACCACCAGCACAGGTTGTCGCCCCCGGCCGTCACTCACCGTCTAGCGCGTCTCCGGTTCCTCTCGCCGTTCTCTCGGATGACTTCCCGGTGACCGAGTTGTCCTCAGTTGCTCCTCCGCACAGTGACCGGCAGCGCCGCTGCTCAGCCGCACATATCCAATACTGGGCGGAGCTTCTACTTTTCTAGAACGCTCTGCAAGTTTCTACCGTCCTACCATAGAGGCGGCACTGGAGGTGGGATAGAGAGGATGGGGCGGGGTCTATAGGGTCACCGAGAAAGAAAAAGTGTCGCTTCTTCTTGTGCCGCCATCTTTTTGGTTACGTTCTTGACAAGGCGGGTATGCATTTAGTAGACGAGACGTACTTTTCATGTTTCCACAGGTTGTGCCTAATGAGAGGGTGTAATCGGCATAAATGATAAACTACCTATTTCATGACCTAATTTGCTGGTGTATTACATGGCTAACTGGGGGATGGGCTCACCAAGTGATGAAAACTATTTGCTGCTTATATCAACCAATCACAGTGCAGCTTTCAGTTTCCAACTCGTTATGAAATGAGAGTTGCGCTGTGATTGGTTGCTATGGACAACAACGCCAGTTTTGATAAATAAGGCTACTTTCACACTAGCGTTAACTGCATTACGTCGCAAATGCGTCGTTTTGCCGAAAAAACGCATCCTGCAAAAGTGCTTGCAGGATGCGTTTTTTCAGCATTGACTAACATTAGCGACGCATTTGCGACGCAATGACACACGTCGCAACCGTCCTGCGACGGTTGCGCCGTGCTGTGGCGGACCGTCGGGAGCAAAAAACATTACATGTAACGTTTTTTGCTCCCGACGGTCCGCTCTTTCCGACCGCGCATGCGCGGCCGGAACTCCGCTGGAACTCCGCCCCCACCTCCCCGCACCTCACAATGGGGCAGCGGATGCGCTGGAAAAATGCATCCGCTGCCCCCGTTGTGCGGCGGGGACAACGCTAGCGTCGGGGACCTCGGCCCGACGCACGGCGACGGGCCGAGCCCGACGCTAGTGTGAAAGAAGCCTAAGGCTTTATAGTTTAAAGGGAACCTGTCAGCAGGATTGTGCACAGCAGCCTACACACAGTGTCAGCTCGGAGCCGATACACTGATTACAATAATAGCTTAGGTGAGGAAATCCGTCTTGAGGTTGTTGTTTAATCTTTATTTTGAGTTAATGATATGCTCATGCTCCGGGGCGGCCTGTGGGGGGTCTTCATGTGGTGCTCTGATTAGATTTTCCTCTATATGGCTTATGACAGTATATAAAAAAAAAAACAATTTTAAAATGGTGCAGTAGCAGCTATCAGTGCATATAAAGGCGATCGCTGAGAGCTGCTACTGTGCAGGTGGCGACATCTTGGAGGAGGAAATTGTTTCTTCTCTAGCAAGATGGCATCTATCAGATCACCTCTATATACATCGATATCTGCTACTGCGCAGGCACAGTGGGCGCCATTTTCAAATTGTTTTTTTTTTTATATTCTCAGGATAACCTAAAGCATATTTATTAGTGATGAGCGAATATACTCATTACTTGAGATTTCTCGAGCACGCTCATGTGTCCTCCGAGTATTTTTTTAGTGCTCGGAGATTTCGTTTTTATTGCTGCAGCTGAATGATTTACATCTGTTAGCCAGCATAAGTACATGTGGGGGTTGCCTGGTTGCTAGGGAATCCCCACATGTACTTATGCCGGCTAACAGATGTAAATCATTCAGCTGCAGCAATAAAAACTAAATCTCCGAGCACTAAAAAAATACTCGGAGGACACACGAGCGTGCTCGAGAAATCTCGAGTAATGAGTATATTCGCTCATCACTAGTATTTATTAACAACACAGTACACATGCGATTATGCTGCAGCGCAAGGTCCACGGCTGACACCTGCCTGCAGAAGGTTTTTTTTCTTCAGTATGTACCGTATTTTTCGGACTATAAGACGCACCGGACCATAAGGCGCACCACAAATTTGGGGTGAAAATTGCAGAAAAAAAGATTTTTTATAAGATGGGGGTCCGTCTTATTGTCCGAATTTACAGTATCTTACCTGAGGGCTGGCGGTAGCAGAGCAGGGTCACAGGAGGCATGGTGTCGGCAGAGGTGGGGTTATGCGGTACGGCGTGCACCTGAGCAAAGTCCCTTCCTGCTTAGGTGGGCGACGCCACGGCCTGGTGTCCATGGGAGGGTTGCAGCAGTGGTTACCGGCAGAGGTGCTGGGATGAGGAGGCGCAGTGAGAGGTATGGCGTGAGAGGGGTCCCTTTCCCCGGTGAGGTGATGCAGCAGTCCGGTAATGCAGCAGAGCCGGGTGAATCCTGTTGTTATCGGTGGTGGCGGCCATCTTCCTGAGGTCGCGCGTGCGCAGATGAAGCGCTCTGCTGCCCGGGGCTTCAGGAAAATGGCCGCGGGATGCCGCGCGTGTGCAGATGGGGATCGCGGCGGCCATTTTCCTGAAGCCGAGTTCGCATCTCAGGAAAATGAAGTTGTTCATCCTACTGTGTGTGGTGGGGCATCATACTGTGTATTGTGGCTTGGTATCAAACTATGTGGGAACACTATGGAGCTTCACTAGGCACTATTTCTAAATGGGTGTAAAAAAAAATGTGGGGGCGGAGTTAGAGGGTGGATTTAATAGGAAATAACTAAGTGCTGTAATACACTGTGTGCAGAATTATTAGGCAAGCTGTAGTTTGATCACGTGATACTTTTTATACATGTTGTCCTACTCCAAGTTGTTCAGGCTTAAGAGCGAACCACCAATTAAGTAAATCATGTGATGTGCATCTCTGTAATGAGGAAGGGTGTTGTCTAATGACATCAACACCCTATATAAGGTGTGCTTAATTATTAGGCAACTTCCTTTCCTTTGGCAAAATGGGTCAGAAGAGAGATTTGACGGGCTCTGAAAAGTCCAAAATTGTGAGATGTCTTGCAGAGGGATGCAGCAGTCTTGAAATTGCCAAACTTTTGAAGTGTGATCACCGAACAATCAAGCGTTTCATGGCAAATAGCCAACAGGGTCACAAGAAGCGTGTTGGGAAAAAAAAGGCGCAAAACAACTGCCCATGAATTGAGGAAAATCAAGCGTGAAGCTGCCAAGATGCCATTAGCCACCAGTTTTGCCATATTTCAGAGCTGCAACATTACTGGAGTAACAAAAAGCACAAGGTGTGCGATACTCAGGGACATGGCCAAGGTAAGGAAGGCTGAAAAACGACCACCTTTGAACAAAAAACATAAGATAAAACGTCAAGACTGGGCCAAGAAATATCTTAAGACTGACTTTTCAAAGGTTTTATGGACTGATGAAATGAGAGTGACTCTGGATGGGCCAGATGGATGGGCCAGAGGATGGATCAGTAAAGGGCAGAGAGCTCCACTCCAACTCAGACGTCAGCAAGGTGGAGGTGGGGTACTGGTATGGGCTGGTATCATCAAAGATGAACTTGTGGGACCTTTTCGGGTGGAGGATGGAGTGAAGCTCAACTTCCAGACCTACTGCCAGTTTCTGGAAGACAACTTCTTCAAGCAGTGATACAAGAAGAAGTCAGTATCGTTCAGGAAAAACATGATTTTCATGCAGGACAATGCTCCATCACATGCCTCCAACTACTCCACAGCGTGGCTGGCTAGTAAAGGTCCCAAAGAAGAAAAAATAATGACATGGCCCCCTTGTTCACCTGATCTGAACCCTATAGAGAACCTGTGGTCCCTCATAAAATGTGAGATCTACAGGGAGGGAAAAGAGTACACCTCTGGGAACAGTGTCTGGGAGGCTGTGGTGGCTGCTGCACGCAATGTTGATCGTAAACAGATCAAGCAACTGACAGAATCTATGGATGGAAGGCTGCTGAGTGTCATCATAAAGAAAGGTGGCTATACTGGTCACTAATTTTTTGAGGATTTGTTTTTGCATGTCAGAAATGTTTATTTAGAAATTTTGTGCAGTTATATTGCTTTACCTGGTGAAAATAAACAAGTGAGATGGAAATGTATTTGGTTTTCATTAACCCCTTCCCGACATGTGACGGTATAGTACGTCACATGTCGGGACCCCCGCTTTGATGTGCGCTCCGGCGGTGAGCGCACATCAAAGTCGCGACATGTCAGCTGTTTTTTACAGCTGACATGTGCGCGCAATAGCGGCGGGTGAAATCGCGATCACCCGCCGCTATTAACTAGTTAAATGCCGCTGTCAAACTCAGACAGCGGCATTTAACTACCGCATCCGGCCGTGCGGCCGGATATGAGCGCATCGCCGACCCCCGTCACATGATCGGGGGTCGGCGATGTGTCAGGAAGGTAACCATAGAGGTCCTTGAGACCTCTATGGTTACTGATTGCCGGTGGCTGTGAGCGCCCCCCTGTGGTCGGCGCTCACAGCACACCTGCAAATCTGCTGTGTAGCAGCGATCTTATGATCACTGCTGCATAGCAGAGCCGATCGGGCTGTGCCTGCTTCTAGCCTCCCATGGAGGCTATAGAAGCATGGCAAAAGTAAAAAAAAAAAGTTTTTAAAAATGTGAAAAAAATAAAAAAAATATAAAAGTTTAAATCACCCCCCTTTCGCCCCAATCAAAATAAATCAATAAAAAAAAAACCCAACCTACACATATTTGGTATCGCCGCGTTCAGAATCGCCCGATCTATCAATAAAAAAAAAGCATTAACCTGATCGCTAAATGGCGTAATGAGAAAAAAATTCGAAACGCCAGATTTACTTTTTTTGGTCGCCACGACATTGCATTAAAATGCAATAACGGGCGATCAAAAGAACGTATCTACACCAAAATGCTATCATTAAAAACGCCAGCTCGGCACGCAAAAAATAAGCCCTCACCTGACCCCAGATCACGAAAAATGGAGATGCTACGAGTATCGGAAAATGGCGCAATTTTGTTTTGTTTTGTTTTTTGCAAAGTTTGGAATTTTTTTTCACCACTTAGGTGAAAAATAACCTAGTCATGTTAGGTGTCTATAAACTCGTAGTGACCTGGAGAATCATAATAGCAGGTCAGTTTTAGCATTTAGTGAACCTAGCAAAATAGGCAAGCAAAAAACAAGTGTGGGATTGCACTTTTTTTGCAATTTCACTGCACTTGGAATTTTTTTCCCGTTTTCTAGTACACGACATGCTAAAACCAATGATGTCGTTCAAAAGTACAACTCGTCCCGCAAAAAATAATCCCTCACATGGCCAAATTGACGGAAAAATAAAAAAGTTATGGCTCTGGGAAGGAGGGTAGCGAAAAACGAAAATGGAAAAACGGAAAAAGCTCCGGGGGTGAAGGGGTTAAGTTGCCTAATAATTCTGCACAGTAAGGGCTCCTTTCCACTTGTGAGATAAACGTCCGTGTCTCGCATGTGAAAACCAAGCTCTGGCGCCGGCACTCCAGAGCGGAGCGTGCGGCTGCATAGCGACACATGGAGCTGCACGCTCCGCTCTGGAGTGCCGGCGCCAGAGGAGGGTTTCAACCTGCGAGACACGGACGTACGTCTCGCAAGTGAGTATGCGCCCTAATAGTTACCTGCGCAAACAGATATCCTCCTAAGATAGCCAACTCTAAAAAAAAAAACACTCCAACTTCCAAAAATATTAAGCTTTGATATTTATGAGTCTTTTGGGTTGATTGAGAACATAGTTGTTGATCAATAATAAAAATAATCCTCTAAAATACAATTTGCCTAATAATTATTCACACGGTGTATGTATCCCTCCTCCTGTCCTTCAGTGTGGGAAGATATGATGACAGAATAGGATCTAGTGATGAGTGATTGTGCTTGGATAACATGTTAATCGAGCATGCTCAGGTGTTATCCGAGTATGTTGGGCGTGCTCAGATAATATTTTCTAGTCGCTGCGGCTGCATGTTTTGCAGCGGAAGTCAGGCGCAACACGTGGGGATTGTTTGTCTTTACACCTCTTTCACACATCAGTTTTTTAGAATCAGTCACAATCCGTCAGTGTTGAAAAGACGGATCCTGTGCAGATTGTAAAAAACTGATGTGCTGGATCCATTTTTTTTTACAGATCCGTCGAAGCAGCTGCTGTCGGAATTTAAAGAACCAAAATTAGAGAGAGAGAAAGAGATCTTCCTGGAATGGAAAAATGGGTTAAATTACAGGAATTAGAAAATCTTCCGGGCATGCTCAGTTTAAAAAAAACAGAATCTGTCCCTGGATTCTGTCTTTTGACGGACAGCGACGGATCCTGCGTCCATAGGCTTCCATTATAGCCAACGATGAACAGCGCAAGATGCGTCGCTGTCCGATTTTTCGACGTACACAAAAAACGTTACTTTGTCCGTTGTCTCCGGGCGACAAACACAGATTTTACAACAGAATGCCATCCGTCACAATCCGTCACTAATACAAGTCTATGAGAAAAAAACGGATCCAGCACCAACAGCTGGATCCGTTTTTTTCACAAAACGACGGATTTTGACGGAAACAAAAACTGTGAAAGAGGCCTTAGGCAATCTCGGCATTTGTTGAGGCTGTCTACATTACTGAGCAGGCCACAGGTTTCAAGCAATATGGGAACTAAAAGAATCTCACTGATGCCAAAAAGAGTCAAATAGTGCAATGCCTTGGACAAGGTCTGAAAAGTTTAGATATTTCACATAAATTTAAGCTTGATCATCGTAGTGTGAAGATATTTGTGGCTGATACTGAGCACAGATGGGTGGGTGCAAATAAAGGCATAATAATGAGGAACATTTCTGCCAAATTCATTGAATTAAGAGAGCAGCTGCTAAAACATATGAAGAAAAGAGACAAAGGAATAAGTCACATGTAGGGGATCACCTGAAGCATGAGATCAGCATAAAATCTTAATTTTTATTAGACACAAAAAGAACATGCACAACACATTATGTTAAAAAAATTTAAAAGTAGTCACACATGTGACATGACATATTATCCAGCGGCTCACAATGGAGCCCACCATCTGAAATACTCCCTAAGTACAAACCAACCGTATATATACAGTATTGGTATCTATATGAACAGCATTTCAAGAACCCGAAGAGCTAGATATCAAGTCCCCTAGAGGGTTAAAATACTGAAAATAGCCATTTGCATGTAAATATATACTGTGTTTATTCTCAACAGCTCTAGACAAAAACAGTGGACACAGTGTTGAATAACTCCAACTGTTCCACACAAGATATAAAGACAAAATAGAGGAGGGTCTACAGATTTGCAAGCTTGCACAGGGCCCCCTCCCTAGATATGCTCCATTCAAGAGCTTCATACACTAATAAGCATAAACAGCTAAATAGCCAACCACAGATGCATACAAATGGTTTCCAAAAGGCTGTGAGCACCAACCATCCCCAATAGTAAAGGGTGGTGCTATAGTGGAGAGAGGTCTCTCCTTTTGTCCAACTAACTGCTTGGATAAATTTACTGTAACTAAGGATGTCTATCTTTTTAGTAGACAGTTGACGTTCAAGCTTGACGTTCACCAGCCGTCTATCATTGATTATTTGCCTTTGGGGGAGAGACAAGTTTTTAAAGATTTATTGGATGTACTGGATGAAAGTGAAGGTGGACTTGTAAGAAGGAAATTCTCTGGTAGGTTACCTTCACAGGCTGCCCCTTCCTTCTCATTGTTTCCAGCAGTACAAAGCTTCTTTGACGCGGTTTGCAGTGAGGTACAAAGCTTGAAACTTGATCCCAATAGGGGGAGGAATTTGAATAAGATTGAACAAGCAGCTATTGTAAAACTGGGTACAAATCAAGACTTTGTGATTCGTGAGACTGACAAAGGGGGTAATTTGGTTATTTGGCCTGTTGAATTGTACCTAAATGAAGCGAGACGTCAACTGTCAAATTCTGACTGTTACCAAGTCCTACCTTCGGACCCATCATGTGCCTTTAAGGCTAAACTGGACCGTCTATTGGATTCTGCGTTTACTTGTAACATCTATATAATCGTCTAAGGGTCACTTACGTCTGTCTGTCACGGAAATCCTGCGTCGCTGATTGGTCGCGGCCAGCTGGCGCGCACAGTCCAGCCGCGAATTCCCCTTCCCTACTCCCCTCCAGTCACTGCCCCCTCCCTACTGCCCTCCAGTCAGTGCTCCCATAGCGGTTTAGCAGTCCGTTAAACAGACTGCGTTACACCGTGCCATAACGCGGTGTAGCGCAGTCCCTTAACGCTGCTATTAGCCCTGTGTGACCAACTTTTTACTATTGATGCTGCCTATGCAGCATCAATAGTAAAAAGATCTAATGTTAAAAATAATAATAATAAAAAAAAATCATTATATTCTCACCTTCCGGCGCCTTTCCCGCTCCTCGCGACGCTCCGGTCCCAAGAATCCATTGCGGCAATGACCGGAAATGACGGTCTTGCGAGACCGCTACATCATCACTTGTTATTGGCGCAATGCATTACTGAGAACGGAGCATCGCGACGAGCATCACTAAAGGCCTGGGCTGGATCCGGGGGCCGCCGGAAGGTGAGTATATAACTATATTTTATTTTAACTATTTTTTTAACAGGGATATGGTGCCCACATTGCTATATACTACGTGGGCTGTTATATACTACCTTGGGCTGTGTTATATACTATGTGGGCTGTCTTATATACTGCGTGGGCTGTGTTATATACTGCGTGGGCTGTGTTATATACTACGTGGGCTGTGTTATATACTACGTGGGCTGTGTTATATACTATGTGAGCTGTGTTAGATACTGCGTGGCCTGTGTTATATACTACATGGGCTGTGTTGTATACTACGTGGGATGTGTTGTATACTACGTGGGCTGTTATATACTATGTGGGCTCTGTTAGATACTACGTGGCCTGTGTCATATACTGCATGGGCTGTGTTATATACTGCGTGGGCTGTGTTATATACTGCATGGGCTGTGTTATATACTGCATGGGCTGTGTTATATACTGAGTCGGCTGTGTTATATACTACGTCTCTGTGCTATATACTACGTGGGCTGTGCTATATACTATGTGGCTGTGCAATATACTACGTGGCTGTGCAGTATACTACGTGGCTGTGCTATATACTATGTGGCTGTGTTATATACTACTTGGGCTGTGTTATATACTACGTGGGCTGTGCTATATACTACGTGGCTGTGTTATATACTGCGTGGCTGTGTTATATACTACGTGGCTGTGCTATATACTATGTGGCTGGGCAATATACTACATGGCTGTGTTATATACTGTGTGGGCTGTGTTATATACTACGTGGGCTGTGTTATATACTGCGTGGGCTGTGTTATGTACTGCGTGGGCTCTGCTATATACTACTATAATATTCTAGAATACCAGATGCGTTAGAATCGGGCCACCATCTAGTCATTAACAAGCGTGAAAAGGAGTTTATGACCAGTTACCATCCTAGGACACCGACCTTTTATATGCTCCCGAAGGACCCCAAATCCCTACAGACACCCCCAGGTAGACCTATAGTGTCTGGGATAGGGGGCCTTTTGGAGCGGCCATGTACTTACGTGGATTTTTTCTTGCAGCCTTTGGTTTCCTCCTTAAAGTCATTTGTGAGGGATTCTACATTCCTGATTCAACAATTACAAGACTTGATTATTCCATCTGGTGTTTGGCTCTTTATGTTGGACGTCGAGTCTCTGTATACCTGTATACGGCATGATTTGGGGATACAGGCTGTTTCCTTCTTCTTGGACCAGAATACAACAGGTGACAGAAAACATGATTCTTTTTTGCTGGACTTGCTATTTTTATACTCGACAAAATCTATTTTGTTTTTGATCGAGTGTATTATAGGCAGCCTATGGGCACTGTGATGGGCGCATGTTGTGCGCACTCGTATTCAAATTTATTTTTGGGGTGGTGGGAGGCTACCAGGGTGTACTGTCTTGAGTTATTTTCCATGCATGTTATTAAATGGTATCGCTATATTGATGATATTTTGTTTCTCTGATCAGGCACCCTTGAGGATTGTCAACATTTTGTTGAATTATTGAATCATAATCTGTGGAATATACGGTTAACATCACATTTTTCACAAACGGAAGTGGAATTTCTGGACCTTAAACTCTACCCCAAAGATTCTCGCATCTATACTACTCTGTATCGCAAGCCCGTGGCCACAAACAGCCTATTACACTTTTCAAGTTTTCATCCACAGCATCTAAGAAGGGGCATCCCCAAAGGGCAGTGTTACCGTGTAAAAAGAAACTGCAGTACCCAGGATGATTTCCGTGCACATTCTTAGGATTTGACCTACCGGTTCAAGAATAGAGGTTATCCTAAGAAGGTAATTTCACAAGCTTATATAACAGCTAGGGATGTAGATAGGGATAGCGATGTAGATAGGGATAGCTTACTACAACCTCGAGTGAGGGGACCCCCAAAGCCACTGGGAGTCATTACTACCTATAACAATCAGTGGCAGGATGTTCGGGGGATTCTTACCAAATATTGGGGGGATTCTCCGTAGTGAACACAGACTTAAACTACATATCTCTCTACAACCAAGTTTGGTAGCAAGAAGGCCCAGAAACTTGAAAGACTGTTTAAGCCACAGCCATTTTAAACGACCAGCCACAAGGTTGAATAAGGGGACACAACTGGTTGGCACGTTTCCTTGTGGGAACTGCAATATATGCCCGTTTACTATTGGCAATGAGGTTCTTACCCCACCCTCTTTTCCGTTCCAGATTGTTACAAGAACTTACTTTAATTGCAAGTCTCGCAATTTGGTCTATGCCCTAATATGCCCATGTCCGAAGATTTACGTGGGCCAAACGACGCAGGAGCTGAGAAGGAGGATACAACAGCACTTTTCAAATATAACTACGGCAAAGAAGGACCTGGAGAAGGGCAAAACGTTGACATCTGTTGCTTTGCATTACTTGACTACACATAATTCACAATGGAGAGGAACTAGGATCCTGGGACTAGAGTCTGTTCAACCGGATATCAGAGGTGGTGACATTACCCTGGAACTGCTCATATGCGAATCCAAATGGATTTTCAATTTGAACTGTCAGGTTCCGCTTGGACTGAATGAAGATCTATTGTTTATAGGGTTCTATAAACAATCCTGATTTCTTTCGTTATAAAACATTAGGGTATTTTTTAGGGTAGGGAGTTTTTTGAGGGTTTCTTTCTCTTCCCTCTTTCCATTGTTTATATTGCACACTTTTTGCCAGCGTTTTGTCTACATTTGGTATCTATGTGAGCAGCATATTATAAAGTTTTTTGTGCCGTTTAGGATATTGGTTTACGGGTTTATAAACTTCTAAATTTATATTTCTGATTCATATTGGGTCCATAAATATATAAAAAAAAATGTATCTGGTCCAATATCAGATTGATCCACTCAATGGGTGCATCTCCATATTTAGGAATCTGTTGGCCGAGGGGGGTATGTTGCACTACTAATGTCAGCCATATTAAATATACTACATTGGAAGATTATGGCTTATGCATCTTTTACATTGAATTTGAATATGGTTGGCATTTGTTAACGTCTATAATAACTGTGCACGTTTTATTGGGCCATTGGTGCAATATAGGAGAGTTGGGCAAATATCTAACTTATTGTCTGTGTGCCTATTATGAATCGTAGCTGAACACATTGAGTTAGGTGTGACGTGTGACATAGACCCCTTTGGGGTGATTGCTGCATATGGAATCAATCTTCCCTGTGATATTGACCTGTGGCATCTCCTTTTCTCACCATGAAGACATTTATATACGTGTATTCTACATAATACGGATTTCACATCTCTGTGGGGTTGTGTCACTATGGTTGGAGGCTTACTGTGCCTCATTCTGTTGTGGGCTCCTTATGCCTAGTGTTCTCTGCTATCTAGCGGATAAAGGGTTGTGTAAAGACTAAAGAGGCCTTAGGCCGAATGGGTTCTGATGAGCTAAAAAGTGGTAAATGTAATCGCCGTTATTTTGCAATACAGTGCATGCGTCTGAATGGCTGTTACTTAATGTGCAATAAACAATTGATGGTTATGATTAAGTATCTTAAAAATATCACTTTCCTATGGATTTCATGCCATCTAATGGCCTAGGCATGGCCTCCTTTGTATAGTATTCTCTCAGCTTTCTGCTATTTAGCGGCTAAATGGGTGTGTAAAGAGGCTATAGGCCGAATGGGCTCTGAGTGTAAAAGTGGTAAATGTATCTGCCGTTTCCTTGCAATACAGCGCATGCGTCTGAATCACTGTTATTTAAAGTGTGATAAACAATCAATGGTTATGATTTTGTCTTTCAAAAATATGATTCCTCTATGGACTACATGTCATCTAACGGCCTAAGCATGACCTCCTCTGTATAGTATTTTCTCAATTAGTGTCGTGATGCCACATCTATAAACCTGTCGGGCCATGACAGATGTTGCATCTTAGTATAAGCACGGACATTCTGCCTATTTGTTTATATGTTTCCATAGCTCCCAGGGGCAAGTGCGATGACGCGCGATGAGCGGTGTCACCGTCCGCGTTTGCATCACCAACATTTATCACATGTTGAATCTGTGGCCCTCTGTGGCGATGGTTTCTATGCTTCCTTGACTGGCTACATCGCTGCGATGGATGCCCAAGTGCCGTTTAATTGTATATGGGTTTCCATGACTGCGGGGGGCAGGCTCGATGACGCATGATGGGCAGAGCTACTGTCCACTCTTGCGTCATTGGCGCTTGCTAGACGCTGCTCATGGGGACCTCCGGCATGATGTACTCCACGCTTCTTCGGTAAGCAGCACAGCTGCGTTTGATTTAAGATTATGTGTTGTATAAAAGGACACAGGAAACATGCAGGAGGCACCCCTGACGAAGCCACTTAGGGTGGCGACATGCGTCTGGTCTCGACACCACCTGGCTTAACTCCCTGCGGGTACTCATTGAACTATAGCACCGCCCTTTACTATTGGGTATGGTTGGTGCTTACAGCCTTTTGTAAACCATTTGTATGCATCTGTGGTTGTCTATTTAGCCGTTTATGCTTATTAGGGTATACAGCTCTTGAATGGAGCATATCTAGGGAGGGGGCCCTGTGCAAGCTTGCAAATCTGTAGACCCTCCTCTATTTTGTCTTTATATCTTGTGTGGAACAGTTGGAGTTATTCAACACTGCGCCCACTGTTTTTGTCTAGAGCTGTTGAGGATAAACACAGTATATATTTACATGCAAATGGCTATTTTCAGTATTTTAACCCTCTAGGGGACTTGATATCTAGCTCTTTGGGTTCTTGAAATGCTGTTCATATAGATACCAATACTGTATATATAGGTTTGATTTCAGCGCTGAAATCTCATCTGTCATAGATCTTGAACCTGAGATCACCATCTGTACATGTGCCGCCCCCTGCGGCGGCCTTATTCCCGGAGACCAGCGCATGTGGAACCCTGGAAGTGCCAGGGCTCTGGCCTGCCGCAAAATGTCGGCAGAGCCCCGGGTAGCGCCGGACACCCATGCAGCACTGCTGGGCACCAGAGGCCCCCCACAGCACAGGCCAGCAACCGCCGAGCACCCGGAGATACCCCTGCAGCAGCACCAGACTCCCCTGCAGCAGCACCGGACACCCCTGCAGCAGCACCGGACACCCCTGCAGCAGCGTGCCGCACATCAGAACACCCCCTCATTCCAGCCTGTGGCCTGCAGCATCACCCCACTCCTGCCTCCTCCAGCAGCAATAAGATGCAAGAATTATAAGAAGCACCACCATTTTATTAAAAAAATATTTTTTTCTTATTTCGACACAGTTGACCACTGCCTCCTACACAGATCCTCTCCTCCTTTGGCATCAAAGACCTCGCCCTATCCTGGATCTCCTCGTACCTTTCCAACCGCACATTCAGCGTCTCCCACTCCCACACTACCTCCTCATCCCATCCTCTCTCTGTTGGAGTCCCCCAAGGCTCTGTTCTAGGACCCCTACTCTTCTCAATCTATACACTTGGCTTGGGACAACTCATAAAGTCCCATGGATTCCAGTACCACCTCTATGCTGATGACACTCAGATCTACCTCTCTGGCCCAGACGTCACCGCTCTGCTGTCCAGAATCCCAGAGTACCTATCAGCCATATCCTCCTTCTTCTCCTCTCGCTTCCTCAAACTCAATGTGGACAAATCTGATCTCATGATCTTTCCTCCATCCCATAGATCTTCCTTACCTGACCTATCTATCGCAATCAACGACATCATGCTTTCCCCCGTACCGGAAGTCCGCTGCCTCGGAGTAACCTTCAACTCTGCCCTGTCCTTCAAACCGCACATCCAAGCTCTTTCCACCTCCTGTCGCCTCCAGCTCAAAAACATCTCCAGAATCCGTCCTTTCCTCAACCGTCAATCTACTAAAATGCTTGTGCATGCCCTCATCATCTCCCGCCTTGACTACTGCAACATCCTTTTCTGCGGCCTCCCTGCTAACACCCTTGCACCTCTCCAGTCCATCCTTAACTCTGCTGCCCGACTAATTAATCTCTCTCCTCGCTACTCCTCTGCTTCCCTCCTCTGCAAATCTCTTCACTGGCTCCCATTCCCTCAGCGTATCCAGTTCAGATTACTAATACTGACCTACAAAGCCATCCATAACCTGTCTCCTCCATATATCTCTGAACTAATCTCCCGATATCTTCCCTCAAGTAATCTCCGCTCCTCCCAAGACCTCCTTCTCTCCGCCACACTTATTCGCTCCTCATCCAATCGCCTCCAAGACTTCTCACGAATATCCCCCATTCTCTGGAATTCTTTGCCCCAACACGTCCGACTATCAACCACATTCGGATCCTTCAGATGGAACCTGAAAACCCATCTCTTCAGGAAAGCCTACAGCCTGCACTGACCCTGCTGCCTCCTCATCACTACTGAAGCTACCGCCTCACCAACGCCGGAGCTGCAGCAACCCTCAACCTATTGTCTCCTTCCCCATAATCCTGTAGAATGTAAGCCCGCAAGGGCAGGGTCCTCGCCCCTCTGTATCAGTCTGTCATTGTTAGTTTGTTTACTGTAAGTGATATCTGTAACTTGTATGTAACCCCTTCTCATGTACAGCACCATGGAATCAATCATCTTATAACCTGGAGCGTCTTATAATCCGAAAAATACGGTAATACACTCTGATTGAAACCCAACATTTCGACCCTCCTGGGTCTTATTCATGGGGTTACTAGGGAAATCAGAAAACAAAGTGTCAAATATTGGAGCAGTATGTACAAAAATATACAATATATACAAAATATACAAAATGAATATGGTATATCCAAGTAAGAAAATGACATAATGATCGTCACCCAAAGCAAAACACAGTAAATAGAGAGAGCAACCAGTTATAGTGATTATCAGTCATTGTATACTGTAAATTCGCATAGTCAATATAATATCGAAGAATTAATATAGTTACACATAATATACAGAAAAATAGGACTAGTCTGTATTACCTTGGTTTCAGATGCAAAGGTAACAAGAGATAGAAGGAAGGGGGTGTGAGAAGAGACCCCTGATGTATAGCATCCAGGTGCTGCAATGAATGATGGAGGTGTTAATAACAGCATATAAGAGGTTAATCAGGTAGGTATGTGTTCAGTACCCTTGGAGCACATAATTAATCCTTAGTGCTAGTGGCCGTTTATCCCTTCTGGGACATATGAACAGCCTCTTAGTAACGTTAGACGTAAACAGTTTGTATACATCCATTTCTCATGAAAAAGGTATTTTGGCCACCAAAACACTTCCCCAGGCTTCTAACATGTCCGGCAATTCCACTCAATTTTGTCTGGACCTCCTCAAACTTGTCCTATATGAAAACTTCTTTTTATATGAGGATGTGTACTACATACAGTCCCGTGGGACCGCGATGGGCTCAAACGTCGCACCAGCTTACGCCAATGCATTCATGAGCCACTTTGAGGATAATCATATTTACCCAGGAGAACTTTTCAACCAGCATGTCAGATGCTATCATCGTTACATTGATGACATCTTTCTTGTCTGGACAGGGTCATCTGAACTACTTCTAACATTCTATCAACTCCTTAATTCGGTCTTCCCCGAGCTCCAATTCACCATCCACTATGACAGTAATCACATTGCGTTTTTAGACAAAATGGTACATAAGGATCAACTTTGGAACCTCACAACTGATCTATTCACCAAATCCACAGACAGTAATGGCCTTTTACATTATTCCAGTAGTCACCCAAAGGCCATTAAGAATAGCCTTCCCGATCCCAATTCACAAGGGTAGCCAAAACTGTGTCTGATCCTGATCTAATCCCAGCCCGTCTGGACGACATGTCCCAAAAATTTAGAGATAGAAACTATCCATCACGATTACTGGAACAAGAAAGAACTCGTGTCCTTAGTCCACAATCTCCCCGTCCACAATTACCTTCCAAAGACCGCGTTCCTTTCGTACACACTTACCATCCCTTGCTGCCCAAAGTTCATTCAATCTTTAGAAAACATTGGCCGTTACTCTCCAGAGCATACCCAAGATTCGACTGTTTCACCTCACCTGTTATAATTTGTAACAGGAGAGCCCCCAATATCAGAGACAAACTAGTACGGGCGGACATTGGCAGTTCACATCCCACAACAACCCAAAGTTTCCTGACCAAACGTCATCAAGGCACGTTTCCGTGCCTCAGCTGTGCCTCATTCTCCAATGTTATAAAATCAGACAATGTCACCCATCCAAGAACAGGTAAATCCTATCCCATCCGTGTTTACCATACCTGTGACTCAAACTTCGTGGTCTACCTTATAAAATGTCCGTGTGGCCTCCTCTACATTGGGGAAACGACCCAACATGTTAGGGATCGGATCGCCAGCCACAAATCCACCATACGCTGCGGCAAGACATGGCTACCCCTACCAGACCATTTCGTTAAATTCAAACATACGGTGGCTCAACTAAAATATCAGGTAATTGAGCACGTATCCAGACCTAGAAGGGGAGGCAAACATATCAAACTACTAAAGACACGAGAAACCTATTGGATACATAAACTTGACACTTTGGCTCCCAAGGGTCTCAATAGGGAAATTAATTGGCTACTATGATGTCACTAATCTTACCCTTTATCTTTCTGACACATTGACAACTCTTTTCACTAGGTGAGTTCTCATTCATCCAGTCTTTATAATAGGTACCTTTGGCCATGTCACTCTGTTTACTTGCATATAATATGGATTCATGTGGCCCTTTATAAACTATTGCTTCCACAGGTCCAATGACTCTTTCCCCACACCGCAGGGCTATTGCGCCTTCCTCATATCTCGAAAAGAGAGTGACCATAGACCTGTGTCCCCTAAGTTGATCCCAAGGTACCCTCATGACACAGTTATTAAATGTTGGTGATGCCAAGGGCCTGGACATGTGATTGCCAACTGCCCCCTAACAGTAGAACCCATGGACAGCGGGTATACGTGCCGTGTGTCTATGTTTGCCCAGCCAGTTTGCACTGCCACTACAGGCTCTGCCGATACCGAACCCCAGCTATGCAAGGTACACGTTAATGGGTACCAGATGGATGCTCTTTTGGACTCTGGGAGCCTGGTGACTCTGGTACATGGGTCCCTGGTTGCTGGGGACAATGCCAATGGACGGAAGGTGGGGTGCATACATGGGGACCTTTGAGAGTACCCAACCGCAGAGGTTACGTTTCCCACCCTGTTTGGAGAGATAAAACATGTAGTGGGAGTGGTAAAAACTCTTCCGTATGGGACTGTATTGGGAAGACAATTACCCCTGTTCTGGTCCCTGTGGGAGACCAGGGTAACCCTCCCAGGGTAACTGGTATTCCGAGCGCAGAGCCCGAAGATCCCAAATCGGACCGTAGGGGTCGCCAACCTAGGGACAGAGTGTAACCCGATAGGTTTCCCTTAAAGGTATTGGCAGGAGAAGTCGAGGAGACCCCACTGATTCCCGAGCTGGAAGTTTTCCCTGGTAAGTTCGGGACGGCTCAGCTCTAGGAACCCACTCTGACCCGGGCAAGGGACAAAGTAATCGAGGTAAATGGGGTGGCTCAGCAACCGGGTGCGATCAACCAGGATGGCGATCAACCAGGAGTTACTGTACAGGGTTGATAAAGTCCGGGATGAGGTGGTAGAACAACTAGTAATGCCCCAATCCTACCATCGGGCAGTTCTCGACATGGGCCAAACTCACATGCTGGGGGGGCATTTGGGGGTCAAAAAGACTCAGCGTTTTTTTTTGGCCTGGAATCTACGCTGAGGTCCAAAGGTACGGCGTTATATGACCGGAGTGCCAACTAACCTCACCTACCGCAAACTACTGGAGTCCATTGGTGTCTCTTCCCATTATAGAGGTTCCTTTTGAGTGGATTGCGATGGATCTGGTGGGGCCAATAATAAAATTCGCCCCGGGCCACCAACACATATTAGTAGTCAATTAGGAGAAAAAGGAGTACCTTTAGTAATTTTACTAGGAAACAGTATAAATCTTTATTAAATGTCAAAAAGATCAGGTATATCATCATTAGTGTTGAGCATTCCGATACCGCAAGTATCGGGTATCGGCCGATACTTGCGGTATCGGAATTCCGATACCGGGATTCCGATACTTGCCGCGTATCGGATACCGGAATCGGAAGTTCTAAGATTCAAAAAGCAGAAATTCAGCCAATGAGATTGATTCCAAGTGTGGGCACATCCTGTTTAGCATGGAGGGCATGAAACTACTGGCAAGGCTGTGATTGGCTGGTGTAATGATGTCATGATGCAGTTTAAAAGTCGCTGGCGCCATTTTGCGATCACTCTGCTGTGAATTCAGTTAGTGACAGGACGCTGTTTGCTGACTGAGGGACAGTTTAGAGATAGCGATTTGCTTCTTTGTGCTTTCCAAAGGCTAATTTAGCAACCGCTGTGTTCACCTACTATTCACCTTGCTTTTGCCTTGTAGCGCTGTTTTCACAGCGATCTGCAGGGTCTGTGTGTGTGTGTGTGTGAGTGCAGCCCAGTCTCCAGTCTGAGTGCAGCCACATAGGCCATCCATAGTTGGTTGTATTCAGTTCAGGGAGGGTGGTTCATTGCCTCATACTGTTCCTTTTTTTTTTTTTTTTCCCAAGTAGTGTAGTCTGCTGCTAATTTATTCAAAAAAATCCTATTAGTGTCTTTCCACCCGTCTCCAGCTAATTTGTGGAAAAACACTACATAGGATAAAGTAGAGGAGGGTTTTTGGGCCTTGCAGCGCCGTTTACGGCTGTCTGCACGGTCTCCGTGTGACTGCAGCTCGCCCTGTAATCTGTGAGCAGCTGTAGCCTGGTTGTCTCCAGCTCAGGGTTTTTCACTGCGTCATACCGCCAAATCAATTTTCTTTTTTTTCAAAGTAGTGTAGTCTGCTGCTAATTAATTTAAAAAAATCCTATTAGTGTCTTTCCACCCGTCTCCAGCTAATTTGTGGAAAAACACTACATAGGATAAAGTAGAGGAGGGTTTTTGGGCCTTGCAGCGCCGTTTACGGCTGTCTGCACGGTCTCCGTGTGACTGCAGCTCGCCCTGTAATCTGTGAGCAGCTGTAGCCTGGTTGTCTCCAGCTCAGGGTTTTTCACTGCGTCATACCGCCAAATCAATTTTCTTTTTTTTCAAAGTAGTGTAGTCTGCTGCTAATTAATTTAAAAAAATCCTATTAGTGTCTTTCCACCCGTCTCCAGCTAATTTGTGGAAAAACACTACATAGGATAAAGTAGAGGAGGGTTTTTGGGCCTTGCAGCGCCGTTTACGGCTGTCTGCACGGTCTCCGTGTGACTGCAGCTCGCCCTGTAATCTGTGAGCAGCTATAGCCTGGTTGTCTCCAGCTCAGGGTTTTTCACTGCGTCATACCGCCAAATCAATTTTCTTTTTTTTCAAAGTAGTGTAGTCTGCTGCTAATTAATTTAAAAAAATCCTATTAGTGTCTTTCCACCCGTCTCCAGCTAATTTGTGGAAAAACACTACATAGGATAAAGTAGAGGAGGGTTTTTGGGCCTTGCAGCGCCGTTTACGGCTGTCTGCACGGTCTCCGTGTGACTGCAGCTCGCCCTGTAATCTGTGAGCAGCTATAGCCTGGTTGTCTCCAGCTCAGGGTTTTTCACTGCGTCATACCGCCAAATCAATTTTCTTTTTTTTCAAAATAGTGTAGTCTGCTGCTAATTTATTCAAAAAAATCCTATTAGTGTCTTTCCACCCGTCTCCAGCTAATTTGTGGAAAAACACTACATAGGATAAAGTAGAGGAGGGTTTTTGGGCCTTGTAGCGCCGTTTACGTCTGTCTGCACGGTCTCCGTGTGACTGCAGCTCTATCTGTTGTCAGTTCAGCCCCCAAAAAATAAATAAATAATAAAGTTCACCAAACACACCAGTTACACCACTTTACATTTCTGTAGGCCACATTAGCTCATATTTGTGTCTAGTCCACACTTTAGATAATTAGTGCTTCTTATACCTGTTAGGAGGAGTTGCTCAGGAATAAGCACACAAATCCGTTAGTACTTTTCTGCTTATCTTTATCAGTCAACCAAGATGAAGAAGGCAGTGAGTAAGGCACGGGGGCGTGGGAGCCGTCGCGGAGCAGGGAGGGGACGTGGGGATTCTGTGCCTGCTGCGGGCACCGGTGACTCATCAGCACCCACTTTCACCAGGCAACAGTCGTTCATGCGAAGCTTTGTGTCCGAGCGCCGTACACCGCTGCTGCGTGAAGAACAAATTGAAGCTGTTGTCGGATGGATGGCAGCTAATGCATCAACTTCCATTAGTGCCACATCCTCTCAGACACAGAGCACTGGAGAGCAGCCATCTGTCTCTTCACCACCTGCCAAATTGCCCAGGCAGACAGAGAGCCCAGGACAGGAGCCGTCTCTACTTCTGTTCTCTGAATCTCTTGGCTTGGAAACAGGGGGCCAGCCAAGCAGCATTGGAGAAATGGAAGAAGAGGCAGGGTGCAGTGATGCCCAACAGCTTTTTCTGTCTTCCTCTGAAGAGGCGGGTGGGCCAGTGGCTCCGGTCACCACATCGCAGGCCGCATCAGCTGATGATGACACTCAGGTGCCACTTACTGGTGCGTGCTCTGCTGCTGAGACTACCCAGGAGGAGCAGTTGGGGGCAGAGGGTAGTGTAGATGATGAGGTCCTCGACCCATCTTGGCGTGAGGGACAGGAAGGTGGTGGGAGCAGCTCTGAGGAAGAGATTCCCCGTACGGCCCAAAGAGGGAGAGGGAGGGGGAAGACTGCGGATCCTGCAGCCTCCGCTTTGGCACCCGTTAGGAGCATGTCTCTTCCAAAAGCCAAAAAGGGCGCTCCCAAGACTTGCAGTGCCTGGTCCTTTTTTGACACAGTTGCAGATGACATTTGCTATGTCAGATGCAACGTGTGTCATCAAAAAGTCAAAAGAGGTCGAAATGTCAGCAACCTCAATACCTCCAACATGTGGAAACATGTGCGCAACAGGCACCCGGCGGAGTTAGAAAAACACACTGAAGAGGTAGGCCAACCAACAGCGGCAGCTACCACCTCTTCAGCTCGTGTTGCCTCTTCCTCTACCTCACACGCAGCTGGTTCGGCGTCCTCCCAGGATCGCCGTGGAAGAACCTCTGCCCCTGTTGTCCAGAGACCCGCTGTAATTCCACCCGCAGCGCCACTTTCCCAGTCATCCACACACTCCCAGCCCAGTCTACAGCCATCGGTAGTACAGGCATGGGAGAAAAGGCGGCCTTTCTCGTCAAACCACCCACGAGCACAGGCTCTGACTGCAGGCATTGCCAAACTTCTGTCACTGGAAATGCTGTCATTCAGGCTGGTGGAGACTGACAGCTTCCGTGACTTCATGTCATTGGCAGTCCCACAGTACAAAGTGCCCAGCCGCTTTTACTTCAGCAGGCAAGCCGTCCCTGCCCTGCAGAAGCATGTGGAGGGACACATAAAACACGCGCTACTGAACGCCGTCAGTAGCAAGGTCCACCTCACCACCGATGCGTGGACCAGTCAACATGGACAGGGGCGATACCTTTCCCTCACTGCCCATTGGGTTAATGTCGTTGAGCCGGGTACAGACCGTGCGAGTGGCGCAGGACGTGTCCTGCCCACTCCAAGGATTGCAGGAATCCATTCTGTACGCATTGACTCCTCCTCTTACACCAGTTCCTCAGAATCATCGCTGCAGGAGCCGTCACAGTCCACCTCCACATGGACCCGTGATGAACGTGTACCTGTTACGACCGACATGAGCACAGCCGTGGCCAAACGTCAACAGGCCGTCTTGAAATTAATTTTCTTGGGGAATCGTAGCCACACAGCGCAGGAGCTCTGGAATGCCATCAAGCAGGAGAGCGATGTGTGGTTTGTGCCAGCGAATCTCCAGCCAGGCATGGTAGTGTGTGATAATGGCCGAAATCTGGTGGCAGCTCTGGGCCTCGGCAACCTCACTCACATCCCATGTCTGGCACATGTGCTCAATTTGGTCGTGCAGAGCTTTTTGAGGGACTATCCGGATCTTGATGCACTGCTGCACAAGGTCCGCCTAGAGTGTGCTCACTTGCGGCGTTCCAGCACGGCAAAAGCGCGCATTGCGGCTCTGCAGCGCCGACACCGCCTGCCGGAACATCGCATCATATGTGACCTACCTACCAGGTGGAATTCCACGTTACATATGTTGGAGCGGTTGTGTGAGCAGCAGCAAGCTGTAATGGAGTACCAGCTGCTTCAGGCGCAAAAAAGTCGCAGTCAGCGCCGTACAGACTTCACAACCACAGAGTGGGCCACTATGAATGACGTCTGCCAGGTTTTGCGTCCCTTTGATTATTCCACGCGGATGGCGAGTGCAGATGATGCACTAGTCAGCATGACTGTCCCCCTTATCTGCCTGCTTGAAAAATCACTGCAAGCGCTAAGGGATGATGTTGTGGAAGAGGTGGAGGATGAGGATTCACCATTTCCATCATCTTCTGGACAGTCAGCGCCACGTGGTTCCTCACAAACGCGTAGGCAGGGGACCGTTTGTGAGGAGGATGAGGAGGAGTCAATGGAGGAGGAAGACATCCGTCCAGAGGAGGGAGTTACACAATTGTCCAGTACTCAGTGTGTACAGCGAGGGTGGGGTGATGACGAGCGGGCAGAGATCACGCCTCCAGCAGGGGACAGCGTTTCTTGGGCAGTTGGCAGTCTGCAGCACATGGTGGATTACATGCTGCAGTGCCTGAGAAACGACCGCCGCATCGCCCACATTCTCAACATGTCTGATTATTGGGTGTTCACCCTCCTCGATCCTCGCTACCGGGACAACGTAGAAAGCCTCATCACACCGTTGAACCGGGAGCGAAAAATGCGGGAGTACCAAGACACACTGGTCAATTCCATCATCTTCTCCATTCCAACTGAGAGAAGTGCTGCTAGTGCATTCCAAAGCAGCTCAGTGCGTCCAGGCCGTGGTGGAGGCTCTGCACAAAGAGGGAGCAGAAGCAGTGCCTCTGCCCAAGGCAAGACCAGTATGGCCGAACTGTGGCACAGTTTTCTGTGCCCGCCACAAAAGTCTACACCATCACAGACGGCTCCAGTCAGCAGGAGGCAACGGTTCCGTCAGATGGTGACAGACTACATGTCTTGCCCTCTTGCTGTACTCCCAGACGGCTCTTCCCCTTTCAAGTTTTGGGTCTCAAAGCTGGATACATGGCCAGAGCTAAGCCAGTATGCATTGGAGGTGCTGTCTTGCCCTGCGGCCAGTGTATTATCGGAACGTGTCTTTAGTGCTGCAGGTGGTGTACTAACTGACCGTCGCATGCGACTATCCTCCGATAACGTTGACCGGCTTACTTTCCTGAAAATGAACAAGGCCTGGATCTCGCCGGAATTTGCCACTCCTCCTCCTGATTGAATAATTAGGTCACTGTATACGTTATCCAGGTCTCCTGTTGTGTTCATCTTTCTACCACCTGAACTTAAATTCCTGGGCTCCAACACCGCCAGTTGAGGCTCAGACGTGCCGTCTGCACAGTCAAAACATACGACCCAGTGTTATTGGGTTTCAGTAACGTCAGCTGATCCCCAGCTGTGTAGCCGGCAATGTGTCATGCGACCGCCACGCTGACACAACAACTGAAATGTAAGGGAATCTGTCCCCCCCCCCCCAAGGCGTTTGTTACTGAAAGAGCCACCTTGTGCAGCAGTAATGCTGCCCAAGGAAAAGGTAGCTATTTTTGTTTAGCTCCTTGCACACGCAGAACTTAACACTTATAAAATGTGTCCACTGATACCGTAAAACCGTCCCGGAGGTGGGACTTTCCTTCGTAATGTGACGCAGCCCAGCCGTCATTCCTACCCCCCCGGCGCCGCGCACCGGCTCCTCAGCGTTGTTTTATTCCGTCCAGGAGCCTGCGCTGTTATGTTATCCCGTGGCCAGGCACACTTAGCGCTGCCCGTCTTCTGGCATCATTTGGTGTCTGGATGGCTGCGCCTGTGCGGCCGCGCTGGCAGAGAGCCCGCCTCGCAGTGTCTTCTGATTTAATCCCACTGGGGGCCTGGGATCCATGGACATGCGCAGTGCATATCTGAACCTCCACCTCTCACTCATTTCCCTATGGCTTCTTCAGACTGTTCGGTGTCAGCTGGTCCCTAACAGCATGCCACGGCCGTGACACCGCACAGTCTGAAGAAGCCATAGGGAGATGAGTGAGAGGTGGAGGTTCAGATATGCAGTGCGCATGTCCATGGATCCCAGGCCCCCAGTGGGATTAAATCAGAAGACACTGCGAGGCGGGCTCTCTGCCAGCGCGGCCGCACAGGCGCAGCCATCCAGACACCAAATGATGCCAGAAGACGGGCAGCGCTAAGTGTGCCTGGCCACGGGATAACATAACAGCGCAGGCTCCTTGACGGAATAAAACAACGCTGAGGAGCCGGTGCGCGGCGCCGGGGGGGTAGGAATGACGGCTGGGCTGCGTCACATTACGAAGGAAAGTCCCACCTCCGGGACGGTTTTACGGTTGCAGGGGACACATTTTATAAGTGTTTAGTTCTGTGTTTGCAAGGAGCATGATGAAAAGAGCCACCTTTTCCTTTTGCATCTTTTGTGCTGCACAAGCTGGCTCTTTCAGCTACAAACGCCTTGGGGGGGGGTTAAAGGTTCCCTTTCGACTTTCTCAGGCTTCGGCCTACATTGTGTTCCTCTGCTTTTCCACCTGTCCCTGGGCTCCAACACCGCCAGTTGCCGTCCAGAAGTGCTGTACGCACAGTCAACAGTCCCTCCTCTGTTATTGGGGTTCAGTAACGTCAGCTGTTCCCCTGCTGTGTGTGTGGCAATCCCTCCTACCTCCTCCAACCTCCTCCTCCTCCACCCGTCCCTGGGCTCCAACACCGCCAGTTGCCGTCCAGAAGTGCTGTACGCACAGTCAACAGTCCCTCCTCTGTTATTGGGGTTCAGTAACGTCAGCTGTTCCCCTGCTGTGTGTGTGGCAATCCCTCCTACCTCCTCCAACCTCCTCCTCCTCCACCCGTCCCTGGGCTCCAACACCGCCAGTTGCCGTCCAGAAGTGCTGTACGCACAGTCAACAGTCCCTCCTCTGTTATTGGGGTTCAGTAACGTCAGCTGTTCCCCTGCTGTGTGTGTGGCAATCCCTCCTACCTCCTCCTACCTCCTCCAACCTCCTCCTCCTCCACCTGCCCCTGGGCTCCAACACCGCCAGTTGCCGTCCAGAAGTGCTGTACGCACAGTCAACAGTCCCTCCTCTGTTATTGGGGTTCAGTAACGTCAGCTGTTCCCCTGCTGTGTGTGTGGCAATCCCTCCTACCTCCTCCAACCTCCTCCTCCTCCACCCGTCCCTGGGCTCCAACACCGCCAGTTGCCGTCCAGAAGTGCTGTACGCACAGTCAACAGTCCCTCCTCTGTTATTGGGGTTCAGTAACGTCAGCTGTTCCCCTGCTGTGTGTGTGGCAATCCCTCCTACCTCCTCCTACCTCCTCCAACCTCCTCCTCCTCCACCTGCCCCTGGGCTCCAACACCGCCAGTTGCCGTCCAGAAGTGCTGTACGCACAGTCAACAGTCCCTCCTCTGTTATTGGGGTTCAGTAACGTCAGCTGTTCCCCTGCTGTGTGTGTGGCAATCCCTCCTACCTCCTCCAACCTCCTCCTCCTCCAACCGTCCCTGGGCTCCAACACCGCCAGTTGCCGTCCAGAAGTGCTGTACGCACAGTCAACAGTCCCTCCTCTGTTATTGGGGTTCAGTAACGTCAGCTGTTCCCCTGCTGTGTGTGTGGCAATCCCTCCTACCTCCTCCAACCTCCTCCTCCTCCACCCGTCCCTGGGCTCCAACACCGCCAGTTGCCGTCCAGAAGTGCTGTACGCACAGTCAACAGTCCCTCCTCTGTTATTGGGGTTCAGTAACGTCAGCTGTTCCCCTGCTGTGTGTGTGGCAATCCCTCCTACCTCCTCCAACCTCCTCCTCCTCCACCCGTCCCTGGGCTCCAACACCGCCAGTTGCCGTCCAGAAGTGCTGTACGCACAGTCAACAGTCCCTCCTCTGTTATTGGGGTTCAGTAACGTCAGCTGTTCCCCTGCTGTGTGTGTGGCAATCCCTCCTACCTCCTCCTACCTCCTCCAACCTCCTCCTCCTCCACCTGCCCCTGGGCTCCAACACCGCCAGTTGCCGTCCAGAAGTGCTGTACGCACAGTCAACAGTCCCTCCTCTGTTATTGGGGTTCAGTAACGTCAGCTGTTCCCCTGCTGTGTGTGTGGCAATCCCTCCTACCTCCTCCAACCTCCTCCTCCTCCACCCGTCCCTGGGCTCCAACACCGCCAGTTGCCGTCCAGAAGTGCTGTACGCACAGTCAACAGTCCCTCCTCTGTTATTGGGGTTCAGTAACGTCAGCTGTTCCCCTGCTGTGTGTGTGGCAATCCCTCCTACCTCCTCCAACCTCCTCCTCCTCCACCCGTCCCTGGGCTCCAACACCGCCAGTTGCCGTCCAGAAGTGCTGTACGCACAGTCAACAGTCCCTCCTCTGTTATTGGGGTTCAGTAACGTCAGCTGTTCCCCTGCTGTGTGTGTGGCAATCCCTCCTACCTCCTCCTACCTCCTCCAACCTCCTCCTCCTCCACCTGCCCCTGGGCTCCAACACCGCCAGTTGCCGTCCAGAAGTGCTGTACGCACAGTCAACAGTCCCTCCTCTGTTATTGGGGTTCAGTAACGTCAGCTGTTCCCCTGCTGTGTGTGTGGCAATCCCTCCTACCTCCTCCAACCTCCTCCTCCTCCACCCGTCCCTGGGCTCCAACACCGCCAGTTGCCGTCCAGAAGTGCTGTACGCACAGTCAACAGTCCCTCCTCTGTTATTGGGGTTCAGTAACGTCAGCTGTTCCCCTGCTGTGTGTGTGGCAATCCCTCCTACCTCCTCCAACCTCCTCCTCCTCCACCCGTCCCTGGGCTCCAACACCGCCAGTTGCCGTCCAGAAGTGCTGTACGCACAGTCAACAGTCCCTCCTCTGTTATTGGGGTTCAGTAACGTCAGCTGTTCCCCTGCTGTGTGTGTGGCAATCCCTCCTACCTCCTCCTACCTCCTCCAACCTCCTCCTCCTCCACCTGCCCCTGGGCTCCAACACCGCCAGTTGCCGTCCAGAAGTGCTGTACGCACAGTCAACAGTCCCTCCTCTGTTATTGGGGTTCAGTAACGTCAGCTGTTCCCCTGCTGTGTGTGTGGCAATCCCTCCTACCTCCTCCAACCTCCTCCAACCTCCTCCTCCTCCACCTGCCCCTGGGCTCCAACACCGCCAGTTGCCGTCCAGAAGTGCTGTACGCACAGAGCCAAACACCTCGCCAATGTGTTAGTGGGGTTCAGCACCGCCAGCTGTTCCCCTGCTGTGTATACGGCAACGTGTACTGCGACCGCCACGCAGGCACAACAAGTTAAATGTAAGGGAACCTGACCCCCCCCCCCCCCCAGGCGTTTGTTACTGAAGGAGCCACCTTGTGCAGCAGTAATGATGCAAAGGGAAAAAGTGCCTCTTTTCGTGATGCTCCTTGCACATGCTGAACCAAACACTTATGAAATGTGTCCCCACACAGCGTTAAACCGTCCGGTAGGTGGAACTTTCCTTTGTCGTGTGACGCAGCACAGCCATCATTTTTACCCCCTTGGCGCCGTGCGCCGCCTCCTCAGCGTTGTTTTAATCTGTCCCGGAGCCTGCGCTGTTAGGTTAGCCCTTGGCCATGCACACATGTTGCGCTGCCCGTCTTCTGACCTCATTTGGTGTCAGGCTGGCTGCGCCTGTGCGGGTGCGCTGGTCGAGATCCCGCCTCGCAGTGTCGTCTAATGTAATCCCACCGCGGGCCTGTGATCCGTGCCCGTGCGCAGTGCATATCCTCTCCTCTCACTCCCCTCCCTACGGCTTCTTCAGACTGTGCGATGTCAGCTGGTCCCTAATAGCATGCCACGGCCGTGACACCGCACAGTCTGAAAAAGCCGTAGGGAGGGGAGTGAGAGGAGAGGATATGCACTGCGCACGGGCACGGATCACAGGCCCGCGGTGGGATTACATTAGACGACACTGCGAGGCGGGATCTCGGCCAGCGCACCCGCACAGGCGCAGCCAGCCTGACACCAAATGATGTCAGAAGACGGGCAGCGCAAAATGTGTGCATGGCCAAGGGCTAACCTAACAGCCCAGGCTCCGGGACAGATTAAAACAACGCTGAGGAGGCGGCGCACGGCGCCAAGGGGGTAAAAATGATGGCTGTGCTGCGTCACACGACAAAGGAAAGTTCCACCTACCGGACGGTTTAACGCTGTGAGGGGACACATTTCATAACTGTTAGGTTCCGCATGTGCAAGGACCATAATTAAAAGAGCTAAGTTTACCTTTTCCAGCATTAGTGCTGTACACAATGGCTCTTTCAGCTACAAACGCCTGGGGGGGGGGGGGTTAAAGGTTTCCTTTCAACTTGCTCGAGTGCAGGCTTCGGCCTACACTCCGCTCCCCCTGCTCCTCCTGCTGACCCTGGGCTCCAACACCGCCAGTTGGGGCCCGGTACTGCTAGCTGCACAGAGAAAAACACCTCGCCAATGTGTCAGTGGGGTCCAGCACCGCCAGCTGTTCCCCTGCTGTGTAGCCGGCAACGTGTCCTGCAAAAGTCACGCAGACACAACACACCCAAAGCTGCCGCCTGTGCAGGCTTCGGCCTACACTCCCCTCCCCCTGCTCCTCCTCCTCCTGCTCCTCCTCCTGCTGTCCCTGGGCTCTAACACACCGCCAGTTTTTGCCCAGATGTGCTAGCTGCACAGAGAAAAACACCAGCCAATGTGTCAGTGGGGTCCAGCACCGCCAGCTGTTCCCCTGCTGTGCAGCCGGCAACGTGTCCTGCAAAAGCCACGCAGACACAAGAACTGAAATTGAAGGGAACCTGTCCCCCCTCCCCCAGGCGTTTTTACGTTATC
Organism: Ranitomeya variabilis; assembly: GCF_051348905.1. Classification (NCBI taxonomy): domain Eukaryota; kingdom Metazoa; phylum Chordata; class Amphibia; order Anura; family Dendrobatidae; genus Ranitomeya; species Ranitomeya variabilis. Next base: position 200,532,595 of record NC_135232.1, on the reverse strand, counting down.
CAGCCACCTTGTACAGCGGTAATGCTGCATGTGTGCAAGGTGGCTCAGAAACGTATTCTCCTCGCACATGTGGAACTGAAAACACGTCTGCAATGTGTCCTCTGTGTGACCATTTAACCGTCCCGGTGGTGTGACTTTCCTTTGTAATGACACGCTGCAACCCCCTTGGTAGCGCTGCCCGTCTTCTGGCATCATGGTTTGGCTGCCTGCGCCTCTGCGGCCGCCCTGACCCACACAACGCCCCTCGGTGTCTTATTTATTGGGACTGCGAGGGTGTGATTGATGGGCAGGATCAGTGCATCAGTTCGCCTGTCCCTCCTCTCCTTCCGCCTTCTTCGGACTGTGCGGCTTCATGGCCGTGGCATGCGATAAGGGATCAGATGACGCCGCACAGTCTGAAGCGGGTGTAAGGACCCGAGTGTGAGAGGCGAACATATGTGCTGCGCCAGGCCCTGAATCCCAGCCCCGCAGTGTTTTAACAATGTTAAGACACTGCGGGGCTGGGATTCATGGGCATCGCGAACCGCACCGGCCGACATTACATGATGCCAGAAGATGGGCAGCGCTAACGGCGCTAGGCCAGGGGATAACACGACAGCGCAGACTCCTGTACAGCAAATAACAACGCTCGGGAGGCTGCACCCAGCACCAAGGTGGGATTCTTGACACCTGTGCTGCGTCTCATTACAAAGGGAACTCTCGCCTCCATTACACAGTTTGACTGTCTAAAGGGCTGAATGTTATACGTGTTCCATTCAGCGTGTGCAAGGAGAAAAATTACAAGAGCAACCTTTGACTTGCGCAGCACTGCTGCTGCATAAGCTGTGGCTCTTCTACTTTGTAACCCCTGAGGGGGGGTTAAAGGTGACTTTTGAAATCGGTTCAATTAGGCTTCGGCCTACACTCTGCTCCACCTGCAGAGCCCGGGCTCCAACAACGCTAGTTGCTGTCCGGAAGTGCTGGCTGCACAGAGCCAAACACCTCGCCAATGTGTCAGTGGGGTCCAGCACCGCCAGCTGTTCCCCTGCTGTGTAGCCGGCAACGTGTCCTGCAAAAGTCACGCAGACACAACACACCCAAAGCTGCCGCCTGTGCAGGCTTCGGCCTACACTCCCCTCCCCCTGCTCCTCCTCCTCCTGCTCCTCCTCCTGCTGTCCCTGGGCTCTAACACACCGCCAGTTTTTGCCCAGATGTGCTAGCTGCACAGAGAAAAACACCAGCCAATGTGTCAGTGGGGTCCAGCACCGCCAGCTGTTCCCCTGCTGTGCAGCCGGCAACGTGTCCTGCAAAAGCCACGCAGACACAAGAACTGAAATTGAAGGGAACCTGTCCCCCCTCCCCCAGGCGTTTTTACGTTATCCAGCCACCTTGTACAGCGGTAATGCTGCATGTGTGCAAGGTGGCTCAGAAACGTATTCTCCTCGCACATGTGGAACTGAAAACACGTCTGCAATGTGTCCTCTGTGTGACCATTTAACCGTCCCGGTGGTGTGACTTTCCTTTGTAATGACACGCTGCAACCCCCTTGGTAGCGCTGCCCGTCTTCTGGCATCATGGTTTGGCTGCCTGCGCCTCTGCGGCCGCCCTGACCCACACAACGCCCCTCGGTGTCTTATTTATTGGGACTGCGAGGGTGTGATTGATGGGCAGGATCAGTGCATCAGTTCGCCTGTCCCTCCTCTCCTTCCGCCTTCTTCGGACTGTGCGGCTTCATGGCCGTGGCATGCGATAAGGGATCAGATGACGCCGCACAGTCTGAAGCGGGTGTAAGGACCCGAGTGTGAGAGGCGAACATATGTGCTGCGCCAGGCCCTGAATCCCAGCCCCGCAGTGTTTTAACAATGTTAAGACACTGCGGGGCTGGGATTCATGGGCATCGCGAACCGCACCGGCCGACATTACATGATGCCAGAAGATGGGCAGCGCTAACGGCGCTAGGCCAGGGGATAACACGACAGCGCAGACTCCTGTACAGCAAATAACAACGCTCGGGAGGCTGCACCCAGCACCAAGGTGGGATTCTTGACACCTGTGCTGCGTCTCATTACAAAGGGAACTCTCGCCTCCATTACACAGTTTGACTGTCTAAAGGGCTGAATGTTATACGTGTTCCATTCAGCGTGTGCAAGGAGAAAAATTACAAGAGCAACCTTTGACTTGCGCAGCACTGCTGCTGCATAAGCTGTGGCTCTTCTACTTTGTAACCCCTGAGGGGGGGTTAAAGGTGACTTTTGAAATCGGTTCAATTAGGCTTCGGCCTACACTCTGCTCCACCTGCAGAGCCCGGGCTCCAACAACGCTAGTTGCTGTCCGGAAGTGCTGGCTGCACAGAGCCAAACACCTCGCCAATGTGTCAGTGGGGTCCAGCACCGCCAGCTGTTCCCCTGCTGTGTAGCCGGCAACGTGTCCTGCAAAAGTCACGCAGACACAACACACCCAAAGCTGCCGCCTGTGCAGGCTTCGGCCTACACTCCCCTCCCCCTGCTCCTCCTCCTCCTGCTCCTCCTCCTGCTGTCCCTGGGCTCTAACACACCGCCAGTTTTTGCCCAGATGTGCTAGCTGCACAGAGAAAAACACCAGCCAATGTGTCAGTGGGGTCCAGCACCGCCAGCTGTTCCCCTGCTGTGCAGCCGGCAACGTGTCCTGCAAAAGCCACGCAGACACAAGAACTGAAATTGAAGGGAACCTGTCCCCCCTCCCCCAGGCGTTTTTACGTTATCCAGCCACCTTGTACAGCGGTAATGCTGCATGTGTGCAAGGTGGCTCAGAAACGTATTCTCCTCGCACATGTGGAACTGAAAACACGTCTGCAATGTGTCCTCTGTGTGACCATTTAACCGTCCCGGTGGTGTGACTTTCCTTTGTAATGACACGCTGCAACCCCCTTGGTAGCGCTGCCCGTCTTCTGGCATCATGGTTTGGCTGCCTGCGCCTCTGCGGCCGCCCTGACCCACACAACGCCCCTCGGTGTCTTATTTATTGGGACTGCGAGGGTGTGATTGATGGGCAGGATCAGTGCATCAGTTCGCCTGTCCCTCCTCTCCTTCCGCCTTCTTCGGACTGTGCGGCTTCATGGCCGTGGCATGCGATAAGGGATCAGATGACGCCGCACAGTCTGAAGCGGGTGTAAGGACCCGAGTGTGAGAGGCGAACATATGTGCTGCGCCAGGCCCTGAATCCCAGCCCCGCAGTGTTTTAACAATGTTAAGACACTGCGGGGCTGGGATTCATGGGCATCGCGAACCGCACCGGCCGACATTACATGATGCCAGAAGATGGGCAGCGCTAACGGCGCTAGGCCAGGGGATAACACGACAGCGCAGACTCCTGTACAGCAAATAACAACGCTCGGGAGGCTGCACCCAGCACCAAGGTGGGATTCTTGACACCTGTGCTGCGTCTCATTACAAAGGGAACTCTCGCCTCCATTACACAGTTTGACTGTCTAAAGGGCTGAATGTTATACGTGTTCCATTCAGCGTGTGCAAGGAGAAAAATTACAAGAGCAACCTTTGACTTGCGCAGCACTGCTGCTGCATAAGCTGTGGCTCTTCTACTTTGTAACCCCTGAGGGGGGGTTAAAGGTGACTTTTGAAATCGGTTCAATTAGGCTTCGGCCTACACTCTGCTCCACCTGCAGAGCCCGGGCTCCAACAACGCTAGTTGCTGTCCGGAAGTGCTGGCTGCACAGAGCCAAACACCTCGCCAATGTGTCAGTGGGGTCCAGCACCGCCAGCTGTTCCCCTGCTGTGTAGCCGGCAACGTGTCCTGCAAAAGTCACGCAGACACAACACACCCAAAGCTGCCGCCTGTGCAGGCTTCGGCCTACACTCCCCTCCCCCTGCTCCTCCTCCTCCTGCTCCTCCTCCTGCTGTCCCTGGGCTCTAACACACCGCCAGTTTTTGCCCAGATGTGCTAGCTGCACAGAGAAAAACACCAGCCAATGTGTCAGTGGGGTCCAGCACCGCCAGCTGTTCCCCTGCTGTGCAGCCGGCAACGTGTCCTGCAAAAGCCACGCAGACACAAGAACTGAAATTGAAGGGAACCTGTCCCCCCTCCCCCAGGCGTTTTTACGTTATCCAGCCACCTTGTACAGCGGTAATGCTGCATGTGTGCAAGGTGGCTCAGAAACGTATTCTCCTCGCACATGTGGAACTGAAAACACGTCTGCAATGTGTCCTCTGTGTGACCATTTAACCGTCCCGGTGGTGTGACTTTCCTTTGTAATGACACGCTGCAACCCCCTTGGTAGCGCTGCCCGTCTTCTGGCATCATGGTTTGGCTGCCTGCGCCTCTGCGGCCGCCCTGACCCACACAACGCCCCTCGGTGTCTTATTTATTGGGACTGCGAGGGTGTGATTGATGGGCAGGATCAGTGCATCAGTTCGCCTGTCCCTCCTCTCCTTCCGCCTTCTTCGGACTGTGCGGCTTCATGGCCGTGGCATGCGATAAGGGATCAGATGACGCCGCACAGTCTGAAGCGGGTGTAAGGACCCGAGTGTGAGAGGCGAACATATGTGCTGCGCCAGGCCCTGAATCCCAGCCCCGCAGTGTTTTAACAATGTTAAGACACTGCGGGGCTGGGATTCATGGGCATCGCGAACCGCACCGGCCGACATTACATGATGCCAGAAGATGGGCAGCGCTAACGGCGCTAGGCCAGGGGATAACACGACAGCGCAGACTCCTGTACAGCAAATAACAACGCTCGGGAGGCTGCACCCAGCACCAAGGTGGGATTCTTGACACCTGTGCTGCGTCTCATTACAAAGGGAACTCTCGCCTCCATTACACAGTTTGACTGTCTAAAGGGCTGAATGTTATACGTGTTCCATTCAGCGTGTGCAAGGAGAAAAATTACAAGAGCAACCTTTGACTTGCGCAGCACTGCTGCTGCATAAGCTGTGGCTCTTCTACTTTGTAACCCCTGAGGGGGGGTTAAAGGTGACTTTTGAAATCGGTTCAATTAGGCTTCGGCCTACACTCTGCTCCACCTGCAGAGCCCGGGCTCCAACAACGCTAGTTGCTGTCCGGAAGTGCTGGCTGCACAGAGCCAAACACCTCGCCAATGTGTCAGTGGGGTCCAGCACCGCCAGCTGTTCCCCTGCTGTGTAGCCGGCAACGTGTCCTGCAAAAGTCACGCAGACACAACACACCCAAAGCTGCCGCCTGTGCAGGCTTCGGCCTACACTCCCCTCCCCCTGCTCCTCCTCCTCCTGCTCCTCCTCCTGCTGTCCCTGGGCTCTAACACACCGCCAGTTTTTGCCCAGATGTGCTAGCTGCACAGAGAAAAACACCAGCCAATGTGTCAGTGGGGTCCAGCACCGCCAGCTGTTCCCCTGCTGTGCAGCCGGCAACGTGTCCTGCAAAAGCCACGCAGACACAAGAACTGAAATTGAAGGGAACCTGTCCCCCCTCCCCCAGGCGTTTTTACGTTATCCAGCCACCTTGTACAGCGGTAATGCTGCATGTGTGCAAGGTGGCTCTGAAACGTATTCTCCTCGCACATGTGGAACTGAAAACACGTCTGCAATGTGTCCTCTGTGTGACCATTTAACCGTCCCGGTGGTGTGACTTTCCTTTGTAATGACACGCTGCAACCCCCTTGGTAGCGCTGCCCGTCTTCTGGCATCATGGTTTGGCTGCCTGCGCCTCTGCGGCCGCCCTGACCCACACAACGCCCCTCGGTGTCTTATTTATTGGGACTGCGAGGGTGTGATTGATGGGCAGGATCAGTGCATCAGTTCGCCTGTCCCTCCTCTCCTTCCGCCTTCTTCGGACTGTGCGGCTTCATGGCCGTGGCATGCGATAAGGGATCAGATGACGCCGCACAGTCTGAAGCGGGTGTAAGGACCCGAGTGTGAGAGGCGAACATATGTGCTGCGCCAGGCCCTGAATCCCAGCCCCGCAGTGTTTTAACAATGTTAAGACACTGCGGGGCTGGGATTCATGGGCATCGCGAACCGCACCGGCCGACATTACATGATGCCAGAAGATGGGCAGCGCTAACGGCGCTAGGCCAGGGGATAACACGACAGCGCAGACTCCTGTACAGCAAATAACAACGCTCAGGAGGCTGCACCCAGCACCAAGGTGGGATTCTTGACACCTGTGCTGCGTCTCATTACAAAGGGAACTCGCGCCTCCAACACAGTTTGACTGTATAAAGGGCTAAATGTTATACGTGTTTCATTCAGCGTGTGCAAGGAGCGAAATTAAAAGAGCAACCTTTGACTTGTGCAGCACTACTGCTGCATAAGCTGTGGCTCTTCTACTTTCTAACCCCTGAGGGGGGGTTAAAGGTTACCTTTGAAATTGGTTCAAGTAGGCTTCGGCCTACACTCTGCTCCCCCTGCAGAGCCCGGGCTACAACACCGCTCGTTGCTGTCCGGAAGTGCTGGCTGCACAGAGCCAAACACCTCGCCAATGTGTCAGTGGGGTCCAGCACCGCCAGCTGTTCCCCTGCTGTGCAGCCGGCAACGTGTCCTGCAAAAGCCACGCAGACACTTGCTCTTGTACCTTCTGCTCCACATCCTGGTTCCAGTACCGTCAGCTGGTTCCGGGCAGAGCCTTTGGCTTAGGTGCCTCCCTCTGGGTATCCGAGTTCCACCAACGTCAGGTGGTCCTTGGTAGTGCTTTCAGGCACGGGTACCTCCTGCTTAGTAACCGGGTTCCAGTAACGTCAGCTGGTCCTCGGTAGTTCCATTGGCTCTTGGACCTTCGGCTACCCATCCGGGTTCCAGCACCGTCAGCTGGTTCTCGGCAGTGTCTTTTGCTCTTGTACCTTCTGCTCCCCATCCTGGTTCCAGTACCGTCAGCTGGTTCCGGGCAGAGCCTTTGGCTTAGGTGCCTCCCTCTGGGTATCCGAGTTCCACCAACGTCAGGTGGTCCTTGGTAGTGCTTTCAGGCACGGGTACCTCCTGCTTAGTAACCGGGTTCCAGTAACGTCAGCTGGTCCTCGGTAGTTCCATTGGCTCTTGGACCTTCGGGTAGCCATCCGAGTTCCAGTTCCATCAGCTGGTTCTCGGCATTTTCTCAGCCTTCTTGTACCTTCTGCTACATTTCCAAGTTCAAGAGACTAAACACGATGACCCGGAAGAACACCCCTAAGATGACGACGACACCAGAGACGACAACCACCGTGATGACGACGACCCTGGAGACGATGACCCTGAAGACCACCCCGATGACGACGACCCCGGAGACCACCCCGATGACGACGACCCCGGAGACGACGACCCTGGAGACGACGACGACCTGGAAGACCGAGAAGCAGAAGAACAAGAGGCTGCAGAACAAAGAGCAGAAGGACATTAAGCATAACACAAAATATCAGAGCAAAAAAATATTATGTAAATTATAAGCAGAAGAAGACTAAGCAGTGTATGGGGGTGAGTCCGTTCCTCCTCGTGGTGCCCCTGGATAAAGCCTGATGCTGCAGGCCAAACTGAACGCGGACAAATGTAACTGGTTTGTGACAGGCAGAACGGAAGGTGTAATCTTCAAACTTTTATAGATAACAACTACGGGAATGCCTGTCACAAATAAGAATATGATGAAGAAGTTGAATATGATGAAGATAATAGTAAAATAAAAAGAATATGAACAATGTAACCCAAAAAATAATAGGTAGAAGATGAAGAAGAAGATGAATAAGGTGAAGAAGTTGATGTCAAAGAAGCTGATGATGAGGATAATTAAGAAGAAAGCGTGGGAGAAGTAAAAAAGAAGGTGAAGGGCGTGGAAGTAGTGAAACATCAATATCTGACATAAAAAAAAAAAAAAATAACATAGTCAAATTCTTTCTAACGCCGAACTTCATAAAAAAAAATTAAAAATCATGCTATTCTATTACATTGGGCTAAACCTCTGTCCCTTTAATATCTCCGCCACGTCCCCCAATACATCCTACATTATTCTTAGTTGTTTTCCTTCATGTAGAATGAACCTACAAGTTTATTAAGGGTTTATTTTAATTCCGATATTTTCGTCCCATTGACTTGCATTGGGATCGGGTATCGGTATCGGATTGGATCCGATATTTTGACGGTATCGGCCGATACTTTCCGATACCGATACTTTCCGATATCGGAAAGTATCGCTCAACACTAATCATCATATAAAAAGTAACACATACTTCAAGAAGGTGCAAACAGGGAAAGAGGTAGCTACCTCTTACAGTGCAAAATATCAGGCATTACTACATAGCCATAGTGCATAGAAGACCACAGGAAAGAGTACCCCAACTGAGTAGAGTGAACACAGATCACACAAGGTAACGCATAAAAAATGCAAGGGGACAAGCTTACCAGGGCCTGTGAAATGAAGAGGTGGTAACCCCAAGGACAGATGTCAACCCCAAGGATGGATGTCGACCGATTCGCATTTCGCTGGCACACACGCAGCTGTCTTAAGGGGATGGTTACAATGTGCAAATAGGTCCTTCAAATAGCCCCCGTAAGAGGTCACATGGTCATAATGGACGAATCAAAATGGCATCTGCGGTGCAGTGCGTGCATCAGGTCCTGCAGCAGCCAGGCATCAAATACTACAGCGCAAGCGCCGACTTTATGACTTTGAGTAACAACTCATTGAATATTTGGCTGACTTACACTTATAGTGATACCAAAGTGGACTTTATGGATGTCTCTCTGGAGGTCGACCTCCATCGTCGCATCCAGACGGATGTGTTCAGGAAGTCCACATCAGTAAACTCTTTGATCCGTGCTAAGTCAGCACACCATCCCGCTACCATTAGGGCTGTCCCGGTCGGACAGTTTCTCAGGATGAGACAGATTTGTTCCTCTGACACTAGGTTTGAGACTCGGAACTCCAATCTGAGGGACCGCTTTGAGGTTTGGGGTTACAGCCGTAGATGCATCAGGCGTGGATATGATCGAGCAAGAAAGACTCCACGCAGCAATATTATACATACCTGTCATTCCAGTGAGAGGATTCGTGGGGATGGTCCAATTAGATTCATCACCACCTATAACCATGAATGGTTCAACATGCGACAAATCTTAATTAAACATTGGGATATTTTGAGGACTGAACCTTCCTTGGGACCATTTCTGGGTAGTCTCCCCTCGATGACTTCAAGACGATCAAAAAATTTAAATGACCTTCTAGTTAGGAGCCACTACACTCCTGCCCTTAGTACTTTTTTTTGGTACACATTTACCTACGCTGGGTTTTGTTCCGTGTGGACATTATCTTGCCTGCGCCAATGTCCTGCGCTTCTCTAGCTTCATTTGCTAGACATTTGCGCAGAACTGTAAGTACAGTTGTACATGAAAGCTTGTGATTTACGAACCATTCAAACATTTCCATATTTCTGCATCGTTTCTCCTTGCAGAGATTGACATGCTAAGCATGCCAAGATGAAGAGACTTAAAGCCGCAATGCTCCTCTGGGTAATATGCTAATTATGCAAATTGTCTTTTCACAGAGGAAGAGAGCTAGAACTCTAGTGCCACCTATTGGAGGGTTGCAATCCTACAAGTCAATGTTGACCCTTTAACGAGCCTTGTCACATGACTTAGGATAATAGCCAAACCAGAATCTCAATTTGCAGACACTGTGTTTCGCACACAGCCAAAACAGGTCTCCGCTTTGCACTGACGATGGGCAGTACCCCGAAACACAGTGTCTGCAAATTGAGATTCTGGTTTAAATGGATGCCATCCACTGTCCAAAACCCTCCCTCACCTGATTCCAAATCCACATGTCGTACGACCACTGCCCCATTCCTCCCCATAAATCGAGAAACCACCTTATTCACTTTAATCCTTGCTTTATCAACCCACATCACTGATCTCGCTCCTCGCCAGACCTTCTGCGGAACAATGTCAGAACAAATCACCACAACTTTCGGAAACATCGCCCATAGCCTCAACATATCAAATTTAATATCTTTTATTAACTCTCTACAGGGCCTCTTACCTAGATCATTCCCTCCTAAATGTATAACAACTATATCAGGAACCCGATCCAATCGAACAAAACGATGAAATTCAGGTAAGAATTGTCCCCAAACCATCCCTCTTTTACCAATCCACCGCAGGGTTGCTGATTCCCGAGGAAAACCCAATTTTCGCCCAGCCGGGCGCACTGCTGCCCTCAACGCCACCCAGAAGACGACCGAGTGTCCCATTATCCAAATTAACCGTTGATGATGCTCTGTAACAGAAAAAAGAAAAAACAAAACCCTATTTAAGACTGCAAATTAGAAAAACATAACCGCTAAGGCTACTTTCACACTAGCGTCGGGCACTGCACGTCGCAATGCGTCGATGTGGAGAAAAAACGCATCCTGCAAAGTTGCCCGCAGGATGCATTTTTTCTCCATAGACTTTTATTAGCGACACATTGCAATGCAGTGCCACACGTCGCAACCGTCGTGCGACGGTTGCGTCGTGTTTTGGCGCACCGCCGGCACAAAAAACGTTACATGTAACTTTTTCTGTGCGTCGAGTCCGCCATTTTCGACCGCACATGCACGGCCGAAACTCCGCCCCCTCCTCCCCGGACCTTGCAATGGGGCAGCGGAAGCGTCGAAAGACTGCTTCCGCTGCCCACGTCAGGCATTTTTTTCACAGTATACTTCGGGCCGACGCAGCGCGATGGCCCCGTACCGATGCTAGTGTGAAAGCAGCCTAAATCGCAAACCAGATTTGGACGAACATATGACCGAAATCTCTCTGATTCCCAATGCCCAATCCTTTTCACAACCTCCTCACTCAAGCCCAATCTAGCAGCTTCTGGCCCTGCCCAATCCTGAACGAATGACTGCTATAATCTGCAGCTGGGATGCCCCCTGATTCCAAACAACATCTGAATACAGCTATAAACTTGGAATCGAGACAGAAAAGAGCCGTCCTCATATACCAGTAAGGATTCCCTTAATGCCCCACCATGCTTCATAAAGTTACTCACGCAAACCACAGGACACAAAAGAGAACCACGAACCCCAAACAATACCACTCTACAACCTTTACCATTCACATCTCTTTTAGAGGAGCGAAGGAACACCACAACCTTATCGACATAAACGTCCACATCTTCCCTCAACAGGCCTCCTCTTTTAGACCTTGATGAACTAATTATCTCCCCTAAACGAAAGGCCCCGAAGAACACCAAAGCAAAAGCTGCGCTAAACAAATCCATTTCCCATGCGGTAGAACATATTCCTGATAATTGCCTACCAATCACTAACAATATTTCATAAGAAACTGGCCGCCTACCATCCGCTGCCTTACGCACTCTTCTCATGCCCCTAACCACTTGCCGCACTAAAAATGATTTGGTTTCATCTCTAGCACCTCTAACCTTAAAACCAAATGATAAACCCGCTAAAAACTTATCCAGCTTTGACACAGACCAACCTGATTCCCAGCCATGATCGATTAACAACAACAATTTGCTCTCATCCTCAAAATCCGAACTTAATTTCGCCCTCCAAACTTCCCACATGCTCCAAGCTTGGCCATACTGCTTCCAAGACCTGTCCGACAGTGACCTAGAAAACAGTTCCCTTACGGCCTGCAGGGCAGTTTCCATAATTCCACTGGACACTCGGTGCCCGACGATTCCGAAGGCCGATCCCACTGTGAATGAAAGAGAGCATCAGCAACAGGATTAAACGTACCAACCCCAACATCCGCCACAATCCATAAATTAAATTTTAAACACACTGTGACAACGCTACGACTCTGGGAAACAACTGAAGTAAAATGCGGTTTGCCAATAAACCCATATCAACCCATGCCGAGGCCAATTCGCCACCATCTAATTACCTTGAAAGTAAAGACCAAAACCGTGCGTTTCATCCACACTAATGAAAAAACCCAGAACATCGGTATCCACGACTGGCCGAATCCATATCGAATGGCCCTTATACTCTTCCAGAAAGAGTGCCTACACCTTTAAATCTTCCCTGATCTTTTTTTAAAGGGAACCTGTCACCCCCAAAATCGAAGGTGAGCTAAGCCCACCAGCATCAGGGGCTTATCTACAGCATTCTGGAATGCTGTAGATAAGCCCCCGATGTATCCTAAAAGATGAGAAAAAGAGGTGAGATTATACTTATCCAGGGGCGGTCCCGGTTCGGTTCAGGTCCAATGGGCGTAGCGGTCCGGGGCCTCCCAACTTCTTACGATGATGTCCTCTTCTTATATTCAAGCTGCGGCTCCCTGTTGAGGGCAGAGCAAAGTACTACAGTGCGCAGGCGCCAGGAAAGGTCAGAGAGGCTCGGCGCCTGCGCACTGCAGTACTTTGCTCTGCCCCGGACCGGACCGTGATGCCCATCAGACCCTAACCGAACCGGGACCGCCCCTGGGTGAGTATAATCTAACCTCTTTTTCTCATCTTTTAGGATACATCGGGGGCTTATCTACAGCATTCCAGAATGCAGTAGATAAGCCCCTGTTGCTGCTGGGTTTAGCTCATCTTCAATTTTGGGGGTGACAGGTTCCCTTTAAGTCTGAGAAAATGCATAGGGGATTTCACCCCCGTCGTTGCCAAAGATAGTCGCTGACAAAAAGCACGTCCCATCGGCAAGATCCTGCAAGCAAAATTCAGCTTGCCTAACAAAGACTGTAACTCCCTCAGAGTTAATTTATGGGAACTCGCCGCTTTTCCCACCTCTTCCTTCAAAGCCATCACCTTTTCCTCAGGCAATCTACACTCCATCGCCAACGTGTCAATCTCGATTCCTAAAAAACTCAGTGAAACAACCGACCCAACTGTCTTATCAGCCGCTAACGGAATCCCAAACTTTTTGCTATTCCCTCCATTGTATGCAGTAAAATTGAACAATCAGCTGCCTGAGCTGGACCAATAAATAAGAAGTCATCAAGATAATGAATACAAGAATTCAAACTAGATACATCCTTAACCACCCACTCCAAAAATGTACTAAAGGTTTCGAAATAAGCACATGAAAGAGAACATCCCATAGGGAGACAACGATTCACAAAAAAACCCATCCCAACAAATGCATGCTCTCCGGATGCACTGGCAACAAACGAAATGCAGCTTCAGTGTCCATTTTTGCTAACAATGCCCCTTTTCCGCATAACCTGACCCAGTCCATGGCTGCATCAAACAACGTATACAAGGCCGAACACAACTGGGGGTCGATCCCATCATTTACAGAAAACTCCTTTGGAAACGATAAATGATGGATAAGTCTGAACTTATTGGGCTCTTTTTTAGGAACCACACCAAGTGGTGATACCCTCAAATTACTGAGGGGAGCCACTGCGAATGGACCAGCCATCCTACCCAAGTTGACCTCCTTTTGTAACTTTTCGGAAACCGCATTCGGAAACTGCAATGCCGACTTTAAATTCTTTTTCAACAACCTAACTTCTTGTTCAACAAACGTAATTTGAAAATCTTCCTTAAACCCGTCCTTCAATAAAAACGCCGCTGCCACGTCAGGATACCTATTTAGATATACCTCCATCTCACCCAGTCGCACCGGGGTCTCCCCTTTTTTCAATTGTATCTTCTGCCTGCCCCCAATAAAACATTTTGCGGCCCCGTGTGTACCCCCACAAACTGAACATTCATGTTTGAATTTACATTTTCCCCCAAATCTACAGTTTCACTCATTGAATGCAAAACAGTCTTTTTTGCATAGCCACTGAGTGTCCTCTAACTGTCCTGAACCCCCAGTGCCCCCTTGAAAAGGCTGACCACCTTGACCTACTCTAGACGGAACCAACACCCTCATCCACAAAGCTATATCCTTGTGATTCCACCTAATGCTGGGCCGAACCACCTTGCACTGATGAAACTGTTCATCATATCTCAACCAGCCCTGACCCCCATAAACCCGGTAAGCCTCGCCTATGGCATCCATATAACAAAAAAGACCTGAACAATTTTCAGGGGCCTTCTCCCCAATTACGCTAGCCAGAATTGCGAACGCTTGCAACCAATTAGAGAAGGTTCTAGGGATTAATCGATACCTCCTCCTCTCCTCGTCTTCCTTCTTAGAATCCTCCCTCCTAACCCTATCAAGATTAAAATGCTCTAATGGCAACAAAGAAAATATCTCTATATAGTCCCCTTTCCATATTTTCTCTCTCAACTCTTGCTTTAAATGAGCCCCCAATGGACCCTCCAAGCATACATAAACTTCTCCCTTCGCTGTGTCATCTAAATGTACTGCATCTTCTTTCTCTTTTTTTGCCACCCGTCCCCACATTCTGGCTAGTACTAGCAGAGTCATCCACAACAGTATTAGCCCCGGATGCCCTATCCCCAACCGCTAAAGAGGGAGTACCACTAGTATTACTAAATTACTCGAAGTTCCCCCAGTTCCAACAGGGCCCCCGATACCCATAAACGAACTCGAATCCCTCAACCTTGCTGCTGACAGAGACGCCCCCCCTTAAACACCCCCAGACCCCAACAACATAGCTAAATCCCTAAGACCATGCAATATTAAACCCATGTCCCTGTTCACTCCCCCAGAAAATGCCTCCCGACCTATACCCTCAAAAGAAGCTGACCAGGGATTAAAAGGAAAAACAGGCTCGTTCTCACCTGGGTGCTGTGAACCCACCAGCCGTAGATCCCAACTCCTGGTGAAGTTGTCCTGCTCCGATCCTCGGCTCTTTCCATGGCTTCAGGGTCTCCCTGTATGCCAGGCTGCTGAATCCCTTCAGCTGATGCTGTGGCTGCTGTTATGATCTGGTGGCCTAAGAGCAGCATGAGACGTACTCTGGAGAAGGTGGTACCTGTACTGACCGCAGACCCTGAACTTAACACCGCAGCTAGAAGTAGCCGTGGAATGTACCTAGCGCTCCCTAGACATCTCGACACAGCCGGAGGACTAATTACCCCTAGAGATAGAAAAGGGAAAACTATCTTGCCTCAGAGAAAATCCCCAAAGGATAGACAGCCCCCCACAAATATTGACTGTGAGAGGAGAGGGAAAAAACATACACAGACTGAAATCAGAATTTAGCAAAGGAGGCCACTTCTAGCTAAATAGAAAGGATAGGACAGAGTACTATGCGGTCAGTATTAAAACACTAGAAAATATCCACCACAGAAAATACAAAATCTCCACAGCTAGCTAAAGATATGGAGGGTATATCTGCAGCTCCAGAGATACCAGCTTGGCTAAACAAATCCTTATACAGACCAAGCTGGACAAGACAAAAACATGGAAAAGAACTGAACAATAAGGCCACAGCATGTGGACAGCAAAAAATCAAGGCCAGAACTTATCTTTGTTGAAATGAACTGCAAAGCAGGAGAGAACAGGCAGAGATGTGAATCCTCCAGGAACAATGGACAACTGGCACTGACTAAAGGGTGAAGCAAGACTAAATAGCCCAGTCAGAATTGCAAAAAGTGAACACACCTGACAAATGCTGCGATTCAGAGACAGCAGCGCTACCACTTACAACCACCGGAGGGAGCCCAAGAGCAGAATTCACAACAGTACCCCCCCCTTGAGGAGGGGTCACCGAACCCTCACCAGAGCCCCCAGACGATCCGGATGAGCCAAATGAAAGGCACGAACCAAATCATCAGCATGAACATCGGAGGCAACAACCCAAGAATTATCCTCCTGGCCATAACCCTTCTATTTGACAAGATACTGAAGCTTCCGCCTCGAAAAACGAGAATCCAAAATCTTCTCAACCACATACTCCAACTCCCCATCAATCAACACCGGGGCAGGAGGATCAACAGAGGGAACAACGGGCACCACATATTTCCGCAACAAAGATCTATAAAAAACATTATGAATGGAAAAAGAGGCTGGAAGGGCCAAACGAAAAGACACTGGATTGATAATCTCAGAAATCCTATAAGGGCCAATAAACCGAGGCTTAAACTTAGGGGAAGAAACCTTCATAGGGACATGACGGGAAGACAACCAGACCAAATCCCCAACCCGAAGCCGGGAACCAACACAGCGACGACGGTTAGCAAAATGCTGAGCCCCCTCCTGAGACAACACCAAATTGTCAACAACATGAGCCCAAATTTGCTGCAACCTGTCAACCACAGAGTCCACCCCAGGACAATCAGAAGGCTCAACCTGCCCCGAAGAAAAACGAGGATGAAAACCAGAGTTACAAAAGAAGGGTGAAACCAAGGTAGCAGAACTAGCCCGATTATTAAGGGCAAACTCGGCCAATGGCAAGAAAGCCACCCAATCATCCTGATCAGCAGACACAAAGCATCTCAAATAAGTTTCCAAAGTCTGATTAGTTCGCTCGGTTTGGCCATTTGTCTGAGGATGAAATGCGGAAGAAAAAGACAAATCAATGCCCAGCCTAGCACAAAAGGCCCGCCAAAACCTAGAAACAAACTGGGAACCTCTATCGGCCACAATATTCTCCGGAATGCAATGCAAACGAACCACATGCTGAAAAAAACAACGGAACCAAATCAGAAGGCAACTTAGGCAAAGGTACCAAATGAACCATCTTAGAAAACCGGTCACAAACCACCCAGATAACTGACATCCTCTGGGAAACTGGAAGATCCAAAATAAAATCCATAGAAATATGCGTCCAAGGCCTCTCAGGGACCGGCAAAGGCAAAAGCAACCCACTAGCGCGGGAACAGCAAGGCTTGGCCTGCGCACAAGTCCCACAGGACTGCAGAAAAGAACGCACATCCCGTGACAAAGAAGGCCACCAAAAGGACCTACCAACCAAATCTCTGGTACCAAAAATCCCAGGATGACCAGCTAACACAGAACAATGAACCTCCGAAATCACTTTACTTGTCCATCTGTCAGGAACAAACAATTTCCCCACTGGACAGCGGTCAGGTTTATCAGCCTGAAATTCCTGAAGAACACGTCGTAAATCAGGGGAGATGGCAGAAAGAATCACCCCTTCCTTCAGAATACCGACCGGCTCAAGGACCCCAAGAGAATCAGGAAAAAAGCTCCTAGAGAGGGCATCAGCCTTAACATTCTTAGAACCCGGAAGATACGAGACCACAAAATCAAAACGGGAGAAAAACAGGGACCATCGGGCCTGTCTAGGATTCAGCCGTTGGGCAGACTCGAGATAAATCAGATTCTTATGATCGGTCAAGACCACAATACGGTGCTTGGCCCCCTCAAGCCAATGTCGCCACTCCTCAAATGCCCACTTCATAGCCAACAACTCACGATTGCCGACATCATACTTGCGTTCCGCAGGCGAAAACTTTCGAGAAAAGAAGGCACACGGTTTCATCAAGGAACCATCAGAATTCCTCTGAGACAAAACGGCCCCTGCCCCAATCTCAGAAGCGTCAACCTCAACCTGAAAAGGAAGAGAAACATCCGGCTGACGCAACACAGGGGCA
The DNA here is from genome assembly GCF_051348905.1 of Ranitomeya variabilis. Classification (NCBI taxonomy): domain Eukaryota; kingdom Metazoa; phylum Chordata; class Amphibia; order Anura; family Dendrobatidae; genus Ranitomeya; species Ranitomeya variabilis. Next base: position 200,515,255 of record NC_135232.1, on the reverse strand, counting down.
GAAGTAAAACGGCGTTTAAGCTCCTGAAAGGCAGAAACAGCCGCAGAGGACCAATTCGTCACATCAGCGCCTTTCTTCGTCAAATCGGTCAGGGGTTTAACCACACTGGAGAAGTTGGCAATGAAACGGCGATAAAAATTAGCAAAGCCCAAAAATTTCTGAAGGCTCTTCACTGATGAAGCAGTGAGCGAAACGGTGTTGGAGTGGTGTGTGCAGGGCAGTGGTACTCCTAACTGGTCAGTATTCATAATATATTTTGGCACATTTGGCAGCGCTTTTACTGGATAATATATAATTATTTGTTTTTTGTTTTTGGCTCACAACTTTTGTGGACACACTGGTTGTTTTGTATGCAATTTATTTTTTATTGCACTATTGCACTTTATTATGAATTGATTTATTTTGCTGCACACAATAGGTGTGTGTGTGTATATATGGATATACACACATATTATTCACAAATTTATTTGACTGATTTTTATCACATATTATATTATTAAATTATTATTTGCTGCATTATATATATTTTTATGTTTATTATACTGATCAGTTTGGACTTGCCCTGTCTTGCACATACGGGATTTTTATATATATATTTTTTTATCTATCCCTAAGTAAACCTCGATTGGAGGAGATACATATTATCTATAGTTGTATGTTTTATATTCTTAATAAATAAATATCTGTTGTAGATTATACAATTTTAGTAATAATAAAAATTTCCATACGTTTTGGTGATGTTTTTTGTGATTGCAATTTATTTTTAATAAAAATATATTTTATTTAATATAATCTGGTCTGATGGAATTTTTTAAGGGTTCATTTCTATAGTGTTTTTCCTCAGTTTATAAAAATTATTATCTCTGGTGTTTCTTTCTATATAGGTTGTTCTTCACGGATGTGGGCTGGATCCAATCATGAATGGCCTGAACCTTAACCGGATCCATTTCTATAGATGAGGGAGAAAAAATGAAGCCCAAAAAAGAAATCTTCTGTACTCCAAAGAGGCACTTAGACCCCTTCACAAACAAGGCATTATCACGAAGGATCTGAAATACCATCCTGACTTGTTTCACATGAGACTCCCAATCATCTGAAAAAATCAAAATATCATCCAAATATACAATCATGAATTTATCAAGATAACTCCGAAATATATCATGCATGAAGGACTGAAACACAGATGGAGCATTAGAGAGTCCGAATGGCATCACAAGGTATTCAAAATGGCCTTCGGGTGTATTAAACGCAGTTTTCCATTTGTCACCCTGCTTAATACGAACAAGATTATATGCCCCTCGAAGGTCAATCTTAGTAAACCAACTAGCCCCCTTAATCCTAGCAAACAGATCAGAAAGCAAAGGGTATTGGAATTTGACCGTGATCTTATTCAAGAGGCGATAATCAATACAGGGTGTCACGATATGGTAGGAAATATCATATAAGTTGAGTTTCTCTTGTCAGCCCAGGATGTGGGGTAAGAAACCTCCCTTCTCTTTTACTTCAGAGTTGAGCTTGCCTTGCCAATGTATGTGAGAGGGGAGTTTTATTGAAGAAAGGTATTTACGACCGGCATTTCCTGCCGCGTAAGCTCTTGTCCAGCTATCACTGGACTAGAACCTTCTAGAATCATGAAAGTCCTTTGTTCTGTTTTTGTAAGATATTAGGCAAATCGTTTAAGTTAAGACCACGAAAACATATATTTGTAATCTCCATCGAAGGAGCTACCCATCACTCTAAACATGAGCTTTTAACTCCATCAGGTGAAGAAGTAGGGATTTCTCTGTAAATATACATCCCAAATAGGACATATTTGATCTCACTAGAATGCCAGCGATAATACGAGATGAATGCTGGGTATGGTACGATTATGACATGTTCTGGAGCGAAGTTACGGGCATCAGATATATTTCATGCCCTGTTAGTAAAAAGGAAGAGGTAGGAGGGATTGGAAAAGCCAGCCCTTTCTGTGAGGTCACAGGCTGTAGGTTATAAAGTTGCTGGCAGGCTTCCAGGGGGGGGTTGTGAGTTTTTCCTGGACAGACCTGAGCAGCACGTCCAATGAGCTGGGACGTATGGTTGCCTGCAATGCAATGATCTGAGAAATGTGAGTGTTATCTTTTCTTCATTTAATCCTTTTATTTTCATAATTACCTTGTACATATTTGCAATTGTCTCACTTGTAACATCTTTGTAAAATATTTTTATAAAGCACTGCCTACTCCTTGTGGGGTATATTATTTCATGCCAGTTCTTGCTCCCTGCTCTAAAAACGTACCCTAAGTCTCTTGAAGGGGAATTACGCTACTGTTTTGGGTTAGCTCCGGGCCCGTTTAATCGGAGCTGGTGGCAGCTTACCGTGTGCAGACTTTTGGTGTGTTGTTTCAGTGACTGCAGCTTGATAATTATTGTTCCTGCCTGCGTGGGAGTAGTTATCGCGTCGCTGCAGCGCGCCCAATAGCCAGTACATAGCAGGCAGCCTTTCTGGCGACTAATTACCCTAGGTGCAGTACCTAATCTGACCTGAGAGAAAGGGGGGCGCCAGAGAGCTGCAAGTGTTAAGTGGGACTGTAAGCGGGATACACAAATCCCTGCAGTTCATGGTATATTGAAGAGCAGTGGGATACCTAAAATAAGCCCCTGCTGTAAACTAAGAGGTCAATAGCATTGTGTGTGTCTTTTTTATCACATTGTGGCAGTAGAGGGATAACGAGGATAAGCCCCCCTGCACATGTGATAGCCGTCTGCTGGTCTAAAGTCACCCCAATCCGTGACCTAATGGTGGCAGTGGTCAGGAATCTCTGTGGATTTTCGTGACAAACTGCGGGCCACAGCTAAGGGATCGTGACAATTGGTGACAGTCACGGTGTGAATCGTGACAATTGGTGGCAAGGCGGTGGGATATTAGAGCATTAGTGATTCGGTTTGAGCAATCATTCCTCTCACTAAAAACTTGCAGAAAGTTCTTGCGAGGACTCTGCGCAAATAAGTTTGGGAGAACGAACTCAGTGTTTTTTAGTCTTGAGACAATTGTGTACTGGTAATTATCCCCTCCCTTTCTCTTCGTTTTTCTATTCTATCTTTTATTTGGCAACCATGGCTGCGAAAGGAGAAGCCTGGTACACCCAGCAGAAGAAAGACACTCTTGCTGGGATATGCATGTACCATGGCCTGAACCCCCAGAACAAGACCAAGACTCAAATGGTCGCTGAACTGGTGCAATGGGAAGCCGCTCTAGACCACTCACAGAGCCCAGAGGCCGCAGATGCTAGCACCAGCGAACATGGTGCTGCAGCAGAGGTCCAACCACTGAATACGGGCCCTACTGGCAACCAGGGGGGCGCAGACCTCCGCCTGCAGCTGGCTCTGCAACAATGCCCCGCAGATGACCTAGAGAGACGTCTGCAGTTGATCCAGCAATACCAAGACCGAGCCGAGCGAGAGGCCCAAGCGCAGCGGGAGTACCAGCTGCGGATGGCCCAACTGCAAATGCAGGGGTCGTCCCAGTCCAGCCGTGAGCCCAGCAGCGCTCAGATACCGAAGCCCCGGCCTGACCACTTTCCTGTTATGGAAAAGGATGGGGACTTGGACACTTTTCTGCGGGCCTTTGAGAAAGCCTGCAGACAGTACCGACTGCCTACAGATGAATGGGCACGATACCTGACACCAGGGCTGAGAGGAAAAGCTCTGGAGGCGTTTGCTGCACTCCCTCAAGAACAAGATGGTGACTATGAGGCCATCAAGCAGGCTCTGATAGCCAAGTACCAGCTTACACCCGAGGTGTACCGTAAAAAGTTTCGGACCCTCCAACGTGGCCCACACGACAGTTACAGTGATGTGGTGCATGGACTGGGGACCCACTTTGACCAGTGGACCCAAGGACTGTCAGTGACCACCTTTGCACAGCTGCGCGACCTGATGATCAAAGACCAGTTCTTCCATCTTTGCCCAGCTGAGGTGCGACAGTTCGTGATGGACAGAGAACCCAAAGACGTGACGAAAGCAGCGCAGATTGCCGATGCCTATGAGGCCAACTGCAGATCGGAAGTGCGGAAGCCAGTCACCTCCAGCTGGAGAGGGGGTAAGCCTGCATCCAACGCCAGTACCCCTGCCAGCCAACACACCAGAGGTCCTGTCCCCATGGCCAACAGCACCAGACCTACCACCGAACTTCGCCAGTGTTACCACTGCAGGCAGCCTGGTCATATCAGTACCTTCTGTCCAACCAAGCAGAAGAACCCCCCAGCCAAGGCCCCAGGGCCGAATGCAGCAGTTCTTTTGGTGGGTGGTGTGGTTGGGAGGGTGTGTGACAACGTACAGCCCGTCACTGTGGGAGGTCGTGTTGCTACAGGCCTCAAAGACACCGGGGCTGAACGAACCCTCATCCGACCCGAACTGGCGGCCCCTGAAGAAATCATTCCGGGGAAAACCCTAACTGTCACTGGGATTGGGGGCATCAGCTGTCCCTTACCGATGGCCCGGGTTTATATTGATTGGGGTGCCGGGAGGGGGGTGAAGGAAGTGGGGCTGTCTGATAATTTGCCCACTGATGTTTTGTTGGGGACTGATTTGGGGAGGTTGTTTGCATACTACGTCCCTGACACCCCTCCCCAATCTACTAATGAGGGTAAAGTTAACCCTGATGATGATGATGGGAAATCGCATGTGTTACCTGACCATGCTTTATCTTGTAATGTTGCATCTGATAACCATTTTTTCCCTAGGATTGATGGTGGAAATGTTGTACCTGTGCCAACTGTATCTGATAATGATGTTTCTGTGAAAGTTGATGTGTCCATAGGTACAGGAGTGCTCAGCCACGTTGCTCTGCGGAGTGAGACGGCTGAGGAACCCCTAGCAGGGGCAAGTGTCGGTGCTACAAGAAATGGGGAGATACATGGGAACCGTGAGGAAGGTGATGCCATGCAATTGACCAGTGCCACCGAGGAAGGTAACTGGCCCATAAGTAGCAATGCTCCTGAGGTAATGGGGGTGGATGGGGAGGTAGAGCTCATAGCAGCGTCGGCTGATGGGTCTGTAGAAACCCCCGGGGAGACAGCCTACGTAGCTGCTGTCACCCGCAGTCAGAGTGCCCGGAACGCAGATAACTGTCTGCCTTCCGGACCCTCCTCAGTCATCATTATGACTGAACCAGAGGTGGACCCAGGGCAGGTCCCAGAGGGCTGCCGTGGGGAAGGGACCCTGACGTCGCTTCTGGCTTCCCCTAGACAGGAGTTTCAGGCCGCTCTGCACACAGATGCGAGCCTAGAGAGTTTGAGACAACTCGCCAGGACGCCATTCTCCGAGACTGATAAGAAGAAGGTGTTCTGGGAAGGAGGAAGGTTGTACCGGGAGACAGTACCCGGAGAATCACAAAAGGAGTGGTTGAGGGAAAGACAGCTGGTCGTCCCGCAGCAATTCCGGGGTGTGTTGTTGCGCATTGCCCATGAGATCCCGCTAGCTGGACACTTGGGGATCAGCAAAACTAAGGCCCGGCTGTCTCAACACTTCTATTGGCCTAAGATGGGGACAGATGTGTCAAACTACTGCCGCTCCTGTGTCACCTGTCAAAGAGTGGGGAAGGCGGGGCCTGCTCTTAAGGCTCCCCTGATCCCTTTGCCAGTGATAGAGGAGCCTTTCCAGAGGATTGCGGTGGACATTGTGGGCCCGCTGGCCGTCCCCAGCAGCTCTGGAAAGCAATATATTCTTACTGTGGTAGACTACGCTACCCGGTACCCAGAGGCAGTAGCTCTGTCGTCAACTAGGGCAGATAAGGTGGCGGATGCCCTGTTGGCCATCTTTTCACGTGTAGGATTTCCCAGGGAAATGCTTACTGATCAAGGGACCCAATTTATGTCTCACCTAATGGAGGCTCTCTGTAAGAAAATGCAGGTGAAGCACCTGGTATCGAGTGCGTATCACCCACAGACCAATGGCTTGTGTGAACGCTTCAATGGTACCCTCAAACAGATGCTACGCATGCTGGTTGAGACACAAGGGCGCGACTGGGAGCGGTACCTCCCACACCTGCTATTCGCTTACCGAGAGGTTCCGCAGGCCTCAACGGGGTTCTCCCCCTTCGAGCTCCTGTACGGCAGATGAGTCCGGGGACCCCTTGGGTTGGTAAGAGAATCCTGGGAAGAGGAGCCGAACCCTTCTGAAGTGTCCATAGTGGAGTATGTCATGCGCTTCCGTGACAAGATGCAGACCTTGACGCAGTTGGTGCATGACAACATGACGCAGGCTCAGGCTGATCAGAAGCACTGGTACGACCAGAACGCCCGGGAGCGGACCTACCACGTGGGTCAAAAGGTGTGGGTGCTGGTTCCTGTACCAACGGATAAGCTTCAGGCAGCCTGGGAGGGCCCGTACGTCGTCCACCAACAGCTCAACCCGGTCACCTACGTGGTCACGCTTGACCACACTCGGGGTAGGCGAAAGGCCTTTCACGTCAACATGATGACGGCTCATCACGAACGTGAACCTTTCGTCCTACCGGTCTGCAGCGCACCCGAAGACGGGGAGGAAGACACCCTCCTGGACATGCTGGCCCAAGCCAAGGCCCGTGGGTCCATTGAGGACGTGGAGGTGAGCGCCTCGCTAGATGAACCACAGCGGTTGCAGTTGCAAACCACAATGGAACCCTTCCGGGTCGTGTTCTCCAACCGGCCTGGAAGGACTGAGTTAGCGGTCCACAAGGTGGACACCGGGAATCACGCCCCACTACGGCGAACACCCTATCGAATCTCTGACCAGGTGCAGCAGATTATGCGCCAGGAGATCGATGAGATGTTACAGCTGGGGGTGATTCGACGGTCAAAGAGCGCGTGGGCCTCACCTGTAGTTCTCGTGCCAAAGAAGGACCGGACCACCCGGTTCTGCATGGACTACAGGGGGCTCAACGCCATTACAGCCTCTGACGCGCACCCAATGCCGCGCATCGAGGAGCTGCTTGAGGAGTTAGCTGGCGCAAAATACCTGACAATAATGGATCTCAGTCGAGGATACTGGCAGATTCCCCTGAGCCCCGAGGCGCAGGAGAAGTCCGCCTTTATCACACCCTTTGGACTGTACGAGTCCACGGTCATGCCCTTCGGCATGAAGAATGCCCCTGCCACTTTCCAGCGGATGGTCAATCTCCTGCTTCAGGGACTGGAGAAGTACGCTGTGGCGTACTTAGATGACATTGCCATCTTCAGTCCTTCCTGGGATGAACACCTGCAGCATCTCGAGGAGGTGCTCGGGCGAATTCACCGAGCAGGACTGACTATCAAGCCGGGAAAGTGCCAGATGGGCATGAGGGAGGTCCACTACCTGGGGCACCGGGTAGGCGGAGGCACCCTGAAACCGGAGCCTGACAAAGTGGGCGTGATCGTGAACTGGCCCACTCCTGGGACCAAGAAACAGGTGATGTCCTTCCTGGGCACTGCAGGGTACTATAGGCGCTTTGTGCAGCACTACAGTAGCCTGGCAAAACCTTTGACGGACCTCACCAGGAAGAAGCTACCCCACATCGTCAACTGGACAGATGGCTGTGAGGGGGCCTTCCAGGCGTTGAAAACAGCACTGTGCAACGCCCCTGTGTTGAAAGCAGTCGACCGTTCTTGGTACAGACCGACGCCAGCGAGTTTGGCCTTGGTGCTGTGCTCAGCCAGGTTGACTCGGAGGACCAAGAGCACCCCGTGTTGTACCTGAGCCGGAAACTTTTGCCGAGGGAAGTGGCCTACTCCACCATTGAGAAGGAGTGCCTGGCCATAGTCTGGGCCCTGCAGCGCTTGCAGCCCTACTTGTATGGTCGCACCTTCACTGTGGTGACCGACCACGACCCTCTGCGCTGGCTAAGCACCATGTGTGGAACCAATGGCAGGTTGCTACGCTGGAGCCTTGCCCTTCAGCAATTTGACTTCACCATTAAACACAAAGCGGGCAAAGAGCATGGGAATGCAGATGGACTCTCCCGCCAGGGTGAACCCACGGAGGTGCGCATGGAGGCATACCGAGAGGTTCTGCCACCATAGCGCACGCCAAAAGGGGGAGGTGTCACGATATGGTAGGAAATATCATATAAGTTGAGTTTCTCTTGTCAGCCCAGGATGTGGGCTAAGAAACCCCCCTTCTCTTTTACTTCAGAGTTGAGCTTGCCTTGCCAATGTATGTGAGAGGGGAGTTTTATTGAAGAAAAGTATTTACGACCGGCATTTCCTGCCGCGTAAGCTCTTGTCCAGCTATCACTGGACTAGAACCTTCTAGAATCATGAAAGTCCTTTGTTCTGTTTTTGTAAGATATTAGGCAAATCGTTTAAGTTAAGACCATGAAAACATATATTTGTAATCTCCATCGAAGGAGCTACCCATCACTCTAAACATGAGCTTTTAACTCCATCAGGTGAAGAAGTAGGGATTTCTCTGTAAATATACATCCCAAATAGGACATATTTGATCTCTCTAGAATGCCAGCGATAATACGAGATGAATGCTGGGTATGGTACGATTATGACATGTTCTGGAGCGAAGTTACGGGCATCAGATATATTTCATGCCCTGTTAGTAAAAAGGAAGAGGTAGGAGGGATTGGAAAAGCCAGCCCTTTCTGTGAGGTCACAGGCTGTAGGTTATAAAGTTGCTGGCAGGCTTCCAAGGATGGGTTGTGAGTTTTTCCTGGACAGACCTGAGCAGCACGTCCAATGAGCTGGGACGTATGGTTGCCTGCAATGCAATGATCTGAGAAATGTGAGTGTTATCTTTTCTTCATTTAATCCTTTTATTTTCATAATTACCTTGTACATATTTGCAATTGTCTCACTTGTAACATCTTTGTAAAATATTTTTATAAAGCACTGCCTACTCCTTGTGGGGTGTATTATTTCATGCCAGTTCTTCCTCCCTGCTCTAAAAACGTACCCTAAGTCTCTTGAAGGGGAATTACGCTACTGTTTTGGGTTAGCTCCGGACCCGTTTAATCGGAGCTGGTGGCAGCTTACCGTGTGCAGACTTTTGGTGTGTTGTTTCAGCGACTGCAGCTTGATAATTATTGTTCCTGCCTGCGTGGGAGTAGTTATCGCGTCGCTGCAGCGCACCCAATAGCCAGTACATAGCAGGCAGCCTTTCTGGCGACTAATTACCCTAGGTGCAGTACCTAATCTGACCTGAGAGAAAGGGGGGCGCCAGAGAGCTGCAAGTGTTAAGTGGGACTGTAAGCGGGATACACAAATCCCTGCAGTTCATGGTATATTGAAGAGCAGTGGGATACCTAAAATAAGCCCCTGCTGTAAACTAAGAGGTCAATAGCATTGTGTGTGTCTTTTTTATCACATTGTGGCAGTAGAGGGATAACGAGGATAAGCCCCCCTGCACATGTGATAGCCGTCTGCTGGTCTAAAGTCACCCCAATCCGTGACCTAATGGTGGCAGTGGTCAGGAATCTCTGTGGATTTTCGTGACAAACTGCGGGCCACGGCTAAGGGATCATGACAATTGGTGACAGTCACGGTGTGAATCGTGACACAGGGTCTCAAGGAGCCATCTTTTTTGGCAACAAAAAAAATACCTGCTCCCAATGGTGAAGAAGATGGCCGAATATGCCCCTTCTCCAAGGACTCCTTAACATAGCTCTGCATGGCAGTATGTTCTGGCACAGACAGGTTGAAAAGTCGGCCCTTAGGGAACTTACAGCCTGGAATCAAGTCAATAGCACAATCACAGTCCCTATGTGGTGGAAGGGAACTGGACTTGGGCTCATTGAATACATCCTGGAAATCTGACAAAAACTCAGGAATTTCAGAAGAGGGGGAGGAGGCAATTGACATCAAAGGAACGTCACCATGAACCCCCTGACAACCCCAACTAGTCACAGACATAGATTTCCAATCTAATACCGGATTATGCACCTGTAACCATGGGAAACCCAGCACAATAGCATCATGCAAATTATGCAACACCAGAAAACGACAATCTTCCTGATGGGCTGGCGCCATGCACATGGTCAGCTGTGTCCAAAACTGAGGTTTATTTTTAGCCAACGGTGTAGCATCAATGCCCCTCAAAGGAATAGGACTCTGCAAAGGCTGCAAGGGGAAACCACAACATCTGGCAAATTCTAAGTCCATTAAGTTTAGAGCGGCGCCTGAATCCACAAATGCCATGACAGAAAATGACGATAATGAGCAGATCAGGGTCACACATAACAGAAATTTAGGTTGTACAGTACTGATGGTAACAGAACTAGCGATTCTCTTGGTACGCTTAGGGCAATCAGAAATAACATGAGCAGAATCGCCGCAGTAAAAACACAACCTATTCTGACGTCTGAATCCTTGGCGTTCAGCTCTAGACACAATCCTATCACACTGCATAGGCTCAGGACTCCGCTCGGAAGACAATGCCATAGTGTGCACAACTCTGCGCTCGCGCAAGCGCCGATCAATCTGAATGGCCAGAGACATAGAATCACTCAGAACAGCAGGCGTGGGGAACCCCACCATAACATCTTTAACGGATTCAGAAAGACCCTTTCTGAAGATTGCCGCCAAGGCATCCTCATTCCATTTAGTCAGCACAGACCATTTTCTAAACTTCTGGCAATATGATTCTGCCGCTTCTTGACCCTGAGACAGGGCCAACAAGGTCTTCTCAGCATGATCCACTGAATTAGGTTCGTCATACAATAACCCAAGCGCCTGAAAAAAGGTGTCTACATCAAGCAATGCCGGATTCCCAGGTTCCAGGGCAAATGCCCAATCCTGCGGGCAGGGCCGGCGTCAGCACCCGGCGCACCCGGGCAAGTGCCGGGGCCCTGGCGAGACGGGGGGGCCCACTCACGCTGTCAGAGATCCATCTGGCCGTTCAATTTGTGCTGGCACAAGCATCTTCTCACTGTCAGTGCAGGGCCAGGCACACAGGGGTTAAGAAGGCAGCCAGCGTGACACTGTGGGCGGAGAGAGCACGTTCTCCTGCTCTGCTCTCCCGCCCGCCCCTTGCTGGCTGCACTCACTCACTGACTGCTGAAGTTATCAGATTCAGGCAGCCGCAGATTCCGGAGGTGGAGGAGCTCCTAACCGCCCTGAGTGAGTGCGATGTATCGCTGTATTCTGACAGTCTGGGTGACCTGGGGCGGCCACAGCTGATATACTGTATATTATATACTTCAGCAGCCGCCCAGGCCCCCAGCACCTGTCCTGTATATGTATATACTGTATCTATACAGCCTGTATGACAGAATATATATACAGGACAGGTGCTGGGGGCCTGGGCTGCGCGGCTGTTCAAATATATATACACTGCACAGTACCACTGCCCTGTATATATACACTGCACAGTACCACTGCCCTGTATATATACACTGCACAGTACCATCACTCCCCTGTATATATACACTGCACAGTACCGCTCCTCCTGTCCTGTATATATACACTGCACAGTACCATCACTGCCCTGTATATATGCACTGCACAGTACCGCTCCTCGTGTCCTGTATATATACACTGCACACTACCGCTCCTCGTGTTCTGTATATATACACTGCACACTACCGCTCCTCGTGTCCTGTATACTGTATATACACTGTAAACTACCGCTCCTCCTGTCCTGTATATATACACTGCACAGTACCATCACTGCCCTGTATATATACACTGCACAGTACCGCTCCTCCTGTCCTGTATATATACACTGCACAGTACCACTCCTCCTGTCCTGTATATATACACTGCACAGTACCACTCCTCCTGTCCTGTATATATACACTGCACAGTACCACTCCTCCTGTCCTGTTCATATACACTGCACACTACCGCTCCTCCTGTCCTGTATATATACACTGCACACTACCACTCCTCCTGTCCTGTATATATACACTGCACAGTACCACTCCTCCTGTCCTGTATATATACACTGCACAGTACCACTCCTCCTGTCCTGTATATATACACTGCACAGTACCATCACTGCCCTGTATATATACACTGCAAAGTACCGCTCCTCCTGTCCTGTATATATACACTGCACAGTACCATCACTCCCCTGTATATATACACTGCACAGTACCGCTCCTCGTGTCCTGTATATATACACTGCACAGTACCATCGCGCCCCTGTATATATACCGTGCACAGTACCATCACTCTCCTGTATATATACACTGCACAGTACCGCTCCTCGTGTCCTGTATATATACACTGCACAGTACCATCACGCCCCTGTATATATACCGTGCACAGTACCATCACTCCCCTGTTTATATACACTGCACAGTACCGCTCCTCGTGTCCTGTATATACACACTGCACAGTACCATCACTCCCCTGTATATATACACTGCACAGTACCATCACGCCCCTGTATATATACACACTGCACAGTACCATCACGCCCCTGCATATATACACACTGCACAGTACCATCACTCCCCTGTATATATACACTGCACAGTACCACTCCTCTTGTCCTGTATATATACACTGCACAGTACCGCTCCTCCTGTCCTGTATATATACACTGCACAGTACCATCACTGCCCTGTATATATACACTGCACACTACTGCTCCTCCTGTCCTGTATATATACACTGCACAGTACCATCACTGCCCTGTATATATACACTGCACACTACCGCTCCTCCTGTCCTGTATATATACACTGCACAGTACCACTCCTCCTGTCCTGTATATATACACTGCACAGTACCACTCCTCCTGTCCTGTATATATACACTGCACAGTACCATCACTGCCCTGTATATATACACTGCACAGTACCGCTCCTCCTGTCCTGTATATATACACTGCACAGTACCATCACTCCCCTGTATATATACACTGCACAGTACCACTCCTCTTGTCCTGTATATATACACTGCACAGTACCGCTCCTCCTGTCCTGTATATATACACTGCACAGTACCATCACTGCCCTGTATATATACACTGCACACTACCGCTCCTCCTGTCCTGTATATATACACTGCACAGTACCACTCCTCCTGTCCTGTATATATACACTGCACAGTACCACTCCTCCTGTCCTGTATATATACACTGCACAGTACCATCACTGCCCTGTATATATACACTGCACAGTACCGCTCCTCCTGTCCTGTATATATACACTGCACAGTACCATCACTCCCCTGTATATATACACTGCACAGTACCGCTCCTCGTGTCCTGTATATATACACTGCACAGTACCATCGCGCCCCTGTATATATACCGTGCACAGTACCATCACTCTCCTGTATATATACACTGCACAGTACCGCTCCTCGTGTCCTGTATATATACACTGCACAGTACCATCACGCCCCTGTATATATACCGTGCACAGTACCATCACTCCCCTGTTTATATACACTGCACAGTACCGCTCCTCGTGTCCTGTATATACACACTGCACAGTACCATCACTCCCCTGTATATATACACTGCACAGTACCATCACGCCCCTGTATATATACACACTGCACAGTACCATCACGCCCCTGCATATATACACACTGCACAGTACCATCACTCCCCTGTATATATACACTGCACAGTACCACTCCTCTTGTCCTGTATATATACACTGCACAGTACCGCTCCTCCTGTCCTGTATATATACACTGCACAGTACCATCACTGCCCTGTATATATACACTGCACAGTACCGCTCCTTCTGTCCTGTATATATACCGTGCACAGTACCATCACTCCCCTGTATATATACACTGCACAGTACCACTCCTCCTGTCCTGTATATATACACTGCACAGTACCGCTCCTCGTGTCCTGTATATATACACTGCAGAATTTTCAATAGCTATCACTCATGTAAGAAGTGAAATCTGGCATTGTACTATAGCTATATTTCTCAGCTGTATTTGTGCATCATGAATCACGGTATGTGTTAAAGGGGGGGCCCACTGAGACTCTTTTGCCCGGGGCCCTCAAAAACCTGGAGCCGGCCCTGCCTGCGGGTCACCATGCAGCAGAGATATAACAATTTTAACCTGCTGGATGGGATCACCAGAGGAACGGGGTTTCAGAGCAAAAAAGCAGTTTACAGTTATTTTTAAAGCTCAGAAATTTGGACCTATCCCCAAAAAACAAATCAGGAGTTGGAATTCTAGGCTCTAAAACCAGAGTCTGAACGATATAATCGGAAATACCCTGTACTCTAGCAGCAAGTTGATCCACACGAGAAGCCAATCCCTGAACATCCATACCAGCGCCGAACTCCTGAGCCACCCAGAGGTAAAGAGGGAAGAAAAAAAAAAAAAAACACAACAGACTACAGAAAAAAAAATGGCTCAGCACTTTCCTTCCCTTCTTCTGAGATGCGGTTAACTCATTGTTGGCCAGTTGTACTGTTATGATCTGGTGGCCTAAGAGCAGCATGAGACGTACTCTGGAGAAGGTGGTACCTGTACTGACCGCAGACCCTGAACTTAACACCGCAACTAGAAGTAGCCATGGAATGTGCCTAGCGCTCCCTAGACATCTCGACACAGCCGGAGGACTAATTACCCCTAGAGATAGAAAAGGGAAAACTATCTTGCCTCAGAGAAAATCCCCAAAGGATAGACAGCCCCCCACAAATATTGACTGTGAGAGGAGAGGGAAAAAACATACACAGACTGAAATCAGAATTTAGCAAAGGAGGCCACTTCTAGCTAAATAGAAAGGATAGGACCGAGTACTATGCGGTCAGTATTAAAACACTAGAAAATATCCACCACAGAAAATACAAAATCTCCACAGCTAACTAAAGATATGGAGGGTATATCTGCATCTCCAGAGATACCAGCTTGGCTAAACAAATCCTTATACAGACCAAGCTGGACAAGACAAAAACATGGAAAAGAACTGAACAATAAGGCCACAGCATGTGGACTGCAAAAAATCAAGGCCAGAACTTATCTTTGTTGAAATGAACTGCAAAGCAGGAGAGACCAGGCAGAGATGTGAATCCTCCAGGAACAATGGACAACTGGCACTGACTAAAGGGTGAAGCAAGACTAAATAGCCCAGTCAGAATTGCAAAAAGTGAACACACCTGACAAATGCTGCGATTCAGAGACAGCAGCGCTACCATTTACAACCACCGGAGGGAGCCCAAGAGCAGAATTCACAACAGGCTGCCTGACCAGGGACCCATGAAGCCGTTGCTGCGCTGGCTGTGACTCTGTCACGGGAAGACTAGGTGGGCAAGAGCTAATAACCCGGGCCCCTGCAATTTCCCTCAGACTAGGGAAATCCTGACTGACCCTCTACCTAGAGTTTACACTGATGGTGTGCATGTCTAGGCCTCGACCCTCGCCCTGTCTCCTGTTTCAACCCTAGGCTGAAACCACCGCCCTCCACCCAGTGAAAAGATCATACACCAATACCCACAGTTAGCACAGACAAGGATAACGGAAAATATACACCACGCCGCAGTCACTCAGGAATACACTATAAATGCGCAGGGCAAAATAAATACAAATATAGGAAGGAGTAAATAAGACAAAGGGAAATACACCACCAGATACGATACTCCAACTACTAGCTTACCACTCCAGACCGAGATAATCAAGCACTAAACTGAAGCTATAAACGGCGACGCCCAATGTTCAGGAGAACTATTTAAAGGCAGTGTGCATGGCCCAGCTTCCAATCTGATCACCAGGTAAATTAACCCCGGACCAGCTAGATAAAATCTAGCGGACGCCAATGAGCGCATAGTGGACAAAAGCGGAATTACCGCTGTCTGTCGGACGACCTGGTCTGAACAGCGTCCGACATGACAGTACCCCGCCTTCTACGAGGGACCCCAGGGCCCTCACGGCTTATAGGACCCGGCTTGTCCGGATGGCGGCGGTGAAACAATCTGACCAGCCGATCCGCATGAACGTCCGAGGCTGGTACCCAGGACCTCTCCTCAGGCCCATAACCACGCCAGTGTACCAAGTACTGTAAAGTGCGGCGCACTACACGAGAGTCAACCACCTTGGAGACTTCAAATTCCAAGTTACCATACATTCTTATGGTCGGTAATAACAGTAACCTGATGAATCGACCCCTCCAAGAAGTGTCGCCATTCCTCAAAGGCCAATTTGATTGCCAACAACTCTCTGTTGCCGATATCGTAGTTACGTTCGGCGGGCGACAGTTTCTTGGAAAAGTAGGCGCATGGACGCAAACCGCTCAAGGATGAGCCTTGTGACAGCACCGCCCCCACACCAACCTCAGACGCATCGACTTCCACCACAAAAGGTTTCGATACATCTGGCTGCACAAGAATGGGGGCCGAAACAAACCTGTTCTTAAGAGATTCGAATGCGCACACAGCAGCCTCAGGCCAAACGGTGAAATTGGTACCCTTTTTAGTCATGTCAGTTAGCGGTTTAGCAATGATGGAAAAATCCTTGATAAATTTCCTATAGTAGTTAGAAAACCCAAGGAACCGCTGAAGTGCTTTCAAGTTATCAGGCCGTTTCCAATGCAACACCGCTTGCACCTTAGCGGCGTCCATTTTAAAACCAGAAGCAGACACAATATAGCCCAAGAAAGGCAACTCCTGTACCGAAAACACACATTTCTCCAGTTTTGCATATAGCTTATTCTCTCTGAGAAGCTGTAACACCTGCCTGACATGATCTAAATGAGTATCACGGTCGCAAGAATATATGAGGATGTCATCTAGGTACACAATAACGAATTTCCCCAAAACATGCGAGAACACATAATTTATGAAATGCTGAAACACTGCAGGTGCGTTTGTCAACCCAAATGGCATCACCAAATTTTCAAAATGACCCTCAGGGGTATTAAAAGCCGTCTTCCACTCATCACCTTGACGGACTCTTATGAGGTTGTACGCCCCCCTGAGGTCAAGCTTGGTAAACCACTTAGCACCTGCTACCTGGTTGAACAAATCCGGTATCAATGGCATAGGGTATGGATCACGAATCGTAATCTGGTTTAACTCCCTGAAATCCAGACACGGCCGTAGTCCACCATCTTTCTTCTTAACGAAGAAGAACCCTGCTGCCACAGGTGAGGATGAAGGCCTGATGTGCCCTTTGCTCAAACTTTCAGCAATGTAATCCTTTAGCGCTTGTCTCTCCGGACCGGAGATGTTAAACATCCTTGCTTTAGGCAATTTAGCCCCTGGTTTAAACCTGATGGTACAGTCATAGGAGCGATGTGGTGGCAACTCTGAACAACCCTTCTCAGAAAACACATCCATAAAATCCAGAAGTGACTCAGGAACACTTGAAGTCACAGCAGCAACACATGTGGCCAAGCAATTCTCCTGACAGAAATCACTCCACTGAATTATGTCCTGAGTTTTCCAGTCAATCACCGGGTTGTGTTTAGACAACCATGGAAAACCCAGAACCAATTGTGCCGGAAGACTCTTGAGCACCTTACATGTAACCTGCTCGAAATGAAGAACCCCAATGTGGAGTTTAATCTCAGCCACAAACTCAGTAATCTCCCCCTATGGGAGAGGAGCAGAATTGATGGTGACCACGCGGATAGGATGAGGCAGTTTTTCGATCCTAAAACCAGCAGTGCGCGCAAACTCCTCATCAATGAGATTTGTGGCAGAACCACTATCCACAAAAGCAGTGATTGGCAGCTCTCTGCCAGCGACAACAACTTTGGCAGGGAGCATGCACTGAGAAACCATCATGGAGGATATACATAAGCTCAGATTGGACTCCTCCACACCCTCTGAGCTTAGAAGTTTTTCCGCCGTTGCATTTTTCTTTGACAGCAGAGGACAGATATTAATAAAATGACCAGTTTTAGCGCAGAAAAAAAAGGCTCCCTGCTTCCTGAGTACAGGAGCACGATGCTTAACATGTGATACCCCTGCGATTTGCATAGGTTCCGTGGGCTCACCTGCAGCAACCTCACGTGAACCTAAACCTCCTCCCACAGGCGGCGTCTCATGCTCCCCCAGACGCAAACGGCGATCAATGCGGACAACAAGACTCATAGCGGAATCTAGTGAAGTAGGAGTCTCGTACATCAGGAGGGCTTTTTTAACCCTATCAGAAACTCCATGAATAAAGTGACTCAGCAGCGGGGATTCATTCCACTGAGTGTCGACTGCCCAGCAGCGAAATTCAGAACAGTAATCCTCTGCAACTCGCTCCCCCTGGCAAATAGTGCGTATGTTAGATTCTGCTAAAGCCATTCTGTCAGGTTCATCGTAAATATT
Source organism: Ranitomeya variabilis (assembly GCF_051348905.1). Lineage (NCBI taxonomy): Eukaryota > Metazoa > Chordata > Amphibia > Anura > Dendrobatidae > Ranitomeya > Ranitomeya variabilis. The sequence continues at coordinate 200,497,065 of NC_135232.1, read as the reverse complement.
TCCAAGAAAGGAAAAAAAACTCTCCACAGAGTCAAATGCAGCAGAATCAGATGGCAAAGAAAACGCCCATGCTTGGGGATCCCCACTTAATAATGACAATACCATTCCCACACGCTGAGCCTCATTACCGGAGGAGATCGGACGCATCCGAAAATACAGTTAGCAAGCTTCACGAAAAGTAACAAATTTACTGCGTTCCCCAGCAAATTTTTCAGGCAAAGGAAACTTAGGCTCAGCAACTTTATCTGTAACACCGGCTTGCACATTAGATACTGCTAGTCCCTGTTGCTGCACTGCCCCCCTCAACTCAGTGACCTGTAGGAACAGCGCCCTCAACTGGCGGTTTATGGAAATCATGGGATCCATGGAAATAATGTTGGCCGATTATATGGGAAGACTAGGTGGGCAAGAGCTAATAACCCGGGCCCCTGCAATTTCCCTCAGACTAGAGAAATCCTGACTGACCCTCTACCTAGAGTTTACACTGATGGTGTGCATGTCTAGGCCTCGACCCTCACCCTGTCTCCTGTTTCAACCCTAGGCTGAATCCACCGCCCTCCACCCAGTGAAAAGATCATACACCAATACCCACAGTTAGCACAGACAAGGATAACGGAAAATATACACCACGCCGCAGTCACTCAGGAATACACTATAAATGCGCAGGGCAAAATAAATACAAATATAGGAAGGAGTAAATAAGACAAAGGGAAATACACCACCAGATACGATACTCCAACTACTAGCTCACCACTCCAGACCAAGATAACCAAGCACTAGACTGAAGCTATAATTGGCGACGCCCAATGTTCAGGAGAACTATTTAAAGGCAGTGGGCATGGCCCAGCTTCCAATCCGTTCACCAGGTAAATTAACCCCGAACCAGCTAGATAAAATCTAGCGGACGCCAATGAGCGCATAGTGGACAAAAGCGGAATTACCGCTGTCTGTCGGACGACCTGGTCTGAACAGCGTCCGACATGACAGACTCCAGTCACACTGTGTTCTCCCTGGGATGATCCCCCTGGCTCCTGAGTCGGGTGTGCGGAATTGCTGACCGAGGCAGCTGCCTGCATCCCACATAGGACATATGAGTCGACCCCCCCTTGGGCCTGAGCTCCGCTGCTGTATTCCATCCAGCGATGCCGCTGGCAACACGCTGTAACATGAGCTGGCCAGCTGCCGCCCACTGTTTTCCCTACGCTGAGGGGCTGCCAGATAAGGCTGCCGCCTCCGTGATTCCCGCTCGCCTCTCCGCAGAGCAGGCCCTGCTGCTGCGCAGGTGCCCGCTGACCCGGGTCCTGACATCCTCTGCTGTGCACTCACAGATGCGAGGGAGGCTGACTCCTCCTGCTGCTGCAGGCCCCGCCGTCTCGTTGGATTCCTCCCGGCCCTCTGACGAGGTGCCACCGGCCTGCAGGCTGCGTCAGAAACCGGAGGGTCCCCAGAGGGGCTCCTTACTTGATGCCGGACCCGGGGGGTGGCGTCTGGACTCAGGAACGCCGGAGGCCTGGATCTCCGCGGCCGTCTGCCATCTAATGGAGCCTGAGAAGCTCCTGCCACCGACCCCTGCAGCAGGCTGCTGATCGATACCTGCAGACATTCTGTTCCTTGAGTGCCTGCCGCATCCCTCAAGCGTTGGAGCAAGGCCCCCACCTCCAAACCAGTTACCGCTAAGCTTTGTAACCTAACCGGTGGGTACCTAAAATGGTTGCCCCACTAATATGGCTTCCCCTTTTTATATTGTCCCCTTAAACCCGCCTCTGCCCCCTCCTCCCGTGACCTCATCACTCCAACCTATCTCAAAATGCCATTAACCCCTTAATTTCTTTCCAACCCTGTATTCCCACATCTCCTTGTCATGTCGGCCTCTCTTAAAGGGGTCGATGGCCCAGTATGGCCTCTCTTGACTGGGGACCTGCACTTAACTCATTTGCTTTCCTAAAGAATCAAGTTCATTCGGCTCATCCAAATCATAACGTGATATTAAAAACATTGTTTTTTTGCCCTCAAATTTTAACACATTTTCTGTCACTGATCATTTCATCACTGGTGGCCACAGAGAGAAGAGGCCCTGAGCAGTAACAATGCATGGGCCCTTTGCAGTCCAATAGCTTATGAGGAGGCACAGTTCCACCTGCTTTGGAGGTTGAAATTGGGCCCCTTTAACTATTGTGGGTCTGCCCAGGATTGCACCAATTATATGTCCGCCCCTAATTTCTGTGTCGTTTATGCATCCCGCCTTTGAGGTTAGAGCCTTGCACACTGATGATTTCGGCTAGGTGACAGCAGAGGACATGTAGTGCATTGTGCTGCATTTACAGTTCCACCTTAAAACGCTTCCTCTTCTCAGTGGGAGGCTGGAAGGGGGAAGTCATGTGACCAGCAAGGCTGGAGAACAAGCAGGGAGCAGCATTCTGCAGTGTGAGGACCCAGAGGGCCTGCAGTGTGATCCATGGTGTGGTGATCAGTAAGTGTGAGCTGATATCTCCTGGTACCGCAGGTTAGTGCATGGGATCTCATCAGGCTTTTGTTTCCTAAAGTAGTAGTGTTCCAATCTAAGCCGTTTACTATTGTCAGGTATTTTTCCTTTGTACGTGTCTTCTCTCTTTAGGCTATGATCATTGACAGATTATTTACACATAATATTGATCAGTAGACAGAGCCATATAAATATATCTGTGCCTATATGTTCATTTCTGGCATATCGCAGAATAAACAGTGCTGAGAATACTGTGAATGCCAGTAAGCTGGATCCTAGGAGCATTCTGCAGATTGTACGAAATTACTTTGTCATAGTTAACGGGGTTTTTTTTGTATAATTTCAGAATTTTGCAAACACACATACATGGGATTGGAAATGGGAATAGCAAGTAGCAATAATTCTAAATTTTGGTATGAATCAGTTCTTAAGAGCGTACACAGTGGTGTCACTTAGCGTCAAAGTACCAGCGGGTTTTTGTATTGGATCATAAAGCCCTTTCAGCAAAGTAATTCACGCTAAAAAAGGAAAAAAATGTTTACAGGGTTGATGAGGGATCGATGACCAGTTCACCCTGATGTGAACTGCCATCCATACCTGCTAGTTATATATCATGATAGATGCACACAGTTTTTAGTGGAATTTTTGGAGGTGGTCTGCTTAAAAAATACATGGAAAAAACAATCACTTCTAAGATTCCATTTTCCTGCTCATAGGTTTAGTGTTTTCAGCATATTTTTCCGCTTCAGGTTTTGAAAAATTTTTGGGTGGAAAAAAAGAAATTGCATGTCACTTCTTTGAAGTGGCTCCTGTATTATTATTATTATACATTTTTATAGCGCCATTTATTCCATGGCGCTTTACATGTGAAAGGGGCAAATATAGAAAAGCAAAAATAAGCATGAGCAAAACAAGGCACAGACAAGTACAGAGGGAGAGAGGACCCTGCCCAGGAGGGCTCACAGTCTACAGGGGATGGGTGAGGATACACAAGGAGAGGGTAGAGCTGGTTGTGCGGCGGTTCAGAAGACTAAGGATCACTGCAGGTTGCAGGCTTGTCGGAAGAGGTGGGTCTTCAGGTTCTTTTTGAACGTTTCTGGGGTAGGCGAGAGTCTGATGTGCTGGGGTAGAGAGTTCCAGAGTATGGGGGAGGCACGGGAGAAGTCTTGTATGCAGTTGTGGGAAGAAGAGATAAGAGGGGAGTAGAGAAGGAGATCTTGAGAGGATCGAAGGTTGCGTGTGGGTAAGTACCGGGAGACCATGTCACAGATGTATGGAGGAGACAGGTTGTGGTTGGCTTTGTATGTCATAGTTAGGGTTTTGAACTGGAGCCTCTGGACAATAGGAAGCCAGTGAAGAGCTTGGCAGAGAGGGGAGGCTGGGGAATAATGGAGAGACAGGTGGATCAGTCAGGCAGCAGGGTGTAGGATGAATTGGAGTGGTGCCAGAGTGCTAGAGGGGAGGCCAGAGAGTAGGAGGTTGCAGTAGTCAAGGTGGGAGATGATAAGGGCATGCACGAGTGTTTTTGTGGTTGATTAGTCAAGGAATGCACTGATCAGGGAAATATTTTTGAGTTTGAGTCGGCAGGAGGAGGCAAGGGCTTGGATATGAGGCTTGAAAGAGAGGGCAGAGTCGAGGATCACTCCGAGGCACCAAGCATGCGGGACTGGGGAAAGTGAGCAGCCATTGACATAGATGGATAGGTTTCGTGGTCTGGCAGAGTGAAATAGGGGAAAGATGATGAATTCTGTTTTGCCCATGTTCAGTTTTGTAAAGCGAGCAGAAAGAAAGCTGAAATAGCAGGAAACCTCTTAAAACTGGGCACTGTTCAATCAAAAAGAGAAAAAAACACTTAAACATTTTAACAAATGTTTCAGCATTTTCAAAAGAAAATTTTAGTGTGCCCATACCACAAGGCTTATGCTTTTCACGTTTTGAAACATGATTGTCAAAATTATTGTATCTTATTTTTTTTTACGCATACTATGGAAGCAACAATTATCCTGGTTGTTCTTTATGGACACACGAAGGCCGCATTACTGCTCAGTGCTAGTTGTACATAGCCGTAATAAGACATCTACAGGCTTCTAGCTCTACTATATCTAAGTGCTTCCAATTTCATATACAGTGTTTTTTTCTAGTGACATCTGTATGACTTACCTCATCTAATCAGACAACATTATGGGGCAAATTCTCCTCAAGAAGTGTTGCTTCTTGGGAAGAAGCGTGTAGTACACGCTTGGTAGCCCCGTCGGGGCCTACGTCCAGACCCCCTCTGCATATGTTGGAATTCCTTCTCACAAGATGGGATTTGGTTGTATGTACCTATGTACGTGTGCTTTGCCATGCTGCATCATTCTTGGGCTTATATGCCCACTTGAGGCGGACACCAAGATGTAGTAGACTGCACCTGCGTGTGGGCGTACAAGCCCGAAAATGATGCATGACAGAGCACATGTTCGCTCTGTTGGCGCATACGTCCGAATCCCATCTTGTGTGGGGGGGTTCAGACATAAGACATAATGTGAAGGCACCCTTACTCTACAAGGTGCTGCATGGTACACCATATAGTTGTACGCAGCTTTTCTGAGCCACAGGAACTTCATATTCCTCTCTTGATTGTGTTGGTAATGCCTTATTACATTCATTTTGCATGGTAGAGGTTCATGCACATAACTGTATTAGGACTCACTTCATAAATAGTATATTCATGGTAATTTAATAATCAGCAAATTTTATTGCAAAAGTATGTCCCGTATATCATAAAGAAGTTTGTATAAATCACAGGGGCACACAAAAATAGACCCAGTTGTGGAACATCCTTCTGTTACAGAGATCTCTCCTACAAATCTGCCAAGTGCTCACATTCTAGATTTGCCCACGAATAAAATCTCTAACAGTGCCCCCAACTATTTCAGGTCTTTAAGGCTGGAGTCACACCAGCGTATGGCATTGGATGCGATATGCTAATGACACTCGGCACCTGCTCTGCTGCAACCGGGAACCGAGTGTCATGCTACTGCTCTCCGATCCTCTGGCATCAGAGAATCACAGCACAGGTAAGGAGGAGGCTGGGAAATTAATTTCTCCATCTCCTTCGCTGCTGGCGTCGGCGTATATCGCACCGCACTCGGATAATATCCGAGTGCTGTGCATTGTGTCACTCGCACCCATAGACTTATATGGGTGCGAGTGAGCTGATTGTCGATTTTTCTCGCGTGTCGATTCAGCATGAGAAAATATTCGCAGATGTGATCTGCCCCATAGAGTAACACTGGGCCGAGTGCTATGTGATATTTTATCGCATAGCACTCGGCCGTATTCTACGCTAGTGTGACCCCGGCCTGAGCTGGTTTTCCCATAAGCTCCAGGGCTCGGGTTGACTGCCGCCCCTGCACCCAGAATTGTTACACCCCTGGTGGTCCCTACATTTGTGTTTGCAGACAATTACAATTTTATCTTTGAGAGGATTTGGGTCTTTTGTAATGTCATGTTGACATTTTATGTGTAGCCAATTTCATGAACCTTCACAGATCAGCTCACTGCAGGATGTCAAAGGTCTCTTACAAGATAATTGGAAGTCATTTATTGCACATAGTGCAGGTCTTCTGCTTCCCCCTCACAATTGCTGACTGTGTGTTTCTGTGATCTGCTGACTGCTTGTGCAGTTGTAATAATTATCTAAGTATTAAAGCCGTCATCTCTAGAGAAGAATCCCTTGTACTTATGGCCATAGTTCCCCATTTGAACTCAGCTACCTGACTACCCTTAGGTTCTGGATTTCTCTTGCATTCTAGAATAGATCTTTAACTAATACATAAAAAGAGATGTATGTTCCAAGTACAAAATATAATAGTTGTATCCTATAGAGGGGCAGTAAATCATATACAGTAACAGTGCATAAAATATACAGTCTCAAAATAAGATGCACAAGTCATCCTATTATTGTCATAATCTCTGTACCCTGCACTGAGATCAGTTCTTGAGCAATGGCATACAACAGGACAGGATTATTATAATTATTATTTATTATTTTAGCGCCATTTATTTCATGACACTTTACTTGTGAGGAGAGGTATACATAATAAAAACGTGAACAGTAATCTTAAACAATAAAAGTTATGACTGGTTCAGGTGGAGAAAGGACCCTGCCCACGAGGGCTCACAATCTACAAGGGATGGGTGAGGATACGGTAGATGAGGGCAGAGCTGGTCGTGCAGCAGTTTAGTGGATCGGTGGTTACGGCAGGTTTTAGGCTTGTCGGAAGAGGTAGGTCTTCAGGTTCCTTTTGAAGTTTTCTATGGTAGACGAGAGTGTGATATGTTAGGGTATGAGTTCCAGAGTATGGGGGATGCGCGGGAGAATAGGGGGTTAGTTATGAACAATACATTGTAGATCAAACTAGTAAAACATGTTAGGCCATATTCACACATTGAGTATTTGGTGAGTTTTTACCTTAGTATTTTTAAGCCAAAGCCAGAAGTGGGTGAAAAATGCAGAAGTGGTCACATTTTTCTATTATACTTTTCCTCTGAATGTTCCACTCCTGATTTTGGCTTATAAACAGGGGTATAGAAACCGTGATCATAGCGGCTTGGCCCATGCGGGCAAGGAGCCCACCAATGCCAGCACAAACTACAACTGGATGTCTATCCTCGGACACACATTCAGTTAAAGAGTATTGCAGCGCATAGACCCGTCGGATCCTTGCACAACAATACATGCTTCCGGCCAATTAGAGGCCAGCAGCTGACGTCGGCGCACATGTGACTAGGGGTTCATGGAAGTCATGTCATGCACTCCCGTCACTTTCACACTGAAGTCAGTTGCCGACTTCAGGAGAGGACACTGCGTAGTGGGGGAGCAGATGGAAGGTGAGACATAAAGTATACCAGGATACGGGATATACAGTGAAGGAAATAATTATTTCATCCCTTGCTGATTTTGTAAGTTTGCCCACTGACAAAGACATGAACAGTCTATAATTTTAAGGGTAGGTTAAGTTTAACATTGAGAGATAGAATATCAAAAATAAAATCCAGAAAATCACATTGTATAAATTATATAAATTTATTTGCATTTTGCAGTGAGAAATAAGTATTTGAGCCCCTACCAACCATTAAGAGTTCTGGCTCCTACAGACCAGTTAGACCTTCCTAATCAACTTGTTACGTGCACTAAAGACAGCTCACATCGCGTTGTCCTGATGGAAGCGCGCAGGGAGTCTGCTCCCTGCGCGATGCCCCGCAATGTCATTGTCACTGCTGGCAGCGGCATTAGAGGGGTTAAATGCTCGCTCAGCGTGAGGCTGCGCGATCGTGCCGCCGTACTAGTACTGCTGTTTCCTGGAACACAGCTCTCGCAGAGCAGTACTAATACGGTGCATGGTGGGAAAGGGTTAATCACATGCTGTCATAGACCTAATGGGAAACAGATGAATTATGTGGGTAGAAAGGCAAAAAAAGCAATTGTAAGTGCAAAAGTGCACAGTGTAATATAATTTTATGACTGCGATATATTAATAAGATAAGAATTTGGGAATGTTTCTGTAAGAACAGTGTATTAAGGCCAAATAACTTGACAGGTTCCTGTCAGAGAGCATCAGATAATATACGGTAGATAAGAATTCTGTTTTAGCGTTAGCATTATGTAGCATGCCAATAGACCAAAACCAGTAATGATTAATTATAAGATTTCATTAAATAAAACCATACAATTCATGTTATCAGCAGTTTATGTTCCTACCCCTTTACAAATACAGTTTGAAGATTTTCTGTGACTGCCTGTTAATTCACAATGCCTGATAATCTGGCAACAAGGAGGTCCTGTTTCTAAAGCAATTACAGAAGATACTTCAAAACCATTTAACTCTGCACCCCAAATAGTCAACTAATGAAATCATTTTGAAATAAGTTTTTGACAAAGTAAATGCACCACAGAGAGAATGACCCTGGAGTTATGATTATGCAATGGTCTTTCTGCCTCTTAGTGGAAACCTAATAATGGGAATACTGATGTTCCATGGATCAATTGCACATATTAGTGGTGACCACAAGCTATGTGAAACTGTCAAAGCGTGTGACAAGTTGCAAGGTGATCCTTTGCTCAGTGCTGATGCAAATATTTAGTTCAGCGTAAACTTTTAAGTAGCCAAGTATAGGACTTTATCAGGTCAGTAGACTAAACGGAGCAGTTCAGCACAGGTGTCATCACAAAGACCAATCATACATGTATCACTGTTACTGTGCCCTCGCTGTACCTACATTCATATACAATCCATCTCTTGACATTGCCTTCTACAGTGCATTGCATCAAATTGCCACTTTCCATCATAGGTCCTTCTTAGATTCCCAGGCTAAGGATGCCAACCCATGACTTTAGTGGATTCGGTGAGCCATTATCAGCTGCCACAGTCTGTCTTCCTTCTCTGTCATAGGTCTAATAAGGCACTGTGGAGAAGAGACACAGCTTCACATTGCCAAGCTAGGGAAAATGTTATGATGTGGCTGCGTGTTCTCTTCTGAGTTGGGTTGGCCACCAGAAGAGAAGACCGAACCTACCACAGTCCCATAAGTAATCATGCAGACACTTGGGAGAAATGCTAATTTTTAAGGTTATAGTGGATCAGCTGCTTTTATGGCCCCATGTGCAGTTAGCTCAGACTTTGTATATGGTAGATCTGCTCTTGTGTCACGGACCCAGAAATTCTGTGGACACTTTTGGATATCTGTAATAGATTTATTCACAATACAAATGTTTCTGTTGATACAAGATTGTTTTCTCTTACAGATAAATAATGGCTTTAAACTGGCGAGTCCTGATAATTTTGGTGCAAGCCATTATTGCATCAGTGAAGTTATGTGGTGAGTAAAATAACGAAACCCACTTTTGGAAGCATTAATATGTGTAATGACCGCCTGTGGCCGCAGACTCAAATGGCTGCCTCGGAAAGACTTGGCACAAGCCACTGTTGTGAATTCCGTTCTTGGGCTCCCTCCGGTGGTTGTAAATGGCACTTTTGTGAATTCTGCCCTTGGGCTCCCTCCGGTGGTTTTAAGTGGAACTGCTGCTCCTTGGATTTAGCTTAGCAGCTGCTTCCACTGATCGCCTCTCCTGCTCTGCTATTTAGCCTGGCTCTGATCTTCAGCCAGTGCCAGCTGTCAATGTTTCTTGGTTGGATTCAGATCTCTCCTTGGATTTCCTTGATAGTCGGTCCTGTTCAGCAAAGATAAGTCCTTGCATGTTCATTTGTTGTCCTCTTGCTGTGGACTTAATCATTCAGCTAATTTTATGTTTGCTCTAGTCCAGCTTGTCAGTATTCTATATTCAGTTAAGCTGGAAGCTCTGGGGAAGCAGATTTGCCCTCCACACCGTTAGTCAGGTGTGGAGATTTTTTGTAAACTCTGTGATGGATTTTTCTAGCTTTTAATACTGACCGCACAGTATCCTTTCCTATTCTGTCTATCTAGTTAGAAGTGGCCTCCTTTGCTAAATCCTGTTTTCATTCTGTGTATGTAATTTCCCTCTCCACTCACAGTCCATATTTGTGGGGGGCTGTCTGTCCTTTGGGAGCTTTCTCTGAGGCAAGATAGCTTTCCTGTTTCCATCTTTAGGGGTAGCTAGTTCTCCGGCTGTGATGAGATGTCTAGGGAGTGACAGGAACATTCCACGGCTACTTCTAGTGTTGTGTTAGGTTCAGGAACTGCGGTCAGTAAAGATACCATCTCCTCAGAGCTCGTCCCATGTTGCTCCTTAACCACCAGATCATAACAAGCCACTCCGTCTGGCAAACTCCAGAGAAATCACAGTACCATTTATCTTACATGCAGGGATCTGGTCTTACAGAAGGACCCAGTAGAATGCTACTATGAAAGGGCTTTCATCCGGAGGTACGAATGGTCACCAAGCAGGGTCAGAACCAAGAGGTCATGTCAAGTACAAAATCAGGATCTGTAAGAATAGTCAGAAAGAAGCCGTAGTCAAAACAGGAAAGCACTAAACCAAAAATAGGGGCAGAAGATGCACATCTAGCCAAGGAAACACTGAACTATATATCTGACAGCTTCCAGCAGCAAGCTGGAAGACTTAAGGTACCTTCACACTCAGCAACTTTACAACGAGAACGACAACTATCCTTGACGTTGCAGCGTCCTGGATAGCGATCTCGTTGTGTTTGACACGCAGCAGCGATCTGGATCCTGCTGTGATATCGCTGGTCGGAGCTAGAAGTCTAGAACTTTATTTGGTCGTCAGATCGGTGTGTATCGTCATGTTTGACAGCAAAAGCAACGATGTCAGCAATGTTTTACATGGAGCTAACGACCTGTGAGAACGATAAGTGAGTCACCGTTACGTCACAGGATCGCTCCTGCATCGTTGTGGAGCTGCTGTGTTTGACGTCTCTACAGCGACCTAAACAGCGACGCTGCAGCGATCGGCTCGTTGTCTATATCGCTGCAGCGTCGCTGAGTGTGACGGTACCTTTAGTAAGGTATAGTGCTCTCCAACTGGCTTGGGGCAGGGAGTTGATCACTCCAGCTGGACAGCCCACACCCCCACACTGCAGACTGGACGGCACTACAGGTTCCAGGTACTCTAATCTGAGTGGCTGGTCAGGACCCACAGTCCAGAGCTTCTGTTTCTGACATCTATATCACCTGCAGAGTGAATACGGCAGCGCCTGGTGACTGAAGCAGAAGTCACAGGGTCTGATGGAGATCATCAAAATGTCAAAATGTTATTCATTCACTATTCATTCTGAGACCCCTGATATGCAGTTTGCACTGTGCTCCTACTTTTATTTTTTTTATTAATCAAGCATTGACAACAGTTTGTAAGGAAAGTACAGTATAGGATATGAAAAAGCATACGTACATACCCAGCTGAATACTAATGGGTACATCAAAAAAGAAACATACAGACTCATCCACGTGGGACCTCAATTTAACAATGTAGTAAACCACGTGACACCAGTGAACAAAAAAAGTTAAATTGTGAGGTGCAGTGGCTTGTGAAAGTACGGTACTCACCCGCCCCCCCCCCCCCCCCCTTGGAATCCTTTGTGTTTTACTACCTCAAATCACTGACAGACTGAAACAGGTTTTGCTCAAGAACAACCATGTATTTCGCACCATCCATCTTCGCCTAGACTCGGACCATTTTTCATGTCCCTGCTGCCGAATAACATCCCCATAGCATGATGCTCCCACCACCCTGTTTCAGTGTGTTGTGTTCTTGGGGTGATAAGCTGTGTTGGTCTGGCAACAGACATAGCGTTTACCTTGGTGGCCAAAAACTTCAATTTTGGTCTCATCTGACCACAGCACCTTCCTCCATACATTTGGGGAGTCTCCTGAATATCTTTTAGCAAATTCAAAACAAGCCTTACAATCTTTGTGTGAAAGAAAAGGCTTTTTTTCTTCCATAAAAGCCACCTCTATGGAGTGTACGGCTTATTGTGGTCGTATGGACAGATACTCCAGACTCTGCTTGGGAACTCTGAAGCCCCAATTACAACGATACCCCATTTATATATATATTTTTATGTGTTGACGCTTTTACACAATAAGGCTACGGTCACACTATCAGTATTTGGTCTGTATTTTACATCAGTATCTGTAAGCCAAAGCCAGGAGTGAAACAATCAGATGGGAAAGCTATAATAGAAACACGTCACCAAGTCTGTATTTTTGACCCACTCCTGGTTTTGGCTTACAAATACTGATGTGAAATACTGACCCAATACTGATAGTGTGACCGTAGTCTAACAACTATTTTGTAGATAAAAATAATTATTTTTGCATTGCTTTATTCTGAGAACTATAACATTTTTATTTTTCTGCTGATAAAGCTGCATGGCTGCTTGTTTTCTGCGGGACAAGATGACATTTTCAGCATACCATTTTTATTTACATTCATCTTTTTTATCGCGTTTTATGGCACTTTTTGTTTGGCGGTATGATGATAAAGCATTGTTTTTTTGCCTTTTTTTTATTTTTTTATGGTGTTTACTGAAGGGGTTAACTAGTGGGACAGTTTTATAGAGCGGGTCGTACTGGATGCAGCAATACCAAATATGTGGGTTTTTTGGTAATTTTTTTACATAAATAATTTATTTTTCTTTTTAAGTTCATTATTTGGGGATTTTTTAGAAAATATTTTTACACTTTGTAATAACTTCTTTTTTTACTTTTCTACATTTTCACAGAATTGGACATCACTGTATAGTAACAGATTGCTGACAGGGTCCTGCAGGCGCTCACACGCCAACTTCCCTGAAGGACCCTGCTGCCATCTTGCGGCCAGGGGGTCACCATGGAGACTATAATGGAAGCACACAGGGAGCCTACTGCCTGTGCGATGCTCCTCCATGACGCTGTCACTATTGTCAGCAGCATCAGAGGGGTTAAATGTCCACGATTGGTGGTAGCACTGATCGTGGGCATTGCTGCAGGGTGTCAGCTCTCACATAGAGCTGTCACCCGCTCCCAATCATGGTAATGCTCAGCGTCAGCCCCAACGATCGCAGCGCCATAAATATACTTGTCTTTGTGGGAACGCCGCTCTCGCAGAGCTGTATATGGACGGCACACGTTGGGGAGGGTAAATAGTGTTGCAGCTTCTGTGGCCTTTCAGAAAAGGTGTGTATATACTGACAGACCAGGTGACATTTAGATTGCACACAGGTGGACTTCCTTTCAATTATCACTTATAAAGGTGACTGCTTGCACCAGAAATTTTTGGGGCTTCATATCAAAAGGGGTGAATACATATGCGCATGCACATGCCGTTTTTTCGTTATTTGATCCCAAAAAATTTAACTTATGCCTATATTTTTCTCACTTCACTTTACAAACTTTTAGACTATTTAGTGCTCATGCATCATGGAATAATGTAATGTAACAAAATAGGTATAAAGCAAAGGGGTGTGAATATTTTTGCAAGCCACTGTACTCCCACTGCATTGCATTCTTGGTTACCACAGCTGTGTTTTCAGATCTTGTGCTAGTACAGTATATTGGAAAAGTGCGTCAATGAGCCTATTATATCCACTATCCGTGTATGTGGGGTATAGTAATCCTTACTAGCCATAAGCCATGGATAAGCGACTATATGATCATCAGGGGCGCAGCGCTGATCATGTGAATGGGGCTGGCTGCAGCCTCCACCACTGCTGTGCAGAGAGCACACATAAGAAAATACATTACTTAAACTGCATCTCCTTCAGTTTCAGGATCCATGGGGGTCTCACAAATCACACCTCAACTGGTGATAAAGTGATGGCATATCTGAGCTATCTGCCACCTGTTTATAAGATGCCAAAAACAAATCACAATCAGCATTCAAAGTCTAGTTGTTAAATGTTAGATCCATGAAGTAAGCCTGTCATCTGTTTTTTAAAGAGAACCCATCAGCAGGATTTGGCTAAGTAAAATGCAGACATGTCCAAGGGCTGTCACTAGTGCCGTTTTCCTGGAGACTGCCAGGAGATTAGTGCCCACAGTTAGTATGGCGCCAATCTGAAGTTTACACCAGGAGAATTATAAAGAAAACAGAGACAGCGGAGGGGCAAAGCCGAAGACCCTCCCCATAGTTCCGCCTCACAGTCCTGCCCCTGATCTGATTATAAGAAAACTTCAAACACTCATTACACACAATCCACAGAAAGGATTCCTTCACCACAGGTATCGTTTTAATCAGTATCACAGCGCCAATATGGCCATGTATGTACCTTACTTAGCATTATCCTGCTCATAGGTTCCCTTTAAGGCTGGATTCACATGCAATTTTTTTTTCTTGTACGCAAAAAATTAGATTGATTTTTTTTTTTCCAGTGTGCTTGATCCAATTTTCATCCATGTTTCGTTAATTCTTCTCATGTGCAAAAAGAAAAATGATGGAGGTATCATTAGCAACAGTTCAGTGGAAAATGGACTGCACACAAATGCAACTTGCAGGGTATCCTTGTGCTCTCCATTTTTTATTAGCGGACCCATTCACTTGAATGGCCGAGTTTGGTCAGCACAAGAGTAGGACACGTTTCTGTTTTTTTAAACAGAACATAAATCAGCAAACAAAAACAAAGCTACTATTTGAAAAGGCCCACAAAAAATATAATTTGTCTGTGTTGTCAGAGAAAAACAGTGACGGCAGTCATACAACAGAGTCAGCACGTATTGCTGCGTCATACGTCCTCAGTGACGGTGCTGTGAGCAGTGAACCCTTTACCAGTGATTATTGAAGCCCCCAATGATTGAGCATTTGCTAACTGTTGATTATAGAAAAGACAAACATATATACTGTATATATATATATGTATACATACACACAGTATATATATATGTTCATTAGGGTAGGCTGTGCTGTATAGATTACTGATACATGTGTGACCCATTTTTGTTTCCAAGAAATTCCTGAAGGAAAAATTCATTTAATAAAGTCATTGAATGGTGAGCTATTGAGTGCAACATTCGATGCTTCCAGTGATGCCAATCCCAGCGTCTATATTGGACTTCGTCTTTCTGAAAATCATAATCTGAAAAAAGAAGATGAATACTTCCAGAGGCTTAAAACTTCAATGGAGACCATTTCTAGCAGGTAGCACATATGTGCTTGTTCATTGGCGTTTGGGAGCATATATATTCCTGTAATGGTTAGAAGACCACCATCACTGCATATGATTATTATTTTTGCCGTACAGACAGGAAACCAGTCACAAGGATTTTCCACTGTAAATTGTCAGTTTATTTCTGTCTTTTACAAGATTACAGGCCTGCTTTTATATAAGGCACGGTGGAAGAAACCTTTATAAATCTGCCATGCTCAGTATGCTAATTAGCCGCAAGTAGTCTTCTTGGCGGGCTGTTCCTGTGAATAACGAGTTGGTGTTGGCAGTTTAGATTGGCAGATCCATGTGGCAGGTTTCCTTTAATGAAGCGGAGTATGGTTAAACTAAATCATGGCTGATTGGAACTTTATATTTTAATGCTCAGTTCACACATGCATTTATTCTGGATTTTATGTCCTTTTATAGGAATAGAGAATGAGAATTCATGCAGGATCTGTCACAGACACAAACGATGCCCCATGGGCCCAATTTATTATAATGGAGAATGTTGAGTTTCTGTTAAGGGGGTCCATCATTTCATTGGAAATATTGAGCAGTTTGCTCTTTATTTTTCCCTCCTAATGATAATGATGGAAACTACGACCGAGCCTCCTAACAGGTGTGATGCAGATGGGTGTGGACCCACTGCTCCACAGGCTGAGCTTATCATGGAGGGGCGAAACTAAGCAACTACCTTGTTTTCGCTAGAGCCTTTGGTGGTGAGGATAGGCTTGGCCGCAGGAAGTTGCCAGGTGTCACTCCAGGGCAGTCTCTGTATCTGCAGCAGCTGATCCACGGGCAGTGCAGGTATACAGAGTACAGGAGGGCAAGACAGAGGCATAGTCAGACGATCCAGGGTCGGGACAGGAAACATGGGTTCACTATACAAGGTGGGGTCAGGAGAGGAAAGATCAGAATAGATGACTGGCTGAGCCGGGTCGATCTCAGAGGAGACTAAACTGAGGTACACTTTGGCAGGAAGCTAGAGACAAATGCAGATAAAACCTAAACTTAGGCAAAGGTAAAGAGGGAGTAGCTGACTAATATACAGTTGTGCTCCAAAGTTTACATACCCCTGCAAAATTTTTGCTTTTTTGTTTTTTTTCTAGAGAATATGAATGATAACATCAAAACTTTTTCTCCACTCATGGTTAGTGGTTGGGTGAAGCCATTTATTGTCAAACTACTGTGTTTTCTTTTTTTAAATCATAATGACAAACCAAAACATCCGAATTACCCTGATCAAAAGTTTACATACCCCATTTCTTAATACCATGTATTGCCCCCTCTAACATCATTGACAGCTTGAAGTCTTTTGCGGCAGTTCTTTATTTTCTCAAATGGTAAGGCTGCCCCCTCTTCTTGGCAAAAAGCCTCCAGTTCCTGTAAATGTCTGGGCTGTCTAGCATAAACTGTGCACTTGAGATCTCCCCAAAGTGGCTCAATAATTTTGAGGTCAGTAGACTGAGATGGCCACTCCAGAACCTTCATTTTGTTCTGCTGTAGCCAATGACAGGTCGACTTGGCCTTGTGTTTTGGATCGTTATCATGTTGGAACGTCCAAGTACGTCGCATGCGCAGCTTCCGGGCAGATGAGTGCAAATTTGCCACCAGTATTAGCTGATAACATGCTGCATTCCTCTTTCCTTCAACTTTGACTAAGTTTCCTGTGCCTTTGTAGCTCACACATCTCCAAAACATCAGCAATCCACCTCCATGCTTTACAGTAGGAATGGTGTTCCTTTCATCTTAGGCCTTGTTGACCTCTCTCCAAATGTAACGTTTATGGTTGTGGCCAAAAAGTTCAATTTTGGTCTCATCACTCCAAATTACCTTGTTCCAGAAGTTTTGAGGCTTGTCTCTGTGTTGTTTTGCGTATTGTAGGCAAGATAGTTTGTGGCATTTGCACAGTAATGGCTTTCTTATGACTCGACCATGCAGCCCATTTTTCTTCAAGTGCCTCCTTATTGTGCATCTTGAAACAGCCACAACACTAGTTTTCAGAGAGTTTGGTACTTAAGCTGATGTTATTTGTGGGTTTTTCTTTGCATCCCGAACAATTTTCCTGGCAGTTGTGGATGACATTTTTGTTGGTCTACCTGACAGTGGTTTTGTTTCTACAGAGCCCCTGATTTTCCATTTGTTAATCACAGTTTGAACACTGCTGACTGGCATTATTAATTCCTTGGATATCTTTTTGTATCCCTTTCCTGTTTTATACAGTTCAACTACCTTTTCCCATAGATCCGTTGACAATTCTTTTGCTTTCCCCATAACTCACATTCCAGAAACTTCAGTGGCTGGAGGAAAGATGCAAGAGTCTGTCTGGATCCCAGAAACTCACTCAGCTTTTATGCACACACACTGATTACAAGCAAACAGGTCATAGGTGAGGATGTTACCTTTAGTAGCCAGTCAAACCCATTTGTGTCAACTTCTGTGCATGTTCTCAGGCCAAAATCTCCAGGGTATGTAAACTTTTGATCAGGGTCATTTGGATGTTTTGGGTTGTCATTATGATTTAAAAAGAGAAAACACAGTAGTTTGACAATAAATGGCTTCACCCAACCACTAACCATAAGTGGAGAAAAAGTTTTGGTGTTATCATTCATATTCTCTGAAAAAAGGCCAAGAAGGCAAAAATTCTGCCAGGGTATGTAAACGTTTGAGCACAACTGTATACCTTGCCTGGCAGGGGATTGGATGGGGAAGGCAAACCCTGCAGGACACAACAGGGTTAAATTGCTGCAGGATCTGGCTGTCCCTCCCTATAGCCAGGTGTAGACAGCAGGGATATGCAGATATGCAAAGTTTGGAAGTGCTGGATAAGGACTCGGCACAGCGGTTTGACACAAGGAGGAGCAGAGCTGCGAACGCAGTGAGTAGGGAGGCGCTAAGAAGTTGTTAGGGACTCTAACACAGGTGTGAATGGAGAATAAGGCTATGAGAATGTATTCATGCAAAGTAATATCAACAATAGCATTATATTTATTCATCACAGATTATTTGGTATTTAAAGAGGATCTGTCACTTACTGGTAATTTTATATTTTTACCTGAGCTGATGTTCTCCTAATTCTGGCATGGTTTCTTTTTTGTTCCTGAGATATCGGCCCCTCTTCTTTGTATATAAATCTAATCTTTTTAGTCAACTGGGCCTAATCATCAAGAATACGCTCATAGAGGAGAATTGAGGATCATGCCCACGTGGATAAAAATATGAAAAGAAGAGAGGATCGTATATCTCAAAATGGAGAGGCTCAGATAGAAAAGAAAAACAACACCAGATTCAGTGAAGGAGCAGCTTTTACATCAGGTGAAAAATTACATATTTTTGAGAAGTGACAATTCCTCTTGAATGTAAATCTCTTTTACTTCTACCTTTTCCTTAAAATTAATCTCCGTGTGTGGAGCCCCATTAACCACACAAGAGTTACACTAATGCCGTTGAGAGCATTGTTACACGGAAAATAAAGGAAATATGTCAGTAGGCAGACCTTATAGAGGACTAGCAAGAGTCACCACTTTAGTACCAAAAGGAAACCAGATTTTCTCTCAATATTTTGCTTCTGCATGACTTGTGAATTGTTCTGTTGATTTTCTTCTCACTAAACATCTTGTCATTCACAAATATAGTCGATTGGGAATCAAAGAAGGCGAGCCCAAGACAGGACTGCTAGCCTTTCAGCTGATGGCACAGAAGGTGTCTTGTGACAACATAGACTCATCTGTAAGAAACAGATTATTTAGACATATGAAATATCACCTTCACAAAGAAAAAGAAAACATAGGTAATTATCTGACATGGTTGAGTCCTGTATATCTGGTAGTGACTAGTGATGAGCGAGTATACTCGTTGCTCGGGTTTTCCTGAGCACGCTCGGGTGGTCTCAGGTGCATGATTTACGGCTGCTAGCCAGGCTGAATACATGTGTGGGTTGACTGTTTGATAGGGAATTCCCACATGTATTCAGTCTGTCCGCTGCAGCCGTAAATCGTGCAGCTGAGGCGACAAAACTAAATGTCCGAGCACTACAAAATACTCGCAACGAGTATACTCGCTCATCACTAGTAGTGACCAATAAATGCAGCATACGGTATGGCCGATTATAGAGTGCGATGACCCCTGTTATTTCTTATGTGTCACACTAATCGCATCTAATTGTTCAATAACAATTACAAATGAAAATAACACAAAGGGAAGAGGAGTTGATACATCACAATTTCCCACATGATTACTGCATTTATTTAAAGGAACAAATGCATTTCCTATATTCTGATCAGCAATGTGAAAAAGTAACTGCCCCACTAAATGTAGCAATCAATCATACTACAGTTAGGAGCAAAGCAACGAATTTGTACTCATACTATATGTTAGTATTAGCCCTTAGACACTTAAATTTTTTTTAAAGAGATCCTGTCACCATATTAAAAATAAAGGCATGTATGTTAAGGGGTATTAGTGCTGAATAAATCCTTATATTTCTTGTAGAAATCTGTTTTGCTGCTGGTTTAGAGAAATACATACCGTAGTTGAAATTGTTTGCTTATAGGCCACAAGTGCAGTGGATGAGCCCTGTAATTACATATCTCCAGCCTCCCTCTATTCTCCACCCGCCGCCTGCCTCCTATCTCTGACTGATAGGTCACTGAAACAAGAGTTACCTGGAGACAGAAGGAAGGCAGTGGTTGAAGAATGGAGAGAGAGGCGGGAGATATGTAAGTGCAGTGGGTGGGCTCTGTAATTACATATCTCCGGCCTCGCTCTATTCTCCACCCTCCACCTGCCTCCTGTCTCTGACTGATAGGTCACTGAAACGTGAGTTACCTGGAAACAGAAGGAAGGCAGAAGGTGGAGAATGGAGAGAGAGGCGGGAGATATGTAAGTGCAGTGGGTGGGCTCTGTACTTACATATCTCCGGCCTCGCTCTATTCTCCACCCGCCGCCTGCCTCCTGTCTCTGACTGATAGGTCACTGAAACATGAGTGACCTGGAGACAGAAGGAAGGCAGTGGGTGGAGAGTAGAGCATGGCAGGAGATATGTAAGTGCAGTGGGTGGGCTCTGTACTTACATAACTCCGGCCTCGCTCTATTCTCCACCCGCCGCCTGCCTCCTGTCTCTGACTGATAGGTCACTGAAACATGAGTGACCTGGAGACAGAAGGAAGGCAGAGGGTGGAGAGTAGAGCGAGGCAGGAGATATGTAAGTGCAGTGGGTGGGCTCTGTACTTACATAACTCCGGCCTCGCTCTATTCTCCACCTGCCGCCTGCCTCCTGTCTCTGACTGATAGGTCACTGAAACATGAGTGACCTGGAGACAGAAGGAAGGCAGTGGGTGGAGAGTAGAGCGGGGCAGGAGATATGTAAGTGCAGTGGGTGGGCTCTGTACTTTGATTAATGCTGCCCTTTAATGCCAGAATTGCAATTTTCAGTCACCAAACATCCAGAAAAAATGCAATAAAAAGCAAAAATTCATATGTATTCCAAAATGTTACCGATAAAAGCAAGCCCCATACTGCTTAATCAATGGAAAAATGAAAAAAAAAGTTATGTGTCAGAATTTTCCAAAAAGTTCTGAATTACTAAAAACCAGCAAAATGAGTTAGGAATTGCCGTAAGTATACTCCGCTGCAGAATCATGTTGCTAGGTAATTTTCACAGCATATTGAGTGACATAAAACAAAATTTAAAAAACAATGGCTGAATTGTGTGTTTTACACCATTTCACCCCACTTGTTTTCGTTTTTCAGTACATTTTATGGTAAAGTTAATGGACTGCATGCGTTTACTGGGCCACTGACGGTAATGATGTCGGCAGAGTCACTGTGTGTGCTCTGGCAAACATAATTTTCAGACGTACACCCCTAATTAATTAACTGTGTCTTGGAGTCTGCCTCTCAAAAAGGCGGATAAGACCGAAAATGATGTCCTATGTCCGACAGAGCACACGGTGACTCCTGATGGCCAATATGAGCCCTGCAAAAAAACAAGCCCTGATACTACTATGTCAAGGAAAAAATAAAAAAAGTCATGGTTCTTGGAAGAATGGGAGGAAAAAAGCTTTTGAAAGCTCAACAATTAATATTGGCTCCAATGGGAAGGGTTAATAGTAATTATGACTACAAATGATTTTAAGATAGTGACATTTTTTACCAACCTATTTGTACCCCTAAGTTTTATGATGTTTTTCTCTTTATATAGCACTTAATGGCAAACCACTTTCTAACTACTTCCAGTACAGCCTTGGTATTCTGGCGATGTGCGTCAATGGCAAGTTAGTCGACAGGCATGTGGTCCACAAGCTCGTTCTTGCAGAAGAACAAAAGAAACTTGGATATGGAGACACAATATCAATAGGTAGAGAGAATGAACTTATCAAATAGAAATATACTGTATATATAGCATTATTTGGTTTAGTTCTACAAAGTGCAAAAATTCAGAAGCTGCGTTCTGGGCAGGACATTTCCCATATACAGATATACAGTTGCTTGTGCAACTTTTTCTATCACACTTTTTCCTTCCACTCAACTTTCCATTAATGTGCTTGGATACAGCACTCTCTGAACAGCCAGCTTCTTTAGCAAGGACCTTTTGTGGCTTACCCTTCTTGTGGAGTGTGTCAATGACTGCCTTCTGGACATCTGTCAAGTCAGCAGTCTTCCCCATGATTGTGGAGCCCACTGAAACAGACCAAGGGGCCTTTTTAAATGCTTAGGAAGCCTTTGCAGGTGTTTTTGTTAATTATTCTATTTTACTGAGATAATGACTTTTGGGTTTTTGTTGGCTTTAAGCCATAACCATCAACATTAACAGAAATAAACACTTGAAATAGATCACTCTGTAATGACTATATTATATATGGGTTTCACTTTTTGTATTAAAGAACTGAAATAAATTACCGTACCTTTATGTTGATATTCTAACTTTGTGAGAAACACCTGTATGTGCTTGGTGTACTGGTAATCCAGCACAGGCACGATTTAGTATTGCCCACAGGGTTGTCAAAAGTAAACTGCCTCTTTTAAGGCCTGAAAAGTTGTAAAGTAATAAAATAGTATGGCTTTTTCCACTGTTGGAAAAGTTATTGTTCATTTTATGATGGAATTGCTTATTTAATGTCTTTAAGTAGTTTATATGAATGGCGTCTATACTGTGTAATCTATGTTTGCTGTTACAGACACAGAAGCCATGGCCGGCATCGCATTGCTATGTGTAAAGAGACTCAATAACTATCCTCGTGAGCTGGTCCTGCATATAAAAAATTCTGTTAAAAGCATAAAAGACAAAATTGTTGAATCAGAAAACAAAGACGGGGAACTAGGAAATCTTTACAGCACCCCCCTTGCTGTGCAGGTGAGTTTATAGATATCGGAGTTTTATAGGGACAGTAGAGCAATTGAGACCAGTGGGGTACCGCCTATGGGGCCAGTGAGACGGGGTGGCCCAGTGCCAGCGCAGGCCCTGGGTCCCCCCCGCCCAACATCGTACTGTCAGCTATATCGGCATCCTGTATCTGGATGCTGATACAGTTGAAAACAATGATTGAGAGAGAGAGCCGACAGCTGACGCTCCCTCTCTTATCATTCCTCTCTGCATCTGAGCTCTATGATGTCCCACGCAGAAGGCGCGATGATGCCATCAGAGCAATCTGTGCCAAGCAGTGCAGAGGGTCAGAAGACGCACTGCAGAGACTGGAGCAGCGGGGGAACGGGGTGAGGTGAATATTTATTTATTTTTAAAGGGAACCTGTCAGCAGGATCATGCACAGTAACCTACACACGGTGTCAGGTGGGCACCGTTATACTGATTACAATGAAAGCTGGGTTGATGAAATCCATCTTGTGGTTGTTGCTTAATCTTCACTTGTAGTTTTCAGTTATTGAGCTTCTTGTGCTCCGGAGCAGCCTGTGGGGGGGTCTTCTTGTGCTGCTTCGCTTACATATTCATCTGTATGGCTCTTGTTTTAGATAATGCATATAATATTTTTTATATTACTATAGATAATATTCTTTACATGTAATATTGTTGATAATACCTATAATGTTGTGGCCATTGTGAGGCTTAGAAAAAAAAATTACATCTTGAAAAATGGGGCCGGCGCCTGCACAGTAGCATCTATCTCTTACCGATAGATGCTACTGCGCAAGCGCCACTGGTGGTGGCATTTTGTTGAAAGAAGAAAAAATTGGCTGCAGCAAAATGGTGGTGGCGCTTGCGCAGCAGCATCTATCAGCAAGCAATAGATGCTACTGGGCATGCGCCGCCACTATTTTACTGCAGTAAAATTTTTATTTTTTCCAGCAAAATGGCTGCAGCGCATGGTTATGTTGGGGCCATCATACTGAGTGGGAGGGGAGTATGTATTGGCCAAAGTAGTGTCAAAGTCAGTGTTCATTTTGGTGGGGTTGGTATAAAATGAACCAACTGCGACTCCTAAAATATATAATAAATTGGGTACAGTAGTTCAATATAGTATGTACTGTAAATGTTTTCATAAGAATTTGGGAAAGGTGTGAAATGTCCTATAAATGTCTAATAATCTAAAGACCTTGGCTTTTAGTTGAGATGAACCTGTGCTGCACTTTATGCTCATGCTCAGTAGTGAGGCAGTGCTGTGGAGTCGGAGTCGGGAGTCAGGGATGTTGAAGAGTCGGAGGTTGGGCTTACCAACTCCACAGCCCTGCAGTAGGCCAGTTTCACACGTCCTGATGGTACCGGAAAAACCAGTACCGGAGATATCCGTGTCAGTGTGTGTACTACGTGTGGCAACCGTGTGCCACCCGTGTGCCGCATCAGTACCACACAAACAGCTGCCAGGGAAGAAGCGCTACAGTAAGCGCTGTTCCCCGGCAGTTTGTGCTGAAGTCGGCTGTCATCATTCTCCCCTGCTCTGCCAACGAGCAGAGGACAATGATGAGTGTAAAATTATAGTCCGAACACCAGCAGGTGGTGTGGTGGCTTTTGGGACTGTTACCCCCATCATCTGACACCTACTGTTACTAATAACAGTGACAGTAGGTGCGGAGGATGGGGGTTCAGAAAAAAATGAATGAAAAATCCGACGTGGGTTCCCCCCTATTTTATTAACCAACCGGACAAAACTCACTGCTGGGGGCGGCTGCAACCCCCAGCTGTCAGCTTCAGCAAGTTGGTTATCAAGAATAGAGGGGTCCCCACGCTGTTTTTTTTAATTATTTAAATAAATAATTTAAAAAAAGGTGTGGGGTCTCCCCTATTTTTGACAACCAGCCTTGCTAAAGCTCACTGATGGGGGTTATTATTCTCAGACTGGTAAGAGGCCATTGATATAGGCCCCCCCCAGCCTAAAAACGGCAGCTCGCAGCTGACCAGAAAAGGCGTATGTAGCAGTGGCAAGTGGGGTAATAGTTGTGTGGTTGAAGTCACCTTATAGGCGTCTATAAGACAACTATCCATTACTAATCCTATAGCTGTAATGTTAAATAAAGACACGGCCAGAATAAAGTCTTTTAATGAAATAAAACACAACACAGTTTGGCCATTTTATTATATCTCCTAATCCATGCGACACCCTCGATCTCCTGTAATAAAAATAAAATAATAAACCGACAATATACCATATCTGTTCGTCGTTCTGTCCCACGCTGTAATCCAAGTCTGGGGGCTAAATAGATTTCAACCAGGATGGTGCCAATATGCGACCGTCCCGGCTGAAAACCACTGGTGAATGAGCTGCAGAGAGCGCAGCATCATTCACCAGCGGTGACATCTTCACGGCCGGCCTGAACTGAGGTGACCTCTGGACCGTGGGAAAAAGCCGGTGACGATGTCACCGCTAGTGAATGATGCTGCGCTCTCTGCAGTACACTGCAGTGCACTATTAAACAAATGTTCCTCTGCCTCTTCTTCATTAGTTTTTCTCAGCATTGGGTGGAAGAAAAGACAAAGATACCTGCTCTAAAGCAATAAAAGCCCTGATGAAAGGAATGGAAAAAGGAAAGTTCTCAAACCCCATGATGATTTCCCAGCTGATGCCTGTGTTGTTCCAGAAATCATATCTGGATGTGGCTAATGTGGATTGTGACAGCATCATAAGTAAGTCACC
This sequence comes from Ranitomeya variabilis, assembly GCF_051348905.1. NCBI lineage: Eukaryota > Metazoa > Chordata > Amphibia > Anura > Dendrobatidae > Ranitomeya > Ranitomeya variabilis. The sequence goes on along the minus strand of NC_135232.1, from coordinate 200,471,890 downwards.
ACATGCTCGATATGACTGACAAGTGTAAACAGGGTATTGTTTGATGTTTTAAAACTTAAAGGGATTTTTCATTCCAGTAAAAATGTTGAAAAATAAAAAAAATACTATTGCCTATTGTAACAACTCTGCTGGCATCACTACATGGCCTCCCATCCCTCACACACCATCTTACTCACTGCTCCATGTCATGTTGTGTTCTGTCTGTTGCCAGCTCCATATTCTGTGCCTCTCCTCTCTGCATGCTTCCTGGCTGTGTGCATAGGGGGGCGGCGTCAGAACTCTCTAGTTCTTATAGGAATCAGGTGCACCTGTCTAATCTGCTCCTGACCAATTACCAAGAGGCCTCCAGTATTTAGGACAGCTCCACCCTGTGGACTGGGCCTGTGCAATGTGTAAACTCAGTTAGTGTTTAGCTTCTGAGCTGCCAGGCATTGCTCTGTGTTTCTTCTTCTCTGGAGGTTCTACTCCTAGTTTTGCCTTGATCTTGTCTGTCTGCCCTCCAGGAGGCTGTATATCCTGGTCTCAGTGTCTGTGTCCTTGCTTTGCCTTGTTTTGGTCTGTCCGGAAGAAGAGGTGGTCCAGTTTTGTCAGAGTAACAGGCTGATGGGGCTTCCTAAATGTATGCCTTCTGCTTCCAAGTGGCTACTTGAAGATAATACCAAGACAGAGACTTACTCATCCTCTAATCCAGAAGAGGAGGTCCAGTTTTCTCAGCGTACCAGGCTGAAGATGTTTCCTGTACGTATGCCTCCAGCTTCCATGTGGCCAATGGGTGAAGATCCCAAGACAGAAGTGTTCTCATCTCTGCTTTCCACCAGTCTAAAGGAGGAGGTTCAATTTTCTTGTGATGATGGGCTTAAGTTGGATCCAGTGAAGGTGTCTTCAGTTTCCAAAGAATCGGATTATGTTGAGGTCAAAGCAGAAGCTTCTAAGTCCCTGCTTTCTGTCAACCTGGTGAAAGAAGTCCTGGCCCTTGTATCTTCAGTGTGGGAAGCTGATCTTGCTGGACTCAAAGAGACTGGGCAACCTGAGATTCTTAATGTCACACCTACCTCATCCTACCTGAGGAATGTCGTGATGGCTCTGACTATGTGTGCTCCTATCCTTCTTCTACAAGTAATTCTGGCGGGCTTGAAGAAGAGAGGCCGTAAAGGGGGGGTACTGTAACAACTCTGCTGGCATCACTACATGGCCTCCCATCCCTCACACACCATCTTACTCACTGCTCCATGTCATGTTGTGTTCAGTCTGTTGCCAGGTCCATATTCTGTGCCTCTCCTCTCTGCATGCTTCCTGGCTGTGTGCATAGGGGGGCGGCGCCAGAACTCTCTGGTTCTTTTAGGATTCAGGTGCACCTGTCTAATCTGTTCCTGACCAATTACCAAGAGGCCTCCAGTATTTAGGACAGCTCCACCCTGTGGACTGGGCCTGTGCAATGTGTAAACTCAGTTAGTGTTTAGCTTCTGAGCTGCCAGGCATTGCTCTGTGTTTCTCCTTCTCTGGAGGTTCTACTCCTAGCTTTGCCTTGATCTTGTCTGTCTGCCCTCCAGGAAGTTGTATATCCTGGTCTCAGTGTTTCTGTTCTAGCCTTGCCTTGTTCTTGTTGTCCGCCCTCCAGGAGGCAGAATATCCTGGTCCCTGTGTCTTTGTTCTTGTACCTTGTCTTGTTCCATTACCTTGTCTGAACTTTGTCCTACCTCTGTCTCCTTGTCTGTGGCTTCTTTCCCTGCTGTGTCTTTCCTTGTGTCCTCTGTTTGCTTATGCTCCACACTCTTGCGGCTCTTGTGGCTTTGCCTGTGCTCCGCTCTCTTGCAGCTTTACCTCTGCTCCGCATTCCTGCGGTTCTGCTCCGTTCTACTCTGCTCTGCTCCTGCAGAAATCTCTTGCTGCAGCTCCTCTCTGCATTCCTTGCGGTTCTGCTCTGCTTAGCTTCTGCTGCTCTATTTCTTGCTGCTCTACCGCTCCTATCCGCAGCCTTGCGGTTCTCTTCCGGTGTGAAGAGATCCCAACCTGTTCCTTCATACTTCATTCCTTCCTGCTTGTTTCCTTACCCGCAACTCCTGTGTGAACAGGTCCCAACCTGTTGCTTCATACTTCATATCCGTACCTGAACCTCCTGTGTGAACCTGTTCCTTCATACACCACACCAACCTGCCCTGTGTCTCAGCCGTGCCTGCCTGCCCTGTGTCTCTGCTGTGCCTGTCTGCCCTGTGTCTCTGCCGTGCCTGCCAGCCCTGTGTCTCTGCCAGCCAACTCGTCTGAGATTCATCCATGCTCATCTGCTAGTCCTGCCTGATGCCCGCACCTGTCCTAGTGTTCCTGTTCTCCAAGTGGGATCAGCAGCTACAGCCAGACACCACCCTGGAGTAGCACCTGGCAGCTGCCTGCCGCACAAGGCAGCTGTCATAGTCACGCCCCATCCAGGGTAGTCTGCTTCGTGGCACAGTGGGACCACAAACCCCCTTGGCGTGAGCATGACACCTATGTTACTTAGTGTCTGCAAACCATAAACAAGCTGTGCTTGTTTACATCTTAATGCAGCAGGGACAGGGCGTGACAATAGTTGTTTTTTTTTTTTAACTCAAATAAATTGTTATTAAGAATAATATTACAATTGACATGTTACATTCTTGTTTTCAGTACAAAGTTTTCCCCCCAAACGAACCCCGCAATCCCAACTTATCCCGCCCCCCCAATAAGACAGCCCACCTTGTTTAATAGCTCCACACTCAAATCTATAGGATGACTATCCCCTGGACCATAGGCCACGTGTTATGTTTTCACCAATTCAGGGTCTTGATTCACCCGGTCTCTATAACAAACCTATCCCATGGCAAGCCACGGAGACCACAGCTTATCGAACATTTCAATTTTCCCTCTTTTCTGATAAAATCCCTTTTCCAGTTTCAGGCCCTGCTTCACATATTGGAGGAATTCTCTTCTTGAAGGCGGCTCGTCCTTAATCCAATTTCGTGCAATTACCTTCCGGGCCATATACAGCAATCTGGCAATAGCTGTCTTCAGGTTGTTATCCACTCCAATCTCGTCCACGCACCCCAACAAGCACACCATCGGGTCCCTTGGCACCCTGCATCTGTATGCTCCTTCCACACGACTCAAAACTACCAACCAAAAAGCAGCCAGTCTCGGACACGTCCACATCATATGAAATATATCTGCATCTGTAGATTTACACCTCGGGCACTCAGATTCATCATGCAAACCTGCCTTATATAACACCTTCGGAGATTTGTAAACTCTGTGTATTACATAAAGCTGTGACAGCCTATACGGTTCGCTCAGACACAGCCGTGGAACCCACTCCAGCACCGACTCCCAAGTTTCATTCTCCATTGGGCCCAGATCCCTCTCCCAATTAGCTCTCGCCAGTATTGGAAACCTTAACAGGAAAGTGTGCAGCAAGTCTTTATAAAGAGTGGAAATAACTCCCCCCGGTAGTCCCTTCACCACACACATTCTCTAACACTATATCCCTTTGAATTCTGATGCCTCCGTCCCTATTCTGAGCTCCAAATGCGTGTCTCATCCGCAAATATTGATATTCCCCCGCATGCCCGAGATCAAATTCCACCTGCAATTGGGAAAAGGATTTCAACTCTCCCTGCTCAATTATCTGATAGACATATTGAATCCCCCTGGCCCACCATTCTGGTAGTACCCCCATTGCCACAAACTCCTTTAAATTATTATTATGCCATAGCGGGGAGAATCTGGTCAGACCCGTAATCCCACGTATATGTTTTAGTCTACCCCACAGCTTACATATCAATAACATAGTCGGATACAATTTCCCCAAAGCCCCCAGGGAGCCATCCTCTAGACATTGTACTGCTGGCCTTCTTTTTGTCACCTTTTCCATTAATTGCTGTACCGCCCCGGACGACCCTTCATGCGCCCAGCCCTTTAAGTGCTGACTCTGGGCTGCAAGAAAATATACTTCAGGGTTAGGCAATGCCAAGCCCCCATCTTCCTTGGGTCGCTGAAGTGTCTCCAGTCTGATACGTGGATGTTGTCTCCCCCATACCAAATTCCTGAACAGGGAGTTAATCTGCCGAAATTTCCCGCGCGGTATCCAAACTGGCGCATTATAAAGAACATACAGAATCTTCGGTATCAAAATCATTTTGATAAGATTCACCCTGCCCACCACAGAAAAATGCAGTTTAACCCAAGCATCCACTTTTGCCTTAAGAACACCTAAGATCGGAGTCAGATTCCTATGTATGTAATCCGTAACCGGCATAGATACCCATATCCCAAGATATTTAAATTGACTTACCACCTTCAGTCGCCCATCCTCCAGCAGCTCACTCCCCTCCTCCCCTACGTCGTCCACTTTAAACAAAATAGACTTACTCCAGTTCATCGTCAGTCCTGACAGTGAGCCAAATCTTTCAATAATCTCAATAGCCCCCCCAAGGAAGCAACCGGATCAGCTAGAAACAGTAGAATATCGTCCGCATACAACGCCACCCTCTCTTCAATCATCCCATATTTAAACCCAGACACCTTGTCAGACTGTCGAAGTTTAGCAGCCAATGGCTCCACGGCCAGGGCAAACAAAAGAGGAGAGAGCAGACACCCCTGCCTCGTCCCTCTAGCTAATTGTATAGTCCGTGATAATTCCCCATTCACCCGGACTCTGGTCATCGGCTGCGAATACAGCAGCCGAATCCAGGACACAAACCACAAGCCAAACCCCATATATTGCAACACCTGCCAGAGATATCCCCATTCCACACTGTCGGGCGTGACAATAGTTACAGGCTGCACCACATCTTCATCTCCCAAACCCTTCCCTCTCCGCCCTCATTTCTTCCTGGTTTATCATCTTTTTCTTTCCTTTTTTGTATCAAAATGATGTGTAATATGTTATTTTATATTCTATCCCACCCTTCATTCAAGTAGGATTCTCCTTGTTAGGTGTTTGTTCTTTCTCCTCCTAGCTAGAACTACCAATCTAGCAATGATTACTGTTCTGTGACAGATCTACATGCACAGTCTGCTTCACCAAACCCAACTCAACATAGTCAGATCTGCAACACCAGACACAACACAGTCAGATCTGCTACACCAGACACAACACAGTCAGAACTGCTACACCAGACACAACACAGTCAGATCTGCTACATAGGACATAGTACAGTCAGCCCTGTCACACCAGTCCAAACACAGCATAAGGCCGCATTCACACATTCAGTATATTACCTCAGCATTTGTAAGAAAAGCATAATAGGAACAAGTCACCACTTCTGTATTTATCACCCACTCCTGGTTCAAATACTGAGGTAAAATACTGACCAAATACTGAACGTGTGAACGTGGCCTAACACAGTAAGGCTACTTTCACACTAGCGTCGTTTGTAATACGTCGCAATGCGTCGTTTAGGAGAAAAAACGCTTCCTGCAAAGTTGTCTGCAGGATGCGTTTTTTCCCCACAGACTTACATTAGCGACGCATTGCGACGTATGGCCACACGTCGCAACCGTCGTGCGACGGTTGCGTCGTGTTTTGGCGGACCATCGGCACAAAAAAAGTTACATGTAACTTTTTTTTTGCGCATCGTGTCTGCCATTTTCGACCGCGCATGCGCGGCTGAAACTCCGCCCCCTCCTCCCCGGACCTTACAATGGGGCAGCAGAAGCGTCGTAAGACTGCTTCTGCTGCCCATGTCGGGCATTACTTTCACAACGCTCGTCGGCACGTTGGGCCGACGCTAGTGTGAAAGAAGCCTAAGCTCTGTTATACCAGTCCCAACAAACTCATCTCTGCTACACCAGACACAACACGATAAGCACTGCTACAACGGACCCAATACAACATAGTGAGCTTTACTACACCAGACACAACACAGTCAGCACTGCTAAACCAGACACAATACTTACTTATCATACCTTTGCTATAGGTGGATTCACTATTTAATATATGGTAGAGGTGTGGCTGTACTAATTGAAGTATTGAGCCATCCTCCCATCTCCTGTTTCATCCATCAGACTGCATGCTCAGAAGAAGCAGCTACTGCTTGGTCTTTGCATGTGATGTAGACATTGACTGTATGCCCATCCCCCAACCCTGAATCTGATGATGTTCCACTGACAGGACGGACCTGTAAGCTGGAGAAAGCTAGAGACCCATGTGATGTGGTGTAATCACAGCCAGATCATGACATGGGTGTTTAGGTCACAGAAGATCACTCCAGATGACCAAGGCGGACACACTTACATAAACATAAGTGCATTACAAAGTTGAAGAGGGGGATTGGAAGGAATAATGGAGATGAGAATTCTGAAACTTCTGACAACTCCTTTAAGGATCAAATACACATTAGTGCAAAGTTAGCAAACCCCTCCAACTTCAGTGGACTTAGCCAACTATAATGGATGGGGGCCTCCCAACTCTTCTTTTGAAAGATGATGTTGGGGAAATAAGGATAATGCAAGTTGAATTTCAAGCCTGATTCTTCTGTTCTCTTTAGAGATAAGTATATTCCAGATGTGTTTGGCAGCAGCTTGGTTCCCGCATCTCATTGAAAACACATGCATGCTCAACGAAACTGAGCATGCCTATGTATGGGGATTGTTGGGAGAAATAGCTGTCTGGTGACCAAGCGCTCAACCAACAGCTATTGAAGATACATGAACACCTTCAAAAAGCCATTTTCTGAAGTCAGATGCTATTAACCAGTGTTACTTATTTTCCTGTTTAGACGATCCCTTGTTAATCCCCATGTCACCCACCGATGATGTCGTTGTTGGTAATGAATTTATCCACGTCCGGCTGATGGTAGAAGGCCAGAATTTCAATGAGCTGATTAAAGTCCCATCACGTTCCTCCCTTCTAGATATTCTGAAGACTGCTCAAGACCAAAATTCTAAGTTTTCGTAAGTTCCAGTGAATATTAACCCTATCTCAGTTACTTTGGTATAGACTCTATTGTCATCTCATAGGTATGTGGTGCAAGATAGTAGCATTCACATAGGACATACATTCAAGAGAAATCTCACAAAAAAGAAGCAGCCTTACCAACACTGTGTCAGATTACCAATGCACTAGCAAGGTGCAGGAGACCCCATGATAAAGGTGGTGACAGCACAGATGCAAAATACTGATGGAGCAACCACTCACAAACCTACCAATTCATGGAGGGGGAGGTTGCCTAGTATTGCAAATGCACACAGATGAGGCTTGTATACGACGCCAGTCTCACAGATACGTGTGATGCACAGTGTCTGGCTTACAGCCTATTTGCAGCACCCATAATATTAGATCAGGTGGGCCTCCCACCACCATATAAGTGCAACCCACAAGGAAAAACATCCCAATTCACCCAATACTAAAGGGCCTGGCTGCATCCTGCAAAAAAATGTGCAATAAAAAAATGAAAATTATGTATAAAATACATGAGGTATTTGTTAGGTCTGGCGGAACGCACCGAGTAAATAGTGAGATGATATTTGGTGCGTTCGCATCCCGGGGTCCACCGTGCAGGAGAGAACCTGCTGCTGGCAAACGGCGGCACTATATGGCGGTAGAAGCGAACTCTGTTACTTCACAGAGTCGCCTATAAAGAAAGCACTGTGTCCTGTTTAGCTCACAGGAGTACACAGCAACTGCCGAGCAGATAGCAGTTTGTGGTCAGGCAGTCAAAGAGGCAATCATACAATCTCCTCACCGGAGGAGCCGGTATTCTAGTGGCTTATTTTAGCCGGGGCCCTGAATGCATACACACAATCTCCTCACCGGAGGTGCCGGAATTCTAGTGGCTTATTTCAGCCAGGGCCCTGAATACACACATGAATGACCACATTGGCGCAAAACTCATGACATGAATTGATACTAACACATGGCCGTGCAGTCATGCAAAACTTTTATAGCTGCAGCAAGTACAGGACCTCCCCAGAAGGACCAATGGAAGGTTGTCACAGAAGTTGAGCACCTTCTGGACCTTCCTAGAGGACCAATGGGATTTGCTGCAGTATCTAAGCATGTGACCCTTGATCTCCAAGGAGAGATCTTACCCTGGGCATGCTCAGAAGGGGAAAAGTAGGACTTAGTCCCAAAAACGTCTGCTCTCCGCTGCCCAGTACTGGCTACAATGGCAGAAGCTGGAAAGGCAGCAGTAACCCTTTGCACAGAGTCAGACTGAGCGAGACGCTGGGACCGACGTCTCCGCTGAGCAGGCTCCACTGCAGCTGGAGAAGAATGGGAGACCGCAGCGGAGATGGCCCAAGATTCCCTCTGTGCAGAGGCGGGAACTCGACCCCTAACAGTATTGGTGACTAATTTTTTCCCCAGATTCGCAAGCTCGCAACCCACGCCAAGGGTCCTCATACATGGGACATCCTACACTACATTCAAAAATGGCTCACATAGGGCATAGATTCAAGACAAATCTCACAGAGAAATAAAAAACCTTTCTAACACCAGGTCAGATTACTGATACAAAATGCATACCTGTGTGACTGGGGCCCTATGTAAGTCTCATATGTGTGCATTTTGAATACTAGGCAGCCACCCTCTCCATGAATTGATTGGTTTGGGAGTGGTTGCTTCATCAGTATTTTGTACCTGTGCTGCCCCCGCCTTTATCATGAGTGTCTCGTGCATCCTGACAGGGTATTGGTATTCTGACCTAGTGTTGGAAATGCTGTTTATTTTTCTGTGATATTTTTTTTTTTTTACAACATAGAGAAATAAGCAAGGTTAGGAATGACAACGAAGGCCACCGAGAAGGCGATAAAAGGGAATTTATGGTACATATTGATACAGTGTGAAGGTCATTAATTTGAAAGCTGCAGCAGGCCCTTGAGAGACAATTAAATGGGTCTCACACTATATCAATCATTAATTAATGTAAACATGAGAAGTGTCTGAGATTCAATGTCTGAGTACAGATGTATGAGATTATTGAGTTTTGGTAAGGAAATCCATGGCCGGTCCGTAGATCGAAGTCTATACTCTGGCCGTAAATGTCAGACATGTGAAATCTATCTAACACTGTGTGAAATTCAGAATGCAGATTCTTGTTTATAAGAGCCATTATACAGCATATGTATTTTTTGCTACTTTCTCAGTATTTGGCCTCTGTCTTGCTGCTTCTGATAATAAAAGTTAGTTAGCAGACAATGGTCCAAATCAGGCTTTTTCATCAGTCCATATTGGCGATTTTAGAAAGAAATCCGGCAGTACATTTCCCTGTTGTGTTTTAGATGTTTAGCTCCTCTTTCCCACCACTTGTAACAATCATTCTAAATTTTTGCTCTTAGATTTGAAACCAAAAACACATTGTATGGACTATTCCTAACCACAGTGAATAATGTGGCAGGTTACTGGCAACTTCTGAAGGAACCAAATATTTCCTTGTTAGAAGGTAAGTCTCCTGATGAATGCTCTGTTGGGTTGAATTGATAGTCATATTTACTTACAAATTAATAAAAGTGCTTTATATTACAAAACAAAATCTGAGAAAATGTGAAATAGATTCCGGTAATTTAGACTCCTTACAAACAAATGACAGGAACAGTAGGTGCTCGACTTCTGCTCAGCTGTGATCAGAGGTATCAAGTTTACCTCTGGTCACTGGTGTCAGCTTGATGGGATTACAGCTCCCATCATCTGACACCTGCTACCGCCAATTACAGTGAGAGCAGGAGCGGCGGATGGGAGTATTCATCTGTCGCTCCCGCGCTATAAATAATTTAAAAAAAAAACGGTGTGGGTTCCCCCCTACTTTTTACAACCAGCTAGACAAAACTCACAGCTGGGGGCTGCAACCCTCAGCAAGGCTAGTTATCAAGAATAGAGGGGTCCTCACGCTTTTTTAAAATTATTTAAATAACTTAAAAAAAAACATTGTGGGGTCCCCCCCATTTTTTACATCCAGCCTTGCTAAAGCTCACAGCTGGGGGCTGGTATTCTCAGTCTGGTAAGGGGCCATGGATATTGGCCCCCCAGCCTAAAAATGGCAGCCTGCAGCTGCCCAGAAAAGGCACATCAATTAGATGCGCCAATTCTGGCGCTTTGCCTGGCTCTTCCCACTTGCCCTGTAGTGGTGGCAAGTGGGGTAATATTTGGTGACATCAAGCCCACAGATTAGTAATGGAGAGGCGTCTATAAGACACCTATCCGTTACTAATCCTATAGTTGTTACATGTAAATAAAGACACAGCCAGAATAAAGTCCTTTATTTGAAATAAGACTAAACACAGTTTTCCATTTCCATTTAAACTCGTAATCCCAGCGAAGCCCTCGATTTCCTGTAATAAAAGTAAAATAACAAACCAACAATATACCCATACCTGTCTGTCGTTGTGTTCCACGCAGTAATCCGCATTCCGTGCGGTCGCCGCACACATCAAATTGCCGCATGCGGATGCATCCGCATACAACGCATGTCCCTGTGTACCCAATGTTAAAGATTGGTACGCAGGACGCATATAGAAGTAGGCGGAGCTTCAGGGAGGCAGAAGGGAGGAAGTACGCAGCCATCTGCAGCCCTCCTGAACGCAAATGTGAAACCAGCCTTAGCATGCACAAAGAGACCTAAGTTAGCCACAAAAACGCATGAAAAAAAATGCACTAAAACATGCGTTTTTGCCGCAGCTTCTTTCCTGCCAAGAAATCAGGTTTTGCTGCAGAAAAAAGCAGAAAAAAATGCTCTGTGTGAATATACCCTAAGGCCTCATTCAGAGGTCAGTTTTTCATGTACGAGTGCTATCCGTATTTTTCTTTTCACGTACAACATTTGTACCTATGACAGTCTATGGAGCTATTCACATATCCATGAGTTTTTGCAGATAGTGGTCCATGCAAAAAAAAAAGAGACATGTCCGATATTGATCCAAGTGTCAAATAAAACTCTGCAAAGAAAGTCTGTGGGTCCATGAAAAAATCAGACAGTGCTCAAATGCTATTCATGTGCTGTCCATTTTTCACTGACTTGCTGCCCAGATGGAAAGTGGACCCCAAATAGACAGTACACAGACCGTTGTTAATCAATACGTTAGTTCACATGAATGTTTTCCAACACAGACCAATGGACGATGAAAAAAAAATTCACTGTATGCTCTAGTCTCATACATTTTTTGGTTGAGACTCGCCTATAGATTTCAGCGGGTGCGCAGCAAAATCGGATACAATATGGACACCAACAGTATGGCATTGATTTTTAACAGATAAATTGGGATTATAATTTTTTAATTATTAATGTATAAAAACGGATGTCATATGGATGGCATATAGGTGACAATACAGATTAAAAAATCCTATTTTTATTTCTTTATTAAAAAGAACATTTTTTCATAAGTTTATTCTCATGTCCATGTTGTTTTGCAATCTGAGTGTCCACAAAAACAATGGGAGATTTGTCTGTTTTTGATTAGCGTCACTGATCAAACTCGCCAGATGTAACTCTACAGGTCTGCTGAAAATTTGGACAGCACATTCATGGCTTACTGGTTCCAGTTTTCATTAACTAGTGCCAGGAGAGGTTTGACGAATCTCCTTTTTTTTGCATAGGATAAAAACACTAATGAAAAAAACGGACACTGATCAAATACTGATAATGATTTGATCCATTTTTCAGTTGTGTGAATGAGGCCTTTGAGTCTTACAAACTGTGTTGTTTTTTAGGTATTGCTGATTACAGGCCAGAGGACGGCGAGACAATCATCCTGCGACTCTGAAGCTACAGAACCATAAAGTTCTAAAATTGAAGACCACAAGAAAACCCTACTGATTTATTATTTTTCTCCAGATTCCTCACATATTCGGGATTTTTTCTTTATGTGTTAAATGATTTCACTAAATAACCCTAAAATCAATATTCCTAAACTCATATTTTTTGGAATACATATCAAATGAAGGTTCACTTTGGTGAACTGTTCTTCACAGATACAATACTCAGGGTTTCTAGGCTTTATAAAAACAGAATTTTTGTGAAGTTGAATCATTTTGCTACGATCATAAATGGCTGTAAAATGTTTGGAGGGTTTAAGAATGGATCTTTTGAATATAGTGTTGAACATGGTACACACAGAAGCACAAAATCATAATTGCAGCCTTACAATGCAATGATCACTGATGGATTTTCAAATTTAAGTTGCCTTTATAAAAAATCTTTCTACAACACATTTACCTGGTCAGTGCCAAACTGGAGATTGTGAATGCATTTCCATTATAGATCATAAGCCGGAATCTTTTCTACTTTCACATACCAGTGTCTCTGATTGTATGACAGCATTGCACAATCCAACTTCTGTACAGGGCTGATCTTACGCTGCACGCTGTTTCTGTGCGTTACCTTCTGTTAGTGCTTCACCTCCCACCATATAATGTACTGTCATGTAGTGCACTAAAAGCCATACATAGCAGTGTCTAGTTATACTCATCACCCAGCATGGTGTCCAAATAGCAGTGCCATGAGTTTACTCACGTTAGTTTTATTTATACGACTGTAATTAATGTAACAAGATACTTACAAACTAATTTTAAATAAATAATGTCATGTTTGGAAAATACTGTAATCCGTAAGAAATCCATGTGTTCTATGTTCTGACTGTGATCTCTGAAACAAGTAAGGAACTTGGAGCTCAAAATTACAATCATTGAAACAATATTTTATTGGCAATCCAAATAGGTGTTAACGTTTCGGTCCTTGGGTCGGACCTTCATCAGAACTGATTGCCATATGCTGTATTCTCTTGTTCTGAAAAGTGCAGCGCTGTTACCGATTTTGAGTGTCAAGTTCCTTACTTGCTTAACTGCGGGTTGGAACCCTACTTGAGCACCTCAACTACTAACCAGGACTGCCATATACTTATTTAGTACATTTTGGTCTCTGAAACATCATACCTACACATTACACTAGTACGTCTACATAAAGAAAATGAATGACTTTGCGAAGACATATTATGTACTGACCCAATTTAATTTGATTTAATTATATGAAAGGCAATGTGGGGCCCATAACACTATATCAAAGGCAATGTGGGGTAATTACATTATAAAGAAGGCAATATGAGGCCTGTTATACTATATGGAGGGCTATTATATTATATGGAAGGCTATGTGGGGCCACTATACTATTTGGAAGGATATGTGGGGACCATTATACTGTTTGGAGGGCTATGTCAGGGCCATTATACTGTTTGGAGGGCTATGAGGGAGCCATTATACAGTGTGGAGGTGGGGGCCATTATATTGTGTGGAGGGCTGTGTTGGGGTCACAATTGGGGCATCATACTGTTTTGGGGTCAACATACTTTGGCGGGTGGTACAGCAAGGTCATCATACTGTGCATCTGGAGGGTGCTGTGTAGGAATTCACTGTTTGGGTATCGTATTGTGGGGGGGCACTTTTGTTGGCATCGTACTTTATGGGGACAATAAAAAAGGAATCTATGGCTTCAATAGGAGGACAATCACTCTGTCTCTGTAAGGGCTGCAAAGTTGTGAATTATGCTCTTCTGGGCCCCACCGAATATTATTTTTTATTGGTTTTGTTTTGGGTTTTGTTTTTTGTTTTTTTTTGGGGGGGGCATGATTTCTATGCACAGCACTGGAAACTGTATAGTATATGTGTTTACCTGGATAGGAAGTGGGGTCAGGTTTTTGTCTTTCTTTTCCTGTCTGTTAAACTACATACAGGTAGCAGGTGAGGGGACGGGGGTACTTTCATTTCAGGACAGGCAACCACTGGACAATGACAGGAACAATGCATGTTGGAAAATTAAGGAGAGGGATATCAAGCACCTATAATGATGACATACAGCTGATGAAGATGTACAGCCTACTCATATAGCATGAATGGCAAGTGGGAATACATGGGAATATATTTACCAACACAGGTCACAATACTAATATACGACAGGATGCAACAGGGACCCATGATAAAGGTAGAGGATGATGAAATCGCCACTCGCGCCTACCATTAATGGAGAGGATGGTTGCCTAGTATTAATAATGCACATGGATAAGGCTTGTATAGGGCGCCAGTCACACGCATAGATATAGTGCACACTGGCTTACAGCTTATATTCTCGCCCACACTACTAGATAGGACAGGCTGCTCAGCACTGTGTAAGTGCACGCCACAAGGACAGACATCCCAATTGCCCCATCCAGCACTGTAGGGCCCAGCTGCAGCCTGCAAAAAAAATGTGACACAAAAGATGAAAAATATATTAAAAAAAGGCATGAGTAAGGCTGCTTTCACACATCAGTTTTTTGCCGTCAGGCACAATCAGGCGAATTTTGAAAAAAACGGATCTGGCAAAAATTGCTGTCGGATCCGTTTTTTTCTCATAGACTTGTATTAGCGACGGATGGCCTCACGTTTCATCCATTTTTTTGCTGGATCCTTCGCTGTCCGGTTTTTCGCCGGACACATAGTAAAATTTTTTGTATCTCTCTCTCTCTCTCAACCAGCTATTCGGTGTCGGATCCGGCGAAAAAACGGATCCGTCACATCAGTTTTTCACAATTTGCAATGGATCCGTTTTTTTCAAAATTCGCCGGATTGAGCCTGATGGCAAAAAAACTGATGTGTGAAAGGAGCCTAAGAGTTTCAACAGGTCTTGTATAAAGGGACAGACACTTTGGATCATTTTTATAAGAACTACCAATTTGTCAAGCCTGAAGGTTTGTTTCAAAATCGACTAATATTTGAAACTATTCACAATTACCTTCACCTTGACTAAAGCCCCAGTTTCAGCTGACAAAAAACTACCCCAAAGCATAATGCCTCCACCTGCTTCACTTTGGATATGGTGTTCTATTGGTGATGTGATGGAAATGTTCTACTGGTGATGTCCAGTGTTGGCTTTGCGCTAAACATACCTTTTGGAACTATAGCCAAAAACTTGCACATCGGCCTCCTCAGACCATAATATGTTTTCCCATATACTTTTGACAGACATGATATAAGTTTTGGCAAAATGTAGCCAAGCTCGGATATTTTTGATTGTAAGGAAAGTCTTCTGTTTTTCCACCCTACCCCACAGGCCAGAAATATGAAGAATACAGGAGATTATTGTCACATGCAGTATACAACCATTACTTGTTAGAAATTTCTTCAGCTCATTTAACGTCACTATAGGACTATTCGCAGCTTCCCAGACCAATATTCTTCTTGGGGTTTTTTATCAGTTTTTGAGGGACGTTCATTTCTAGGTAATGTCCCTGTTGGGAAAAACATTTTTACCCCTCTCCTGACTGAGATTTTTCAATTAGATCCATTTTACATTTAGCTTTTGCTGTAAAATGCAATTAAGAAAATGTCAGGACAATCCTACTAGAACTGCTAAAGTTTAAATGGAGTTGAATGTGATTGCCTGATTCTGGGCACAACCACATCACTAATTATAAGAGGATGTTCGCATTTAGGCACCAACTTTAGTTTCATCATTTTTATTTCTGAAATGATTCTTATTGGTATGATTTTTTTTTGCATAAGAAAAACCTGATATTTGAACAGGGGTGTGTAGAGATTTTACATCCAGAGTAGATAAATTTAGTGACACTACAACATAACCACTAAGTTGAGGCAATGTAGACAAATTGTCACAACTCTGTTGTCGGGTGTCCCGGGACCAGGGAGCTATTTCCCTGTCCCTAACGCTAGGGGCGCCCTTGCTCGCCCTGTTCCCCAGATTACTTCTGATGGTGAAGATGTTGGAGCCACATACCTTGCCTTAGCTCCCGAATGCGCCCTCAGTCTGTAGCCTTCCCCCACCCAGGAAAGAGGGGAGTAGTAGTGTACAACAATACACTAACCAGACTTAGGCTGGTTTCACACTTGCGTTTTTATCTGCGTTTATCTGCGTTTTTATCTGCAAAAAATGCATGTAAACGCGGTAGAACGCATGCGTTTTTTAGACGCATGCGTTTTTATAGAAAACCACAAGAAAACAAGAAAAAAACAAAAAACCCTAACCCTAACCCTAACCTGAAATGCGTGGCACTGAAATACGTTTATATACGTATATAAGTGCCACGATATTTCAGTGGCCACGTATTTAAGTGCCACGTAAGTGCCACGTATTTAAGTGCCACGTATATAAGTGCCACGTATTTAAGTGCCACGTATATAAGTGCCACGTATATAAGTGCCACGTATTTAAGTGTCACGTATATAAGTGCCACGTATATAAGTGCCACGTATTTAAGTGTCACGTATATAAGTGCCTCATATTTAAGTGCCTCGTATTTAAGTGCCACGTATATAAGTGCCACGTATTTAAGTGCCACGTATTTAAGTGCCACGTATTTCACGTAAATGCCACGATATTTCAGTGCCACGCATTTAACCCTACACTTAACCCTACCCTAAATACGTGGCACTGAAATACGTGGCACTGAAATATCGTGGCACTGAAATACGTGGCACTGAAATACGTGGCACTGAAATACGTGGCACTATGACTGTCAGAAAATGTTCATTAAACGGTTAGGGGTGAGGTTAGGGGTAGGGTTAGGGTTTGGATCCCTTTATCACCTTGATGGTGGTGGGTGACTTTTCAGTATGTTTTCTGTTTTTTTTCCAATAAAAACGCATGCGTTTTTAACGCAAACAAATGCATGTGCTTAAAAACGCATGCGTTTACATAGACAGCAATGCATTTTTTGCCGCGAAAAAACGCATGCGTTTTTTTCGCGGCAAAAAAAACGCGCAAGAAAATACTGCAGGTAGCATTCCTGAAAATGAACGCATGCAGAAAAAAAACGCATGCGTTTGAAAACGCGACCAAACGCGTACAAAAAACGCATGCGTTTTCAATGTTAAATATAGGGGAAAAACGCATGCGTTTTTTGTGCAAAAAACGCTGCAGACAAAAGCGCAAGTGTGAAACCACCCTAACAAGGTAATACAAACAGGATAAAGGAAAATGCCAATCATACAAATATACTCACATAAACAACAGAGGTAAACACTGGGGAGTGGAGGACGGAGTAAAACTAAAGTAGGAGAAGGAGGGAAATTATCACACACTCAAAACCTAGCAGCAGTCTCAGATAAATCCACCAAACGCCTTCTCAAACAACAACCACAGACCACCATCTCCTAAACATGCAGCATGAGCTACTCTAACAATGAGTGCTAGCCAGGGCCCAGAATATATAGTAGAGGGGAGTGGCCAACAGTAAACAGCTGAGAGCCTTAGGGTATGTGCACATGTTGCAGATTTGGCTGCGGATCCGCAGCGGATTTGACGCTGCGGATTCGCAGCAGTTTTCCATGCATTGTACAGTGCCATGTAAACCTATGGAAATCCGCAGTGCCATGCTCTGGTAAGCCTGCAGCGCTCTAAGTCAGATCGCCAATCTGACAGAGTGCTGTGCAAACTGTCAGATCGGCGATCTGTGATGTCCCCCCCTGGGACAAAGTAAAAAAGTTTTTTTTTAAATTTCCACATGTGTAAAAAAAAAAGAAAAAAAAAATTCCTAAATAAAGAAAAAAAATATATATTATTCCCATAAATACATTTCTTTATCTAAATAAAAAAAAAATCAAACAATAAAAGTACACATATTTAGTATCGCCGCGTCCATAACGACCCAACCTATAAAACTATATCACTAGTTAACCCCTTCAGTGAACACCGTAAAAAAAAAAAACCGAGGCAAAAAACGCTTTATTCTCATACCGCCAAACAAAAAGTGGAATAACACGCAATCAAAAAGATGGATATAAATAACCATGGTACCGCTGAAAACGTCATCTTGTCCCGCAAAAAACGAGCCGCCATACAGCATCATCAGTGAAAAAATAAAAAAGTTAGTCCTCAGAATAAAGCAATGCCAAAATAATTATTTTTTCTATGAAATAGTTTATATCGTATAAAAGCGCCAAAACATAAAAAAAAGATATAAATGAGGTATCGCTGTAATCGTACTGACCTGAAGAATAAAACTGCTTTATCAATTTTACCAAACGCGGAACGGTATAAACGCCTCCCCCAAAAGAAATTCATGAATAGCTGGTTTTTGGTCATTCTGCCTCACAAAAATCGGAATAAAAAGCGATCAAAAAATCTCCCGTGCCCGAACATGTTACCAATAAAAACGTCAACTCGTCCCGCAAAAAACAAGACCTCACATGACTCTGTGGACTCAAATATGGAAAAATTATAGCTCTCAAAATGTGGTAATGCAAAAAATATTTTTTGCAATAAAAAGTGTCTTTCAGTGTGTGACGGCTGCCAATCATAAAAATCTGCTAAAAAACCCGCTATAAAAGTAAATCAAATCCCCCTTCATCACCCGCTTAGTTAGGGAAAAATAAAAAAATTAAAAAAATGTATTTCCATTTTCCCATTAGGGTTAGGGCTAGGGTTAGGGTTAGAATTAGGGTTAGGGCTGGGGCTAGGGTTGGGGCTAGGGTTAGGGTTAGGGTTGGGGCTAGGGTTAGGGTTAGGGTTGGGGCTAGGGTTGGGGCTAGGGTTAAGGCTACAGTTAGGGTTGGGGCTAAAGTTAGGGTTTGGATTACATTTACGGTTGGGAATAGGGTTGGGATTAGGGTTAGGGGTGTGTCTGTGTTAGAGGTGTGGTTAGGTTTACCGTTGGGATTAGAGTTAGGGGTGTGTTTGGATTAGGATTTCAGTTATAATTGGGGGGTTTCCACTGTTTAGGCACATCAGGGGCTCTCCAAACGCAACATGGCGTCCGATCTCAATTCCAGCCAATCCTGCGTTGAAAAAGTAAAACAGTGCTCCTTCCATTCCGAGCTCTCCCGTGCGCCCAAACAGGGGTTTACCCCAACATATGGGGTATCAGCGTACTCGGAACACATTGGAGAACAACTTTTGGGGTCCAATTTCTCCTGTTACCCTTGGGAAAATACAAAACTGGGGGCTAAAAAATAATTTTTGTGGGAAAAAATGTTTGTTTTATTTTTACGGCTCTGCATTATAAACTTCTGTGAAGCACTTGGTGGGTCAAAGTGCTCACCACACATCTAGATAAGTTCCTTAGGGGGTCTACTTTCCAAAATGGTGTCACTTGTGGGGGGTTTCTACTGTTTAGGTACATTAGGGGCTCTGCAAATGCAATGTGATGCCTGCAGACCATTCCATCTAAGTCTGCATTCCCTTCCGAGCCCTCCCATGCGCCCAAACGGTGCTTCCCCCCCACATATGGGGTATCAGCGTACTCAGGACAAATTGGACAACAACTTTTGGGGTCCAATTTCTCCTGTTACCCTCGGGAAAATACAAAACTGGGGGCTAAAAAATAATTTTTGTGGGAAAAAATGTTTGTTTTATTTTTACGGCTCTGCATTATAAACTTCTGTGAAGCACTTGGTGGGTCAAAGTGCTCACCACACATCTAGATAAGTTCCTTAGGGGGTCTACTTTCCAAAATGGTGTCACTTGTGGTGGGTTTCAATGTTTAGGCACATCAGTGGCTCTCCAAACGCAACATGGCGTCCCATCTCAATTCCTGTCAATTTTGCAGTGAAAAGTCAAACGGCGCTCCTTCCTTTCCGAGCTCTCCCATGTGCCCAAACAGTGGTTTACCCCCACATATGGGGTATCAGCGTACTCAGGACAAATTGTACAATGACTTTTGGGGTCCAATTTCTTCTCTTACCCTTGGGAAAATAAAAAATTGGGGGCGAAAAGATAATTTTTGTCAAAAAAATATGATTTTTTATTTTTACGGTTCTGCATTATAAACTTCTGTGAAGCACTTGGTGGGTCAAAGTGCTCACCACACCTCTAGATAAGTTCCTTAGGGGGTCTACTTTCCAAAATGGTGTCACTTGTGGGGGGTTTCAATGTTTAGGCACATCAGTGGCTCTCCAAACGCAACATGGCGTCCCATCTCAATTCCTGTCAATTTTGCATTGAAAAGTCAGACGGCACTCCTTCCCTTCCGGGCTCTCCCATGCGCCCAAACAGTGGTTTACCCCCACATATAGGGTATCAGTGTACTCAGGACAAATTGTACAACAACTTTTAGGGTCCAATTTCTTCTCTTACACTTGGGAAAATAAAAAATTGGGGGCGAAAAGATAATTTTTGTCAAAAAAATGTGATTTTTTATTTTTACGGTTCTGCATTATAAACTTCTGTGAAGCACTTGGTGGGTCAAAGTGCTCACCACACCTCTAGATAAGTTCCTTAGGGGGTCTACTTTCCAAAATGGTGTCTCTTGTGGGGGATTTCAATGTTCAGGCACATCAGTGGCTCTCCAAACGCAACATGGTGTCCCATCTCAATTCCTGTCAATTTTGCATTGAAAAGTCAAACGGCGCTCCTTCCCTTCCGAGCTCTCCCATGCGCCCAAACAGTGGTTTACCCCCACATATGGGGTATCAGCGTACTCAGGACAAATTGTACAACAACTTTTGGGGTCCAATTTCTTCTCTTACACTTGGGAAAATAAAAAATTTGGGGTGAAAAGATAATTTTTGTGAAAAAATATGATTTTTTATTTTTACGGTTCTGCATTATAAACTTCTGTGAAGCACTTGGTGGGTCAAAGTGCTCACCACACCTCTAGATAAGTTCCTTAGGGGGTCTACTTTCCAAAATGGTGTCACTTGTGGGGGGTTTCAATGTTTAGGCACATCAGGGGCTCTCCAAACGCAACATGGCGTCCCATCTCAATTCCAGTCAATTTTGCATTGAAAAGGCAAATGGCGCTCCTTCGCTTCCGAGCTCTGTCATGCGCCCAAACAGTGGTTTACCCCCACATATGGGGTATCGGCGTACTCAGGACAAATTGTACAACATCTTTTGGGGTCCATTTTCTCCTGTTACCCTTGGTAAAATAAAACAAATTGGAGCTGAAGTAAATTTTGTGTGAAAAAAAGTTAAATGTTCATTTTTATTTAAACATTCCAAAAATTCCTGTGAAACACCTGCAGGGTTAATAAACTTCTTGAATGTGGTTTTGAGCACCTTGAGGGGTGCAGTTTTTAGAATGGTGTCACACTTGGGTATTTTCTATCATATAGACCCCTCAAAATGACTTCAAGTGAGATGTGGTCCCTAAAAAAAAATGGTGTTGTAAAAATGAGAAATTGCGGGTCAACTTTTAACCCTTATAACTCCCTAACAAAAAAAAAAATTTGGTTCCAAAATTGTGCTGATGTAAAGTAGACATGTGGGAAACGTTACTTATTAAGTATTTTGTGTGACATATCACTGTGATTTAATTGCATAAAAATTCAAAGTTGGAAAATTGCGAAATTTTCAAAATTTTCGCCAAATTTCCATTTTTTTCACAAATAAACGCAGGTAATATCAAATAAATTTTACCACTACCATGAAGTACAATATGTCACGAGAAAACATTGTCAGAATCACCAGGATCCGTTGAAGCGTTCCAGAGTTATAACCTCATAAAGGGACAGTGGTCAGAATTGTAAAAATTGGCCCGGTCATTAACGTGCAAACCACCCTTGGGGGTGAAGGGGTTAATGAAGGAAAGCTTCCAAGAGCTCTCATCTGAGCAGATTAACCCCTGTACTGCTAAATGAAATCAGCATCCATTTAATATGAAGGTGAAGTACTTCTACACAGTGCAGGAGTAAGAGAAAACAGACGCTGTTTTCTTCTGCCCCCTCTCTGACTTGGTAAACATGTGACACGAAGTATGGAATGTAAATTGTCAATGAACATGTCAGACAGACGGAGCAATACCTGGTAAAGTGTAAATTTCTGAATGTCATGTCATAAAAATGACAGTATAGGATACGTTAAAGGGACTCTGTCACCTGAATTTGGAGGGAACAATTTTCAGCCATAGGGGCGGGGTTTTTGGGTGTTTGATTCACCCTTTCCTTACCCGCTGGCTGCAATATTGGATTGAAGTTCATTCTCTGTCCTCCATAGTACACGCCTGCGTAAGGCAAGATTGCCTTGTGCAGGCATGTACTACGGAGGACAGAGAATGAACTTCAATCCAATATTGCAGCCAGCATGCAGCCAGCGGGTAAGGAAAGGGTGAATCAAACAGCCGAAAACCCCGCCTCTATGGCTGAAAATTGTTCCCTCCAAATTCAGATGACAGAGTCCCTTTAAAGGGGTTGTCTGGTCAAAGCCAATAAGTTTGCAATCACTGTGTGTGACTGCAGACTTATGGTTTCCCCAGAGCACTGTGTGACACAGGGATTGGCTGGTTTCAGACCCGGGAACGGAGAGTATATATGAGTTATGCATACCCCCGGCCACTGGCTGTGGCCTCTCTCTATTCTTTTGCATTGAGCCAAGGCCGATCAGTGATGCGGCTGACCAGTGGGCGTGTACAACTAGTGTGCAGGGCCTCACTCCATACAAGTGTGTGGAGAATGAGGCTGCACCCACTGGCCAGGAGTATGTATAACAGTGCGTGCGCTGGGGAATTCATAAGTCTGCAGTCACACAGAGTCCCCTTTAGTGATGTAATTTCTCCTTAATATTGTTTAGGCTCTGTGACACAGTTTGTGCTGCAGATAGCATCGGGGACCACATGCATAATTTATTCCACTGAAAAAGCTCTGATAGACATTGTCCAGGAATATATATATAAAAAGGTCATTATAAATAAGTTCGTAGATAGTTTTTATTAGTGAATCACACCAGTTTTGCCTATGGAGGTAATCACTATAGTACATTACAATGGCCAGAGTTTACACTGACAGAAAACTCTCCTGGAATGTTAATGGGACAGATGCATGTGCGTGTGCAGTAGGAATCTACTGTGACCTAGAGATAATCTATACCATGAACCATCAATCTATCTCCACATCACAGTAATCATTCAGCATTCAGAAGGAAAAGGAGAAAAACTTCATTAGCACCCTCTTCTTACTTCAGCACCCTGGTATGTCTAATATTAGATCATATAGACAGGGTGTGCAGCAGTGTGAGCAGCCTCTTGTTACCTCAGCATCAATGGTATCTCCAGTATTAGGGCTCATACTCACATGCGAGAAACTCGGATGAATCTCGCATGTCAATACCCGGCACTCAGATCGGAGCGTGCGGCCACATAGCAATACATGCAGCAGCACGCTCCGCTCCTGAGTGCCTGCTGCAGTGCCAGGTATTGAAGAGACTCATCCAAGTTTCTCGCATGTGAGTATGAGCCCTTAGGTCAGAAATACAGGGTGGACAGCAGTATGAGTGGCTTTTACCTCAGTACATCTGGTATTTTCAGTATTAGATAAGATAGTCAGGAAGGACAGCAGTGTGAGCAGCCTCTTCTTACTTCACTGCACTTCTGATGTCTTCAGTTTTAGATCAGATAGACAGGGTGGACAACAGCATGAGCAGCATCTTCTTACCTCAGCAAACCTGGTATCTCTAGTATTAAATCATAGAGACAGGATGGACAGCAGTGTGAGCAGCCTCTTCTTACCTAAGCGCCTCTTGCACCTCCTGTATTAGATCAGAATATCCACTGGGAGCTCATCTTCCTACAACCTTCTAGAACAGTTACAAGACGACACCAATTTTAACGTACTTTAATGATTAACTCCAGAGACAAAATTAGTGTTTTTTTTTTTTTTTCTATGCCCAGAGAAAACCTTTAAAGGAAGGATAGTTAAAAACTGCCTTGAGAGACAACTTAAAAATCTCTAATACTGTTGTAAAAGTTGACGGAAAGTTTTTCTATTAATAGTAACTGGATATTATGGTGCTGACCTGCCAGATTGGTGGGACATTAGTCTGAGTGAACACCTCACATGCTAAATAATAACGATGTATAGCATATCCCTTTAGTGGGGGTGCTAGGTTTAAAAGAGTATAGGATGCTAATATACACTGCTCAAAAAAATAAAGGGAACACTTAAACAACAGAATATAACTCCAAGTAAATCAAACTTCTGTGAAATCAAACTGTCCACTTAGGAAGCAACAGTGTTTGACAATCAATTTCACATGCTGTTCTGCAAATGGAATAGACAACAGGTGGAAATTATTGGCCATTATCAAGACACACTCAATAAAGGAGAGGTTCTGCAGGTGGGGACCACTGACCACATCTCAGTATCAATGCTTTCTGGCTGATGTTTTGGTCACTTTTGAATGTTTGTTGTGTTTTCACACTTGTGGTAGCATGAGATGAACTCTACAACCCACACGTTGCTCAAGAAGTGCAGCTCATCCAGGATGGAACATCATTGCGAGCTGTGGCAAGGTTTGCTGTGTCTGTCAGCATAGTGTCCAGAGGCTGGAGGCGCTACCAGGAGACAGGCCAGTAGACCAGGAGACGTGGAGGGGGCTGTAGGAGGGCAACAACCCAGCAGCAGGACCTCTACCTCAGCCTTTGTGCAAGGAAAAACAGGAGAAGCACTGCCAGAGCCCTGCAAAATGACCTCCAGCAGGCCACCAATGTGCATGTGTCTGCACAAACAGTTAGAAACCGACTCCATGGGGATGGTCTGAGTGCCCAACGTCCACAGATGGGGGTTGTGCTCAGAGCCCAACACCATGCAGGATGCTTGGCATTTGATACAGAACACCAGGATTGGCAAATTCGGAACTGGCACCCTGTGCTCTTCACAGATGAAAGCAGGTTCACATTGAGCACATGTGACAGATGTGACAGTTTGGAGATGCCGTGGAGAGTGATCTGCTGCCTCCAACATCCTTCAGCATGACCAGTTTGGCAGTGGGTCAGTAATTGTGTGGGGTGGCATTTCTTTGGAGGGCTGCACAACCCTTCATGTGCTCACCAGAGGTAGCCTGACTGCCATTAGGTACCGAGATGAGATCCTCATACCCCTTGTGAGACCATATGCTGCTGCAGTTGGTCCTGGGTTCCTCCTAATGCAGGACAATGCCAGACCTCATGTGGCTGGAGTATGTCAGCAGTTCCTGCAAGATGAAGGCATTGAAGCTATGGACTGGCCCACCCATTCCCCAGACCTGAATCCGATTGAACACATCTGGGACATCATGTCTCGCACCATCCACCGTCACGTTGCACCACACACTGTCCAGGAGTTGGTGGATGCTTTAGGTCTAGGTCTGGGAGGAGATCCCTCAGGAGACCATCCGCCGCCTCATCAGGAGCATGCCCAGGCATTGTAGGGAGGTCATACAGGCACGTGGAGGCCACACACACACACACACACACACAATAGAACATAATTTCCTTGACTTGAGGCATTTCCGCTGAAGTTGGACCAGCCTGTAATTTGATTTTCCACTTTGATTTTGAGTATCGTTTCAAATCCAGACCTCCATGGGATATTAATTTGGATTTACATTGATTTTTATGTTTTATTGTTCTCAACTCATTCCACTATGTAATGAATAAAGATTTGCAACTGAAATATTTCATTCAGTGATATCTAGGATGTGATATTTTAGTGTTCCCTTTATTTTTGTGAGCAGTGTATAATGATGAGCATACACCACAAGTTAAGGTGGTGCTAAAATTAAAGCTGTTTTTTAAAATTTTAAAAATTACATTTATAGGTTATAGGCTACAATGAATAATATATAGCTATTCTATATGCAATAGCAACCTAATCTTGTCTTTTGAATAGTAATAAGGAATAATAGAATTAGAAATAAAATTGATTTATTACAATGTGATATAACTTTTATGAATGAATCAAAACCTGTAAATGCAATATGTTAATATATTAGAATCTGCTTCATTCATGAGAAAAGTAATACAATAAATTAAAGAATAGTTAAATCAGAAATAGTGACATATTACTTCTTAATTAACTAAAACCTAAAACTGTGACATAATATTTCTAAATGAGCCGTAATCTATAATTACACTTATCCGTGATGATTAACAATTCCAATACATTTGCCACTTTAACTACAAATTTCTATTGCTTAGTCTTAGTCTATTTGGATTAAAGGTACCTTCACACTAAACGACTTTGCAACGATAACGATAGCGATCCGTGACTTTGCAGCGTCCTGGATAGCGATATCGTTGTGTTTGACACGCAGCAGCGATCAGGATCCTGCTGTGATATCGCTGGTCGTTGCTGAAAGTCCAGAACTTTATTTGGTCGTCAGAACGGCGTGTATCGTTGTGTTTGACAGCAAAAGCAACGATGCCAGCAATGTTTTACAATGGTAACCAGGGTAAATATTGGGTTACTAAGCGCAGGGCCGCGCTTAGTAACCCGATATTTACCCTGGTTACCATTGTAAAAGTAAAAAAAAAACACTACATACTCACCCTCTGATGTCTGTCACGTCCCCCGGCGCCCGCGCTGCTGCTCAGAGCTTCCTGCACTGAATGTGTCAGTGCCGGCCGTAAGGCAAAGCACAGCGGTGACGTCACCGCTCTGCTGTTAGGGCCGGCGCTTACACAGTGCAGGGAAGCGGACGCGACAGGCACCGTAATGTAAGTATGTAGTGTTTTTTTTTTTTTACATTTACACTGGTAACCAGGGTAAACATCGGGTTACTAAGCGCGGCCCTGCGCTTAGTAACCCGATGTTTACCCTGGTTACCCGGGGACTTCGGCATCGTTGGTCGCTGGAGAGCTGTCTGTGTGACAGCTCACCAGCTACCAAACAGCGATGCTGCAGCGTCGCTTAATGTGACGGTACCTTAAGGCAGGTCAGTTTGATTGTCTGTGCAAACTGTTAATCATTAGGTGACCCAGCAGGTTCCACCCCTAGAAGCGAGATTACCTGTCGAAACGTGCGTTGGGGCAACACTCCTGACCAAGTACAGGGAGAGATATAATTGCCCACACTAAGGCCGGGGTCACACTCAGCGTAGGAAAATACATTCCTTTTTTTACAGGCGTAATACGTAGGAATGATCCCAAAGCAGTGATTTTGCGCATGTAAACCTCCGTACGTAATCCGTATGGCATCCGTACAGCGAGATTTTCTCGCCGGCTTGCAAAATGGACATAGAATGGAACCATGAGCTCAAATATTCGTGAAAACATATGCAGTCTATATCTATAATTGTCTAAGGGTTTTTCCGTCTGTCTGTCTGTCTGTCTGTCCTGGAAATCCCGCGTCTCTGATTGGTCGAGGCCTTCAGGCCTCGACCAATCAGAGACGGGCACAGCATGGCGACGATGATGTCATAAAGGTTGCCTCGACCAATCAGCGACGGGCACAGTATTGACGTAGATGTCATAATGGTTGCCATGGCGACAATGATGTCATAAAGGTTGCCTCGACCAATCAGCGACGGGCACAGTCTGCCGCGAATTCTGGAATCATCATTGTCTATATACCACGGGGACATGCATATTCTAGAATACCCGATGCGTTAGAATCGGGCCACAGTCTAGTATATATATATAATTGTCTAAGGGTTTTTCCGTCTGTCTGTCTGTCTTGGAAATCCTGCGTCTCTGATTGGTCGAGGCCGCCAGGCCTCGACCAATCAGCGACGGGCACAGCATGGCGACGATGATGTCATAAAGGTTGCCTCGACCAATCCGCGACGGGCACAGTCTGCCACAAATTCGCCTCGACCAATCAGCGACGGGCACAGTATCGACGTAGATGTCAATGGTTGCCATGGCGACGATGATGTCATAAAGGTTGCCTCGACCAATCAGCGACGGGCATAGTCTGCCGCGAATTCTGGAATCATCATTGTCCATAAACTACGGGAACATGCATATTCTAGAATACCCGATGCGTTAGAATCGGGCCACAATCTAGTATATATATATATGTATATATATATAAATGTCAGTGGGACACACATATATATATATATATATATATATAAATATATATATCAAGTCCATAAAAGAAAGAAGGTAATAGCACTCACCGATCCTTAAAATGGGTAATCCTTTATTCAAGCACTTTAACCCCTTCGCGCCATGCGCCGTACTAGTACTGCGCTGCCGACACTGCATTTGTGCCAGCAGCAGTACTAGTACGGCGCACCGATCACCGCGGTCTCACTGTATATGACAGCTGACACCCCGCAGCAATGCCCACGATCGGCGCTAGCGCCGATCGCGGGCATTTAACCCCTCTGATGCCGCAGTCAGTAGTGACAGCGGCATAGAGGGGGAACGCGCAGAGACGGGGGCTCCCTGCGCTCTCCCTCCGGAGCAACGCGATGAGATCGCGTTGCTCCGGTGATCCGGAAGGAGTCCCCGGATCCAAGATGGCCGCAGGACTCCTTCCGGGTCATGAAATGCCCTGGCTAGCCGGCGCCTGCTGAGTGTTGCTGAGAGCAGGCACCGGAAAGCCTCCTACACTTGCCTGTCAGATCGTTGATCTGACAGAGTGCTATGCACACTGTCAGATCAACGATCTGATGTAATACAGTGATGTCCCACCCTGGGACAATAGTAGAAAGTAAAAAAAAAAAAATATAGAATGTATAAAAAAGAAAAAAAGAAAAAAAATCCCCAAATAAAGGAAAAAAAAAAATTTCCCAGTTAAACCATTTATTTATGTAAATTAAAAAAAACAATAAAAGTACACATATTTGGTATCGCCGCGACCGTAACGACCCGCTCTATAAAACTATCCCACTAGTTAACCCCTTCAGTGAACACCGCAAACAAAAACAAAAAACAAGGCAAAAGACAACGCTTTATTATCATACAGGCGAACAAAAAGTGGAATAACGCGATCAAAAAGACAGATATAAATAACCATGGTCCCGCTGAAAAGTCATCTTGTCCTGCAAAAAAAATCCGCCATACAGCATCATCAGCAGAAAAATAAAAAAGTTATAGCTCTCAGAATAAAGCGATGCAAAAAAAATAGTTTTTGCATCACCACATTTTGAGAGCTATAATTTATCCATATTTTTGCCCACAGAGTCATGTGAGATCTTGTTTTTTGCGGGACGAGTTGACGTTTTTATTGGTAACATTTTCGGGCACATGACATTTTTTGATCGCTTTTTATTCCGATTTTTGGGAGGCGGAATGAACAAAAACCAGCAATTCCTGAAATTCTTTTGGGGGGGGGGCGTTTATAGCGTTCCACGTGTGGTAAAATTGATAAAGCAGCATTATTCTTCAGGTCAGTACGAGTACAGCGATACCTCATTTATATAATTTTTTTATGTTTTGGCGCTTTTACACAATAAAAACTATTTTATATAAAAAAATAATTGTTTCCAATAAAAAGCATCTTTTAGTGTGTGACGGCTGCCAATCATAAAAATCCACCCAAAAAATGCTATAAAGGTAAATCAAACCCCCCTTCATCACCCCCTTAGTTAGGGAAAAATAATAAAATTTAAAAAAATGTATTTATTTCCATTTTCCCATTAGGGTTAGGATTAGGGCTAGGGTTAGGGTTGGGGTTAGGGCTAGGGTTAGGGTTGGGGTTAGGGCTAGGGTTGGGGTTAGGGCTAGGGTTAGGGCTGGGGTTAGGGTTGGGGTTAGGGTTTCAGTTAGAATTGGGGGGTTTCCACTGTTTAGGCACATCAGGGGCTCTCCAAACGCGACATGGCGTCTGATCTCAATTCCAGCCAATTCTGCTTTGAACAAGTAAAACAGTGCTCCTTCCCTTCCGAGCTCTGCCGTGCGCCAAACAGTGGTTCCCCCCATATATGGGGTATCAGCGTACTCTGCACAAATTGGACAACAACTTTTGTGGTTCAATTTCTCCTGTTACATTGGGAAAAAAAAATGTGGGGGCTAAAATATCATTTTCATGGAAAAAAATATATTTTTTATTTTCACGGCTCCGCGTTATAAACTGTAGTGAAACACTTGTTGGTTCAAAGTTCTCACAACACATCTAGATAAGTTCCTTGGAGGGTCTAGTTTCCAATATGGGGTCACTTGTGGGGGTTTCTACTGTTTAGGTACATCAGGGACTCTGCAAATGCAACATGACAACATGACGCCCACAGACCAATCCATCTAAGTCTGCATTTGAAACGGCGCTCCTTCCCTTTCGAGCTCTGCCGTGCGCCCAAACAGTGGTTCCCCCCCATATATGGGGTATCAGCGTACTCAGCACAAATTGGACAACAACTTTTGTGGTCCAATTTCTCCTGTTACCCTTGGGAAAAAAAATGTGGGGGCTAAAATATAATTTTCGTGGAAAAAAAATATTTTTTATTTTCACGGCACTGCGTTATAAACTGTAGTGAAACACTTGTTGGTTCAAAGTTCTCACAACACATCTAGATAAGTTCCTTGGGGGGTCTAGTTTCCAATATGGGGTCACTTGTGGGGGGTTTCTACTGTTTGGGTACATCATGGACTCTGCAAATGCAACATGACGCCTGCAGACCAATCCATCCAAGTCTGCATTTCAAACGGCGCTCCTTCCCTTCCGAGCTCTGCCGTGCACCCAAACAGTGGTTTCCCCCCATGTAGGGGGTATCAGCGTACTCAGGACAAATTGAACAATAACTTTTGTGGTCCAATTTCTCCTGTTACCCTTGGGAAAAAAAAATTGTGGGCCAAAACATCATTTTGTGGAAAGAAAAAATGATTTTTTAATTTTGACAGCGCTACATTCTAAACTTTAGTGAAACAATTGGGGGTTAAAAGTGCTCACCACACATCTAGATAAGTTCCTTAGGGGGTCTTCTTTCCAAAATGGGGTCACTTGTGGGGGGTTTCTACTGTTTAGGCACGTCAGGGGCTCTCCAAACGCGACATGGGTTCGGATCTCAATTCCAGCCAATTTTGCATTGAAAAGTCAAATGGCGCTCCTTCCCTTCCGAGCTCTGCCGTGTGCCCAAACATTGGTTTACCCCAACATGTGGGATATCGGCGTACTTAGGACAAATTGTACAACGACTTTTGTGGTCCAATTTATCCTGTTACCCTTGGGAAAATAAAAAATTTGGGGCGAAAAGATCATTTTTTGTGAAAATTAATATGAATTTTTTTTTATGGCTCTACATTATAAACTTCTGTGAAGCACTTGGAGGTTCAAAGTGCTCACCACACATCTAGATTAGTTCCTTAGAGGGTCTACTTTCCAAAATGGTGTCACTTGTGGGGGTTTCCACTGTTTAGGCACGTCAGGGGCTCTCCAATCGCGACATGGGTTCCGATCTCAATTCCAGCAAATCTTGCATTGAAAAGTCAAATGGCGCTCCTTCCCTTCCGAGCTCTGCCATGTGCCCAAACATTGGTTTACCCCAACATGTGGGGTATCGGCGTACTCAGGACAAATTGTACAACGACTTTTGTGGTCCAATTTCTCCTGTTACCCTTGGTAAGATAAAACAAATTGGATCTGAAGTAAAACTTTTGTGAAAAAAAAGTTAAATGTTCAATTTTTGTTTAAACATTCCAAAAATTCCTGTGAAGCACCTGAAGGATTAATAAAATTTTTGAATGTGGTTTTGAGTACCTTGAGGGGTGCAGTTTTTAGAATGGTGTCACTTTTGGGTATTTTCTGTCATATAGACCCCTCAAAGTCACTTCAAGTGTGAGGTGGTCCGTAAAAAAAATGGTTTTGCAAATTTTGTTGCAAAAATGAGAAATCGCTGCTCAACTTTTAACCCTTACAACTCCCTAACAAAAAAAAATGATGTTTCCAAAATTGTGCTGATGTAAAGCAGACATGTGGGAAATGTTGTTTATTAACTATATTATGTGATATAACTCTCTAATTTAAGGGCATAAAAATGAAAAATTTGAAAATTGCTAAATTTTCATAATTTTTGACAAATTTCTGTTTTTTTCACAAATAAATGCAAGTCATATCAAAGAAGTTTTACCACTATCATAAAGTACAATATGTCACGAGAAAACAATGTCAGAATCACGAGGATCCGTTGAAGCGTTTCAGAGTTATGACCTCATAAAGTGACAGTGGTCAGAATTGTAAAAATTGGCCCTGTCACTTAGGTGAAAACAGGCTTCGGGGTGAAGGGGTTAAAAACCTTCATGACTCGGGGGTGTGCTGAGAAAAGAGTGTGCAGGTACCGACGGAATAAAGGATTACCCATTTTAAGGGTCGGTGAGTGCTATTACCTTCTTTCTTTTATGGACTTGGTATGCATCTCTGACGTTTTGGTTTAAGCACCCAAGATCTGGAGGCAAGCTTCTATTGCAACCAGAGGTGTTATTTACCGTTACTCAGACGTACTGGCGGTGCTGTCTACTTTATCTCTGATAAATATATTTATATTTATATTTAATACAGCGCTAGATAGCTTAAAAGCCGGTAATTGAATTGCCGATTTTTGCTATCTGCTTCCCAAACCCGACAGGATATGAGACATGGTTTACATACAGTAAACCATTTCATATCCCTTATTTTTTTACATATTACTCACTACTAATGTTAGTACAGTGTGTGTAGCGCCCCCACTGCCGCAGGGCCGAGGGGTACCCGGTACCGGGCCTCTGAGTCTCTGTTCTGGGGTTGTCACGGTGGCTAGACCCGGCCCGTGACCCTGCTGAGGGGCGTACAATGAAAGTGGAGGTATGGTGATGTTATGGTGCGGTACAGGTCGCAGTAAATAACGAGGACACCAGGTTGCAGTCTCTTTACCTCTTTACTGAAGGCCTCAGGATCCTCAGTCCGGAATACGGTTAACCGGGCTGCGCAAGTCCGGCCGGTCCGATGGCACCTCCAGAGTTCCCTTTGCAGGTGGAAATCTGTGCCTACCTTCTAGCGCTTGTGTGTTGTGGTCCTCCCCTGCTGTGCTTACGGGATAGTCCCCACAACTGTTGTGTCTGTTTCTGAAGTTCCCTCACAACTCGATTATGATGTTCTTCTTCGTCCCCCAGATGCTATGGCTAGGACGCACCCGTATGACGGGTAGGCTCGGAGCTCTTCCTGGACCCTAGTGTCGCCCTTCTCCTATTGTTGCCCCCTATGTCTTCTTAGGTGATTTGGGTGAGACAGCCCGCCTATAACTGACTGTCCTGCCGTAGGTTTGAAGTTAGGCCTGGAGCTCTATACTTCCTCGGCGTTCCGGCCACCGGCTGCGCGCCTCAGTAGGATGTTGCCTCGTCTTACAGCACGACTCCTACTGGTGTTTCTCCTTGTTGCGTTGATCTCGTTTCTCACTCAGCACAATAAACCTCGCTTCTTGTCCTTTCTTAGGGTACCGCCGCGATCAGGTACCGGCGCGGTCCCGTAACGTTCTCTCTGTTCGCTAGGCCTCTGTCAGGATCCCACCCCTGACAGGGACCCCCCTGAGTCTCTCCCCGCAACACCCTCTGCCACAGGATGTTGCCTGTTGTGATCCTAGTGGTAGAGGATCTCAAATGTACAAACTAAGTCTGCTAACACAAAAACTAGCTCATAGGGAGGTGGTAACTAGGCTGACCGAATATCTGATCCTAGCACACAACTAACAGTAGCCAGGGAACGTACCTACGTTGATTCTAGACGTCTCGCACCAGCCGGAGAACTAACTAACCCTTTCAGAGAAAATAAGACCTCACTTGCCTCCAGAGAAGGGACCCCAAAGATGAAATACAAGCCCCCAACAAATAATAACGGTGAGGTAAGAAGAAAAGACAAACGTAAGTATGAACTAGATTTAGCAAAGTGAGGCCCACTAAATAATAGCAGAAAATAGAAAGAGAACTTATTCGGTCAGCAAAAAACCCTATCAAAATATCCACGCTGAAAATCCAAGAACCCCCGCACCGACTAACGGTGCAGGGGGAGAATATCAGCCCCCAAGAGCTTCCAGCAAAAATCAGAATCACATTGTAACTAGCTGGAACAAAATATCAGAAATGCGGATAAACAAAAATAAGAAAGCAGGACTTAGCTTATCTTGCAAAAAGCAGGAGACAGGAGCCAAAAGACTAGACTGGTAACATCGATTCCAGGCACCATACTGAGTTTCCAGGAAGTCTAAATAGGAACACCCAGGCCAAACGACCCAGGTGGGTAAAAACCTGGAGACAGACAATCCAAGTGTCATACCGCTAGAGAACACAAGAGGGAGCCAAGAAATACAATTCACAACAGTACCCCCCCTTTAAGGAGGGGACACCGAACCCTCACCACGACCACCAGGACGATCAGGATGAGCCGCGTGAAAAGCACGAACCAAATCGGCCGCATGAACATCAGAGGCGACCACCCAGGAATTATCCTCCTGACCATAGCCCTTCCATTTGACCAGATACTGAAGCCTCCGTCTAGAGAGACGAGAATCTAAGATCTTCTCCACCACGTACTCCAACTCGCCCTCAACCAAGACCGGAGCAGGAGGGTCAACCGCAGGAACCACAGGCACAACATACCGCCGCAACAAAGACCTATGGAACACATTGTGAATGGCAAATGACACCGGAAGATCCAAACGAAAAGAAACTGGATTAAGGATTTCCAAAATTCTATACGGACCAATAAAGCGAGGCTTAAACTTAGGAGAGGAAACCTTAAGAGGGACATACCGAGAAGACAACCAAACCAAATCCCCAACATGAAGTCGGGACCCACACCGCGGCGGCGGTTGGCAAAACGCTGAGCCTTCTCCTGTGACAATTTCAAGTTGTCCACCACATGACTCCAAATCCGCTGCAATCTATCCACCACGGAATCCACCCCAGGACAGTCAGAAGATTCAACATGCCCCGAGGAGAAACGAGGATGAAAACCAGAATTGCAGAAAAATGGCAAAACCAAAGTAGCGGAACTAGCCCGATTATTGAGGGCAAACTCAGCCAATGGCAAAAAGGTCACCCAATCATCCTGATCCGCAGAAACAAAACATCTCAAGTAAGCCTCCAGCGTCTGATTAGTTCGCTCCGTTTGGCCATTAGTCTGAGGATGAAAGGCAGATGAGAATGATAAATCAATGCCCATCTTAGCACAAAAAGATCGCCAGAACCTGGACACAAACTGGGACCCTCTGTCAGACACAATATTCTCAGGAATGCCATGCAAACGAACCACGTTCTGAAAGAATAAAGGAACCAGATCGGAAGAGGAAGGCAACTTAGGCAAGGGCACCAAATGGACCATCTTGGAAAAGCGATCACACACCACCCAGATGACAGACATACCTTGAGAAACCGGAAGATCTGAAATGAAATCCATGGAAATGTGTGTCCAGGGCCTCTTCGGGACCGGCAAGGGCAAAAGCAACCCGCTGGCACGAGAACAGCAAGGCTTAGCCCAAGCACAAATCCCACAGGACTGCACAAAAGAACGCACATCCCGCGACAAGGAAGGCCACCAAAAGGACCTAGCCACCTAATCTCTGGTACCAAAAATCCCAGGATGCCCTGCCAACACCGAGGAATGAACCTCAGAGATAGCTCTGCTGGTCCATTTATCAGGAACAAACAGTCTATCAGGTGGGCAAGAGTCAGGTCTACCAGCCTGAAATCTCTGCAACACACGTCACAAATCAGGAGAAATGGCCGACAAAATTACTCCCTCTTCAAGAATACCAGCTGGCTCTGAGACTCCCGGAGAGTCAGGCACAAAACTCCTAGAAAGAGCATCTGCCTTCACATTCTTCGAACCAGGCAGGTATGAAACCACAAAGTCAAAACGGGAGAAAAACAACGACCAACGAGCCTGTCTAGGATTCAGGCGCTTAGCAGACTCGAGATACATCAAATTCTTGTGATCAGTCAAGACCACCACACGATGCCTAGCTCCCTCGAGCCAATGACGCCACTCCTCAAATGCCCACTTCATGGCCAACAACTCCCGATTACCCACATCATAGTTCCGCTCCGCAGGCGAAAACTTCCTAGAAAAAAAAGCACAAGGTCTCATCACAGAACAACCAGAGCCTTTCTGCGACAAAACAGCCCCTGCACCGATCTCAGAAGCGTCTACTTCAACCTGAAAGGGAAGTGAAACATCAGGCTGGCACAAAACAGGCGCCGAAGTAAACCGGCGCTTCAGCTCCCGGAAAGCCTCTACGGCTGCCGGAGCCCAATTAGTCACATCAGAACCTTTCTTGGTCATATCCGTCAAAGGTTTCACAACGCTAGAGAAATTAGCAATAAAACGACGGTAGAAATTAGCAAAACCCAAGAATTTCTGAAGACTCTTAACGGACGTAGGTTGGGTCCAATCATGAATAGCTTGGACCTTGACTGGGTCCATCTCCACTGTAGACGGGGAGAAAATGAAACCCAGAAAGGAAACCTTCTGCACTCCAAAGAGACACTTTGAGCCTTTCACGAACAAAGCATTATCACGCAAAACCTGAAACACCATCCTGACTTGCTTTACATGAGAATCCCAATTATCAGAAAAAAACAGAATATCATCCAGATAAACAATCATAAATTTATCTAGATACTTCCGGAAGATGTCATGCATAAAAGACTGAAACACAGAAGGGGCATTAGAGAGCCCAAAAGGCATCACCAAGTACTCAAAATGACCTTCGGGTGTATTGAACGCAGTTTTCCATTCATCTCCCTGCTTAATGCGCACAAGGTTGTACGCACCACGAAGATCTATCTTGGTGAACCACTTAGCACCCTTAATCCGAGCAAACAAGTCCGACAACAGTGGCAAAGGATACTGAAATTTGACCGTGATTTTATTCAGAAGTCGATAGTCTATACAAGGTCTCAAAGACCCGTCCTTTTTGGCTACAAAAAAAAATCCCGCACCAAGAGGGGAAGAGGATGGACGAATATGTCCCTTCTCTAAAGACTCCTTTATATAAGAACGCATTGCAGCATGTTCAGGTACAGATAAATTAAATAAACGTCCCTTAGGAAATTTACTACCAGGAATCAAATCTATAGCGCAGTCACAGTCCCTATGCGGAGGAAGGGCACTGGACCTGGACTCACTAAATACATCCTGATAGTCCAACAAATACTCCGGAACTTCAGAAGGAGTAGAAGAAGCAATAGACACCGACGGGGAATCGCAATGAATTCCCTGACAACCCCAACTTGACACAGACATTGCCTTCCAATCTAAGACTGGATTATGGGTCTGTAACCATGGCAGACCTAAAACGACCAAGTCATGCATTTTATGCAGAACAAGAAAACGAATCACCTCCCGATGTTCAGGAGTCATGCACATGGTCACTTGTGTCCAATACTGCGGTTTATTCTCCGCCAATGGCGTAGCATCAATTCCTCTAAGAGGAATGGAATTTTTTAAAGGCTCCAGGACAAAACCACAGCGCTTGTCAAATGACAAGTCCATAAGGCTCAGGGCAGCACCTGAATCCACAATCGCCATAGCAGCGTAGGAAGACAATGAGCAAATTAGAGTCACAGACAAAATAAACTTAGGATTTAAATTACCAATGGTGACAGGACTAATCATCTTTGTTAGGCGTTTAGAGCATGCTGAGATAACATGTGTAGAATCACCACAGTAAAAACATAACCCATTCTGACGTCTATGATTTCTTCGTTCCGCTCTAGTCTGAATTCTATCACATAACATTGAGTCAGGTGCCTGTTCAGACAGCACTGCCAGAGGATTAGCAGATTTGCGCTCCCGCAAACGCCGATCTATCTGAATGGCCAAAGCCATATAATCACTCAGACTTGTAGGAATGGTAAAACCCACCATCACATTCTTAATGGCTTCAGAAAGGCCATGTCTGAAAATTGCGGCCAGAGCACACTCATTCCACTGAGTGAGCACGGACCATTTCCGAAATTTTTGGCAATACACTTCAGCCTCATCCTGGCCCTGAGAGATAGCCAGCAACGCTTTCTCTGCCTGAATTTCAAGATTGGGCTCCTCATAAAGTAAACCGAGCGCCAGAAAAAACACATCAATGTTTGCCAATGCTGGATCTCCTGGCGCCAATGCAAAAGCCCAATCCTGAGGGTCGCCGCGCAAGAAAGAGATAACAATTTTAACTTGCTGAGCTGAGTCTCCAGACGAACGCGGTCTCAAAGATAGAAACAATTTACAATTATTCCTGAAATTCTTAAATTTAAATCGATCACCAGAGAAAAGTTCAGGAATAGGTATCTTAGGCTCTGACATAGGACTGCTAGTAACGAAATCCTGAATGCCCTGCACTCTTGCAGCAAGCTGATCCACACTAGTAATCAGAGTCTGAACATTCATGTCTGAAGCAGAGCTTCAAGCCACTCAGAAAAAAAAAGGGGAAGAAGAAAAAAAACAAAAAACTCAGAACTTCTTTTCTTTTAATCCCGCTTCAGCAATGCATTAATGGCCTGGAATACTGTTGTGATCCTAGTGGTAGAGGATCTCAAATGTACAAACTAAGTCTGCTAACACAAAAACTAGCTCATAGGGAGGTGGTAACTAGGCTGACCGAATATCTGATCCTAGCACACAACTAACAGTAGCCAGGGAACGTACCTACGTTGATTCTAGACGTCTCGCACCAGCCGGAGAACTAACTAACCCTTTCAGAGAAAATAAGACCTCACTTGCCTCCAGAGAAGGGACCCCAAAGATGAAATACAAGCCCCCAACAAATAATAACGGTGAGGTAAGAAGAAAAGACAAACGTAAGTATGAACTAGATTTAGCAAAGTGAGGCCCACTAAATAATAGCAGAAAATAGAAAGAGAACTTATTCGGTCAGCAAAAAACCCTATCAAAATATCCACGCTGAAAATCCAAGAACCCCCGCACCGACTAACGGTGCAGGGGGAGAATATCAGCCCCCAAGAGCTTCCAGCAAAAATCAGAATCACATTGTAACTAGCTGGAACAAAATATCAGAAATGCGGATAAACAAAAATAAGAAAGCAGGACTTAGCTTATCTTGCAAAAAGCAGGAGCCAGGAGCCAAAAGACTAGACTGGTAACATCGATTCCAGGCACCATACTGAGTTTCCAGGAAGTCTAAATAGGAACACCCAGGCCAAACGACCCAGGTGGGTAAAAACCTGGAGACAGACAATCCAAGTGTCATACCGCTAGAGAACACAAGAGGGAGCCAAGAAATACAATTCACAACAGTTGCCTGTTCGATTCCCAGTCAGCTTCTCTCTAACTTCCTATCCAACCCCCAGTTTTACCAGATTTTGAGGAGTGGCCTAATACATAGCACCCTTAGCTCCCCCTGGAGGCCAGACTGTGAAGTGTATTGGTGACTGTGATACCTAGTCAGAGGAACTCCTTCAGTGCCATCAGACGTACCATAGCCCCCCTTAGTGGCGGAGCATCAGTACTGCAACGACCAGGACTCTGGGGCGCTGCACTCCCCCCCGGTTAAATCCAGTACTCCTGGACTGGGAAGAAAACAACAATACATATCAGCAAAAAGACATACAATTTTTAAATGCAATAACAATAAGTAAATTTGAACAGAGCTTCCCTTTATGGGAGGTGAGGACACTTGAACGTTACAAACATGGTTACATACTATAAATAACTTTTCTTACCCAACCGGGTATTCTACTAAGTGCAAATTTTTGAACAATAATTTAACGTTGCCTTTAAGGACGTATACTCTGAATCCACTAAAGACCTTCTTATAAAACACTATAAGGCTAATCAACTTTTCCTTCATTTTCCATCCTTACATCTGCAGGACCGCCTGTCTATCTGCCCCAGGCCTACTGCCTCTCGTTCTGTTGCAGGACCACCCCTTTCCGCCCGGGTCTACTGCCTCTC
This sequence comes from Ranitomeya variabilis, assembly GCF_051348905.1. Classification (NCBI taxonomy): domain Eukaryota; kingdom Metazoa; phylum Chordata; class Amphibia; order Anura; family Dendrobatidae; genus Ranitomeya; species Ranitomeya variabilis. The sequence continues at coordinate 200,432,454 of NC_135232.1, read as the reverse complement.
TGCTACTATACACAGTATAGAACGTATCATCCATCTCTCAGTTCAGGATCACCGAGCCATCTCTGTATGGCTCCTAGGAGGACTCACCGACTAACCCCGTATGGGTTCACTTCCTGTCCTCATTCTTCTAGCGACACCATTAAACATTTCTCACAATTAACTAGCTCACTACATATAACTTTTATATATACGCATTATTAGTACTTCCTTTTAAAGCATCATCATTCTTTAAGTGCTATTGATGAACGTTCCCTTTAAGAGGGGACCAAGTCTCTATGAGGTAGTGCAACTTCTCAAGCTGCAAGTCCGTACGCAGCAAGGACTCCGATACTGCTTCCAGGAACAGTTTCTTCGCAAAGAGTCCTTTCTTTTGTAAAACCAGTAGAGGGCACCTTTAAGAAGGTGCAAACTATTTAAAAGGAGTTTGTAATCATGCAGTGTTCATGGTCCAGCAGTTCTTTTTAACATTGAAAAGACGAAAAACAAAAACAAAAGCAGAAGAAGGGATCCCGGGTAAACAAAGGGATCCCTTTAAGAGTTACCCTGATCGGGTTGTAGCAGCAAGAAGACAAACAGTTAACTATTTACATTCTATAAGGCATCTATAGCTTCATGGTAAGTTGCAAGACATCAGCCGATAGTGGGCACCTCTTGACCGTTCAGGCCTCGGCCCCTGGTCGGCGGCTGATGTAGTGTCAGTGGCAATGGTTGGTCTCTCGGGTGCAGTCAGGTCACCCAGTGTCTGGATTCGAAGGCTAACCCTGGCTGCAAGCTCGGTAGCCGCAACAAGGCGTACAGTGGCGATAGTAACAAGATCTGTCAAGTCTGGACCGGTCATGATCGGGGTAACAGGTGACACCCCCTCAGGCCCACATCGCTGGACGTTCCGAGCGCACTACCCTTGCGCACTCTGGTGGCGGGTGTAGGTCACCTGATCCCCCCTTTGCAATAGTGGGTCACCATATTGGTTGCGGCAGGGAGTCTTCACGTTATAACTGGTAACGAAGACGTCAGTCGGTAGTCCCGGTTCCTGTATGGAGCCCCAACCCCGCTTTGGGTGAAAGGCCAGCACAGTTCCCCGCTTTACCACGTCTTTCCTGCCGCACGCAGGCTTCGGGCGTTGTACTCTTGGCGCATTAGTTTGTCCTGTGTCCTTTCGGTTTTTCCAATGTAGGATCAGGCATTGTTTATATTGTTCCCAGGTGAGCACAGCAAGGGTGAAGCCTTCCTCCCGAGCTCCTCCTGGCCCGGTCAAGGGGGTGTCCCACCGGAGGATCACCCCTTCTGGGCTCACATCTATGGGTTTCCCCATCGTGGTCGGTAGTGGAGGTACCAGCTTCCCCACCGTGTCGGGGGTGAGCACCACCAGCCCCCCCGAGAGGAAACGGTTATGGTTGGGGTGAGGAGCGGTCGCGGGAGCGGGATCGGTCAGGGGAGCAGGATCGGTCAGGGGAGCAGGTGCGTCTTCCATACCTGCGCCTAATGTGATTCCACCGATGTCGATCCGTTCCGCTGACAAGGACACTGGAATCGGCCGCAGCCCGGACTGCAGTTCCTCCACGGTGGCCTCTTGATGTGGTTCCGCTCTCCATGGCTCCGTAGTTGGGATAGGTAGGCTCGGCTCCTCCACCGACGGCTCCAAGGAGTTCGAGTCCTTCAGCTGCGGTGGATTCGGGTCCGTCTCCGGTGGGTGAGGACAAGCCGGGAATACTTCGCCGTCGCTCGGGCACTTGCTGATCGTCATCGCTGTCCGGCATTCGGCGGCAACGCATGCACCTGGCTCCGCCATTTCTCCAAGGTCGAGCTCCCTTTTCGCCTCGTTCCCGCCGTTGCAAATCAGGGGGTGGTTCTCCTCTGCTTCTGGGCAGGTCGTCATCTCGCAGCAGAAGTCGGAGGGGGCGGTCTGTTATGGTTCTCAATGGCAAGAGAACATAGCCCCGCAAACATAAGTACTAGCTCTTGGAAGGATGGAAACTAAACTGACCATGAACTAAACCTGCCGCACAACTAACAGTAGCCGGGTAGCGTTGCCTACGTTTTTTATCCCTAGACGCCCAGCGCCGGCCGGAGGACTAACTAATCCTGGCAGAGGAAAATATAGTCCTGGCTCACCTCTAGAGAAATTTCCCCGATAGGCAGACAGAGGCCCCCACATATATTGGCGGTGATTTTAGATGAAATGACAAACGTAGTATGAAAATAGGTTTAGCAAAATTGAGGTCCGCTTACTAGATAGCAGGAAGACAGAAAGGGCACTTTCATGGTCAGCTGAAAACCCTATCAAAATACCATCCTGAAATTACTTTAAGACTCTAGTATTAACTCATAACATCAGAGTGGCAATTTCAGATCACAAGAGCTTTCCAGACACAGAAACGAAACTACAGCTGTGAACTGGAACAAAATGCAAAAACAAACGAGGACTAAAGTCCAACTTAGCTGGGAGTTGTCTAGCAGCAGGAACATGCACAGAAAGGCTTCTGATTACAATGTTGACCGGCATGGAAGTGACAGAGGAGCAAGGTTAAATAGCGACTCCCACATCCTGATGGAAACAGGTGAACAGAGGGGATGATGCACACCAGTTCAATTCCACCAGTGGCCACCGGGGGAGCCCAAAATCCAATTTCACAACAGTACCCCCCCCTCAAGGAGGGGGCACCGAACCCTCACCAGAACCACCAGGGCGATCAGGATGAGCCCTATGAAAGGCACGGACCAGATCGGAGGCATGAACATCAGAGGCAGTCACCCAAGAATTATCCTCCTGACCGTATCCCTTCCATTTGACCAGATACTGGAGTTTCCGTCTGGAAACACGGGAGTCCAAGATTTTTTCCACAATGTACTCCAACTCGCCCTCAACCAACACCGGAGCAGGAGGCTCAACGGAAGGCACAACCGGTACCTCATACCTGCGCAACAATGACCGATGAAAAACATTATGAATAGAAAAAGATGCAGGGAGGTCCAAACGGAAGGACACAGGGTTAAGAATCTCCAATATCTTGTACGGGCCGATGAACCGAGGCTTAAACTTAGGAGAAGAAACCCTCATAGGGACAAAACGAGAAGACAACCACACCAAGTCCCCAACACAAAGCCGAGGACCAACCCGACGCCGGCGGTTGGCAAAAAGCTGAGTCTTCTCCTGGGACAACTTCAAATTGTCCACTACCTGCCCCCAAATCTGATGCAACCTCTCCACCACAGCATCCACTCCAGGACAATCCGAAGATTCCACCTGACCAGAAGAAAATCGAGGATGAAACCCCGAATTACAGAAAAAAGGAGACACCAAGGTGGCAGAGCTGGCCCGATTATTGAGGGCAAACTCCGCTAAAGGCAAAAAAGCAACCCAATCATCCTGATCTGCAGACACAAAACACCTCAAATATGTCTCCAAGGTCTGATTCGTCCGCTCGGTCTGGCCATTAGTCTGAGGATGGAAAGCAGACGAGAAAGACAAATCTATGCCCATCCTAGCACAGAATGCTCGCCAAAATCTAGACACGAATTGGGTTCCTCTGTCAGAAACGATATTCTCCGGAATACCATGCAAACGGACCACATTTTGAAAAAACAGAGGAACCAACTCGGAAGAAGAAGGCAACTTAGGCAGGGGAACCAAATGGACCATCTTAGAGAAACGGTCACACACCACCCAGATGACAGACATCTTCTGAGAAACAGGAAGATCCGAAATAAAATCCATAGAGATGTGCGTCCAGGGCCTCTTCGGGATAGGCAAGGGCAACAACAATCCACTAGCCCGAGAACAACAAGGCTTGGCCCGAGCACAAACGTCACAAGACTGCACAAAGCCTCGCACATCTCGAGACAGGGAAGGCCACCAGAAGGACCTTGCCACCAAATCCCTGGTACCAAAGATTCCAGGATGACCTGTCAACGCAGAAGAATGAACCTCAGAAATGACTTTACTGGTCCAATCATCAGGAACAAACAGTCTACCAGGTGGGCAACGATCAGGTCTATCCGCCTGAAACTCCTGCAAGGCCCGCCGCAGGTCTGGAGAAACGGCAGACAATATCACTCCATCCTTAAGGATACCTGTAGGTTCAGAGTTACCAGGGGAGTCAGGCTCAAAACTCCTAGAAAGGGCATCCGCCTTAACATTCTTAGAACCCGGCAGGTAGGACACCACAAAATTAAACCGAGAGAAAAACAACGACCAGCGCGCCTGTCTAGGATTCAGGCGTCTGGCGGACTCAAGATAAATTAGATTTTTGTGGTCAGTCAATACCACCACCTGATGTCTAGCCCCCTCAAGCCAATGGCGCCACTCCTCAAAAGCCCACTTCATGGCCAAAAGCTCCCGATTCCCAACATCATAATTCCGCTCGGCGGGCGAAAATTTACGCGAGAAAAAGGCACAAGGTCTCATCACGGAACAATCGGAACTTCTCTGCGACAAAACTGCCCCAGCTCCGATTTCAGAAGCGTCGACCTCAACCTGAAAAGGAAGAGCAACATCAGGCTGACGCAACACAGGGGCGGAAGAAAAGCGGCGCTTAAGCTCCCGAAAGGCCTCCACAGCAGCAGGGGACCAATCAGCAACATCAGCACCCTTCTTAGTCAAATCAGTCAATGGTTTAACAACATCAGAAAAACCAGCAATAAATCGACGATAAAAGTTAGCAAAGCCCAAAAATTTCTGAAGACTCTTAAGAGAAGAGGGTTGCGTCCAATCACAAATAGCCTGAACCTTGACAGGATCCATCTCGATGGAAGAGGGGGAAAAAATATATCCCAAAAAGGAAATCTTTTGTACCCCACCATAACATCCTTAATGGCATCAGAGAGACCCTCTCTGAAATTCGCCGCCAGGGCGCACTCATTCCACTGAGTAAGCACAGCCCATTTACGGAATTTCTGGCAGTATATTTCAGCTTCGTCTTGCCCCTGAGATAGGGACATCAAGGCCTTTTCCGCCTGAAGCTCTAACTGAGGTTCCTCATAAAGCAACCCTAAGGCCAGAAAAAACGCATCCACATTGAGCAACGCAGGATCCCCTGGAGCCAATGCAAAAGCCCAATCCTGAGGGTCGCCCCGGAGCAAGGAAATCACAATCCTGACCTGCTGAGCAGGATCTCCAGCAGAGCGAGATTTCAGGGACAAAAACAACTTGCAATTATTTTTGAAATTTTGAAAGCAAGATCTATTCCCCGAGAAAAATTCAGGCAAAGGAATTCTAGGTTCAGATATAGGAACATGAACAACAAAATCTTGTAAATTTTGAACTTTCGTGGTGAGATTATTCAAACCTGCAGCTAAACTCTGAATATCCATTTTAAACAGGTGAACACAGAGCCATTCCAGGATTAGAAGGAGAGAGAGAGAGAGAAAGGCTGCAATATAGGCAGACTTGCAAGAGATTCAATTACAAGCACACTCAGAACTGAAGGGAAGGGAAAAAAAAAATAAAATCTTCAGCAGACTTCTCTTTTCTCTCCTTTCTCTGTCAATTAATTTAACCCTTTTTGGGCCGGTCAAACTGTTATGGTTCTCAATGGCAAGAGAACATAGCCCCGCAAACATAAGTACTAGCTCTTGGAAGGATGGAAACTAAACTGACCATGAACTAAACCTGCCGCACAACTAACAGTAGCCGGGTAGCGTTGCCTACGTTTTTTATCCCTAGACGCCCAGCGCCGGCCGGAGGACTAACTAATCCTGGCAGAGGAAAATATAGTCCTGGCTCACCTCTAGAGAAATTTCCCCGATAGGCAGACAGAGGCCCCCACATATATTGGCGGTGATTTTAGATGAAATGACAAACGTAGTATGAAAATAGGTTTAGCAAAATTGAGGTCCGCTTACTAGATAGCAGGAAGACAGAAAGGGCACTTTCATGGTCAGCTGAAAACCCTATCAAAATACCATCCTGAAATTACTTTAAGACTCTAGTATTAACTCATAACATCAGAGTGGCAATTTCAGATCACAAGAGCTTTCCAGACACAGAAACGAAACTACAGCTGTGAACTGGAACAAAATGCAAAAACAAACGAGGACTAAAGTCCAACTTAGCTGGGAGTTGTCTAGCAGCAGGAACATGCACAGAAAGGCTTCTGATTACAATGTTGACCGGCATGGAAGTGACAGAGGAGCAAGGTTAAATAGCGACTCCCACATCCTGATGGAAACAGGTGAACAGAGGGGATGATGCACACCAGTTCAATTCCACCAGTGGCCACCGGGGGAGCCCAAAATCCAATTTCACAACAGCGGTCACTGCTTTTGGCGCCGCTCTGGTAGTCTCCTCCCATGGCACGCCCTTCTTCTTCCTCTGCGCTCCCGATGGCGCTGCAATGGCAATGGGTTTTGGTGGCAAATGGCAGTGCACAGTCTTTGCAATAAGTCACAGTCCAAGCACAATAAATCACAGTTCCAAGGCACACATGACCTGATTCTTCAGGCTTAAGTAGATCCTGTTCGTGACGCCATGTTGTAGCGCCCCCACTGCCGCAGGGCCGAGGGGTACCCGGTACCGGGCCTCTGAGTCTCTGTTCTGGGGTTGTCACGGTGGCTAGACCCGGCCCGTGACCCTGCTGAGGGGCGTACAATGAAAGTGGAGGTATGGTGATGTTATGGTGCGGTGCAGGTCGCAGTAAATAACGAGGATACCAGGTTGCAGTCTCTTTACCTCTTTACTGAAGGCCTCAGGATCCTGTTGTGGATTCTGTTTGTGGGCTCCCTCTGGTGGTTACTGCTGGTACTGGGTGACTTTGGTGGGTTGCGGCCTTTGGTTTCCACCTGTCCATCAGAGGCTGGGTGTTTCCTATTTTACCTGGCCTTTCTGTCATTTCCTTGCCGGCTATCAATGTATTCAGATGTGCTCTGTTTTGTTCCTGCCTACCTGCTCCCAGATCTTTCAGGATAAGCTAAGTGCTGATTTTCAGTTGTTTGGTTTTTTGTCCAGCTTGCTTATTATGTCTCTATGCTAGCTGGTAGCTCTAGTGGACTGAGGTTCTCCCCATGTGCCATGAGTTGGCACATGGGTTCTTGTAATCTCAGGATGGTTTTTTGATTAGGGTTTTTTGCTGACCGCTCAGACCCCTTTTGTATCGTTCTGCTTTCTAGTTTACAGCGGGCCTCTATTTGCTAAACCTATATATATCATCTCTATGTGTGTGCCTTCCTCTCATTTCACCGTCAATACATGTGGGGGGCAACTATACCTTTTGGGGTTCGTTCCTCTGGAGGCAAGTGAGGTCTTTATTTTCTCTGCAGTACTAGTTAGCTCTTAGGCTGGTGCGTGGCGTCTAGAACCAACGTAGGCACGCTCCCTGGCTATCTCTAGTTGCGTTTGTCAGGCGTAGGGCAGCGGTCAGCCCAGGTTCCATCACCCTAGAGCTCGTCCGTTATATATTTGTACCTTGCTTGTCCTGTGCTATCCCTAGCCATTGGGATTCATGACAGGATCCTCAGTCCGGAATACGGTTAACCGGGCTGCGCAAGTCCGGCCGGTCCGATGGCACCTCCAGAGTTCCCTTTGCAGGTGGAAATCTGTGCCTACCTTCTAGCGCTTGTGTGTTGTGGTCCTCCCCTGCTGTGCTTACGGGATAGTCCCCACAACTGTTGTGTCTGTTTCTGAAGTTCCCTCACAACTCGATTATGATGTTCTTCTTCGTCCCCCAGATGCTATGGCTAGGACGCACCCGTATGACGGGTAGGCTCGGAGCTCTTCCTGGACCCTAGTGTCGCCCTTCTCCTATTGTTGCCCCCTATGTCTTCTTAGGTGATTTGGGTGAGACAGCCCGCCTATAACTGACTGTCCTGCCGTAGGTTTGAAGTTAGGCCTGGAGCTCTATACTTCCTCGGCGTTCCGGCCACCGGCTGCGCGCCTCAGTAGGATGTTGCCTCGTCTTACAGCACGACTCCTACTGGTGTTTCTCCTTGTTGCGTTGATCTCGTTTCTCACTCAGCACAATAAACCTCGCTTCTTGTCCTTTCTTGGGGTACCGCCGCGATCAAGTGCAGGCACGGTCCCGTAACGTTCTCTCTGTTCGCTAGGCCTCTGTCAGGATCCCACCCCTGACAGGGACCCCCCTGAGTCTCTCCCCGCAACACCCTCTGCCACAGGATGTTGCCTATTCGATTCCCAGTCAGCTTCTCTCTAACTTCCCATCCAACCCCCAGTTTTACCAGATTGTGAGGAGTGGCCTAATACATAGCACCCTTAGCTCCCCCTGGAGGCCAGACTGTGAAGTGTATTGGTGACTGTGATACCTGGTCAGAGGAACTCCTTCAGTGCCATCAGACGTACCATAGCCCCCCTTAGTGGCGAAGCATCAGTACTGCAACAACCAGGACTCTGGGGCGCTGCATGTGTGTGCAAAATTTAGGGGCTCTAGGTGTTAAAATGAAGGGTTAAATCACGGAAATTACAGAACGAGGGCCATCATTTGGATTGAGCGTACAATAAAGCTATTCCAACACCCTGTGCATTTATTTCATTAACATACTTTTTTCCTAATGTGTGTGTGTTTTATTAACCATTTACTACTATTGGATTAGTAATGGATAGGTGTCTTATTGACACCTCTCCATTATTAACCAGGCTTAATGTTACCTTACAATAGCAAGGTGGCATTAACCCTTTATTACCCCATATACCACAGCTACACGGGAGTGGGAAGAGAGAGGCTAAGTGCCAGAATAGGCGCATCTTACAGATGTGTCTTTTCTGGGGTGGCTTGGGGCAGATGTTTTTAGCCGGGGGGGGCAATAACCATGGTCCCCCTCTAGGCTATTAATATCTGCCCTCAGTCACTGGCTTTCCCACTCTGGTGGAGAAAATTGCGCGGGAGCACACGCCAATTTTTTCCGTGATTTAACCCTTTATTTTAACTCCTAGAGCCCCCAAATTTTGCGCACACACTCTACTAACATTAGGAATATGCAAAAAAATAAGGGGTATAAAATGGTTTACTGTATGTAAACCATGTCTCATATCCTGTCAGGTTTGGGAAGGAGATAGCAAAAGCCAACAATTGAATAAAGGTACCTTCACACTAACCGACTTTGCAGCGATAACGACAGCGATCCGTGACGTTGCAGCGTCCTGGATAGCGATATCATTGTGTTTGACACGCAGCAGCGATCAGGATCCTGCTGTGATATCGCTGGTCGTTGCTGAAAGTTCAGAACTTTATTTGGTCGTCAGATCGGCGTGTATCGTCATGTTTGACACCAAAAGCAACGATGCCACCAATGTTTTACAATGGTAACCAGGGTAAATATCGGGTTACTAAGCGCAGGGCCGCGCTTAGTAACCCGATGTTTACCCTGGTTACCAGTGTAAATGTAAAAAAAACAAACAGTACATACTCACCCTCTGATGTCTGTCACACGTCCCTCGCTGTCTGCTTCCTGCACTGACTGTGATTGCCGGCCGTAAAGTAAAAGCAGAGCACAGCGGTGACGTCACCGCTGTGCTGTGCCTAAACGGCCGGCACTCACAGTCAGTGCAGGAAGCAGACGGCCGTCTTTTCTGCTATCTAGTTCTGTATTAACTATAAATATATATATATATATATATATATATATACATAAATATGAATATATATATGTCTCATTGACATATATATATATATATATATATATATCTATCTACCTATACTATGTGTAGACATTTATTTTAGTTATTCTATTCTAACCTGTCAGTGTGATTTTACTGTACACGGCACACGGCTTTTCTATAGAACACCGATGCGAATTTCTCACAAGTTACACGCATGGTCCGTGTATAATCCGTATTTTTCTCGCCCCCATAGACTTTCATTCGTGGATTTTTTGCGCAATACGCTGACAAACGCAGCATGCTGCGATTTTCTACGCACGTAAAATACAGCTGCGAAATATACGGCAGATAGAAGCTGCCCCATAGAAAATCATTGGTCAGTGTGCAATGCGTAGTTTTTGCGCCTCTCATATGTCCGAAAAACTCTCTAGTGTGACTCCGGCCTAACACTACTACATCCGGTTAGTGCATGGATAGTGAGGACCGGACAGTAACTGCGGCGCTATGCCAGGTCACTGCCACAGCCTGCATGGATACTTAGGTACAACAGGTAGTTTCTAAGAACTGTATACACTACCACACATATACAGCAGGATGGATTCTTCAGCGTATAACTTTCTAAGATTTCTATTATACATGCATGGCTCTTATAAGGACATACTTATATAATCATCTATAGATACACTGTTGCAGGCGTTTGCAACAAGGTTCAAACAATTAACGTAAGACTCAGGAGGGTGCCGCAGATACAAGAAAAAAATCTGAAAATAAAAGTAAATAAAAATATTGCTTGTATGAACTATTCCTTACTGGGGACAATACAAATAAGTCTCAATTATTGGCTAGAATTAAAACATTGAGGACCCCTGGTCTATCCTATCCCTTTTCCCAATTTGGAATTTCTTGGTCAGGAATAGAGACAATTTTAATAATGCTATAAGTTTAATGACAATAATAAAAGTTATGTATTACTATTAATATTATACATTTGCATGTCTTTATCCCTTCTTGCCATTTTCCCCCTATTACAAAGTGTAGCTAATGTTGTACTCCCTGGCTTTAAAGGGAACATGTCAGAAATGTATACTTTCTCCAGCACAAAAAAACAAAACAAAACAATTACCGTATTTTCCGGCATATAAGACGACTGGGCGTATAAGACGACCCCCCAACTTTTCCAGTTAAAATATAAAATCTTCTTAAAAGTCGGGGGTCTTCTTATACGCCGTATGTCATCTTATAGGGCCGGTGACTAATGTGCCTTTTGGCGTGGGGAGTGGTCCCGATGACTAAGACAGGGGGCGTCTCACAGTAAAGTGTGAGTGGCATATATCCCCCTATTACCTCAATGCGGCAGCGTGGGGGTCTCTGTGCTGGGAGCGGCAGCTCCTCTTCGTGCCGTGGGTGCTCTGTGCCGTGGGTGCTGTGGGGCGACGGCGGCGCATCTTCTTGCAGCATCCGGGCTTCTCCGGCATCTCCTCCAGGCCCGGAGGCACCGCCAGCCCCATTGCTTTGATGCGGTGGCCTCCGGGAAAATGGCCGCTGCTCAGATTCAGATCTCGTCTCCCGAGGTCTCGGGAGACGAGATCTGAATCTGAGCAGCGGCCATTTTCCCGGAGGTTGCGATGAGGTGGCCTCCGGGAAAATGGCCGCTGGGGGTGGCGCATGCTCAGATTCAGATCTCATCTCCCGAGACCTCGGGAGACGAGATCTGAATCTGAGCAGCGGCCATTTTCCTGGAGGCCACCGCATGAAAGCAATGGGGCTGGCGGTGCCTCCGGGCCTGGAGGAGATGCTGGAGAAGCCCCGACGCTGCAAGAAGATGCGTCGCTGCCGCCAACCCCACAGCACCCACGGCGCGAAGATGCGCCACCGCCCCACAGCACAGAGCACCCACGGCACGAAGAGGAGCTGCCGCTCCCAGCACAGAGACCCCCACGCTGCCACAATGAGGTAATATGGGGATATACTCCACTCACACTTTACTGTGAGACGCCCCCTGTCTTAGTCATCGGGACCACTCCCCCCCCCACCCACCATATGCACATTTTATCTGTACCCGGCGTATAAGACGACCCCCGACTTTTAAGAAGATTTTGAGGGGTTAAAAAGTCGTCTTATACGCCAGAAAATACGGTATATTACTTCAGCCCTTTAAAAGAAAAGCCAGTCGATCCTTTTACAACCCCAAAGTGCTGCTTAAAATTCAGAAATTAAGAAAAATGCCCCATAATTATTTTATTAAAAGCACATAGCCTGACAGGTCCCCTTTAATTGTTCACATCACAAATATGTCAGTCATAATGACACGTAACAGACACTTGTGCTTCTATAATTGTTGACCTTTCTGCTTCTTTGATAAAGCTGTGTTAGGTAACATGGTAGTATAATCTTAACAGCAATAAATACTTTATCTCTAGCACAATGAAAGGTTATCTTGTGCCTTTGGATTGATAAATAAGGCCTTGAAAAATACTTCTGGTCATCTTTAGTCTATGCTAGTATTTTGTAATGAACTTGAATCCGGAGCTTTCTGCCTCCTCGGTGGTTTAGCCTAAAACAAGATAAAATTGAAAACACAAAGTTATTAAGATTTTCTGTCCAATAATGGGGTGGGGGGCGGGATTATGTGTGGTAATGGGGTGGGGGGGCGGGATTATGTGTGGTAATGGGGTGGGGGGGCGGGATTATGTGTGGTGATGGGGTGGGGGGCGGGATTATGTGTGGTAATGGGGTGGGGGGGCGGAATTATGTGTGGTGATGGGGTGGGGGGCAGGATTATGTGTGGTAATGGGGTGGGGGGGCGGGATTATGTGTGGTAATGGAGTGGGGGGCGGGATTATGTGTGGTGATGTGTTGGGGGCGGGATTGTGTGGTGATGTGGTGGGGGCGGGATTATGTGTGGTGATGTGGTGGGGGCGGGATTATGTGTGGTGATGTGGTGGGTGGCAGGATTATGTGTGGTAATGTGGTGGGGGCGGGATTATGTGTGGTAATGTGGTGGGGGGCGGGATTATGTGTGGTAATGTGGTGGGGGGCGGGATTATGTGTGGTAATGGAGTGGGGGGCGGGATTATGTGTGGTGATGTGTTGGGGGCGGGATTGTGTGGTGATGTGGTGGGGGCGGGATTATGTGTGGTAATGTGGTGGGGGCGGGATTATGTGTGGTGATGTGGTGGGTGGCGGGATTATGTGTGGTAATGTGGTGGGGGCGGGATTATGTGTGGAAATGTGGTGGGGGGCGGGATTATGTGTAGTAATGTGGTGGGGGGATTATGTGGGGTGATGAGGTGGAGGGGCGGGATTATGCATGGTGATGTGGTGGGGGGCGGGATTATGTGTGGTGATGGGGTGGGGGGGCGGGATTATGTGTGGTGATGGGGTGGGGGGCAGGATTATGTGTGGTGATGTGTTTAGGGCGTGGGATTATGTGTGGTGATGTGGGGGGGCGGGATTATGTGTGGTGGTGGGCGGGATTATGTGTGGTAATGTGGTGGGGAGCATGGATTATGTGTGGTGATGTGGTGGGGGCGGGATTATGTATGGTAATGTGGTGGGGCGGGATTATCTGTAGTAATGTGGTGAAGGGTGGGATTATGTGTGGTAATGTGGTGGGGGGTGGGATTATGTGTGGTAATGTGGTGGGGGGGCGGGATTATGTGTAGTAATGTGGTGGGGGGCGGGATTATGTGTGGTAATGTGGTGGGGGGGATTGTGTGTGGTAATGTGTTGGGGGGCAGGATTATGTGTGGTGATGTGGTGGGGGGCGGGATTTGTGGGGGGCGGGATTGTGTGCGGTGATGTGGTGCGGATTGTGTGTGGTAATGTGGTGAGGGCGGGATTGTGTGTGGTAATGGGGTGGGGGCAGGATTATGTGTGGTGATGTGGTGGGGGGTGGAGCTACTGTGCAGGGGGCGGGATTAGCGAGTAATCACGATGCCTCTTATATATATAGATTACTACAACTAGCGTTATCCAGATAGCTGAGAAATACAATAACTACAACATGTGACTGATGAAGGACTGTTCTCAGAAGCACCTGGGCCCAGACACAAAATCCATATGCAGGCCCAGTCATATGTGCCATTTTCACCACTATTTTTTTTATGCAATAGGTGACTGTTAAAGGGCAGAGGCGGGCTGGGCCGGGTGGCAGAGAGGCATTTGCCCCCCCGGGGCCGGTGAATTAGCAACAGTTCAGGGCCGGCCGTCCTCACTGCAGGCTGAGTCAGAGCCTGATAGGGACGTTGGACTCGAGGCAGGCAGCGTTGCGTTGCTATGACACCCGGCGGAGTGCTGGCATTGGATAAGCCAGGGTTCAGACAGAGTTCAGAGGCGTGTCATGTACAGCGTGCTAAGTGCGTATTTTGGAGTATATTTTATGCCTGTTTTTAACAGCTGATAGTGATTTTTATTAATAATTTTTTCTGGGTGTTTTCATTTATGCTATATACAGGGTGCAGTATATACAGGTTGCCGTATACGCAGGTACTATATACAGGGTGCAGTATACACTGTATATACGGTAGTACCTGCTATGTGTAATACACAAGTACTATATACAGGGTGCAGTATATAGATGGTACAGTATACACAGTTACTATATACAGGGTGCAATATACACCCTGTATATAGTAACTGTGTATACTACACCCTGTATATAGTAACTGTGTATACTACACCCTGTATATAGTACCTGCGTATACGGCAACCTGTATATACTGCACCCTGTATATAGCATAAATGAAAACACCCAGAAAAAATTATTAATAAAAATCACTATCAGCTGTTAAAAACAGGCATAAAATATACTCCAAAATACAACTATAAACAAACAAAAAAGGAGTACCAGACTACCCATATAATATATATCAAATATTTATTAGTAATCAATATAAAAGATAATATTTAATACATAATGCTAAAAGGTTTTTAAATGGACAAACAGTTGTATCGTGAAGGGCACAAACAAAAGACCGACACAGTCACATTTATGTAAATAGGACCGGGAGTTACAACAGCCGTAATATGTATACTGCAACACTGTCACAAAATACAGGGTATCATATCTGTTAATCAAAACCACATCATCACCATGACCATGGCCCTATGTAGCGATACCCAGATCTTCAGATAGTATAAATCAAATACAGAGCGTCATATCTCACCTAAATAAGTCCTTGCACTGGTCAGACAACGCAGCCCCAACGCGCGTTTCGCGCGGGCTTCCTCAGGAGGCCGTACCTAGTATATACTGTACCCATGTATACTGCACCCTGTATGTACTGCATCCTGTATATACTGCACCCTGTATATAGTACTTGTGTATACTGCACCCTTTATATAGTACCTGTATATACTGCACCCTGTATATAGTACTTGTGTATACTGCACCCTGTATATACTGCACCCTGTATATAGTAACTGTGTATACTGCACCCTGTATATACTGCACCCTGTATATACTGCACCCTGTATATAGTACCTGTGTATACTGCACCCTGTATATACTGCATCCTGTATAGAGTACCTGTATATACTGCAACCTGTATATAGTACCTGTGTATACTGCACCCTGTATATAGTACCTGTATATACTGCACCCTGTATATAGTACTTGTGTATACTGCACCCTGTATATACTGCACCCTGTATATAGTAACTGTGTATACTGCACCCTGTATATAGTACCCGTATATACTGCACACTGTATATAGTACCCGTATATACTGCACACTGTATATAGTACCTGTATATACTGCACCCTGTATATAGTACTTGTGTATACTGCACCCTGTATATACTGCACCCTGTATATAGTAACTGTGTATACTGCACCCTGTATATAGTACCCGTATATACTGCACCCTGTATATAGTAACTGTGTATACTGCACCCTGTATATACTGCACCCTGTATATAGTACCTGTATATACTGCAACCTGTATATAGTACCTGTGTATACTGCACCCTGTATATAGTACCTGTATATACTGCACCCTGTATATAGTACTTGTGTATACTGCACCCTGTATATACTGCACCCTGTATATAGTAACTGTGTATACTGCACCCTGTATATAGTACCTGTATATACTGCACACTGTATATAGTACCTGTATATACTGCACCCTGTATATAGTACTTGTGTATACTGCACCCTGTATATACTGCACCCTGTATATAGTAACTGTGTATACTGCACCCTGTATATAGTACCCGTATATACTGCACCCTGTATATAGTAACTGTGTATACTGCACCCTGTATATACTGCACCCTGTATATAGTACCTGTATATACTGCAACCTGTATATAGTACCTGTATATACTGCAACCTGTATATAGTACCTGTGTATACTGCACCCTGTATATAGTACCTGTATATACTGCACCCTGTATATAGTAACTGTGTATACTGCACCCTGTATATACTGAACCCTGTATATAGTACCTGTGTATACTGCACCCTGTATATAGTACCTGTATATACTGCAACCTGTATATAGTACCTGTGTATACTGCACCCTGTATATACTGCACCCTGTATATAGTAACTGTGTATACTGCACCCGGTATATAGTACCCGTATACAGGGCCGGACTTAGCCCAAAAGGCGCCCTGTGCGAGACTGCAGGACGGCGCCCCCCCCCCCCTCCAAACTTTGAAAGAAAACAATAACTCTTTAATATTCACAACAACACGTTTACTTAGAAAACTTGTGTTTCCCTGCAAAACACTTGAAGAAACACTAATATTGCAATAACGGGAATTATAAAGTGCTTTAAAGCGGACCAAAAGGAAAAAATGACGCTTGGTCCAAAGCCATATGGGCTGACAGCCAATCAGAGTGCAGAGCGGCGGCCTGCAAGGCCAAACACCGCCCTGCACTCTGATTGGCTGTCAGCCCAACGCTGACAGCCAATCGGAGTGCAGAGATGATGGCCAGCATGGAGAAGAGTTCCGGACGGGTGGCAGCAGGTCGGGTGCCGTGCGGACCAAGAGTCATTCTATGACTTTTGATCCACCTTAATACTAAATAAAATATCTTAAAATATCAAATATAAATAATATAATAAATATGCAACATACATGAGAAAAACTGTCATTAAATATGTGCACAATTTTCAACCTTCAAGACAAAAAAATAAAAATAAAGTGCACTATACTGTAATCCAGCAACAACAAGAACATAATAACGTGCTACATAAACTGATTTAAAAAGCAACTTTCCGTGCTTTTACTTTGGCAAACTCATCAATAGTTTCATTTAAGTCTAGAGATGCCAACACATCATTTTCAATTGACAAGACTGCAAGTGAGGATAACCTGCTCTCTGTCATAGTGGACCTTAAATATGTCTTAATGAGCTTAAGTTTTGAAAAACTGCGCTCTCCTGAGGCCACAGAAATCGGGATGGTGCACAGAATCTGAAGTGCAGTCCAGGTTTGTGGACAGTGCTCTGTAAACTCATTTTTGGTGAGGAAACCAAGTATCTGCAGCGGAGTCTCAACATCATCAGGGAGCACATTCCGAATGTGCCAGAGTTCATCAGAAAGTTCAGCACCATTTATGTCAGACTTATTGCCATAAGTCAGAGACTTCTGCAGTTCTACACTATGTGCCAACAAGTCTTCCCGTGATTCATGGCTCTTTATATCGTACAAAAAGCCCCATTTTTTATTATGAATACTGAGTTGCTGGAAACGCTCCTCCATTGAATTTAAAGCAGTATCCACCAACACATTGAAGAACTCAACCTTAAATTTCTGCTTTGCATCCACAATTGGTTCATCCCGTCCTTCATAGCTAAAAGTGGGTTTTTTAATGCTAACACGTGAGGTACTCTTAAATATGGGGTCCACACCATTTTCCTCTGCTATATTCTTTGCTCTTTGGAAAGAGCCTTCAAAACCATTCTCCCTGAATTTCTTAAGAAAATCATGGTTTTTTTCAATCATGTCTGCTGCTGTGATGAGGTTGGCGGTCTGGTTTTGCAAAGCTTTGCTCACAATATTGATTTGAAATAATATGTCATACCACACAATTAAGGACACCATGAATTTAAAATTAAGGATATGTTGGGACAACTCTAGAGCATCATGTTTTGTTTTTGGCTCTGTACTGCTGTCTTCAGAAAGGGCAAATAATGCCTCCTGTATACCTGCTAGATTTTGGATCAGTGGTTTGAGGCAGTTTATCCGGCATTCCCATCTTGTGGTACATAGAGGTTTTACAGTAAGACCTGATACATGGTCTGTCAAAACCTTCCATCTCTTGGCTGACCCAGCAAAAATAGTATATACACGCTGAATAATTCCAAACAGGGTTATAGAATCTATGTTAGATTCTGCTGCATCTCCAACCACTAAATTGAGGCTGTGGCATCCACATGGTACAAAAAACGCCCTTGGATTTTTTTTTAGTATGTTGGCTTGAACACCATTATTTTTGCCTGCCATATTGGCACCATTGTCATAGCCCTGGCCACGACAGTCATCAATATCTAGCTCTTTGCTAATTAGGAAATTAAGAATAATATCTGATAATCCTCTACCAGTTGTGTCTGTTACAGCAACATATCCAAGAAAATGTTCCCTGATCTGGCATAACCCAAGTTTAACATCAATAAAACGGATGGTAAAAGACATCTGCTCTTGATGGGCTAGATCAGTTGTACAATCAAGAATTAAGGAATAATACTTTGCCTTTTTGCATCTTTCAAGAATTTCACTAATAACCTTTTTGGCCATCAAATTAATTATTTCATTTTGAATAGTTTTGCTACAGTAGTGGTCAGATGTCTCCTTTGACTTGACTCGTCGCAGATGTTCTGCCATTACAAAGTCATAATTTCCTAATAACTGTACTATAGCAAGAAAATTTCCATTATTTGCGGTGTATAGACGATCAGAAGATCCTCGAAATGCCAAGTTCCGTTCAGCCAACAACTGAGTAATACGCATGAGTCTTTCCAGTACGTTTCTCCAGTGCTGCTGCTCTTTCTGTATTCTGCTCTGTAACTGATGGTCAATTGTTTTTTTGTTTTTCATGCGAAGCTGAACTTCTATCCACTTTGTTTCTGCTGAGTAATGGTTAATGGAAGTTTCATGGGCCTTTAACATCTGACTCATATGGCTCCAATCCTGTGATCCATCCAATGCAAGTGCCGTACGGGATCTTCTATCAAACAGTTTGCAACAAAAGCAAAATACTTTGTTCAAACTTTTGGAGTACACCAACCACTTTCTTGCTCGTTTCACGCCATTGTCCAAAATTCTAGAGTAAAAGTCCTCTGAAAAATGTCGATTCCTCTCATCTCTCTTAAATTCTATATTTTTAAGTTGCACAGGGCCTGCTTCTACGATTAGATCAATTGATGAAGAATTTAATGTAGGCCAAAGTGCAGGATCTGAGTCAATGATTGCAGAAATTTCACTGCTTTCAGCCTCATCAATGCCCTCCACATGCTGGCATGTGTTATCCCCTTCTGATGTGAGGGCTGGTGTGGTAGACTGATCTTGTTCTACTGCAACCTCATAAACGTCTGCTATGGTAGACTCTTGGTCAACTTCCCTGATCCTAATTTTCAATGACGTTGATGGTTCCCCTGGCTCCAATGGGATTGTATCCATACCACTCCTTATTTCACATTCTTGCTGTGGAATATCTGATGTTGATTCCTCAGCAGTGCTCGGTACATTGGTGCCACCATGTTCAGAAGATTTTTCGAACAGTCTTTTTAAAGACCCTGCTTGCTTTTGATTTGCCTGTTCTGCTAAGGCCTTTCGCTTTCTGTTCTGTGCACCAGATGCTTTCTTAGGGCTCATCTTGCCTGACAAATGTTATTCTTCCCTGAAAAGGTTAGGTGTGGACCAAAAGTCTTATTAGTGCAGTCCACATGCTACTATAACCATCTATCTGCTCATTTAAACCTAAGGTGGCAGAGGTGAGCAGGTGATAAGTAACTAGAAACAAGTAAGCCACTGTACACTGCACAAAGTCTGGGAAGAGTGGGAGAGGGAGAAGGAGAAGGATGGATGAATACATTTAGCAGAGAGGAGCGGGAGGAAGTGAGAGTAGGGTGGCTCCTGAGCAATGCACCTAACCCCCAATTGCCCCCCCGGTTGCCATGGTTAGGTTAGGCACCATAGGGCTATTTTAGCCCCTTCTGCCCTGGACATAGTAGTATGTTACATGGTAGACCCATAGGACGCCTGAAAATCAGGCTAAACACCCTTTTGTGTTCCTAGAGCCATATGCAGTGGCGTACACACCATAGATGCGACGGATGCGGAAGCACCCAGGCTTGGGGGGGCCCAGTGCCGCCCGCCCGCATCCATGGTGTGTCCTTTTTTTTTATTTTTGCCACAAGCACAGTGCCCAGCCACACAATGGGCCCCACAGCAAAAGGGTCACAGCAATGGTGCCCAGCCACAGTGTCCGGACCCAGTCACAGTGACCGTGCTTGTGGCTGGGCCCCATTGCTGTCGCTGGGCCCTTTTCTTGCGGCTGGTCCCCTTTTTTTGTGGCTGGGCCCCATTGCTGCTGTTGGGCCCCGTGCTTGCTGCTGGGCCCCATTGCTGTGGCTAGGCCCCACCACAAGCACAGTGCCCAGCCACAGCAACAGGGCCCAGCCACACAATGGGCCCCACAGCAAAAGGGTCACAGCAATGGTGCCCAGCCACAGTGTCCGGACCCAGTCACAGCGACCATGCTTGCGGATGGGCCCCTTGCTTGCGGCAACACATAATACGTTTCCAAAATAAAGCTGCACCCCAACCCCCCCCCCGCCCCCCCCCCACACACATAATACGTTTCCAAAATAAAGCTGCACCCCAACCCCCCGCCCCCCCCACACACATAATACGTTTGCAAAATAAAGCAGCACCCCAACCCCCCCCCGCCCCCCCCCACACACACACACTGCAAAAAATAAGGCTGCACCCCAACCCCCCCACACACACACACACACCAAAGAATAAGGCTGCACCCCAACCCCACCCCCCACCCCCCACACGCACACTGCAAAAAAGCAAGCTGCACCCCAACCCCCCCCCCCGGGGCGACCGCCAGCATAGTGGAGGCCATGTGAGGTGGTTATTACTCACGCTTTGCTTGGCTGAGTAACAGTTGGCTCCTCAGGTCCACCTCTGCTCTGCTCTTCAGTGCCGGGAAGGGAGCGGCGGGGCACGAGCGGGGACGTGTGGCGTAATCATGTCACACGCTGTGCAGCCGTTCTCTCCCGCCGGGGACAGCAGAAGGCGGAACTAAAGTTCCTCTGCGTGCTGTCCCTGCCCAGCGGGGAGAACGGCTTGCGCGTGTGACATTACGTCACACGCAGAGAGCCGAGCGACAGGGCGGGCGCCGGGCGGGCGGCACTGGGCAGGAGCAGGCGAGCAGCAGATACAGATAGCGCAAATGGCGCGGCGGGGGGCGCCACAAGAGGTGCGGGCGCCCTCAGGCCATTAAGCCGCAGCGTCTACATTGTGATGTAATGTGACATTAATCTGCTGAGCTCAAATGCGCCCCTTGTATGCTAACGAGCCTTGGCGCCCTGTGCGGCCGCACAGGTCGCACAGGGCAAAGGCCGGCCCTGCCCGTATATACTGCACACTGTATATAGTACCTGTATATACTGCACCCTGTATATACGGGGTGCTCTGATGCTGGGAGGAAATTAACTTTATTCCATCCGACAGTCTCACTCTTTCAGTCATGTGTTCACTGACTGACAGCAGGTTCTAATGCATAGTTAGTAGTGATGAGCGAATATACTCGTTACTCGAGATTTCTCGAGCACGCTCGGGTGTCATCTGAGTATTTTTTAGTGCTGGGAGATTTAGTTTTTATTGCCGCAGCTGAATGATTTACATCTGTTAGCCAGCATAAGTACATGTGGGGATTCCCTAGCAACCAGGCAACCCCCACATGTACTTATGGCTAACAGATGTAAATCATTCAGCTGCGGCAATAAAAACTAAATCTCCCAGCACTAAAAAATACTCAGATGACACCCGAGCATGCTCGAGAAATCTCGAGTAACGAGTATATTCGCTCATCACTAATAGTTAGCTGTCAGTCAGTGCAGGGGGCACGGTCACAGCCACCTCTCCCTATACACAGAGTGATGACTGAACCCACGCTGGCTGAAATGACTGAAAGAGTGAGACTGCCAGATGGAATAAAGTTAATTTC
This sequence comes from Ranitomeya variabilis, assembly GCF_051348905.1. NCBI lineage: Eukaryota > Metazoa > Chordata > Amphibia > Anura > Dendrobatidae > Ranitomeya > Ranitomeya variabilis. The sequence goes on along the minus strand of NC_135232.1, from coordinate 200,410,709 downwards.
CTCCCAGTCCCAGCATCAGAGCTATAGTGTACATAGAGAGGCTATGTGGAGGCTCGTACTGTGTCTAGAGGGCTATGTGGGGACTCATACTGTATATAAGGGATTATGCGAGGGCTCATACTGTATATAGGGGCTCATACTGTATATGGTACGATACGATACACTTTATTGATCCCGAGGGAAATTATGGTATTACACCAGCGTTACAAACAGCATTTCAAACATTACAACATTACAAATAGGATTACATAAAGTAATTACTATATTATCTAATATATAAAGCTGAATGTGTGTGTGTATGTCCGGGATTGGCATCTGCACCGTCGCAGCTACAGCCACAAAATTTTGCACAGTCACACGTCTGGACCCCAAGAGTGTCATAGGCTATGTTGTGAGGTGAAATTTTAACCCTGCGCGTTCCAATTCTCCAAACAATTTTGCCCCATCTACATAATGGGGAAAAAGTGAAAGGAAAAGTGTTGGAGGCAAATTGACAGCTGCCAGATGTGAACAAGGGGGACTTAAAGAGTGAGAGCGATGGCGCCAAAGAGTATATACCGTACAGTTGCTAAGGAGGGGCCCCGACATGGGATACTCACCACACACGGGGATATGAACACACACACACAAAATGCGACACACATTACCACATGCTTGAACACATACACGACCCTCAGCACACATTTCACCACACATACACCAACCTCGCCACATAAAAAAGTCAAAACACAAAAGTCGCTACTCAAAACTCACTACATGCAAAACTAGGCTCACGCAAAACTCGCCACACGTGCAAAACTCACCTCATGGAAAACTCGCCACACGCAAAACTTGCACACGTGGAAAAATTGCCACATGCACAAAAGTTGCAACACATGCAAAAGTTGCCTCACACAAAACTTGCACCTACTCAAAATGAACCACACATAAAACTCACCACGCGCAAAACTCGCCATGCGCAAAACTTGCTGCACACAACTTGCTACACTAACCTGTCACATGCAACTCGACACACAAAAAGTTGCTACACGCATGTCGCCACACAAAACTCATCTCACAAAAGTCGCTACATGCATGTCGCTACACGCAACTCAACACACACAACTTGACACATGAAACTCGAACTAAAACACACACAAGTCTGGTATTATCCTTCAAAACTAAAAATCTGATTAATAAGCAGACAAACTACAAGAGCAACAAATGTACCATATAGGAAATACGGCAGCTGTCAGTCACATGACCTGTCTATTATGTGTATGTGTGAGCTAATATATACTGCCAGGGGGGAGGGCTTCCTGTTGGCTAGGGATTTATCAGGCTGCCAATTTAGCTTATAAATACTGAGGTAAAAATACTGACCAAATAACGTGTGAACGAGGTCTAATACAGGAGGAGATGACATACACATATACAGGAGGAGATGACACACAGGTATATACTATATACAGGAGGAGATGACATACAGGTATATACTATATATAAGAGGAGATGACACACAGGTATATACTATATACAGGAGGAGATGACACACAGGTATATACTATATATAAGAGGAGATGACACACAGGTATATACTATATACAGGAGGAGATGACACACAGGTATATACTATTATATACAGGAGGAGATGACTTACAGGTATATACTATATACAGGAGGAGATGACATACAGGTATATACTATACACAGGAGGAGATGACACACAGGTATATACTATACACAGGAGGAGATGACTTACAGGTATATACTACATACAGAAGGAGATGACATACAGGTATATACTATATATAAGAGATGACACACAGGTATATACTATATACAGAAGGAGATGACATACAGGTATATACTATATACAGGAGGAGATGACATACAGGTATATACTATATAAAAGAGGAGATGACACACAGGTATATACAGGAGGAGATGACATACAGCAGGTACATATACTCCCTGACAGAAGTTATGTCGCTTATCTATGTTATGTAAATAAAAGCTTATAACCTGACGTTAAATTCATCCATTGGTTGTATAAATTATTCTTTTGAAAGCTGAAACCCTCCGAAATGTGGTTTAGGTTAAAAAAATAAATTGGCATCAATGCAGAAATATTGATCAGTTAATGGACACAGAATGGTCAGATTTTGGCAAGACAAAAGTTTTGTCGCCTGGTCATATAATGCACCCAATCCTAGTTTACATCCTCACCTGTGCTCTGTAAATGATCGGTTAATTAGTGTGTGTGTATATAAAAAGAAACCCAGCACCCCAGACCTTCACTTGAACTGCAACTTGAGCTCTGACAAGATGCCAAAAATTCACCCTGTGACCCACGCCTGGATTATCAAGAGGCTGAAGACCAGATCCACTGCAGAGGTGGCTGGCACCTTTAAAGTGTCTCAACAAAAAGTACAAAGAATTAAAAAAAGATTTGAAGAGACTGGAGATGTGTTTGACAAGCCCAGGTCTGGCAGACCCCGCAAGACAACTGCTCAGGAAGAACGTTTGTTGGTTAGAAAATCCAAAGCAAGCCCCTCTTCCAATGCAGCAGAGCTCCAACAGGCCTGGTCACCTCAAGTCCCTGTGTCAACTAGAACAGTTTGTAGGATTCTGTCTTGAAATGGCCTCCATGGTCAAATCAGTAACCAAAAGCCAGCACTAAACAAAAGGCAAATAAAAAACCGTGTGGCATTTGCAAAGTCCCACAGCCTGCTAAACAGATGGATGCTGGAAAAGTGGCAGAAGGTGGATTTCTCTGATGAATCTTCAGTAGAATTACACCACAGCCGCCGCAAATACTGCAGGAGACCTACTGGAGCCTGTATGGATCCAAAATGCACCCAGAAAACAGTTAAATTTGGTGGTGGAAAGATCATGGTCTGGGGTTACATTTAGTATGGGGTGTGCGAAACATTTGCAAGGTGGAAGGCAATATCAATAGCCTTAAATATCAAGAAGTATTAGCTACCTATTATATTCCAAATCATAAAAGGGGTCAAATTCTGCAGCAGGATGGTGCTCCATCTCATACATCCATCTCTACAACAAAGTTCCTCCAGGCAAAAAAAGATCAAGGTGCTCAAGGACTGGCCAGCCCAGTCACCAGACATGAACATCATTGAGCATGTTTGGGGTAGGATGAAAGAGGAAGCTTGGAAGACAAAACCAAAGAATCTAGATGAACTCTGGGAGGCATGTAAGACTGCATTCTTTGCTATTCCTGATGACTTCATTAATAAATTGTGTGACTCATTGTTGAACCGCATGGATGCAGTCCTTCAAGCTCATGGAAGTCACACAAAATATTAAATATGACTCTAATAGCACCACAACTTCATTCACCAATGTTGTGCAACATATATTTGTATTTTAAGTTAATTATTTGTTTGAATATCACATTACTTTCTGTGGGCGACAAAACTTTTGTCTTGCCAAAATCTGACCATTCTGTGTCCATTTACTGATCAATATTTCTGCATTGATACCAATTTATTTTCTTAACCTAAACTACATTTTGGAGGGTTTCAGTTTTCAAAAGAATAATTTATACAACCAATGGATGAATTTAATGTCAGGTTATAAGCTTTTATTTACATAACATGGATAAGCGACATAACTTCTGTCAGGGAGTGTACTATATATAGGGGAGATGACATACAGGTATATACTATATACAGGGGAGATGACATACAGGTATATACTATATACAGGAGATGACATACAGGTGTATACTATATATAAGGGAGATGACAAACATGTATATACCGAGGGGAAAATGAGAGGTGTGAGGTGAAAATGAGAGGTGTGAGGTGAAAATGAAAAGGTGTGAGTGCAAAATGAGAGGAATGAGGGAAAATAGTGGAGTGATCAGAAAATGACAGATGTGAGGTCGAAATGACAAGTGTTAGGGGGGAATGAGAGGAGTGAGGGGGAATGAGAGGAGGGGGAAAATAAGAGGAGTGAGGGGAAAATGAGAGTTGAGGGAGAAAATGAGAGATGTGAGGGGGAAAATGAAAGATGTGAGGAAAATGAGAGGCGTGATGGGAAAATGAGAGAAGTGAGGTGCTAAATGAGAGGCGTGATGGGAAAATAAGAGAAGTGAGGTGCTATAACTAACCACAGATATTTACTATGCCCAGGCAATGCCGGGCTCTTCAGCTAGTATATGTATATAGGAGAACATGTTGGGCTCACAGTGTATATAAGGGGCTATGTGACAGCTCATACTGTAGATAGAGAACTTATGTGGAGGCTATTCCCCTATAACCTATGACCAACACCTTTGAGCCCCACGTGACAGTGTTCTGGAATGCTCTATATATGAAGCCCTGTAAAGTAAAAAAAATAGGTTTTAATATACTCACCTGCTGGGCAGTCTGGTCCGATGTACGCAGCTGGTCTTGTTCCAGTGCCTCCTCTCTTCTTGAGATGATGTTCTCAACCTGCATGTTCCAAGTGGGACACAACAGCATGTTGTTTAACCACTTAACGACCGCCGATACGCCTTTTAATGGCGGTCATTAAGGGTACTTAAACCACAGCGCCGTTAAATAACGGCGTTGTGGAAAAAGTGTGTAGCGCCCCCCAGAGTCTGATTTTCTCCGGGGTCTCGGCTGCCAGGGGTAGCCGAGACCCCAGAGAACATGATTCGGGTCGGTTTTTACCGAACCCGGTTTTGCGATCGCCGGTAATTAACCGTTTACCGGCAACCGCAAAAAAAAAAATAAAATTTCGGTTTTGCATTTAATTTCTCTCTCCTCTGATGTGATTGCACATCAGAGTGGAGAGAAATAGGGTCCCCTGAGCCCCCCATGGTACCTTATGTACCGGAAAAGCTGTCCCCCAGTCCCCGGCCCCCCTCTGTCTCCTCAGGCAGAAAGAAAATGGCAGGCGCATGTGCAGATGCGCCCGCCAAGAAATGTCCAGGATTTGGAGCCAGATTGGGGTCGGTTTTTACCGACCCCCGGGGTGATCGCAATCCCAGGGGTTTCTACAGACCCCCGGGGTTGTGATCGCCCCATATAACATATATCGAAAAAAAAAAAGTTTGTTTTGCATTTTCTCTCCCCTCTGATGTGCGATCACATCTGAGGGGAGAGAAATAGGGTCCCCGAGCCCCCGACGGTACCTTTGTCACCATAAAGGCTGTCCCCCGGTCCCCGGCCCACCTTCTTCTCCTCGGCAGAAAGAAAATGGCGGGCGCATGAGCAGTGCACCTGCCAAAATCTGCCAGCCGGCACCCAGTGAGAATTTTCTCATTGGCTGCTGGGTTTTGATTACTGTAATAGATCCTATCACAGTGATCAAAACCCCTAATATTTGATAAACATAACAGCACTTGGGCTGTACCTCTCTCTTTTCTCCTTGTAGTTGTTCTGGGAGAGAAGAGAGAGACTTCAGTTGAAGTGCTGCCCTGTCAGTGACAAAAAAAACACATTTTTTTATAAAAAAATTTCTAATAATTTTTTCAAATAATTTTGTAGGGTTAGGGTTACACATATTAGGGTTAGGGTTACACATATTAGGGTTAGGGTTAGCAGAGGAAATAAATAAAATGGCCAGCAGAACTTTCAGCGCAGAGCAAGCTTACAGCCTGCTTTGCTCCGGCAGTGAAACAGAATCTGCCTCTGAAGCTGAGCAGCTTTCAGACAGTAACGACGACTCTTCCTCCACGGGATCCCCCAGCCCGATGGTAGCGAAGTCAGTTGTCACTGCTGAAGCTTCAGAGGCAGGACAAAGTACCGCAGTGCCCCCACCGCTGTGGTATAATGACACCTCATTTTCCCCTCAAATTCTCCCTTTTTCTGCAGTCCCTGGAATAAGAGTAGATGTCGCCAATTTTACAAGCATTGATTTTTTTCCAAATTTTCATTAGCCCCGAAGTCCTGCAATTAATTGTCCACCAAACAAATCTATATGCCCGACAATATATTTCCCAAAAACCCACTGCATTTCATTCCCGTTCCTGGATCCCCACAAATGTCCCCGAAATAAAAACATTCTTAGGCCTCACCCTGAATATGGGTTTAGTAAAAAAAAAACACACTCCGCTCTTACTGGGCAACAAAAGCTGTCCACAGCACCCCTGTATTTGCAGCAGTCATGTTCCGAGTCCGTTACGAAGCCCTGATGAGATTCCTCCACTTCAGTGACAATTCCCAAGCCCCCCCAAGAACTGACCCCAACTACGATCGGCTAAATAAATTGAGACCCCTAATTTCCCTCCTAAAAACTTCATTTTTAAATTCCTATACCCCAGAGAAAAATGTGGTAGTCGACGAGTCCTTGATGAGCTACAAGGGCCGTCTATCATTCCGCCAATTTATTCCCTCCAAGTGAGCCAAATACGGCATATAATTATACAAAACTTGCTAGATCTCATCAGGGTACACTTCCACCTTCCTGATTTATGAAGGTAGGGACCGCCAAATAAACCCCCCAAACTGCCCCCAGACAATTGGTATCCTAGGCAAAATTGTCTGGGAGCTAATGACGCCCTTTCTCCATCAAGGGTACCACATGTATACTGACAACTACTACACGAGCATCCCCCTATATAAATCCATCCATGCTGCAAATACAGGGGCCTGTGGGACAGTCAGGAAAAACAGAGTGGGGTTTCCATCACAGTTGGTCTCCAGACGTTTGGAGAGCGGGGCGTCATTCTCACTTGCAAGTGACCAACTTCTTGTAGTGAAGTGGAAAGACATGAAGGACGTTTACATGCTTACCACACTGCATGCGGACACCACTGTGGCGGTCAGAGAGAGGAGTGCCACTAGGGACAAGGAAAAACCGGTCTGCGTCACAGACTATAACAAATATATGGGTGGCGTAGACTTGTCAGACCAGGTTCTGCAACCATACCTGGTCAAGAGGAAGACCAGGGCCTGGTACAAAAAGGTGGCAATCTACCTTATTCAAACTGCCACATACAACAGCTTTGTCCTGTATAAAAAGTCTCAAGGACCACTTACGTTCCTGCAATTTCAGGAAAAAATTGGAGAGGGCCTCATATTTGAGTCAATGGCATCGGGGGAAGCCTTCGACTTTGAGGATTCCCGGAGACTTGCAGAGCGCCATTTTCCTCACCCTGTCCCTGTCACTCCCACCCAAAGGTATCGTCAAAAAAGATGCCGAGTTTGCAGAAAGCATGGCAGACGAAGTGATTCCCGATTCTATTGCCCCACATGCCCATAGTAACCAGGCCTTTGTATCTCCCCATGTTTTGACACCTACCACACCACCTACAATTAGTTTGGGGGTTTTTTCAATAATTTTTATTTTCTGCTTAGTGGCCCCAGTAGAACAATTTGGAACAATTGCTAAAGAATATTTTAATTAGTAGATCCCATTTTACCCCATTTCACAATTAATTCCAGAACTTGATCAATCCCATACCAGACTACTATCCCAACAAATTCTAGTCCACGTGCCCACGTCAATACGCGTTAGAATGTGAACCCCACAAATGATCTTGAAAAGTCAGGTCATCTGAAAATTCTAGGACTTGATCAATCCCATACCAAACTACTATTCCAACAAATTCTTGCCCACGTACCCATGTTAATACGCGTTAGAATGTGGACCCCACAAATGATCTTGAAAAGTCAGATCATCTGAAAATGAATTCTAGGACTTGATTACTCACAAACATTTTTGACCATTTATCTAACTATGAAAGTTTTTACAACTGTCTTGCTGCACAAAACTTTGGCTTCCATTTATATTACTTATATTTATGTTGATGATACGTGCATGATCATTTTATTGGAGGATTTCTAAAAATGAGGAAGTTCTGTACTTATACACTATGGGCTTTACTTTATGGTTCTTGCCGAACCTCTGGTACCAGACAATACTTTTTTTTCTTTCCGGCTCGCGCCTTACCGGTGGGCGTGACCTGGTTGGTCCCTGCGTCCTCCTCTTCTGACGCCTTCACCGCTACCTGGGTTACGTTTAGACCAATTGCGCACGCGCGGCCTGGCCACAATCCTGCCGTTGCCCGGGTGTTATTTAGCTTAATTGCGCATGCGCGGCTGGGTTTTAATCGTTTGGTAGATGAGACCTTATTGGTCTCTTCTTTGCTGCCATGTCATAGCACGCCATTATGTGCGCATGCGCGGGTTTCATGCAGTTATGCGGCATTCCAGTAGGGGCTCTGTGATTGGTTGACACCATGCTTAAATATCTCATACGTTCTTATTACGCCACACCCCCGGAAGAAGGCACCGCGCCGAAATGCGCGTTGGGGTTCGCGGCAGTGTGGTTTTTCCCTCAGGTAATATGACCGGTTAACTATTCGTTTATTCACTCCTCTTTCCATCTGACTATTGGTCCCGCTATGCATGATTAGGTGATATATCTTTTTGCACTTATGCTTCTTATTTATTTATATACCTATGCACTATTAGGGGCTGATATGTTCCAAGGTACTGTATTACATAACGCACTTGTACTTTATGTAGTTAATATGAGGCTTTGATGTACCATCTACCTGTTGGTATCCACACTGTCTTTGTTTGGTGATCATTATCATCTCTTGTATTCCCTTTTGATATCGGTATGATGTTTTTATTGGCTATTTAATAAAGATTTATGTTATTTTTACTTGGTTCTTGTAGTGCTGTCTTCTTAGGTTTCCATGTCAATACGCGTTAGAATGTGAACCCCACAAATGATCTTGAAAAGTCAGGTCATCTGAAAATTCTAGGACTTGATCAATCCCATACCAAACTACTATTCCAACAAATTCTCGTCCACGTACCCATGTCAATACGCGTTAGAATGTGGACCCCACAAATGATCTTGAAAAGTCAGATCATCTGAAAATGAATTCTAGGACTTGATTACTCACAAACATTTTTGACCATTTATCTAACTATGACTGTTTTTACAACTGTCTTGCTGCACAAAACTTTGGCTTCCATTTATATTACTTATATTTATGTTGATGATACGTGCATGATCATTTTATTAGAGGATTTCTAAAAATGAGGAAGTTCTGTACTTATAAACTATGGGCTTTACTTTATGGTTCTTGCCGAACCTCTGGTACCAGACAATACTTTCTATAGAGAACTGGTTGTTTTGTGCATATAGCAGTTCTGACCTTGGTGGGCGGGAGCTTGCTATGGTATACCACGTCTATTGGCACATTCGTCTCTCATATAGGGATTGTTGGAGCTAAACGGATGTTGTACGACCAGTCTCTGAAAATGTCTGCCATTCTAGCCCTGCTGTGTCCTTTCATCTTTGGAACAAACTCAGCTTTGCCACATAGTTGGCTGCATTTTCCTCCACATTTTGCCCTTCATTCCAGTACAGTTTATTCTTCCTGCTACAATATACGCAAATGCGGGACAACTGTTTGGTTAGCAAGACCAATTTTTTTATAATCAGCCAATGTGTTTTTAGGAGCATGCCTCCCTCTCTGAGTAATAATTCCTGGAAGGATTTTCTTGTTTGCTCAATGTCTCTAGAAGCTTTGAATGGGTCCTGGATCTTCAATTTCACCCTAAAGACCAAATGGTGTGCCATCTATTATAGGCACAGCCGTGTGTCCAGTGCTCACGTTGGTGCCATATTAGATATATTTCTGAACACTTAAAAACTAGTGAAATAACATTTGAGGTTTGTTCCTCAGAACATACAAAAAAGAATCATAAAAGAGACAGTGAAAAATGCAAATTGTAAATTTTCAAGCTTGTGTTGCATCAACTGCATAAAAAATGGTGGCATCAAACTACTCACTACCTCTCTAGATAAATAGATTAGAGGGTACAATTTATAAAAAAGACATTTATGGGGGATTTCTGTTGCTCTTAAACCATACAGGCTCTGCCAGTATAACAATCTATTTCAAATAAAGCCAAATTTCTCACACTGTGCCCCTTTCTGTCCGACCTCTGCCATTTGTCCAAACAGAATTTTTTGACTACATATGGGATATCGCTGCGCTCACAATAAAGTGGGTAACGAAATGTGGGGTCCACTTTTTGGTGTTATTCCTGAAAAAAAGTGAGAAATTCAGGTCTAAAACAAGATTTTTGTGAAAAAATGAATTTTTTCAATACGACCTAATGTTATCAAATTCTGTGTCTTACATGTGGGTTCAAATTGCTCAATATACCGTATTTTCTGGTGTATAAGACGACTGGGCGTATAAGACGATCCCCAACTTTTCCATATAAAATATGGAATTTGGGATATACCCGCCGTATAAGACGGGGGTCATCTTATACGCCCAGTCATCTTATACAGCGTGTGGTTCCCAGGGTCTGGAAGTCACGTGACCGCTCACGCGAACGCTCATGTGACCGCGACATCATCGAAGGTCCTTCACTCACTGCATTCTTAGGAACGGAGGCAGACGCTTGCACCGCTGAGAGCCAGGGTCCATCGGAGGGGTGAGTACATCCATATTTTTTATTTTTATTCTTTATTTTTTACATGAATATGGATCCCAGGGCCTGAAGGAGAGTCTCCTCTCCTTCAGACCCTGGGAACCATCCAGGATCGCTCTGTGCACCCGTCCCCGACGTATAAGACGACCCCCGACTTTTGGGACAATTTTTAGGGGTTAAAAAGTCGTCTTATACGCCGGAAAATACGGTACCCCTGATTAAAATCTTTGAGGGATGTAGTTTCCAAAATGGGGTCAGTTGTGGGGGGTTTCTGCTGGTCTACAAACCCAAAATGGCGTCCGCTCTCACAATTAAGAGAATACAAAGTCAAACGGCGCTCCTTCCCTTCCGAGCTTCGCAGTGCACCCAAACAGAGGTTTACCCCCACATATGGGGTATCGACATACTCAGAACAAATTGCACAACAACTTTTGGGGTCCAATTTCTCTTGCTACCCTTGGGAAAAAAAATTGGGGGCGAAAAGATAATTTTTGTGAAAAAAATATGATTTTTAATTTCTACGGCTCTACGTTTTAAACTTGTGTGAAGCACTTGGGGGTTCAAAGTGTTCACCACACACCTAGATAAGTTCCTTAGGGGGTCTAGTTTCCAAAATGGTGTCACTTGTCGGGGGTTTCCACTGTTTAGGCACATCAGGGGCTCTCCAAACGCAACATGGCATCCGATCTCAATTCCAGCCAATTCTGCGTTGAAAAAGTCAAATGGCGCTCCTTCCCTTCTGAGCTCTACTGTGCACCCAAAAAGTGGTTCACCCCCACATACGGGGTATAGACATACTCAGGACAAATTGCACAACAACTTTTGGGGTCCAATTTCTCTTGCTACCCTTGGGAAAATAAAAAATTGGGGGCGAAAAGATAATTTTTATTTTATTTTCTCTTATTACACTTATGAAAATTAAAAAAATTGGTTCAGAAGTAAAATGTTTGTGAAAAAAAGTTAAATGTTCATTTTTTCCTTTCACATTGCTTCAGTTCCTGTGAAGCAACTGAAGGGTTACCAAAGTTCTTGAATGTGGTTTTGCGCACCTTGAGGGGTGCAGTTTTTAGAATGGTGTCACTTTTGGGTATTTTCTGCCATATAGACCCCTAAAAATGACTTCAAATGTGAGGTGGTCCCTAAAAAAAATGGTTTTGTAAATTTTGTTGTAAAAATAAGAAATCGCTGGTCAACTTTTAACACTTATAATTCTCTAATAAAAAAAACAATTGTTTCCAAAATTGTGCTGATGTAAAGTAGACATGTGGGAAATGTTATTTATTGACCAATTTGTGTGACATATCTCTCTGATGTAAGGGCATAAAACTTCAAAGTTTGAAAATTGCAAAATTTTCAAAATTTTCGCCATATTTCCGTTTTTTTAAATAAATAAACGCAAGTAATATCGAAGAAATGTTACCACTAACAAAGTACAATATGTCACGAAAAAACAGTCTCAGAATCAGCAGAATTATAACCTCATAAAGTGACAGTGGTCAGAATTGTAAAAATTGTCTTGGTCATTAAGTACCAAATTGGCTCTGTCACTAAGGGGTTAATGATGCACAAAACTTAGAGCAGCTACAGGCACAAGAAAATGACAGTGGGGAATGGCAAATTTGCGATAAGGTGGAGGAATATGATGAGACATATGCAGAGTGAGGCCAGCAGCGCTGAGGAGGAGGAATCGGCAGCATCAAAACAGACAGGAAGAGGCAGTGGCTTGAGAAGGCAGGCAACTGTTCTGCAGGGCACTGACAGTCCTGAATTTTTCTGTCAAAGAGTTAGGTGTTCCCCAGTCTGGGACTTTTTTAAAGAGTTCTGAAACAAACAAAATGGGCATTTGCAACCTGTGCCATGCAAAGATCAGCAGGAGCCTGACCACTAAGAACCTAACCACCACCCGCATGATTAGGCACATGCTATCTAAGCACCTGACTCGGTGGGCAGGACGCCTCCGTACACAATTGATGCCATAGGGTGACGCCACTGCCTCTTCCCTTTTGATAAGTGCTTCCCAATCCCCTGTTCAAAACACTGGCGCAGATGCCTCCTGCCCTGCACATTTTGATTTACCATCATCGGGCACTTCCAAATCCTTGTCCCAGCCCAGCGTTCAGCAGTCCCTACCCTAGACCTTGGAAAGAAAAAGAAAGTTCTCAGCCACCCACAGGCCCAAATGCTAAATGGGCACATTTCCAAGCTGCTTACCGTGGAAATGTTGCCAGAGGATTTCCGCCAACTCAAGCCGTCCCTTGGTACTCAACAGCTCCCACTTTTTCTCCCAGTGTGACATCCCTGCCTTGTACAAGCTTGTGCCCAGGAACATCACCCAGACCCTTACCAGCGCACTTACTGGCATTGTAGACTTAACGACCAACACGTGGCCAGGGATGCTACATTTCCCTGATGGCATACTGGGTGAACATTGTAGAGGCTGGGGCCGAGTCACACCCTGGCACGGCGCATGTGCTCCCAACGCCGATCATTGCTGGCTCTATTTGTATCAGATTTTCCCCCACCTCCTACAGAAGTTCCTGCACACCTTCCTGCTCCTTCTCACTCAGGGGGCCCCCAGCCAATGTCCGTTATGGGACCCGTGAGTCAGGGGGGCCCAGTGCAAGAACCGGCTCTGCCCCCCCTGCATTGCCCATTCAACTATATCAGCATCCTAAATATTGATACAGTTGAAATCAATTATGGAGGAGAGAGAGTTAGGTGACACTCCCTGTCCCATTATTCCCCTCTGCTTCTAACTCAGCAGGCACGATGATGTCACTTCATCATGCACCACGCCGTGTCAAGCAGTTGAGCAGCGGAGTAGATGCTCTACAGACACCAGAGCAGCGGTGAATATATTTTTTTGTTTGTGTGTTTGAAAAATCAGTGAGTACATAGTGGCCATAATACTGTCGTAATATGGGGTATGCATTATACTATTTGAGGCTGCATTATATTCTATGGGGCTGCTTTATACTCTATGGGGTTGCATTATACTCTTTGGGGGCTGCTTTATACTCTATGGGGGCGGCATTATACTTTATGGGGCCACATTATACTTTATCAAGGACTATGAGGAGTGCATTATATTGTGTACTATATGGGGCTGCATTATACACTGTGTACTATATCCCATGTGGTATTGCATCTTCTTTGATACATGTTGTTGGTATAAACCCCTCAAAAAACATGCTCAAAATGTTATCGTTATTATATTGATCACCCATAGACTATTCCGTGGTCTGGGGTACATTTCGTTGCTATATAAGCCTCAAAAAAATTGCTCAAAATTTTATTTTTATTATATTGCTAACTCATAGGGTATTCCGTGGTCTGTATTCCATTTTGTTGGTATATAATAATAATAATAATTAGATTTTTATAGCGACGACATATTCCGCAGCATTTTAAATTTTAGAGGGGACCTGCACGGACAATAAAAAACAATACAGCATAACAATAATCACATAAATCCACAGATAGCAAGATGAATGAGGGCCCTGCTCGCAAGCTTACAATCTATGAGAAAATAGGGGAAACACGAAAGGTGGATGGTAACAATTGCTTTCAATGTTCTGACCATCCATAGTGTAAGATATCGGTTGTTCATGTAATGCTGCATGAACCAGTTTTCAGCCAAAATATGTAAAAGTACAGACATAAAGGGCTATTAAATGCATAAAGCACTGTTAGTCTACGTTCACATTTGCGGTCTGCGCCGCAGCGTCGGGCGCCGCAGCGTCGCCGCATGCGTCATGTGCCCCTATATTTAACATGGGGGCGCATGGACATGCGTTGCACTTGCGTTTTGCGACGCATGCGTCACTGCGGCGCACGCGTCCGGGCGCAGAGGATGCAGCAAGTTGCATTTTTGCTGCGTCCAAAATCAACCAAAAAAAGGACGCATGCGTCGCAAAACGCAGCGTTGTGCATGCGTTTTGCTGCGTTTTTGTTTGCGTTGCGTCGCCGATGCTGCGGCGCACAACGCAAATGTGAACATAGCCTTAGAACATGATACGAGGAACCTGGTTACGGTGAAAATTTTTAATGAGTAACACAGGGATAGTTAAGACCGGACAACCCCTTTAACCTTTAACCTACCTGTTCATACTTGTAATTCCAATAGAAATCTGATTTGGTGTTCAAATATAGGAGAATCAGGTCACAAAGAAGTGTAATCTACAACAAGAATATAATAATTATTCTACAATATTAATGAAGATTCTACAAATGCTAAAAAATTAAGAGCCACTTTGCTGACCCATAAACTCACTGGTTCAAACTGGATCAATTCTAATGAAGCTGCAGCATAATATACAATGTAATTCAAAATAAGACAATTCAAGTCCAAAGCAGTTTATTTACAGAGTAAGCAAAGTTTAATTCTGAATTATAATTTTGTCCACCATGGAAATGTATTACACTTTGCAAATCACTTTATTAGGGGATTTGTCTTGATTCCTTAATTATGTAAGTGACTTCAAAACTCCTTTTCCCCAGTCTATCTGTCTCCCTTCAGGAGCATTGCTATCAGAATCACCCACTCCTGGTTTTGGCTTACAAATACTGATGTAACATACTGACCAAATACTGAACATGTGACCCAATCACAACAATCTCCTGCAGCAGCTTATCTCCAGAGATAGGCCGGTTTCACATGTCCTGATATTTCCAGTACCGGTAAACACGGTACTGGAGATATCCGTGTCCGTGTGTCACATCCTTGTGGCACACGTGCGGAAACCGTGTGTCGCATCAGGACCACACAGACGGCTGCCGGGAAGCAGCGCTGCAGTAAGTGTGTCACCCACCAGGGCAATGGGGATACTCGGTACCGGGTCCGGTCTTAAAGGGGATGTCACGGTGGCTGCGACCCGGTCCGTGGCCCTGGGACTTAATTAAAAGGGGAAAGTCTTTAAAAGGAATTTGGTAATAAAGTCTATTCATGACGCCACCTGTGGTTCTCGGTCAGAGGTGACTGACGCTGCTTAAAAGGGACCTCTGGGGTGATGGTGTTGCAGCAAGATGGTGACGCTTCCCACAGGTGAAGCGGGGTCCCCAGGGCTCCCATGGTGTATGGCAGGGATGGTGGGTTGCCGATAAATAACGGATGACACATGGTTGCAGTCTTTACCTGGTTTACTGATGGTAACAGGCCTCAGTCCAGGGTACCGGCAACAGGTGCAGAAGTAGTCCAGGCAGCCTCAAAACAAGTGGTAATCTCCCTTGGCAGGTCAGGTTGGGAGTCTTCCTATATGCGCTCGTTTTCTTGTCCCTTGCTACCAGTAGTTCACTGGCAAGGTACTCCTTTCTCTCTTCTGTCCTGGGACAGTGTCTGCACGGTGGGCAGCTTGAGCTCTTCTCTTGGGGTCTCTGACACGGTGACTCCAGGCTCTAACTGCTGCTGTATCTCAGGTGTTGAATGGGCAATTTACATATAGTCCTCTGCCCCCGGCTCTGCTGTGGACCCTGTAGTTATCCACAACCTCGGGCTCCCACTGCCCGGTTTCCGCACTCAGGCTCACAGGAGGCCTAATTGCAGCCTCCCTAAGCTCCTAATCACGCCTCTCCCGTCACTGTCTGCTCCAGACTGAACTAACTCCTCCTCCAGACCAGGTTGGAAAACAGGGAAGTTCTCCTAAAACAGGGTTCTGAGCTCCCCCTTCTGGCCTGGAGTTAGAATATGTTGTGTGTAGGATTTACCTGCCAAAGGGATCCCATTTGTCTCCAGGAATGGCACTACCCTCCCCGAGAGGAAGGCAGCATCACTGTGGCACCCGAACTCCTGGGGTGCCATATAAGCGCTGTCCCCCTGCGTGTATTGCTGAAGCTGGCTGTCATCCCTTCTCCCCTGCTCTGGAGAATGAATGAAAGAAAAAACGACGTGGGGTCCCCCCTATATTTTACAACCAACCCAGCAAAACTCACAGGTGTGGGCTGCTATTCTCAGGCTGGTAAAGGGCCATGGATATGGGCCCCCAGCCTAAAAAAAAAGCAGCCCGCAGCTGCCCAGAAAAGGCGCATCTATTAGATATGCCAATTCTGGAGCTTTGCCCAGTACTTCCCACTGCCCTGACATCACCGCTATTCACCAAAGCTCTGCTCCCAGCGTTACATTCATTCCCCAGTCATTTACAGCCGGAGCGGTCGCATTACCAGCGCTCCCGGTTGTAAACTGTAAATTCCCCTAGATATAGATTACGGCGTGGGACTTGACTGTACGGCGGACAGGTATGGGTATATTGTTGGTTTTTTATTTTATGATTTATTACTGGAGATCGATGGCTTCGCTTGGATTGGCATAAGAATAAAGATGGAAAAACTGTGTATATTGTTTTATTTCATTAAAATACTTTTTTCTTACTGTGTGTTTTATTAACCCTTTAAAAACTGTAGGATTAGTAATGGATAGGTGTCTTATTGATGCCTCTCCATTACTAAGCCGTCTTAATGTCACCTTACAATAGGAAGGTGACATTAACCCCTCATTACCCCATATGCCACCTCTACAGGGCAGTGGGAAGAACCGGGCAAAGCTCCAGAATTGGCGCATCTAATAGATGCACCTTTTCTGTGCAGCTGCGGGCTGCTTTTTTTTTAGGCTGGGGGGGCCATATCCATGGCCCCTTACCAGCCTGAGAATAGCAGCCCACACCTGTGAGTTTTGCCAGGTTGGTTGTAAAATATAGGGGGGACCCCACGCCTGTTTTTCTTTCATTCTTTGTCCCCTGCTCGTGCTGCTCGCCGCCACAGCAGGGGACAATGGATGAAAGCCAGCTTCAGTAGCACAAGCAGGGGAACAGCGGCTTACAGTAGCGCTGCTTCCCTCACGGCCATTCGTGCGCACGTAGGACAGTGTACACTGTTCTCCGTGTGCATGTGTGAGGGACGTTTGGCGGGCCGTGTGTCCCAATAAAAACTGACATGTCTGCGTGTTTTGCGCATGGACACACGCTGACATCTGCATAGACCCATTCATTTGAATGGGTCTATGTCTGCATAGACCCATTCATTTGAATGGGTCTATGTGTGTCAGTGTCTACAGTATGTGAGAAAACTGTCACTACACCTATCGGAGGCACTGACGTGTGAAACCGGCCTTAGTGAGACACAGATGCTGAGCTACCCTTTCACTGACAGCACCAGCACTCCAAAGGAGTACGTTCTCACATCAATGCAGAGGAAGGCAGGCAAATAGACTAGGCAAAGACAGGGATTTGCATTTTTTTTTACAGAAATGAAGACAAATGTCCATATAAAGTGATTTGCAAACTTTCATAATTTTAGAAAATTATGTAAAAAATTAAAGTTCAGTTACTCTTTAAGTTGAGGGCATATTAAGAAGTTTTAAAATTTTTCATTAATACTATAATTTCATACTATTGTATTTACACAAAGCTTCCATTGGAGCCATGCGTCATCATTGTACATGATTGTATAACAGATGAAGGTTGTAAAAATTCATACTGTAGATACATTTTTCAGGTTCTTTGAAAGCATGCAGTGTGATATAGTCAATGTAATTACTCACTGCTCCCAAGAAGGCGCATCCAGTTCCAAGTCTTATGACTGTTGGAATTATACTAAATTTTCTTGCCTAAATATAGAAGCCAAAATATCATTAAAGTTGAAATATAAGGTCAAGACTTACTAATATTTAATTAAGATGCAAACACAAACCTCTCCTGTCACAGATATTTCAAAGCGGATCCCATAGAGCTTTAAGAGATCTCTATATTCTTGATTCTCTCGATCCCAATAATAAGTTGCCGTTCTACAAGGTAATAAAACATAAAATTGTCTTCTCTGATCATTTTTAGATAAGCATCGCTTCCCCTTCTTTCTTTTCCCCTCATCTATCTGCCGGCCAAACAATCCTTTTTGGTATTGGAAGAAAAACCCGTGATGAAGAATTTGCTAAAGAATCTGTGACTGCACCCATCTGGGTCACTTTGGCACTTGTGGACTCCATTGGACAACATAAAGTGGTTGTCCCTTACTGTAACATTGATGGCCTATCTTTAGGATAAGATCAAATTTGTAGTGGTACAACACGGCACCCATACTATCATGCGGGTTAGGTGCTCAAGTAGGGCATCCAGCCCAAAGCAATCAAGACAATAGAGAAACTTGGCACTCAAAAATACTTTAGCGTGGATAGTTATTTATTCAATGTGCATCCATAGAGACAAAAGTTGAAAGTTTTCGGTCCACATCCGGACCTTCATCAGAACAATTATACTGATATACTGGGAAATACGTATATCCTGTCAAAACTGGTTCCAACAGAGTTTTCAAAGAAGCCTTGATGCGAAGAGGAATCCAGAGTGTGTCCGCGCACATGGAGGGCGACAGAAGTCGTGTGGTGAAAACTCTATTGGAACCAGTTTTGACAGGATATACGCATTTCCCAGTATACCAGTATAATTGTTCTGATAAAGGTCCGGATGTGGACCGAAAACGTTCAACTTTTGTCTCTATGGATGCACATTGAATAAATAATTATCCACGCTAAAGTACTTTTGAGTGCCAAGTTTCTCAATTGTCTATCTTTAGGATAGGTCACCAATGTCTGATAAGTGGGAGCGCGACACCCTGCACCCCTGCTAATTAGTTGTTCTTGGTGTCAGCGGCAGCTGGAACTGACCAGTTATGGAGCTGTACAGCACAGCTCCATCTATGGTGTAGTGGCCGGGTATTACACATCTGTCTCCTATTCAAATTGCCATGGTGTTGCTTCCCATGGTGGCTTTTATATGAAATCAGATGTCTGATCTGAGACAACTCTTTTAAAATCGCCATCATTTTGTAAGCGAGCTGTGTACTCAGGGCCGTATTTAGAGTTTATGCTGCCCAAGGCACTTTTAGTGCTGCCTCCCCCTTTGGTGAGTATGACACTCTCGGAAGTGACTTTGGCAAAAATCGCTGATGTGAAAGTAGCCTTTTGCAGCAGATCCGGCAGTTTTTTCACATCTACCGCGTAACGGATCACTTACGGCAACACTGCATTCGGCCTCATTCATTCCCTATGTGACTTGCGGACATGTGCGGTACTTGCGGTTTTGCTGCGATCCGGTAAATGCAGTACTTGCAGCAATGGAAAAAAAAAAGCTGCTTGCAGTGTTTTCTTGTCTCACCGCAAGTGCAAAACCGCAAGTGCTGCACATGTCCGCAAGTAGCTGCAGCGCCCCAGGGTCCTGGTCGTTGCTGTAATGTCATTTTCCTCTAGGGGGAGTGATGTTACGCTTGGAGGCAATAAAGGAGATCTCTTTACCAGGTATCACAAACATACAACACAATTCATACTCCAGTCCACCAGGGGGAGCTATGCTCCTATTTATTAGGGCACTCTTCACACTTAGGTAAAACTGGTGACCTGGAGAGGAAGTTAGGCAGTTGCTGGCTGCACTTCGCTCAGGTAGTTGGTCCCTGACAGGGGTGGGAGCCTGTTAGAGGCCTAGACAGAGGGTCACAGAGCTGCGCCTGCCCTGAGTGCGGCAGTTCCTAAGAACGGACACCAAGGAGAACTGTATTGTAGAGAGGGTGAGAAGAAGTCATAGCAAAGGAGTGGATAGCAGAAGAAGTTCTGCCCTACACAGGCTGCCTCCTTCTGAGGTGCAGGATCCTGGTAGCCGGAACACCGAGGGAGAACAGTCCTTTATGCCTTGCTCCAGAGACCGGCAGGACAGCTAATTTCACGTTACTGATCCGCCCTATACCCAGGAGGCAAGGTGGCACCCACTAGAGGCCGGGGCATGATAGAGTCCCTGTAAAAAGACTCGCTTAGCAGTAAGGTACTACAACACCATGGCGCTAGAGGAAGGCTACTGATTTCCACCTGGATAAGGAGACTCTGGATTTGCCTCCAAACCGGCCGGACTCTGTCTGCCGTGTGATCTGGTGCTCTGGACTGTGGATGCTGAAGCCTTCAGTAAAAAGGTAAAGAGACTGCAACCTTGTGTCCTCGTTCTTCACTGCGCCTCTCACCATCCACCATCTACACACTGGGAAGCCCTGGGGACATACTTCACCTGTGGGAAGGTGTTGTGATCCTAATGGCAGAGGATCGCAGGGTCTTCAGCAAAGTCTGCAAACATAAAAACTAGCTCTTAGGGAGGTGGTAACTGAGCTGACCACATACCTGATCCTAGCCCACAAATAATAGCAGCCGGGGAACATGCCTACGTTGGTTCTAGACGTCTCGCGCCAGCCGGAGATCTAACTAACCCTTTCAGAGAAAATACAGACCTCACTTGCCTCCAGAGAAAGATATATATCACATATAGGGTGTATCTGAATATGATACCCCTGAGGTTCTCAAAATGCAATACCTGAATCAGCTAAGAGACCCACTAATGTACTGTATAACCTAAAACATAACTTTTAATAAATATTATTAAAATATCAAATGGATAATAACAATAAAGTGCAAAGATAGTGCTCATGTGACCTGTGCCAGATTAAAAATTGGTTTTATCTCACCCAATGGTCCTTATTCTTTTTCTTTTTCGGGAGCGTCCAACAATGCTTTCGGAGGGGGGGGGGGAAAGAAATGTATTTCTATACTGCCCCAGTCATGCCCCTGTATAGCTCCCGCCCTGACAAGGGCAGTCCCCAAGTCAGTCTATTATTGTACCCACCAAGACAAAATACCCTTCCCTACGCGTTTCCTCTCCCATAGGGGAGAATCATCAGGGGAACTGAAAAATATATGTGGGATATTCCTATCAAGAGAGAGTCCCTGCATCGGCAGGTAACTCCCGTGTTCAGATTTCCCAGTAGTGGGATCCGACCTATAGTGAGGTGAGCTGCGGGGCCCAATACTTCCACTTAAATAGGTTATCATGTGAACTCGGTGTCCTACCTCACTTCCGGTTGTCCTCGTGTTTCCATTACTCCATTATCATTACCAACGGTCACGGTAATATGTAAACAAATCAGCTTCCCGGAAGATGTCATACTACATTTACATCACCGCTTTCATCACTTACCCCATACCGGTGTACATTTGTCCTTCCGGTTCATTCTGGGCACCTGTACAAGCGTTACTTCCGTTCCTCCATATCTCATCGCTATTGCCCTACGCGGCAGGAGCTGTGTGTTGTATTTCTCCTTCCCCCGACGCTACAGCGCTCTCCTTCTGCGCACGCGTCTGTTTCTGCCACTCATTCTCCATGCGCTATTGGTGGATGCTGTACTCATCCCACTCATTCACATCTAGTGCGCATGCGAACGAGCCCAACCATGACGTACATACCAAATGTGGGTGGCCCCGTATATCAAAAAAAGATCCACTTTACGCACATATTCGCTGTGGCTATCGGCATTACAGAGGGGAGAAGGGGGAAAGGAAGAAACTTCCCAACTCCCATATTGATTTCTCAATTGCCATATTTATATCAGTTTTTATATGCATGGAAGTGACGTACCGAGTTATCCATGGCTATAAATCTATATAGCGCTATGATGCCTAAAAAAGATAATACTTATATACCATTTTCACTGGAATGAGTACATGGAATATCATGGAAGAAAATCCCCATTTGCTATTATCCATATATATAGAATTACAATAAAAAAATCTCTGTTTCAAACTACACAATGTGAGCCAGAGATCGATATTGCAAATGCGGCAATGGCCACTATTTGCTCCAGGGTCATAATAGACCAATTACACACTGTTTTATTGGCCAAAGATACCTGTCAAAGAACCAGAAACTCTACCTCCAACATTTCTCTGAAAATATATTCCCAAATACCACCATAGGTCAGTTGGAGCGAACACAACAAAACAAAAACCAAAAAACAAAAAACAAGAGCCACAGCCAGAGCAAGCATAGATAGGTGATTACTTGTCGCAATCCATATGCAAATATATACAAGGAGGAGAAGGGGGGGGGGGGAGAAGGGGGGGGGGGAGAGGGGAAGGGGGGGGAAGGGGGAGGAGGAGGGGGGGGTTTGAAATAAGTTGGCAAGAGGAAGGAACTAGGGAGGGAGATAGGGAAATAGGGGAGAGAGGGCGTTCATAGGAAACACTTGTAGCTCAATTGCTCATTCAAGCCTCGGGGGTGACAGGTGTCCAGGCGAAAAATCCATCTCGCTTCCTTCTGTAACAGGATCTTGTCAAAATCACCCCCTCTCCTTGGCCGTTTTACTTTTTCGATTCCCCTGAACTGTATAGCCTTCAAGTCCCCGTTATGTGATCCATTTACATGTCGGGCGACAGGTGTATCCCTCTTATTATGGATGTCCCCCATATGTTCACCTATTCTCCTCCTGAATTCTCTAATAGTTTTTCCAACGTAGCCCATACCACATCTGCAAGTGATGTAATAAACAATGCCCTTAGTTTTGCAATTAATGAAGTCTCTGATCTCAAAAGACCTCTCCGGGCCATCAAACCTCTTACATACTAATATATGTTCGCAGGCCACACAGCTGCCGCATCTGTAGCTTCCCTGTACTCTACTTGGTAGCCACATACTATCTGTTGTGGGCATAACAAAATGACTGTGCACTAAGCGATCACCTATAGTTTTGCTCTTCCTATAGGTGATCTGCGGTCTCTCCCCCACAAAGTCTTTAATATCCTCGTCCATTTGGAGTATACCCCAATATTTTTGAATCACTTCTCTCACCATTGGGGCCCCATTGTCATAAGTGCATATGAGCCGTGCCTTACCATCTAATTCCTCATCTTTTCTTTTTGGTATCATTAGTTCTCTCCTCTCTATTTGATTCGCATTTTTGAAAGCTTCCCTGAGCATCCTATCAGGATAACCCTTTGTCAAAAATCTTTGGCGAAGATCATCCGCCTTGATTTTAAAGTCCTTATTATTTGAGCAGTTTCTTTTGAGCCTCAAGTATTGTCCTTTGGGTATTCCCTTTTTCAAGGCATAAGGATGGTGACTTTCCCACCTTAACAAAGAATTTGTAGAGGTGGGTTTTCGAAAAATGGTGGTTTCCAGGGTGTCCCCCCCATCAGATTTTGTTATCATCACGTCCAAAAACGCTAGCTTTCTAGAATCGATTTCGTATGTCACTCTCAGGTTCATTTCATTTGTATTCAATAAGTTGATGAATTCCTGGAACTCCACTACGGTCCCACGCCATAGGATGAATACGTCGTCAATAAATCTGACCCAAAGGTCAATGTGATTGGTCAGATGTATATATTCATCAGAAAAGACGACCGTGTCCTCCCACCAGCCCAGGAACAGGTTGGCATAGCTCGGTGTTATGACCCCAATGGCGAGGGTCTCAGAGGAACGTGGAAGTCTGCAGAATACAAAAATCCAGCTCATAGGGCAGTGGTAACTGGGTTGACCATATATCTACTCCTAACGCCAACACTAGAAGTAGCCGGGGATCATTCCTACGTTGATTCTAGATGACACGCGCCAGCCGGAGAATCTAGCTACCCCTAGTAGAGGAAAACAAAGACCTTTCTTGCCTCCAGAGAAGGGGACCCCAAAGCTGGATAGAAGCCCCCCACAAATAATGACGGTGAGGTAAGAGGAAAT
The DNA here is from genome assembly GCF_051348905.1 of Ranitomeya variabilis. Lineage (NCBI taxonomy): Eukaryota > Metazoa > Chordata > Amphibia > Anura > Dendrobatidae > Ranitomeya > Ranitomeya variabilis. The sequence continues at coordinate 200,386,780 of NC_135232.1, read as the reverse complement.
GACAAACACAGAAATGAACCAGGTTTAGCACAGAGAGGCCCGCTTACTGATAGCAGAATAAAGAAAGGTAACTTATATGGTCAACAAAAACCCTATCAAAATCCACACTGGAAATTCAAGAACCCCCGAACCGTCTAACGGTCCGGGGGGAGAACACCAGCCCCCTAGAGCTTCCAGCAAAGGTCAGGATATAGAATTGGAACAAGCTGGACAAAAATACAAAACCAAAACAAATAGCAAAAAGCAAAAGGCAGACTTAGCTGATATAACTGGAACCAGGATCAGTAGACAAGAGCACAGCAGACTAGCTCTGATAACTACGTTGCCAGGCATTGAACTGAAGGTCCAGGGAGCTTATATAGCAACACCCCTAACTAACGACCCAGGTGCGGATAAAAGGAATGACAGAAAAACCAGAGTCAAAAAACTAGTAACCACTAGAGGGAGCAAAAAGCAAATTCACAACAGTACCCCCCCCTTAGTGAGGGGTCACCGAACCCTCACCACGACCACCAGGGCGATCAGGATGAGCGGCATGAAAGGCACGAACTAAATCGGCCGCATGAACATCAGAGGCGACCACCCAGGAATTATCCTCCTGACCATAGCCCTTCCACTTGACCAGGTACTGAAGCCTCCGCCTGGAGAGGCGAGAATCCAAGATCTTCTCCACCACGTACTCCAACTCGCCCTCAACCAACACCGGAGCAGGAGGCTCAGCAGAAGGAACTACAGGCACAATGTACCGCCGCAACAAGGACCTATGAAATACATTGTGAATAGCAAACGACACAGGAAGATCCAGACGAAAAGATACAGGATTAAGGATTTCCAATATCTTGTAAGGCCCAATAAAACGAGGTTTAAATTTGGGAGAGGAGACCTTCATAGGAACAAAGCGGGAAGAAAGCCATACCAAATCCCCAACGCGTAGTAGGGGACCCACACCGCGGCGGCGGTTAGCAAAGCGCTGAGCCTTCTCCTGTGACAACTTCAAGTTGTCCACCACATGATTCCAGATCTGCTGCAACCTATCCACCACAGAATCCACCCCAGGACAGTCAGAAGGCTCCACATGACCCGAAGAAAAGCGAGGATGGAAACCAGAGTTGCAGAAAAAAGGCGAAACCAAGGTGGCGGAACTAGCCCGATTATTAAGGGCAAACTCAGCCAACGGCAAGAATGTCACCCAATCGTCCTGATCAGCAGAGACAAAACACCTCAAATAAGCCTCCAAAGTCTGATTGGTTCGCTCCGTCTGTCCATTAGTCTGAGGATGGAAAGCAGACGAAAACGACAAATCAATGCCCATCCTACTACAAAAGGATCGCCAGAACCTGGAAACGAACTGGGATCCTCTGTCTGACACAATATTCTCAGGGATGCCGTGCAAACGAACCACGTTCTGGAAAAACACAGGAACCAGATCGGAAGAGGAAGGCAGCTTAGGCAAAGGAACCAAATGGACCATCTTGGAGAAGCGATCACATATCACCCAGATAACGGACATGCCCTGAGATAGCGGAAGATCAGAAATGAAATCCATGGAGATATGTGTCCAAGGTCTCTTCGGGACAGGCAAGGGCAAGAGCAAACCGCTGGCACGAGAACAGCAAGGCTTAGCTCGAGCACAAGTCCCACAGGACTGCACAAATGACCGCACATCCCTTGACAAGGAAGGCCACCAAAAGGACCTGGCCACCAGATCTCTGGTGCCAAAAATTCCCGGGTGACCTGCCAACACCGAGGAATGAACCTCGGAAATGACTCTGCTGGTCCACTTATCCGGGACAAACAGTCTGTCAGGTGGACAAGACTCAGGCCTATCAGCCTGAAATCTCTGCAACACACGTCGCAGATCCGGAGAAATAGCTGACAAGATAACTCCATCTTTAAGAATACCAACAGGATCAGCGACTCCAGGAGCATCAGGCACAAAGCTCCTAGAAAGAGCATCGGCCTTCACATTCTTTGAACCTGGTAAATACGAGACAACAAAATCAAAGCGGGAGAAAAACAATGACCAGCGGGCCTGTCTCGGATTAAGGCGTTTAGCAGACTCGAGATACATCGGATTTTTGTGATCAGTCAAGACCACCACACGATGCTTAGCACCCTCGAGCCAATGACGCCACTCCTCAAATGCCCATTTCATGGCCAACAACTCCCGATTGCCCACATCATAATTTCGCTCGGCAGGCGAAAACTTCCTAGAGAAAAAGGCACAAGGTTTCATAACAGAGCAACCAGGGCCTCTCTGCGACAAAACGGCCCCCGCCCCAATCTCCGAAGCATCCACCTCAACCTGAAAGGGAAGTGAGACGTCAGGCTGGCACAAAACAGGCGCCGAAGTAAACCGGCGTTTCAACTCCTGGAAAGCCTCCACGGCAGCAGGAGCCCAGTTAGCCACATCGGAGCCCTTCCAGTCCAGGACTGGATTATGGGTCTGTAACCATGGCAGCCCTAAAACAACCAAATCATGCATTTTATGTAAAACCAGGAAACGTATCACCTCGCGGTGTTCAGGAGTCATGCACATGGTAACCTGTGTCCAATACTGCGGTTTATTTGCTGCCAATGGTGTAGCATCAATACCCCTAAGAGGAATAGGATTTTCTAATGGTTCAAGAGTAAAACCACAGCGCTTAGCAAATGAGAGATCCATGAGACTCAGGGCAGCACCTGAATCTACAAACGCCATGACAGGATAAGATGACAGTGAGCAAATCAAAGTTACAGACAGAATAAATTTAGGTTGCAAATTACCAACGGTGACAGGACTAACAACCTTAGCTATACGTTTAGAGCATGCTGAGATAACATGTGTAGAATCACCACAGTAGTAGCACAAGCCATTCCGGCGTCTATGAATTTTCCGCTCATTTCTAGTCAGGATTCTATCACATTGCATTAAATCAGGTGTCTGTTCAGACAACACCATGAGGGAATTTGCGGTTTTTCTATCACATTGCACCGAATTAGGTGTCTGTTCAGACAACACCATGAGGGAATTTGCGGTTTTGCGCTCCCGCAACCGCCGGTCAATTTGAATAGCCAGTGCCATAGTATCATTCAGACCTGTGGGAATGGGAAAACCCACCATAACATTCTTAATGGCTTCAGAAAGGCCATTTCTAAAATTAGCGGCCAGTGCACACTCGTTCCAATGTGTCAGCACGGACCATTTCTGAAATTTTTGGCAATACACTTCAGCCTCGTCCTGCCCCTGAGACATAGCCAGCAAGGCCTTTTCTGCCTGAATCTCAAGATTGGGTTCCTCATAAAGTAAACCGAGCGCCAGAAAAAACACATCAAGATCAGCCAATGCCGGATCTCCTGGCGCCAGCGAAAAAGCCCAATCCTGAGGGTCGCCCCGTAAGAACGAAATAACAATTTTTACTTGCTGAGCAGAATCTCCAGATGAACAGGGTCTCAGGGACAAAAACAATTTACAATTATTCACGAAATTCCTAAACTTAAACCTGTCTCCGGAAAACAGTTCAGGAATCGGTATTTTAGGTTCTGACCTAGGATTTCTGATAACATAGTCTTGTATGCCCTGCACACGAGTAGCCAGCTGGTCCACACTTGTAATCAAGGTCTGGACATTCATGTCTGCAGCAAGCATAGCCACTCTGAGGTAAAGGGGAAGAAGAAAAAAAAAACTCAGAATCTTCTTTCTTATAATCCCTCTTCTGCAATGCATTAAACATTTAATACTGGCCTGGCAAACTGTTATGACCCCAATGGCGAGGGTCTCAGAGGAACGTGGAAGTCTGCAGAATACAAAAATCCAGCTCATAGGGCAGTGGTAACTGGGTTGACCATATATCTACTCCTAACGCCAACACTAGAAGTAGCCGGGGATCATTCCTACGTTGATTCTAGATGACACGCGCCAGCCGGAGAATCTAGCTACCCCTAGTAGAGGAAAACAAAGACCTTTCTTGCCTCCAGAGAAGGGGACCCCAAAGCTGGATAGAAGCCCCCCACAAATAATGACGGTGAGGTAAGAGGAAATGACAAACACAGAAATGAACCAGGTTTAGCACAGAGAGGCCCGCTTACTGATAGCAGAATAAAGAAAGGTAACTTATATGGTCAACAAAAACCCTATCAAAATCCACACTGGAAATTCAAGAACCCCCGAACCGTCTAACGGTCCGGGGGGAGAACACCAGCCCCCTAGAGCTTCCAGCAAAGGTCAGGATATAGAATTGGAACAAGCTGGACAAAAATACAAAACCAAAACAAATAGCAAAAAGCAAAAGGCAGACTTAGCTGATATAACTGGAACCAGGATCAGTAGACAAGAGCACAGCAGACTAGCTCTGATAACTACGTTGCCAGGCATTGAACTGAAGGTCCAGGGAGCTTATATAGCAACACCCCTAACTAACGACCCAGGTGCGGATAAAAGGAATGACAGAAAAACCAGAGTCAAAAAACTAGTAACCACTAGAGGGAGCAAAAAGCAAATTCACAACAGCTCGGCACACATGGATTCCCCATGGCCGTGCCCCTGAGCTGGTGGAGGATCTTGCCATCAAAACTGAAGTAGTTTCTGTTTAGTACAAACTGGAGGAGAGAGATGATCAGTTCATTGTGTGGGGTATATTGACATCCCCTGGTTGCCAGAAAGTGCTTAACCCCTCTGACACCAAACTTATGTGGTATAGATGAATACAGAGATTCGATATCAATGCTGGCAAGATATACCCCCGGCTCGATATGAATATCATTCAATTTGTTTAGAAGATCACTTGTGTCTCTAATATACGATGGTAATGAGCTCACAAAAGGCCGAAGTATCTCATCTAAGTATACACCCACATGATGCCCCACACTACCAATACCCGATACAATCGGTCTCCCCTTAAGAGGACAAGTCCCCTTATGCACTTTCGGAAGTGCATAAAAGGTCGCAGTTACTGGATGTGTGGGGAATAAATAGGAGTATTCCTCCCCGCTGATTAGTTTGTCACTTCTAGCTTCATCAAGTATGTTTTTCAGTTCTCTTTTTGTGGCTTCTATTGGATTGTTGCTTACTTTAGTATATGTTGTTTGATCATTCAAAAGAGACAGACACATGTTTCTATATCCCTCTACAGTCATGATGACTATGTTTCCCCCTTTGTCAGAGGGTTTAACAACTATAGAGGTATCCTCTTCCAATGTCCGAAGTGCCTCTATTTCAATTTTTGTTAGGTTATGCCTAATATGTGTTATTTCCCTCCGTTTGATCTCCTCCGTGGTCAATTTAAGAAATACATCAATGGCCGAGACATCACTGCCTACTGGCGGCATCTTCGTGCTTTTTTCTTTTAAAGATGAAAAAGGGCCATATCCACTTACAAAAGAGGGGACCTGATCCAAATTAGCCAACAACTGGACGTCCTCAAGTATATCTACCGGGATGTTCAGATTAGCACACGTTTTTTTATTTTGTTGTTTGAAGAATTTATGCCATCTCAATTTTCTTATAAATAAATTAACATCTTTAACACAATCAAAAGTAGAGAAATCACTCGTGGGAATGAAGGATAACCCCTTGCTTAGTACCGTCATCTCGGGTTCACTTAAAATTTTCTCTGAGAGGTTTACTACCTGTAGTTCTAATCCCTGTGAAGGGTATTCCTGCTCCTATTTATTCCCCACACATCCAGTAACTGCGACCTTTTATGCACTTCCGAAAGTGCATAAGGGGACTTGTCCTCTTAAGGGGAGACCGATTGTATCGGGTATTGGTAGTGTGGGGCATCATGTGGGTGTATACTTAGATGAGATACTTCGGCCTTTTGTGAGCTCATTACCATCGTATATTAGAGACAGAAGTGATCTTCTAAACAAATTGAATGATATTCATATCGAGCCGGGGGTATATCTTGCCAGCATTGATATCGAATCTCTGTATTCATCTATACCACATAAGTTTGGTGTCAGAGGGGTTAAGCACTTTCTGGCAACCAGGGGATGTCAATATACCCCACACAATGAACTGATCATCTCTCTCCTCCAGTTTGTACTAAACAGAAACTACTTCAGTTTTGATGGCAAGATCCTCCACCAGCTCAGGGGCACGGCCATGGGGAATCCATGTGCGCCGAGCTATGCCAACCTGTTCCTGGGCTGGTGGGAGGACACGGTCATCTTTTCTGATGAATATATACATCTGACCAATCACATTGACCTTTGGGTCAGATTTATTGACGACGTATTCATCCTATGGCGTGGGACCGTAGTGGAGTTCCAGGAATTCATCAACTTATTGAATACAAATGAAATGAACCTGAGAGTGACATACGAAATCGATTCTAGAAAGCTAGCGTTTTTGGACGTGATGACAACAAAATCTGATGGGGGGGACACCCTGGAAACCACCATTTTTCGAAAACCCACCTCTACAAATTCTTTGTTAAGGTGGGAAAGTCACCATCCTTATGCCTTGAAAAAGGGAATACCCAAAGGACAATACTTGAGGCTCAAAAGAAACTGCTCAAATAATAAGGACTTTAAAATCAAGGCGGATGATCTTCGCCAAAGATTTTTGACAAAGGGTTATCCTGATAGGATGCTCAGGGAAGCTTTCAAAAATGCGAATCAAATAGAGAGGAGAGAACTAATGATACCAAAAAGAAAAGATGAGGAATTAGATGGTAAGGCACGGCTCATATGCACTTATGACAATGGGGCCCCAATGGTGAGAGAAGTGATTCAAAAATATTGGGGTATACTCCAAATGGACGAGGATATTAAAGACTTTGTGGGGGAGAGACCGCAGATCACCTATAGGAAGAGCAAAACTATAGGTGATCGCTTAGTGCACAGTCATTTTGTTATGCCCACAACAGATAGTATGTGGCTACCAAGTAGAGTACAGGGAAGCTACAGATGCGGCAGCTGTGTGGCCTGCGAACATATATTAGTATGTAAGAGGTTTGATGGCCCGGAGAGGTCTTTTGAGATCAGAGACTTCATTAATTGCAAAACTAAGGGCATTGTTTATTACATCACTTGCAGATGTGGTATGGGCTACGTTGGAAAAACTATTAGAGAATTCAGGAGGAGAATAGGTGAACATATGGGGGACATCCGTAATAAGAGGGATACACCTGTCGCCCGACATGTAAATGGATCACATAACGGGGACTTGAAGGCTATACAGTTCAGGGGAATCGAAAAAGTAAAACGGCCAAGGAGAGGGGGTGATTTTGACAAGATCCTGTTACAGAAGGAAGCGAGATGGATTTTTCGCCTGGACACCTGTCACCCCCGAGGCTTGAATGAGCAATTGAGCTACAAGTGTTTCCTATGAACGCCCTCTCTCCCCTATTTCCCTATCTCCCTCCCTAGTTCCTTCCTCTTGCCAACTTATTTCAAACCCCCCCCTCCTCCTCCCCCTTCCCCCCCCTTCCCCTCTCCCCCCCCCCTTCTCCCCCCCCCCCCCCTTCTCCTCCTTGTATATATTTGCATATGGATTGCGACAAGTAATCACCTATCTATGCTTGCTCTGGCTGTGGCTCTTGTTTTTTGTTTTTTGGTTTTTGTTTTGTTGTGTTCGCTCCAACTGACCTATGGTGGTATTTGGGAATATATTTTCAGAGAAATGTTGGAGGTAGAGTTTCTGGTTCTTTGACAGGTATCTTTGGCCAATAAAACAGTGTGTAATTGGTCTATTATGACCCTGGAGCAAATAGTGGCCATTGCCGCATTTGCAATATCGATCTCTGGCTCACATTGTGTAGTTTGAAACAGAGATTTTTTTATTGTAATTCTATATATATGGATAATAGCAAATGGGGATTTTCTTCCATGATATTCCATGTACTCATTCCAGTGAAAATGGTATATAAGTATTATCTTTTTTAGGCATCATAGCGCTATATAGATTTATAGCCATGGATAACTCGGTACGTCACTTCCATGCATATAAAAACTGATATAAATATGGCAATTGAGAAATCAATATGGGAGTTGGGAAGTTTCTTCCTTTCCCCCTTCTCCCCTCTGTAATGCCGATAGCCACAGCGAATATGTGCGTAAAGTGGATCTTTTTTTGATATACGGGGCCACCCACATTTGGTATGTACGTCATGGTTGGGCTCGTTCGCATGCGCACTAGGTGTGAATGAGTGGGATGAGTACAGCATCCACCAATAGCGCATGGAGAATGAGTGGCAGAAACAGACGCGTGCGCAGAAGGAGAGCGCTGTAGCGTCGGGGGAAGGAGAAATACAACACACAGCTCCTGCCGCGTAGGGCAATAGCGATGAGATATGGAGGAACGGAAGTAACGCTTGTACAGGTGCCCAGAATGAACCGGAAGGACAAATGTACACCGGTATGGGGTAAGTGATGAAAGCGGTGATGTAAATGTAGTATGACATCTTCCGGGAAGCTGATTTGTTTACATATTACCGTGACCGTTGGTAATGATAATGGAGTAATGGAAACACGAGGACAACCGGAAGTGAGGTAGGACGCCGAGTTCACATGATAACCTATTTAAGTGGAAGTATTGGGCCCCGCAGCTCACCTCACTATAGGTCGGATCCCACTACTGGGAAATCTGAACACGGGAGTTACCTGCCGATGCAGGGACTCTCTCTTGATAGGAATATCCCACATATATTTTTCAGTTCCCCTGATGATTCTCCCCTATGGGAGAGGAAACGCGTAGGGAAGGGTATTTTGTCTTGGTGGGTACAATAATAGACTGACTTGGGGACTGCCCTTGTCAGGGCGGGAGCTATACAGGGGCACGACTGGGGCAGTATAGAAATACATTTCTTTCCCCCCCCCCCCCCTCCGAAAGCATTGTTGGACGCTCCCGAAAAAGAAAAAGAATAAGGACCATTGGGTGAGATAAAACCAATTTTTAATCTGGCACAGGTCACATGAGCACTATCTTTGCACTTTATTGTTATTATAGTGCTTTGGAACAAAGCACTATACTGTTATTCCACCGTGGTAAACTTCTTATTATTATAGTGCTTTGGAACAAAGCACTATACTGTTATTCCACCGTGGTAAACTTCTTATTATAGTGCTTTGGAACAAAGCACTATACTGTTATTCCACCGTGGTAAACTTCTTATTATAGTGCTTTGGAACAAAGCACTATACTGTTATTCCACCGTGGTAAACTTCTTATTATAGTGCTTTGGAACAAAGCACTATACTGTTATTCCACCGTGGTAAACTTCTTCTTATTCTTATTATTCAGTCCGCACGTAATGCGGCCCGAACCGCTAAACTCACAGACTCCAGTGAGGTGTCATTTCGAAGCCAGCGTTCCTGAGAGGTGTGCTAAGTATTTTTCGTGTCGATCGGATTTGTAGTTTTTGCGCAATTTGTGTTTGAAAAAAGTCTTTCAATGCGTTTCAATGGAGAAATTTTCCTATACGTTTATAATGGGCTGGTTTCTGAGGCAATTTCTAAAAATAACTGCCACCTGGCTGATTAGCTCATTGATATGCGCAGTGAGACCCAGTTACTATGCCAACTCCTATGAAATCTACATCAGCTCACCAGGTCACAAGTTTTGTCAGATAATATCAGCTCTTAAAGTGACAGTACAGCACAATTCCAAACCACTATCCGTAGTCTTATGATTATTAGACTGTGGCCCGATTCTAACTCATCGGGTATTCTAGAATATGCATGTCCACGTAGTATATTGCACAGCCACGCAGTATACAGTGCAGAGCCGTGCAGTACACAGCGCAGAGCCGCGCAGTACACAGCGCAGAGCCGCGCAGTACACAGCGCAGTATAAAGCGCAGAGCCACGCAGTACACAGCGCAGAGCCGCGCAGTACACAGCGCAGAGCCGTGCAGTACACAGCGCAGAGCCGCGCAGTATAAAGCGCAGAGCCGTGCAGTACACAGCACAGAGCCACGCAGTACACAGCGCAGAGCCGTGCAGTACACAGCGCAGAGCCGCGCAGTATAAAGCGCAGAGCCGTGCAGTACACAGCGCAGAGCCGCGCAGTACACAGCGCAGAGCCGCGCAGTACACAGCGCAGAGCCGCGCAGTATAAAGCGCAGAGCCGCGCAGTACACAGCGCAGAGCCGCGCAGTACACAGCGCAGAGCCGTGCAGTACACAGCGCAGAGCCGCGCAGTTTAAAGCGCAGAGCCATGCAGTACACAGCGCAGAGCCGCGCAGTACACAGCGCAGAGCCGTGCAGTACACAGCGCAGAGCCGCGCAGTATAAAGCGCAGAGCCGTGCAGTACACAGCGCAGAGCCGTGCAGTACACAGCGCAGAGCCGCGCAGTACACAGCGCAGAGCCATGCAGTACACAGCGCAAAGCCGCGCAGTATAAAGCGCAGAGCCGCGCAGTATAAAGCGGAGAGCCGCGCAGTACACAGCGCAGAGCCGAGCAGTACACAGCGCAGAGCCGCGCAGTAGACAGCGCAGAGCCGGGCAGTACAGAGCGCAGAGCCGCACAGTATAAAGCGCAGAGCCGCGCAGTATACCACGCAGAGCCGTGCAGTACACAGCGCAGAGCCGCGCAGTACACAGCGCAGAGCCGCGCAGTACACAGCGCAGAGCCGAGCAGTACACAGCGCAGAGCCGCGCAGTACACAGCGCAGAGCCGCGCAGTACACAGCGCAGAGCCGCGCAGTATACAGCGCAGAGCTGCGCAGTACACAGCGCAGAGCCGCGCAGTACAGAGCGCAGAGCCGCACAGTAGAAAGCGCAGAGCCGCGCAGTACACAGCGCAGAGCCGCGCAGTACACAGCGCAGAGCCGCGCAGTACACAGTGCAGAGCCGCACAGTACACAGCACAGAGCCGCGCAGTACACAGCGCAGAGCCACCCAGTATACAGCGCAGAGCCGCGCAGTACGCAGCGTAGAGCCATGCAGTATGCAGCGCAGAGCCGCGCAGTATACAGCGCTGAGCCGCGTAGTATACAGCGCAGAGCCCCGCAGTATACAGTGCAGAGCCCCGCAGTATACAGCGCAGACACGCGCAGTACACAGCACGGACACGCGCAGTACACAGCGCAGAGCCGCGCAGTACACAGCGCAGAGCCGCGTAGTATACAGCGAAGAGCCACGCAGTATATAGCGCAGAGCCGCGCAGTACAAAGCGCAGAGCTGCGCAGAGCTGCGCAGTATACAGCGCAGAACGCGCAGTACACAGTGCAGAGCCGCGCAGTACACAGCGCAGAGCCGTGCAGTACACAGCGCAGAGCCGCGCAGTACACAGCGCAGAGCCACGCAGTATACAGCGCAGAGCCGCGTAGTATACAGTGCAGAGCCGCGTAGTATACAGCGCAGAGCCACGCAGTATACAGCACAGAGCCATGCAGTATACAGCGCAGAGCCACGTAGTTATACTGCCCAGTCACGTAGTATATTGTCCAGTCACATAGTATACTGCATATCCCTGTTAAAAAAAAAAAGAATTAAAATAAAAAAGTTACATACTCACCTCCTGGAGCGGCCGGTATCTGATGGTTGTTGCACCTCCTAGAGCGGCCGGTACACGATGCTTGTTGCACCTGGAGTGGCCGGTACCCGATGCTTGTTGCGCGCTCCGGTCCCAAGAGTGCATTGCGGTCTCACGAGATGATGACGTAGCGGTGTTGTGAGACAGAAAGACGGAAGTGCCCTTAGATAATTAGATAGTAGATTACCCCACTCACCAATTCGGAACCCGAGAGGCCCGGCCCACCAAATCGGACCCCGAGGGGCCCGGCCCACCAAATCGGACCCAGAGTGACCCCGCCCCCTAAATCAGACCCAGAGTGACCCCGCCCACCAAATCGGACCCAGAGTGGCTCCGCCCACCAAATCGGACCCAGAGTGACCCCTTCCACCAAATCAGACCCAGAGTGACCCCTTCCACCAAATCGGACCCAGAGTGACCCCTTCCACCAAATCGGGCCCAGAGTGACCCCGCCCACCAAATCGGACCCAGAGTGACCCCACCCACCAAATCGGACCCTGAGGTGCCCAGCCCACCAAATCAGACCCTGAGGTGCCCAGCCCACCAAATCGGACCGAGTGACCCCACCCACCAAATTGGTCCCTAAGGTGCCCCGCCCACCAAATCGGACCCAGAGTGGCTCCGCCCACCGAATCGGACCCAGAGTGGCCGCGCCCACAGAATCGGACCAAAAGTGACCCCGCCCACCGAATCGGACCTAGATTTACCCCGCCCACAAAATCAGACCCAGATTGACCCAACCCACCAAATCGGACCGCCTGAGGGGCACCCAAGTGTGAAAGTCTTGCAGGGGCAGCCCGGGCACCATTCCAAAGCACTATCTGTAGTTCCTTCAGGAAATACCCATCTAGTTATAGTGCTTTGGAACAAAGCACTATACTGTTATTCCACCGTGGTAAACTTCTTCTTATTCTTATTATTCAGTCCGCACGTAATGCGGCCCGAACCGCTAAACTCACAGACTCCAGTGAGGTGTCATTTCGAAGCCAGCGTTCCTGAGAGGTGTGCTAAGTATTTTTCGTGTCGATCGGATTTGTAGTTTTTGCGCAATTTGTGTTTGAAAAAAGTCTTTCAATGCGTTTCAATGGAGAAATTTTCCTATACGTTTATAATGGGCTGGTTTCTGAGGCAATTTCTAAAAATAACTGCCACCTGGCTGATTAGCTCATTGATATGCGCAGTCAGACACAGTTACTATGCCAACTCCTATGAAATCTACATCAGCTCACCAGGTCACAAGTTTTGTCAGATAATATCAGCTCTTAAAGTGACAGTACAGCACAATTCCAAACACTATCCGTAGTCTTATGATTATTAGACTGTGGCCCGATTCTAACTCATCGGGTATTCTAGAATATGCATGTCCACGTAGTATATTGCACAGCCACGCAGTATACAGTGCGGAGCCGCGCAGTACACAGCGCAGAGCCGCGCAGTACACAGCGCAGAGCCGCGCAGTATAAAGCGCAGAGCCGCGCAGTACACAGCGCAGAGCCGCGCAGTACACAGCGCAGAGCCGTGCAGTACACAGCGCAGAGCCGCGCAGTATAAAGCGCAGAGCCGTGCAGTACACAGCGCAGAGCCGCGCAGTACACAGCGCAGAGCCGTGCAGTACACAGCGCAGAGCCGCGCAGTATAAAGCGCAGAGCCATGCAGTACACAGCGCAGAGCCGCGCAGTACACAGCGCAGAGCCGCGCAGTACACAGCGCAGAGCCGCGCAGTATAAAGCGCAGAGCCGCGCAGTACACAGCGCAGAGCCGCGCAGTACACAGCGCAGAGCCGTGCAGTACACAGCGCAGAGCCGCGCAGTTTAAAGCGCAGAGCCGTGCAGTACACAGCGCAGAGCCGCGCAGTACACAGCGCAGAGCCGTGCAGTACACAGCGCAGAGCCGCGCAGTATAAAGCGCAGAGCCGTGCAGTACACAGCGCAGAGCCGCGCAGTACACAGCGCAGAGCCGCGCAGTATAAAGCGCAGAGCCGCGCAGTATAAAGCGCAGAGCCGCGCAGTACATAGCGCAGAGCCGCGCAGTACACAGCGCAGAGCCGTGCAGTACACAGCGCAGAGCCGCGCAGTATAAAGCGCAGAGCCGTGCAGTACACAGCGCAGAGCCGCGCAGTACACAGCGCAGAGCCGTGCAGTACACAGCGCAGAGCCGCGCAGTATAAAGCGCAGAGCCGTGCAGTACACAGCGCAGAGCCGTGCAGTACACAGCGCAGAGCCGCGCAGTACACAGCGCAGAGCCATGCAGTACACAGCGCAAAGCCGCGCAGTATAAAGCGCAGAGCCGCGCAGTATAAAGCGGAGAGCCGCGCAGTACACAGCGCAGAGCCGAGCAGTACACAGCGCAGAGCCGCGCAGTAGACAGCGCAGAGCCGTGCAGTACAGAGCGCAGAGCCGCACAGTATAAAGCGCAGAGCCGCGCAGTATACCGCGCAGAGCCGCGCAGTACACAGCGCAGAGCCGCGCAGTACACAGCGCAGAGCCGCGCAGTACACAGCGCAGAGCCGCGCAGTACACAGCGCAGAGCCGCGCAGTACACAGCGCAGAGCCGAGCAGTACACAGCGCAGAGCCGCGCAGTACACAGCGCAGAGCCGCGCAGTACACAGCGCAGAGCCGTGCAGTATACAGCGCAGAGCTGCGCAGTACACAGCGCAGAGCCGCGCAGTACAGAGCGCAGAGCCGCACAGTATAAAGCGCAGAGCCGCGCAGTACACAGCGCAGAGCCGCGCAGTACACAGCGCAGAGCCGCGCAGTACACAGTGCAGAGCCGCACAGTACACAGCACAGAGCCGCGCAGTACACAGCGCAGAGCCACCCAGTATACAGCGCAGAGCCGCGCAGTACGCAGCGTAGAGCCACGCAGTATGCAGCGCAGAGCCGCGCAGTATACAGCGCTGAGCCGCGTAGTATACAGCGCAGAGCCCCGCAGTATACAGTGCAGAGCCCCGCAGTATACAGCGCAGACACGCGCAGTACACAGCACGGACACGCGCAGTACACAGCGCAGAGCCGCGCAGTACACAGCGCAGAGCCGCGTAGTATACAGCGAAGAGCCACGCAGTATATAGCGCAGAGCCGCGCAGTACAAAGCGCAGAGCTGCGCAGAGCTGCGCAGTATACAGCGCAGAGCCGCGCAGTATACAGCGCAGAACGCGCAGTACACAGTGCAGAGCCGCGCAGTACACAGCGCAGAGCCGTGCAGTACACAGCGCAGAGCCGCGCAGTACACAGCGCAGAGCCACGCAGTATACAGCGCAGAGCCGCGTAGTATACAGCGCAGAGCCGCGTAGTATACAGCGCAGAGCCACGCAGTATACAGCACAGAGCCACGCAGTATACAGCGCAGAGCCACGTAGTTATACTGCCCAGTCACGTAGTATATTGTCCAGTCACATAGTATACTGCATATCCCTGTTAAAAAAAAAAAGAATTAAAATAAAAAAGTTACATACTCACCTCCTGGAGCGGCCGGTATCTGATGGTTGTTGCACCTCCTAGAGCGGCCGGTACACGATGCTTGTTGCACCTGGAGTGGCCGGTACCTGATGCTTGTTGCGCGCTCCGGTCCCAAGAGTGCATTGCGGTCTCACGAGATGATGACGTAGCGGTGTTGTGAGACAGAAAGACGGAAGTGCCCTTAGATAATTAGATAGTAGATTACCCCGCTCACCAATTCGGAACCCGAGAGGCCCGGCCCACCAAATCGGACCCCGAGGGGCCCGGCCCACCAAATCGGACCCAGAGTGACCCCGCCCCCTAAATCAGACCCAGAGTGACCCCGCCCACCAAATCGGACCCAGAGTGGCTCCGCCCACCAAATCGGACCCAGAGTGACCCCTTCCACCAAATCAGACCCAGAGTGACCCCTTCCACCAAATCGGACCCAGAGTGACCCCTTCCACCAAATCGGGCCCAGAGTGACCCCGCCCACCAAATCGGACCCAGAGTGACCCCACCCACCAAATCGGACCCTGAGGTGCCCAGCCCACCAAATCAGACCCTGAGGTGCCCAGCCCACCAAATCGGACCGAGTGACCCCACCCACCAAATTGGTCCCTAAGGTGCCCCGCCCACCAAATCGGACCCAGAGTGGCTCCGCCCACCGAATCGGACCCAGAGTGGCCGCGCCCACAGAATCGGACCAAAAGTGACCCCGCCCACCGAATCGGACCTAGATTTACCCCGCCCACAAAATCAGACCCAGATTGACCCAACCCACCAAATCGGACCGCCTGAGGGGCACCCAAGTGTGAAAGTCTTGCAGGGGCAGCCCGGGCACCATTCCAAAGCACTATCTGTAGTTCCTTCAGGAAATACCCATCTAGTTCTTATTATTATTATTCAGTCCGCACGTAATGCGGCCCGAACCGCTAAACTCACAGACTCCAGTGAGGTGTCATTTCGAAGCCAGCGTTCCTGAGAGGTGTGCTAAGTATTTTTCGTGTCGATCGGATTTGTAGTTTTGGCGCAATTTGCGTTTGAAAAAAGTGTCTCAATGCATTTCAATAGGGAAATTTTCCAATACGTTTATAATGGGCCTGATTTCTGAGGCAATTTCTAAAAATAACTGCCACCTGGCTGATTACCTCATTGATATGCGCAGTGAGACCCAGTTACTATGCCAACGCCTATAAACTGTACCAGCCCACCAGGTCACAAGTTTTGTCAGATAATATCAGCTCTTAAAGTGACAGTACAGCACAATTACAAAGCACTATCTGTAGTCTTATCATTATTGCCCCGCTCACCAAATCGGACCCAGCCCACCAAATCGGACCAGAGTGCCCCCGCTTGCCAAATCGGACCCAGAGTGCCCCCGCCCGCCAAATCGGACCCAGAGTGGCGCCGCCCGTCAAGTCGGACCCAGAGTGGCGCCGCCCGCCAAATCGGACCCAGAGTGGCGCCGCCCGCCAAATCGGACCCAGAGTGGCGCCGCCCGCCAAATCGGACCCAGAGTGGCGCCGCCCGCCAAATTGGACCCAGAGTGGCGCCGCAAGCCAAATCGGACCCAGAGTGGCGCCGCCCGCCAAATCGGACCCAGAGTGGCGCCGCCCGCCAAATCGGACCCAGAGTGACCCGGCCCGCCAAATCGGACCCAGAGTGACCCGGCCCGCCAAATCGGACCCAGAGTGACCCGGCCCGCCAAATCGGACCCAGAGTGACCCGGCCCGCCAAATCGGACCCAGAGTGGCGCCGCCCGCCAAGTCGGACCCAGAGTGGCGCCGCCCGCCAAGTCGGACCCAGAGTGGCGCCGCCCGCCAAGTCGGACCCAGAGTGGCGCCGCCCGCCAAGTCGGACCCAGAGTGGCGCCGCCTGCCAAGTCGGACCCAGAGTGGCGCCGCCCGCCAAGTCGGACCCAGAGTGGCGCCGCCCGTCAAATCGGACCCAGAGTGGCGCCGCCCGTCAAATCGGACCCAGAGTGACCCGGGCCACCAAATCGGACCCAGAGTGACCCGGGCCACCAAATCGGACCCAGAGTGACCCGGCCCACCAAATCGGACCCAGAGTGACCCGGGCCACCAAATCGGACCCAGAGTGACCCGGGCCACCAAATCGGACCCAGAGTGACCCGGGCCACCAAATCGGACCCAGAGTGACCCGGCCCACCAAATCGGACCCAGAGTGACCCGGCCCACCAAATCGGACCCAGAGTGACCCGGGCCACCAAATCGGACCCAGAGTGACCCGGGCCACCAAATTGGACCCAGAGTGACCCGGGCCACCAAATCGGACCCAGAGTGACCCGGGCCACCAAATCGGACCCAGAGTGACCCGGGCCACCAAATCGGACCCAGAGTGACCCGGCCCACCAAATCGGACCCAGAGTGACCCGGGCCACCAAATCGGACCCAGAGTGACCCGGGCCACCAAATCGGACCCAGAGTGACCCGGGCCACCAAATCGGACCCAGAGTGACCCGGGCCACCAAATCGGACCCAGAGTGACCCGGGCCACCAAATCGGACCCAGAGTGACCCGGGCCACCAAATCGGGCCCAGAGTGACCCGGGCCACCAAATCGGACCCAGAGTGACCCGGGCCACCAAATCGGGCCCAGAGTGACCCGGGCCACCAAATCGGGCCCAGAGTGACCCGGGTTGACCAAATCGGGCCCAGAGTGACCCGGGCCACCAAATCGGGCCCAGAGTGACCCGGGCCACCAAATCGGGCCCAGAGTGACCCGGGCCACCAAATGGGACCCAGAGTGACCCGGGCCACCAAATGGGACCCAGAGTGACCCGGCCCACCAAATGGGACCCAGAGTGACCCGGCCCACCAAATGGGACCCAGAGTGACCCGGCCCACCAAATGGGACCCAGAGTGACCCGGCCCACCAAATGGGACCCAGAGTGACCCGGCCCACCAAATGGGACCCAGAGTGACCCGGCCCACCAAATGGGACCCAGAGTGACCCGGCCCACCAAATGGGACCCAGAGTGACCCGGCCCACCAAATGGGACCCAGAGTGACCCGGCCCACCAAATCGGACCCAGAGTGACCCGGCCCACCAAGCCTCAACCCTGAGGGGCTACAACTACCAAACCAGCGCCTGAGGGGCACCCAAGTGTGAAAGTCTTGCAGGGGCAGCCCGGGCACCATTCCAAAGCACTATCTGTAGTTCCTTCAGGAAATACCCATCTAGTTATCCATTTGATATTTTAATAATATTTATTAAAAGTTATGTTTTAGGTTATACAGTACATTAGTGGGTCTCTT
Source organism: Ranitomeya variabilis (assembly GCF_051348905.1). Classification (NCBI taxonomy): domain Eukaryota; kingdom Metazoa; phylum Chordata; class Amphibia; order Anura; family Dendrobatidae; genus Ranitomeya; species Ranitomeya variabilis. The sequence goes on along the minus strand of NC_135232.1, from coordinate 200,368,600 downwards.
AGCTGATTCAGGCTCCAGAGAAAGATACCCCAAAGTAGATACAGGCCCCCAACAAATAATAACGGTGAGGTAAGAGGAAAGGACAAACGTAAGTATGAACTAGATTCAGCAAAGAGAGGCCCACTAAATAATAGCAGAAGTATAGAAAGCGGACTTATGTGGTCAGCGAAAAACCCTACCAAAATATCCACGCTGAATATCCAAGAACCCCCGTACCGACTAACGGTATGGGGGGAGAATATCAGCGCCCTAAGAGCTTCCAGCAAAATCAGGAATCACATTATGAACAAGCTGGACAAAAACAGAATAATACAAATAAACAAAAAAAACAAGAAAGCAGGACTTAGCTTATGTTGCAAAAATCAGGACCAGTAGACAAGAGCAACCAGACAAGGACTGATTACATGGATGCCAGGCAATGGACTAAGACTCCAGGAAGTTTAAATAGAAACACCCAGAGTCTTAACGAAGCAGGTGTCTACCAACCTGGGGAAAGAGATCCAAGAGCCATACCGCGAGTGACCACAAGAGGGAGCCCCAAAAGTATAGTTCATAACAGGAAGGTATACCATCTAGCTGCCATAACATCACCCCAGCGGACCCCTTAAAGCAGCGTCAGTCACCCTGACCGAATACCACAGGTGGTGTCATGAACATTTCCCCTTTAAAGACCTTTCCCTTTAACACGGACCTCCCGAGGGCCACGGACTGGGTCAGCCACCGTGACATCCCCCTTGAGAGCCGAAGGACTTGGTACCGAGTTCCCCTAGCCCTTGGGGGCGCTCCATAGCCAACACTACCTGTCCCTGCACCTTGCTAGCTCATCCCTAACCATCCCTCCCTGAGCTAAAACTACACTATAAAATTTTAGAAAAACAATTTATTAACTGACATAGTCCTATGATAATGAGGGCTCCTGGCTACGGCGTAGACTGGGATGGGCAGTCTCCGGGTCTCCATTCTCTCTCTGTGCACACCCTCAGTCCCTGCCTCACTGCCTGTGTTGCACTGTGCACAGACCTCCCTCCACCAGACCCGGTAATCACCGCTCGCAGTAGCATACCAGCAGAGGTGTATCTAGGGTTTCTGGCACCCAGGGCAAGAATTCATTTTGGCGCCCCTCTTCCCAAGGACATATCCGAAATGCACACTTAGTCATGTACCCACAAGCTCCTCTCCCTAATACTCTCAATGTTCAGTGAAAAACTGAGAGAAGCAAGAAGAGAAGCTCGTTGTCACAGGACCACAAGTATGAAAATCGCATATGAGTGAAGTGTCCATGTGATGACTACTAGAACCTGCAGAGCTAAATCCTGGCATCGCAGGCTTCTGAATTCTCACAACTAATGCACTGCACAATTTTAGGATTCTCCCTTGCCAGTGGACAGTCATGTCAGCACAAGCATGTGATTTGTATACCTCTGACCACATTCTGACTAGACGTGCCCGACCTCACTCAGTTTATTTTCATTGAGTGAGGCCACACATGTCTAGTCAGCGCATGACTGCATGTATGTAAATCCCCAGCACAAGAGAATCCTGACAGCGTGCAGTGCGCACTGTGAGAGTTGAGAAGTCTGCAGTCACAAAGAATGACTGCAGACTCATTACATACCTGGACATCCCCTTTAATGCTCCTAACATAAATAAAAACATGAGAATTACTGTATATACTCGAGTATAAGCCGATCCGAGTATAAGCCGAGACCCCTAGTTTTGCCACAAAAAACTGGGAAAACTTATTGTCTGAAGTATAAGCCTAGGGTGGGAAATGCATCAGATACTGGTAAGTTTCAAAAATAAAAATAGATACCAATAAAAGTAAAATTAATTGAGACATCAGTAGGTTAAATGTTTTGGAATATCCATATTGAATCAGGAGCCCTATAAGCTCTATACAAAAAATATGCCCCATATAATGCTGCACAAAGGTTAATAATGGCCCCATAAGATGCTCTATATTAAAATATGCCCCATATAATGCTGCATAAAAGGTTAATGATGGCCCTATAAGATGCTCCATAGAATATACCCCATATAATGCTCCAAAAAAGTTGATGGCCCCATAAGATGCTCCATAGAATAATATGCCCCATATGCTGCTCCATAAAGGTTGATGGCCCCATAAGATGCTCCATAGACTAATATGTCCCATATAATGCTGCACAAAGTTTAATAATGGCCCCATAAGATGCTTCATAGAATAATATGCCCTGCATGCTGCTGCTGTGATTTTAAAAAAAATGACATATGGGGGCCAGGTGCCGGAGTCGCCGCTGGCTCAGGCCCCTGGCACTTGCGATATTCACCTGTCCCCGTTCCACCGCCGTGCGCCTCTGTGTCTTCCGGGTCTTTGCAGTGACTGTTCAGGCAGAGGGCGCGGACTAAACACGTCATCGCACCCTCTGACCTGAACGTCACAGCCAGAGGATGCAAAAGATACAGCCCAGCAGTGGAACGGGGACAGGTGAATATTGCATGGCTCACCCTCCCCCGTCATACTCACCCTCCTGGCATGGTCTCTGCACTTCCCTGCTTCATCCCGGGGCCTGCAGCTCCTTCCAGTGTTGAGCGGTCACATGGTACCGCTCATTAAAGTAATGAATATGCGCTCCACGCCTATGGGAGTGGAGTCACCTCCATATTCATCACCTTGAGCACAGGAAGAGCTGCCAGTGCTGAGACCATCGGAGTTGCAGGCATCACTGGAGGAGGGTGAGTATGATGTCTTCAAGAAGGTGGGTTCGGTTGACCCCGGACTTTAAAAAAAAAATTAAAAAATGCTTGCTCAGGTGCCTCCCCCTGCATCCTGGGGCCCTAAGCTCATGCCCTCAAGTGCCTAGTGGCAAATACGGCCCTGTGTGTACATATTTCTCTATCCAAGCAAATATGTATAAAATATTTTCAAATATCAAAATCAAATATTTGGCACCTAATGAGCTATTAACTCTAATTAATATTTCCAGAATGTTTGTGTGGTGTAATATACAGGTGCTTCTCACAAAATTAGAATATCATCAAAAAGTTAATTTATTTCAGTTCTTCAATGCAAAAATGAAACTCCTATATTATATACAGTAATTACAGAGTGATTTCTGTTAATGTTGATGAGTATGGCTTACAGTCAATGAAAACCCAAAAGTCAATATTTCAGTAAATTAGAATAATTAAGAAAAAACACCTGCAAAGGCCTCCTATGCATTTAAAAAGGTCCTTTAGTCTGTTTCAGTAGGCTCCACAATCAAGGGGAAGACTGCTGACTTGACAGATGTCCAGAAGGCAGTCATTGACACACTCCACAAGGAGGGTAAGCCACAAAAGGTCATTGCTAAAGAAGCTGGCTGTTCACAGAGTGCTGTATCCAAGCATATTAATGGAAAGTTGAGTGGAAGGAAAACGTGTGGTAGAAAAAGGTGCACAATCAACCGGGATAACCACAGTCTTGAAAAGATTGTTAAGAAAAGGCCATTCAAAAATTTTGGGGAGATTCACAAGGAGTGGACTGCTGCTGCAGTCATTGCTTCAAGAGCTGCCACACACAGACATATCCAGGACATGGGCGACAACTGTTCCATTCCTTGTGTCAAGCAACTCATGACCAATAGACAATGCCAGAAGCGTCTTACCTAGGCCAAGTAGAAAAAGAACTGGACTACACTGTTGCTCAGTGGTCCAAGGTGTTGTTTTCAGATGAAAGTAAATTTTGCATTTCATTTGGAAATCAAGGTCCCAGAGTCTGGAGGAAGAGTGGAGAAGCACACAATCCAAGCTGCTTTAGGTCTAGTGTGAAGTGTCAACAATCAGTGATGGTTTGGGGGTGAAATGTTGTCTGCTGGTGTAGGTCCACTGTGTTTTATCATGAACAAAGACAGTACAGCCATCTACCAGGAAATTTTAGAGCACTTCATGCTTCCCTCTGCCGACAAGCTTTTTGAAGATGGAAATTTAATTTTAATTGTGCTTGATTGGCCAGCAAACTCGCCTGACCTTAACCCCATAGAGAATCTATGGGGTATTGCCAAGAGCAAGATGACAGACACCAGACCCAACAATGTAGAAGAGCTGAAGGCTGCTATCAAACAACCTGGGCTTCCATAACACCTCAGCAGTGCCACAGCCTGATCGCCTCCATGCCACGCTGCATTGATGCTGTAATTGATGCAGAAGGAGCCCCGATCAAGTATTGAGTGCATTTACTGAACATACATTTTAGTAGGCCAACATTTCAGATTTTAAAATCATTTTTCAAGCTGGTGTTATAAAGTATTCTAATTTACTGAGATAATGACTTTTGGGTTTTCATTTTCTGTAAGCCATAATCCTCAACATTAACAGAAATAATGCCTTGAAATAGATCACTCTGTAATTACTCTATATAGTATATGAGTTTCACTTTTTGTATTGAAGAACTGAAATAAAGTAACTTTTTGATGATATTCTAATTTTATGAGAAGTACCTGTATCTTTTGTGTTTATTTAAGTTGCAGTCTCCAGCTGGCAGGACCTGTGGACTCATGTGATCCTGATGACTTCATCACAAGTCCTTCCGCACTTCTATGCTGTTGCCTGCTTATGATTGGTCAGCATCATACAGTAGGTGAAGTACATGCACCCAGTGAAAACTATCTAGTAACCACTCATTTGGACTTAAACGTTAACGCATTAGGTGCCAAATATTTGATTGCTAATATCTCCACAGTAGAGAGGTAAAATTAGAAGAAAAAAAATATTCAGCAGCCACTAATACCTGGTGTGTCCAGGTCAATGGGAAAAATTTGGTGAAAGGTCCTCTTTAAAGCAGTTTTAAGTTTTCTAGATCAAGCCTTGCAATATAAGAAATCTCACCGAAAGTTGTTTTTCCTGTCTTGCAGTCTAAATGAGTATTGTGGCTTACAAACGCTTTCTGACTTGTCCAAGTCACAGATCCACATAATGTCAATTCCAACAACGCCACCCTGAAATATATTACCATTGACATATGCATAAGGATTTGCATTATGGATATTGCTTCTTTATAACAATTGTGTGAAATATTGTCAGTTTTCAGCTTGAACGGCACTCCACTGTACTATATAGGCAGCGGGATATTTTGCGATTGGGATACACCTCTTAGGAAGCAACTGCATCTGCAACTTAAAGGGATTGTAGCATCAGTAAATTATCTATTGTTTGATTTTTATGTCAAATATATTTTCTAAAACATTTGTATAGTTTGAGATCACTATATTAAAAAAAAAAATCTTGCAAATTTCCATCGGTTCTTCAGCCTAAAGGGGTTGTGCAGTCCAAATAGATAAGCCTGCAGTCACTCTGTATGACTGCAGACTTGTGAATTCCCCCAGTGCATGGACTGTGCTGTGGTGAATCACCGATTTCTGACCCGGGATCGGAGGATATGTAGGAGTTATACATACTCCCTGCTAGAGCCACGTCCTCTAGTCAGCCACGCTCACTGGATGGGTGCGTTACTAGTGTATGGAGTGAAGCTGCGCCAGCTCTGGCCGGGAGTATGTATAACTCATACACAACCTCCGGTCACAGCTCAGCACGTGCGCTGGGAGAATTCATAAGTCTGCAGTCCCACAGTGTGACTATAGACTTATCGATTTGGATCGGACAACCCCTTTAAAATTAGACTCCCATTTCTGTTGTTCACATAGAGATTTGCACTAAAAGACTGACTCAAACCCTATTAAATTGTATTGAAGCATTTGTTGAGCATGCTCTCATCAGGACAAATGTCATTGTGAATTGAAGGAGAAGAGGTGAGCTGTGATAATCACCTATTGTGAATGGTGGATCCTACTTTATGTTATTCTCTATGTGTCACTAATTATGGTGCTTGAACCTCCTAGGTTCAAGCAACATATTGTAATCCGATTTCTTATATTTATGGTGCTTGAACCTCCTAGGTTCAAGCAACATATTGTAATCCGATTTCTTATATTTATGGTGCTTGAACCTCCTAGGTTCAAGCAACATATTGTAATCCGATTTCTTATATTTTCTTCTTCTTATTATTATTATAGTGCTTTGGAACAAAGCACTATACTGTTATTCCACCGTGGTAAACTTCTTCTTATTCTTATTATTCAGTCCGCACGTAATGCGGCCCGAACCGCTAAACTCACAGACTCCAGTGAGGTGTCATTTCGAAGCCAGCGTTCCTGAGAGGTGTGCTAAGTATTTTTCGTGCCGATCGGATTTGTAGTTTTTGCGCAATTTGTGTTTGAAAAAAGTCTTTCAATGCGTTTCAATAGGGAAATTGTCCCATACGTTTATAATGGGCTGGTTTCTGAGGCAATTTCTAAAAATAACTGCCACCTGGCTGATTAGCTCATTGATATGCGCAGTCAGACACAGTTACTATGCCAACGCCTATGAAGTCTACATCAGCTCACCAGGTCACAAGTTTTGTCAGATAATATCAGCTCTTAAAGTGACAGTACAGCACAATTCCAAACCACTATCCGTAGTCTTATGATTATTAGACTGTGGCCCGATTCTAACTCATCGGGTATTCTAGAATATGCATGTCCACGTAGTATATTGCACAGCCACGCAGTATACAGTGCAGAGCCGTGCAGTACACAGCGCAGAGCCGCGCAGTACACAGCGCAGAGCCGCGCAGTACACAGTGCAGAGCCGCACAGTACACAGCACAGAGCCGCGCAGTACACAGCGCAGAGCCACCCAGTATACAGCGCAGAGCCGCGCAGTACGCAGCGTAGAGCCACGCAGTATGCAGCGCAGAGCCGCGCAGTATACAGCGCTGAGCCGCGTAGTATACAGCGCAGAGCCCCGCAGTATACAGTGCAGAGCCCCGCAGTATACAGCGCAGACACGTGCAGTACACAGCACGGACACGCGCAGTACACAGCGCAGAGCCGCGCAGTACACAGCGCAGAGCCGCGTAGTATACAGCGAAGAGCCACGCAGTATATAGCGCAGAGCCGCGCAGTACAAAGTGCAGAGCTGCGCAGAGCTGCGCAGTATACAGCGCAGAGCCGCGCAGTATACAGCGCAGAACGCGCAGTACACAGTGCAGAGCCGCGCAGTACACAGCGCAGAGCCGTGCAGTACACAGCGCAGAGCCGCGCAGTACACAGCGCAGAGCCACGCAGTATACAGCGCAGAGCCGCGTAGTATACAGCGCAGAGCCGCGTAGTATACAGCGCAGAGCCACGCAGTATACAGCACAGAGCCACGCAGTATACAGCGCAGAGCCACGTAGTTATACTGCCCAGTCACGTAGTATATTGTCCAGTCACATAGTATACTGCATATCCCTGTTAAAAAAAAAAAGAATTAAAATAAAAAAGTTACATACTCACCTCCTGGAGCGGCCGGTATCTGATGGTTGTTGCACCTCCTAGAGCGGCCGGTACACGATGCTTGTTGCACCTGGAGTGGCCGGTACCCGATGCTTGTTGCGCGCTCCGGTCCCAAGAGTGCATTGCGGTCTCACGAGATGATGACGTAGCGGTGTTGTGAGACAGAAAGACGGAAGTGCCCTTAGATAATTAGATAGTAGATTATCCCGCTCACCAATTCGGAACCCGAGAGGCCCGGCCCACCAAATCGGACCCCGAGGGGCCCGGCCCACCAAATCGGACCCAGAGTGACCCCGCCCCCTAAATCAGACCCAGAGTGACCCCGCCCACCAAATCGGACCCAGAGTGGCTCCGCCCACCAAATCGGACCCAGAGTGACCCCTTCCACCAAATCAGACCCAGAGTGACCCCTTCCACCAAATCGGGCCCAGAGTGACCCCTTCCACCAAATCGGGCCCAGAGTGACCCCGCCCACCAAATCGGACCCAGAGTGACCCCGCCCACCAAATCGGACCCTGAGGTGCCCAGCCCACCAAATCAGACCCTGAGGTGCCCAGCCCACCAAATCGGACCGAGTGACCCCACCCACCAAATTGGTCCCTAAGGTGCCCCGCCCACCGAATCGGACCCAGAGTGGCCGCGCCCACAGAATCGGACCAAAAGTGACCCCGCCCACCGAATCGGACCTAGATTTACCCCGCCCACAAAATCAGACCCAGATTGACCCAACCCACCAAATCGGACCGCCTGAGGGGCACCCAAGTGTGAAAGTCTTGCAGGGGCAGCCCGGGCACCATTCCAAAGCACTATCTGTAGTTCCTTCAGGAAATACCCATCTAGTTATTATTATTATTCTTCTCCGCGTTTTCCGCAATTAATGCGGCCCGAACCGCTCGGCGCAGAGACCCCGTTCAGGCGGCGTTTCGAAGCCCTCGGTGGGGACAGGTGTGCTATGACTTTTATAGTCGATCCGATATGTAGATTTTATTTAAATCGCATTTAAAAAAAAAAAATTCCCATAGGAAATAATGGCGAACTTTCCATTACCCCAAACTTGACCTTCCAAAGATGGCAGCTATGCAAATGTACGGTATCCATTTTAGGACATGATCATTTATCACACGGCCCCGTGTGCAAAAGTAAGTGCGCCCCGGGCCCGTATGCAAAAGTAATGGCGCCCCCGGCCCCGTGTGCAAAAGTAATGGCGCCCCCGGCCCCGTGTGCAAAAGGAATGGCGCCCCCGGCCCCGTGTGCAAAAGTGAGCACGCCCTTGGCCCCGTGTGCAAAAGTAATGGCGCCCCCGGCCCCGTGTGCAAAAGTAATGGCGCCCCCGGCCCCGTGTGCAAAAGTAATGGCGCCCCCGGCCCCGTGTGCAAAAGTAATGGCGCCCCCGGCCCCGTGTGCAAAAGTAATGGCGCCCCCGGCCCCGTGTGCAAAAGTAATGGCGCCCCCGGCCCCGTGTGCAAAAGGAATGGCGCCCCCGGCCCCGTGTGCAAAAGTAATGGCGCCCCCGGCCCCGTGTGCAAAAGTAAGCACGCCCTTGGCCCCGTGTGCAAAAGTAATGGCGCCCCCGGCCCCGTGTGCAAAAGTAATGGCGCCCCCGGCCCCGTGTGCAAAAGTAATGGCGCCCCCGGCCCCGTGTGCAAAAGTAATGGCGCCCCCGGCCCCGTGTGCAAAAGTAATGGCGCCCCCGGCCCCGTGTGCAAAAGTAATGGCGCCCCCGGCCCCGTGTGCAAAAGTAATGGCGCCCCCGGCCCCGTGTGCAAAAGTAATGGCGCCCCCGGCCCCGTGTGCAAAAGTAATGGCGCCCCCGGCCCCGTGTGCAAAAGTAATGGCGCCCCCGGCCCCGTGTGCAAAAGTAATGGCGCCCCCCGGCCCCGTGTGCAAAAGTAATGGCGCCCCCCGGCCCCGTGTGCAAAAGTAATGGCGCCCCCCGGCCCCGTGTGCAAAAGTAATGGCGCCCCCGGCCCCGTGTGCAAAAGTAATGGCGCCCCCGGCCCCGTGTGCAAAAGTAATGGCGCCCCCGGCCCCGTGTGCAAAAGTAATGGCGCCCCCGGCCCCGTGTGCAAAAGTAATGGCGCCCCCGGCCCCGTGTGCAAAAGTAAGCACGCCCCCGGCCCCGTGTGCAAAAGTAAGCGCGCCCTTGGCCCCGTGTGCAAAAGTAAGCGCGCCCTTGGCCCCGTGTGCAAAAGTAATGGCGCCCCCGGCCCCGTGTGCAAAAGTAAGCGCGCCCCCGGCCCCGTGTGCAAAAGTAAGTGCTCCCCTGGACCCGGGTGTGGAAAAGTAAGTGGCCCCCCTGGTCCGGTGTGTGAAAAGTGCTGCTGTAAAGCTGGCAGCGCTGTTCAAGCACCATGTATTTCCTTCAGGAAATGCCCATCTAGTTATTATTATTATTCTTCTCCGCGTTTTCCGCAATTAATGCGGCCCGAACCGCTCGGCGCAGAGACCCCGTTCAGGCGGCGTTTCGAAGCCCTCGGTGGGGACAGGTGTGCTATGACTTTTATAGTCGATCCGATATGTAGATTTTATTTAAATCGCATTTAAAAAAAAAAAATTCCCATAGGAAATAATGGCGAACTTTCCATTACCCCAAACTTGACCTTCCAAAGATGGCAGCTATGCAAATGTACGGTATCAATTTTAGGACATGATCATTTATCACACGGCCCCGTGTGCAAAAGTAAGTGCGCCCCCGGCCCCGTGTGCAAAAGTAAGTGCGCCCCCGGCCCCGTGTGCAAAAGTAAGTGCGCCCCCGGCCCCGTGTGCAAAAGTAATGGCGCCCCCGGCCCCGTGTGCAAAAGTAATGGCGCCCCCGGCCCCGTGTGCAAAAGTAATGGCGCCCCCGGCCCCGTGTGCAAAAGTAAGTGCGCCCCCGGCCCCGTGTGCAAAAGTAAGTGCGCCCCCGGCCCCGTGTGCAAAAGTAAGTGCGCCCCCGGCCCCGTGTGCAAAAGTAAGTGCGCCCCCGGCCCCGTGTGCAAAAGTAAGTGCCCCCCCGGCCCCGTGTGCAAAAGTAAGTGCGCCCCCGGCCCCGTGTGCAAAAGTAAGTGCGCCCCCGGCCCCGTGTGCAAAAGTAAGTGCGCCCCCGGCCCCGTGTGCAAAAGTAAGTGCGCCCCCGGCCCCGGGTGTGGAAAGTAAGTGCCCCCCGGCCCCGTGTGTAAAAAGTAAGTGCCCCCCCGGCCCCGCCCACCAAATCGGAGGCCGAGGGACCCCGGCCTCCAAATCGGAGGCCGAGGGTCCCCGGCCACCAAATCGGAGGCCGAGGGTCCCCGGCCTCCAAATCGGAGGCCGAGGGTCCCCGGCCTCCAAATCGGAGGCAGAGGGTCCCCGGCCTCCAAATCGGAGGCCGAGGGTCCCCGGCCACCAAATCGGAGGCCGAGGGTCCCCGGCCTCCAAATCGGAGGCCGAGGGTCCCCGGCCTCCAAATCGGAGGCCGAGGGTCCCCGGCCTCCAAATCGGAGGCCGAGGGTCCCCGGACTCCAAATCGGAGGCCGAGGGTCCCCGGCCTCCAAATCGGAGGCCGAGGGTCCCCGGCCACCAAATCGGAGGCCGAGGGTCCCCGGCCTCCAAATCGGAGGCCGAGGGTCCCCGGCCTCCAAATCGGAGGCCGAGAGTCCCCGGCCTCCAAATCGGAGGCCGAGGGTCCCCGGCCTCCAAATCGGAGGCCGAGGGTCCCCGGCCTCCAAATCGGAGGCCGAGGGTCCCCGGCCACCAAATCGGAGGCCGAGGGTCACCGGCCTCCAAATCGGAGGTCCCCGGCCTCCAAATCAGAGGCCGAGGGTCCCCGGCCACAAAATCTGAGGTCCCCGGCCTCCAAATCGGAGGCCGAGGGTCCCCGGCCACCAAATCGGAGGCCGAGGGTTCCCGGCCTCCAAATCGGAGGCCGAGGGTCCCCGGCCACCAAATCGGAGGCCGAGGGTCCCCGGCCACCAAATCGGAGGCCGAGGGTCCCCGGCCTCCAAATCGGAGGACGAGGGTCCCCGGCCTCCAAATCGGAGGCCGAGGGTCCCCGGCCTCCAAATCGGAGGCCGAGTATCCGGCCTCCAAGTCGGAGGCCGAGGGTCCCCGGCCACCAAATCGGAGGCCGAGGGTCCCCGGCCACCAAATCGGAGGCCGAGGGTCCCCGGCCTCCAAATCGGAGGCCGAGGGTCCCCGGCCTCCAAATCGGAGGCCGAGGGTCCCCGGCCTCCAAATCGGAGGCCGAGGGTCCCCGGCCACCAAATCGGAGGCCGAGGGTCCCCGGCCTCCAAATCGGAGGCCGAGGGTCCCCGGCCACCAAATCGGAGGCCGAGGGTCCCCGGCCTCCAAATCGGAGGCTGAGGGTCCACGGCCTCCAAATCGGAGGCTGAGGGTCCCCGGCCTCCAAATCGGAGGCCGAGGGTCCCCGGCCTCCAAATCGGAGGCCGAGGGTCCCCGGCCACCAAATCTGAGGTCCCTGGCCTCCAAATCGGAGGCCGAGGGTCCCCGGCCACGAAATCTGAGGTCCCCGGCCTCCAAATCGGAGGCCGAGGGTCCCCGGCCACCAAATCAAAGGCCGAGGGTTCCCGGCCTCCAAATCGAAGGCCGAGGGTCCCCGGCCTCCAAATCGGAGGCCGAGGGTCCCCGGCCTCCAAATCGGAGGCCGAGGGTCCCCGGCCACCAAATCGGAGGCCGAGGGTCCCCGGCCTCCAAATCGGAGGCCGAGGGTCCCCGGCCACCAAATCGGAGGCCGAGGGTCCCCGGCCTCCGATTAAAGTGGCTACCAAGGATTCCTAAATGCCAAAATGGCTACCAAGGATTCCTAAATGCCAAAATGGCTACCAAGGATTCCTAAATGCCAAAATGGCTACCAAGGGGCCAAAGTTGCTAACAAGGGGCCCCGCACATCAAAGTTTCTACCAAGGGGCAAAAGTTGCTAACAAGGGGCCCCGCACATCAAAGTGGCTACCAAGGGGCCAAATTGGATACCCAGGGGCAGGGCCCTGCATGCCAGACTTGCTCCTGAGGTTCATTGGCAGCTGGCAGCGCTGTTCAAGCACCATGTATTTCCTTCAGGAAATGCCCATCTAGTTTATTATTATTATGGTGCTTGAACCTCCTAGGTTCAAGCAACATATTGTAATCCGATTTCTTATATTTTCTTATTATTATTATTATTATTATTATTATTCTTCTCCGCGTTTTCCGCAATTAATGCGGCCCGAACCGCTCGGCGCAGAGACCCCGTTCAGGCGGCGTTTCGAAGCCCTCGGTGGGGACAGGTGTGCTATGACTTTTATAGTCGATCCGATATGTAGATTTTATTTAAATCGCATTTAAAAAAAAAAATTTCCCATAGGAAATAATGGCGAACTTTCCATTACCCCAAACTTGACCTTCCAAAGATGGCAGCTATGCAAATGTACGGTATCCATTTTAGGACATGATCATTTATCACACGGCCCCGTGTGCAAAAGTAAGTGCGCCCCGGGCCCGTGTGCAAAAGTAAGTGCGCCCCCGGCCCCGTGTGCAAAAGTAAGTACGCCCCCGACCCCGTGTGCAAAAGTAAGTGCGCCCCCGGCCCCGTGTGCAAAAGTAAGTGCGCCCCCGGCTCCGTGTGCAAAAGTAAGTGCGCCCCCGGCCCCGTGTGCAAAAGTAAGTGCGCCCCCGGCCCCGTGTGCAAAAGTAAGTGCGCCCCCGGCCCCGTGTGCAAAAGTAAGTGCGCCCCCGGCCCCGTGTGCAAAAGTAAGTGCGCCCCCGGCCCCGTGTGCAAAAGTAAGTGCGCCCCCTGCCCCGTGTGCAAAAGTAAGTGCGCCCCCGGCCCCGTGTGCAAAAGTAAGTGCGCCCCCGACCCCGTGTGCAAAAGTAAGTGCGCCCCCGGCCCCGTGTGCAAAAGTAAGTGCGCCCCCGGCCCCGTGTGCAAAAGTAAGTGCGCCCCCGGCCCCGTGTGCAAAAGTAAGTGCGCCCCCGGCCCCGTGTGCAAAAGTAAGTGCGCCCCCGACCCCGTGTGCAAAAGTAAGTGCGCCCCCGGCTCCGTGTGCAAAAGTAAGTGCGCCCCCGGCCCCGTGTGCAAAAGTAAGTGCGCCCCCGGCCCCGTGTGCAAAAGTAAGTGCGCCCCCGGCCCCGTGTGCAAAAGTAAGTGCGCCCCCGGCCCCGTGTGCAAAAGTAAGTGCGCCCCCGACCCCGTGTGCAAAAGTAAGTGCGCCCCCGGCCCCGTGTGCAAAAGTAAGTGCGCCCCCGGCCCCGTGTGCAAAAGTAAGTGCGCCCTCGGCCCCGTGTGCAAAAGTAAGTTCGCCCCCGGCCCCGTGTGTAAAAGTAAGTGCGCCCCCGGCTCCGTGTGCAAAAGTAAGTGCGCCCCCGGCCCCGTGTGCAAAAGTAAGTGCGCCCCCGGCCCCGTGTGCAAAAGTAAGTGCGCCCCGGTCCCGGGTGTGCAAAAGTAAGTGCGCCCCGGTCCCGGGTTTGGAAAAGTAAGTGCTCCCGTGGTCCCGGGTGTGGAAAAGTAAGTGGCCCCCCTGTCCCGTGTGTGAAAAGTGCTGCTGTAAAGCTGGCAGCGCTGTTCAAGCACCATGTATTTCCTTCAGGAAATGCCCATCTAGTTATTATTATTATTCTTCTCCGCGTTTTCCGCAATTAATGCGGCCCGAACCGCTCGGCGCAGAGACCCCGTTCAGGCGGCGTTTCGAAGGCCTCGGTGGGGACAGGTGTGCTATGACTTTTATAGTCGATCCAATATGTAGATTTTATTTAAATCGCATTTTAAAAAAAAAAATTCCCATAGGAAATAATGGCGAACTTTCCATTACCCCCAACTTGACCTTCCAAAGATGGCAGCTATGCAAATGTACGGTGTCCATTTTAGGACATGATCATTTATCACAGTCAAACATCAGAATAAAGTGAATATGACACCCTCTCGTCCCGTGTGTGAAAAGTAAGTGCCCCCCCGGCCCCGTGTGTGAAAAGTAAGTGCCCCCCCGGCCCCGTGTGTGAAAAGTAAGTGCCCCCCCGGCCCCGTGTGTGAAAAGTAAGTGCCCCCCGGCCCCGTGTGTGAAAAGTAAGTGCCCCCCCGGCCCCGTGTGTGAAAAGTAAGTGCCCCTCCGGCCCCGTGTGTGAAAAGTAAGTGCCCCCCGGCCCCGTGTGTGAAAAGTAAGTGCCCCCCCGGCCCCGTGTGCAAAAGTAAGTGCGCCCCCGGCCCCGTGTGCAAAAGTAAGTGCCCCCCCGGCCCCGTGTGTGAAAAGTAAGTGCCCCCCCGGCACCATATGTCAAAAGTAAGTGCGCCACCGGCCCCGTGTGCAAAAGTAAGTGCGCCCCCGGCCCCGTGTGTGAAAAGTAAGTGCCCCCCCGGCCCCGTGTGTGAAAAGTAAGTGCCCCCAGGCCCCGTGTGTGAAAAGTAAGTGCCCCCCCGGCCCCGCCCACCAAATCGGAGGCCGAGGGTCCCCGGCCACCAAATCGGAGGCCGAGGGTCCCCGGCCTCCAAATCGGAGGCCGAGGGTCCCCGGCCTCCAAATCGGAGGCCGAGGGTCCCCGGCCTCCAAATCGGAGGCCGAGGGTCCCCGGCCTCCGAATCGGAGGCCGAGGGTCCCCGGCCACCTAATCGGAGGCCGAGGGTCCCCGGCCTCCAAATCGGAGGCCGAGGGTCCCCGGCCTCCAAATCGGAGGCCGAGGGTCCCCGGCCTCCAAATCGGAGGCCGAGGGTCCCCGGCCACCAAATCGGAGGCCGAGGGTCCCCGGCCTCCAAATCGGAGGCCGAGGGTCCCCGGCCTCCAAATCGGAGGCCGAGGGTCCCCGGCCTCCAAATCGGAGGCCGAGGGTCCCCGGCCACCAAATCGGAGGCCGAGGGTCCCCGGCCACCAAATCGGAGGCCGAGGGTCCCCGGCCTCCAAATCGGAGGCCGAGGGTCCCCGGCCTCCAAATCGGAGGCCGAGGGTCCCCGGCCACCAAATCGGAGGCCGAGGGTCCCCGGCCTCCAAATCGGAGGCCGAGGGTCCCCGGCCTCCAAATCGGAGGCCGAGGGTCCCCGGCCACCAAATCGGAGGCCGAGGGTCCCCGGCCACCAAATCGGAGGCCGAGGGTCCCCGGCCTCCAAATCGGAGGCCGAGGGTCCCCGGCCTCCAAATCGGAGGCCGAGGGTCCCCGGCCTCCAAATCGGAGGCCGAGGGTCCCCGGCCTCCAAATCGGAGGCCGAGGGTCCCCGGCCACCAAATCGGAGGCCGAGGGTCCCCGGCCACCAAATCGGAGGCCGAGGGTCCCCGGCCTCCAAATCGGAGGCCGAGGGTCCCCTGCCACCAAATCGGAGGCCGAGGGTCCCCGGCCTCCGATTAAAGTGGCTACCGAGGATTCCTAAATGCCAAAATGGCTACCGAGGATTCCTGCATGCCAAAATGGCTACCAAGGGGCCAAAGTTGCTAACAAGGGGCCCCGCACATCAAAGTTTCTACCAAGGGGCCAAAGTTGCTAACAAGGGGCCCCGCACATCAAAGTGGCTACCAAGGGGCCAAATTGGATACCCAGGGGCAGGGCCCTGCATGCCAGACTTGCTCCTGAGGATCATTGGCAGCTGGCAGCGCTGTTCAAGCACCATGTATTTCCTTCAGGAAATGCCCATCTAGTTTATTATGGTGCTTGAACCTCCTAGGTTCAAGCAACATATTGTAATCCGATTTCTTATATTTTATTATTATTATGGTGCTTGAACCTCCTAGGTTCAAGCAACATATTGTAATCCGATTTCTTATATTT
This sequence comes from Ranitomeya variabilis, assembly GCF_051348905.1. Taxonomy (NCBI): domain Eukaryota; kingdom Metazoa; phylum Chordata; class Amphibia; order Anura; family Dendrobatidae; genus Ranitomeya; species Ranitomeya variabilis. Next base: position 200,352,572 of record NC_135232.1, on the reverse strand, counting down.
TATTATGGTGCTTGAACCCTCCTAGGTTCAAGCAACATATTGTAATCCGATTTCTTATATTTTATTATTATTATTATTCTTCTCCGCGTTTTCCGCAATTAATGCGGCCCGAACCGCTCGGCGCAGAGACCCCGTTCAGGCGGCGTTTCGAAGGCCTCGGTGGGGACAGGTGTGCTATGACTTTTATAGTCGATCCGATATGTAGATTTTATTTAAATCGCATTTAAAAAAAAAAAATTCCCATAGGAAATAATGGCGAACTTTCCATTACCCTGAACTTGACCTTCCAAAGATGGCAGCTATGCAAATGTACGGTGTCCATTTTAGGACATGATCATTTGTCAAAGTCAAACATCAGAATAAAGTGACTATGACACCCTCTCGTCCCGTGTGTGAAAAGTAAGTGCCCCCCCGGCCCCGTGTGTGAAAAGTAAGTCCCCCCCCGGCCCCGTGTGTGAAAAGTAAGTGCCCCCCCGACCCCGTGTGTGAAAAGTAAGTGCCCCCCCCGGCCCCGTGTGTCAAAAGTAAGTGCCCCCTGCCCCGTGTGTGAAAAGTAAGTGCCCCCCCGGCCCCGTGTGTGAAAAGTAAGTGCCCCCCGGCCCTGTGTGCAAATGTAAGTGCGCCCCCGGCCCCGTGTGCAAAAGTAAGTGCGCCCCCGGCCCCGTGTGCAAAAGTAAGTGCGCCCCCGGCCCCGTGTGCAAAAGTAAGTGCGCCCCCGGCCCCGTGTGCAAAAGTAAGTGCGCCCCCGGCCCCGTGTGCAAAAGTAAGTGCGCCCCCGGCCCCGTGTGCAAAAGTAAGTGCACCCCTGGCCCCGTGTGCAAAAGTAAGTGCGCTTCCGGCCCTGTGTGCAAAAGTAAGTGCGCCCCTGGCCCCGTGTGCAAAAGTAAGTGCGCCCCTGGCCCCGTGTGCAAAAGTAAGTGCGCCCCCGGCCCCGTGTGCAAAAGTAAGTGCGCCCCCGGCCCCGTGTGCAAAAGTCTAAGTGCGCCCCCGGCCCCGTGTGCAAAAGTAAGTGCGCCCCCGGCCCCGTGTGCAAAAGTAAGTGCGCCCCCGGCCCCGTGTGCAAAAGTAAGTGCGCCCCCGGCCCCGTGTGCAAAAGTAAGTGCGCCCCCGGCCTCGTGTGCAAAAGTAAGTGTGCCCTCGGCCTCGTGTGCAAAAGTAAGTGCGCCCTCGGCCCCGTGTGCAAAAGTAAGTGCGCCCCCGGCCCCGTGTGCAAAAGTAAGTGCGCCCCCGGCCCCGTGTGCAAAAGTAAGTGCGCCCCCGGCCCCGTGTGCAAAAGTAAGTGCGCCCCCGGCCCCGTGTGCAAAAGTAAGTGCGCCCCCGGCCCCGTGTGCAAAAGTAAGTGCGCCCCCGGCCCCGTGTGTGAAAAGTAAGTGCCCCCCCGGCCCCGTGTGTGAAAAGTAAGTGCCCCCCCGGCCCCGTGTGTGAAAAGTAAGTGCCCCACAACTCTGACCTGTATATAGGAGTCTGTATATAGGGGGATGTCTGTATATAGGAGTGGTGTCTGTATTTAGAGGGATGTCTGTATATAGGAGTGGTGTCTGTATATAGAGGGAGGTCTGTATATAGGAGTGGTGTCTGTATATAGGGGATTGTCTGTATATAGGAGTGGTGTCTGTATATAGAGGGATGTCTGTATATAGGAGTGGTGTCTGTATATAGAGGGATGTCTGTATATAGGAGTGATGTCTGTATATAGGGGGATGTCTGTATATAGGATTGGTGTCTGTATATAGAGTGATGTCTGTATATAAGAGTGGTGTCTGTATATAGAGGGATGTCTGTATATAGGAGTGGTGTCTGTATATAGAGGGATGTCTGTATATAGGAGTGGTGTCTGTATATAGAGGGATGTCTGTATATAAGAGTGGTGTCTGTATTTAGGGGGATGTCTGTATATAGGAGTGGTGTCTGTATATAGAGGGATATCTGTATAAAGGAGAGATGTCTGTATATAGAGGGATGTCTGTATATAGGAGTGGTGTCTGTATATAGAGGGATGTCTGTATATAGGAGAGATGTCTGTATATAGAGGGATGTCTGTATATAGGAGTGGTGTCTGTACATAGAGGGATGTCTGTATATAGGAGTGGTGTCTGTATATAGAGGGATGTCTGTATATAGTAGTGGTGTCTGTATACAGAGGGATGTCTGTATATAGGATTGGTGTCTGTATATAGAGGGATGTCTGTATATAGGAGTGGTGTCTGTATATAGGGGGATGTCTGTATATAGGAGTGGTGTCTGTATATAGAGGGATGTCTGTATATAGGAGTGGTGTCTGTATATAGAGGAATGTCTGTATATAGGAGTGGTGTCTGTATACAGAGGGATGTCTGTATATAGGAGTGGTGTCTGTATATAGGGGGATGTCTGTATATAGGAGTGTTGTCTGTATATAGTGGGATGTCTGTATATAGGAGTGGTGTCTGTATATAGAGGGATGTCTGTATATAGGAGAGATGTCTGTATATACAGGGATGTCTGTATATAGGAGTGGTGTCTGTATATAGAGGGATGTCTGTATATAGGAGTGGTGTCTGTATATAGAGGGATGTCTGTATATAGGAGTGGTGTCTGTATATAGAGGGATGTCTGTATATAGGAGTGGTGTCTGTATACAGAGGGATGTCTGTATATAGGAGTGGTGTCTGTATATAGGGGGATGTCTGTATATAGGAGTGGTGTCTGTATATAGGGGGATGTCTGTATATAGGAGTGGTGTCTGTATATAGGGGGATGTCTGTATATAGGAGTGGTGTCTGTATATAGGGGGATGTCTGTATATAGGAGTGGTGTCTGTATATAGAGGGATGTCTGTATATAGGAGAGGTGTCTGTATATAGAGGGATGTCTGTATATAGGAGTGGTGTCTGTATATAGGGGGATGTCTGTATATAGGAGTGGTGTCTGTATATAGAGGGATGTCTGTATATAGGAGTGGTGTCTGTATATAGAGGGATGTCTGTATATAGGAGTGGTGTCTGTATACAGAGGGATGTCTGTATATAGGAGTGGTGTCTGTATATAGGGGGATGTCTGAATATAGGAGTGGTGTCTGTATATAGAGGGATGTCTGTATATAGGAGTGGTGTCTGTATACAGAGGGATGTCTGTATATAGGAGTGGTGTCTATATAAAGGGGATGTCTGTATATAGGACTGTTGTCTGTATATAGAGGGATGTCTGTATATAGGAGAGGTGTCTGTATATAGCGGGATGTCTGTATATAGGAGTGGTGTCTGTATATAGGGGGATGTCTGTATATAGGAGTGGTGTCTGTATATAGAGGGATGTCTGTATATAGGAGTGGTGTCTGTATATAGAGGGATGTCTGTATATAGGAGTGGTGTCTGTATACAGAGGGATGTCTGTATATAGGAGTGGTGTCTGTATATAGGGGGATGTCTGTATATAGGAGTGGTGTCTGTATATAGAGGGATGTCTGTATATAGGAGTGGTGTCTGTATACAGAGGGATGTCTGTATATAGGAGTGGTGTCTGTATATAGGGGGATGTCTGTATATAGGAGTGGTGTCTGTATACAGAGGGATGTCTCTATATAGGAGTGGTGTCTGTATATAGAGGGATGTCTGTATATAGGAGTGGTGTCTGTATACAGAGGGATGTCTGTATATAGGAGTGGTGTCTGTATATAGGGGGATGTCTGTATATAGGGGGATGTCTGTATATAGGAGTGTTGTCTGTATATAGTGGGATGTCTGTATATAGGAGTGGTGTCTGTATACAGAGGGATGCCTGTATATAGGAGTGGTGTCTGTATATACAGGGATGTCTGTATATAAGAGTGGTGTCTGTATATAGAGGGATGTCTGTATATAGGAGTGGTGTCTGTATTTAGAGGGATGTCTGTATATAGGAGTGGTGTCTGTATATAGGGGGATGTCTGTATATAGGAGTGGTGTCTGTATATAGGGGGATGTCTGTATATAGGAGTGGTGTCTGTATATAGGGGGATGTCTGTATATAGGAGTGGTGTCTGTATATAGAGGGATGTCTGTATATAAGAGTGGTGTCTGTATATAGGGGGATGTCTGTATATAGGAGTGGTGTCTGTATATAGAGGGATATCTGTATAAAGGAGAGATGTCTGTATATAGAGGGATGTCTGTATATAGGAGTGGTGTCTGTATATAGAGGGATGTCTGTATATAGGAGAGATGTCTGTATATAGAGGGATGTCTGTATATAGCAGTGGTGTCTGTACATAGAGGGATGTCTGTATATAGGAGTGGTGTCTGTATATAGAGGGATGTCTGTATATAGGAGTGGTGTCTGTATATAGGAGTGATGTTTGTATATAAGAGGATGTGGCCAAAGTGGCTACCAAGGATTCCTGCATGCCAAAATGGCTACCAAGGGGCCAAAGTTGCTAACAAGGGGCCCCGCACATCAAAGTGGCTACCAAGGGGCCAAATTGGATACCCAGGGGCAGGGCCCTTCATGCCAGACTTGCTCCTGAGGTTCATTGGCAGCTGGCAGCGCTGTTCAAGCACCATGTATTTCCTTCAGGAAATGCCCATCTAGTTATTATTATTATTCTTCTCCGCGTTTTCCGCAATTAATGCGGCCCGAACCGCTCGGCGCAGAGACCCCGTTCAGGCGGCGTTTCGAAGGCCTCGGTGGGGACAGGTGTGCTATGACTTTTATAGTCGATCCGATATGTAGATTTTATTTAAATCGCATTTAAAAAAAAAAATTTCCCATAGGAAATAATGGCGAACTTTCCATTACCCCCAGCTTGACCTTCCAAAGATGGCAGCTATGCAAATGTACGGTGTCCATTTTAGGACATGATCATTTATCACAGTCAAACATCAGAATAAAGTCAATATGACACCCTCTCGTCCCGTGTGTGAAAAGTAAGTGCTCCCCCGGCCCCGTGTGTGAAAAGTAAGTGCCCCCCGGCCCCGTGTGTCAAAAGTAAGTGCCCCCCGGCCCCGTGTGTGAAAAGTAAGTGCCCCCCCGGCCCCGTGTGTGAAAAGTAAGTGCCCCCCCCGGCCCCGTGTGTGAAAAGTAAGTGCCCCCCGGCCCCGTGTGTGAAAAGTAAGTGCCCCCCCGGCCCCGTGTGTGAAAAGTAAGTGCCCCCCCAGCCCCGCCCACCGAATCGGAGGCCGAGGGTCCCCGGCCACCGAATCGGAGGCCGAGGGTCCCCGGCCACCGAATCGGAGGCCGAGGGTCCCCGGCATCCAAATCGGAGGCCGAGGGTCCCCGGCCACCAAATCGGAGGCCGAGGGTCCCCGGCCTCCAAATCGGAGGCCGAGGGTCCCCGGCCTCCAAATCGGAGGCCGAGGGTCCCCGGCCTCCAAATCGGAGGCCGAGGGTCCCCGGCCACCAAATCGGAGGCCGAGGGTCCCCGGCCACCAAATCGGAGGCCGAGGGTCCCCGGCCTCCAAATCGGAGGCCGAGGGTCCCCAGCCTCCAAATCGGAGGCCGAGGGTCCCCGGCCTCCAAATCGGAGGCCGAGGGTCCCCGGCCTCCAAATCGGAGGCCGAGGGTCCCCGGCCACCAAATCGGAGGCCGAGGGTCCCCGGCCTCCAAATCGGAGGCCGAGGGTCCCCGGCCTCCAAATCGGAGGCCGAGGGTCCCCGGCCACCAAATCGGAGGCCGAGGGTCCCCGGCCACCAAATCGGAGGCCGAGGGTCCCCGGCCTCCAAATCGGAGGCCGAGGGTCCCCGGCCTCCAAATCGGAGGCCGAGGGTCCCCGGCCTCCAAATCGGAGGCCGAGGGTCCCCGGCCTCCAAATCGGAGGCCGAGGGTCCCCGGCCACCAAATCGGAGGCCGAGGGTCCCCGGCCACCAAATCGGAGGCCGAGGGTCCCCGGCCTCCAAATCGGAGGCCGAGGGTCCCCTGCCACCAAATCGGAGGCCGAGGGTCCCCGGCCTCCGATTAAAGTGGCTACCGAGGATTCCTAAATGCCAAAATGGCTACCGAGGATTCCTGCATGCCAAAATGGCTACCAAGGGGCCAAAGTTGCTAACAAGGGGCCCCGCACATCAAAGTTTCTACCAAGGGGCCAAAGTTGCTAACAAGGGGCCCCGCACATCAAAGTGGCTACCAAGGGGCCAAATTGGATACCCAGGGGCAGGGCCCTGCATGCCAGACTTGCTCCTGAGGATCATTGGCAGCTGGCAGCGCTGTTCAAGCACCATGTATTTCCTTCAGGAAATGCCCATCTAGTTTATTATGGTGCTTGAACCTCCTAGGTTCAAGCAACATATTGTAATCCGATTTCTTATATTTTATTATTATTATGGTGCTTGAACCTCCTAGGTTCAAGCAACATATTGTAATCCGATTTCTTATATTTTATTATGGTGCTTGAACCCTCCTAGGTTCAAGCAACATATTGTAATCCGATTTCTTATATTTTATTATAGTGCTTTGGAACAAAGCACTATACTGTTATTCCACCGTGGTAAACTTCTTCTTATTCTTATTATTCAGTCCGCACGTAATGCGGCCCGAACCGCTAAACTCACAGACTCCAGTGAGGTGTCATTTCGAAGCCAGCGTTCCTGAGAGGTGTGCTAAGTATTTTTCGTGTCGATCGGATTTGTAGTTTTTGCGCAATTTGTGTTTGAAAAAAGTCTTTCAATGCGTTTCAATGGAGAAATTTTCCTATACGTTTATAATGGGCTGGTTTCTGAGGCAATTTCTAAAAATAACTGCCACCTGGCTGATTAGCTCATTGATATGCGCAGTGAGACCCAGTTACTATGCCAACTCCTATGAAATCTACATCAGCTCACCAGGTCACAAGTTTTGTCAGATAATATCAGCTCTTAAAGTGACAGTACAGCACAATTCCAAACCACTATCCGTAGTCTTATGATTATTAGACTGTGGCCCGATTCTAACTCATCGGGTATTCTAGAATATGCATGTCCACGTAGTATATTGCACAGCCACGCAGTATACAGTGCAGAGCCGTGCAGTACACAGCGCAGAGCCGCGCAGTACACAGCGCAGAGCCGCGCAGTACACAGCGCAGTATAAAGCGCAGAGCCACGCAGTACACAGCGCAGAGCCGCGCAGTACACAGCGCAGAGCCGTGCAGTACACAGCGCAGAGCCGCGCAGTATAAAGCGCAGAGCCGTGCAGTACACAGCACAGAGCCACGCAGTACACAGCGCAGAGCCGTGCAGTACACAGCGCAGAGCCGCGCAGTATAAAGCGCAGAGCCGTGCAGTACACAGCGCAGAGCCGCGCAGTACACAGCGCAGAGCCGCGCAGTACACAGCGCAGAGCCGCGCAGTATAAAGCGCAGAGCCGCGCAGTACACAGCGCAGAGCCGCGCAGTACACAGCGCAGAGCCGTGCAGTACACAGCGCAGAGCCGTGCAGTTTAAAGCGCAGAGCCATGCAGTACACAGCGCAGAGCCGCGCAGTACACAGCGCAGAGCCGTGCAGTACACAGCGCAGAGCCGCGCAGTATAAAGCGCAGAGCCGTGCAGTACACAGCGCAGAGCCGTGCAGTACACAGCGCAGAGCCGCGCAGTACACAGCGCAGAGCCATGCAGTACACAGCGCAAAGCCGCGCAGTATAAAGCGCAGAGCCGCGCAGTATAAAGCGGAGAGCCGCGCAGTACACAGCGCAGAGCCGAGCAGTACACAGCGCAGAGCCGCGCAGTAGACAGCGCAGAGCCGGGCAGTACAGAGCGCAGAGCCGCACAGTATAAAGCGCAGAGCCGCGCAGTATACCACGCAGAGCCGTGCAGTACACAGCGCAGAGCCGCGCAGTACACAGCGCAGAGCCGCGCAGTACACAGCGCAGAGCCGAGCAGTACACAGCGCAGAGCCGCGCAGTACACAGCGCAGAGCCGCGCAGTACACAGCGCAGAGCCGCGCAGTATACAGCGCAGAGCTGCGCAGTACACAGCGCAGAGCCGCGCAGTACAGAGCGCAGAGCCGCACAGTAGAAAGCGCAGAGCCGCGCAGTACACAGCGCAGAGCCGCGCAGTACACAGCGCAGAGCCGCGCAGTACACAGTGCAGAGCCGCACAGTACACAGCACAGAGCCGCGCAGTACACAGCGCAGAGCCACCCAGTATACAGCGCAGAGCCGCGCAGTACGCAGCGTAGAGCCATGCAGTATGCAGCGCAGAGCCGCGCAGTATACAGCGCTGAGCCGCGTAGTATACAGCGCAGAGCCCCGCAGTATACAGTGCAGAGCCCCGCAGTATACAGCGCAGACACGCGCAGTACACAGCACGGACACGCGCAGTACACAGCGCAGAGCCGCGCAGTACACAGCGCAGAGCCGCGTAGTATACAGCGAAGAGCCACGCAGTATATAGCGCAGAGCCGCGCAGTACAAAGCGCAGAGCTGCGCAGAGCTGCGCAGTATACAGCGCAGAACGCGCAGTACACAGTGCAGAGCCGCGCAGTACACAGCGCAGAGCCGTGCAGTACACAGCGCAGAGCCGCGCAGTACACAGCGCAGAGCCACGCAGTATACAGCGCAGAGCCGCGTAGTATACAGTGCAGAGCCGCGTAGTATACAGCGCAGAGCCACGCAGTATACAGCACAGAGCCATGCAGTATACAGCGCAGAGCCACGTAGTTATACTGCCCAGTCACGTAGTATATTGTCCAGTCACATAGTATACTGCATATCCCTGTTAAAAAAAAAAAGAATTAAAATAAAAAAGTTACATACTCACCTCCTGGAGCGGCCGGTATCTGATGGTTGTTGCACCTCCTAGAGCGGCCGGTACACGATGCTTGTTGCACCTGGAGTGGCCGGTACCCGATGCTTGTTGCGCGCTCCGGTCCCAAGAGTGCATTGCGGTCTCACGAGATGATGACGTAGCGGTGTTGTGAGACAGAAAGACGGAAGTGCCCTTAGATAATTAGATAGTAGATTACCCCACTCACCAATTCGGAACCCGAGAGGCCCGGCCCACCAAATCGGACCCCGAGGGGCCCGGCCCACCAAATCGGACCCAGAGTGACCCCGCCCCCTAAATCAGACCCAGAGTGACCCCGCCCACCAAATCGGACCCAGAGTGGCTCCGCCCACCAAATCGGACCCAGAGTGACCCCTTCCACCAAATCAGACCCAGAGTGACCCCTTCCACCAAATCGGACCCAGAGTGACCCCTTCCACCAAATCGGGCCCAGAGTGACCCCGCCCACCAAATCGGACCCAGAGTGACCCCACCCACCAAATCGGACCCTGAGGTGCCCAGCCCACCAAATCAGACCCTGAGGTGCCCAGCCCACCAAATCGGACCGAGTGACCCCACCCACCAAATTGGTCCCTAAGGTGCCCCGCCCACCAAATCGGACCCAGAGTGGCTCCGCCCACCGAATCGGACCCAGAGTGGCCGCGCCCACAGAATCGGACCAAAAGTGACCCCGCCCACCGAATCGGACCTAGATTTACCCCGCCCACAAAATCAGACCCAGATTGACCCAACCCACCAAATCGGACCGCCTGAGGGGCACCCAAGTGTGAAAGTCTTGCAGGGGCAGCCCGGGCACCATTCCAAAGCACTATCTGTAGTTCCTTCAGGAAATACCCATCTAGTTATTATTATGGTGCTTGAACCTCCTAGGTTCAAGCAACATATTGTAATCCGATTTCTTATATTTTATTATTATTATTATGGTGCTTGAACCTCCTAGGTTCAAGCAACATATTGTAATCCGATTTCTTATATTTTATTATTATTATTATTATTATTATTATGGTGCTTGAACCTCCTAGGTTCAAGCAACATATTGTAATCCGATTTCTTATATTTTATTATTATTCTTCTTCTTCTCCGCGTTTTCCGCAATTAATGCGGCCCGAACCGCTCGGCGCAGAGACCCCGTTCAGGCGGCGTTTCGAAGGCCTCGGTGGGGACAGGTGTGCTATGACTTTTATAGACGATCCGATATGTAGATTTTATTTAAATCACATTTTAGAAAAAAAATTTCCCATAGGAAATAATGGCGAACTTTCCATTACCCCCAACTTGACCTTCCAAAGATGGCAGCTATGCAAATGTACGGTGTCCATTTTAGGACACGATCATTTATCAAAGTCAAACATCAGAATAAAGTGACTATGACACCCTCTCGTCCCGTGTGTGAAAAGTAAGTGCCCCCCCCGGCCCCGTGTGTGAAAAGTAAGTGCCCCCCGGCCCCGTGTGTGAAAAGTAAGTGCGCCCCCGGCCCCGTGTGCTAAAAAGTAAGTGCGCCCCCGGCCCCGTGTGCAAAAGTAAGTGCGCCCCCGGCCCCGTGTGCAAAAGTAAGTGCGCCCCCGGCCCCGTGTGCAAAAGTAAGTGCGCCCCCGGCCCCGTGTGCAAAAGTAAGTGCGCCCCCGGCCCCGTGTGCAAAAGTGCGCCCCCGGGCCCGTGTGCAAAAGTAATGGCGCCCCCGGCCCCGTGTGCAAAAGAAATGGCGCCCCCGGCCCCGTGTGCAAAAGTAATGGCGCCCCCGGCCCCGTGTGCAAAAGTAATGGCGCCCCCGCAAAAGTAATGGTGCCCCCGGCCCCGTGTGCAAAAGTAATGGCGCCCCCGGCCCCGTGTGCAAAAGTAATGGCGCCCCGGGCCCCGTGTGCAAAAGTAATGGCGCCCCCGGCCCCGTGTGCAAAAGTAATGGCGCCCCCGGCCCCGTGTGCAAAAGTAATGGCGCCCCCGGCCCCGTGTGCAAAAGTAAGCACGACCCCGGCCCCGTGTGCAAAAGTAATGGCGCCCCCGGCCCCGTGTGCAAAAGTAATGGCGCCCCCGGTCCCGTGTGCAAAAGTAATGGCGCCCCCGGCCCCGTGTGCAAAAGTAATGGCGCCCCCGGCCCCGTGTGCAAAAGTAATGGCGCCCCCGGCCCAGTGTGCAAAAGTAATGGCGCCCCCGACCCAGTGTGCAAAAGTAATGGCGCCCCCGGTCCCGTGTGAAAAAGTAATGGCGCCCCCGGCCCCGTGTGCAAAAGTAATGGCGCCCCCGGCCCCGTGTGCAAAAGTAATGGCGCCCCCGGCCCCGTGTGCAAAAGTAATGGCGCCCCCGGTCCCGTGTGCAAAAGTAATGGCGCCCCCGGTCCCGTGTGCAAAAGTAATGGCGCCCCCGGCCCCGTGTGCAAAAGTAATGGCGCCCCCGGCCCCGTGTGCAAAAGTAATGGCGCCCCCGGCCCCGTGTGCAAAAGTAATGGCGCCCCCGGCCCCGTGTGCAAAAGTAAGCGCGCCCCCGGCCCCGTGTGCAAAAGTAAGCGCGCCCCTGGCCCCGTGTGCAAAAGTAAGCGCGCCCCCGGCCCCTTGTGCAAAAGTAAGCGCGCCCCCGGCACCGTGTGCAAAAGTAAGCGCGCCCCTGGGCCCGTGTGCAAAAGTAAGCGCGCCCCCGGCCCCGTGTGCAAAAGTAATGGTGCCCTGGCCCCGTGTGCAAAAGTAATGGCGCCCCCTGCCCCGTGTGCAAAAGTAATGGCGCCCCCTGCCCCGTGTGCAAAAGTAATGGCGCCCCCGGCCCCGTGTGCAAAAGTAATGGCGCTCCCGGCCCCGTGTGCAAAAGTAATGGCGCCCCCGGCCCCGTGTGCAAAAGTAATGGCGCCCCCGGCCCCGTGTGCAAAAGTAATGGCGCCCCCGGCCCCGTGTGCAAAAGTAATGGCGCCCTTGGCCCCGTGTGCAAAAGTAAGCGCGCCCCCGGCCCCGTGTGCAAAAGTAAGCGCGCCCCCGGCCCCGTGTGCAAAAGTAAGTGCTCCCCTGGACCCGGGTGTGGAAAAGTAAGTGGCTCCCCTAGTCCGGTGTGTGAAAAGTGCTGCTGTAAAGCTGGCAGCGCTGTTCAAGCACCATGTATTTCCTTCAGGAAATGCCCATCTAGTTATTATTATTATTCTTCTCCGCGTTTTCCGCAATTAATGCGGCCCGAACCGCTCGGCGCAGAGACCCCGTTCAGGCGGCGTTTCGAAGCCCTCGGTGGGGACAGGTGTGCTATGACTTTTATAGTCGATCCGATATGTAGATTTTATTTAAATCGCATTTAAAAAAAAAAATTTCCCATAGGAAATAATGGCGAACTTTCCATTACCCCAAACTTGACCTTCCAAAGATGGCAGCTATGCAAATGTACGGTATCCATTTTAGGACATGATCATTTATCACACGGCCCCGTGTGCAAAAGTAAGTGCGCCCCCGGCCCCGTGTGCAAAAGTAAGTGCGCCCCCGGCCCCGTGTGCAAAAGTAAGTGCGCCCCCGGCCCCGTGTGCAAAAGTAAGTGCGCCCCCGGCCCCGGGTGCAAAAGTAAGTGCGCCCCCGGCCCCGTGTGCAAAAGTAAGTGCGCCCCCGGCCCCGTGTGCAAAAGTAAGTGCGCCCCCGGCCCCGTGTGCAAAAGTAAGTGCGCCCCCGGCCCCGTGTGCAAAAGTAAGTGCGCCCCCGGCCCCGTGTGCAAAAGTAAGTGCGCCCCCGGCCCCGTGTGCAAAAGTAAGTGCGCCCCCGGCCCTGTGTGCAAAAGTAAGTGCGCCCCCGGCCCCGTGTGGAAAAGTAAGTGCGCCCCCGGCCCCGTGTGGAAAAGTAAGTGCGCCCCCGGCCCCGTGTGCAAAAGTAAGTGCGCCCCCGGCCCCGTGTGCAAAAGTAAGTGCGCCCCCGGCCCCGTGTGCAAAAGTAAGTGCGCCCCCGGCCCCGTGTGCAAAAGTAAGTGCGCCCCCGGCCCCGTGTGCAAAAGTAAGTGCGCCCCCGGCCCCGTGTGCAAAAGTAAGTGCGCCCCCGGCCCTGTGTGCAAAAGTAAATGCGCCCCCGGCCCCGTGTGGAAAAGTAAGTGCGCCCCCGGCCCCGTGTGCAAAAGTAAGTGCGCCCCCGGCCCCGTGTGCAAAAGTAAGTGCGCCCCCGGCCCCGTGTGCAAAAGTAAGTGCGCCCCCGGCCCCGTGTGCAAAAGTAAGTGCGCCCCCGGCCCCGTGTGGAAAAGTAAGTGCGCCCCCGGCCCCGTGTGCAAAAGTAAGTGCGCCCCCGGCCCCGTGTGCAAAAGTAAGTGCGCCCCCGGCCCCGTGTGCAAAAGTAAGTGCGCCCCCGTCCCCGTGTGCAAAAGTAAGTGCGCCCCCGGCCCCGTGTGCAAAAGTAAGTGCGCCCCCGGCCCCGTGTGCAAAAGTAAGTGCGCCCCCGGCCCCGTGTGCAAAAGTAAGTGCGCCCCCGGCCCCGTGTGCAAAAGTAAGTGCGCCCCCGGCCCCGTGTGCAAAAGTAAGTGCGCACCCGGCCCCGTGTGCAAAAGTAAGTGCGCCCCCGGCCCCGTGTGCAAAAGTAAGTGCGCCCCCGGCACCGTGTGCAAAAGTAAGTGCGCCCCCGTCCCCGTGTGCAAAAGTACGTGCGCCCCCGGCCCCGTGTGCAAAAGTAAGTGCGCCCCCGGCCCCGTGTGCAAAAGTAAGTGCTCCCCCGGCCCCGTGTGCAAAAGTAAGTGCACCCCCGGCCCCGTGTGTGAAAAGTAAGTGCCCCCTTGGCCCCGTGTGTGAAAATTAAGTGCCCCCCGGCCCCGTGTGTGAAAAGTAAGTGCCCCCCGGCCCCGTGTGTGAAAAGTAAGTGCCCCCCCGGCCCCGTGTGTGAAAAGTAAGTGACCCACAACTCTGACCTGTATATAGGAGTCTGTATATAGGGGGATGTCTGTATATAGGAGTGGTGTCTGCATTTAGAGGGATGTCTGTATATAGGAGTGGTGTCTGTATATAGGGGGATGTCTGTATATAGGAGTGGTGTCTGTATATAGGGGATGTCTGTATATAGGAGTGGTGTCTGTATATAGGGGGATATCTGTATATAGGAGTGGTGTCTGTATATAGAGGGATGTCTCTATATAGGAGAGATGTCTGTATATACAGGGATGTCTGTATATAGGAGTGGTGTCTGTATATAGAGGGATGTCTGTATATTGGAGTGGTGTCTGTATATAGAGGGATGTCTGTATAAAGGAGTGGTGTCTGTATACAGAGGGATGTCTGTATATAGGAGTGGTGTCTGTATATAGAGGGATGTCTGTATATAGGAGTGGTGTCTGTATATAGGGGGATGTCTGTATATAGGAGTGGTGTCTGTATATAGGGGGATATCTGTATATAGGAGTGGTGTCTGTATATAGAGGGATGTCTGTATATAGGAGTGGTGTCTGTATATAGAGGGATGTCTGTATATAGGAGTGGTGACTGTATATAGAGGGATGTCTGTATATTGGAGTGGTGTCTGTATACAGGGGGATGTCTGTATATAGGAGTGGTGTCTGTATATAGAGGGATGTATGTATATTGGAGTGGTGTCTGTATATAGAGGGATGTCTGTATGTAGGAGTGGTGTCTGTATACAGAGGGATGTCTGTATATAGGAGTGGTGTCTGTATATAGGGGGATGTCTGTATATAGGAGTGGTGTCTGTATATAGAGGGATGTCTGTATATAGGAGTGGTGTCTGTATATAGAGGGATGTCTGTATGTAGGAGTGGTGTCTGTATACAGAGGGATGTCTGTATATAGGAGTGGTGTCTGTATATAGGGGGATGTCTGTATATAGGAGTGGTCTCTGTATATAGGGGGATATCTGTATATAGGAGTGGTGTCTGTATATAGAGGGATGTCTGTATATAGGAGTGGTGTCTGTATATAGAGGGATGTCTGTATATAGGAGTGGTGTCTGTATATAGAGGGATGTCTGTATATAGCAGTGGTGTCTGTATATAGAGGGATGTCTGTATATAGGAGTGGTGTCTGTATATAGAGGGATGTCTGTATATAGGAGTGGTGTCTGTATATAGAGGGATGTCTGTATATAGGAGTGGTGTCTGTATATAGGGGGATGTCTGTATATAGGAGTGGTGTCTGTATATAGAGGGATGTCTGTATATAGGAGAGATGTCTGTATATAGAGGGATGTCTGTATATAGGAGTGGTGTCTGTATATAGAGGGATGTCTGTATATAGGAGTGGTGTCTGTATATAGAGGGATGTCTGTATATAGGAGTGGTGTCTGTATATAGAGGGATGTCTGTATATAGGAGAGATGTCTGTATATAGAGGGATGTCTGTATATAGGAGTTGTGTCTGTATACAGAGGGATGTCTGTATATAGGAGTGGTGTCTCTATATAGGGGGATGTCTGAATATAGGAGATATGTCTGTATATAGAGTGATGTCTGCATATAGGAGTGGTGTCTGTATATAGAGGGATGTCTGTATATAGGAGTGGTGTCTGTATATAGAGGGATGTCTGTATATAGAAGTGGTGTCTGTATACAGAGGGATGTCTGTATATAGGAGTGGTGTCTGTATATAGGGGGATGTCTGTATATAGGAGTGGTGTCTGTATATAGGGGGATGTCTGTATATAGGAGTGGTGTCTGTATATAGAGGGATGTCTGTATATAGGAGTGGTGTCTGTATATAGAGGGATGTCTGTATATAAGAGTGTTGTCTGTATATAGAGGGATGTCTGTTTATAGGAGTGGTGTCTGTATATAGAGGGATGTCTGTATATAGGAGTGGTGTCTGTATATAGAGGGATGTCTGTATATAGGAGTGGTGTCTGTATATAGGGGAATGTCTGTATATAGGAGAGATGTCTGTATATAGAGGGATGTCTGTATATAGGAGTGGTGTCTGTATATAGAGGGATGTCTGTATATAGGAGTGGTGTCTGTATATAGGGGGATGTCTGTATATAGGAGAGATGTCTGTATATAGAGGGATGTCTGTATATAGGAGTGGTGTCTGTATATAGAGGGATGTCTGTATATAGGAGTGGTGTCTGTATATAGGGGGATGTCTGTATATAGGAGTGGTGTCTGTATATAGAGGGATGTCTGTATATAGGAGTGGTGTCTGTATATAGGGGGATGTCTGTATATAGGAGTGGTGTCTGTATATAGAGGGATGTCTGTATATAGGAGAGATGTCTGTATATAGAGGGATGTCTGTATATAGGAGTGGTGTCTGTATATAGAGGGATGTCTGTATATAGGAGAGATGTCTGTATATAGAGGGATGTCTGTATATAGGAGTGGTGTCTGTATATAGAGGGATGTCTGTATATAGGAGTGGTGTCTGTATATTGGGGGATGTCTGTATATAGGAGTGGTGTCTGTATATAGGGGGATGTCTGTATATAGGAGAGGTGCCTGCATATAGGAGTGGTGTCTGTATATAGGAGTGGTGTCTGTATACAGAGGGATGTCTTTATATAGAAGTGGTGTCTGTATATAGGGGGATGTCTGTATATTGTTGTGCTGTCTGTATATAGGGGTATGTCTGTGTAAAGGAGTGGTATCTGTATATAGGAGTAATGTCTGTATATAAGAGGATGTGGCCAAAGTGGCTACCAAGGATTCCTGCATGCCAAAATGGCTACCAAGGGGCCAATGTTGCTAACAAGGGCCCCCGCACATCAAAGTGGCTACCAAGGGGCCAAATTGGATACCCAGGGGCAGGGCCCTGCATGCCAGACTTGCTCCTGAGGTTAATTGGCAGCTGGCAGCGCTGTTCAAGCACCATGTATTTCCTTCAGGAAATGCCCATCTAGTTATTATTCTTCTCCGCGTTTTCCGCAATTAATGCGGCCCGAACCGCTCGGCGCAGAGACCCCGTTCAGGCGGCGTTTCGAAGGCCTCGGTGGGGACAGGTGTGCTATGACTTTTATAGTCGATCCGATATGTAGATTTTATTTAAATCGCATTTAAAAAAAAAAATTTCCCATAGGAAATAATGGCGAACTTTCCATTACCCAGAACTTGACCTTCCAAAGATGGCAGCTATGCAAATGTACGGTGTCCATTTTAGGACATGATCATTTGTCAAAGTCAAACATCAGAATAAAGTGACTATGACACCCTCTCGTCCCGTGTGTGAAAAGTAAGTGCCCCCCCGGCCCCGTGTGTGAAAAGTAAGTCCCCCCCCGGCCCCGTGTGTGAAAAGTAAGTGCCCCCCGACCCCGTGTGTGAAAAGTAAGTGCCCCCCGGCCCCGTGTGTGAAAAGTAAGTGCCCCCCGGCCCCGTGTGCAAAAGTAAGTGCGCCCCCGGCCCCGTGTGTGAAAAGTAAGTGCCCCCCCGGCCCCGTGTGTGAAAAGTAAGCGCCCCCCCGGCCCCGTGTGCAAAAGTAAGCGCGCCCCCGGCCCCGTGTGCAAAAGTAAGCGCGCCCCCGGCCCCGTGTGCAAAAGTAAGCGCGCCCCCGGCCCCGTGTGCAAAAGTAAGCGCGCCCCCGGCCCCGTGTGCAAAAGTAAGCGCGCCCCCGGCCCCGTGTGCAAAAGTAATGGCGCCCCCGGCCCCGTGTGCAAAAGTAAGCGCGCCCCCGGCCCCGTGTGCTAAAGTAATGGCGCCCCCGGCCCCGTGTGCAAAAGTAATGGCGCCCCCGGCCCCGTGTGCAAAAGTAATGGCGCCCCCGGCCCCGTGTGCAAAAGCAATGGCGCCCCCGGCCCCGTGTGCAAAAGCAATGGCGCCCCCGGCCCCGTGTGCAAAAGTAATGGCGCCCCCGGCCCCGTGTGCAAAAGTAAGCGCGCCCCCGGCCCCGTGTGCAAAAGTAAGCGCGCCCCCGGCCTCGTGTGCAAAAGTAATGGCGCCCCCGGCCCCGTGTGCAAAAGTAATGGCGCCCCCGGCCCCGTGTGCAAAAGTAATGGCGGCCCCGTGTGCAAAAGTAATGGCGCCCCCGGCCCCGTGTGCAAAAGCAATGGCGCCCCCGGCCCCGTGTGCAAAAGTAATGGCGCCCCCGGCCCCGTGTGCAAAAGTAAGCGCGCCCTTGGCCCCGTGTGCAAAAGTAAGCGCGCCCCCGGCCCCGTGTGCAAAAGTAAGCGCGCCCCCGGCCCCGTGTGCAAAAGTAATGGCACCCCCGGCCCCGTGTGCAAAAGTAATGGCGCCTCCGGCCCCGTGTGCAAAAGTAATGGCGCCCCCGGTCCCGTGTGCAAAAGTAATGGCGCCCCCGGCCCCGTGTGCAAAAGTAATGGCGCCCCCGGCCCCGTGTGCAAAAGTAATGGCGCCCCCGTGTGCAAAAGTAATGGCGCCCCCGGCCCCGTGTGCAAAAGTAATGGCGCCCCCGGCCCCGTGTGCAAAAGTAATGGCGCCCCCGGCCCCGTGTGCAAAAGTAAGCGCGCCCCCGGCCCCGTGTGCAAAAGTAATGGCACCCCCGGCCCCGTGTGCAAAAGTAATGGCGCCTCCGGCCCCGTGTGCAAAAGTAATGGTGCCCCCGGCCCCGTGTGCAAAAGTAATGGCGCCCCCGGCCCCGTGTGCAAAAGTAATGGCGCCCCCGGCCCCGTGTGCAAAAGTAATGGCGCCCCCGTGTGCAAAAGTAATGGCGCCCCCGGCCCCGTGTGCAAAAGTAATGGCGCCCCCGGCCCCGTGTGCAAAAGTAATGGTGCCCCCGGCCCCGTGTGCAAAAGTAAGCGCGCCCCCGGCCCCGTGTGCAAAAGTAATGGCGCCCCCGGCCCCGTGTGCAAAAGTAATGGCGCCCCCGGCCCCGTGTGCAAAAGTAATGACGCCCCCGGCCCCGTGTGCAAAAGTAATGGCGCCCCCGGCCCCGTGTGCAAAAGTAATGGCGCCCCCGGCCCCGTGTGCAAAAGTAATGGCGCCCCCGGCCCCGTGTGCAAAAGTAATGGCGCCCCCGGCCCCGTGTGCAAAAGTAAGCGCGCCCCCATCCCCGTGTGCAAAAGTAATGGCGCCCCCGTCCCCGTGTGCAAAAGTAATGGCGCCCCCGGCCCCGTGTGCAAAAGTAATGGTGCCCCCGGCCCCGTGTGCAAAAGTAATGGCGCCCCGGTCCCGGGTGTGCAAAAGTAAGTGCTCCCCTGGTGTGTGAAGTGCTGCTGTAAAGCTGGCAGCGCTGTTCAAGCACCATGTATTTCCTTCAGGAAATGCCCATCTAGTTTTAATTGTAATGCTGCCTGTGATGCTAATGAGATTGATGACAAGTCACCTGTACACAACAGCTATTGTGAGTTTAATAAAGGGCCAATGTGAAAGTTGCAAGACTTTATATTTTATTTATATATAAATTGTGCTACGAAAAATTACAAGAAATTTTTTTCAAAAATTACCCCCAAAAAATGTATTTTAAATTAAATCAGGCTTAAGCTACATTCCTACAATGAGTATTTGGTGAGTTTTTGATGTTGCAGATTTTCTGCGCCATTTCTGGATCTATTAAGTAAATTAGGTTACTTGCATTTTTTTCATTGCGTTTTTATGTGTATATTTTACATGCATTTTTGTTGCGTTTTTGAAGCTACAGTTTTTGTCTTTTTTTGGTGTGTCATTTTTTAAAATAAAACTCTTTTGTTTTTGATACTTCCTGGTATTTGGCTATGGCTTTCACAAAACTTTATTGATACAGTCATGTGATTTAAGTGTGTTTCTGGAGTGGAAATGCAGTTATCCAAATATAAATTTTTTACCTGCGGATTTTCCGTATCTGATGCAAGTTTATGGGGAAAGTCCACACATAAAACTCGGCCTAACCACAAGAGAAATTGACGTGTTGCAGACTTGAAACACACATCGCAGGTCAACTAATGCAGCATTTTCTATATATTCCATCCACTTTGCTGGATCTGTAAGACCCTGTATTTATTTTACGCTGCAAAAGTATGCAGCTTCTAAATTGTATTCTTGAAAATTATCCTTAACCCCAAGGAGACAATACATGGGTCCTAGAAAAAACATGCCCCTAAATGGTTAAACATGACAAACAATTGTGCAGCTTGGAATTGCTGACTACAATAATCAAAAGTCCTGACATGTGGTCTACAAAATACTTATTATTATTATTATTTATTTATTTATATAGCACCATTGATTCCATGGTGCTGTACATGAGAAGGGGTTACATACACTGCTCAAAAAAATAAAGGGAACACTTAAACAACAGAATATAACTCCAAGTAAATCAAACTTCTGTAAAATCAAACTGTCCACTTAGGAAGCAACACTGTTTGACACTCAATTTCACATGCTGTTGTGCAAATGGAATAGACAGCAGATGGAAATTATTGGCAATTATCAAGACACATCCAATAAAGGAGAGGTTCTGCAGGTGGGGACCACAGACCACATCTCAGTACCAATGCTTTCTGGCTGATGTTTTGGTCACTTTTGAATGTTGGTTGTGCTTTCACACTCGTGGTAGCACGAGACGGACTCTACAACCCACACAAGTGGCTCAGGTAGTGCAGCTCATCCAGGATGGCACATCAATGCGAGCTGCAGCAAGAAGGTTTGCTGTGTCTGTCAGCACAGTGTCCAGAGGCTGGAGGCGCTACCAGGAGAAAGGCCAGTACACCAAGAGACATGGAGGGGGCCGTAGGAGGGCAACAACCCAGCAGTAGGACCGCTACCTCAGCCTTTGTGCAAGGAGAGGCACTGCCAGAGCTCTGCAAAATGACCTCCAGCAGGCCACAAATGTGCATGTGTCTGCACAAACGGTTAGAAACCAACCCCATGAAGATGGTCTGAATGCCCAACGTCCACAGATGGCGGTTGTGCTGCTCACAGCCCAACACCGTGCAGGAGGCTTGGCATTTGCCACAGAACACCAGGATTGGCAAATTCGCCACTGGTGCCCTGTGCTCTTCACAGATGAAAGCAGGTTCACACTGAGCACATGTGACTGAAGTGACAGAGTCTGGAGACGCCATGGGGAGGGATCTGCTGCCTGCAACATTCTTCAGCATGACCGGTTTGGCAGTGGGTCAGTAATGGTGTGGGGAGGCATTTCTTTGGAGGGCCGCACAGCCCTCCATGTGCTCGCCAGAGGTAGACTGACTTCCATTAGGTACCGAGATGAGATCCTCAGACCCCTTGTGAGACGATATGCTGGTGCGGTTGGGCCCTGGGTCCCTCCTAATGCAGGACAATGCCAGATCTCATATGGCTGGAGTGTGTCAGCAGTTCCTACAAGATGAAGCCATTGAAGCGCGCCCGCCCATTTCCTAGACCTGAATCCGATTGAACATATCTGGGACATATCTGGGACATCATGTCTTCCACCATCCACCAATGTCACGCTGCACCACAGACTGTCCAGGAGTTGGCAGATGCTTTAGAACAGGTCTGGGAGGAGATCCTCAGGAGACCATCTGCCGCCTCAACGCCCAGGCGTTGTAGGGAAGTCATATAGGCACTTGGTGGCCACACACACTACTGAGCATCATTTCCTTGTCTTGAGGCATTTCTACTGAAGTTGGATCAGCCTGTAATTTGATTTTCCACTTTGATTTTGAGTATCATTCCAAATTCAGACCTCCATGGGATATTAATTTTGATTTGCATTGATCATTTTTATGTTTCATTCTTCTCAACGCATTCCACTATGTAATGAATAAACAACTGGAATATTTATTTCAGTGATATCTAGGATGTTGGATTTTTTTTCCCTTAATTTTTTTGAGCAGTGTACAAATTACAGATATCACTTACAGTAAGCAAACTAACAATTACAGACTGATGCAGAGGGGCGTGGACCCTGCCCTTGCAAGCTTACATTCTACATTCTAATTATCCCTTTAAATGTTTATAGAACAATATCATATAATACATTGAACCAGGCAGCACACTGAATCAACAACCCTCACAACTCTAAGTAATGACTGCCCTGGATATCCATTTTGAAAAATAAATAAGTTATGGCTCTGGGAAGAAGGGGAACAAAAAATGAAAATGCAAAAATGGAAAATGGCTCGGGGGTTAATGGGCCGTGAGACATGACCAGGGATACCATAAATGTCATTCAAGAAACTCATCCACAGACCACTTGCTTCCCATCAGTGTATAGCAGACATGGCTAAGTGTGACACCCTTGAGACAACATGACTCAAGTAGAACTGGTTCTCCTCAAAGAGATCAGCTAAATATGCATGGGTGGACATACCGTATGTGTAGCCTATGCGGCTGCACCGGGGCCCGGAGGTGGATGGGGACCCCTGCAGGGTGGCTAATAATGAGGGCAATCTGGCCTGTTTATCCAGCCCCAAAGCTCCGGGGGGCCCCTGGCCAGATTGCCCTCATGTGCAGCGGGCAGGAAGTGATCCCTGCAGCTCCGCTGCCTACAAGAGAAAATAGCAGCGGAGCTGCAGGGATCCGTCCTGCTTCCTGCCCGTCCTTCCTCTCACACAGACAGCAGCGCCGCTGGATGACATCATCATTCAGCAATTGACTGTGCCAGAGAGAGGAAGCTGCTGACGGTGATGCTTCAGCTGCGGGAAAGCATGCGGACAGTTGAGAGGTGCTGTGTGTGTTTTGCTTTATGTATGTGTGCTGTGTGTATGTGTAGAGATGAGTGGTGGTGTGTGTGTGTGTGCGTGCATGCGTAGCGCTGTGGGGGAATGTGCAGAGAGGTGAATGGTGCTCTGTGTGTCTGTGTGTGTAGGTGGAGGAGAGGGCAATGATGGGGGTAATGGGGGAAGGCAATGATGGGGTGATGGAGAGAGCAATGAGGATGGTGGGGGAGGAGGAAATGATGGAAGTGGTGGAATGGGCAAGGATGGGGATGGTGGGGGTGGAGGAAATTATGGACTTGGTAGAATGGGCAATCATGGTGGTGGGGGAGAAGGCAATGATGGAGGTGGTGGAAAGGGCAATAATGGGGGAGGAGGGGAGGAAATGATGGAGGTGGTGGAATGGGCAAGGATGGTGGTGGTGGAAAGGGCAATGATGGGATGGTGGAGGAGAAGGAAATGATGGAGGTTTTGGAAAGGGAAATGATGGGGTGGGGGAGAAGGCAATGATGGGAGTGGTGGGGAAGAAGGCAATGATGGAAGTGGTGGAGGAGAAGGCAATGACGGAGGTGGTGGAAAGGGCAATGATGAGTGTGATGGAGAGGGCATGGATGGGGTGGTATGGGGAAAAAGCAATGATGGAGGTGGTTGAAAGGGCAATGATGGGGTGGTGGCAGAAAAAGCAATGATGGAGGTGGTTGAAAGGGCAATGATGGGGTGGTGGGGGAGAATGCAATGATGGTGCTTGTGGAAAGGACAATGATGGGGTGGTGGGGGAGAATGCAATGATGGTGCTTGTGGAAAGGACAATGATGGGGTGGTGGGGGAGAATGCAATGATGGTGGTGTTGGAAAGGGCAATGATGGGGATGGTGGGGGAGGAGGAAATGATGTAGGTGGTGGTGGAAAGGGCAAAGATGGGGGTGGGGGATAAGGCAATGATGGAGATTGGGGAGAAGGCAATGATGGTGGTAGTGGAAAAGTCAATGATGGGAGTGGTGGGGAAGAAGGCAATGATGGAGGTAGTGGAGGAGAAAGCAATGATGGAGGTGGTGGAAAGGGCAATGATGGTGGTGCTGGAAAGGGCAATGATGGGGGTGGTGGGGAGGAGAAAATGATGGAGGTGGCGGAATGGGCAATGATGGGGTGGGGGAGAGGACAATAATGGGATGCGGGGGGAGGAGGAAAATGAGGAGTGTGGGGGATTGGGATGGGGAAGGGGGACTTATAATGGACTTAGGAACAGGGGGAGGTGGAGGAAGACATTATTATTGCTTATTATGTCTAACACAGTCCCTTAGTATATACTGTACTCACTTATTATGTCTAACACAGTCCCTTAGTATATAGTGTACATACTTATTATGCATAACACAGTCCCTTAGTATATAGTGTACTCAATAATTCTGTAAAACACCATCCTTAGGTTACATAGTTTCCTCTTTTATTATGCATAACACCGTCCCTTATTATGTACCATCCTCTCTAGTTATATATGGTGCGGTCCCTTATTATACAGCTTCCTCTGTTGTTATGTACAGTGCTGTCTCTTACATAGTGTATTCTTGTTAATTTTGTTATTCACAGCGCCCTCTTTTATTACATAGTCCCCTCTCTTTTTAGATATAAAATGACTGCTGATGGAGGAGCCAGTGACCAGACGACCAGTCCATCAGCTCTTCCATTAGAAAAGAAGCTTTCCCATGCTCCATCAGCCATCATTGCATTATACATTTAACAAGACAGGATGGTATGTAATAAAAGACAGGGCACTGTATATTATACATAATAAAGGAGACTATGTAATATACGAGTATATACATGTATGTGTGTATATATATGTATATATATATATATATATATATAGTATCTTTGTCGCCATAAAAGGAAGGGGGCCCAGACACATTACTTGCACAGGGGCCCCAAGCTGTCAGTCTCCACCCTGTAAATACAGATTAGAGAAAAGAAGACAAATTAGCTCTCTCCCAAAAGGAAAGGAATTTGCAAAGTTAAGAGGTGTATCGATGATAGGTATAACTGTTGCAATCACACCCGGGCCTTGGATCTTAGGGGGACAAAAGGTCCCTCTGGCACATATGAAAAGACTATTACTAATAAAAAATAAAAACCTGTGATAGTTGTGGGGCCCTGTAGGAGATTTTGTATCGGGGCCCACGGACTTCATGTTATGCCACTGGCAAAGTCAATATCTGACCCCATAACAAGCTTACACTGATGAGCGGCAAGCACCCCAAAACATTTTGTCTATGAGATTCAAGCTTGGTGTGTATCCTTGGTTGTGTATAAAAGCTAGAGAAAAGGTCAGATAATTGATTATACATTTTTCTGTGTATACACAGAATAGATAATTAACATGGTAAATATGTATAATGAAGAAACGTACCAAGAATGACAGCTCTTTAAAACTATGCCCAGCTTTTGTAACCATCTCACGGATTTTAAAGATAGGACAATATGGACTGGAGATTGGATCATATGTGCAGGTCCTTAAATATGTTGTATCTGATTTCTTTTCAGTGTTGGACCTTTCAAAATTAAATAAAAGCATAGTTACCATAACAATACAAATTCAGAAGATCTCTTGAAAAATGTTTGATGTGCAAAGGAAGAATCTGATAAATCACTGTGCAGCACATTATAACTGCAAAATACAGTAGGCTTTCAGTGCATTTAGGGTGTGTTTGTGTGTCACTGAGGGCGTGTCAGTGCACTGGAAGAAGCAGTCAAAGTGCATTGTAACGCCCCAGTGCACTTTCAGCCTGATTTGCACATAATTTCTGTTCCCATGACAGCTCTAAAAAATGGCTACCATAATCAGTCTTGGTGCAAGCCACTCCATTTACCAGATCCTAGGGGTTGTCCTGGCCTTCAAATTTTTACCCCTGTAAAGGGATCTGGACTTACATGGAGTAGCTGGGCTGGAGCCATGGAGTCACCTGCTATTTTGTGGTGCAAGCTGGCAAGAAAAATAGTCAGGTAGCTGGGTCAGAACCAGGAGATACAGGTTGTCATAAAATCATGAAACAGGAGTCCGTAAACAAGCCGAAATTAGGAGTATCACTAAAACACAGGAGCTGAGATTCAGACAAGAACTATTTTGGTGGTAATTGGCAATGGGAACTGATTCTCAAGGGTTCAAATAGAGAGAAGCCTCACTCATGGCTGACAGTAGGATGAAAGATAAACTACCAGTAACTACCATTTAAAGGGAACCTGACAGGTCCCCCATGCCCTTCAGCCCCCCAGCAATTGTGTATTTGTTGTTAACTACCCTGCCTGACCAGTCCTCCATAGTGATTATCACATGTTTTAAAAAAGTTTGCTTTTCCTATGTTGATTAGGGCTTTCATTTTCCCAGACTAGTTGGCCCTCACAGCATTTTATCATGCCCTTGTGTGCGTGATTACATCATTTGCAGGAGCCGCTGTCATCGCCAGCTCTCTGGAAATCTTGCACATGTGCGCGACTTTCCCTGCCCATGTCATTGTGTCCCTGAAGCCGCCTGTATGCTTCCTTGCTTCAGAGGCGCACTGCCCATGTCCGGAAGTGAGGAAGACATCTAATCACTAAAAAGGCCGGTTAGACAGGATATTTAACAACAATTTGCATATTTCCCAAAGGAGCATTGCGGCTTTAAGTCTCCTCATCTCGGCATGCTTGACATGTCACTCTCCGCAAGAAGAAACAATACTTCTTGGATCCCGGTCAGACGCCTCTCACACAGCCAAACAAGATCTCACACTTTGCACTGACGAGGGGCAGTACCCCGAAACACAGTGTCAGCAAATTGAGATTCTAGTTTTGGCTTTTATCCTGAGTCATGTAACAAGGGTCGTTAGAGAGTCGACACTGACTTTTAGCATTGCTACTTCCTATAGGTGGCACTAGAGTTCTAGTCCCCTTCCTCTCTGAAGAGACCATCAACAAGAAATACACAAATGCTGGTGGGTTGGAGGGCATGGACCTGTCAACTTCCATTTAACCCCAAAGCTTCTGGACTAGTCAGAGCCACAGTCCACAGGAGTAAAAATGGGCTATCTCTTATAGGTCTGGGTCTGTCAAGCAAGATGATCATTACTGGATGCTGAAGACACCTTCTTTTACGTAGGTTCACTTTAATTTTCCCTGACAATAATAGTATACTGTCCAAGTAGCCTCTAAGAATGACAAATGCACGGAAGGCCACTTACATTTAAGTCCCATATATTCTGAAGCAATATCTACAAGTACAGGCTCCTCTGTGGCTCCTGCTCTCCTTATGCGGCACACGAGGAGGCACTTTACTGCGCTGTAAATCTGGGACATTGCTATAGCAACTGTTCTTTCATGTACTTAAGCATTTTGAAATTTTCCAAGCCCATTAAGTATTGTGCTAGACGACTAACAGGTCTGATTCATGGAATTGGGTAAAGACAGTTGTGAAATATCGTAAATTCCGTTCTCTAAAAGTAACACGTTCACCTGGAGACATTAAATTTGCTGAAGAAGACTTCATTTTTTATTAAAAGAGTAAAGTTTTCAGCTTCATTTAGTGGTATTTTCCTATGGAAAGAAAAACAAGGATGAAATCTATGTTGTTGATTTTACACTTATTGTATGTTAATGTATTTAAAATTAATTTAAAGCACAAGTTTATTTCAGTAAAGGCGTACTCCAGCCTGGATACTGTGGGAGATAACATAAAATTGGTGCCGCTCTAACCAATGGTCCTGGTTCTTTGGCCCCCTAATTGGAGAAAGCAATACTTTGAATATAGGATCGGTTCAATGTGAGTTGCTCTTGCACTCACATTCTATAAAGTTATGGAAACAGCGGAGTGCTACAGCAAGCAGCTAGAATTCCCCTTTATTATACTCTGATTGATGTAATGGGGCAAAGCAGTGGTTGGAGAATGCGCTCCAGCATTTCATCTCCTATAGCAGATCATTAAAGTTATGGTGCTAGCCTGTACAATGCTGGAACCCCACCTTGGGAGGGTGACTGGTAAAATTCCAATACAAGTTTTAAAGAATGCTTTACAGTAAGTGTTCTTCAACTAGCAGAATGCACATTTCTTGCTTTTTGGGGCTAAATGGCATATAAATATCATAGTGTCCTGTTGGGGTGATATGCTGCCCACCTGTCCTGGCTCCATTGCCAGGTTCTGAGTCTCATTTTGCCATTGGTTGGCTCCCTCTGCTCTTGTGTGCATCAGGTTATAATGGTAACCTGAAGCACATCTACAATGTCACTCCCCTAGGTCATTTAAAGTTGGCTTAGGTGGCTGCACGTTACCTGCGTGTTCAAGTAGTAAAGTGTACACTGTATACTAAATGCTAGAACTCCTATCCACTTGTCTAACCCAGATCTGCCATATCGCTAGGTTCTCAAATACATCCTCTAAAGTGTGCCTTCTAACAAACTTTTCTCTTTTAATCCGCACACTTGGCAAGCTGTGTAAAGGTGGCTTTCTGCATATACTCTGTGTTCCAAATTATTATGCAAATTGGATTTAAGTGTCATAAAGATTTTATTGTTTTGTTTTTCAAATAAACTCATGGATGGTATTGTGTCTCAGGGCTCAATGGATCACTGAAATCAATCTTAAACACATGTGATAATTAGTTTTCCAGGTGATTCTAATTAAAGGAAAACTACTTAAAAATGATATTCCATATTATTAAGCAGACCACAGTTTTAAAGTAACATGGGAAAGAAAAAGGATCTCTCTGCTGCCAAAAAGCCTCAAATAGTGCAATGCCTTCGTCAAGGGATGAAAACATTAGATATTTCCCAAGAACTTAAGCGTGATCATCGTACTGTTAGGAGACTTGTGGTTGAATCTAAACACAGACGTTTTCGTGCTGATAAAGGCATAATGAGGAAGGTTTCTGCCAGGCAAGTTCATCGGATTAGCTGCTTAAAAGCCATTACAAACCAAGAAACAGATATTTGAAGCTGCTGGTGCCTCTGGAGTCCCTCAAACCTCAAGGTGTAGAATCCTTCGAAGGCTTGCTTTGGTTCATAAACCTACTATTCGGCCACCCCTAAACAGTGTTCACAAGCAGAAACGGTTGCAGTGGGCCATACATACATGATGAATAATTTTCAAACAGTCTTGTTTACTGATGAGGGTCGAGCAACCCTGGATGCTCCAGATGGATGGAGTAGTGGATGGTTGGTGGATGGCCACCATGTCCAAACAAGGCTGCGACGTCAGCAAGGAGGTGGAGGAGTCATGTTTTGGGCCGGAATCATGGGGAAACAGCTGGTAGGGCCCTTTAACCCCTTCATGACCCAGCCTATTTTGGCCTTAATGACCTTGCCATTTTTTGCAATTCTGACCAGTGTCCCTTTATGAGGTAATAACTCAGAAACGCTTCAACGGATCCTTGCGGTTCTGAGATTGTTTTTTCGTGACATATTGGGCTTCATGTTAGTGGTAAATTTAGGTCGATAATTTCTGAGTTTATTTGTGAAAAAAACGGAAATTTGGCAAAAATTTTGAAAATTTCGCAATTTTCACATTTTGAATTTTTATTCTGTTAAACCAGAGAGTTATGTGACACAAAATAGTTAATAAATAACATTTCCCACATGTCTACTTTACATCAGCACAATTTTGGAAAGAAATTTTTTTTTTGCTAGGAAGTTATAAGGGTTAAAATTTGACCAGTGATTTCTCATTTTTACAACAAAATTTACAAAACCATTTTTTTTAGGGACCACCTCACATTTGAAGTCAGTTTGAGGGTTCTATATGGCTGAAAATACCCAAAAGTGACACCATTCTAAAAACTCCACCCCTCAAGGTGCTCAAAACCACATTCAAGAAGTTTATTAACCCTTCAGGTGTTTCACAACAGCAGAAGCAACATGGAAGGAAAAAGTGAACATTTAACTTTTTAGTCACAAAAATGATCTTTTAGCAACAATTTTTTTATTTTCCCAAGGGTAAAAGGAGAAACTGGACCACAAAAGTTGTTGTCCAATTTGTCCTGAGTACGTTGATACCTCATATGTGGGGGTAAACCACTGTTTGTGGGCACGGCAGGGCTCGGAAGCGAAGGAGCGCCATTTGACTTTTTCAATGAAAAATTGGCTCCAATCTTTAGCGGACACCATGTCGCGTTTGGAGAGCCCCCGTGTGCCTAAACATTGGAGCTCCCCCACAAGTGACCCCATTTTGGAAACTAGACGCCCCAAGGAACTTATCTAGATGCATAGTGAGCACTTTAATCCCCCAGGTGCTTCACAAATTGATCCGTAAAAATGAAAAAGTACTTTTTTTTTCACAAAAAATTTCTTTTAGCCTCAATTTGTTCATTTCCACATGGGCAGCAGGATAAAATGGATCCTAAAATGTATTGGGCAATTTCTCCTGAGTACACTGATACCTCACATGTGGGGGTAAACCACTGTTTGGGTGCACGGCAAGGCTCGGAAGGGAAGGCGCGCCATTTGACTTTTTGAATGAAAAATTATCTCCATCGTTAGCGGACACCATGTCGCGTTTGGAGAGACCCTGTGTGCCTAAACATTGAAGCTCCCCCACATGTGACCCCATTTTGGAAACTAGACCCCCCAAGGAACTTATCTAGATGCATAGTGAGCACTTTAAACTCTCAGGTGCTTCACAAATTGATCCGTAAAAAATGAAAAAGTACTTTTTTTTCACAAAAAAAATTTTTTAGCCTCAATTTTTTCATTTTCACATGGGCAACAGGATAAAATGGATCCTAAAATTTGTTGGGCAATTTCTCTTGAGTACGCCGATACCTCATATGTGGGGGTAAACCACTGTTTGGGCGCACAGCAGGGCTCGGAAGGGAAGGCACGCCATTTGGCTTTTTGAATGGAAAATTAGCTCCAATCATTAGCGGACACCATGTCGCGTTTGGAGAGCCCCTGTGTGCCTAAACATTGGAGCTCCCACACAAGTGACCCCATTTTGGAAACTAGACCTCCCAAGGAACTAATCTAGATGTGTGGTGAGCACTTTGAACCCTCAAGTGCTTCACAGAAGTTTATAACGCAGAGCCATGAAAATAAAAAATTATTTTTCTTTCCTCAAAAATAATTTTTTAACCCACAATTTTTTATTTTCCCAAGGGTAACAGGAGAAATTGGACCCCAAAAGTTGTTGTGCAGTTTCTCCTGAGTACGCTGATACCCAATATGTGGGGGTAAACCACTGTTTTGGCACACGTCGGGGAGCGGAAGGGAAGTAGTGACGTTTTGAAATGCAGACTTTAATGGAATGCTCTGTAGGCGTCACGTTGCGTTTGCAGAGCCCCTGATGTGCCTAAACAGTAGAAACTCCCCACAATTGACCCCATTTTGGAAACTAGACCCCCAAGGGAACTTATCTAAATGTGTGGTGAGCACTTTGAACCCCCAAGTGCTTCACAGAAGTTTATAACGCAGAGACGTGAAAATAAAACATGTGTTTTCTTTCCTCAAAAATATTTTTTTAGCCCAGAATTTTTTAATTTTCCCAAGGGTAACAGGAAAAATTTGACCCCAAAAGTTGTTGTCCAGTTTCTCCTGAGTACGCTGATACCCCATATGTGGGGGTAAACCACTGTTTGGGCGCACGTCAGGGCTCGGAAGGGAAGTAGTGACATTTGAAATGCAGACTTTGATGGAATGGTCTGCGGGCGTCACGTTGCATTTGCAGAGCCCCTGATGTGCCTAAACAGTAGAAACACCCCACAAGTGACCCCATTTTGGAAACTAGACCCCAAAAGGATCTTATCTAGATGTGTGGTGAGCACTTTCAACCCCCAAGTGTTTCACATAAGTTTATAACGTAGAGCCGTGAAAATAAAAAATAATTGTTCTTTCCTCAAAATTATGTTTTAGCAAGTATTTTTTTATTTTTGCAAGGGTAACAGGAGAAATTGGACCCCAATAGTTGTTGCCCAGTTTGTCCTGAGTACGCTGGTATCCCATATGTGGGGGTAAACCACTGTTTGGGCGCACGTCGGGGCTTGGAAGGGAGGGCGCACCATTTGACTTTTTGAACGCAAGATTGGCTGGAATCATTGGTGGCGCCATGTTGCGTTTGGAGACCCCTGATGTGCCTAAACAGTGGAAACCCCTCAATTCTAACTTCAACACTAACCCCAACACACCCCTAACCACAACCCTAACCCCAACACACCCGTAACCCTAAATCCAACCCTAATCCTAACCCTAATCCCAACCCTACCCACAACTGTAACCCCAACACAACCCTAACCCTATCCTTAACCCTAACCACAAGCCTAATCTTAACCCTATTTCCAACCCTAGCCCTAATTCCAACCCTAAGGGTACCGTCTCACATAACGACTTACCAACGATCACGACCAGCGATACGACCTGGCCGTGATCGTTGGAAAGTCATTGTGTGGTCGCTGGGGAGCTGTCACACAGACCGCTCTCCAGCGACCAACGATGCCAAGGTCCCGGGTAACCAGGGTAAACATCGGGTTACTAAGCGCAGGGCCGCGCTTAGTAACCCGATGTTTACCGTGGTTACCAGCGTAAAATTAAAAAAAAAAAACGTACATACTCACATTTTGGTGTCCTTCAGGTCCCTTGCCGTCTGCTTCCCACTCTGACTGAGTGCCGCCGTACAGTGAGAGCAGAGCGCAGCGGTGACGTCACTGCTGTGCTGTGCTCTCACTTTCCGGCCGGCAGACAGTCAGAGCGGGAAGCAGACGGCAAGGGACCTGAAGGACACCGAAATGTGAGTATGTACGTTTTTGTTTTTTTTTTACTTTTACGCTGGTAACCACGGTAAACATCGAGTTACTAAGCGCGGCCCTGCGCTTAGTAACCCGATGTTTACCCTGGTTACAAGTGAACGCATCGCTGGATAGCTGTCACACACAACGATCCAGCGATGACAGCGGGAGATCCAGCGACGAAAGAAAGTTCCAAATGATCTGCTACGACGTACGATTCTCAGCAGGGTCCCTGATCGCTGCTGCGTGTCAGACACAGCGATATCGTATGGATATCCCTGGAACGTCACAGATCGTACCGTCGTAGCGATCAAAGTGCCACTGTGAGACGGTACCCTAACTCTAATTCCAACCCTAACCCTAAGGCTATGTGCCCACTTTGCGGATTCGTGTGAGATTTTTCCGCACCATTTTTGAAAAATCCGCAGGTAAAAGGCACTGCGTTTTACCTACGGATTTACAGCGGATTTCCAGTGTTTTTTTGTGCGGATTTCATCTGCGGATTCCTATTGAGGAACAGGTGTAAAACGCTGCGGAATCCGCACAAAATTGACATGCTGCGGAAAATACACAGCGTTTCCGCACGGTATTTTCCGCACCATGGGCACAGCAGATTTGGTTTTCCATAGGTGTACATGGTACTGTAAACCTGATGGAAAACTGCTACGAATTCTCAGCGGCCAATCCGCTGCGGATCCGCGGCCAATCCGCTGCGGATCCGCGGCCGATCCGCTGCGGATCTGCGGCCGATCCGCTGCGGATCCGCGGCAATCCGCTGCGGATTCGCAGCCAAATCCGCACTGTGTGCACATGCCCTAACCCTACCCCTAACCCTAACCCTACCCCTAATTCTAACCCTAATTCTAACCCTAGTTCTAACCCTAACCCTAGCAGAAAAAAAAAATATATATTTTATTTATTTTTATTATTGTCCCTATGGGGGTGATAAATGGGGGTCATTTACTTTTTTTTCATTTTGATCACTGCGATAGGCTATATCGCAGTGATCAAAATACTTGTGAAATGAATCTGCCAGCCGGCAGACTCTGCGGGCGCAGTGCGCAGGCGCCCGCCATATTGGAAAATGGCGGCGCCCATGGAGAAGCCGGACGGACATCGGGAGGCCCGGTAAGTATGAAGGGGGGGTGATCGGATCACGGGGGGGGGACCGGAGCACAGGGGGGGGGGACCGGAGCACAGGGAGGGGGCACCGGAGCACGGGGGAGCGTACAGGAGGACGGAGGAGCGGACAGAACTTATTAGGGGGGCGGACCGCGCACCGGAGCACTGGGGGGGGCGATCGGTGGGGTGGGGTGGGGGCAGATTAGGTTTTCCAGCCATGGCCGATGATATTGCAGCATCGGCCATGGCTGGATTGTAATATTTCACCGTTTTTTTGGGTGAAATATTACAAATCGCTCTGATTGGCAGTTTCACTTTCAACAGCCAATCAGAGCGATCGTAGCCACGGGGGGGTGAAGCCACCCCCCCTGGGCTGAAGCACCACTCCCCCTGTCTCTGCAGATCGGGTGAAATCGGAGTTAACCCCTTCACCCGATCTGCAGGGACGCGATCATTCTGTGACACAGCATATGCGTCACAGGTCGGGAAGGCACCGACTTTCATGACGCATACGCTGTGTCACAGGTCGGGAAGGGGTTAAGGTTCCTGAAAGTGTGAAAATGACCTCTGCAAAGTATATAGAGTTTCTGACTGACAACTTTCTTCCATGGTCTAAAAAGCAGAAATGTGCCTTCAGGAGCAAAATGATCTTCATGCATGACAATGCACCATCTCATGCTGCAAAGAATACCTCTGAGACATTGGCTATGGGCATAAAAGGAGATAAACTCGTGGTGTGGCCACCATCTTCCCCTGGCCTCAACCCTATAGAGAACCTTTGGAGTATCATCAAGCAAAAGATCTATGAGGGTGGGAGGCAGTTCACATCAAAACAGCAGCTCTGGGAGGCTATTCTGACTTCATGCAAAGAAATACAAGCAGAAACTCTCCAAAAACTCACAAGTTCAATGGATGCAAGAATTGTGAAGGTGATGTCAAAGAAGGGTCCTATGTTAACATGTAACTTGGCCTGTTAGAATGTTTTGGAGTTACCGTATTTTTCCGACTATAAGACGCACTTTTTCCCAAAAAAAATTGTGAGGAAAATGGGGGGTGCGTCTTATAGTTGGAACGTAGGCTTACCGGCATTGTGGCGGCGACAGAGGTGCGGGGATGATGTGGCGCGGTGACCGATATGGCGTGAGCAGGGTCTCGTCCACATTTGAGGTGAATCCGCGGCCCGGTATTGAAGGAGAGCAGCAGAGCTGGGTGAGTTACGGTTTTCCCGGTGGCGGCGGCCATCTTCCTGAGGCCGCGCGTGCGCAGATTGAGTTTTCTGCTTCCTGGGGCTTCAGGAAAATGGCCGCGGGAGGCCGCGCGTGCGCAGATGGAGATCGCGGCGGCCATTTTCCTGAAGCCGAGTTCGCAGATTGAGATCTCGGCTTCAGGAAAATGGCCGACGCGATCTCCATCTGCGCACGCGCGGCCTCCTGCGGCCATTTTCCTGAAGCCCTGGGAAGCAGAGTACTTTTGGAAGTAGCGATCCTACAAGTCACAATCAACCCTTTAACGAGTTTTGTAATATGTCTTAGGATAAAAGCCAAATCAGTATCTCAATTTGCAGACATGGTGTTTCGGGCTGTTGCAAAGCATGAGAACTAATTTGGCTAGGTGAGAGGCTCTGGACTGAGGTCTAAAGGGTAAGGTTTCTCCTTGTGGAGAGTGCTTCACTGTTCCACAGGCTGTCCAGCATTCCAGCTCCACTGTTCCAGATGCTGTCAAGGGTATCCATAGCCACTGTTCCATGACGCTCAGGGTGCAGAACTGCTAACTTAGCTATTCTGTTCCACATTCCACCCAGCTTATCGAGGTCAGCTGTATCTCACTGCACTAATGTTTCTTGTCCATGCTGCTCACGCAGACCGACTGCTTAGTGAATCCACGTCACCAGGCGAGCCATAATAAAAGGACACATTGAGGGTGGCTGGATGCTCCAGTGCAGGCAAAAAGTAACTCCTTCCACTCCTGGGTTTAAATTCTCCTGTTTTTTGCTTTCTTTCACACTATGTTGTATCAAGTTAATATGATGACTGATGTAAGTGAAAGTTGGCACATCCAACCCATTAGTAATAGTTGAACTTGGTTCTGTGCAGTTTATTCTATTTTAAATTAGGATTTGTATGTTAAAAATGGCAGTGTTGGGGACTTGTACATTTCACATTTTACAGGGTTTGTTGCATGGTCAATCTTCAGGAGTACACCGCTCCTCTGCCTCCCAGGTTCCGTCTTGCTGGGTGAAAGTGAACTTCTGATTGACAGTTTGGATTAGCGGGATGGCTGCACTTCTGGCCTAAACTGTGCACCATCCTATGCTGCAAGTAAAGGCACTTTTGACTTGGCAGCATCAAAAAGGAGCATGCAAGCCATATTGGAAAAAGTAAGCATTGTGCTTGCTGGCCTAAGGAAACAGCCATTGCTGAATGCAGCTGTAGCCTTTAACCTAGGCATTGAGTCTCTAAACTAAAAATATAAAAACCCATTTTTTCCTGAAAATGAGGTAAATTGCAAAGTTGCTTATTTTTACAACAATGTTACAATTTTACCCATTTACGAAAATGAGACAACTCCTTTAAATTGCACAGACAACATTTAGAGGACACTCTTAGATTAATTTTAGCGGGCACTTTTTTTTAACATTTTCTTTCTCTTTATGATCATCTTCTGGTATTTGCTTCAAAATTTGCACTAAAAATGACATGCTTTAAAGCAAACTGAGTCAAGGACCCTGATGGCTGTACCACGAGTACTAATAAAATGGCGGCATGGCGGCATATATAAAATTCTCAACATTTCCTTTCTTTAGAGCTATGACTTGGACACCATGACTGGTTATAGAGAACTTGTTTTGATTTTAATTAGAATTACCTGATGTGGTCCGGATTCTCAACAGGACACCAACCATATATCTCACATGTTCCATGAGTTTTATTACACTTTCCTGTTTTTATACCTGCAAGGAAACAGACAAGAGAAGGACTTTTATACTGTCTACGCTCCATGGGGGATTTTCAGTATTATTCACACTAGATCAATTGGTCACACATTTAGTTATTTTGTGGTAACAGTCTGTTTGAGACAACTAAATGGGCTTGTGAGCACATAAATTAGCATGTTGGTATAACTACAAATTCCCCTTTGAGTTGAAGTGTGGTCAGAATTGTCACCAACCCAGTGATAAACAATACATCATCAAAATCCTCATTTCCAAGATGTATGTAGTGTCTGTTGTTGATTCAGACAATAATTGAAGAGAATGTTTTTCCTAATGATGGTCATTATTGATGTGTTATTAGTATTAATATTATTATTGTCCCAAGTAGTAGAAATGAAGATGGTGGCACTTACCACATCATGGAAAGATCTTCTTTATTATTTCATAGCAAGCAATAAAAATAAGGTGGTGAGAGTACAGGCAAACAACAGGCTTTGGCAGTTTCGTGCCTTGATACGTAGAAGTGTCAGTAGCTTGCTGTTTGTGTGGTACCCCAGGAGTTCGGTTGCCACTGTGGCTTTGCCTCCCTCATGGGGGGGGTGATGTCATTCCTGGAAGCAAGGAGGGATCCCCTTTCCAGGTACTTCAGCATACAACACTTTTCCAGACTCCAGACCAGAAGGGGAGCTCTAACACCTGTTTTAGGGGAGCTTGCCTATAAATTCTGGCCTGGAGGCGGGGTTAGGGAGTCAGAGCCAGTGTGAGTCTGGGGAGCAGACAGTGAAGGAGGAAGAGGCAAGTGAAGAGAACATGGGGGATTGGAGCTGCGAATGAGCTCAAACCAGGACTGAGCACCAAAGACAAAGACCGGACACTGGAGTCCGTGGTTGTGTGGGAACTGCAGGCCCAGCAACTAAATCCGGAGGGCAGGAGATTGCAAGCCTCCTGGCCTCAGCTGACACCGAGGCACAGCAGCATATGAGAGCCCGTAGTCACCATGAGGGAGTGACACCTGGAACAGGCTCGAGCTGCCTGTCATGTGGGAAAATGTTCCATTTCATGGACAGACTGTAACAGGGACTTGTGGGGAGTTTAAGGCACCAAGGACCTAGGGAGCAGCGCAGAGGGAAGGCCTCTAAATCCACCTGGCTAGGTGGATCCTGAATTGGGGGGCGTGGCCTGAGCATGATGTGAGCAGTCGTCCGAGGCAGGAGCTCACGCTCAGTATAAGCTATATGCAGGATTGCAGCCTGTAAAATTGGTGGCCAGGTACCTTAAATTATTGGGGAATCAGTGACCGGTGTGGTGCCTGCAGATCTGAGTGCCTGCGGGGCAATGACCGGCAGAAGGAGCTCCAGGAAGGCGGCTGGGGAGCAGGAGAGAAAGACCCAAGATGGCGCCGGCCAGGAGGAAAGGCTGTCAGAGGAGCCTGTGATTGTGGGGGTGGATCCTAGGAGAGCAGATGCAGCAGCCAGGCTGCAGCGCTTCGCCCGACAGACAGAGGAGATCTGGAGCCCAGCTGTGACAGGCAAGGTGAAAGATAAGCCTGTGCTGCATGGAGATATGGAGTTGCTGAGGGAGGAGGAGGGAGAGGACAGCGATGGTGGGAGCCATTCTGTGCAGGAGAAGGAGGAGGAGAGCGGGGGAATCATGAAAGGCTCTGTGCTATGCATCGAGGAAATGCAGATTCCTGAGGAGCCCACTCTGAAGGATGTGTTTAAGGTGGTTTTATACAGTCACAATACTATCACCAATATGGCTGCGCAGATGGGGGTCATGCAGGCAGACATGTCCAAAATGCAACATTCCTTGCACGTGACTAAGGAAAGGATGGGAGAGGCGGAAAAACGCATTAGCGGTGCCGATGACTGTATTGCTAAGGCAGATAAGGCTACAAAACGCATGAGTGCTGCGATTTCTGCCATACAAGGGAAAACGGATGACCTTGAAAATAGGTCCAGGCGCAATAATGTGCGGCTGATTGGGGTGCCTGAAAAGACGGAAGGCGCGGCGCCAATAGAGTTCTTTGAAAAATTAAACCATATTGGAGCCGACAAGTTATCTTGGATGTATGCTATTGAAAGAGCACACCGCGTCCCTATGTATCCCCTCCCCCCTGGGCGTCCTCCTAGACAAGTGCTAGTCAAGGTCTTGCACTACCGTGACAGAGACTCCATTCTCAGACATGCCAGAGAGAACCCGGATTTGCAGATAAATGGCTCCAGGATTTCCATATTTCCGGACTTCTCCATAGAGGTGCAGAAGCAGAGAGCCAAATTTGTCCATATCAAGAAGAGGCTGAGGGAGATCGGCGTCACTTACTCGATGCTGTACCCGGCCAAACTAAGAGTGGTCTCTGAAGGGAAAGTGCACTTCTTCACGGAGGATAAAGAGGCACTCAGATGGCTGGACAGCAACGAGCAACATTTGTGCCAAGCGAAATTAAAGGACTCAGCTGGATGATAGAACGGTTCTTTCTTATTCTTGTTTCTCTTTTACTGCCTCTTTTTTTTTTTTTTTTTTTTTGAGGGATCCATTGGCTCCTTTTTTTCCCCCTGGGTTTTTTGTGTTCTTATGAGGCGGGGATGGGCCCTTGTTGGATCTCGAGTTGAAATTTAAATAGGCTGCAATCCACAAGTCATGTGAGAGTCCCAATAGTTTGGGACAAGCGGCGGGACTGTTGGACGGGGTTAACAGACTGTTCCGGATAAAGTGCGCTCTCCCCTCCGTGTTAGGAGGGGATGGAATGATGGGATGGGTATTTGTTGGGGATGTTTCTCTGTTAAGTGGGGGGAGGGGGGTGGGGTTGGGGAAATATTTGTATAATGTACATCACAATGGTTACTGTGGTTGTGGCTTTGGCCGCAAATGGATGAAAGAATGTGGGATAATATGTACTGAGGAGGGAAAATGGCGGGAAGAATGAGAATTGTGAGTTGGAATGTCAGGGGTTTGGCGTCTGGTGTGAAGCGGCAAGCTGTGTTTAAATTTTTGAATGATGCCAAGCCATCAGTGATCTGTCTGCAGGAGACTCATATGGTGAAGGAGAGAACGCATTTTCTGGCTAAGAGATGGGTTCAAGTGGGGTACCATGCCACATTTTCAGCATATTCCAGGGGGGTCAGCATCCTCATCTGTGCCGGGGTACCTTTTGTGTATCACAAAGTGGTTATAGATCAGTCAGGTAGATTCGTATGTTTGCTATGTAAATTGTACGGATGTCTGATGTGGCTGGTTTCAATTTATATTCCACCACCATATTGTGGAAAGGTTATCCACAGAGTTCTGGGAATATTGGAGGAGACACCGGGGATACCATTTTTGACAATAGGGGACTTTAACAACATTCCGGACGCACACTGGGATAGGGGGAGACGAGAGCCGTTGAAGTCGCGTGGTAATTGCACACCATTTGGTGCCGTTCTGAGGGAAACTGCTCTGCATGATTTATGGAGGATTTCTCATCCTGGGGTGTATAAGTATTCCTGTTTTTCGTCCTCTTTCGCTTTTTTGTCAAGAATAGATCTGGCCTTGGGCAATTCACAGATGTTGGGTCTTGTAGGGGAGGTAACGTATATGGCTAGAACAATATCTGATCATTCCCCCATGAGTGTGATACTTGAGGGTGTGGGATCCTCGCCTGCTAGGGGGTGCATGTGGAGGCTGAATCCGTTCTGGCTACACCTTACTGATTTAGATGGACACATAGGGGGGGAAATTAAGGAATATTTTAAAATTACTGCTGGGTCGGCTTCGGTATTGACGGTATGGGAGGCCATGAAGGCCTATTTCAGAGGGCTCTGTATTAAGGGGATATCCCGAATCAAGGCAGAAACAGGCAGGAAGGATCAGATGTTGATAAAAGAGTTGGAGGAGGCTGAGGAGGCATTAATTAACGATCAATCCCCAGAGGCACAGGGAAGGTTAAAGGTGGCGCAGAATAGAGTATGTCAGATGGCAATGAAAACAGCGGAACGTAGAAGAATGTTTCAAACTGCCAAATACTTTGAATAGGGCGACAGGGCGAGCCATCTCCTTTCCAGAATAGTGACGGCACAGAGAGATTCCACACATATAGTCACTTTGAAGGGAAGGGATGGGAGGGAGCACACTGGTTGCAAAGCAATTTTGGAGGTGATGACGGAGTATTACTCGGATCTTTATAAATCACGGGTACAGCCAACGATGGAGGAGGTGGATGGTTTCTTGACAGGGGTACAGCTTCCCAGACTCTCAGTGGCCAATCGGGGACTTCTCGAGGAGCCGTTTAATTTGGAGGAGCTTGACGCCGCATTGGTCTCTATGCCCAATGATAAAGCCCCGGGGGTAGATGGGATCCCGGGGGAGGTGTATAAAAAATATAAAAAGATACTGCTTTCTGCCTTATTGGAGGTGTATGCTGCTGGTCTGGTGGAGGGGGAGCTGCCGAGGTCCATGCGGGAGGCAATAATCGTTGTACTGCCAAAACAGGGTAAGGATCCGAGGGATCCAGCTTCGTATCGCCCAATCTCGATATTAACGATAGATATCAAAATCTTGGCCAAGATGTCTTAACAAGGTGATAACAACACTAATACACCGGGACCAGTCCAGATTTATGCCCAATAGTTCTACAGCGTGTAATCTTCGACGACTGTTTCTCAATATGCAGGTAAAGGCGGATAATATGGGTCGGAGGGTTGTGGTGTCTTTAGACGCCGCTAAGGCGTTTGATAGTGTGGAGTGGCGGTATTTGTGGGCGGTCATGAAGGCTATGGGTTTTGGTGAGAGGTTCATACGTTGGGTGCAGCTGATGTATGCGTCTCCAAGAGCCAGGATACTGGTGAATGGAGTCTTGTCGGGGGATTTCCCTTTATATAGGGGAACGCGGCAGGGGTGCCCCTTGTTTCCTCTGCTGTTTGCAATTGCTGTTGAGCCCATGGCGGTGGCAATACGGAGGGACAGGGATGTAAAGGGGTTTCGGTATGGAAACTATGAAGAAAAAATAGCCCTGTACGCTGACGACGTGTTATTGTTCTTGGAAGATGCACAGGAGACTCTGGGGGCCGCTATGAACAGTATTTCTAAATTTGGGGCTCTTTCCGGATTATCTATTAATTGGGAGAAGTCTGTGTTGTTGCCCATGG
Source organism: Ranitomeya variabilis (assembly GCF_051348905.1). NCBI lineage: Eukaryota > Metazoa > Chordata > Amphibia > Anura > Dendrobatidae > Ranitomeya > Ranitomeya variabilis. The sequence goes on along the minus strand of NC_135232.1, from coordinate 200,311,510 downwards.
ACGCGACGGCTCCTCTGACTCTTGACCCTGGGGTTCCCCTAAGAGTAGTACATGAGTTTAAGTATCTGGGCATTGTGGTTTCGGACAAAATAGAGGACTATGTGTGGCTCAACCTGACTCCTTTGCTTGGGAAGTTACAGCAGAAGATTGGGGCCTGGAAGAAGCTATTTCTGTCGGTCGCAGGCAGAGCCAATTTGATCAAAATGATACTTATGCCTCAGCTCCTCTACATATTGCATAATGCTCCAGTGTGGCTGCCTCAGAGTAAATTTTATAGGATCAATACTCTATTTAGGGATTTAATTTGGAGGGGTGGACGGGCGCGCATCAAATTGGAACATCTGCAAAGGGCAAAGGATGAGGGTGGTCTGGCGGTCCCCAATCCATGGATATACTATATAGCATCTCAATGCCAGCACATGGTAGGTTGGGGAGAGCCAGAACAGAGCTCTTCAGCGGGGATAATCATTGAACGCGCGGTAGGGAAGGGCCCATTGTTGGCCAGTCTTGAAGCAGGTAGATTCAGAATTAACCCCCCAAAATTCCCAACAATAGCTATGATGGGGAAAGTATGGCAGAAAATTAAGCAATTGAGGTGAGTAACAGAATTTACGAGATATACGCCAATTTGGTTTGAACCTAGGTTGGCAGAGCTCATGAGATTGCGAGGGTTCGGTCAGTGGAGGCGCATTGGCATTTGGTTCGTGCCTCAGTTGCTTGATGGAGATGTTATTAAAACATTCGAGACACTTAGGACTGAGTTTCCTTTAACCCAGAAGTCATTCTTTCAGTACCTGCAGTTGAGACATGCCCTAAACTGTCAAAATGAGGTGTCGCGCGTGAATCTGCAGTCAGATAGCTTGTTGAATCTTATTGGGCCTCGGAGGAGTACGAGGGGGTTCATTACCTTGATGTACAGGGGTCTGATGGATACCTTTTTATTGAAGCATCCGTTAAGGATTAAGGAGAAATGGGTGGCAGATGTGGGCCCCTTGTCGGAGTCCCAGTGGGAGTCCATACTTCAATATATCCCCAGGGCTTCCCTGAGTGAGGCTAAGAGGGTGTCACAGTTATACCTGGTGTATAGGGTGTACAGGACCCCGGCAAGGATGAGGAAGGCAGGACTGAGAGGTGACTCAGAATGTCCCAGGTGTGGTGAGGAAGGCGCTGATCTGCTACATATGATGTGGTCGTGTGCTCGCCTCCAACCCTTTTGGGTGAAGGTGCTTAACTTGATCCAGGAGGTGACAGGAGTAGATGTGGTGCGTAACCCGCTGACTTGCCTTTTGGGCTGTATGGATGATATTGCTACGGATGAATGTGGAAGGCTGACTATCGCAAGATTGTTGTATGCTGCGAGAAAGCTTATCGCACTGCACTGGTTGGATGAAAAACCGCCAGGGAAAAAGGAGTTTATCAACAAGATAAATTTTATTGTCCTTATGGAAATAAATATATACAGTAAGAGAGGTCAGAATACAAAATTTGAAAATGTGTGGGGTGGATGGATGGATTACCCAGGTGTGGCGTCTGCTGAGTTACTGCAAAGTAGAATGGGTGTTGTGTAGTTGATTCTGGGGGGACTCCTATATGTACAGGCGTGTTTTTGTAAAGCTTGTTATCTTTTCTCAAGAGGTGATGCTGTCAGATGGTTGGATTGGATAATGGGCAAGAGATTGGGGGGAGGGAGAGGGGGGTTGGTGTTAGCCGGAGTATTACCACAGCAGCGCGTGTTACTTCATATAAGCAGCAGAATCCAACGTAAGGCAAACTGTGTTTAATATATGCAGCTTGAACTGGAACAAAATAAGAAAGCTTTGACAGTAACTACCGATATAATCTAGTCCATGTAACACATGTCTCTCTGTGAAGGAAACAGCAGCAGACTGATGCAATCAGTGAGTGTCCTTAGACCTTTTTTTTTTTTTTTTGTACAAACTTTAACAATCACAGCATAGCTGACAAATGAACACTCATAGACATTCAATGCAGACTACAACAGGAATGGAGTTGTTGCATTTAAACTTATTCCAACACCCCCACTCAACAACTGCTTATCCTGTTAGTCCCATTGCAGTTCTGAATTCTTCAAACTTGGCTCTTGACAATGGCTTTGTCAAAACATCTGCTAACATCTTGTCAGATTCACAGTAAACAAACTTTAGAACTTCACGCTCTACTAAGTCACGCAAGTGATGATGTTTAACATCAATGTGCTTTGTTCTTGCACTTATCCTTTCACTGCTGGCGAGCTTGATACATCCTTGGTTGTCCTCATAGATAACAGTTGGTTCAGCTAGTGGTTTGCCGAATTCTTCCAAAAGTTGCTTCAACCAAATTAACTCTTGACTTGCATGAGCAGCTGATGTATATTCTGCTTCTGTAGAAGACAATGCAACTGACACTTGTTTTCTACTCGACCATGAGATTGAAGTGTGTCCTAACTTGAACAAGTAACCACTTGTTGATCTTCGATCACTTGAGTCTCCAGCCCAATCTGCATCTACATATCCTCTGAGAATTAGATCTCCTGATGCAGAAATCTTTAGACTTAACTCTTGGGTTGCCTTAAGATACTGAAGAAGTCTCTTAATTGCATTCCAATCTCTTTGGCGTGGCTTGCTTACACGTCGGCAGAGAATTCCCACTGTGGCTGAGATATCTGGACGGGTTGTGGTTGCTATGTATAGAAGTGCCCCCACTGCTTGTCTGTAACTGTCATTTGTGGGTAGCAGATCTTCTTCTCCTTCCAATTTTAGGTAAGATGGATCCATTGGAGTTAATATGCCTTTGGCTTCTGACATTCCAAACTGGTTTAGAACTGTGGAGATTTTAGAATTTTGATTAAGAAGAAAACTTCCATCTTCCTCTCTCTGGATTTGGATTCCCAAATAGTATGTCACATCTCCAAGGTCCTTGGTCTCGAAATGCTTGTTCAGAATTTGACCTAGTTTTGAAATTTCTCTCTCTTCTTGATGCGCTATTATTACATCATCCACATATAGAATAACATACATCCAATCTTGTGATACACTTTTTGTATACAAACATGGATCCGCTTGAGACCTTTTAAATCCTTCGTCGATTAACACTTTGTTCATCTTAGTGTTCCATGCTCTTGCTGATTGCTTAAGGCCGTAGAGAGATTTTTGCATTCTGCAAACAAGGTTCTCTTTACCCCTTTTAACATAGCCTTCTGGTTGAGTCATGTACAGCTCTTCTTCAATGTCTCCATGTAGAAAGGCTGTTTTGATGTCAAAATGTCTTACTTTCATCTGCTGAACAGCAGCTATGGATAATAAAGTTCTGAATGTAGTTTGCTTGGCAACTGGAGCAAAAGTAGCATCATAATCTTCACCATATTTTTGTGAATATCCTTTTGCGACCAATCTTGCTTTAAAACGGTGAATATTACCTTCGGAGTCATATTTGTTCTTAAAGACCCACTTACATCCAATTGCTTTCTTGCCTTGAGGTAGCTCTGTGAGCTCCCATGTTTTGAGCTTATGAAGGGATTCCATTTCTTCATCAGCAGCTTTTATCCATTTTTGCTTCTTATGAATAGGCAGTTTTTGCATTTCCTGCCATGACTGTGGCTCTTCTTCTGGAATTGATCTGACCATATAAGAAAGGCGTTTAGCTGGAATTCCTTTATTTGATCTTTCTGATCTTCTGATCTCCTGAGGTTGGCTTGGTTCTTCTGTTTCTTTTTCAGTACTTTCAGAGCATATCCAGACTTCAGTATTTTCTTTGAGATTCTCTTCAATGTCTGGAATCACTGACTGAAATTCTTGTTCCTTAGGTTGAATTATTTGCGTAACCTCATGAAATTTGAGCGATACTGAGTTTTCATCAATCACTACATCTCTGCTGATTGTTACTGTGTTGGTCTGTGGATGCAGGATTCTGTATCCTTTCTGAGTTTCACTGTACCCCACAAGAACTCCTTCCTTTGCATGAGATTCCCACTTAGAACGTTTTTCTTTGGGAACATGCACAAAAGTTTTGCTTCCGAATATCCTGAGATGCTTCAGGTTGGGCTTCTCACAGTTCCATAGCTCATACGGAGTTTTACTTGTAGCTTTACTTGGCAGTCGATTTTGAAGATAGGTAGCAGTCATGATGGCTTCTCCCCAATATGTTGTAGGTAGGTTTCCATCAAATAGCATACTTCTTCCACTTTCACAAAGAGTTCGGTTCTTTCTCTCTGCTGTGCCATTCTGCTCTGGGTTGTATGGAACGGTTGTCTGGAACACGATTCCATTCTTTTTCAGGATGGTTTGCACTTTACCACTTGTATATTCAGTTCCATTATCTGCTCGCAGTACCTTTGGTATTCTTCCAAATTTGTTAAGAACTGCAGCAAGATATTCTTCAAGTTTCTGTGGAACTTCATCTTTACTTTGAAGTAGGTAAGTAACAGTATATCTGGAATAATCATCAATGAATGTGAGAAAATATCTCTTCTTGCTGGGAGTAAGAACACTCATTGGACCACACACATCTGTATGTATCAAATCCAGTATCTGTGCAGATTTAGTAGTGCTTACTTTAGGAAACGATTTTCTGGACATTTTCCCTTTTAGGCAACTTGTGCACTTCATTGTTTGATTACACTGGTTGATTGCAATACCATTTGCAAGTTGAGCTAGTTTCTTTACTGCTTCTGGATCTCTGTGGCCTAGGCGTCTGTGCCACACATGAATACAGTCCTTATGAAAATCTTGTCTAGCACTGTAAACAGTTTCATTGCATTTCAGCTGATAAAGTTCATCTTTGATTTTTCCTTCGGCAAGGGTATGACCCTTCTTTGAAATGATGCATCTGTCATCCTTAAATGTAACTATATTTCCTTGTTGTGCAAGCTTCTTTACAGATAAAAGGTTACTTTCAAGTTTGGGAACATACAGCACGTCTTTAACTGGGATTTTTCTGACTTGTGCTGAGGATTGAACTTGACAATGGAAATAACCATCTCCTATTCCTTCTGATGTCATATAGTGACCATTAGCTAAAATTACCTTTTCAGACTTGCTTTCATCTAGATTAATGAAGAAATCCTTATCACGTGTCATGTGAGCAGTCGCTCCAGAGTCAATACACCAAACATGGTTTGCATATGGGCTTGTGCTGACCCCAAATGCAGTCGCAATACATGCATCTTCCTTCTTTACAGCTGTTTTAACCTTTTGATGACTGTCCTGCTTTTTAAACTGATTCATTCTTGCTTTCCACACTCTGCAGTCTGCTTTAAGGTGACCAGGCTTTTTACAGACAAAACATTCACGAGTTTCCTTTAAATGACTCTGAGCTTTAGAAAAGTACTGTGTCTTTAATGCTGTTTCTGCTTTGCATATATTATTGCTAATAGTCTCTGACTTTCTCTTGTATTCATCTGCAAGTTTCCCTTTCACATATTCTAGTGTGAGTTCATCATCTGGTCTGGCATCTAATGCAGTCACAAGCGTGTCATAACTTTCTGGAAGACCACTTAATAGTAATGCAGCAACATGAAAATCTTTAATTTCTTCACCAATACCCCTTAGGCGCTCCACAATCTCTAGGGTGTTTCTGATATAGTCCTGCATATGCTGGCCATCACTTAATTTAGACTGATACAGCTTTCTCATAAGATATAGCTTATTGCTGAGATTTGACCTTTCATGCACTTTCTGTAATTCTTCCCACATTTTCTTTGCAGTATCACATTTGCATACATGTACAATCTGGTTATCATCTATGCTGAGGGAAATAGTGCTTTGTGCTTTCTGATCAGTCTCTAGCCAATCACCCGGTACTGGGTCAGGCACAGGCTGTTCAATACATTTCCATGTACCCTCTCTTATAAGTAACATCTTTACCTTGAATTTCCAGGAGCTGTAATTGTGATTTGTGAGACTTGGCACTGTGTACTTCACTGCATTCCTTTCTGTAGACATTCTTGTCTCTTGTACCTCTTTTTTTGTTTGTTACTGGCCCTTTAAGCTGCGCTGTCCGGTGCTCTGTACACTTCGGTACCTTTGCGTTCCGGTGTCCTTGTATTCCGGGGGTTCCTCTGTGCTGTCTGCGCTTGGCTCGCTGCTTATTCCGGTGACTGGGCTTTTTACCATTTACTTTCCGGTGGCTGGGCCCATAACCTGTTAGCCGGAGTATTACCACAGCAGCGCGTGTTACTTCATATAAGCAGCAGAATCCAACGTAAGGCAAACTGTGTTTAATATATGCAGCTTGAACTGGAACAAAATAAGAAAGCTTTGACAGTAACTACCGATATAATCTAGTCCATGTAACACATGTCTCTCTGTGAAGGAAACAGCAGCAGACTGATGCAATCAGTGAGTGTCCTTAGACCTTTTTTTTTTTTTTTTGTACAAACTTTAACAATCACAGCATAGCTGACAAATGAACACTCATAGACATTCAATGCAGACTACAACAGGAATGGAGTTGTTGCATTTAAACTTATTCCAACAGTTGGTTAGGTGGTAAGGGTGTTGTTTAGTAAAATGAAAATGTATTATCAGGTCATGTATCTAATGTACGGTATTTGTCTGGAAATTGTATCAGACTGTGTTAATAGCATGTCATATGCTTTAATAAAAAATACATGATTTAAAAAAAAAAAAAGGTGGATCCTGAATTGCTTCCAGGCTGCCCAGATCTCCATTACCACCTGTTACCTGTGCTCCGGACTGCACCTTCCACCAGGAATTAAAGGTAAAGAAAACTGCAGCCCTTGAGTCCTTTAGTCATTGCCTGTACCCTCAGTCCTGCACCCCAATGTCCACAATCCCCTTACAAAATTGTACCAGTAGCCCAGGGGCCCCGCTCCACCTGTGGGGAACAGAACCATCCCAGCTGCATCACTGTCGGCCCCAGCGGTCTCCTTAAGCAGCGTCCGCCATCTATAGCTGAATACCGCTGGTAGTGTCTCGAACAATCCCCTTTCCTATATAAACTTTATTCCCAAACATCAGTGTATCACTTTTATTGCGCGCCCAGGGCCACAGACCGGATCACCGCTGCTGTGACCACCCCTTTAGCGGGTGTCGCATTCGCCTGTGCTCTCCCCATCTGATTTTAAGTCCTTGCTATGAAATAATAAAGAAGATCTTTCCATGATATGGTAAGTGTGGCCATTTTCATTTCTACTACTTGGGACTTTTTGTATAATAACAGAGGTACTACTGATTATCATGGAAGTTAGTCGTGTGTATAAACTATACATGTGTACATCATCATGCATTTATGGTAGAAAGACGGTAATGCCAACCGGTTTTCTTTTTGCTTGTTAATATTACCATTGTTATTATTTTATGGCACTTCTACCAAACAATTGCTAATATTGCAATAGTACAGGAAATGTGCAGTAAAATTATTTAACCTTCTACATTTACACAGCTTGTATTGCAATGTATATTGTCAATGTCACAACATTCAGACAAATGTCTCCAAACCTCCTCATCACAACATATGGAGTGGTCACTGTCATAAATGGTCTTATGAGTTGTACAGATCAAAGGCTGGGGGCTCTGGGTCACTACCCGCACCCCTTGCTGTGAACAGGTATTGAAGCAGGTGATATAATGGACAGCAGACATGGAGTGTATACAGAGTAATTAACAAATGGCTGACATTTCTTGGAAGGGCAAACATTGACTCTGTACACCCTCATTACCAAAGATGCGAGATATAGATATCTGCTTCTAAGCAGACAGCAGGGCACCATATCAGAGAACTCACAAGGCAATGTTGTGTAAAATAAAAAAGTTTGACACATTCCATATATATACAGTGGGTACGGAAAGTATTCAGACCCCTTTAAAATTTTCACTCTTTGTTTCATTGCAGCCATTTGGTCTATTCAAAAAAGTTTTTTTCACATTAATGTTCACTCTGCACCTCATCTTGACTGAAAAAAACAGAAATGTAGATTTTTTTGCATATTTATTAAAAAAGAAAAACTGAAATATCACATGGTCATAAGTATTCAGATCCTTTGCTCAGACACTAATATTTAAGTCACATGCTGTCCATTTCCTTGTGGCCCTCCTTGAGATAGTTCTACTCTTTCATTGGAGTCCAGCTGTGTTTAATTAAACTGATATGACTGAATTTGGAAAGGCACAAACCTCTCTATATAAGACCTCACAGCTCAGAGTGCATGTCAGACCAAATGAAAATCATGAGGTCAAAGGAACTGTCCAAGGAGCTCAGAGACAGAATTGTGGTAAGGCACAGATCCGGCCAAGGTTACAACAGAATTTCTGCAGTACTCAAGGTTCCTAAGAGCACAGTGGCTTCCATAATCCTTAAATGGAAGAAGTTTTGGACCACCAGAATCTTCCTAGACCTGGCCATCCAGCCAAACTGAGCAATCGTTGGAGAAGAGCCTTGGTGAGAGAGGTAAAGAAGAACAGTAGGGAGATGGGAAAAAGTTCCACAAAGTCAACTATCACTGCAGCCCTCCACCAGTCAGGCCTTCATGGCAGAGTGGCCCGACGGAAGCCTCTCCTCAGTGCAAAACATATGAAAACCCGCATAGAGTTTGTTAAAAAACACATGAAGGACTCCCAGACTATGATAAATAAGATTCTCAGGTGTGATGAGATGAAGGCAGACCTTTTCGGTGATAATTCTAAGTGGTATGTGTGGAGAAAACCAGGCACTGCTCATCACCTGCCCAATACAATCCCAACAGTGAAACATGGTGATGGCAGCATCATGCTATGGGAGTGTTTTTCAGCTACAGGGACAGGACAACTGGTTGTCATTGAAGGAAACATGAATGCGGCCAAGTACAGAGATATCCTGGATGAAAACCTCTTCCAGAGTGCTCTGGACCTCAGACTTGGCCTAAGGTTCACCTTCCAACAAGACAATGACCCCAAGCACACAGCTAAAATAACAAAGGAGTGGCTTCAGAACAACTCTGTGACCATTCTTGACTGGCTTAGACAGAGCCCTGACCTAAACCCAATTGAGCATCTCTGGAGAGACCTGAAAATGGCTGTCCACCAACGTTCACCATCCAAGCTGACAGAACTGGAGAGGATCTGCAAGGAAGAATGGCAGAGGATCCCCAAATCCAGGGGTGAAAAACTTGTTGCATCATTCCCAAGAAGACTCATGGCTGTACTAGCTCAAAAGGTGCTTCTAGTCAATACTGAGCAAAGGGTCTGAATACTTGTGACCATGTGATATTTCAGTTTTTCTTTTTTAATAAATTTGCAAAAATTACTACATTTCTGTTTTTTTCAGTCAAGATGGGGTGCAGAGTGTACGTTAATGAAAAAAAAAGAACTTTTTTGAATTTACCAAATGGCTGTGTAACAACCCTGCCGGCATCACTGCATGGCCTTCCATTCCCCACCTGCCTGTTACATTAACTCACTCATCCAGTGCCATGCTGTGAGATCTGTCTGCTGCCGGCTCCATGCCATGTGCTTCATTGCCGCTAGCTCTGTGTACACTTCCTGGCTGTGTGCATAGGGGGGCGGCGCCAGCCACTCCGGATTCTTATTGAGACTGTGTGCACCTCCCTGGGGTGTTCCTGGCCAATAGCCTTGAGGCCTCTGATACTTAAGGCATCCTCACCCATTGGAGGATGCCTGAGCAAACTATTTCCCTCAGTTAGCACTTGCTACTGAGCTGCCAGGTCGTGTCTGTTCCTGTCTCAGAGGGCTGCAACTTGCAGGCCTTCATCTGTGTTCTGTTTGTGTATCCGTGTCTGTTCCTGTCTGAACTCTGGTCTATGTCCGTTCCTGTTCCTTCTTTCTCATTTGTCATTTCCCACTCTGCTGTGTGTATCTCCGCTTTATCTTTCTGCTCTGCTTGCCACTATCAGTGGTTCTGCATCTCTCTGCTCTGTTCGCCACTACCCGTGGTTCTGCACTACTCTGCTCAGTTCTTCCACAACCTGTGGATCTGTGCCTCTCAGCTTTCCTCGCCACAACCTGTGGTTCTGCACTCTCTTGCTCTTGGCTGTTATGATGACCTGGTGGTTAGGAGCACTAGGAATGACCTGATGAGCAAACTAGTAATACAGGACAAGCTCTGGGAAGTGGGAGCTCTGCTGACCGCAACCCCTAATCCTATCACAACAACTAGAAATAGCCGTGGAGCGTACCTGACTCTGCCTAGACGCCTCTTCACAGCCTAAGAGCTAACTACCCCTAAAGATAGAAAATAAGGCCTAACTTGCCTCAGAGAAATTACCCCAAAGAGAAAGGCAGCCCCCACACATATTGACTGTGAGTTAAGATGGAAGTCACAAACACAGGAATGAAATAGGTTTCAGCAAAGGAGGCCAGACTTAACTAAACAGACTTGAAGATAGAAAAGGTATCTTTGCGGTCAGCATAAAAAACTACCAAAAAACCACGCAGAGTTTGCAAAAGAGACCCCACACCGACTCACGGCGTGGAGGTGCCACTCTGCATCCCAGAGCTTCCAGCTAGCAAGGCAGAATCATGATAGCAAGCTGGACAAGGAAACAGTGGTAAACAAATAAGCTAGCAGGGACTTAGCTTTTGCTGGAGTAGACAGGTCATCTGAAAGATCCAAAAGAGAACTGAACCAGTACTAGGACATTGACAGCTGGCATCAAGTAACGATCTAAGTGGAGTTAAATAGAGCAGCCAGCCTAGGACTAAATGAGGTCAGCTGAGGAAGGAACCTCAGAACCAGCAGCTCCACTCACAGCCACCAGAGGGAGTCCATGGACAGAACTCGCCGAAGTACCATTCATAACCACCGGAGGGAGTTTGAGAACAGAATTCACAACACTTGGCGTTACCTCCTGTGGTTCTGGCTCTTGGCTCCGCCTCCAGCGTCTCCGCTCCTGGCTCCGCCTCCAGCGTCTCCGCTCTTGGCTCTGCCTCCTGCATCCCCACTCTTGGCTCCGCCTCCAGCGTCTCCGCTCTTGGCTCCGCCTCCAGCGGTTCCGCTCTTGGCTCCGCCTCCAGCGTCTCAGCTCTTGGCTCCGCCCCCAGCGGCTCCGTCCTTGGCTCTGCCTTCTCCTTCTCTACTCTTAGCTCTGCCTTCTCCTTCTCTGCTCTTAGCTCTGCCTTCTCCTTCTCTACTCTTAGCTCCACCTCCTGCTCTTACTCCGCCTCCTGTGATTCTGCTTTGCATCCACTCTTGCTCTATCTTTATTCTGCAACTTGCCGTACGGGTTTCTACCTGTTTCTTTATGTTCTCCAGTCTGAACAGGTTCTTACCTATTTCCATACATCCGCCTGTATACCAGTTCCTACCAGAGTATCAGCCCTGTCTGCCAGTGCCAGCCGTGCCCGCCTGTCTGCCTGAGTGCCAGCCGCGCCCGTCTGCCTGCCTGTATCTCCGTCTAGCCGGTCTGCCCATCAGGGCCTCTGCCATACCCGTCCGTCAGCCAGTGTCACAGCCGTGCCTGCCTGCATGTGTCTTGTCCCCGGTGGGATCAGCATCCACAGTCTGACTCCACCCTGGAGTGATACCTGGTAGCTTCCTATTGCACAAGTCTGACCTCACCATCGGAGGCTCCAGCGAACACCTAGGAAGCTACTTAGTTACGCCCCTTCCAGGGAAGTTCGGTCTGTGGTCCAGTGGGGCCACACCCCCAGGCGCCCGCGCCAACCAGTCTCGGCGTGAGCGTTACAGGCTGCAATGAAACAAAGAGTGAAAAATTTAAAGGGGTCTGAATACTTTCCGTACCCACTGTATATCCATGATTGGAGAGCATATTTGCATCTCTGGGTAAAGTTTCAAACGTTTTTGTAGATTGCAATGCAATCTGAACGCAATATCGCTCCGAATTAAGGATATTTAAAAGAAAAATGTTAAATAATATTATATTCAGGTGCGGTATATATATAAAAAGCTGGAAGGATGTTTGGTAAGATGACGGCCATATTGTTTTTCTAGGAGGTTCCTGAGGACAATAGGATCTGGTAAACCTCTTTATAACATTACATATCAGTGTCAGACCGCAGGAGAAGCAACAAGTATTGTAGACCTGTCCATATTTTCTACGACGTTCTCCTCTGCCAGATGTGCTCACAAATCCAATTTGTAAGACGTATTTGGATTTTATCCTACACTGTTTTGCTTTTAGGCACTGCACTCTTTTGGTATATTAATATAAAATGTAATAAGTTTGTTCTTTGCTGGTCTATATGTACCCACAATCCCTGAAGAGGGCAAGAATAACTTGGTTAGGTTACCCTGTGTCACTGTTCCCTAGTTCACGGCAGATCTCTTAATAGGCATCTGCCTGTAAGCATGGAGGTGTTTCTGAACAGCCCAAAATACAAGATGTGAAAAAACAGTTTTATCCTTAATTTACATCTCTAATTAAAGGGATTTATTGGGCATACGGTACTAATAACTTATGCTCAGTCATCAATATCAGATTGGCAGTTCGACACCTGTCACCCCACAACCAACGGTTATTAGCTCCATAGGCAGCATGATGTAAACAATGGAGCTGCACTTATCAGCCCAGATCGGTGCTTAGCAATCACTGCCAAGTACAGCAGAACAGCTCCAATTCTAGAGATTGGGATCAGAACTTCAGCACCCGGGCAGAGGCTGCTTCAAAATGAATCGAGCTGCACAATATAAACTAAAGAAGAAAAACAAACTAATTTACCATTTCCACTGATTACAGGCTCCCCTTCAGTGCAGTTTAAGTCTTCACTACATCTGCCATCTAAAATTGTCGGACTCTAAATAAAAAACAAAAACAAAGTGGACAACGTAACTGTACGGTCACATCACAACCAGATCAGCACTTCAAATTCTTGATCATAATATAATAAACCGCTCAGCATACATGCATTTCTTTGATTTTCTGACAAATAAAAAAAAAGTAGGTGCCATGGAAAAGACAGCTAATTTTAATTTCCAGAACCATCTCTGTACAAAGTGATGACATTTTCAATCTCATCACAATATTGTAAAATCTCCACACGTAAATAAGTAGTTTGATATTGTGTAGAAATGTTCACTTACTGAAGCAAATAAAGACACTCCAAAGCTGGTTATACATATTACCGTAGATGAATGATTTCAGAACCTACTGATTTCAGTGGGATCAGCTGACGTCTATGGGGGTCTCCCAGCTCTTCCCCAGCAGATGATATTGACAGCGAGAAGAATGGGGCATGCTGAATAATAATGCCTGAGCTTCTATTCCCAAGATAGATAAGTTGCTTGGCTGAATGTGCATGTATATTAAATGGGTCAGGAAAGGTAGAAAACCTCTGGGCCGACAACTGTCAGAAGGGTATGGCTACCATTAGTCTTACAGAATAAATTTAATCTTCTGGACTGTAAATAACATAAAAAATATTAGGCTTACCTCTGGGCACAAGCCCAAAACTTGTCCCGGTGTTGAAACAAAATTTGTAACCAAAAACAGGACATTTTCACCCTGTAATACAAAGTTAATAATATATACGTCATATGTGATCAGTTTTGTTGTTATTAAAATCTTAAAGGGAACCTGTCATCCCCCTCCTGGCATTTTTAACTAAGGCTACGTTCACATTTGCGTTGTGCGCCGCAGCGTCGTCGCCGCAACGCACAACGCAAACAAAAACGCAGCAAAACGCATACACAACGCTGCGTTTTGCGCCGCATGCGTTCAACGCATGCGGCGCAAAACGCAGCGTTTTTTGTAAACGCAGTTGCGTTTTCAACAAAAAACGCAGCGTTTTGCGCCGCATGCGTTTTTTGAGCAGTGAGTCATTCTTCATCCCACCCCCAAAAAAAAGTGTCTACACAATAGATAAGGACCACCAATGGCTAGAAGAGGGTTGGTGTTTATGTAATTGTGTATATATACCATGGCAGACATGAATTCCTCCCATTTTGCTGGTATTCATGATGGAGCGTCCCATGGACAGTATCGTCATGGATATGGAGATGGAATTTGCCTTGGCTCATGCCTATGCTGTCGCCTGTGCTCATCAAAGAGAAAGAGAAAAACAGAGATGGATTCATCGCCGATTTTGGATACACCCTATCTTGGAAGTCCGGGAGAGCCGTGGAGCATACCATAGCTTGTTTGGCGAACTGAATGAGAACCTGGAGAAATATTTCGAGTACACCAGGATGTCTCAGGAGAGCTTCCGGTATCTTCTGCGTCGGGTGGAAGGAGCCATTAGCAGGCAGGACACTCAGCTCCGGAGAGCTATTTCCGCAGAGGAACGGCTGCTGGTGACTCTACGGTACGTAGCTGTTTGAATGACTGAGATATGTTCGGCTACGTTCACATCTTCCCTTTTTTTTTTTTTTTTTTTCTTAATTTTTTTTGGGGGTGGTATGGTCAATGTACTTTTAGGCTGTGTTTCTACGGTCAGTAAACGCTGCTTGTTTGACGCTGCAGCGTCAAACAAGCAGCGTCCAGATGTTCCAGCATAGTGGAGGGGATTTTATGAAATCCCGTCTCCACTATGCGTGGAAACCCGCACGCGGAGGCCCTGCGACTCCGGACATGCTGCGCGTCTTTTCAGAACACAGCATGTCCGTACACCTTGCGGGGACGCAGCGTCCCCGCAAGGTATATCACAGGGCCCTACGGCGAGGGGTGCGATGATCCCGGATGTGTACTGTACACATCCGGCACCATCGCGTCCCAGGAAGGGGGCGGGGCTTATCGCCGACCGGCTTCGCCGCTGCAACGATAGCGCCGCGTCTCCGGACAGTGGAGACATACCCTTATAAATTGCAATGTACTAATGTAATTTCTTTATCTTCTTGGCAGTTTCCTGGCTACCGGAGAGATCTTGCGATCCCTTCAATTTCAGTTCCGGATTGGAGTCTCCACTCTCTCGGGAATTATTGCTGAGACCTGCCGCGCTTTGTGGGATAACCTCCGTGAAGAATTTTTACCCGTCCCTACAAGCGATATCTGGTTGGCCAACGCCGAGAAATTTGAGGAAGTGTGTTCGTTTCCAAACTGTATTGGCGCGGTGGATGGCAAGCACATTCGTATTACCAAGCCAGGGAAAAGTGGATCCCTTTTCTATAACTACAAAAAATATTTTTCCACTGTGCTGATGGCAATTGCCGGTGCGGACTGCCGTTTTCTGGCAGTCGACATTGGTGCTTTTGGCCGGTCAAATGACTCGCGCACATTCAAAGAGTCTGATATGGGCCAAAAATTATATGGCAACAATTTCAATTTCCCCCAGCCACGACCTCTTCCCCACACCGAAGGCCCTGCGATGCCATTTGTTGTGGTTGGGGATGAGGCATTCCAAATGTCTGCCAACCTATTGAAACCCTACTCAAGTCGGGGCTTGGACCACACGAAAAGGGTGTTCAATTACAGACTGTCCAGGGCCAGAAGGACTGTGGAGTGCGCCTTTGGCATCCTTGTCTCTAAATGGCGGATATTAGGATCCGCCATTAATCTGAAAACTGAGACAGTGGATGAGGTGGTGAAGGCGTGTGTGGTTCTCCACAATTTTATTCTGGCCAAAGAGAGACTGAACGTTGATCTGGATGAAACCATAGCCAACCCATTGCCCAATTTCCATGATCATCCTCTGAGGACAAGTGTGGAAATTGCGCAGATGAGGGACCGTTTTGCGGCCTATTTTGTGTCAGATGTTGGCCGTCTGTCATGGCAAGATTCAATGGTGTAATAAACTGTTGGACTGTATTCTGGTGTGACTATGCTAAAAATAGTTCACCAATGTAAATGTGCCTTATCTAAAAAACTTGGAAACCTTTGTTTTTAAAATGTTGTGTTTTAATAAAAAAATTTTCTTACGTTTTCTACCCTGCTTCCAAGACAAAATTTATACCATACCATATTTATTTGTTTGTCAGATCGCCGTGTATCGTTGTGTTTGACAGCAAAATCAACGATACCAGCGATGTTTTACACTGGTAACCAGGGTAAACAACGGGTTACCAAGCGCATGGTCGCGCTTAGTAACCCGATGTTTACCGTGGTTACCAGTGTTAATTGTAAACTAAAAAATAAAAATAAATATACTCATCTTCGCGTCCCCTGGCGTCCACTTCCTGCACTGAGTGAGCGCCGGCCGTAAAGTGAATGCACAGCACAGCGTTGCTGTGAGGGACGTCACTCAGTCAGTGCAGGGAAGCTGACGCCGGGGGATGCGATTGTGAATATTTTTTTTTTTTCATTTTACACTGGTAACCAGGGTAAACATCGGAAGTGCGCCCTGCGCTTAGCAACCCGATGTTTAACATGGTTACCCGGGGACCTCGGCATCGTTGGTCGCTGGAGAGCGGTCACACAGACCGCTCTCCAGCTCCCAAATAGCGATGCTGCAGTGAATTGCATCGTTGTCTGTTTTGCTGCAGCATTGTTAAGTGTGAAGGTACCTTTACAGTATGTGTCCACGTTCAGGATTGCATCCTGAATTGCTCAGGTTTTTTCATCAATATTTGTAAGCCAAAACCAGGAGTGGAACAATTAGGAAAAGTAGAATAGAAACATATGCTCCACTGCTGTATTTATTACCCACGCCTGGTTTTGGCTACAAATATTGAATTAAAATCCGGACCAAATCCGGATGCAATCCTGAGCGTGGACACATACCCTTTTTCTTTGAAAACAACTCATACACTTTAGTGTTTGGAAACACCTCATACAGCAATGAAAGACACCCAAAGAAACGGTCAAATTAAAAAATCCAAAAATACTGTCTGACATTGCATATATGAGGTGTTTGAAGCACAAATAAACGACGCACGGAGTGAATTACCGAGCAGTGTACTTGAAAAGAAGACCAAATATTGTATACAAAAAAATAAATTTTTATTGAGGGGAAACAGAAAAAAAGGGAAAAGAAAATTAGGGGGTATCAACAGCCGAGGGGGGATCAACATCCGCTACCACCGGTGACCGGTAGCTTCTAGTTCTGGACCTGGGAGTGGGAGTGGTAGAGGAGAAAGGAGGAGGAGGAGCCGCCATACTCGAGGAGGCTTGATGGCAGGTCCAAACCCCCCGCAGGGTACACTAGGGAGACCGCCTCGTCAGTAGAGGAGGGAGGAGGCAACACAAGCCGCCTGCGTTTTTGGCTTGGTTGGCCCTGGCTGCTCCTGCTGTGGCTAGAGCCACGACGAGATGGTGTCTGTCCTGGAGCAGCCAGAACCTGTGCCTCTGTGTGTGTGTCTGTGTGCCTCCTCTTTTGTGTTTTTTTTTTTCTTTTCCTGCCTTCTGCGGCATCTCCCCCAGAAGCACTCCTACGGGAGGATGAGGGCCTGGCAGGAGCAGGAGTGGGCCGCACACTGGTATGGTGCCTGTGGTGGCGTCGCCCGGCACTTGGACCAGGGTGGGGTGGCTGGAGTGACTCTGCAGCAGTAGTCGGAGTCACGCTAGCCAGCGACGGCACTACGGGCAGTGTCGCTGACTGCGCGACCCGAGACTGCTGCAGAGCCCTCACGTAAGAATTGTTGCAGTCCTGCATCACCGAAATCTGGAGTTCCGGCGTAAGGTTTTCCACCATGCCCTTAGCAATTGTGCTTAAAAAATGTTTTGCCGGATTTGAGAGCTCGGCTTCAATGGCTTCAAGGCGACGTTCGATACTGGACATTTTATCGGTCATCGCCTTGAAACCATTCTGGAACACCGTGCTCAAGTGCAAAAATTCGAGCATGGCTGGCCTGTCCGAGGCCCGCTGGCGCTGTCGGGAATTCCCGAACGAAGGTGCGCCAGAGGCCTCGGGCAGGGGAAAACCTGATGTACCGGCAGCCGGTTCTCCAGATGATGGTGGTGCAAGCCTGCTGCCGCTGTGGGAGGGCTGTGACGGGTCAGATGGCGATCCATGAAGTTCCGCTTCACAGGGGGGAGCTCGCTGGAGGGTGCTGCTGTGTGTCCTGTGAAAAGAAAAGGAAAAAATTAGTCTTCAATTAATAAACTATCACATACGCCAACTCCTGTAAAAAAATTTACATTACATGACACAACAAAACATTACAATCCCCTGTCTCTCAGTCTGTGTGGCCTATAATAAATTGCTGATTGTTATCGCCAGCTGAGCATTAGGGCTCACGATAACAATCATGGACATACCGACGGCAGATAATGACTGTTAATTCAAGTTGGCAAAGGCAATGCATACCCCTGTCATCTTAAAAAAACAAATCTAGATAATGCCTATGTCAAAAAAAATAGTAGAAAATTTAAAGTCAAGAATAAAATTTAAAAACCAAAAAACTTAAAAAAAAAGACTTTGTTGATCTGATCGCAGGAATGGCCATGACGTTAGGATCATGTGATCGAGACGTCATCATTATTCCTGCAATCAGAACTACCCTGACTCAGAACGTAACCTGTCATGGACTACAATGACTCACGCCTAACCCAAAAAATTACTAATGGGCTATATACCATTCCACTAGGGTTAAAGGATGGCCAAAATGCTACGATGACTACATGGATGGCCAATACACTATGTGCCTGGGAAATATACTATGTGGATACGTGGCTAGAACGTGTACTATGTGGCTGCGATATAGTGGCCTGGCAATATACTATGTGGATGCACAATGTACGTGGCTCGGCAATGTACTATGTGGCTGTGCAATATGCTATGTGTCTGGGCAATGTACAATGTGGCTGTGCAATATGGTATGTTGACAAAATACTTACTGTCGGCGGCCAAGGACCGGTCTTAAGAACTGTAGTGCCCTGTTATATTTATAGGGCACCGACTTGGACGCAGCAGCACCACTCCGAGCTTGCTCCTCCTCAGCACGAATCCCCTTATTGAAACGGTCCTTTATGGATCGCCATCTGGTCCTCAACTTTTTCACTGTTAATGTAAAGACAAAAAAATTGTTACATATTTAGCATTGTAAAAGGATAAAACAACCGTGTGCGATGCAAAGTGTAGGCGTTGATCGCATCACACACGGTTGTGTTTATCCTAGCAAGATGGGTCATAGCAGCGTATCTGCAATACTCACTAAAGGTGCCTTTGTCCTTCGCTGAGGCACTGTCAAAGCCATCCCACAGCGAGTTTGCCACCTCTGCCCACAAACGCCTAGACACCACCTGGTCCATGTGCCGAGGGTCACGGCTGTCCCACAACGGGCCCCGCTCCTGGATGCTTGAAATAAGGAGGTCCACATCTACACTCTCTCCTTGGGCCCGTTGTGAAACCTAGAAAAATTAGAAAACAAATAGGTTAAAAATATGCAAATATTAACAACCACCAGCACCTGGCATGATAGGTACCTCTGCCCTATCCTTTGCCATTTGATGTATGTATATTGATGTTTTCTACACCTGTGTTTTGGAATGTTTGTGTGCAGGGAGTTCAACTTTATTTTACCTTCCCCCAATACTTGCTGCCCTGAAAATCTATAATGTATAAAGGCCCCGTCTCACATAGTGATTTAACAACCATCACGACCAGCGATACTGCCTGGCCGTGATCGTTGGTAAGTCGTTGTGTGGTTGCTGGGGAGCTGTCACACAGACAGCTCTCTCCAGCGACCAACGATCAGGGGAACGACTTCGGCATCGTTGAAACTGTCTTCAATGATGCCGAAGTCCCCCTGCAGCACCCGGGTAACCATGGTAAACATCGGGTTACTAAGCGCGGCCCTGCGCTTAGTAACCCGATGTTTATCATGGTTACCAGGGAAGACATCGCTGGATCGGTGTCACACACACCACTTCAGCGATGTCAGCGGGACCTCAACGACCAAAAAACGGCCCAGGCCATTCCAACACGACCAGCGATCTCACAGCAGGGGCCTGATCGCTGGTACGGGTCACACATAGCGAGATCGCTACTGAGGTCGCTGTTGCGTCACAAAACTAGTGACTCAGCAGCGATCTCGCTAGCGATCTTGGTATGTGTGACGGGGGCCTAAGCTTAGTAAACATCCCTAGTGAAAGCAGGATGCTCCTCAAATGTAATGTTCCTCACAGCAGGATGCTACTGAAAAAAAAAAGATAAAAAAAAAAAAATACTCACTCGCCGGCCTGACGCCACATCTTGGCCCCGATCTCTCTGCTCCCGCTGACTGCCTTCCCCCTCACTTGAAGAAGCCTGGAAAAATTGTATACAAAAATTATTGTCAATGCTACAAATGGCAGCTAATAGTAAGCAACTGGACATAATTACTCACCGCACTCCCCCGCGCCGATTGGCTATGTTCTGAAGAACTTGGCATTCTTGCAAGTTTGTGCTGCAATGAAAAAATGAGCAAAAAATCACATCCAATGCCACATACAATAAAATAGGCCCAAAACATTAAAAAACCACAATTGACTGTTGACTGATAGGACAATGCAAACTCAAAAAGCGACACCACAATGCCATACATTGCAAGAGAATAAAATCGAAGAAACAATACAAGAATAGACCCAAACAAAATTAAGCAAAAATAGACACCTATGTAAAATTTTCAAAAGCTACAAAATTATCAAAAAAATAAATACAGAAAAAAAAAGGCACAATGAAATAGCAAACTAATGAACGCCATAATTTACAATTACAACAAGACATGATCCAAAACAACACCATCTGGTGACATCCACAGAAATACATCAGAAAAAGGCGCTAAATACCATTCTAGATAATAAGCAATAAACATTACGGGTCAACCGCTGTTACAATATACAGCAACCCAAAAGATAAAACATAGTCAAATAGAAAAGAAAACACAATAAATTTTTAAAAAAAGGCCCCCAACAAAAAAAAATTATTAATATAAAGGCCATACTACACACTTGTCAATGGAAACATTCAAGAAAGGAGATACATACGGAAGCCATAGGGAAAACGACGTAAAACCATCAGAGTTTAAACCCCCCCAAAAAAAGGTAAAATACAATTGAAAATAGAATGGCATATAGCAGCCCAGAACAATACAATACAAATGAAACATCATAAATGTAGCCCCCCCCCACCAGCAAGAAAAGACACTCAAGGAAAGAAAAAAAAATGCCCACAGCATAATAAAACACAGCAAGACATGAGCCAATAAAAAACGCCATACGGTTACCCCCAACAATAGAAACCAGAAAAAGACATGCACCAGAAATTTCAAAAAAAAATCTGCCAAATTTAAAGACATTGACCAACTGCATGACACCAGAACAACCCAAAACCAAGCAAGGCCGAAGACAACAAACGCCAGCATATAACGCCAGAAGTACATCAAAACCAGATTAAAAAAAACAATTTTTCAATACAACCCACAGTGCCATAACCGTACAATAGCACAGAACAAACATTGCACAAATTAAATCAAAATCAATAAATAAAACACAGAATAAAAAATATGCAAAGAGAAATATATACTTACATGTTTGGAAAGCAGATTCCCTTCAGTCAGTCTTCTCTGTAGCTAGCCTTGTGAAAGACAATGCCAAACCCCCTTTTTTTTTTATATATATAGTGTTTTTTTAGTGTCTAGACAAAGTCTAGACAATGTTTTGCATTTTTTATTGGAAAACGCATGCGTCGTACAACGCACCACGACGCAAGTACTTGCGTCGTCTGCGTTGTCAATGCAAGTCAATGGGGAAAAAGCCGCATTGACGACGCAAACACGACGCAAACACGACGCATGCGTTTTTTACGAAGTCTGCGCCGCCCAAAAAATGCAACATGTTGCGTTTGCCGCGCCCTGACAGGTGCGCCCTAACGCCGCATGCGGCGTACAACGCACCAAAACGCATGACAACGCATGTACATGCGGCGCCATGCGGCCCCAATGTTAAATATAGGGCCGCACGCCGCATGCGTTTTGGTGCGGCGACGACGCTGCGGCGCACACCGCAAATGTGAACGTAGCCTAAAAGAGCCACCTTGTGCAGCACTAATGCTCCATTCTATCAAGGTGGCTGTTTTAGTTGGGGTCCCTTCTAATGCTGCAATATTCATTTTTTTAATTAGCCCACCATACCTGTAGTCTGTCCGGGAGGCACATCTTTTCCCCCCAGACACAAACACCTCCCAGCCATCCATCATCCCCTCCGTGCGCCGCCTCCTGTGCCTTCATGAACGTCCCCGGCACCTGCTCTCTAAGTTCCTTTTTCGGGCATGTGCAGTTTGCGCTGCCATTCAACTCCCATCACATGCTGGGAACTTACAGTGCAGGTGCCGGGGACCTTAGTGACTGAAGAGGAGGCGGTGCCCGGTGCATGGAGGGGCTGAGGGATGGCTGGGAGGCGCTTGTGTCTGGGGGGAAAAGACATGCCCCTGGACAGACTACAGGCATGGGGGCCAATTAAAAAAACGAATATAGTAGCATTAGGCCGGGGTCACATTAGAGAGGAATACGGACGTATGAGAGGCACAAAAACAACGCATTGCACACGGACTAATGTTTCTCTATGGGGCAGCTCCTATCTGCCATATATTTCTCGGCCGTATGAAAAAATTGCAGCATGCTGCGTTTGTCAGCATACTGCGCAAAAAATCCGCCAATGAAAGTCTGTGGGGGCGAGAAAAGTACGGATTACACACGGACCAGCAGTGTGACTTGCGAGAAATACGCAGCGGTGTTCTATAGAAAAGCCGGTAATTCAGTGCGGTGTACAGTAAAATCACACTGACAGGTTAGAATAGAATAGCTAAAATAAACGTCTGCACATAGAATAGGTATACATATTTATATATATATATATGTCATTGACACACATATATATATATATATATATATATATATATATATTTAATACATAGCTAGATAGCAGAAAAGTCGGTAATTCAATTGCCGGCTTTTGCTAAATCCTTATCAAACCCGACAGGATATGAGACATGAAAAACATGAAAGCAAAAGATGGCTACTTTGAAGAACCTAGAATATAAGACATAATTTCAGTTGTTTCACACTTTTTTGTTAAGTATATAATTCCACATGTGTTAATTCATAGTTTTGATGCCTTCAGTGTGAATGTACAATTTTCATAGTCATGAAAATACAGAAAAATCTTTAAATGAGGTGTATCCAAACTTTTGGTCTGTACTGTATATATATATATATATATATATATGTATATATATATATATATAGACTGTGTATATGTTTTCACGAATATTTGAGCCCATGGATCCATTCTATGTCCATTTTTCAAGCCGGCGAGAAAATATCACCGTACGGATGCCATACGGAGGTTTACATGGCCAAAATACGCAGCCAAACCCTGTCTACGGATGACATACGGATCACTGTTCAGGGAACATTTCTGCATATTTGGTCTGTAAAAGACGGACCGTATTTTGTATACGTTGTGTGCGACTCTAGCCTTAGAAGGGATCCCAACTAAAAGAGCCACCTTGACAGAGTGCAGCATTAGTGCTGCACAAGGTGGCTCTTTTAGTTAAAACCGCCGGGGTGGGGTGGGGGGGGTTGACAGGTTCCCTTTAAGACAAAGAGAGCATAGATGTTTATATAACATGATCTAAGAATATTCCTGATAGGTCAAATATATATATAATTCTATAAGTATGTAGAAATATGAGAAAAAGAGAATCACAGGAAATGATTGTGGAGTTACTATGCGACCTTTTCTTGTGGATTGTTTTCAACATTATGCTGAAATTATATACATATGATATGAGGCTAAAATACTATGTCAGATCTGAGGCCTCTGTCACTCCAGCTCTATTACCCTCCCAGCACCGCCTCTCACTTGACTGGAAACTCCTTTGCTTAAAGTCACACAACACACAGGCTGTTATTTATTTAGGAAGAGGTGACTCGGCAGAAAAAAGAGCTGGAGTGACAGAGGTTTTAGACCTATAATAGTCTTCAGCCTCATTGGCATATAAATTCAAATACTGATTTCTTAGTGCCGGAGGAACGGATTGGCCATGTAAAGGTATTGCTGGACTTGTTTTTTAAATAGCTATGTGCATATATAAATAGTTTGGGAGTTGAAATCCTGCTGACAGATTCTCTTTAAATTGAACATGGTTTGATGTTTGTTTAATCTAACTCTCCTCTTTTTAACACCATGTAGTTTTTAGGTCCTACTTTCTTTCTTGATTAGTTTCCTAATTTCTATAGTAGTCAAAGATATGCTTTATATTCAAATACATGTCCAGATCTGTAACATACGCTAAAGATCCATGTACACTGCACAATTATCGGAAATGACTGTTCCTAGTGTGAACAAGTGCTACCTTCACCGGACAAATGATTACAATGCTTGTTTTTCCCTTGTTGCTGTGCAAAAGATGAATGTATGTACTAAATAGCTAAATCCTTGTCAAAACTAAAAAGACATTAGTCAGACAACATCAAAATACTGTGTACAATTTGGGGCTCAAGTGTATAACAAAAGACAGTCAAATTAGTGCGGGTGCAGAGAAGAGCATGGTTATTAAGAGAATGGGTGGATGGCAGTGCCAAGACAAGTAATTAAACCTGGGTTATTCAGTTTGCAAAAACAAAAGACTTAGGCTAGTTTCACATTTGCGGTTGAGTCCGTAGAGTCTTGTCGGCAACTGCAAACGCATGATAACGCAAAAAAACCCGCTGCGTTTGCATTCATTTGTATGCGTTTTTGCATGCGTTTGCGGTTTCTAAGCGCATGCGTTCGATAGGAACAAGATTTTCCAGGAGAATTTCCTTGACACAAGTCACGCCAAATAGGCGTGTCTCATGGGATTTCTCGTGTACTCAGAAAACACTGACATTGACTGCAATGCGTTGTTTTGACACACTCCTTCAGCAAGCGTCCGCATGGGTATGGCGGTGGAAATTTGCCGTCTCCAAAATTGCAACATGGTGCGTTAGCAGCGCTCAGCCGCACACCGCGTGACGACGCATGCATAATCGAACACATGCAAACGCATGTACCTGCGTCCACAATGTAAAAGATAGGAAATCAAGACGCATGCGGATGTATGCGTCAGAAACGCTGCGGACTCAACCGCAAATGTGAAACCAGCCTTAGGAGTGATCTAATGACAATCTACAAAAATGTAAATGTACGGTACAAAAAGCTTTATAGTAATCTCTTTACGCCTAGGCCTGCAACAATGACTAAAGGGTCATCTTCTAAGTCTGGAGGAAAGAAGATTTAATTTTGCATATTGTACATATTTGCAATTGTCTCATTTGTAACATCTTTGTAAAATATTTTGATAAAGCACTGCCTACATTTTGTGGGGTATATTATTTCATGCCAGTTCTTTCTCCATGCTCTAAAAACGTACCCTAAGTCTTCTTGAAGGGAATTTACGCTACTGTTTTGGGTTAGCTTCGGACCCGTTGAATCGAAGCTGGTGGCAGTAATACCGTGTACTGTGCAGGCCTTTGGGTGTCACTGTAGTGACTGCGGCTTGATAATTATTGTTCCTGCCTGAGCGGGAGTAGTTTATCGCGTCGCTGCAGCGTGCCCAATAGCCAGTACATAGCAGGCAGCCTTTCTGGCGACTAATTACCCTAGGTGCAGTACCTAATCTGACCTGACGGTAAGGGGGGCGCCAGAGAGCTGCAAGTGTTAAGTGGAACTGTAAGCGGGATATACACAAATCCCTGCAGTTCATGGTATATTAAAGAGCAGTGGGATACCTAAAATAAGCCCCTGCTGTAAACTAAGAGGTCAATAGCCTTGTGTGTGTTCTTTTTATCACATTGTGGCAGTGGAGGGATAACTAAGATAAGCCCTCCTGCACATGTGATAGCCGTCTGTTGGTCTAAAGTCACCCCAATCCGTGACATATTGGTGGCAGTGGTCAGGAATCCCTGTGGATTTTGTGACAAACTGCTGGCCGCGGCTAAGGGATCGTGACAATTGGTGTATATAGTACATCACCCAGCTTTGCACATAGACTTTCCTCTGCTCCTAGCATCCACATGGTATGTTCATCCACCCAGCTCTCCTGCTATGAAGTGCATATAGTACATCACCCAGCTTTGCACATAGACTTTCCTCTGCTCCTAGCATCCACATGGTATGTTCATCCACCCAGCTCTCCTGCTATGAAGTGCATATAGTACATCACCCAGCTTTGCACATAGACTTTCCTCTGCTCCTAGCATCCACATGGTATGTTCATCCACCCAGCTCTCCTGCTATGAAGTGCATATAGTACATCACCCAGCTTTGCACATAGACTTTCCTCTGCTCCTAGCATCCACATGGTATGTTCATCCACCCAGCTCTCCTGCTATGAAGTGCATATAGTACATCACCCAGCTTTGCACATAGACTTTCCTCTGCTCCTAGCATCCACATGGTATGTTCATCCACCCAGCTCTCCTGCTATGAAGTGCATATAGTACATCACCCAGCTTTGCACATAGACTTTCCTCTGCTCCTAGCATCCACATGGTATGTTCATCCACCCAGCTCTCCTGCTATGAAGTGCATATAGTACATCACCCAGCTTTGCACATAGACTTTCCTCTGCTCCTTGCTTTCACATTGTATGCCTTTCAGCTAACCACAACTTACCCTGTGATATTTATGACCTTGTTTACTTAGGCTTGATTGTATGCATCTGGTCCACCCTTAATTCTCTGACCAAGATGAGCAGAGACCACTCCTCTCTGCTTCACACCTGAACGCACTTAGTTTTCCATATATTGCATAGCACAAGTCTGCATGACTTAGTCTGCAGTGTGATTTCTAGAAGTGTGTTCTAAAAGTGTGGATTACATTAGAATTAAAACCTGAATTGAACCTGAAGGGAACTAAAGGTAACTGGCCAGTGACTATAAACAATGTTTCTGTTTGTTTTCACTTTCACCCCTATAATCTTTCACTTTCTGCTACCTCCCCTGTTGTGAAATTGGATTTTGGGCTCCCCCGGTGGCCACTGGTGGAATTGAACTGGTGTGCATCATCCTCTCTGTTCACCTGTTTCCATCAGGATGTGGGAGTCGCTATTTAGCCTTGCTCCTCTGTCACTTCCATGCCGGTCAACATTGTAATCAGAAGCCTTTCTGTGCATGTTCCTGCTGCTAGACAACTCCCAGCTAAGTTGGACTTTAGTCCTTGTTTGTTTTTGCATTTTGTTCCAGTTCACAGCTGTAGTTTCGTTTCTGTGTCTGGAAAGCTCTTGTGATCTGAAATTGCCACTCTGATGTTATGAGTTAATACTAGAGTCTTAAAGTAATTTCAGGATGGTGTTTTGATAGGGTTTTCAGCTGACCATGAAAGTGCCCTTTCTGTCTTCCTGCTATCTAGTAAGCGGACCTCAATTTTGCTAAACCTATTTTCATACTACGTTTGTCATTTCATCTAAAATCACCGCCATTATTTGTGGGGGCCTCTGTCTGCCTTTCGGGGAAATTTCTCTAGAGGTGAGCCAGGACTATATTTTCCTCTGCCAGGATTAGTTAGTCCTCCGGCCGGCGCTGGGCGTCTAGGGATAAAACGCAGGCTACGCTACCCGGCTACTGTTAGTTGTGCGGCAGGTTTAGTTCATGGTCAGTTTAGTTTCCATCCTTCCAAGAGCTAGTTCTTATGTTTGCTGGGCTATGTTCTCTTGCCATTGAGAACCATAACAGTTTGACCGGACCAAAAAGGGTTAAATTAATTGACAGAGAAAGGAGAGAAAAGAGAAGTCTGCTGAAGATTTTTTTTTTTTTTTTTTTTTCCTTCAGTTCTGAGTGTGCTTGTAATTGAATCTCTTGCAAGTCTGCCTATATTGCAGCCTTTCTCTCTCTCTCTCCTTCTAATCCTGGAATGGCTCTGTGTTCACCTGTTTAAAATGGATATTCAGAGTTTAGCTGCAGGTTTGAATAATCTCACCACGAAAGTTCAAAATTTACAAGATTTTGTTGTTCATGTTCCTATATCTGAACCTAGAATTCCTTTGCCTGAATTTTTCTCGGGGAATAGATCTTGCTTTCAAAATTTCAAAAATAATTGCAAGTTGTTTTTGTCCCTGAAATCTCGCTCTGCTGGAGATCCTGCTCAGCAGGTCAGGATTGTGATTTCCTTGCTCCGGGGCGACCCTCAGGATTGGGCTTTTGCATTGGCTCCAGGGGATCCTGCGTTGCTCAATGTGGATGCGTTTTTTCTGGCCTTGGGGTTGCTTTATGAGGAACCTCAGTTAGAACTTCAGGCGGAAAAGGCCTTGATGTCCCTATCTCAGGGGCAAGACGAAGCTGAAATATACTGCCAGAAATTCCGTAAATGGGCTGTGCTTACTCAGTGGAATGAGTGCGCCCTGGCGGCGAATTTCAGAGAGGGTCTCTCTGATGCCATTAAGGATGTTATGGTGGGGTTCCCTGTGCCTGCGGGTCTGAATGAGTCCATGACAATGGCTATCCAGATCGATAGGCGTCTGCGGGAGCGCAAACCTGTGCACCATTTGGCGGTGTCTACTGAGAAGACGTCAGAGAATATGCAATGTGATAGAATTCTGTCCAGAAGTGAACGGCAGAATTTTAGACGAAAAAATGGGTTGTGCTTCTATTGCGGTGATTCAACTCATGTTATATCAGCATGCTCTAAGCGTACTAAGAAGCTTGATAAGTCTGTTTCAATTGGCACTTTACAGTCTAAGTTTATTCTATCTGTGACCCTGATTTGTTCTTTATCATCTATTACCGCGGATGCCTATGTCGACTCTGGCGCCGCTTTGAGTCTTATGGATTGGTCCTTTGCCAAACGCTGTGGGTATGATTTGGAGCCTCTTGAAACTCCTATACCCCTGAAGGGGATTGACTCCACCCCATTGGCTAGCAATAAACCACAATACTGGACACAAGTAACTATGCGGATTAATCCGGATCACCAGGAGATTATTCGCTTCCTTGTGCTGTATAACCTACATGATGTGTTGGTGCTTGGATTGCCATGGCTGCAATCTCATAACCCAGTCCTTGACTGGAAAGCTATGTCTGTGTTAAGCTGGGGATGTAAGGGGACGCATGGGGACGTACCTGTGGTTTCCATTTCATCATCTATTCCCTCTGAGATTCCTGAATTCTTGACTGAATATCGTGACGTTTTTGAAGAACCTAAGCTTGGTTCATTACCTCCGCACCGGGAGTGCGATTGTGCCATAGATTTGATTCCGGGTAGTAAATACCCTAAGGGTCGTTTATTTAATCTGTCTGTGCCTGAACATGCCGCTATGCGAGAATATATAAAGGAGTCCTTGGAAAAGGGACATATTCGTCCTTCGTCATCTCCCTTAGGAGCCGGTTTTTTCTTTGTGGCTAAGAAAGATGGCTCTTTGAGGCCGTGCATTGATTATCGGCTTTTGAATAAGATCACGGTTAAATATCAATATCCGTTGCCACTGCTGACTGATTTGTTTGCTCGCATAAAGGGGGCCAAGTGGTTCTCTAAGATAGATCTCCGTGGGGTGTATAATTTGGTGCGAATTAAGCAGGGGGATGAGTGGAAAACCGCATTTAATACGCCCGAGGGCCACTTTGAGTATTTGGTGATGCCTTTTGGTCTTTCAAATGCCCCTTCAGTCTTTCAGTCCTTTATGCATGACATTTTCCGTGATTATTTGGATAAATTTATGATTGTGTATCTGGATGATATTTTGATTTTTTCGGATGACTGGGACTCTCATGTCCAGCAGGTCAGGAGGGTTTTTCAGGTTTTGCGGTCTAATTCCTTGTGTGTGAAGGGTTCTAAGTGCGTTTTTGGGGTTCAAAAGATTTCCTTTTTGGGATATATTTTTTCCCCCTCTTCCATCAAGATGGATCCTGTCAAGGTTCAGGCTATTTGTGATTGGACGCAACCCTCTTCTCTTAAGAGTCTTCTGAAATTTTTGGGCTTTGCTAACTTTTATCGTCGATTTATTGCTGGTTTTTCTGATGTTGTTAAACCATTGACTGATTTGACTAAGAAGGGTGCTGATGTTGCTGATTGGTCCCCTGCTGCTGTGGAGGCCTTTCGGGAGCTTAAGTGCCGCTTTTCTTCCGCCCCTGTGTTGCGTCAGCCTGATGTTGCTCTTCCTTTTCAGGTTGAGGTCGACGCTTCTGAAATCGGAGCTGGGGCGGTTTTGTCGCAGAGAAGTTCCGATTGCTCCGTGATGAGACCTTGTGCTTTTTTCTCACGTAAATTTTCGCCCGCCGAGCGGAATTATGATGTTGGGAATCGGGAGCTTTTGGCCATGAAGTGGGCTTTTGAGGAGTGGCGTCATTGGCTTGAGGGGGCTAGACATCAGGTGGTGGTATTGACTGACCACAAAAATCTAATTTATCTTGAGTCCGCCAGATGCCTGAATCCTAGACAGGCGCGCTGGTCGTTGTTTTTCTCTCGGTTTAATTTTGTGGTGTCCTACCTGCCGGGTTCTAAGAATGTTAAGGCGGATGCCCTTTCTAGGAGTTTTGAGCCTGACTCCCCTGGTAATTCTGAACCTACAGGTATCCTTAAGGATGGAGTGATATTGTCTGCCGTTTCTCCAGACCTGCGGCGGGCCTTGCAGGAGTTTCAGGCGGATAGACCTGATCGTTGCCCACCTGGTAGACTGTTTGTTCCTGATGATTGGACCAGTAAAGTCATTTCTGAGGTTCATTCTTCTGCGTTGGCAGGTCATCCTGGAATCTTTGGTACCAGGGATTTGGTGGCAAGGTCCTTCTGGTGGCCTTCCCTGTCTCGAGATGTGCGAGGCTTCGTGCAGTCTTGTGACGTTTGTGCTCGGGCCAAGCCTTGTTGTTCTCGGGCTAGTGGATTGTTGTTGCCCTTGCTTATCCCGAAGAGGCCCTGGACGCACATCTCGATGGATTTTATTTCGGATCTTCCTGTTTCTCAGAAGATGTCTGTCATCTGGGTGGTGTGTGATCGTTTCTCTAAGATGGTCCATTTGGTTCCCCTGCCTAAGTTGCCTTCTTCTTCCGAGTTGGTTCCTCTGTTTTTTCAAAATGTGGCCGTTTGCATGGTATTCCGGAGAATATCGTTTCTGACAGAGGTACCCAATTCGTGTCTAGATTTTGGCGAGCATTCTGTGCTAGGATGGGCATAGATTTGTCTTTCTCGTCTGCTTTCCATCCTCAGACTAATGGCCAGACCGAGCGGACGAATCAGACCTTGGAGACATATTTGAGGTGTTTTGTGTCTGCAGATCAGGATGATTGGGTTGCTTTTTTGCCTTTAGCGGAGTTTGCCCTCAATAATCGGGCCAGCTCTGCCACCTTGGTGTCTCCCTTTTTCTGTAATTCGGGGTTTCATCCTCGATTTTCTTCTGGTCAGGTGGAATCTTCGGATTGTCCTGGAGTGGATGCTGTGGTGGAGAGGTTGCATCAGATTTGGGGGCAGGTAGTGGACAATTTGAAGTTGTCCCAGGAGAAGACTCAGCTTTTTGCCAACCGCCGGCGTCGGGTTGGTCCTCGGCTTTGTGTTGGGGACTTGGTGTGGTTGTCTTCTCGTTTTGTCCCTATGAGGGTTTCTTCTCCCAAGTTTAAGCCTCGGTTCATCGGCCCGTACAAGATATTGGAGATTCTTAACCCTGTGTCCTTCCGTTTGGACCTCCCTGCATCTTTTTCTATTCATAATGTTTTTCATCGGTCATTATTGCGCAGGTATGAGGTACCGGTTGTGCCTTCCGTTGAGCCTCCTGCTCCGGTGTTGGTTGAGGGCGAGTTGGAGTACGTTGTGGAAAAAATCTTGGACTCCCGTGTTTCCAGACGGAAACTCCAGTATCTGGTCAAATGGAAGGGATACGGTCAGGAGGATAATTCTTGGGTGACTGCCTCTGATGTTCATGCCTCCGATTTGGTCCGTGCCTTTCATAGGGCTCATCCTAATCGCCCTGGTGGTTCTGGTGAGGGTTCGGTGCCCCCTCCTTGAGGGGGGGGTACTGTTGTGAAATTGGATTTTGGGCTCCCCCGGTGGCCACTGGTGGAATTGAACTGGTGTGCATCATCCTCTCTGTTCACCTGTTTCCATCAGGATGTGGGAGTCGCTATTTAGCCTTGCTCCTCTGTCACTTCCATGCCGGTCAACATTGTAATCAGAAGCCTTTCTGTGCATGTTCCTGCTGCTAGACAACTCCCAGCTAAGTTGGACTTTAGTCCTTGTTTGTTTTTGCATTTTGTTCCAGTTCACAGCTGTAGTTTCGTTTCTGTGTCTGGAAAGCTCTTGTGATCTGAAATTGCCACTCTGATGTTATGAGTTAATACTAGAGTCTTAAAGTAATTTCAGGATGGTGTTTTGATAGGGTTTTCAGCTGACCATGAAAGTGCCCTTTCTGTCTTCCTGCTATCTAGTAAGCGGACCTTAATTTTGCTAAACCTATTTTCATACTACGTTTGTCATTTCATCTAAAATCACCGCCATTATTTGTGGGGGCCTCTGTCTGCCTTTCGGGGAAATTTCTCTAGAGGTGAGCCAGGACTATATTTTCCTCTGCCAGGATTAGTTAGTCCTCCGGCCGGCGCTGGGCGTCTAGGGATAAAACGCAGGCTACGCTACCCGGCTACTGTTAGTTGTGCGGCAGGTTTAGTTCATGGTCAGTTTAGTTTCCATCCTTCCAAGAGCTAGTTCTTATGTTTGCTGGGCTATGTTCTCTTGCCATTGAGAACCATAACACTCCCCCAATCCCCACACCAAGTAAGGAACTGTTCATCTCCTCTTCAATCCTCCCCATCCATCTCACCTCCTCCTCAGAACTGTTCCTTAGCATACAATCCTCTGTCTCAAAGCACAGGCAGCCCCCTCATGCCCTCTCCTGCTCCCACCTGCTAACACTATCTCTGCTCCTTCTCACTGCTGGTGATATCTCTCCAAATCCTGGTCCTCCTCACCATATTCCCACAGTCATTTCTACCTCCCACCCACGCTCCATCACAAACTTCCGTAACCTCTCTAACCTTATACCCATTCGCCCAGCCCCCGCTTCCCCAGTCCCACTAACAGGAGCTCTGTGGAACGCTCGCTCTGTCTGTAACAAGCTTTCCTACATCCATGATCTTTTTGTTACTACCAAACTTTCCTTCCTCGCCATCACCGAAACCTGGCTCACCCCTTCTGACACAGCCTCCCCTGCTGCACTCTCTTACGGTGGCTTCCACCTTTCTCACACACCCTGCCCCAGCAGCAAGCATGGCGGAGGAGTTGGTTTTCTCCTGTCAGATAACTGCTCCTTCACCCCAATCCCACTGCCACCCTCTGTTACCCTCCCTTCCTTTGAGGTGCACTCTGTGCGCATCTACTCCCCCTCCAACCTCCAACTGGCTGCCATTTACCACCCCCCAGGGCCAGCCACCACCTTTTTTGACCACTTCACCACCTGGCTACTTCATTTCCTTTCTGCGGACATCCCCACTATCATCATGGGTGATTTCAACATCCCCATTGACACTTCCCTCTCAGCTGCCACTAAACTTCTATCTCTCACTTCCTCCTTTGGCCTCACTCAATGGTCTTCTGCAGCCACTCACAAAGATGGTCACACACTGGACCTCATCTTCACCCGCCTCTGCTCCCTATCTAACCTCTCTAACTCACCTCTTCCACTCTCTGACCACAACCTTCTCACATTCTCATCTCTGTCCACTCCATGTCTACAATCCCCACCCCACAAACTTTCACATCCTCGCAGAAATCTTAAACATCTTGACCTACATTCATTCTCAGAATCCCTCCTCCCTCTCACAGACATAAGTTCCATACACAATGCGGATGACGCTGCCGCTCTACATAACACCACAATAGCTGTAGCTTTGGAATCTGCTGCCCCACTTACACATACCAAAGCTCGCAAAATCAACAGACAGCCCTGGCACACCAGCCTGACCAAAGAACTGAGGCGAGCTTCCAGGGCTGCTGAGCGCAGATGGAAAAGATCCCACTCCAACGACCACTTTATCACATTCAAACAGTCCCTCACTACTTTCAAGACCACACTCGCCACAGCTAAACAAACCTACTTCTCATCTCTCATATCCTCCCTGTCTCACAACCCTAAACAGTTATTTAACACCTTCAATTCTCTCCTCCGTCCCCCAGCACCTCCTCCCTCCCCACTTATCTCCGCTGAAGACTTTGCCTCATTCTTCAAGCAGAAGATTGATAGCATCAGAGACAGTTTTGGTCAACAAGCCCCAGAGCCCTTCCTCCCGACTTCCCTGCCCTCCACCTCCAAAACCAACTTCTCCACCATTACAGAAGATCAACTCTCGACTCTACTCTCAAGAACGCATCTCACCACCTGTGCGCTTGACCCGCTCCCATCCCACCTCATCCCAAACCTCACCACAGTCTTCATCCCAACCCTAACCCATCTCTTCAACCTATCACTAACAACTGGTGTTTTCCCCTCAAGCTTTAAACATGCCTCCATCACACCTATCCTCAAAAAGCCCTCTCTTGACCCATCCTCTGTATCTAGCTATCGCCCTATATCACTTCTCCCTTATGCCTCCAAACTACTGGAACAACAAGTCTACCTTGAACTGTCCTCCCATCTCTCTGAACTGTCCTCCCTCTTTGACCGCTTACAATCTGGCTTCCGGTCACACCATTCCACTGAAACTGCCCTAACTAAGGTCACCAACGACCTCTTAACTGCCAAGAGCAAGTGACACTACTCTGTTCTCCTCCTCCTCGACCTGTCGGCTGCCTTTGACACAGTGGACCATTTCCTATTATTACAGATCCTCTCATCCCTTGGCATCACAGACTTGGCCCTATCCTGGATCTCATCATACCTATCAGACCGGACATTCAGCGTCTCCCACTCACACACCACCTCCTCACCTCGCCCCCTATCTGTCGGAGTCCCACAAGGTTCAGACCTTGGGCCCCTGCTCTTCTCCATTTACACCTTTGGCCTGGGACAGCTCATAGAATCTCATGGCTTCCAGTATCACCTCTATGCTGATGACACACAGATCTACATCTCTGGACCAGATATAACCTCCCTACTAACCAGAATCCCTCAATGTCTGTCCACTATTTCATCCTTCTTCTCCGCTAGATTTCTGAAACTTAACATGGACAAAACAGAATTCATCATCTTTCCCCCATCTCACGTGACCCCCCCAACGAACCTAACCATTACAGTAAATGGCTGCCCACTCTCCCCAGTCCCACAAGCTCGCTGCCTTGGGGTAATCCTTGACGCTAATCTCTCCTTCAAACCACATATCCAAGCCCTTTCCACTTCCTGCCGACTTCAACTCAAAAATATTTCACGAATCCGTTCATTCCTCAACCAAGAATCTGCAAAAACCCTAGTCCATGCCCTTATCATCTCTCGCCTTGACTACTGCAACCTCCTGCTCTGTGGCCTCCCCTCGAACACTCTCGCACCCTTCCAATCTATTCTAAACTCTGCTGCCCGACTAATCCACCTGTCCCCCCGCTATTCCCCTGCCTCTCCCCTTTGTCAATCCCTTCACTGGCTCCCCATTGCCCAGAGACTCCAGTACAAAACCCTAACCATGACGTACAAAGCCATCCACAACCTGTCTCCTCCATACATCTGTGACCTCGTCTCCCGGTACCTACCTACACGCAACCTCCGATCCTCACAAGATCTCCTTCTCTACTCCCCTCTTATCTCCTCTTCCCACAATCGCATACAAGATTTCTCTCGCGTATCACCCCTACTCTGGAACCCTCTACCACAACACATCAGACTCTCGCCTACCATCGAAATCTTCAAAAAGAACCTGAAGACCCACCTCTTCCGACAAGCCTACAACCTGCAGTAACCACCGATCAACCAAACCGCTGCATGACCAGCTCTATCCTCACCTACTGTATTCTCACCCATCCCTTGTAGATTGTGAGCCTTCGCGGGCAGGGTCCTCACTCCTCCTGTACCAGTTATTGCTTGTATTGTTTAAAATTATTGTACTTGTTTTTATTATGTATACCCCTCCTCACATGTAAAGCGCCATGGAATAAATGGCGCTATAACAATAAATAATAATAATAATAATAATTTTATCAACACAGATAGCGATTCTCTTCTGTAAGAGCAGTGAGACTATGGAAATCTCTGCCACAAAATGTTTTGATAAATATAATATTACAGGTTATGGGTACTAGACTCTGAGCTGGGACGTTGAACCAGGGAACAAGTCTAATTGCCATATGTGGAGTCGAAAAGTAGTTTTTGCCATGATATACGGCAATTAGCATTTGCCTTGTGTTTTTTTTTTGCCTTATTCTGGAATAACATGTTAGGCAATAGGTTGAACCCGATAGACCTAAACTATGAAACAAAGATATTAGGAAACTGAAGAATTTGTTAAAAAACCAATCACTTGGTATTTCAGAATTTGTGAACTCACCTGAGATGGTTTCACGAAGTCTGCTACATCCCATAATCTTTCTTGAAATTCCCTGAAGTTTTTGGTCACAGATGCTCCTTTCATTTTAGTTATAACGGAAATGTGTGGATCATTGTCACTTTCTTGGTAGCCCTTTTTTACTATAAACACCCACCTGTTAATAAATCAAACATTAGGAAAAAAGTAATAATAGTAAATGCAACCTTTCCACTCAAAAAGTATTATTCCATTATAAAACATCGCCTTATTATCCTCCTTAGAGGGGTTCTCCGAGAACTGAAAAAAAATAACTAAAGGAAATGTCATTATAAATATTATATTCCTAAATACACTTACCGTAATTACCAAATCACAATTGTTTTGTCTAGATAGGTAATCACTATAGAATTAAAATGGCCACAGTCTTCTTACACAGGCAGAAACCTGTCCTAGATTATTAGTATGAAAATAGAAAACATTGCTCCAGCTTCTCGAATTAAAATTATCAATATCAAAATTTAAAATACCTTTACCACTTGCAGCTCAGAAAAAGACAATGAACGCAGGATTGTTTCTTTTCCTCCCAATAATGTCTATGATAAGAAATGGGTTTTTTTATTATATTTAATCACAGCTTGAAAATTTGCATTTGTGGAACTGGAACAACATCTTTTTACTATTTTTGTACTTTTGTATATGTGTGGTCAGAACAAAGTTCCATGCACCTTGGAGATTTCAATATTTATAATGAGCTGGCTATTATCTCAGAATATTAGGCCAGATGCCTGTGAGCATGTGCAGTAGGAAGTCCATCACCCTCCCTTCATGTGTGGAAAGATGTGTTCTCAGTGGATATTCTAATACAGAAGATACCATGAATGATGAGGTAAGAAGCTGCTCCGACTGATGTCCACCTTGTCTCTGTGATCTATTACTGGAGATACCTGGGTGCTGAGGTAAGAAGACACTGCTCACACTGCTGTCCACCCTGCAGATTGTATTCTGAAATCTATGGTGATTTTCATCATCATAAACTAAAATTGCTGATGTTAAACCTCATGGTGGTGAGCAGGCTCGGCTTTGGTGGCCAGCCTCAAGGATGTTGTAATGGTAACGTCAGTAAGTGGCGGGCATGGTGGTTAAGCACAGGAGTGAGGATAATAGGGTCATTGGCGCCCTGAAAGTTTACTGGCTCTGCCTGAATGGCCCCCAGTGCGTGCCGCCCCTTTATGGCTGTCTGTCCTGGTGCTGTATGTCCGACAGCTGGGGATATCACAGTACTTGTGAATCCCAATGTACTAGCACTCCAGCTGACTCCTACTGTGAGTGTTTTAATCTTGTGATTTAAATAAAGCTGTGGCCATTTTGACAATCAAAATAAAGTGTTTTGTGTATTTATTCCAGTGTCTAGGATTACTGTAGTTATGGTTGTTTTAAAGTGGAGTGGGGGTCCGTCCCATATCCAAAAGTCAGCATTGCATTTTTCTGCTGCACCACCCCAGTGGTCACTCAGGTTACTACTGCTGCCAATCACTGGCCTCAGCTGTCACATGCACAACCATCCTACCATCACTATACCTGTTACTAGTACAGTGCCTGAGAAAACAACTTTAATAATAAATTAGTATGCAAATGAGGAGTTACACTTAGGGTACCGTCTCACATTGGCACTTTGATCGCTACGATGGTACGATCCGTGACGTTCCAGCGATATCCATACGATATCGCTGTGTCTGACACGCAGCAGCGATCAGGGACCCCGCTGAGAATCGTACGTCGTAGCAGATCGTTTGGAACTTTCTTTCGTCGCTGGATCTCCCGCTGTCATCGCTGGATCGTTGTGTGTGACAGTGATCCAGCGATGCGTTCGCTTGTAACCAGGGTAAACATCGGGTTACTAAGCGCAGGGCCGCGCTTAGTAACCCGATGTTTACCCAGGTTACCCGGGGCCTTCGGCATCGTTGGTCGCTGGAGAGCTGACTGTGTGACAGCTCTCCAGCGACCACACAACCACTTACCAACGATCACGGCCAGGTCGTATCGCTGGTCGTGATCGTTGGTAAATCGTTATGTGAGACAGTACCCTTACTCATTTGATATTGGGGCATTTCTTTTGCTTCTGATTGTCAGTGCTTATATCACAGAGAGAGCACTGTCTGAATGTTGCTGGCGCGTATTCGGCCGCACATGTGCAGTGACTGCTTCCATTCTCCGTTCTGTCTCCTTTCTCCTGATGCCGCTCGCTACACTTCCAGGTGTAGTCGTGTGGCGTGAGAAGAAGGGCGACAAGGAGGAAAATGCAGGCGGCCACTGCATGTCACACACACACCGGCACCATTCAGAAAGTGTTCACTCTGCGAATTAAGCACTGCCAATGAGAAGGGGGAATAGGGCCCTAATATGCAAATGAGGAGACTCTTGGCCACACCAAGGGCGCACCGACGCCTCCTCTTTTACATAAAAATGAAACATTATTTTCTCAAGCACAGTACCAGTAACAGGTACAGTGCTAGTATGGCTGTTATAGGGGCTAAGCCCCCTACAATACTGTATAGCTCATTTAAAATGCATTTTGGGGGTGGCAGACCCCCTTTAACAAAGACCTGTGGGACCACATGACTACAGCTTTTTGAGTTGAGGGGAATTTACTAGAAGGCTATAAATAATTTTCCTATTTTATCACTTTCTTTGCTTTCAGTCCATTAAAAAACTAACAAAAAAAACCAATATTGTACATCCTCTTTGATTTCTTGCCCAATGTCTTAAAATGTCAGACTGGTCTGTGTATGACTCTGCAAGGACATTTCAGAATGTCAATGTGTATGCAGTTTATAGGAAGCACAAAACATCACTGTCCTTTTGATCATGTGATCGCCAAGTGCTGGGAAGGAGCAGGAGCTGCAGGGTTTTATCAGACCCAGATCAGTTCTTTAGTGCAGGCAGGAGCACTAATATGCTTTCCCCAGTTACAGGGGAAATCAGCAATAATAGAAATTGATTTAAAATTTTTTAAAGCCCCCCAATTTTTTTTATATAACTTTATTGGAGGCACAACATGTGAAATACATGAAACAATAAGTTCACCCTCCCCAGGTCCAGCACTGCACCTATGCTGCTGCTCTCATGAGTGTTTCTCAGCCAAACACTGAGTTTAGCTGCTTGTGCCACTTATCTGGCGAAGCTACTGTAATCAGTGATTGGCTGAAGTGCTGTAGGTGTGAGTAGAGGGAAGGGTGAGTAGCGGCTATTATTTTTTAACACAGGCCCTTACATGGGGTGCAGAAAGGTGAAAACGTAAGTTTTTAAAATTCACCACCAAAGTTTAGCAAAAAGTCCTCAGATAATAATTCTAATTATGCAGCGGTCTATTTGGGAAGTATGATTTTAAAATCATCAAACAGGTCACAAACATGAATGTAGAAAATGTACATATCTAAAAAATAAAACTACACTGTTCAATAAGATGGTGAAGCAGTTGTAATCAGCGCAGGCGTTTGTGAAATAGTACTCCGCACTCTTCTGGCCCCTCTCTGTCGCGGTATCCCTGTGATACTGACACTCTGCTGTATATATCACACAGGATACAGTGAGACTTCTGTATACATCACACAGGATACAGTGAGACTTCTGTATACATCACACAGGATACAGTGAGACTTCTGTATACATCACATAGGATTCACAGACTGCTATATACAGTGCATAGGGTACACAGAAAATTTGCTGTGTACATTACATACATGAGATATGGGGCTTTTGAAAGTGAGGGGGCATTTTGCACCTCACCTTATATGTAGACACAAGAGGTATATATTTGTTTTTTGTTACTCTCTGATTAACCATCAGTTAAACCAACAGTTTCTTTATTTTATATTGTTGGTAATTGTTATAATAAAGGTTACGTTTCATCCCTTTGTCAGTGAGTGGTCTAATATTGGGGATAGTTCAACGAGAATTTCAATGAAATGTACATGACATAGGCCTCAACTCAGCAACTCACCCATACTCTGGAGATGAGGGAAAACTACAGGCTGCAGTTCACCTTCAGGAACCAAATCAACTCAGACTGACTGTGGTTGCAGAGTTACAATGGCAGGAAAACACCACAGAAAAACAGGCAAAGGTGCTTACCTGTCCAGGCTTCAAATCAAATGCACTATCATGGTGCAGCGGGCCCACGTACAGATGGCCACTACACAGGTGCGGTAATACCAAATGACAGGCAGCCTAGAATCAGGGATTGGCCGCTTGGCACACCAGTGCAAACAGATAATCTGCTTGCGGCAGTGTGGCCATAATAACTAATACCTTACATATTCTGATATGTTCTTGAGCATTTTATTTATTTTTACTTTTTGAGCTGCAGTTGGGCCCAGATGGCTTTGTGAATTGTGGCCTCTGTTCACACAGGACGCAGTATAGTTAGCACTGGGCAGCCCACCACAGGGTGTGATCCAGATGCTTTGCATTCTCTGTGTGAACACTGCCGCATGCAGATTATCTGTTTGCACTGGTGTGCTATGTGGCCAATCCCTGATTGTAGGCTGGCTGTCTCATTTGGTATTACTGGAGCGGCCCCCAAACGCTGGGCAGCGGGGTACTCTGTACCGGGTCTCTCGGTTCTAGGAAGGTCACGGTTGCCCGACCCGGTCCGTGGCCCTGCTAAGGGGCGCCCAATAAAAGGTGTAGGTGATGGTGTAGGTTGCAGTAAATGACGGGGACACAGGGTTGCAGTCTCTTTACCTCTTTACTGAAGGCTTCGGCATCCGCAATCCAGAGCACTGTTAACAGGGCTGGCTGAGACCGGCCGGTCCGAAGGCACATCCAGAGTTCCCTTTGCAGGTGGAAATCAGTGCCTACCTACTAGCGCCTGGGTGTTGTAGTACCTCCCTGCTGAGCACCACGGGATAGTCCTCACAACTGTCGTGTATGTTTCTGTTCTCTCTCTCCGTCCCCCAGATGGTTTGGCTAGGACGCACCCGTATGACGGGGTAGGCCTGGAGTTATTTTATAGGGACCCTAGAGACGCCCCTCTCCCACAATTGCCTCCGTTGTCTTCATTAGGTGTAAAGGTGAGACAGCCAACCTAAAGTTAACTGCCCTGACGTAGTTCAAAGTAATGCGTAGAGCCTATTACTTCCTCGGCGTTCCGGCCGCCGGCTACGCGCCTCAGAAGGATGTTGCTGATCTTGGGGCACAACTCCTTCTGGTTTTATCTCCTTTGTGCTGTGATCTCGTTTCTCACTTCTCCACAATATACCTCGCTTCGTGTCCTTTCTTAGGAGACTACCGCTATATGGTACAGGCACGGCTCCGTAACAATCTGTCCTTTTTCTAGGCCTCTGTCAGGATCCCACCCCTGACAGGTCCTCTCTCAAACTCTCCCCAGCTGCTTTCTCCCTAACTTCCTATCCAACCCCCAGTTTTACCCATGTGTGAGGAGTGGCCTAGTAGATAGGACCTTTTGCTCCCTCTGGTGGCCGGAGTGTGAAGTGTAATGTGTGACTGTGATACCTGGCAAGGTGAACTCTTTTAGTATAATCAGATGTACCATCACTCCCTCTGGTGGAAGAGCGACGTTACTACAACGACCAGACTCTGGGACGCTGCATTACCCCACCTGTGTAGTCACCATCTTTACTCGGGCCCGCTGCACCATGATAGTGCATTTGCTTTGAGGCCTAGACAGGTAAGCACCTTTGCTTGTTTTTTGGTGTTTTCTCTAGAATAGTGGAGGGTTTTTTCCTCTTTTTTCTTCCTTTTGTGGTTTTTACAATGGCAGGAGCAGAACAGGTAAGCAGAGTACACTAATTCAAACACTAAGAATGTCCTGATGCTGGCACTGCCCAGCATTGAACCTAATTTAGCATAGTGTGCTCCATGGTGGCGTTCAGTACTCAACAATGCATGCATATGTGCACGACCACAGTACTTCTCTGCAACAAGATTAAAATGCCGGAAGCCACCCATGCAATTTAGCACTGTGGGCCACCGGGAATCTGCCCGGTCGGGCAGATGGCCAGTCGGGAACTCTGTGCCATTCAATAGCCCTCTCGTGAGCTTTTATGTTGGGCAGCATAGAGAGTCATCCTGCAGGGGTCGCGGGTTGGACTCCCTCACTTTAAAAACTGCAAAGACTAAGAACTGCCCACATTACATTCCCATATGGAGGTTGTGATTTTTTTAAGATATGTAACTTTTTTTATGAAAGATATTTTTCTAATCAAGATTTTTTAAAAAATTTAACGGACCTTTCTGAGATTCTGGATTATACCTTCATGATTCTCTTGTTCCTGCTACACTGCAGCTTCCGTGCTTGGATACTGGGACCGATAGATGGGTGAGCTGGCTTTTTTCTATATTTTTTCCTCACTTTAAAGTCCCATATAAATACAGCTATATTCCATATTCCTGATGTATGGATTCTTGATATGCCTATATAAACTTGTCCTTCAATGTTTCACTGATTTCACAGAGACACTAGATGCCATTGAGTGGCACATGGAGAGCACACGGGTCTATAATATGATCCCATAGGGATTCCTTCTGCTACTCACTGTATTGTTATCCTTCCATGGGCATCTTACAATATTTCATAAATTTCACTGGTTTAGATATGGCATAATACATGGATGAACACTAAGAATTTGTTTGTTTTTAATTCTCAGAGATATGCTCAAGTTTATCCCCTTATAACCCTAGTGAATTAAGAGAATAAAAAACATACATAACATTATAGCTCCTTTTCATATATGCATTTTTCACATTCTACTGTAATATAAGAACCTTTCTAAACCTAATTTTTTTTACAGAGAAACACATTTACTCACCCAATGATATAGCACAGAACGCCAAGCTGCAGCAGACGATGAAACACGCCAATCTTCCTGTTCTTAGTCAGGAGGTATTTCTCTGTCTTGTAATCTAGAACTGGTGGAAAAGATTTTGTACAGGCAGCTTCCATTACTGCCTCATAGACAGAATGACTTTGCTATTTCATCACATTACACTGTGTATGAGAGGACAGCTCTACGCTGCCGCATTGGATTTGATATCAGGTTACATGGTAGGACGCACAATTCTAAAGCTGACTTTATAGGGTGGCTGCCCATACAGCGTTCTTTGGGAAAAAAGCCACTGGACTTATTTATGCAGCTTTTTAGAGCCAAAAACAGAAGAAGATAAGATCCAGCAGCAAGAAGTATAAGTATCCTTAACTTGCTGGATTTTACATTTCATTTTTCATTAAGAATGGCAAAGAAACAAAGCTATTGAGTCAATGTAAATGCACACAGTGCGTATTTGGTGCATATCTGAGCTGCATTATGAAGTACAAGCTAGAATTGCAGATATAGCTTTCGAAACTGCAGAAAATCCACATCAAATTGGTTGGATGTGCAGATACCCTTCGAGTATGTTCATGCAAAGTCTTTGTGTGGAGTTTGTGAAGTGCAAACTCCACATTTTGAGGAGTTTATATGAAGATCTAGAGCGTTTCTGCTCCAAAAACTCAGCAAAAAAAATCAGCGTGCACATTCCCTTAGGCCAGGTTCTCACATTCAAAAACACATTTTTTTCCTTTCCATTTTTTGTATAACTGTCTG
The DNA here is from genome assembly GCF_051348905.1 of Ranitomeya variabilis. Classification (NCBI taxonomy): domain Eukaryota; kingdom Metazoa; phylum Chordata; class Amphibia; order Anura; family Dendrobatidae; genus Ranitomeya; species Ranitomeya variabilis. The sequence goes on along the minus strand of NC_135232.1, from coordinate 200,267,762 downwards.
CACTAAAATACACAATAACAATCTACTGTGATTATTGCGTGTTTTCATTTGCTTTCCCCTTATCATTAAGCACCTTTGGTGTATATTTGACACAGATTTTTTTTAATGTTTTTTAGTGCAGGAATGCTGGGATTCTAAGCCACAATACCTTTTTACATTTGTTTTTTTTCCACTCCACATGCTAACCTATAGGGAAATACGCACCAAGAACTGTACAGTTCAACAGTGTCTTTCAAGAGGGCTTGTCATATGGGAAAAAAACCGTCAAATTCCTATTAAAAATTCCTGCTCTCCCCTGATTTTGACACTTTTATCCATTTTGCAGAGAAATTCACATTTATTGGTTTTGGAGCGAAATATGTGAAATTTCGGCTTGGAGTTCAAATGGGTGTTTCTTCAGTTTTCTTTAGGGGCATGTGCTCCCCCTCCAGATGCTGCCAATCTCAGATGAGCAGTCTCTTAGTATTCTCTGTGGTATGTGGAGCGCCCCCACTGTCGCAGGGCCGAGGGGTACCCGGTACCGGGCCTCTCTGTCTCGGTTCTGGGATGGTCACGGTGGCTAGACCCGGTCCGTGACCCTGCTAAGGGGCATCCAGTAAAAGTTGAGAGTGATAATGTGTGGTGCAGGGTGCGATGAATAACGAGGACACCAGGTTGCAGTCTCTTTACCTCTTTACTGAAGGCTTTAGGATCCTCAATCCAGAGTACGGTTAACTGGGCTGTCTGAGACCGGCCGGTCCGATGGCACCTCCAGAGTTCCCTTTGCAGGTGGAAATCTGTGCCTTCCTTCTAGCGCTTGTGTGTTGTAGTCCTTCCCTGCTGAGCACCACGGGATAGTCCTCACAACTGTTGTGTCTGTTTCTGATGTTCCCTCACAACTGATTCTGATGTTCTTCTCCGTCCCCCCGATGATATGGCTAGGACGCACCCGTATGACGGGTAGGCCTGGAGTTCTTCCGGGACCCTAGAGTCGCCCCTCTCCCACTGTTGCCCCCTATGTCTGCTTAGGTGATTTAGGTGAGACAGCCCGCCTATAACTGAACTGACTGTCCTGCCGTTGGTTTGAAGTAAGGCTTGGAGCCAGTACTTCCTCTGCGTTTCCGGCCACCGGCTACACGCCTCAGTAGGATGTTGCCTCGATCTTACGGCACGACTCCTACTGGTGTTTTCTCCTTGTTGCGTTGATCTCGTTTCTCACTCTTCACAATAAACCTTGCTTCTTGTCCTTTCTTGGGGTACCGCCGCGATGAAGTGCAGGCGCGGTCCCGTAATGTTCTTCCTGTTCGCTAGGCCTCTGTCAGGATCCCACCCCTGACAGGGACCCCCCTGAGTCTTCCCCTGCAACACCCTCTGCCACAGGATGTTGCCTGGTTCCAACCCAGTCAGCTTTCTGTCCAACTTTCTATCTAACCCCCAGTTTTACCAGATTGTGAGGAGTGGCCTAATGCATAGTGCCCTTTGCTCCCCCTGGAGGCCAGACTATGAAGTGTATTGGTGTCTGTGATACCTGGTCAGGTGAACTCCTTCAGTGCCATCAGACGTACCATCACTCCCCTTAGCGGCGGAGCGATGTTACTGCAACGACCAGGTCTCTTGGGCGCTGAATATGCACTTTCATCCCTCCCTCCCATACACTGCCAATCACAGCTCTACAGTGTCTGCGACTGCTGAAATTCTGGATCAGCTGTGATAGACAGTGTTTGAGAGGCAGGGGTGAAATCACACACCCTCAGAGAAGACTCAGACTGCTGTGATTGCCGACATCAGGAAGGTCAGGGTAGGGGTGAAAGCACATGACACCATAGAAGACTTTTAAGAAATGCCCAGTTGGACTGCAAGCAGAGATTTCACATAATGCACTCCAAAAGCAACAAATGTGAATATCTCTGCAATGGAGTGACACAGAACAAATTGGAAAAAAGTGGCAAAATCAAGGGAGCTCAGGGAATTTTACAAGGTATTTTAACTCAATTTTTTAAGAAGTGAGAGGTTCACTTTAAATGCACAATAGGCAAATAAAAAATAATTCAAAT